>NC_044036.1:303005333-305405333 GCF_901765095.1 Microcaecilia unicolor
TTTTATATCTATAATAAATAATATATTCCATCTTGGCATTGTTCCTTTCATTGGTGCAGTCTAGCAGCTGAGCTTAGGGCCACCTAAGATATACTGTCATATCCCTTAGAAAACAAGTCCAGAGTAATTACAGTATAAGTTATTTTCTGCCAGCCTAACTACCTCTCTCTACAGGTTAGTACATACACGAATTCATCACCCTTTCCGTGAAGAAGTATCTCTTCAAGGTTGCATAAGGTTACTTCTGAGTCTATCCCTTTCACCTTCATCCTATGTCCCCTCATTCAGATCTTCCTTTCAATTGAAAGAGATTTGTCTCCTGTGCATTTATGCCATATAGGTAAAACGTCTCTATCATATCTCTCCTCTCTTGCCTTTCTTCCAAAGTAGACATATTGAGATTTTTAAGTCTGTCCCTATATGTTTTATGACAAAAAACACTGACCATTTTGGTAGCCACCCTCTGGATTGATGCCTTCCTATTTAAATCTTTTTTGGAAGTGCAGTCTCCAGAATTGTACAGAATAGTCTAAATGAGGTCTCACCAGAGTTTTATACAGGGGCATTATAAAACAAGCACACAGATGGCCATGTGGAGGAGTAGACTAATGGTCACAGCAGCCACCTAAGAACCAAAGCAGAGGCTGTAGGCTCAAATTCCACTGTAGCTCTTTATAAACTTATTTTTTTAAAATTGTGAGTCCTCCATGGACAGAAAAATACCTACTGTGACTTCCCTTACTCCCTCCAGTAGAGAACTGCTCAATCAGACCACCTTTCTGTAACCTGGTAGAGCCAAGTACTAGGTCTAAATATGAATGTCCATCTTTTTGGACGTGGACGTCCCTTCTCTTTCTGCAATCGGAGTTGGATGTCCATCTTTTGGCCACTCCCTAGTCCTGGCCAAAACACACCTGGACCACATCCTCTTGCCATGTGGACATACTGCAATTTTAGACATCCATATCCTGGCTTTATAAAATCGGGATTTGGACATTCATGCAACATGGACATACAAATACCAGTTTTTAGATGTCCAAAACAGGAACAGCGCTTTTAAAACAACTGCCATAGTAACATAATAGATGGTGGCAAATAAGGATCTGAATGGTCTATTCAGTTTACCCAGCAGTCACACTCATTCTCAATTCATGATTAGACCAACAATGAATGTGGCATAAAATAAATATACCTGGATCCTGATTTTCCTTTGCCATTTTCAGGACACAGATGGTAGAAGTTTGCCCGGCACTGCCCTTACGTCCCAACTACTGCAGTTACTATTGAAGTCTACTCCAGCCTTTCTTGATCTGTCTTGAAATATATGGGACACAGACTATAGAAGTCTGCCCAGCACTGGCCTTGGTTCCTCACAGCTGGAGTTACTGTCTAAGCACCACTCAACCCATTAACATCTATGAGGTCATTTAAGTTTTGCTTTGAAACAATTCTCTTTTTAATTAGAGATCCTCTGTGTTTATCCCAATGCCTTTTTGAATTCTGCCACTGTTTTTGTCTCCACCACCTCCTCTGGGTGGTTATTCTAGGCATCTACCACCCTCTCTGTATAAAAGTACTTCCTGATGTTACACCTAAGTAACCTCAATTCATGTCCTCTAGTTTTATCATTTCACCATCTCTGGAAACAGTATCTATTATCTCTTCTTTTCCTCTGTGATTAATCAAAGGCCTCTTCTCACCTGTTCCTTATAATTTCTGTACTGCAACGTTTCCTCCCAGCAGTGATTTCTTGTTTTGTGTTTTGCCAAGATGTAAAATCATAAGCAGCTGGTGACTCACTTGTTTGAGAAAGCAGAAGGGTGGAGTAGGGAGGGATGGGGCAGTGCAGGCACAGACAACTATCTCCTTCCAATAATGTGATGAGGGTGGACAATTTCGAAAGGGAGAAATATCTTGTCATATGCTTATGCTCTTTTACCACTCTCCTACCTATGATTATCATTTCACAAAATATTACATAACAGAAATAAACATATTTGTATCAACGTGCTATTCAGCTCCACCATACAACTGATTTATAAGCTTTGGAGATGATATTCAGTGTGGTTTAAGTGGACAGGAGATGCTCATGTTTGCTTAAACCAGGCTGAATGGGCTGTCTGCCAATATTCTGCCGCACTTAACTGGGGTGGATCCGGATGATATGCAGGATCCAGCGACATTCATTCCCAATGCCCGCATAGCTAACAGGGCAGATAGGACTGCTTTTTATCCATTTCTATCTTTGCTAAGGTATGTGGGTACTGGCACTGGATATCATCTGGCACCCACAATACTTAGTATGTGCCAGAGACCCAGATATTCAATGCCAGTTCCCAGACGTGGCCTGGCATTGCATATCCAGGTCTAATTTAGCATTGTGGCAGTCAGAGTTCAAAGAAATGTTCTGGCTGCTGGCACTGCACAAGAGAGTGAAATTGGAGAGGAATTACTTCCTGTACAATACAAGAAGTACTTCCTCTCTGATTTTCACAGCTGTACAGTGCCAGTAGCCAGAGTGGGCACAGGACAGGCAGAATGGCAGAAGCGAAAAACAAGCTCCTGCCTCTCTGCAGGCAATATAGAGGTGCTGCAGATGGAGAAGGGAGATTTTGGTGGGGCCAGGACCCATTTGGTCCCCCCCCCCCCAGTTCTAATGCCATGGCCAGAACTTGCCCACCAATCTTTCTGGAGGTTTAGCCTCCCCAAGCCTCTTCTCTTATACCAGGTGCCTGCGTGTAAACGGCTTTGTTGTCCACACAAATGTTTCTAAATAAACTAAAATTAACTGGTGTTTTAAAATGACTGTCCTATATTCCTCTGCCTGACTTAGATTATAGAATAGGAATAAAGTTGCTGACACTCAGGGTATCCAGAAACAATGATCAAATGTTTCTTATATTCATCTTAAATGTTGCTCTAACTAGCAGAAGGACAGGATAACACCTATTAAACCACTATTCCCTCTAAGCTGAACTGGAGTCCTCCACCTACAGTCCTGCCAGTAGGGGGTGCTGTTTTACTATCACATTTTCAGTAGTGAGAGATAAGCAAGCTCTGCCGTCTAACCTGCCTACCCCTAGTGATTGAAAACACAGTATTGAAGCACCACTCCCACTGCAGTAGTTGGAGGACTCCTGTTCAGCTTAAAGGGAACAGTGCTGTTAACCTTGAGCAATGTGTTCTCTAAGGAGTGGCCTGGTGTGTACATCTATTTTTTTGTGTGAGCAACAAGTTTTAAAAACTAACAATTTTTGAGCACCAGTATTAGCAATGCATTTCTATATATAGCACACAAAAAGAATGTTTTTTGTGAGGAACCATGTAAACTCTGTGAGCAACGCTCCTAAAATATATGAGCAATCGCTCACGTACTCCGCATAGAGCTGACATTGACCTTCAGTAAGCAAACAAGTTACTAATATGATACTATCCAATAAGATTGTGGGATGGCAAAGACTTTGGTTCCATTTTAACAAGGGCACATTGTAAAGGATGTCCATCCAATCTGTCCAGTTGCGATTCTTCCATTCTGGATAGATAAGCATATAAATTTCTATAATTAACCCAAAAGTAACTGCCCCCTCCTGGCCTCTTTTACCTGAACTTTCAATCTCTTTGCTACCACTGCAATCCATCATTCTCAAGCACGTCCAGAATGTGTTAAATTTGCGGCATCCACCACATCCACTAATAGGACATTTCAAGCCTCGTCCTCTCTCTCTCTATGATTCTTACAAGACCAACAGAAAATCCAACACAATGCCCCCTCCCATGTCTTATTACCAAGTTTTCTAGTGTTGTATAGAATTGCCAAAACTAGTGAAATGATTGTTCAAAATACTGGACCCGCCCATTCTCATAGAAATTTGCATTTTAACTCAGGCTGTCCGATGAAGGTTATCCTACTGCTATCTTGGATACCCGATTAACTTGTACCACTGTAGTTTGGAGTATAGCTGTGACTCTGTGCAGCTTTTCAAAATGCCTTTTTGGGAGCCTTAAAATTCTAGGGCAACCAATCACCCTATAAAAAAGTGTGCCCAAGCTGTGACAATCTGTACATCTGGGGTTAGCATTAATAATCATTTTCAGACTTACAGGTAGACCAGTCATGGAAGATTGGTGGTGATTTTGATTCTGTTTTTCTTTTTGGACTTTCTGCCATCAATGGAGTCTCTCTGTTATCGTGTCTACCTTGACAAGCTGCAAAATTTTTCCATCCTTCTGTGTTTTCATTTGTGCACTTTCAAAATGGTAACAGCTTCACCTTATGATCTGATCAGCAACTTGGCTCCAAATAAAAGACAGAATGATGATGCAAGTTGCAGGAAAAAATAAATTGAAAACCGTGGTGTGCACACTTTTTGGCTAAAATGTGTACAATTAATCTGTTTTCCTAAAACTGTAGTGTAGTATAAAAATATGATTATGCAGAGTCACAGTAATAAAATCACACATCTGTGCCCCCTTCTGTTCCATCCTTGATAATCTTCCTAGTGCCACTGATATATTCCAAATCCTTCACTGGGAACTGGGCCGCAAATTGTGAACTTTCCTTTGGGCCTTGTGCAAATACGAGGCAGGAATCAAAATGTCTCAGACCACTGTTTGAAAATAACTTCATTTCTGAAGAACTTTGCCTAGGGCAGTGGAACCCCATTACATTGAGATTCCTACATTTCTGTATTTTTTTTCTAATTTATATTGATTGGTGAGATTCTTACGTGGCAATTTCATAATATGTTTTCCCAGCAAGCATGACATCTGTTTGCCCTGATTGTAAGAGAAGAGAGCTATACAGTGTATTGTTTATTTATATACCATCTTATCGTATAAAACTAAGTTGGGATAAGGGTAGGACAGACAGATAGGACACTATCCAGCTTATAATAGAAAAAGAAAAACGCCTATATTGTGACCCAAATCGGGAGATAGACGTTTATCTCACAAAAACGAATTTGGACGTTTTCAACTGCACTCCGTCGCGGATGCGGACAAAGTTGATGGGGGCGTGTCAAAGGCGTGGTGAAGGCGGAACTAGGGCGTGGTTATCGGCCGATCAGAGATAGGCGCTTTTCGCCGATAATGGAAAAAAAATATGCGTTTGTAGCGAGAATTTAGGGCACTTTTCCTGGACCCTGTTTTTCCACGAATAGGGCCCCAAAAAGTGCCCTAAATGACCAGATGACCACTGGAGGGAGTCAGGGATGACCTCCCCTGACTCACCCAGTGGTCACAAACCCCCTCCCACCACAAAAATATGCCGTTTCACAACTTTTTATGTTCACCCTCAAATGCTATACCCACCTCCCTGGCAGCAGTATGCAGGTCACTGGAGCAGTTATTAGGGGCTGCAGTGGACGTCAGGCAGGTAGACCCAGGCCCATCCCCCCCACCTGTTACACTTGTGCTGGTAAATGGGAGCCCTCCACACCGCCCCCCAAACCCACCGTACCCACATGTAGGTGCCCCCCTTCACCCCTTAGGGCTATAGTAATGGTGTAGACTTGTGGGCAGTGGGTTTTGAGGGGGATTTGGGGGGGCTCAACACACAAGGGAAGGGTGCTAAGCACCTGGGAGCTCTTTTACCATTTTTTTTGTTTTTGTAAAAGTGCCCCCAGGGTGCCCGGTTGGTGTCCTGGCATGTGAGGGGGACCAGTGCACTACGACTCCTGGCCCCTCCCACGAACAAATGCCTTGGATTTATTCATTTTTAAGATGGGCGCTTTCATTTTCCATTATCGCTGAAAACCAAAAACGCCCAGCTCACAAATTGTCGAATAAAACATGGACGTCTATTTTTTCCCAAAATACGGTTCGGTCCGCCCCTTCACGGACCCGTTCTCGGAGATAAACGCCCATGGAGATAGACATTTTCGTTCGATTATGCCCCTCATAGGGAAAAGGGGATTATTGAAGAGAGGAAGACAAGATAAAGGTTACGAGCAGGTGACAAGTTAGGAATTAAAAGCAGCATCAAACAGGTAGGCCTTTAGCCCGAATTTGAAGGCGACCAGGGAAGGAGCTTGACGTAATGGCTCAGGAAGTCTGTTCCAGGCATAAGGTGCCGTGAGATAAAAGGAACGGAGTCTGGAGTTAACGATGGAGGAGAAGGGTGCAATTAGAAGAGATTTGCCTAGTGAACGGAGTTCCTGGGAAGGAGTGTAGGGAGAGATGAGGGTGGAGAGGTAGTGAGGGGCTGCAGAGTGAATGCACTTATAGGTCATTAAGAGGAGCTTGAATTGTATACGGAAACGGATAGGGAGCCAGTGAAGTGACTTCAGAGGAGGGCTGATATGGGCATAGCGACTTTGGCGAAATATTAATCGTGCAGCAAAATTTTGAACAGATTGAAGAGGAAAGAGATGGCTGAGTGAAAGACCTGTGAGAAGCAAGTTGCAGTAGTCTAAGCAAGAGGTGATGAGAGTGTGGATGAGGGTTCTGGTAGCGTGCTCAGAAAGGAAAGGGCGAATTTTGGCAATATTATAGAGGAAGAAATGACAGGTTTTAGCAATCTGTTGAATATGTGCAGAGAAGGAAAGGGAGGAGTCGAAGATGACCCCAAGGTTAAGAGCAGATGAGACAGGAAGAATGAGCGTGTTGTCGACAGAAATAGAGAGTGGGGGAAGGGGAGAGGTTGGTTTAGGTGGGAAGATAAGGAGCTCAGTTTTGGACATATTGAGTTTCAGGTGGCGGTCAGACATCCAGGCAGCAATGTCAGACAGGCAGGCAAATATCTTGGCCTGGATTTCAGCCGAGATTTCATCTCTATAGTGTCCACAAAATATTAAAAGAAATATTGTTGAGGTTTTTGGGACTGTCTGATGATTGCTGTGGTTCTGCAACTGTAGAGATGATTACATAGATGTTTTGTGCTGAGAATTATAGTTTGGTACAAGCATTTACATGAGCCATTGAACTGGCTTAGGTGCTCACACCTACAGGGGTTCTTTTACCAAGCTGCGGTAAAAAGGGTCCTGCGCTAGCGGTGGGGGCCATTTCTGCCATACGCTGTGGCCCTTTTTACCGCAGCGGGTTAAAAAAAGCTGAAAATACCTATAGACATGTGGTAAGATTCCTCATACCGCATGGCCATGCGAGGGGGGGGGGGGTACTTACCGCCACCCATTGAGGTGGCAGTAAGGGCTCCTGCACTAACCTGGCAGTAACTTGGTAGGGCGCAGTGCTGCCCGATTACCGCCAGGTTAACACTATGCTAAAAATCACAGCCTTATTTTTCCCAGTGTGGGAAATGGTGCATGCTGGGGCTGGTACTACCACCGCCTCCCACGTTGGGCCGGTGATAACTTTAGATTAGCTTGCAGCAAGCCCGCGTTGGGTGTACCAGAGCTTTGTAAAAGGGCCCCACAGTTAGGTGCGTAACTATGGACTTGGACTAGTCAGAAGAAAAGCCAGGTTTTCTTATGAGGGGAAGCAGACCTTTTGCAAAATAGGTGTCAGTGTGGTGCACAGGCACCATTTTATTCAAAATCCATTTGGGGGAGTGACTGCTTTCCTTGTACCCCACCTAGCTATGCCTCTGAGACTAGTACTCTATAATGCGAGTGGAGAAGTGGCCTAATGGCTAGTGGCAGGGCATGGCGGAGGGGACCATGATCCCAGCATCCTAGGTTTGATTCCCACGGCAGCTCTTTCTGAGCCTGGGCAAGTCACTTAACCTTCCATCACCTCAGGTACAAACACCAAGATTATGAGCCCTTTAGGGACAAAGATAGTACCTGATTATAATTGGATTGTAAGCCACATTAAACCTGAACTTTGTTTGGAATAATGTAGGATACAAATGTCATAATAAAAAGTAAATAACTAATGGCAGTTAGAAATGTAACTGCTGTTACAGAATTTGTGCTTGGTGCACATCATCCTGGCATCCATCTTTAGGTAACATTTGGAGAATAACTCCCAATACGTATTACAAAATGTAATGATACTGTACTATGCACCATTTGACCATGATCCTCAATCATATTTAAGAGCTGTAGCGCTATAGAAATGCTAAATAGTAGTAGTAGTAGAAGGAATTGCAACTCCAGCTGCATTATAAAATTTTTCTAACCTGGTTTATAGATGTGCATCCACCAGATGGCAGCAGAGATTCAGTTTTGGCTCACAAACCTCACTTATTGGGCAACGAGCCCGAGAACAATTGTGGATTTCACATCATAGTTAAATGTAAAAACTTCTTTTAAAATGTCTGCAAACCTGCATCAACTAATAAATGGTACTGCCCAGGTAAAATCCTTTCCTTTTTTTAAGCAAACAAAAAATAATTGTATTGGTTTGTCATGATATGTTTTATTTCACCTTTATATTTTGCCCTTCTGGTGTGAAGTAATGAATCTCATGGGGTCTTCAACAGTTTAGAGCTGGCGTTACCAAGCTGCTCAAACATTCTTGAAAATGATGATTGAGGAAATTAGAGGCGTAGAAATTCTCTGGCACGATAAATATATTTCCCTGGCATTGCTTGGAGCAGCAAACACTGAATGCGCAGCTCCTCCTCTTTGAATAAATTAGTTTTGATTGATTGGTTTTTTTTTTTTTTTTTGGCTTGGTTGTTTCCTCTTGCTCCTTTTAGACTTCATGTATAATGTTTTTCAATTTTTTAAACCCCTGTCCAGACTAGCCCACTATAACAATGGTAATCAATGGACAGATGCTACAGGCCACTAGTGCTTCCATATCTTTCCTTCACATCTCTCCCACCTCTAGGAGTTGTGAATGCCGACCCAGGCCAACCAACCTGTTGAGCAGGACACAAGCTCAGGAATTTGTTAATATCTTAATTGCCTTGATTAAGTGCTTGTACATATCAATAAAAACATAAAAGGAATGAATTAAACAGAGCCAAACCACCATCAATCATTAAAAAAAAGGAAATAAATCTCCTGCACTGAGTGGCACAGTACTGCCGTTGCACTATTGGTAGGGTTGCCAATGGATCCAGATTCGCCTGACAGGATTGATCCAATTCTGGGCTTACCCCAATATATGCAGGGACTTGTAGCCTTGCTTTTCTTAGGGAATCCAATGGGGAAATGTATTTATTTATTTATTTGTTGCATTTGTATCCCACATTTTCCCAACTATTTTCAGGCTCGATGTGGCTTACAATTTTCCATCATGGCAATCACAATACAAGAGTAAAGAAACAGTTGGTATTACATAAAAAACAAGTGTAACATAATAGATATAAGCAAATCGGGATATAAGATAACAGTCATAGTATCAGGAAGTAGTGATGTGCTAAAATTCCTATTATAGATCATTATGGTATGCCTTGTTGAAAAGAAAAGTCTTTAGTAACATAGTAACATAGTAGATGACGGCAGAAAAAGACCTGCACGGTCCATCCAGTCTGCCCAAAAAGATAACTCATATGTGCTAATTTTTTGTATACCCTACTTTGATTTGTACCTGTGTTCTTCAGGGCACAGACCGTATAAGTCTGCCCAGCACTATCCCCGCCTCCCAACCACCAGCCCCGCCTCCCAACCACCGGCTCTGGCACAGACCTTATAAGTCTGTGATTTTCGAAAGTTGAGTAGGTCGTGAATAGATTTCAGGTCAAGAGGCAATGCATTCCACAGCTGCGCACTCACGTAGGAAAAGCTGGACGCATGCATTGGTTTTGTATTTTAGACCTTTACAGTTTGGGAAGTGAAGATTTAGGAATGTGCGTGCTGAACTGTGAGCATTCCTAGGTGGTAAGTCAATAAGGTCTGCCATGTAGGCCGGTGCATCTCCATGAATGATTTTATGGACCAGTGTGCAAACCTTAAACACAGTATGTTCTTTAACTGGAAGCCAGTGTAGTCTTTTTCTCAGGGGTTTAGCACTTTCATATTTTCTCTTTCCAAATATGAGTCTGGCTGCGGTGTTCTGGGCTCTCTGAAGTTTCTTGATGATACTCTTCTTACAGCCAGCATAAAGTGCATTGCAATAATCTAGATGACTAAGCACCATTGACTGTACCAGGTTGCGAAAAATGCCTCTTGGGAAGAAAGGTTTAATCTTTTAAGTTTCCACATTGACTGGAACATTGAAATCAGAACCACAAGTCCCTTTATGTAATGGCGTAAGCTCAGGACTGGATCAACACTGCTGGGCGAATCTGGATCTAGTTGGCAACCCTAACTATTGGACTAGGGCTTACTTTTCATTATCTGATAGTTGGAATCATAGAATCACGGGGAATTAGAGGCGAAAGGCTGAAGGGGACTTGGTCCAATCCCTGTCTCAGGCTGGATCTCTGTACCTATAATCATTTCAGATGGGTCTGTCTAACCAGTTTTTTTAAAGCTTTCTGGGACCTATTTCATCACCTTTCTGAGTATTCAGAGCAGCACTAACAGTATATTGGGTCCAAGGCAAACATATTTGTGTGGACCCCTACCACAGATCCCCATTTACTTCTTTTAACAACTCCCCCCCCCCAGTCAATTTCACTCTTTGCCTGCCCTCCTATCCCTTGGAATCTTGGCTTATGGCCTTTCCCCTCAAGACTGCCACACTTCACCTCTCCGCCTCTCCGAACGAAACATAGGGAAAACTGTAGGGCCCTGTTCTGGGGGTGGCAGTAGATGCAGCTTATGAGTGGGCATAGGGACTGTGCAGGGAGTATGCACATGCTTTTAGTGGAGTGGCCTAGTGGTGAGAGCTGTGGGCTAAACAACTTGTAAAGCAGATGACTCACAGTCAATTATCTGTTAACAGAGATATCACATAGATGAAGAAGATACCCCTTGGACTTGAAGAAGAATTTGTAATTGTGCACAGGCCAGTTGCTGAGGACATTCTTAAAATCTGCTAAAGTGACTTTCTCGGGCGAGACGGACAGTTTCACCAGATAAGGGGTTTCTTCTTCATCTATGTGATATCTCTGTTTTGCATCAAAGATCAATAGACCCCTGACGCAGGCCTTCACGGCCGAAACACGTTACGTGTCAGGTTGTTTTTATTGATTTGAATAAAGACCTTGTTTAGGAAGACACCAACTGTGAGAGGACTCTTTTTGGATCCACTGTTCGTGTGTTTGTCTTTGCTTCTCCTATGGAGAGATCACCTTCTATGGGTGTTTGCTTTGTTCGATTTTTGAGAGCAGTGAGCACCATATATAGAATCTAAGGGTAAAAGGAACATTTGACAGCATGTGCTCATTACCGTGCTCTCCGTACAATGTACAGTCCACACCCAATCTCCACCCATATCCTGTCCATTCACCATCCAATCCCTAGCTAAACAATTGGCGTGGGATTTTTACTATATGGACTGTTATAGCACCTGGTAGCTGTTAGCGTGCATTAAAACCTGTGCTTACTGCTTAGCGTATTTTAGTAAGAGGGATCCTTAATTATTTAAAACAATTCATACACCTCCTTCCTCATCAAGAGTATTCCAAGCAGTCATGAAAACAATACCATCTGCTCAAAATATACTAACAAACTCAAAGAAAAACACAACATAAAATCATACCCAACCCATCCATATACCAACCATTTAACCCATCAAAATAAATAACAAACAAGAACAAACCAAAGTTCAATCAAAACTAGGAGTAGTACTTACAAATTGCCCCATTTCCAAATATACTCGCAAATATTCATAATATTGATGACTATTTGCAAAAAGGAAGGTTGGCACTAGAGCAATGGTAAATTCTATGCAATAGAAATGTACTACTATGACAGTAAAGTCCACATGTTTCTGTTGCAAATAAAACAGAATACGTTTTTTTCCAGAATGAGAGGGCCTCACAATAAAGAGTTTCCAGTCCTCTTGGGCTTTCAAAGAACTGAATAGTAAACTTACTACGTTCTGGAGTTTTTCTGCCTTGGTTAAAGCCAGAAACAGTGGCACAAGCCTGTAGGTAGTTAAATGCAAAACCTGCATTGAATTCTTTAAAGCAATGTCAGGTGAACTCACAGGAAGCTGCTTGATTTACTGTGCTCCTGCCAGCGGTGACAGGGTTAGCTTCCGCATGGGCTGTTTGAACTCTTTAGTAAGGGTGAGATGAATTTGAAGTTCAGAGCAAAACAGCCAAGGCAGAGAATGAAGGTCTGGAGGCTGGTTTGCAGCAATCCACAGCTTGAGTCCCCTGATTTCCAAGGACTCAGCAAATAGAAGAACTTCTACAAAGAGAGGAATGTGAGACTTCCACAGAGCTTCAACAAAGTCAAATGCACTTATCTGCTTCAAAAGAGTGGTCGGCGTCTTCCTGCACAACGTGTGTTTCAGCAAAACGCTCGTGAGTGGAGTTGGTACAAAGTCTTATTTCACTTTCATCCAAGTCTTTGAAGAAGTCATGGCAGACAAAACCCACAGCATTGAGTGTAGTTAGGGAGCATGTTGTGCAGTATTGCCGGAAGGTTCTTTCTGGAGAGACTGCTACTAGCGCAATATGTGCTTGTGCTATTGCTCAGCTCAAGGATTTTTCCAGTTCTGATATACCAAGTACAGTACAACCAAAACTACTGAGGCAGGCGCTTAGGCACAGAAACACAGCCACTGTGTTGAGTCAATTTGATGTATCCTATATAATAATTCTCACCTCCAACATTCTGAGGCTGCCTGGAACCGTGGATCCCTTGGAGGTGGTCTGGATCATGTTGGAGTAGATAATAGTGATATCACACAACCCATACCAGATTGGCCAGTAGAAGGGAGAGGGGCGGAGCCACGATACAGGGAGCAGCGAATCAGCACAACATGGGGAATGCACAGCAGCAGGAACAGAAGCCTCTCTCACACAGTCACTCTCACATACACTCTCTCAAACATACACACTCAGAGGAAAACCTTGCTAGCACCCGTTTCCTTTTAAACAGAAACGGGCCTTTTTTTACTAGTTTCCAATAAATATCCTTGCTAGTTTTCTACATTGTCATCCCTGTGGTTTTTGGAAGTGCCTTCCCTACCCCACTCTTTGACTGACTGTACCTCTTTCATCAACATAATCACAAATCGAAACAACCTATTGTGATTGAAGAGATACTGCAAACCATCAAATCTTTAGCTGCTTCTAAAGCTCCAGGCCCTGATGGAATACCAACAGAGTTTTATAAAACATTTTCTAATTTCCTTACACTTAAGCTACATCTATATTACCATGCTTTTTTGTCGAATCCAAGCTTGATGGGTCTATTTTTGGAAGCTAATAATGTAATTTTGCCCAAATCTAACAGAGATCCACAATTTAACACCTCTAAAATCTAATTATATTGACCCTATCATTTCAAAGAATTGTTGGTCATGTAAACAATTACTTTTTGATTGTATTTTGGTGCACAAATACTGGAAAGCAGTATGGATCTCTGGGGTTCTTTTACTAAGGTGCGCCGAAAAGTGGCCTGCGCTGGTATAGACAGGTGTATTGGACGTGTGCAGGTCCATTTTTCAACACACCTGCAAAAAAGGCCTTTTTCTTTGGCCGAAAATGGACGTGCAGCCAAATGAAAATTGGTGCACGCCCATTTTGGGCATGAGACCTTACCACCACCCATTGACTTAGGTCTCATGCGTTAACCGGGAGGTAATCATCAGCTTGCATACAATGTTGATTTCCACCCGGTTAGCGCTGCGTGCTGGAAAATAAAATATAATATATTAAAAATATATAAAATGTATTTTCTGGTGTATGTGGAGGGACATAATCGAACGTGAACGCCTATCTCCATGGGCGTCTATGTCCGAAAATGGGTACGTGAAGAGGCGGGACAGAACGTACTTTCGAAAAAATGGACGTTTTTGAGCTGGGCATTTGTTTTTTTTAGCGATAATGGAAACTAAAAACGCCCAGCTCAAAAACGTCCTAATCCAAGCCATTTGGTCATGGGAGGGGCCAGGATTCATAGTACACTGGCTCCCCTGATATGCCAGGACACCAACTGGGCACCCTAGAGGTCAGTGCGGTGGACTTCAGAAAAAGCTCCCATATGCATATCTCCCTTACCACGGGTGCTGAGCACCCAACCCCCCTCCCCCAAAACCCACTACCCACAAATGTACTAGACTACCATAGCTCTTAGGGGTGAAGGGGGCACCTACATGTGGGTACAGTGGGTTTTGCAGACCTCCCATTTACCAGCACAAGTGTTACAGGTAGTGGGAGATGGGCCTGGGTCTGCCTGCCTGAAGTGTACTGCAGTACCCATTAAAAGTGCTCCAGGGACCTGCACACACGCAGGCCTCTAGGACTTGTTGCTGCTATATAACCTTGGCACACCAGTTGACACCTGAAGACTAATTTCTCCGAAAACGTCCTTTATTGGAATAAGCATGCTTACTCACAGTTAACTGCAGATCAGAGGTTGTGCCCACTGGCAACGAGTCTCCCTGGTACTGAGATGAGCAGTAGGTCAGAGCTGGCAGAATGGTGTACAATGCCCTCTTTCAGCCACATTCAAGGTAAGAACTAAGTTCTGTAACGTGGCTAACATGTGAAAGGGATCTAAAACTGGCTTTCAAAAATGGCCACTACCTCATGGACTACCAGAAACAAAACAGGGCACACTCTGACCCAGTAAGCAGAGGGAAAAGCACCATGGGAGTACAGCCTACCAACTACCAACATCGTGAGCATTTGCCACAACCTAGTGGAATCACGGAGCCCAATACCTTACAACCACATAACAGAAAAGGTGTCACACTCACCCGAGAGCCACATCAGAACCAGGGAAAGGCTGTCACAGGATAGAACACTTTCTGCTGTCATGGAGGTGGGTACGGCATTTGAGGCTGGCATAGAGGCTGGAAAAAAAGTTTTTAAAGTGGTTTTTTTTTTGGTGGGAGGGGGTTAGTGACCACTGGGGGAGTTCGGGAAGGTCATCCCCGATTCCCTCTGGTGGTCATCTGGGCAGTTGGGGCAAAAAAAGAGTCCAAAAAAAGTGACCCAAAATCGCGGTAAAAACGCCTTTTTTCGATTATCAGCTAAAGACGCCCATCTCTCCTCGGCCGATAACCACGCCCCAGTTCCGCCTTCACCACGCCTCCAACACGCCCCCATCAACTTTACCCGTTTCCGCGATGGATTGCAGTTGAAAACGCCCAAAATTGGCTTTCGATTATACCGATTTGGGCGCCCACAGGAGAAAGACGCCCACTCCCGATTTGGGTCGCAATATACGCGTTTTTCTCTTTCGATTATAAGCAGGATAGTGGGCACACATAAAAAATGAAATTACCATCTAGGCCACATGGTAGCTGGACGGTAGTTCTGAATTGGCGTAGGTGCTTACGTGGCTTAGTAAAAGGGCCCCTCCGTTAGTAGTATTTTTAACATTTCAGGTCCTATTTGTTATAAATACCTTTTCTTGAAAGTTATCTGCTTTAGATCTTCACTTAAAGAACATTATTTATTGCTTAACACTTTACGTTCTATTGCACTAAAACTTGTATTTGTTTCTTGGAAGGATTTGAGTCAAGTAGATTATGCCAATTGGTGGAATTTAGCATGCATCACTTATAGATTTGAAACGGATATAGCTGAAAAAGTTAAAGTTTCAAAAAAATTTTACCCTAAAGTGGTCTGCCTTAAAAAAATATATACTTGACTTCTCTTAACCATGTACACCTTCATCTTTTTGTAATGTATTGTTTTGATTTATTCACTTGTTTATTCAGCTTGTTATTCTGCATTGTATAAAAGTTATCAATAAAAATACTGAGACTAAAAAAAACTGCTAATAAATTTATACATTTTTCAATCCCCTTCATTAGGTGGATATCACGGTCATTGTAGAAAGCTGGCCGATAGATTCTTACAGGGATAAAGTGGACTTTTCTAGATATGGCTGGATGTACAGGGAAATAGTCCAACGTTCCTTTCCCAAGACACAGAACCAATGGACCCAGGGTGAGCCTCCAGTCTGAACCTCATACTTTGATGGGGGTTTGACCCTAAATATGCAGGGTAGACATCACTGCTTCGACTGAATCTCTTCATAAAGGCAGTAGGGGGGCCTTTTACAAAGCCATGCTAGCGTTTTTAGTTCACGGTAAAAATCAGCTGAAGATAAACACTAAGACACCAGTAGGAATATAATGGGCGTCTCAGCGTTTACCGCCATCTGATTTTTACCGCAAGATAAAAATTCTAGTGTGGCTTTGTAAAAGACCTCCTAAATGAACAAACAAGCAAATAAATAAATAAATGGGGGTGGGGGGGGGGGGGGGGGGGGGGAGGAAATTATCAATGTGGGGTACTGTTAAGAAGATTTATTTTAGCATAGGGTCTCAATGCATAAAAATGGGACCCTGTGCTACAATAACCTGACTTGTGATAAAATAACCCAACTCAACAGCAGTCCACGTTGATAACGTCCCTACTAACTAGCAAACTAGATTTCATGGATCTTTCTAGTATCCCACAGAAACTTGAGCCTTAATATATCTTCCCAGGATGTCTTGGACAGAATGTAAAATCAGTTTATCTCAGTGGTAGGGAGAACAAAAAGTCCATCTGTTTTAAGTTTGCCTTATTCCTGCCAATGGGGAGAGTTAAATAATGGTAGATTCCAGGAGCATAGCTGTCTTGAGAGCTGTGCCCAATCAACATGCCACGAGAACTGGGAAGCACGTTGAGCTAACCTCGGCTGGCCCTTTTGTCAGCAGAAGCTCGCTGTCCAAAGTGGTTTAATTTATGCAACCCTGCAGTACTGGAACATCGGCTCGTAGGATGGTCTGTGTCATAATGACTCACATGTTAACAACATAATGGGAAACATTTCTGTAATTGTATAATATATGGGCAGTGTATTGTAACATCAGGTCTAAACATGATACAAATTGGATACAGAAGCTCTAACCGGTGCAGCAACTTGTTCGGGATTGTTATGTGTTTGTGTTAAATGTAAAAGCTTCTTTTCACTCTACTCAAGTTCTGTTTGAGTAGAGATAGGCCAGTTTAATGCACACTCTCTCTCTTTGTTTGTGTGTACACATTTGTATACATAAAGGAGAGAAAAAGACACTGACCCATTATTGCAATGAGCCTTATTACTGGGGCAAATTTTTATATGGTTCTTGCAGTTCTGCTTGCACGCATTCAAAGGAAATGTTAGTACAGGATTTCCAATTAATGTTCATGTTTGATGTTTAAAACTTTTATATACCAGAGGGTGCTGCATGCACGGTGCAGGACGTAAGGCGTCAGAAACAGATGATCACATAACGAAGGCGCCGGAGTCAACCGGCGCTGAAGAAGACTCTTTGGCTGGCAGGGATTGGGGACCCCCGCCAGCAAACAAGATACCTGATGCAGCGGTGGGGTGGGGGGCGGGCGGTGGCGGGGGGGGGTCAAATGTAGAGGGGGCCAGGGCATAATCTGTGGGGGCCCATGCCCCCATGGCCCCAAGTAGCTACGCCCCTGCTGCCAGGTAAACACTGGCACTTCAAAAATAGAAAATATTTTTGTAGTGCCAGAAATGGCGTGCACTGGGGGTGGGAACTATCACTGGGCTGCTGCAGTAGCCCGACGGTAGTTCATTTTTGGCGTGCAGTAAGTCCGCGATTGTCTTACCTTCTTAGTAAAAGGGACCCTCAGTTAGGAAAACTATACAACCAAAAATGTTAGCGACAATAAATGTGAATGGAAAGACTGCTAGTCAATGTGAAGACAATTATTTGACTGACTACGACATATTTCATTTAACAAATTCCAGAAGGGACACCCCTCTCCTGCCATGAAAAGCCTCTGTTTCCTGAAGTATTTGGACTGTAAACCACAGACTAAATATTCCGAGGAAAGATGCTTGATATGAAATGGATGAATGATGTACTGTGGATGAATTCTCAATGGAAAACAGTGAATGAATGAATATATTCATAAATTCAATATGGCTTAAGACTGGAAGAAGGGTTGGGTGGGATGAACAGGATTTCTATGAGATTGGGTACATATGTAGTACATATAGTAAGGGGGTTTACTGCTTAAGATGGCTCAAGACCACTCTGTCCAATAAAATAGTGATAATACAGGACTATTAGACTTGTAGTTGCCTATTTGAAATTATACACCAAAGTGCAGAACAAAGGATGTAAAATAATTTAGAATTAATAATGAAGTTCATCACAGACGGATGAATGTTGATGGGGAGAAAACTTTGGGAGACTCTGGATGAAGTACATTACAGACTCAATGGATAGTCCTAGTTAATTGATGTAAGCATTCTGAATATCCACTGTTTAAGACACCTTATTAAGTGGAAAAAAGTCATGATGAATCTCAAAAAATTAAAGCCTTTTATAATGTTACAAGAGAGACACATCCTTAAAGTAAGATTTGTCATTTTAAAGGAGGAGTAGCAGCAAGCTTTGATCCTGGCATACTGGGCTTGATTCCCATTGCAGCTCCTTGTGACCTTGGGCAAGTCACTTAACTCTCCATTGCACCAGGAATAAAAACTTAGGGCCCTGTTTACCAAGCTGCACTATAGGAGCACTAGCATTTTTACTGCACGCTAAACACTAGGGACACCTATAGGAATATATGGGTGTCTCTAGCATTTAGCAGGCACTAAAAACTTTAGCACATCTTAGCAAACAGGGCCCCTAGATTGTGAGTCCTCTAGAGACAGAGAAAGTACCTGTATATAATGTGTACAACTCTGTAGACATGATTAGGGGCCCTTTTACTAACAGGCTCATTTTCGAAAGAGAAGGATGTCCATCTTTCAACATAATCGGAAGATGGACGTCCATCTCCCAGAGACGTCCAAATCGGTATAATTGAAATCCGATTTTGGACATCTCCAACTGCAGTCCATTGTAAGGACGTCCACATTTCAAGGGGGCATGTCAGAGGCGTAGCGAAGGCGAGACTTGGGCGTGCCTAACACTTGGACGTCTTTGACCTATAATCAAAAAAAAACAAGGACGTCCATGGCAAACACTTGGACGTTTTCACCCGAACGTGATTTTTTTACGAGTAAGGCACAAAAAGGTGCCTGAAATTACCAGATGACCACCGTAGGGAATCGGGGATGACCTTCAGTTACTCCCCCAGTGGTCACTAACCCCCTCCAACCCTCAAAAAACATCTTTAAAAATATGTCGTGCCAGCCTCAGATGTCAATGACAGCGCATGCAGGTCCCTGGAGCAGTTTTAGTGGGTACTGCAGTGCACTTCAGACAGGAGGACCCAGGCCCATACCCCTCCTACCTGTTACATTTGTGGAGGAAACAGTGAACTCTCCAAAACCCACCACAAACCCACTGTACCCACATATAGGTGCCCTCCTTCACCCATAAGGGCTATGGTAGTGGTATACAGTTGTGGGTAGTGGGTTTTGGGGGGCTCCGCACACAAGGTAAGGGAGCTATGTACCTGGGAGCTTTTTATGAAGTCCACTGCAGTGCCCCCTAGGGTGCCCGGTTGGTGTCCTGGCATGTCAGGGGGACCAGTGCACTACAAATTCTGGCTCCTCCCATGACCACATGGCTTGCATTTGGACATTTTTGACATGGATGTCTTTGGTTTCGAAAATCAACGATAGTCAAAGATGTCCATGTCTAGGGACGTCCAAATCTAAGGACATCCTTAGATTTGGATGTCTCTGACGGTATTTTCAAAACAAAAGATGGACGTCCATCTTTTTTTGAAAATACGGTTTTCCCCGCCCCCGGATTTGGATGTTTTACAAAGATGTCCAAATCCAAACATAGACGTTTCTTTCGAAAATGCCCCTCCATGCCGCATAAGCGTCTATGCATGCCTGTGTGCCAAAATGGAGTTACCGCATGGCTACAGTGTGGCTGTTGTGGTAATTTCGTTTTTACTTTGCATCTGATACGCACGTCTGAAAAATAATTTCTATTTTCTGCTGCGTGTATCAAACGGTTACCGCGTGAGACTTTACTGTTAGGTAATTGGCTGGCAGTAAAGTCTCAGACCCAAAATGGACGTGCAGCAATTTTCATTTTGTCACATGTTTTAGAAGGCCTTTTTTTACAGGTGTGCTGAAAAATGATTCTGCGCGCGCCCAAAACCCACACCTACACTACTGCAGGCCATTTTTCGGAGCACCTTAGTAAAAGGACCCATGTATAACTTGCACTGACATTTACTGACTGTGAAAATAAGTTATAGAATAAGCACATATAAGCACATCAGCGTTGCCTTACCGGGACAGATTGAAGGTCCATCAAGTCCAGCATCCTGTTTCCAACATTGGCCAATCCAGGTTACAAGTATCTGGCAAGATCCCAAAACAGTACAATACATTTTATGCTGCTTATCCTAGAAGTTCACTTGTCTATTAGATTGTAAGCTCTTTGAGCAGGGACTGTCTCTCTTTGTTAAATTGTACAGTGCTGCATAACCCTAGTAGCGCTCTAGAAATGTTAAGTAGTAGTAGTAGTAGTAGTAAGAAGCTGTAGATTTTCCCCAAGTCCACCTTAAAAATGGCTTTTTGACTTTTCTTTTAGAAAATTATCCAATCCTTGTTTAAACCCCGCTAAGCTAACTGCTTTTACCACATTCTCTGGCAACGAATTCCAGGGTTTAATTACTTGTTGAGTGAAGAAATATTTTCTTCGATTTGTTTTAAATTTACTACTTTGTAGGCTGCTCAGTTTGTTGATAAGCCTCCTATGTGGAGCCATATCAAAGGCTTTGCTGAAATCCAATTACATATGTTTTACTTCTTTGGTTATATGGTGTCAAAAATAAATACTAACCCTCAGGTACATGTATGCTACTTGGGCAGTAAGTGGTATTCTATAACTAAAGTGCACATCTTGCTTAGGGGGTCTTTTACAAAGGCACGGTAATGTTTTTAGCACACACTAATAATTATTGCATACTAAACGCTAGAGACACCCATAGGAATATATGGGCATCTCTAGCATTTAGCTCATGTGAAAAATGCTAGCGTGCCTTTGTAAAAGGCCCACTTAATACGTAAATGCAAAGGGGCATATACATGGGTATGACCCGTATTTATTTATTTGCTGCATTTATATCCCACATTTTCCCACCTATTTGCAGGCTCAATGTGGCTAACATTATGCCGCAATGGCGATCGCCATTAACGGGATCAGAAATTTAGATTATTAATACAATTAAGGTACACAGAAGATAACAGAAAAATAAGGAGTAAATAAATAAATAATTCATATCAGGCATATGAGATCAAGGACAAAGTATAACATACAATAATAATAATGTGATTAAAGTAACCTAATAATAAGATTTCAAAATTGGTTTGTTCTGATGTAGTTTTGAAGTTAAGCCTTTTATGAAGGATTCATTTCATAAGACTCTTTAAACAGGTAAGCAAACAGGTAAGTAAGCAAATCAAATCAATTAATGTGTACAAGAAGGAGGAGAGGAGGGTAGGTGGAGGCGAGTGGTTACAAGTGGTTACGAGTCAAAAGCAATGTTAAAGAGGTGGGCTTTCAGTCTAGATTTAAAGGTGGCCAAGGATGGGGCAAAACGTAGCGGCTCAGGAAGTTTATTCCAGGCGTAGGGTGCAGCGAGACAGAAGGCGCGAAGTCTGGAGTTGGCAGTGGTGGAGAAGGGAACAGATAAGAAGGATTTATCCATGGAGCGGAGTGCACGGGAAGGGGTGTAGGGAAGGACGAGTGTGGAGAGATACTGGGGAGCAGCAGAATGAGTACGTTTATAGGTTAGTGGAAGAAGTTTGAACAGGATGTGAAAACGGATAGGGAGCCAGTGAAATGACTTGAGGAGAGGGGTAGTATGAGTAAAGCGACCCTGGCCGAAGACGAGATGGGCAGCAGAGTTTTGAACCGACTGGAGAGGGGAGAGGTGGCTAAGTGGGAGGCCAGCAAGAAGCAGATTGCAGTAGTCTAAGCGAGAGGTGACAAGGGTGTGGATGAGGGTTTTGGTAGAGTGCTCGGAAAGAAAGGGGCGGATGTTGCATGTAGTGCTTTGTATTTAAATCCTCTGCAATTGGGATAGTGGAGGTTTAAGAAAGTGCATGGTGAAGTTTTTCGTATTTCTTGCTGGTAAATCTACTAGATCTGACATATATGATGGGGCCTCTCCATGAATGACTATTATGAACTGAGGTGCACTTGTAACATAGAATACTTTAAGTAATGTGCCCAAATGCCACATTTATGCCTGCGATTGATATGGCTTAAGTGGGTGCACCTAAATATAGGCATGTTCATTACTTATCCTATTATTCTATAATGGAATCCATCTAGGCACCAACTTTATGGCACCCAGTTAAATAATTCCTCCTATATATGTTCCCCAGCATTAGGGGAAAAATGATGCAATGATCCTATCTACCAAAGATTTCGCTGTACAAAGTTTGGATGAAGAAAGCAAAGCTGAAGGGAGATGGGTTATTGCTATAGTGCAAATCTCTGGACAAAGGTTACATAAGTACATAAGTAATGCCACACTGGGAAAAGACCAAGGGTCCATCGAGCCCAGCATCCTGTCCCCGACAGCGGCTAATCCAGGCCAAGAGCACCTGGCGAGCTTCCCAAACATACAAACATTCTATACATGTTATTCCTGGAGTTGTGGATTTTTCCCAAGTCCATTTAGTAGTGGTTTATGGACTTGTCCTTTAGGAAACCGTCTAACCCCTTTTTAAACTCGGCTAAGCTAACCGCCTTCACCACGTTCTGCTGCATAATGTGTACTCCCTTAGATAGGACACGCCACAATTCTTTATTGTATTAGAAAAATTTATAGAATATGAAAATGTCCCTATTATAATGGGTAGGGATTTTAACTTGTTGCTTGATTCCCATACTAGGGGGCCCTTTTACTAAGGTGCACCAAAAAATGGCTTGCGCTGGTGTAGGTGCATGTTTTAGTCGCACGCAGGTCCATTTTTTAGCAGGCCTGCAAAAAGGCCTTTTAGTTTGTGGCCGAAAATGGACGTGTAGCAAAATTAAAACCAGCACGTGTCCATTTTCGGCCTGAGACCTGACCGCCACCCATTAACTTAGTGGTAATGTCTCACGCGTTAACCGGGTGGTAATCATCAGTGCGCATACACTGCCGATTACCGCCGGGTAAGCGTCACATGGTAGAAAATTTCTACCGCTTGTTTTAGACGTGCGTCAAAAATGGAATTACTGCCCGGGGCACATGGTAGTCAGGCGGTAGTTCCGATTTGACACGCGTTGGACGCACATAGGCGCCTACGCACCTTAGTAAAAGGGCCCCTAGATCTGTAATCTCAAAATAAGGTGAGTGTTTCCAAATCTGCAAAATCCATAGTGTCCCAACACAATTTGGTGGAACCCTAGAGAATTCAAAGAAGATCAAGATATTACCCTCCAATGGAGTTGGTAGTAACAGGTACTATACACATCCAATCTTGGTATCAGATCATGCAGCAACCTCGCTATCACTATAATCGGACAGTCAAATTCCCTCCCACATCCCCTTTGTGGAGACATAACGCTCAATAACTGGATTATGACTGTTGGGTGAAGTCCTTTATTGTGACCAAATAAATAATTCTGACCAAATAACACCAATCACAGTAGGGGATGCTTTTAAACCTACTCTGAAAGGTAATTAATATCAATAGCTACTTATAAAAATAGAGGCAGGCTCAGTTAGCAGAATTGGAAAAATGACTCACAATCTGGAAAAACATATGGACAGAGGAGACAACATACTTCCAATACAATTATGCAAACTGAAATATAACTACAATTAACTTCGTAGAACTTGCAAAGCATTACTCAGATAATAACAAAAGTGGTAGGATGCTGGCTAACTACCAACTATCTTATAAGGATTAAAGCCAAAGTTAACATTCAAGCATGAAAAACAGATGGTGGAAAGATCTCTGCTACGTCATAAAGTATTATGCAGCAGTTTCATAATATTTCTCTCAACTGTTTACGTCTAAAGCAGGGGTCCTTAACCCATTCCTTGAGACACATCTAGCCAGTCAGGTTTTCAGGATACCTACAATGAATATGTATGAGATCAATTTGCGTGCCTACCTCAATTGTATGCAAATTGATCTCATGCATATTCATTGGGGGTATCCTGAAACCCTGACTGGCTAGACGTGACCTAAGGACTGGGTTGAGAGCCCCTGGTCTAAAGCAATGCAAGATAACCAAAGTTTGGAGTGATTTCTGGCCTCTCTCCAATGCCTGCAATGGAATGAAAATGCTAAAATATTATCTTAAGGAAGGAGATTCTGAATTTTGGAGGGGTGGGGGAATTGGAAGGGGAGCCACTGGACCTTGTTGGCTGCTAGCTGGAGGTTAACTGGGCATTGGCCGTTATTCAGACTGGTACCCTATTAATCTCCAGGTAGCATAACCTCCAGGCCACTGCATAAAGTTAGGACAGCCTGTTTATATGATTGCCTTGTTGGTTAATGGACTGTATATTGCCATTAACTGGATAGGTTGCCACTCTGCCCAAACTCCTTGCTGGTTAGGAGATGGCCAGTTAGCGAGAATATTCAACAGCTCTGTTGGGCTAAGTGCCGCTGAATATCCCCATTTAGCCCTGACCATGCAATTTAAATGGCTAATAGTCATTCCTGGCTATCTAAATCACTTTGCATATCTACACCTAGGTTCTTAAGGTCATCTCAGAAACCAAAAAGCACTCTAAACTCTTTACAACATTGTAAAGAACTTACCCATTTTCCACCCCTGACAGGTCCCCTCCAAAAAACAAATAAAAATGAATAATTATTGCACGCTTACCCCCTAATTCTATACAAGTCACCAAAAATTATGCGTGCAAACTTGGGTGCATGCCCAATTTGTGCACACAATTTAATTGAATAATGAGTTAATTAGTGCCAATCCTTGGCATTTTAACAAGCAGTTATTGGCACTAATTAAATTTAATTGGAACTTATGTGCATAAATTTTACGCTTGAGTAAAAAAAAGGGGCATAAAAATGTGGGTTGAAATTCCATGTATAAAAGGGAAAAAAATGGTGATAGGAGTGTACTACTGTCCACCTCGCCAGGATGAGCAGGTAGACACAGAAATGATAAAAGAAATCAGAGACGCGAACAAAATGGACAATGTGATAATAATGGGTGACTTCAATTATCCAAATATAGACTGGGTAAATGTAACATCAGGACACGCTACAGAGATACAATTCCTTGATGAAATCAAGGACAGCTTTATGGAGCAACTGGTGCAGGAGCCGACGAGAGAAGGAAAAATTCTAGACTTGGTCCTTAGTGGAGCGCATGATCTGGTGAGGGACGTTATGGTACTGGGGCCGCTTGATAACAGTGATAATGCCGTTGTATCGCTCCATGGTGCGACCGCACCTTGAGTATTGTGTTCAATTCTGGTCGCCGCATCTCAAGAAAGATATAGTAGAATTGGAAAAGGTGCAGCGAAGGGAGACTAAAATGATAGCGGGGATGGGACGACTTCCCTATGAAGAAAGACTAAGGAGGCTAGGGCTATTCAGCTTGGAGAAGAGACGGCTGAGGGGAGACATGATAGAGGTATATAAAATAATGAGTGGAGTGGAACAGGTGGATGTGAAGCGTCTGTTCACGCTTTCCAAAAATACTAGGACTAGGGGGCATGCGATGAAACTACAGTGTAGTAAACTTAAAACAAATCGGAGAAAATTTTTCTTCACCCAACGTGTAATTAAACTCTGGAATTCGTTGCCGGAGAAAGTGGTGAAGGCGGTTAGCTTAGCAGAGTTTAAAAAGGGGTTGGACGGTTTCCTAAAGGACAAGTCCATAAACCGCTACTAAACGGACTTGGAAAACTCCAAAATTCCAGGAATAACATGTATAGAATGTTTGTACGTTTGGGAAGCTTGCCAGGTGCCCTTGGCCTGGATTGGCCGCTGTCGTGGACAGGATGCTGGGCTCGATGGACCCTTGGTCTTTTCCCAGTATGGCATTACTTATGTACTTATGTACTTATGAAGGGTCATGGGCAGAAAGAGGGCATTCCTAGCATTTATGTTTGCTGTTATAATATACGGGGGAACACATCTATTTTAGGGACCCCTTTACTAAGCTGCGGTAGGCTCTACGTGCATGCAGTGCATGCCCAAGTGAGACTACTGCCAGTCCAATGCGCCCTCCTGGCGGTAATTTCAGATTTGGTGCACCCATAATGGATGTATGTATTATTTATTTTCTCCTACGAATGCCTGTTCTGGTGGTAATCGGCACTTGGAATGCACGAACTGCGCGTGTAGCGTGTGAGCCTTTACCGCTAGCTCAATGGGTGGTGATAAGGGCTCAGGTCAGTTTTGAGCGCATGCTGGTTTTATTTTTACCACATGCCCTTTTCCCATCCCATTAAAAAAAGCTCTTTTTTGTAGACATGGTAAAAACTGGCCCGGCGCACGCCCAATACACATGCCTACACTACCGCAGACCACTTTTTACCACGGCTTAATAAAAGGGCCCCTTAGGCATGTACATTTGTACCACATTTCAGCTCATGCAAATGGCTATGTCTAAAGTTAGGCACGACACCCAGGTGTAAGCGCTAGTCTATATATAAACTGTGCCTAACTTTAAGCCTGGCTTATAGAATAGCGCTTTTTTGGCACCAATGTTTTAGGCACCATATATGGAATCTAGCTCTTTGTGTGCGCGGGTGACAAAAATAACGCAGACTGCTTTAGCACATCCCACATTAGGCCATTTTTGCTGCTTTAGTCAGGTGTTAGCAGCTTAGGGGGGGTCTTTTACTAAGCGGCAGTAAACCCAATGTGGGCTTACCGCTCCCTAAACCGGAAGTACCAACAGGCTTACCGCAGCAGCCTGGCGGTAGTTCCCACCATCAGCGTGCGCCATTTCCGGTGCTACAAAATATTTTAAGTGTTGTGTGCTGCCCAGTTACCGCCGGGTTAGCGATGGGAGCCCTTACCGCAACCTCAATGGGTGGTGGCAAGTGCTTCCCCACTGAAATGGCCACGTGACAAGTGCTTCACTTGCTACACGGCTATTTTTTTTTTTTAAACAGCTTTTTACCCGCTGTGGTAAAAGGCGGCCTCAGCATGTGTCAAACACACACGCTGTCAAAGTCCGCACGTCACAAGTCTTTGTCCAAGTGGGAAGCTCTTTGGGAACCTTTTGTGTCGCACTGTTCATGATGAGTCATGGGATGCGAGGGGGTGAGTGGAGGGAGGGGGGGGGGGAGGGTTTAAATGGAGGGAAAACCTTGTTATAAATAATAGGAGAATCCTGTTATCTAACCTTTGTAATGGGAGAGCTTTTACAGTATGTTAAATCGAGTTTGTGCTGTTCACAACACAAATTTGTCTATAGAAGAAAGCAACCTTCTTTTGTATTTTGCTGCATTCAGTTTGTATTTGAATTGTCTTTCTCAAATTCAATAAACTCTTCTACAAATTAAAAAAACAAAACAAAACACGCTGTCAGTGCAGGCCCCCTTTTGCCACAGCTTAGTAAAATGACCCCTTAGTAAAAGGGTCCCTTTAATTGACATACACTGCTATCTAGGACGTTTTAAAGAAGGCTCTTTAAAAATATGAGGGCAATATTCAACCAAATGGCTGCTGTATAAAGGTAAGTGGATGACTTATCTACTTTCTTGGTGCTCCATATTCAGCAACCTTACCTTATATAGTAACTTCTGTGGCCAACATTTAGTCATTCCTCACCTGGGAACATTAAAAAAAAACCCTTCTTATTTAGTTGGCACCTACTGCTGACTGAATAAATCATTTTGAATACTGGCCTCTATATAAGTGATATTTGTGCATTTCGAAATAAAAATCTGAGCATTTTAATAATACTGATGTGTCTCAGTGGAGACTGTTAAATGCAAAACAATTTATGAGATTGTTTTTTGAGTGAAAGAAGATTTGACAAAAGGTTTAAATTATGGATAAATGGAGTCACACAGTTTGATAGTCAGCAGTAGCGCTGAGATATTACTAACAGTGAAATTGCATTTGTCCAAGCTGATGGAGGATGCTTTTTGGCTTTCTTGGAAACTCATAACTAGTGCACTGCTTTCATTTGGGCTACTTCTGCAAAGTCTAAAAGTCCAGGAATGCACAGAGTTGCACAGAACTGGGATTCAGTCTAACAGCGTGGGTGGCAGTCATCAGCAGAAAGAATTATTAATGTAAGTACACTCCTGGGACCAAATCAACATGTTTACACGAAGAAATGCATGACAGGGAGATAGATATTGAAAGTGTATTCTGAAAACCTGGAAGAAAGGAAACCTAGCAACTTGCCTGTCTTAAATGTGCAGACCTCGTTTGTTAGGATGCTGGTAGATACTGATTCTGGTCAGATGACCATTTCAGTGACTCCTTCATAATGTGTGATCGGGAGGGCAGTATCAATGCTGTACATTCATAAAATTGTCTGGCTGTTATGTGGGTAAATCAGGGTCTAAAGTCTCTATGGGGCTCTTTTACTAAGGTGTGCCTAACAGTGGCCTGCGCTGGTGTAGGCACGTGTTTTTGACACGCGCAGGTCCATTTTTCAGCATGCCTGGAAAAAAAGGCATTTTTTTTAATGGCCAAAAATGGACGTGCGGCAAAATTCAAACCAGTGCATGTCCATTTTTGGCCTGAGACCCCACCCATTGACTTAGCAGTAAGGTCTCATGCACTAACCGGGCAGTAAGCGGTCCAGCACTCGTAAACTGCCGATTACCACCAGGTAATCGCCACACGGTAGAAACTAGAAAATATTTTCTACCGTGTGTTTTGGGCGCTCATCAAGAATGGAATTACCGCCCAGGGCACGTGGTAGCTGGGCGGCAGTTCAAATTTGAGGTGCGTTGGACACACGTAGATGCCTTTACACCTTTGTAAAAGGGTTTCTATGTGCATAACTTTGTGCAGATTGAGCATTTATGTCCATATTTTGTAACACATATGTGTATGCAGGACTGGCCCTAACATTTAGGGGGAAATTCTATAAATAGCACCAAAATCTAAGCACTAAAAAGATCGGTGCTTAGCTGGTATTCTATAAAGGGCACCCAACGGCATAGCAAGCAGATCACGCCTATCTTTGAGTGCCGGACTTATGCCTGAGGTGTAATTCTAATACCAAAAATCCTTCAGTCTCTGGTATATAATTTAAGATAAATATCCAAACCAGGACACAGAGTTACCAAAATTCAAAATTAATCAAACACAAATTCATAGCAAGGGCTACCAAAGAAGTATTAATGTATATTTCAATTTTTTTTATGAATATCCTCAGAATTTCCACTCATTACTGCATGTGATAATGTCACTGCCTGGTGGTTCAGCACTTCATTCATCGGGTGATTATTTTTATATATTTTTTTGTGCTGGTCAGGTGATACTAATTCTCAATTCACCTTCTATTAGATGTGATGTAAATATATATATAACCAATAGCCAATGCTGCTGATAATATAGTCAATAAATACACATGCACTTATCTTGTGATTCGTGAATACTCCATCTTGTTGAGTCATGACAAAAAAATATCCAATAGCCTCCCCCTGAAAGACGCACCCAAAGGTGTAATTCTGGCACCCAAAGTTATGTGTACTTTGACCAAATTCTATAACTTAATGCTTAACTTTGGGTAATGTCTATGACTCATCCATGTCCCTCCCATGGCCACACCCCCTTTTAAATTGTGCATGAGAAAAGTTAGGTGCCAATTTGTAGAATAGTGCACAGAGGAGATCCATGTACAACTTCAATTAGACACCAATTAACTGGCCAATTGGTGCCTATTACTTTGCTAAGTTGCGTGCAGATCTTAGATCTGCATGTAAATTCTGATGCTAATGCACTATATATAGTACCCAGGGGTTAATGACTATGGGGCTGTTTTTGTAAGCCGCGTTGGTGCCTGCGCACACACAATGCATTTCAATTTGGAACTGGCTATGCGTGGCCCAAGTGGTAATTTCATTTTTTATGTGTGTTTGCTACGTGCGCCGGAAAATATATTTTATTTTCCAGCATGCAGCGCTAACCAGGTGGTAATCATGTGAGACCTTACCGCTAAGTGACTGGGTGGTGGTAAGGTCTCAGACCCAAAATGGACGTGTGCCAAGTTTTATTTTTCCGCACGTCCATTTTTTACATTCTGAAAAAGGGCATTTTTTTACATGCTGAAAAATAGATCTGCATGCATCTAAAACATGCACCTACACTAGCGCAGGCCATTTCTCAGCGCACCTTAGTAAAAGGATCTTCCTGTTTTTTTACTTATAGACCTGCTTTTCTGTTTTGCTTTTCAGCCCCTATTTACTTCTGCAAATGAGGCTCTGCAACCAATCTCTGCACATGGCCCCACAGTCCTCCACCCTTCTCTTGGACCACTCCTGGTGTGTGTCTAAATTAAGCCGAGAATTTTTTCTGAGCCACATATTAGGTGCAAATGTGTGTTCAGTAATTTACCGCAGTAATTTTCAAAACTGCATGCATTCATTTTGAAAATTCTATGAAGTGTGCACAGTTTTAAAATTAGTACCCTATTACACACATGCAACAGACCCAAAAAAGAGGATGATTTAGCATATGTTTGGCTATGACCTCAATTGAAATTGCGCATGAGATGACAGGAGGCAGAAGAAACTAAAAGAAGTGGCCAATAGAAATAGGCAAAATGCACCTTAAACTTGGTGCACCCCCAAAAATGACTCCCCAAAAGTTTTATCATATCCCAAACTGCCTCCACCCCACAAACTAATTCACCCACAACTGCACCAGCCCCCCAAACTGATCCCACACCTTGAACTACCCCTTTGCAATTGTCTCACACTCAAAAATTACCCATTGCAACTGTACTCAACCCCAAACTGTTCTAATACCCCTCAAAACTACCCCTCACAATTTCCCTTCGACTCTCAAAAAGTAGACCTGTAATTGCCCCACCCCCCCTCCAACTGGCCCCACAAACACATGCGAAGCACACACAAGTCACAGGGATTGCAAATACAGTAATTCGTTTTTGAGTTGTGTATTTCATGTTCTTTGTTCTGATTTTTACTGTGAAATCTGTAGACTGAACTGTGCTGCTTTCTGATTGGTTTCTATGTGTACTGTCAACTAATACCTATTGTTATGGGCAGTGCTGGATTAAGATATTGGCAAAACCAGGAACACACCTAGGGCCCTGTTTACTAAGCCGTGCTATAGGTACCAGTGGCGTACCTATGTGGGGTCCCCCGCCAGCAAAGGTAGGCGACGGCGGGTTGGCGGCGGGAGGGTGGGTCCAGAGGGTCGGCGGCGGGGGGGGGGGCAAAGTTGTTGGTGGCGGCGGGGTCGGCAATGGCGGGGGGGGGGGGGGGGGGGTCAGCGGCGCGGGGGGGGGGGCTAAAATGTGCCCCCTCACCTTGGGCTCTGGACCCCCCTCCCGCCAAAGTCTGGCTACGCCCCTGATAGGCACGCTAGCATTTTTAGCTTGCACTAATGCATGCATTCTCCGCCGCATTGCCTGCCCTGCTCTTCCCCTTATGTCACGTGCATGCTTGTTTTAGTGAAACTGGGCATGTGCGAAGTCTCACTTACTCAGTTTCACTAAAACGAGCATGCACGTGATGTGAGGGGAAGAGCAGGGCAGGCAATGCGGCAGAGACCAGCGCTGGACAAATGCTTCAGCTGGCGGGGGTCCACAACCCCTGGCAACCAAACTAGGGGCCCCAGAGCCAATTTGGGGGGGCCCAGGCCTCCTGTACCTATGCCACTGCTTTCAGTGCTTCCCAAGCTCTTCTTTGGCCCTAAATTCCTGGTCCATGGCACCTGCTTTGCTCTGAAGAAAGGACTAAATATGGGCTGGCCTGTTATGCTTATGACCCACTTTGCTTTTTTCTTTCTTTTTTTTTTTAATCTTTTTTTTTGACACAGTGGGTCTGGGGGTGGGGTAAGTAGGGAAAGTAATTCATGTGGCATTCAGCATCCCCAATCATTTTGACAAGCTGGCTCCTGTGCATGGTTGGAATTATTAGTAATCAACACATGGAGAAAAAACTGTGCTCTCTACTAAAATTTTATGTACCATCAGACAAGCCCAAAGGTGATCTGGAGTGGTTACAGAACCATTGCACAGCTCTGTGATAATGCTTTGAGCTACAGCATGGGAGAAAAGATAAAAGTTTACAAGAACTGCTTGCTGTGCTAAATTGCTTGCGAAAAATACAATTTGTTTATACATTAACAGCTTGTTTATTAGATTAGTTCCTCTTGTATGGAAATAAGATATTGTAACCCTGCATCGAATGTTTGATGATACTCTGAGTCCTGGGGCTTATACTTAAAAGTGGTGGCTTGCATGAAGCTAGAGATGTTATTTTCCCTTTTTTTTCTATTTTCTGTCTATAATTTCACAGGGACTTCTTTATTTGCTGTTTCCCCCATCTGATTTAATACATTAGCAAAAGAACTGTCAAAATCTGATGAGATTTCACAAACATGAACTCATTAATATAGAAGCTTATCAGCGAAAAGTCAGCTCATAAATTTAATGGGACAGCTATTGGTTAACTTTATATGGATATTCAACCTGAATATATTAACTGCTGTTTGGCTGGCCCGAGTTACTCCTTTAAATTTAGCTGGTGGGCACCATGAGCAGTGACTGGACAAAGTAAAACTGCATCTTGGTCAGCCCTCCACCTCCACCTCCCCCCCCCCCCCCATCTGCATCCTTTTGACTGAATCATTTTTTTTTTCTAGGGAACCGAATTTAGCACAGAGAAAGGTGAGGGGATAAGGAGGGAATCTGAGCTGAAGACTGGTACAAAGTTTGACTTTGAACTAGAGAGTTGCACGGGGACAGAAATCTTACCCATCCCCGCCCGTCCCTGCTGGAATCTTACCCGTCCCCACCCATCCCCACTGGAATCTTACCCATCCCCACCCATCCCCGCAAAAATTTAAACCATCCTAACCCGTCCCCACCCATCCCCGTAAGAATTTAACCCATCCCCACCCATCCCCGTAAGAATTTAATAGTACATAAAAGAGTTCCAGTCAGCTCCCTCAGTCTCTTTCTGGATTTGAGCCACAGCACTGTAGGCAAGGAAGGAACGGAAGTTGGAACTTGGAACTCTGGTGCGCACATGTAAGATTTGTCTCTGATTCACTGGCAGTGTGTGCTGAGAGGCCGCCACATGCACGCGCCAGTAGGTCAAGTGACATCTGATTCTCGTGCCTGTGTCAGAGCTGAGGTCTGTGCACCAGCCTGGGAGCAAAGAGGATTAATAGTAACATAGTAAGTGACAGCAAATAGACCTGAACGGTCCATCCACTCTGCCCAATAGTCACACTCATGATCAATTCATCATTAAATCAACGAGTGTGATATTATATACTTGATTATGGTTTTTCTTTCGTGTTTCTGGAACAAAGACCACAGAAGTCTATCTGGCCCCATCCTTATGTTCCAACTGCTGGAGTTGCCATCGAAGCCCACTCCAGCCTATTCATGTTCTCATTTGTGGGACACAGACCGTAAAGGTCTGTCCAGCACTGTCCTCATGTTTCAGCCACTGAAGTTGCTGCTTAAGCCCTTTCCAGCCCATCCCACACCAGATTGCCATGTATGAGACACAGACCATACAAGTCTGCCAGCTATCAGCTCTAGTTCATCACAGCCAGAGTCACCATCTAAGTGTCACTTGACATATCCGCACACATGCAGCCATTTAAGGTTAGCTTTTATATAACTTCCATTTTCTAATTAGAGATCCTCTGTGTTCATCCCACGCCTTTTTGAATTCCGTCATCATTTGTGACTCTACCACCTCCTTAATGGAAGACTTTCCACATTTATGCTGTTAAAGCAAGGAAGAAGAGGAGGAGGAGGAGACAGCACTCAAATAAATTGGTATTCGGTAGATGAGAGGCTGGTGCAGGTGCAGCTTACACTTCCACGGGAAGCCCACAGAACTGGTTCTATCCCCGCGGGAACCCCGCAGGAACTGCCTCCGTCCCTGCGGGAACCCCGCAGAACTGGTTCCATCCCCGCGGGAACCCCGCAGGAACTGCCTCCGTCCCCGCGGGAATCCCGCGGGTTCCGCGGGATTCCCGCGGGGACGGAAACCGTGCAGCTCTCTACTTTGAACCTCATGTTAACATAGGACCCAATACCCACTGTCACAGTTTGCCTAGTTGCTGCTTTGGAGACGTGTCAGCTGTATAATCTTGATCATCTGCAGAATCTTCCTCCCCCTGTACTCTTCCCTCTTCCCTCCGTCGGTTTGGCCAAGAGAGACATGCAGCTGGAACATAACCTGTCTGTTTATCATCTTTATCTACTAGCTAACTAGCTGACCTAGAAGAGTTTTTTGACCCTTGATGCAGGCGTTTGTACGCCGAAACACGGCCCGTGTCGGGTATTCATCATTAATAAAGGATTGCATTTTTCTCATTCCTGAAGGCCCAGTGTTTACTTTTTCTGTTTGTTTGGTTGCTTTTGTATGCTGTTTTCCCTCTGTTTTGTGACTGTATAGTTTTGTAGTGATGCAGGGGGGAGCGGGGAGCCACGTGTTTGTGTTTTTTTTTTGTTCTGACGTTTTTGGCTGCGCAGAGCAGCCAGCATAACGCTTGGCTGCTCTGCGCATGATTTAGGGGCCGATTACCGACGGGGATTATGAATCTTTGATACATTGTACTTTTCAATACTGCACTGAACATGTGCAACTTGTTTTTTTGGTGCATGCTTCGTTTTTTCAAATTCGTTAGGGAGTTTAACGTTTTTGAATTTTTTACATTTGGTTGATGCATCTAGCCCTGGATCCTGACCCTCTTTCAATAGGAATCTAAAGAGCAAAGCTGCTGACAACAGACTGAACCTATAGGGGGAAAAGGAGAAGCTGGAGAAAGTGCAGCTAGTGAGTGTTCATACACTTTACATTAAGTAGAAGGTATAATGCACCCATCCAAGGACTTATCCTTAATCTGGCCACTACCAGAAAAACCATAGCACTCAAGAAGCAAAGAATTTCAGAGGGGAACTAGAGGGAACACAGACCTAGCAGAGCACAGAGATGGAGGATGTTGGACTGAACCTTTGCTTACAGATACTTAAAACTTCTGAGAAGGATACAAGGGCTGCAGAACTGTAGAAAGAATAAGGCACCATCTTAAAAGTAGTAAAGCGCTGGGGGTTTTTCAGCTATGGTGGTTATTTTAGAAACATTCCCACATTTCAATGGCAGCTTTATCAATAGAAATCAAACAAAATAAAACACGGAAAAGAAAATAAGATACCTTTTTTATTGGACATAACTTAATACATTTCTTGATTAGCTTTCGAAGGTTGCCCTTCTTCGTCAGATCGGAAATAAGCAAATGTGTTGGCAGATAGTATATATAAGAGAAACATCAAAGCATCACTTTGACAGTCTGACAGAGTGGGAGGGTGGGGGTATGCATGGGGACATCAAAGCATTTCATTGATATTCTAACAGAATGGGTGTTGGTAGGTGACAGGAGGGTAATAAACAGAGAAATAAACAGAGAAATACAGCTTTATGGTTTATAATGGGTTAGAAAACCCAGATCCTTATTAAGTCCTGTTTGTTGGGTGTCAAAATATTCAATCATTCTTATTTCAAAGGTCTTACGTTCCTGTATTGTTTTAAAATTACCATTCAGTATTCTTACTGTGAAATCACTGGTGCAGTGATCTGGTCTTGTAAAGTGTTGGCCCACAGGGGTGGGGGCTTGACTGGCACCGGCTATTTTCATGTGATGTCTGTGTAGATTGAATCTTGTCTTAAGCATCTGGCCTGTTTCTCCAATATAGCATACTTCGTTACATTTTTTACACTGAATGATATATACCACATTGGAAGATGAGCATGTAAAATAGTCCTTTATGTTGAATATTTTTCCCTTGTGAATGACTGTGGGGTCTTGTGAAATGTTTTGGCATAGTTTGCAGCTGGCTGTGTTACAGGGAAACGTGCCCTTTTCTTTTTCTCTCTGTGATGGGAGTTTACTTCTGATCAGCTTGCGTTTTAAGTTTGGTGGCCATCTTTTTTGAAAATACTGTTCCGGCCAGCTGTTGCGCCGCCGCCAAAATAGATCGCTGGCGACGTTCGATTATTCCCCTTACTGCACCAGTGATTTCACAGTAAGAATACTGAAAGGTAATTTTAAAACAATACAGGACCTTTGAAATAAGAATGATTGAATATTGAGACAAACCAACAAACAGGACTTAATAAGGATTTGGGTTTTCTAACCCATTATAAACCATAAAGCTGTATTTCTCTGTTTATTTCTCTGTTTATTATCCTCCTGTCACCTACCAACACCCATCCTGTTAGAATATCAATGAAATGCTTTGATGTCCCCATGCACACCTCCTACCCAACCCCATCCTCCCACCCTGTCAGACTGTCAAAGTGATGCTTTGATGTTTCTCTTATATATACTATCTGCCAACACATTTGCTTATTTCCGATCTGACGAAGAAGGGCAACCTTTGAAAGCTAATCAAGAAATGTATTAAGTTATGTCCAATAAAAAAGGTATCATCTTATTTTCTTTTCCATGTTTTATTTTGTTTGATTTCTATTGATAACCTTTAAGAGTGGACTAACACGGCTACCACACCTCTCTACTTAAAATGGCAGCTTTAAATGTCTGGAGAGTTTTATTTCAAAACAGGGGTCATTCAGACATTTGGAAGCTTACTACATCTGAATGGCAAGAGGGAAGGGGAAGGAAGTGTCTAGCCAGCCTAGATCAGTGTTTCCCCAAGTCCAGTCCTGGAGAACCCCTTGCCAGTCAGGTTTTCAAAATAACCACAATGAATATGCATGAAAGAGATTTGCATATAATACAAATCAAGTTCATGCATATTCATTGTGGATATCCTGGAAACCTGACTGGCAAGGGGTACTCCAGGACTGGACTTGGGAAAGACTGGCCTAAATGACAGATGTTCATTCTTTATTTCATGTACAGATTCTACATCTGTGTGGGGAACCTACCGTGTTTCCCCGAAAATAAGACACTGTCTTATATTAAGTTTTGCTCCCAAAAATGCGCTAGGTCTTATTTTCAGGGGCTGTCTTATTTTTCGAGGAAACATCGGGGTTGGATAGGGGTTGGCCCGCCCGCCCTCCACCATTCCTGGAACTAACTTTAAACGCCTCCTTTCACCTTCGCAGCAAGCAGCAGCAGGGCAGGCCACTCCTTCCTTCCGTGTCCCGCCCTCGCCTGATGTAACGTCCGCGAGGGCGGGGCACGGAAGGAAGGAGAGGTCTGCCCTACTGCTGCTTGCTGCGAAGGTGAAAGGAGGCGTTTAAGGTTAGTTCCGGGAGCGACGAAGGGCGGGTGGAGGGGGGGGGGGGCCCGGCGACCTCAGGTGTGGGGGCGGCCTTGTCCGGCTCTCGGCGGCCCTGCTTTCAAACAAAAATTTGCTAGGTCTTACTTTCGGGGGAAACAGGGTAGATGTCAGTGTTTACAACTGCCCCAAATCATATATAAATGCCTGCTGTAGGGACAGCCGTAAACACCAATGTTCAGGCTTTCATCCCTGATCAAGCCCCACCCCCCACCAGCTTCCCGCACACAATATCCGACCCCCCCCCCCCATAAAACCCGATCCCTGCTGACAATGGCTTCCTGGCAGCACCAGCATCCCCCCCATTACCAAGTGGCATCCTCTGGACATCGCAAGCAAGGATTTACAAAAGATCTTTTTTCTATCAAATGGTTCATATTTGGAATGCTTTAGCATCTTTTCTAACTCAGGCATCTTCCTATGTTAATTTTCATCAACAATTAAAAACGTATTTGTTTCAATATATAATGTAGCCTTTTTATAATTTCTCTTCTTTGCTATAATTCATTCTCTATTATAAAACGCTTTGGACCAAATATTGGGATTAAGCGATCTATAAGTAAGTACATATTATTAGATTAGATTGGTGGCTTCATTCCAGCAATCTTCTATAAGGATCATCCTCGGATTTTCCCATCTGGATAATGATGACAACGGATGTCAGTCTCTCTAGTTGGGGAATTTAGTGTCAAAATCAAGTTGGTTTCAGACAGAGGCAACTTGGTCCATCACTCAGCTGGAACTCAGGGTGGTTAGCCTAACCCTTCGGTCCTTCAGAAGTCATTGACAAGGATTAGTGGTGAGTTTTCTCAGACAATGTCATGACAGTTGCTTACATTAAACGGGGGGGGGGGGGGGGGGGGGGGGAATTAAGTGTGCCAAGGTAGCCAAAGAGGAAAACAATTGTTCTGTTGGGTAGAGAAGCACTACAGGATTTTTTTGGCAGCACATATTGCAGGAATTCAGAATATTCAGGTGGATTACTTCAGTAAGCATCTCCTTGCTCCAGGGGAGTGGGACTAAATCCTGCAGTGTTGCATTGTGACCCTTCAAAATTTGCCCACACCCAATCTTCAGGCTTACGGGGTGTCCCTGGTGAGGACCAGGAGCCTCCTGTCCCTAGCAAAATGGCCGCCAGGATCTTTAGTGACAATACTGTGGGTCAGGCTTCCATATATGGCAGTGGCTTAGCTATATGTGGTCCTGGGTGGGCACTGGCCCACCCATTCTTGACTCAGGCCCACCCACATCAACATCTCTCCTCCTCCTTGGCATCCTGGCATCTGCCTGCCTGCTGCTGAATCCGTCCCTTCCTGGTGTATGTTACAGGCATCCCTGGCGCCGGCAGTGATTCAATTCTTGCTGCCTGCGCCAACAATGCATGCTTCCATTGGCCGGTCCCCGCCCTCGCTTTCATCATTTCCTGTCTGTTGGGAATAATTGAATCACTGCAGGTGACGGGGATGCCTGTAAGGTACACCAGGGAGGGATGGGGTTCAGTGATGGGCGGGCAGATGCTGGGGCACTGCAGAAGAGGAGAGATGTTGATGTGGAGTAGGTGAAAAAAAATCTATAATTTTAAAAATATCTCAGTGGGGGGGGGGGGGGGGGAGGCTGTGGAGTGCCATGTCGTGCCATGGAAGGGCCCATCTAAGTTAGCTCTTGGCCCATCCTAAATACTGGATCTGGCTACGCCACTGATATATGGGCCAAACATTGAAAATATCAGTGGGGGATAAATGATACTTATATGTGTAAATTGTAAAGTACCAACTTACATGTGTATGTCAGCTATTTTGCAAAATTACTCATGCAAATGCCACTAATGTGACACAGAGGCCATAATGGCCCCTTAATACTAAATTGGATGGGCCAATTAACAATGGAGGATTATAGAGGAAACGTCCCTTACAGTCCTTCCTGTAAAGGGCTGGACAAAATGTACACTTCTGCAATACATATATGTGTGAAAGTGCAGGTATACAAATTGTCTCACATACATATGTATTCCCTTTCTGAAACAGGGAATACACATGCAGATGTTGGTACTACCTGAGCCCTACTCATTTCACAGCCAAACCACATCCTCTTGCCGTTTGAACATTTTTCAGGAATACCTGTGTAAATATTGGCATTCTAAAATCTAGTTTAGCATATGTGTGTATGAATAGGGCTTCTAAAATAAGGGTTTAGTAAACTGGCTATTAAATCATTCATGAAGTGTGGCTATAATAGTGTATTTGGCAGTTCCATCTACAACTCAAACCTTGAAAGTATTATTTCAGTAACATTTACAGCACTGGCCAAACGGAAAAGCCAAGTTTTTGCCAGCAATCACACCCAGGAGGAGTACCCTAGTGGTTAGTGCAGTGGACTTTGATCTTGGGTAACTGGCTTTGATTCCCACTGCAGCTCTTTGTGACTCTGGGCAAGTCACTTAACCCTCCATTACCCCAGGTACAAATAAGTACCTGTATGTACTATATAAACTGTTTTGAATGTAGTTGCAAAAAAAAACCACAGAAAGGCAGCATATCAAGTCCCATTCCCTTTCCCTATTTGGCAAAGCAGTGCTAAGTCAGTGGTCATTTACAAAATAAATAACTAAAAGGGTGCTCTGTCCTCCAGCTGCAATAATGAAAAAGAAAACCAGTTCAAAAAGGTTTTAGGCTGTCAACAAAGGGTTCCAGGTCAGTGACCTGGAAGAAAAATCACTGGGCTGCCACCTGAACAGTGGTATTGACTTACAGTCTTCAGAGGCTGCAAAGAGGCTGAGTTTTCAGGGTACCCCTACTGAATATGCACGAGATTTGCATGCATACTGCTTCTACTGTATGCAAATTTATCTCATGTGGGTCAGGCTTCCATATATGGCAGTGGCGTAGCTACAGGTTGTTTAAGGTAATGTTATTATCATTGTAGTTATATTTTATGTTTAGAATGAATCAGTAGGTGTGTAATTATGTATGATGTTTGTTGTATAAGGTCTCCTGACGAAGTAATAAGGAAACACGGCCAGTGTTGGGACCAAAGACACTTTGGAGATTCGTCTGTTGGAATGTTTGAGAAATTTACCCAGATGATGTATGACATTGAGATATTTGCATAACGTGAATTTACGATCCAGCTGTTGGACACTTTACTACTGGATGCAGAGAGTTTGGAATTTGACCAGCTATATGTGAAGTTATAAAGTAATTTTTGGTTTCTGCATATACAAAGTTTGGTGTGGACAATTATTGCAGCTGTTAGCTGCTGAACACTTTACTGTTGGATGCAGAAAAGTTGGGAACATAATTAACAATTGCAGTTGTGATTGAGACTTTCTATACGGAATCTAAATGGAAAGGAGGACAATTTTGGACATCATTTGACTTTATTTTTTGTGCTTTTTGTGTTTTTTTTTTTATATGAGTATGTTAGAATGATAGAATATGTAAATGCAAATTGAATAATTGAACATTGTATGTGTAATTTTCTAAATTGGTAAAATAAAGGTAAAGAATATTATATTAGTCACAGAAACTGAATATGCATATTCATCAGAGATATCCCCAAAACCCAACCTGTTTATGTCCCTTGAGGACTGGTAGTTAATAGCACTGTACTAAAGATACACACTTATCAATACACATTTCCCAGGATTCCATTTAGGTTTCTCAAAGATGGGCACCCAGATTTGGACACAGAGCCCAGATGCACGTACAAACTAATTAGTCAATTGTATACTATCAACCAGTTACTGAGGTTAATTGGAATTAATTGGCACTAATCCGGATTTACACTTGTATCTGCCTACGTACTTTTCTTTAAGTGCTGCACACCCGAAGTAACTCGTGTGCAACCCCAAAGGAGCGTGGTCATAGGAGGGGCATGGGTGGGTCAGGGGTGTTCCAAATATTTAGGTGCAGTGTTATAGAATACCAGGGTTCCATGCCCAACTTGCATGTCAGAATTTACACCAGGTTTCAGCTGTAATAAGTCCTCGGGCGCGGGAGTTTGCTCTAATAAGGGGCGCTCAGCTCACAGCACCCTTTATAGGGTAGCACTTAGAATGGATTTTTCCTGGTGCCTAAATGTGAGTGCAATTTACCAAATCTGGCCCACTGCACACAAATTCCTGTCTGTGCTTAAAATAAAGTCTGCAACTGCTTACCCTAATGAAATCAAAGAAAACAGAACCAAACTGCAGTCAGTGAAGCTATGAATTACATATGTATGGCAGACTCAGCCTGAAGATGACGGCTTCACATGAAACTAATGAATGGAAGGTATCTGGACTCATACTTCTCCAGGAAAGTTTTGTGCCAAGGTTTTGTGCTTTGGCCTATTTCTGTCTCTGGGATGGTCGTTGAAAGTCTCAAATTAATAATTCCTTTGTTTAAACAAAGTCTTTGCCTGCTACTGTACTGCAATGTGGAGCAACAGACTGAATACAGTCTGACTAGCTTCAGTAACATTGTTCCTCGTTCTTTTAATTAACTTCTTGTTCTGTCCTTGGTAGTAATTATTTTTTAATCAGTGCTACTTGTGCAGTCAGAGCGAGCCAACCTTGACTCCATCTAACGACTAGGTGTCATAAGAATTATCTTAATTAGCTTGTCGGTCTCTGTGTAAAATATGACTTTATTTGGGGAAAAGGCCATTCTCTCCTGATTTCAAGGTTAATTTAAAATTGCAGTGCGCTAAGGGCCAGGCTGAATGGAGAAATGTTGATGCAGTTGTTGTACCAGTGCATTAAATCTTGGGTTTGCATTCAGAGATTGAAAATACACAGAATTACAGCATAGCATCCAATCATTGGGTGTCCCTGCTGGAATCTTTGAAAATGCCTGGTCACGAAATGTTTTCAGTCTGTGGTTTTGCTGTCAGTCAGTGTATAATTGTTCCCCCAGGACTTAAAATATTTAATATGCATTTAGCCATACACAGGTAAACACTATATCTAAATAAGTTAAGGAAAAAGGCATATGAACTGATATTCAACCCAAAATTATGCTTTCACTGTTGGTTGGTGAATAAATAATTGGCCTATCAGTTTATTCTGAAATAATATATGCATAATATTTGTTTGCTTAAACTGAGAAAATGCCTGCTCTACCACTCACAAAAAAACAAGACAGAGAAAAATGAAGGCCTATCCAGTCTGCCAATCCATGCCATCTATTTTCCTTTCAGATACAGTTTTTGTCTCCACCACCACCACCGAGATGCCATTTCATGAATTCATCATCCTTTCCGTGAAGAAGTATTTTCTCAGGTTACTTCTGAGCCTATTCCCTTTCATCTTGATCCTATGCCCCTCATTCCAGAGCTCCCTTTCAATTGAAAGAGACTCACCTCCTATGCATTTATGTCATGTAAGTATTTAGGGGGCCCTTCTAATAAGCCGCGTAAGCATTTATGTGCACCCAACGTGCGCCAAAATGGAGTTACTGCACGTCTACCATGTGGCCCTTGTGGTAATTTCATTTTTGGCACGTGTCTGCTACACACATCCGAAAAATATTTTTTATATTTTGGCACGCATCAGCTACGCGTGCCAAGTGGCATTTGGCAAGCGCAGGTCATTACCACCCAGTTACCACGTGAGACTTTACCGCTAGGTCAATGGCTGGTGGTAAGGTCTCAGACCCAAAATGGATGCGTGCCAATTTTCATTTTGCCGCACGTCCATTTTTGGCAAAAATTAAAAAAGGGCTTTTTACAGGCATGCTGAAAAATGGATTGGCGTACGCCCAAGACCCGCGCCTACACTACTGCAAGCCATTTTTCAGTGCACCTTAGTAAAAGGACCCCTAAATATCTCTATCATACCTCCTCTATCCTGCCTTTCTTCCAAAGTATACATATTGAGATCTTTAAGTCTGTCTCCATATATTTTATGACAAAAACTATTGACCATTATAGTAGCCGCCCTCTGGACCGACTCCAGCCTGTTTATATATTTTTGAAGGTGCAGTCTCCAGAATTATAGACAATATTCTAAATGAGGTCTCACCAGAGTCTTGTACAGGGGCATCATCACCTCCTTTTTCCTACTAGCCATTCCTCTCCCTATGCACCCAAGCATCCTTCTAGCTTTCGCAGTTGACTTTTCTACCTGTTTGGTCAATTGAAGATCATCACACATGATCACACCCAAGTCTTGCTCTTCTTTCGTTCACAAAAGTACTTCACCCTCTAAACAGTACTGCTCCCTCGGGTTTTTGCAGCCCAACCTTGCATTTTTTTAGCACTAAATTTGAGCTGCCAAATTCTGGCCCACTCTGCAGATCCATCATAGAGTGGGAGTTAAACTGCCCCCCCCCCCGCCCCAAGCTAATCATCTGAAATCATCGTACATCCCTATCTGAGCCAGATCAATTAATATCCTTAAAACTTGCACTAAGGGAAGATTGTAGGGATTTAACGTTCCCCTGCTTTTGAGTTTAGAATGAAACACTATGCTATGGGATTGGGTAATGGACTCTGAAAAAGAGTTGAAAAGACAGAGAATGTGGTTGAAGGAACAAGAGCCATCATCCCCACAAGTCTGACTATGCTTTAAAAAGATCTGAATCTGTCTGGATAGTTTGTTAGGAAAGGCATCACAGGTTGTCAGCTTGACTCACTCTTCAGCGCACTGGAAGGGCTTACCTTGTAACCATACAAATTTTTTCCCTAATTTTTCACGCTGATGGAAGGCATTTGGCAACTCCTCTCAGGCTGGTGCTCTAAATGATAATGAGATGCAGATTTGGGTTTGAGCACTGTAAGATGTGGTGAAAGGCCTTGTGGTCGATGAGATAAGAAATGCTGAGGAGAAACATGCAAGACCAGAACCTTTAACTAATAAAAAAAAATTGATTAAAGCCAGACTTTCAGCACAATCTATATAACTCGGACCAGATTTAAAATTTCTGTTCTGTTTCATCACTTTATCAGTAAAAGGAGGACTTAGAAGCCTTCAAGACAAATTCATACCATCGTAATAAAGGAAACTTTATTTTAAAGCACTTTGGGACAGGGTTTTACCAGTACGTCTTGTGCCAAGCGTTTATTTTATTCTTATGTTGATCTTGTACAGCACCATATACACTGTCAGTACTGGATAATAAATACACTTATGTCAGAGTTACAGAACTGTTAACACCACAGTTTTTGTCTTATACTAATCTGAGTACAATCCAGTGTCATTTTTTATGGCTAAAATCACAAAACATATCTCCTCATCAGCCATCTTGTTTAGTGACTCATTACATCGATCACATTCTCCTTTCATTATCTTGCAACTGAAAATTATCTTCCCCCAATGTGGATGAAAGTCTGTGTGTTGTTATACAATGTACATAGCTGCAGGAGGACTAGCCTAATCATTTGAGAAGCAGGTTTAGAACCAGAGAAGCCAGGATTATGTCTTGGCCAAGTCACTTACTCCCCCTGTTTACTAAGCTGTGCTAGTGACTGCAGTGTGCTAATGCTAACACAGCCCATTCACTTTGAATAGGCTGTGTCAGAATTGCCGCACAACAGCCACTAGTGCGGCATGGAGGGGCATAATCGAATGGTGCCAGCCATCTAGATGGCCGGCGCCGCAAAAAGTGGTCCCGAACCGTATTATTGAAAAAGTTGTTCGGCCATCTTTTGTTTTGATAATACAGTTGGGGCCGACCAAATGTCAAAGATGTCTGGGTTCGAGATGGCTGGCATCGGTTTTCGCCCATAATGGAAACTAATGCCGGCGATCTCAAACCCGGCCAAATCCAAGGCATTTGGTCGTGGGAAGAGACAGCATTTGCAGTGCACTACTCCCCCTCACATGCCAGGACACCAACCGGGCACCCTAGGGGGCACTTCTAAAAATTAAAAAAAAATTAAAATAACTCCCAGGTGCATAGCTCCCTTCCCTTGGGTGCTGAGCCCCCCAAATCCCACTCCCCACAACTCTACACCATTACTATAGCCCTTATGGGTGAAGGGGGGCTCCTAGATGTGGGTACAGTGGGTTTGGGGGGGTTTGAGGGCTCCCATTTACCAGCACAAGTGTAACAGGTAGGGGGGGATGGGCCTGGGTCCACCTACCTGAAGTGCACTGCACCCACTAAAAACTGCTCCAGGGACTTGCATACTGCTGTCAGGGAGTTGGGTATGACATTTCAGGCTGGCATAGAGCCTGGCAAAAAAGGTTCTTTTTGGGGTTTTTTTTGGGTGGGAGGGAGTTGGTGACCACTGGGGGAATAAGGGGAGGTGATCCCCGATTCCCTTCGGTGGTCATTTGCACTTTTTTGAGACTTGGTCCTGAAAATAAATGGACCAAGTGAAGCTGGCGAAATGCTCGTCAGAGCCGGCCATCTTTTTTCCATTATCAGGCGAAGCCGGCCATCTTGAAACCACGCCCCATCCTGCCCCCATCCCGCCTTCGCTACTCTGCTGAAATGCCCCCTTGAAGTTTGGCTTGCTCTGCGACGGAACGCAGTTGAAGCTGGCCAAAATCGGTTTTTGATTATACCGATTTGGCTGGGTTCAGGAGATGGCCGGCCATCTCCCGATTTGTGTCGGAAGATGGCCGGTGATCTCTTTCGAAAATAAGCTGGATAGTAAACAGGGGGTTAATTTTCCATTGCATCCGGTTTAAACTTAGGGGCCCTTTTACTAAGCTATGTTAAAAAGTGGCCCTAGCGCAGCCTTACATGTATCTTTCCCCCCCTGCTAAGGCAATTTTTATCACAATAGTAAAATGGCCAATTCCATTATTTGAATTAATGGCCATGTGCTAATGTTGCTATTAGCGCGCAGCCATAAAAACTATTAGTGCGTGAACACTTACCGACACCTATTTTGTAGGCGCTAAGGGCTCACACATTAAACCTACACTAATCAGTTAGCACGCGGTAATATAGATGCACTGATTGGGGCAGAAATGCTCAGTCTCCACCCACAAACATGGCCCCTCCATGAGGAAGACAATTTAGTGTGCGGTTTGTGCATGCAGATTGAGGTCCTACCGCAGTGGAAGAGTGGCCTAGTGGTTAGGGCACCACTCTTGATATCCACAGATGCCCTATTCAAATCCCGCTGCTGTTCCTTGTGATCTTGGGCAAGTCATGATTTTTTTTTCTGCTCCACTATATGAACTGTTTTACCAGCGTATAATCAGATACAGTAGCCATGTCAAGGACTCTGGCACACATAAGCAACATACTCTATTAAATTCTCTGGACTTTGTTAACAGTGGCGTAGCTATGTGGGGCCAGGGGGGCCTGGGCCCCCGTAGATTTGGCCCTGGACCTCCCCTGCCGACGACCCTCTCGACCCCCCTCCTGCCACCAACCCTCCCCCGCCGTCACCGTGGGCAACCTTTGCTGGCGGGGGACACCAACCCCTGCCAGCTGAGGAGGTCCTCTTCTTCCCGCGAAGGCTTCGTTCTGTTTCTGATGTCCTGCACGTTGTACATGCAGGATGTCAGACTCTGTTTCTGTGAGCCTGATGTCCTGCATGTACAACGTGCAGGACGTCAGAAACAGAATGAAGTCTTCGCGGGAAGAAGTGGACCTCCTTGGCTGGCGGGGATTGGGGTTCCCCGCCAGCAAGGGTAGGCAACGGCGGGGGAGGATTTGAGGCGGGAGGGGGGGTCGAGAGGGTCATCGGCAGGGGTCGTCAAAGTTGGCAGCGGAGCGGGGGGGGGGGGGCACCAATGGCGGGGGGAGGGGTCGGCGGCGCCGTTGGGGGGGGGGGCTAAAATGTGCCCCCTCACCTCAGGCTCTGGATCCCCCTTCCACCGAAATCTGGCTACGCCCCTGTTTGTTAATAGTTGGGATGGGATTTTGGATTTAGCTAACACATTTTCAGTTGTAGCTCAAGGTGAGTTACATTCAGGTATAGTAGTGTCTCTGGAGGGATTACAATCTAAGGACCTCTTTTACAAAGTGACAATACTGATTAACGGCGTGCTGAATGCAATTTAATTCCCATGGGTTTCTTCACATTCAGCGTACGCTAAATAGTAGAATCACCTGGGGCAGCATAAAGCAAGATGCTGCCTGAAGCAGGGCTGAGATGCCACCCTCCCCGGGCCATTCTGGCATCTCTCCCCTTCTTTCCTTCACCCCATTCCCCGAGTTTACCTTCTTTCTTCATGTTCCAAAAGCTGGTGGCAGCAACTATACTCATATGCTGTCCTGCGGATGGCACCGGCCACTTCTCTACTGCAGCTGCCTCTGGAATCAGGAAGTTACATCAGAGAGGTGGCCTCAGTAAAGAGAAGAGGCGGGTGCTGGTGGCAGGGCAATGTATGGGAATTGCGCCTGCCGCCGGCGGTTTTTGGAACATAAGGTAAACTCGGGGAACGGGTGGAGGGAGGAAGAAGGAGATACCACTCCTGAAGGAGTGCTGCTTTGTAAAAGGAGCCCTAAGTTTGTACCTGAAGCAATGGAGGGTTAAGTGACTCGTCCAAAGCCACAAGGAGCTGCAGAGGGATTTGTATTGAGCTTCCCTGATTTTCAGCTCACTGATCTAAAAATTAGGCTTCTCCTCCACTCTTCCACACTATAATTTGATAAAATTTCAGTTTTTTTCTCATATTACTGGATTTTCATCTTTTTCATCTTTGGAAGGAGGAACTTTTGATAACTGAGGTGCCAAAGTCTAGTTTGCCTTTGTCTTGAGTAGAGTTTAGTTGTGGAACTGGGCACGATAATCACACTGTAAATGACAAATAGTTTACGCATTTTTCTTCATGTCTCAGCATGGTGTCCCTTGCACAAATAAGTTCTGCTTGAATAGATGCCACTTTAAAGCAAAACGTTCCTATGACAGATTTCAAGAGCCACTGAGATTTTGCCAAGATGCTCTTATAAATGGAATTGTTGCTGCAGGAAGAAGTGTGTTTGAGACGTTGAAAAGATTTTCTGACGACAGAGAATATATCTTATAAGAAATATGTCTAAGGAAAGGAAGTGTTATAAGAAATCCCATCATAAGAATACTTGACTTCATTTAGAAAAACTTTGATTTGTGAATCTCTGCATAATATAAGCTACAGAAACAAGGTCAAAGACCAATGTCATTTGCTGATACTCTCTATGGAGACAGTTCTAGAAGGTTTACACCTGTAGAAAAAGTCCATTTCAGTTCAAGTTTATTTGTTATATATTGTAAGTCAAAACCATGCATCTAAGCAGTTTATAATTTTCAAAAAAGGAGGAAAGATGAGAAACAAGAAGCAGTAACAAGGGAGGAACAAGACAAAATTGCAACAGGACAAGCAGGAACAGTGGAAGCAGAATAAAATAAGAGGTCAAAAACCAGATGAGATGCTGCCACCAGCAAGCATGAGAAGGCCAGTATACATGTATAAGGAGCGAAATTATCAATGAAGGCTATCATTAAGATGCATCATTTTAGCACCAACTCATGCTGTTTTAGCACAGGTCCCATTTTATGCAATGAGACCTAATAGCTACTAATAACTTGGGTAAACAGTAGAACACATTGATAACTTCCTCCTTAATTACAAAAAAAGAAAAAGAAATGTCTCTAGAAACCAAACTCACTGCTACATGTAATAAAAGTGAGCTAAGTATATGACAATCAAGCTATAGTGACATCACTGATGAGGTTGGCTTTTAGGCATTGGTGGAATGAGGCATTATTACATCATAATATGAGCTCTGGTTACCAGAGAATGAAACTCTTCACACTAAGGCCCCGATGCTCAGAAGTAAATGCGGGCACTAGAGGCCATTGGCGCCTGCGTTTCCCAGTGCAAAATGTTCAAACGCCCCTACTGCGGGAAACAACAAAAGTCGCCTAAAATCAGTGCAAGTAGCATGCTAATGTTGTCAAAACCATGCAAATGAGACCATTTCCTATTCCCCCCCATGCTCAAAGAACAGCGCAAAGAACAAGGGTGCCCTCACCGCTGTGAAACCTACGCCAGCTCGGCTCTGGAGTTAGGGTATCTGTGACTTGGGTCCTCCTGTTCTTTGTGTGGATTTGTATTGTTTTGCCAGTCTTCCAGAAGCTGATCTTTCTGCTTCAAGATACGTGAAATTTGACTAGGATTGACACCATATTCTTTAGCAATAGATGCTTGACTTTGTTTGTTTTCTAACTTTTTAAGAACTTCTATTCGTTCAGCCAGTGTTGAAGTCTTACAGTTGCTCAACGACGACGACTCCGACTCCAGTGTACACTCTAACAACATTCTTTTGCTTATTCTGCCTGTGGCAGTTAACCAACAAGATTTCAAATTTACCGCCCCTTTGTCGGCTTCCATATTCCGTGCATGCGCTTATGCAGAGTCTTTCCTGCAGAGGAGCGGTCTTAAACCATGCATATAAGCGAATCTTGCACTTATCAGTGGTGCGCTAAACTAAAGTTTGTCCCCATAGAAATTGATGGCGCCAAAAACAGGACCAAAGTACGGCATGCAGTTAAACAGAGCATGCACTTATCTGACGTGCACTTAAATGGAGTGCACTGTATATATATATATATATATATATATATACACTTTTCAAACGTTTCTCATTTGCAGCTAAGGTTTAGAGGTATGATTGAGGGTGGGGAAATTGCTTCCCATCCATTGCCTTCCCTGCTTGGTTGTGTCACAGTGAGTGGGGCAGGAGCGCTAGTAGGTATAACTCATAGGGTGTGTTTTTGGCTTGGGATGCTCTGGTGGTGGTGGGGAGGGGGGAGGAGATTTTGCTTACTACCTTACTCCTTAAGGGACCCTTTTACTAAGCTGCATAGGTGCCTATGCTCCCCCAATGTGCGTCAATTTTGAGTTACCACCTGGCAACCGCATGGCCCATGCGGTAATTTCATTTTTGACACGCGTCTGCTATGCGCACTGGAAAATATTTTTATTTTCTGGCACATGGGCGGTAATCAGGCAGTAATCGACATTCTACGTGTGCAGACCATTACTGCTCGGTTACTGCGTGAGACCTTACTGCTAGGTCAATGGCTGGCGAAAGGTCTCAGACCCAAAATGGACACACTGCAATTTTCATTTTGCCGCTCGTCCATTTTCGGCAAAAATTTAAAAAAGACATTTTTTACAGGTGACCTGAATAATGATTCTACGCACACCCAAAACATGCGTCTACACTACTGCAGACCATTTTTCAGTGTGCCTTTGTAAAAGGGCCCCTAATTGACTTCCCTTGGATGTACAGTTTTGCACAATCTGACACTCACACATGTAAATGGTGGTGCCTTTGTACATAGGTAGCAAAATCCACTGCTACTCACATGACAATAGCCCCATGTGATGCCTTTCTTCTTTTGAATGTGGTTTTGTGAAAAATGCTGTTCCTGTTATATATGCTGCCAAGTGCATGAATTTTTTTCTGCAGCCTTATACATATTTTACAGAAAAGCTCTGCATTTAACAAGCAGTTTGTAAAATATGCTGAAAATTTTTGAACATCCCAACTTGGAAGTACAGTTACAGTCTTGCTTGTCTGATCTTCACTGATCCGAATGGATCGGGTGGATGTGAAGCGACTGTTCACGCTATCCAAAAATACTAGGACTAGAGGGCATGAGTTGAAGCTACAGTGTGGTAAATTTAAAATGAATCGGAGAAAATTTTTCTTCACCCAACGTGTAATTAGACTCTGGAATTCGTTGCCGGAGAACGTGGTACGGGCGGTTAGCTTGACGGAGTTTAAAAAGGGGTTAGATAGATTCCTAAAGGACAAGTCCATAGACCGCTATTAAATGGACTTGGAAAAATTCCGCATTTTTAGGTATAACTTGTCTGGAATGTTTTTACGTTTGGGGAGCATGCCAGGTGCCCTTGACCTGGATTGGCCACTGTCGGTGACAGGATGCTGGGCTAGATGGACCTTTGGTCTTTCCCAGTATGGCACTACTTATGTACTTATGTACATCTGGCATATCCGATAGACTCCTGGTGATGTCATGCGGCTTCTCTTTCTGTTTTTCCAAACCCGGGACCCTACTTTTATCACCATTGTGAGCCATAACCCTGCTTTTACTGCCTTTGTTTCTGCATTGTTTGAAGGGTTACTATTTTTTCCATATTATCCGACTTTTCATTTATCTGACAATGGGTCGGTCCCATTTAGGTCAGATAATCGAGACTTTACTGTATCTTATCTGATCTAGATAACTTGTAAAAATGTAGGTTGTACAGTAAATCTACTTATAAATAGATAGGTAGATAGGGTAACCAGCCTTGTGATGATCTCAAGAGAGAATGGTGGGAATGATGGCTATAATAAATCACCATAGGACTGACAGATATTTAAGCACAAGAGAACAGGTAGACAGGCGACTCACAAAATCCATCACGGGATAACAATGAAGCAAACTGCCAAAAAATCTTTCATAAAAAGATTCATTTATTCCCCACAAAAGTTTAAAACAGTCATAAGCCCGACATGGCCTTGTTTCGCCCTCCTAAAAAGCTGCGTCAGGGGCTTGATATACCACCCAGTGGTGTAGTGCAAACAATTCCACCTACTGGACTAAAACAGTTCCTCTCTTGAGAAATAGCAACAGCAATTCGTGGTGAATTAGTTCCAGTGTTTACCACCACAGACCCTGTACAGAGCTTAGCTTCCACCACTGCTGCAAGGGCTCTCAATGGATGTTGGAGCACTAACCAATCATTTTGATCCTGTGCCAGTCATGTGATATGTTTACTTTCGATTTTATAGCGTCAGTCAGACACTGTCGCCATTTTGGCTGCTCATTAAAAGAGTTGCTACTATGTATCTGTGAGTAATTTACATTGTTGAAAAGATATGTCGCTTGTCTGTTTTAAATTGTATTGTATTTTCATTGAGATTTTTGTTCTCCTTAGTGTTACACCTATCAAAACATGCAGCTAGGTGAATACTAGCAGAATTGCAAATTGAAAGGCGCACTTAGTCTTGACAGCTTATATCTGCTGTTCACTCCTCAGTTTTGCTATACCTTAACATAAGAACATAAGAGTAGCCATACTGGGTCAGACCAATGGTACATCTAGCCCAGTACCCTGTTTTCCAAACAGTGGTCAAGCCAGGTCACAAGTACCTGGCAGAAACCCAAATAGTGGCAACTCTCCATACTAGAAATCCCAGGACAAGCAGTTGCTTCCCATGTCTGTCTCAATAGCAGACTATGGACTTTTCCTCCCAGATACGCTAGCCGCTGTTACCACATCCTCCAGCAAAGAGTTCCAGAGCTTAACTACTCATTGAGTGAAAAAATATTTCCTCCTATTTGTTTTAAAAGTATTTCCATGTAACTTCCTCGAGTGTCCCATAGTCTTTGTACTTTTTGAATGAGTAAAAAATTGATTTACTTCTACTCGTTCTACACCACTCAGGATTTTGTAGACCTCAATCGTATCTCCCCTCATCCATCTCTTTTCCAAGCTGAAGAGCCCTAATCTTTTTAGACTTTCCTCCTACGAGAGGAGCAGGGGCGTAGCCAGACAGCAGATTTTGGGTGGGCCTAGGCAAGAAGTGGGTGGGCACCAAGTGTTCTCTCCCCCCCCCCCTCCAAAAAATATCTCCGCTGGCGGTACAATGCTTCTCTCCACCTTGGCAGCCTGCAGCAGGCATGCGCTGAAAAATGAGAATGCGCAGGTGCCAGTATTGTGGAGAGCAGCGTTTTTGTTACCATCAGGATGAAGTCTTCAGATAGCAGGGCTTGGGATCCCCAACAGCTACCGCTAAACATGTGTTACTGTTGGGTGGGCCTGATCCCTAACTGGATGGGCCTTGGCCCACCCATGCCCACCTGTGGCTAAGCCACTGGAGAGGAGTTCCATCCCCTTTATCATTTTGGTCGCTCTTCTTTCAACCTTTTCTAATTCTGTTATATATATTTTTGAGACACCATTATAAAATTGGCATTAAGGGGGAGATTCTGGGGAAATTCTGTTATATGGTGCCTAAAAAATCAGCACTGAAACCAGTGCCGTCTAAGCGTCTAAAACTACACTCATCCATTTACACCAATGAAAATGTGGTGTAAATCCTGGCACGAACATTTAGGTGCACTGGGCCATATTCTATAACTAGGTGCGTAAATTTCAGAACTCCCATGAAACACGCATTTCCCCACCCATAACCACACCCCGTTTGAACTGCAGATGTTATATATTTATTTATTTGTAACATTTGTATCCCACATTTTCCCACCCATTAGCAGGCTCAATGTGGCTTACATAATACTGTAAAGGCGATCGCCAGGTCTGGTAGATGTTAAATAAAAACAGTATAAAATAAGGATCAGGTAAGGTTAGGGTATACAAGTACAATAAGGGTCAAGGAAATAAGGAATATATAATGTCCAATACGATGTAAGGTTTTGATGCATTGCAGAGTTGAGGCATTTAAGTTTGGTCAGTAGGGTAGACCTTGCAAAACAGATAGGTCTTTAATGATCGCCTGAAGTTTAGATGGTCATGGATCGTTTTCACACTCTTTGGTAGTGCATTCCACATTTGTGTACCTAAGTAGGAGAAATTGGATGTATGTTAGAACTTCGGCGCACTTCATTACAGAATACGCTTAGCGAGTTGTGCACGTAAATTCTAATCAGTGCCAATTACGGCTCATCATTGCTAGTTAAGTGCTATTATCAGCACTCAGCTTGTTAAGTTACGACCATTTTTTAAAAAATCCACGCTGATTTCAGCGTAGATCTCTAGGCACGCTATATAGCATCTGACAGTAAGTGCCCCAAAATAGCTGGTTTTGACATAGGTGCTAACTGGACATTTTCAGCAGCACTATGGTTAAGTGCCACTGAAAATGACTGGTTAACCCCGAATAGGTAATTTAACAAGCCAGTTGCCATTTCTGGCTGGTTAAATTGATTTGAACATCAACCCGTTTTGTTTTTATTGTTAACTTGCTTTATAAAAATCCATGTTCTGCAGCCTTTACAAGTGGAAAAACCCTTCATAAAACTACCCAGAAACCATGGACATCTCAAAAGTGAAAGAAATGAAATAAAATGTTTTTATTTCTTAGAAGGTAGATTTTCATGTTGGTCCATTTGACATATATTAGAATGTTATGAATTATTTATTTATTTATTGATGCATTCATTCTTATATCTCACTGTTATCCAAAAACAAGTTTGGTTCAAAGTGGCTTACAATTTACAGTAAAATTACAATCGTGACTTAAAAAGGTCATTTGTAGCTTATGTGGTTAGCTACAGAATTTTTTGAAGAGGTATGTTTTCAGTTCTTTTCTGAACTGGAGATACTTAGAGATGCTTCGTGTGGCTTTTTGGCTTACAACCATCACCTGTAATTGTAGATATCTTTTAGCTTATTGTTGTGTTGATTTGTCCTAACCTTTCATCTAAACATTTCAGAGCTTCGTCTAAACCAGTTCTCTTAATCCATGCAGCAAGAGATGAAAGTCAAGTATCATGGGCCAGAGGATGCAAAGTAAGATTTATCTTCAAGGACATTGCAATGTGACTTATTGTATTAAAATTTCATTAAAATGTTCCTTCAACAAGTGTGTGGGCAGAAATTCTAAATAACTTGGTATAAAAAAAGATCCTTGGTACAGAGTTATATGATGTCAATAGATTGATCATAGCTCTCCAGTCTTGAGTGTTCCTTTTAGAATTTATCTCTCGTGCTGGAGCATATTACAATCTACTGCACTGAACACGTGACTTATTTAAGGGTCATCCAGTCATTTGCAAATTTGACAGTGTCACTTTAGGGGATGCCCTCACCATGTACTAAAACTGGGCTTTGATTGTAGTAGGTTGATAGTGAGAAGGAGAATATCACATATACTAAGGCGCACTCATGTTTTTAGTGTACGCTAAAAATAGGCATGTGCTAAACATTAGAGACGCCAATGCATTCCTATGGGCATCTCTAATGTTTAGTGCGCACCCAATTTTAGCGCATGCTAAAAACGTTAGCACACCTTAGTAAAAATCCCCTTAGTTATTGGGCACAGTTCTGCCTTCTCCCAGTACAAGAGGAGTAGAGGTAGGATTTGTGTTCTAGAGATGTTTATTTGGTTCTATCTAATGTTAGTTTCCTGTATCAGTTATGCTAATTTTTGGGTATTTCTAAGGAATTCATGGCACTGACCACAGGCATTTGTAAAGGTTGCTGGTCAGCACTTCCTGATCCCATACATTGCAAGATCAACCAACAGGACATTGGACATAGCCCATAAGTTTCAAAGATTTTCACAGTGGCCTTGGGCTACTGGTGGAACCCATCATGCCAATAGCTAAAAACCTGAGTTGCCATAACGAGAGAGAGAGAGAGAGAGAGAGAGAGAGAGGGTGGGGGGGGGGGGAATGAATATTGGGTATTTATAGGGGTGGAGGAAATGAGGGTATTGGGTGGGTTTGGAGTTGTGAAAAAGAGGGCACTGAGGTGGTGAGGGAGAGAGAAAGAAAGTGCTGGGGAGAGTGAGATGGAGAGAATGCTGAGTAGGAGGGGCAGAGATAGAGATTGTGGTGAGTGGATGATGAGGTGGAGAGAGAGAGAGAGAAGTTGCTGAGCAGGAAGCAGCATGGAGATAAGAAAACAATGCAGCTCATTGCAAAAAGAAGGCAGAGATTATGATGATGATGCTGGTATTCTTGGAAGAAGTGGAGGAGAAAGAGAGAGAGGAGGATGCTGTGGAGGAAGAAAATATGTTAGACAAGGAGAGAAAGAGAAGGTATTATTGGCATGGGGTAGTATAATCAGGGCCCAGGAGGAGGAAGTAGTGTCAGTGAGAACAGCAAGGTGGGGTGGAGGTGTTGAATGTGTCTTTCACCCCCATTCAGACCTGGAAGGTGAGGTAGCTGGAGATGAGAAAGAATGAAGGAAGGAGGAGGAGAGGAGAGAATGAGAGCTACAGGAGTAACTGATAGAGAAGAGAGAGGATTGCACCTGATGGGTACAGGGGGCATTTTCAACCCCTATTCAATCCTGGGAGGGAATGGACATGTCTGTGGGGCAGGGAAGAGTGAATGAGAGAGTGAGAAGGCTGCAAGGTGTGATGGAAAATGAAAAGTGTATCTGGGGGGGGGGGGGGTGTGGGGGTGTGGCAACCTGAGCCAACTTTTGCTTTTGTGCCCCCATCTTGGTGTGATTCTTCCAGTATGAACCATGCAGATGGCATGGCTCATAGCATGAGAATGGACTCACGCTAGAAGGTACATGTGTTGCCTGATTGAATTTTTCCTGCTGGGTTGGTACTAGTATCTCTTGTTGGTTTTTTTCCTAAGTGCTTTTCCAGGATTTCATTTTCATTTTCTGTTTCCTACTCTTACTCCCCTAGTCTTCCCATTCCCCACCATGTCTCATTCCTTTCCCAGCCACCTAACTTGCTTCATCTTTCACCAACTTTCTAGTCCCCCATTTCCACACTCCCAAGCCTCAAGTACCTTCACCTTACCAGCCCCAGCTTCTTCCCTGTCACTCAACCCTTTTCCAAATCTAGCCCCTTTATGTCTTACCCTCACCCCCATCCAGACTTCCATTCCCTCCTTTTACCTCCCTCATTTCTACCCTCTCTCACTTACTTTAAAGACCAGCCCCCTTCCTTTATCTCTCAGCCTTTCCATAGCCCCCTGTCCCTTTCAACTGTTTTCTAACCCCTCTAGGTCCTTCAAACCATCTCCACTTCCCATTTCTTTGCATTTAGTCACAAAATCCTATTCATACCCTTACCCAGTTACCTAGTCTCCACTGCCCTCCCTTATTCCTGCTCAGTCTCCACTATCCCTCTATTTAATCCTTAAATCTCCACTTTTCCATCCTACTCATTCCCTGAATATTCACTCACAATCCCATCCAAGCCATGAGATCCCACTTACACTCCTAGTACTCAGCCAAAGTCTGTCTTCTTTTGGTTTCCCAACCAATCCTAGTCTATGCCTAAGCCTGAATCCCTATTCTCCCACATTCCTATGTCCTTAGATCTGCCCTTCTGCCATCTTTTCCCCTTTCCTAGGCATGCATTACCCCTGCCTTTTCCACATACCTATTTCTCTCCTTCCCTAACATCTTCTCCTGCATATGTCCTTCCTTCTCCTCGCAGAATCTGTCCTCAGTTTCTAGCCTCTAGCTTCCTCCTCTCAGTCCCCAACATAAGCTTTCAGCTCCCTTTTCCTACTCCCCAGCCCTGGCATAAATCCCCAGCAATCTTTTCCTACTTCTCAGCCCCAGCATCAACCTCCAGCTTTCTTCTTTTAGTCCCCAGCTCCTTTCTTCCAATGCCCAGCCTCCAGCTTCATCTTCAGCTTCTAGCACTCTTCTCCCAACTCCCAGCCCTTCAGCCCCAGCCCTACCATTAGCCTCCAGTCCCCTGCTCCAGCTCCGTCAACCACCAACTCTAGCTCCTACCTGATGGTTGTGGGTGGGAGGAAGGGGCATACATGCCAAATACATCTTGGAAACTGTCTTGGGACCTTCTTGTAGAAATAAGTTGGCCTTTTGTACAGTAATGAAACTCTCCTACTGAGTGTGAGGATTATGACTGAGATAAATATTCAGTTTTATATTAAAGAGAAAGATATGTGGTCTAGTTGAAGTACAACCAAATATGGTCCTTGAGATCTGTAAATGGGTCATAATAAATATTCATCAGATATCTTTAAACGCATACAGTATAAAGATCCAATTAATAAACATATTTGGGGTATCCCACAAACTAGACCTGAACTAATCTGGCAGTGTATATATTCCAGAAGAGCCCCTACTTCACCTACTTCAAGGTGCATTTATAACTCATTGGATCTGTTTCCTCCCACTGCTAACCTAGATAAAAGTTTCTTTTTAAATAAATGATTTTGGATGTTCAATGCACTGATACCCAAATCTGTCTTTGAGGCATACCCAGCCAGTCTGGTTTTCAGACCGTCAACAATAAATATGCATGTGATGTATTTCCATATATTAGAATAGCTTCAGATACATCTCATGTGTATTCATTGTGGACAGTCATGGGTGTAGCCAGACCTCGAGGTGGGCCAGAGCCTAAGGTGGGGGGGGGGGCACATTTTGATCACCACCCCCCCTCTGCCGCCCACTGCCACCGCTGTATATCCCCAACCCCCACCAGCTGAAGCACCGCTGCCGCAAATACCTTGGCTGGCGGGGGTCCCCATCTCTCGCCAGCTGAAGACTTCATCCAGTGTTGGTCTCCGGTGCCACCGCATTGGCTGCCCCACTGTCTCTTCCCTCACGTCCGGCATGCTCCATTTAGTGAAACTGAGCATGCTGAATTTCCCTAAAAGGAGCATGCCCGATGTGAGGGGAATAGAGAACAAGGCGGGCAATGCGGCGGTGTTGCCTCAGACCAGCGCTGGACGAAGTCTTCAGCTGGCGAGGGTTGGGAACTCTCTGCCAGCCAACCAGGGGCCCAGAGCAAATTTGGGGAGCCCAGGACCCCTTGGGCCCAACTAGCTATGCTACTGGTCTGAAATTCAGACTAACTGGGTGTGCGTCAAAGATAAGTTTATCATTTTGTGACTGAATGCTTCCTCTATTCCATGTCCCCATTTTATAAACGTATTCAGAAAATTATTTGTTCCATTGTATTCCCATTGTTAGTAAGAATATCTCAGATGAATACCTGAAACCATAAAGGGCTTCTTTTACTAAGGTGTGCTAACAGATTTTGCGTGCGTTAAAATGCTAAGAAGTCCATGGGAATAAAATGGGCTTCTTAGCTTTTAGCACGTGCTATTTGGAAGCGTGTACAAAATCCATTAGCGCACTTCAGTAAAAGAAGCCCAAACTTTTGGAAGAGAGGAATTCATTTTTTAATTACTTCTAACATGAAGCCATACGATCTCCAATTCACAGTCCTTAGCTTTCTATGGTTCAAAAATTCTTTTATTTTTTTGTGGTGTTTCTGAGTGCAGCCAGGAAGGCAAAAGCAGGGACAAAAAGGATTTTATTAAAAATAAAGAAAAATAAACAGTTGCTTTTTGCCAGATTTTATTTGTATCTTTGCAGGGCTGGCATAACCATTATGCAGACTAAGTAGCTGGCTAGGGTGGTACCTTTCTGGCGGGGGAAGAGGTGGCTGTCAAAAAACAACTACAGCTGTAGTCAAAGCAATGTAATAATTCCTGACTGCCACACAAAATCAAAAACCATCAGTGCATGCTTTTACCTAAGGGAGGGCGGGTAGTTGTCAAATAGTTCATTTACCCAGATAAATGACTTCTGAAAATTGCCTTCATTAAGCACAGTGTGTATATCAATGTTTATCTATTTTTAATGTACTTTATCCAACAGACCCCATAAATTGTTTTTTTTCCCCAGATCTATACATGGGAGGGGGGATGTGTGCTGCTATTCATGGTCATGTAAATATTTCAGTCAGCCTCTGAATGCATAAACTGATATACATTTGTATAAATTTATCTGGATAGTCAATTCAACTATGTATTCAGCTCTGAATGCTGAAAATGCCAGCACAACTCCATACTTTTATTCCTGCCATTTCTGCATACAGAGTTGAACATATAAATTATGTGGATAGTGGCTGAAGTTTGCTACTATCCATGGAACATTTTGCTGTACCCTCAGCCCTGACCCATTTTGGCCATAAAGGGGATAATTCTATAACAGGGCAGATCTAGTTAGCCACCCTGATAACATGAGGTAGGAACAGGGCCATATTGTGGGGCCCTTTTACAAAGCGGTGGTAAGCCCACTACGGGCTTACTGTGCGCCAATCTGGAGTTACTGCAGGCCCAACACAGGTGCTGGTGGGAGTTCCACCCCCAGTGTGTGGCATTTCTAGCATTTCTGCAGGGGGTTACCTGGTGGTAATCGGGCAGTGTCACGTGCTACCTGGTACCACAGGGTTAGAAAAGGGAGCCCTTACTGCCACCTCAATGCAGTAAGAGCAATCTTACTGCATGGCCGTGTCTTTTTTTGGCGTCTTTACCTGCTGCTGTGAAAAGGGCCTCAGTGCACAGCAAAAACAGCCCCCCTGTTCTACAGCAGCTTAGTAAAAGGGTCCCTAAGACTTTTGTGGGCCCGCAGTTTTACCTTCATAGGCCCCTCCCTCAGCAGCATTTTATATCTGACTGGGATTTTAATTTGAATTGTACATATATTTTATGTGCATTTGATTTGTATTTTAGGTATTGGTATTCTATTTATTGCGTATATTTTCAAGACTGAAAGGCAAGGCATGAAAATAAATAACTTCTACACTGGAGCTGATATTCAAAGTCATTTCACTGGCCAGACACAGCTCCTGGCTGGTTAAATGGCTCAGTTTCAGCAGCACTTAACTGGTTAGGGCTGTTGAAAATGTCTTTTTAGTGTCTAACTCAAAACCAGCTACACTTGGTCGGTTAAGAGCCAATCTTCGACACCTAACCGGCCAAAGTAATCACATAATTAGAACCGCATTAAAATTCAGTCCTATCTTTATATGGTTCACCATAGCCGGTTAAGTGCTGAATATCGCACTTAGGAACCCTTTTAATAAGGCGCAGTAGGCCTAATGCCGGCCTACCGCATGGTAACAGGGCACTAGCGGGGGAAGTGCTGAGGTGTCCCACTGTATTCTGGCCAGCAGCACAGGCTACTTCTGCAGTAAAAATGTTTGTATTTTTTGCTGCAGGAGGCATGTCTGGAGGCAGAGAATTGGCATGCCTATGCTAATTGGGAAGCACGGGCACATTACTGTGTGCTATCTGATTACCACAGGAGTTGCGTGGGAGCCCTTACTGTTTAATAAATAAGTGGCAGTATGGGCTCCCATCGGTAATGGTCACAAGCTAATGGGGAAATTAGTGCGTGGCCATTAAAAAACAAAAACAACCATGGCCATTTTTCAGCCATTCTAGGTTATCAATAGAAATCAAACAAAATAAAACATGGAAAAGAAAATAAGATGATACCTTTTTTATTGGACATAACTTAATACATTTCTTGATTAGCTTTCGAAGGTTGCCCTTCTTCGTCAGATCGGAAATAAAGACGAAGAAGGGCAACCTTCGAAAGCTAATCAAGAAATGTATTAAGTTATGTCCAATAAAAAAGGTATCATCATTTTCTTTTCCATGTTTTATTTTGTTTGATTTCTATTGATAACCTTAAGAGTGGACTAACACGGCTACCACACTCCTCAGCCATTCTAGAAAGCGGTCAGGAGCATGTGGCAAACCCATGCACTAATCGCAGCGCCGGCCACTTTCTAGCGTGGCTTGATAAAAGGACCCCTTAACTGGCAATGGTTTAGCTGGCTCTGTAAACCCAAAAATTCTGTGCTGGAGCCTGGACATGCCATTGAATTTCTGGGCATAACGCTGATAGCAATCAAAAAAACGCTAAATGCCACCAACTGAATATCAAACCCTTCGTATTTATTCTTTCTGATTTCAAAAACATTAACACATTTTCCTAGTCCTGGGTCCTGGTAATGGATAAGTCTACCCTGGATAGGAGCATATTCTAGAATAAGACCTGGGTAACCCAGTATCATTATAGAATACTATTGTGACCTGGAATGAACGTGACTAAAGAAATACTAATATTAATACGGAATCTTAGCGGAGATTGGGTGGCGACGCTGGTAATTGGAGAGTTAAACCAATGCTGGGCGGACTTCTACAGTCTGTTCCCTGATCGTGGCTGCATAGATATGGAAGGGTTGGAGCGTAAATTTTAAGGGGCTTCAACATTAGCTTCAGAACCTTTAGTACAGGAACAGTACTGGGCAGACTTTTATGGTCTGTGCCCTGAGAAAGGCAGGGACAAATCAAAATCGGGTATACATATAAAATAGCACATACCATGTAAAATGAGTTTATCTTGTTGGGCAAACTAGATGGATCGTTCAGGTCTTTATCTGCCGTCATTTACTATGTTACTATGTTCCAAAAATCTAAAGGTTTATTCATAAACCTCCGAGACTCGACACGTCGTGTTTCAGCCTATCTGACCTGCATCAGGAGTCTTCCAAAGGATATTGTGTAATAAAGCATTTCAGAGTCAGTGTTCCAGTGTCAGTTATACCAAAGTTTTTTTGAGTTTTGATTTGGCGCGACTTAGCGTTGGACAGAGAACCTTTTGAGACAACAAGAGATAGACTCACTGGTAGCTTATAATCTGTTCTGGAAGCTAGAAGTCATTTTATTATACAACATGCTTTGGAAGACTCCTGATGCAGGCCAGATAAGGTGAAACATGACTTGTGTCGAGACTCAGATGTTTATGAATAAACCTTTTGACTTTTGGAGCATCATCTTAGTATTTATTTAGTCACTTTTGCTGTGTTTGGCGTGTCTTTTTGATTGCAAGTGCTTTTGTTCTTCTGTATTGACATCTGCTGGAATGAACGTAACAGTATTCTCTAAGTTATGCATGTAACTCGGAGCCCCACCCATTTCCTGCAGTGCCACGCCCCCTATGTACTTCCCCTTGCAGTTACACACCATAGCACTTACACATGTCCTTATAGAATAGTGTTTATACACATTTCTCCGCACCTTTCTTAAGCTACACTTCCCCAGCTGTAAAGGACTAAAATACAAACGAACACACGCGACCAGCTTTTCTTATATGAGTACGCAGCTATGGAACTCACTTCCAACTTACCTGAGAACGATCAACGAATTAACCAACTTCCGCAAATCCCTGAAGACTTAACTCTTTAACAAAGCCTACCACGAGAACCCTTAACTAAGTATAACACAACACCTATCCAATTTTATTTAGAATGTATCTTTCTACAACTGCTTGAACAAATCCTCTTGTCTTCAGTAACTTCTTTATAACACCAATTGTATTATTTAACCTGGTATGGCGATGCCATAACAGGTCTTTGCAAGCCACATTGAGCCTGCAAATAGGTGGGAAAATGTGGGATACAAGTGCAATAAATAAATAAATAAATTCTATATAGCATGTCTAGAGATCCGTGCCGAAATCCAGGCGGATTCTATAATAACACGTATAAGTTAACTGGTTTAACAGGCCAATTAGCATTTTTAACAGCACTTAATAAGCAATAATGAGCACTAATTGACAATAATTAGAATTTATGCGCACAACTCACTATGCATGTTCTGTAACGCATTGCATCTAGCTTCTAATGTGCGCAGACAAAAAGGGGCATGGTTATTGGCGGGGAAATGGACATTTCATGGGCATTGTGACATTTACATGCGTAGTTATAGAATATAGCCCACTGCGCCTAAAACTACACGCTGGGATTTATGCACATATGCAGAAGGGGTACATAACCGCAGGCACTTTGTTATAGAATTGCCCTTATGGTTACTTTGTATCTGTACAACTGTTGGGAATATTTTTTTAAAGCTCTTATGTAACCAGCGATTGCAGCCGATCACATTAGGGGCCCTGTTTACTAAAGCACGCTACAGGCGCGCTAGTGTTTTTAGCATGCACTAAAAATTAGGGTGTGCTAACGCTAGAGACACCAGTAGGAATATATGGGTATCTCTAGTGTTTAGCGCATGCTAATTTTAGCGCAGGCTAGAAACACTACCGTACCTTAGTAAACAGGGCACTAGGACTTTTGAATATTTCCTGAGCATTCTGAAGGTGTTCTGTATTAAGCAGCTCTTGTTTTTCCTATCATCTTTCTACTCAGTTCTGAATGCAGAAGGTTTGCCTGTGGATTTTTCTTGGCAGAATATGGCAGAGGTTTATTATAAGAACATAAGCCCTGTCCATCAAGCCTCATATCCTGTTCCCAACAGTGGCCAATGCAGGTCACAAATACCTGGCACTGTACTTAACAAGTAAAACAGATTTTATGCTGCTTATCCTAGAAATAAACCGTGGATGTTCCCAAGTCCATCTTAATAATGGCTTATGGACTTTTATTTTAAGATATTATCCAAACCTTTTTTAAACCCCGCTAAGCTAACTGCTTTTACCACATTCTCTGGCGACGAATTCCAGAATTTAATTCCACATTGAATGAAGAAATATTTTCTCTGATTTGTTTTAAATTTATTACTTAGTAGCTTAACTCTGTGCCTCTTAGTCTTTGTAATTTTGGAAAGTGTAAACAAGCAATTCATTTCTACCATTTCCTCTCCACTAAGTATTTTATAGACTTCTATCATGTCTCCCCTCAGCCAACCCTTCACCAAGCTGAAGAGCTCTAGACTCTTTAGGCTTTCCTCATAAAGAAGTTGTCTCATCACCATTGTCATTTTCATTGCTCTTTTCTGTACCTTTGCTAATTCTACTATATCTTTCTTGAGATGCAGTGACCAAAACGGCACACAGTATTTGAGGTGCGGTCGCACCATGGAGTGATACAACATCATTATAATATTCTCATTTTTTTTTCTCCCTTTCCTTCCTAATAATTCCTCACATTATAGTCAGCATAATACTTTTTGGTAGCCCCAGGGTTGACAGGGGGGGGGGGCACTCATTCCTCTCTGCTATCTTCCCCCTTCTATTAACATTTTTGCCTTTGCTGGTGGGAATTCCCAAGCCCCACCAGTTGAAGAGCTTTGCGGTCCAAACTTTCCCTGGTGTGAAAAAGTCGGTGGCATGGCTTCCAGTTGCCAACACTGACACTTTTTTGTGCATGCTCAGTTCATGTGCACGAACTGAGCATGCACGAGGAGTGCCGGCACCGGCATCTGGAAAGCACACCACCGACTTCCTCATGCTCGAGGAGGTTCAGGCTATGGAGCTCTTCAGCTGGCAGGGCATGGGTATCCCTGCCAGCTATTCAGGTTACTGCAGGTTAGGGGAGGGAGCTGAGCCCAAAGTGAGAGGGCCCAGGCCCCCAAGGCCTTCCTGTGGCTAGGCTACTGCTTTAGGCTCCCTCTAGCCAGTGTTTAGCAGAATTGGGCTGGGTGGGAGGTGGGGAGACTGAAACATAGTACTTTATAATAAACCAGAAGTGGGTAACCACGATCCTCAAGGGTCACAACCCAGTCAGATTTTCAAGATTTCCACCATGAATATGCATGAGATCTATTTGTATACAATGGAAGTAGTAATCATGCATATTCATGGTGGAAAACTTGAAAACCCAACTGGGTTGTGGCCCTCAAGGACCATAGTTGCCCATCCCTGTAGTAAACCTTAAGCATTTTGAAGATAAATACATGCTTTTTAAATTTAACCTGTACATTTTATATTGCACAATTTCACATCCAGACCACATCCCAGTGCAATTCATGAACATCACGTGGTTGTCCCTTCAGAACTTAAATACAGCCACCTCTGGGGAAGCACAACACAACTCTTTCATTTTCAGCTATACTGAACTGCTGGCTTACAGCGTGGCTCTCATTTAACCTTCCTGACCTGTGCTTGATTGCAACAAAATCAAATCACTGTGCAATAATCAAATGAATAACATGGTAGTCATGTTAGCCAAATCAAAATAAAAGAAAATTGATTTTTTAAATTCAAATTAGAATGGTGCTGCAGAGCTAAGGAAATAATCACATTAAATCAAATTAGTTAAAAAAAAAAAGGCAAAACCATGAGGTTTAAGCTTAATCCGATAGCTGTCAAAATTCCAAGGGATCATCTGCATTGAATGAACCACCTTAAATATAAAACCCTGGCTGCAGATCAGCCTTAAAATAAAACGGCTTTGCTTTCCAATAATAGGGAAAATAGACTGTGTAGCATACATGTGGAGAAACTGGAGGAAATATTAGGAGGATAAGTGTCCAAGTGATCAAACATTATTGCCTGGAGGAAAAAAAAGGCTTCTTTTAATCTGATATTTAATATTCCCAGCAGCTCTAGAGCAGGGAGACAGTCAAACTGATTTTCTAGTAAATGAGTTGAGTTATAAGGGAGCAGAGCTCAGGCTTCTCTGAATATCCATCAGGCAGCATTAGCTCCCTGTGTTAAGTTGGTGCGTGTTCGGCACATCCTCTCCTGCCAGTCTCTGCAGAAACCTTTGAATGAAGCTTCTCATGGACCACTGGCATCTGTTGCATGGGAGAAGCTGCACTCCTAAACTTCTATAGGCTCCATGGGGCTAGGACTTGGTAATATATTTGTTCATTTATAAATCATGATTTATTAACTGCCTTTTTATGAAGAGATACACCAAAAGTGGTGTACAATAAGTATAGCCTGAAATAAATAATTTACATTGTATTAACATTATAACAATTGTAAAATGACCAAATGCCCATGTAATACTCAGAGCAATGCTGCTGGAGGTCCCGGAAGACATTTTGAGACCGAGGAGCCAGTGTGGGCAGGGATGACTGGAGATCACTGCTGCCCTGGCCAGCCACTACCAGGCATACCAAGTCACACGCATTTGGTGTGTGACACACATATTCGGCCTCGTTCTCCACCTCACATGCAAAAGTCCCCTCTTCTCATATATTGGGTAAAGCCCCGATTCCCTGGACCTACCTGAATGATGCCTTGGTGATCTAGGGTAGGTCGAGCAGCAGTGATTCCCCAAATTGTTGCTTCCCATGCTGGCTCCACGGTTCTAAATGGTGGCCACAAACTCTTTCACTTAACCGGCTATCCACCAATATTCAGCAGGAGATAGCTGGTTATCTCCTGCTGAAAATTCATGGTCAGCCCTTAACGGATAACTGGTTCTGTCACGCTATATGCTAATATTCAGCGCTTCGCCAGCTAAGTTTGGTGGCCAAACTGGGCCACCAAAATAGCAGGCCTATCTTTGGCCAGTTTCTATTTAACTGGCTGAATATTGACTTGGCCTGTTAAGCTGAAACTTGCCAAAAATAAACCAGATATTCAATGCCGGTCACCGGAAATGTCCCGGCATTTAATATCCAGGTTCAGCGCTGACTGCGGGAGGCAGCTTGGCTAACTGAATATCAGCCACATAGTCTTTTTCATGCATGCATAATAACACACCTTTATGGAGAAATAAAATGCACTCATTACTGTGCATGGAAAGACTATTGATCCAAGGTAAAAGGGAAAGAAAAATCACTAGATTTGTTTTATTTTTGGACTCCCTTTTTGGACTTTTTACAATCTTGCATGAGAAGTATGTTGCTTAATTCTTTAGGACTGCGAGGTAATACTGTGGAATAATATTATTTTATTATTAGGGCGGGAATAGGGTTGAGGAGCGCAGGGCTGGTGTTAGACATTCAGGGGCCCAGGGTAGGAACTGAGGAGGGGGGGCCCAAAGCTGGTCTTTAGCTTATGCATTTTTCAATTTGAGGCAGGTTTGACCTGTTTGCCACACCCTAATGCTGGCTCTGGAGGGGGGGATTTGTTTATTGAATGTTGTACTAGCTTATGGTTACATATCCTGGGTCAATACAGTGCCACCGAGAGACAGAGCTGGGTCTGGGACAGAGCTGCTGCAGCTGCCGCCCCCCTTCAGGCTTCTGTACTGCCACTGCCACCCTCTCAGTCGGGCTGCCGCTGCCCCTTGCATCCTTTACCTTTCTGCGTTGCTTCTCCCTCTGTCTGTCATTCTCTTGCTCCTGCGTGATGAGACCCAGGTTATTGCGTTAACGCAATCATCCGGGTCCCGGCACTCAGGAACAGGAGAGAGACAGACCGAGGGAGCAGAACCTTCTAGCACTGGACCCTCTTGGAGTGCGGGCCAAGGGAATATTGCCCACCTGTCCCACCTCTCTGTGGCCCTGGGTGAATATTTTGTTATCACTTTGTTGAGAGACCTGTTCTTGTTTGTTTTCAAAATGTAATAAAGAGATTTAAATATAAAATACTGACTGTTTTAAATATACTGTATCCTCCGGATTCTAGAAATAGTAACCAAATGTGGGCATGATCCTGAGGTGCGTGAGCAAATTAATTAGTTAACGAGCCATTAACAATCAATAATTGGATGTTAACCAATTATTGACATTACTTAGCAATTTTTAGGATTTATGCACATATCTGACTGCACGCTATTCTATAAGACTGGGTGCCTAAATCCCATAGTATGCAACCCAAAAGGGGGTGTAGCCATGGGAGAAGCAGGGATAGGTCAGGGCATTCCAAAACTTTGGGCGCAGTATTTCAGAACAGTAGGGTTGTGTGGCCAATTTGCGTGTCTGGATTTACACCAGCTTTTAGCAGGCATAAGTCCTAGCGCCAAAATTTGGGCCTGAGAATCGGCGCTATACGCTATTTTATAAAGGGCACTCGGTTCAGAGTGTCCTTTATAGAATTAGCACTGAACGCCAAGTTTTTCCGGTGCTGACTTTTGGGTGCCATTTACTGAATCTGGCCCTATGTGCCTTGTCTAGACCAGTGTTTCCCAAGTCCAGTCCTAGTGTACCCCTTGCCTTTCAGGTTTTCAGGATATCCACAATGAATATCCATGAAAGAAATTTGCATATAATGGTGGCAGTATATGCAATTTCATTCCGTTCCATTCCATTGCTTATAAACTGCTTAAATCAGCCAAGGAATCAAAGGAGTTTACAAAAGAATGTACTAAATTAATAATAAAACATTATTGAATACCTGTCAAATAAATAGAACTTTAAAAACTTCCTAAACTTTAAGTAATTTGAGATTGTTCAAATAGAGACAGGAATAATATTCCAGATCTTGCAAAATGGATAAGTAAATTAAGTATTGTGTATACTTTTATATCTCAATGTCCGCCAGTGAACACCAAAACATGTGACTTCTCAAAAAATGGGGAAAATGCCTCATACACTCCTGTGGCAACACTCTCACTTTTCAGGTGCACACAGCGCAAAAAGTAATCATAGACATAAAAACCCCTTTGACACTTTTTTTGTTTTTTAAATATGCAAAAAAGTGTATTAAAAAAATATATGTAATTAAATTCTTCGCTTTTGAACGTCCAAACTGACAGAAAGAATTCAAATCACTTATCCTAGCCTGCTGTCCAATTCAAATGAAGGGTGGTACTTCCTTGCTTCCAGAAAAATTGTCATGTAGTCCCAACGGTCCTGTTTCGCTCCGCTTCTTCAGGGAACCACATTGCCATAATCCAAATGCTGGAGGGTTAACTTCCCACTGCCTTCAGGTTAGCAAACCCATACAGGGTGTGTACTTTTATATTGCACATTTTTAACACAAGGAAAACCCAATCTTAAAAAAGAACAAACTGACAGTCTACTGGAAGGATAAGTTAATAACTGACTGTGGGAAAGTGGACAAGTACCTGTGAAAATCAAGTTACTACTACTACTATTTAGCATTTCTAGAGCGCTACAAGGCATACGTTCATACATATTCATTGTGAATAATCTGTACAGCGCTGCGTAACCCTAGTAGCGCTCTAGAAATGTTAAGTAGTAGTAGTAATATCCTGAAAACTTGACTGACAAGGGGTACCCCAGGACTGGACTTGGGAAACACTGGTCTAGAAAGTGCATACTTTGCTATTCTGGGCAGAGCACAGGCAGAGTTTACAAGTATGGACATGTGTACTTGCAAACTTTCCATGCAAATATTTACACCTGCTCTCATGGAGGTGTAACATGCTGGCTTTCAAGGTACTATTTCTGCTATTTTTGCTACTATTTTAGAAACACGGATAGGCATTTAGATAGATACCTATTGCCTGTTAATTTAGGTAAGCCTGAAATAAATTTACCTTCTATGAAGCTGCTATTGAAAGGGGCTCATTTTCAAAGCACTTACACATACAAAGTACTGTGGAGGGGCATTTTTGAAAGAAACGTCCAAGTTGCGATTTGGACATCTTTGCAAAATGTCCAAATTCAGGGGCGGGGAAAACCATAATTTCAAAGAAAGATGGGCGTTCATCTTTCGTTTCGAAAATACCGCCAGAGACGTCCAAATTCTTAGATTTGGATGTCCCTAGACATGGATATTTCTGACTTTCGGCGATTTCTGAAACCAAAGATGTCCTAATGCAAGCCATTTGTACATGGGAGGAGCCAGCATTTGTAGTGCACTGGTCCCCCTGACATGCCAGGACATCAACTAAGCACCCTAGGGGGCACTGCAGTGGACTTCATAAAATGCTCCCAGGAACATAGCTCCCTTATCTTGTGTGCTGAGCCCCCCAACCTCCCCCCAAATCCCACTACACACAACTGTACACCACTACCATAGCCCTTACGGGTGAAGGGAGGCACCTATATATGGGTACAGTGGGTTTGTGGTGGGTTTTGGAGAGCTTGCTGTTACCTCCACAAATGTAACAGGTAGGGGGGTTTGGGCCTGGGTCTGCCTGTCTGAAGTGCACTGCAGTACCCATTAAAACTGCTCCAAGGACCTGCATGCGCTGTCATGGACCTAAGTATGACATCTGAGGCTGGCATAGAGACTGGCACGACATATTTTTAAAGATGTTTTTTGAGGGTGGGAGGGGGTTAGTGACCACTGGGGGAGTAACGGGAGGTCATCCCCCATTCTCTCCGGTGGTCATCTGGTCATTTCGGGCACCTTTTTGTGTCTTATTTGTAATAAAAACACGTCCGGGTGAAAACATCCAAGTGTTCGTCAGAGACGTCCTTGCTTTTTTCGATTATGGGTCAAAGACGTCCAAGTGTTAGGCACGCCCAAGACCTGCCTTCGCTTCGCCTCTAACACGCCCCCTTGAAATATGGACGTCCTTGCGATGGACTGCATTTGGAGACCGATTTGGACGTCTCTGGGAGATGGACATCCATCTTCTGATTTGAGCCCAATAGTAACCTATGGTACATTGTCCTGCTTATAATCGAAAGAGAAAAACGCCTATATTGCGACCCAAATCGGGAGATAGACGTTTATCTCCCAAAAACGAATAAATCGGTATAAGTGAAAGCCGATTTTGGACGTGGCGAAGGCAGAACTGGGGCGTGGTTATCGGCCGAACAGAGATGGGCGCATTTCACCGATAATGGAAAAAAAGTATGCGTTTTAGCTAGAATTTAGGACACTTTTCCTGGACCCTGTTTTTTCACAAATAAGGCCCCAAAAAGTGCCCTAAATGACCAGATGACCACCGGAAGGAATTGGGGATGACCTCCCCTGACTCCCCCAGTGGTCACTAACCCCCTCCCACCACAAAAAATGATGTTTCACAACTTTTTATTTTCACCCTCAAATGTCATACCCACCTCCCTGGCAGCAGTGTGCAGGTCCCTGGAGCAGTTGTTAGGGGGTGCAGTGGACTTCAGGCAGGTGGACCCAGGCCCATCCCCCCCTACCTGTTACAATTGTGCTGTTTAATGCTTAGTCGTCCAACCCCCCCAAACCCACTGTACCCCCTTCACCCCTTAGGGCTATAGTAATGGTGTAGACTTGTGGGCAGTGGGTTTTGAGGGGGATTTGGGGGGCTCAACACACAAGGGAAGGGTGCTATGCACCTGGGAGCTCTTTTACCTTTTTTTTTTTTTTTGTAAAAGTGCCCCCTAGGGTGCCCGGTTGGTGTCCTGGCATGTGAGGGGGACCAGTGCACTACGAATCCTGGCCCCTCCCACGAACAAATGCCTTGGATTTATTCGTTTTTGAGCTAGGCGCTTTCATTTTCCATTATTGCTGAAAAACAAAAACGCCCAGCTCACACATTGTTGAATAAAACATGGACGTCTATTTTTTTCGAAAATACGGTTCGGTCCGCCCCTTCACGGACCCGTTCTCGGAGATAAATGCCCATGGAGATAGACGTTTTCATTCGATTATGCCCCTCTGTGTGTCTAAGTGCTTTGAAAATAAGTCCCTTGTAATCTCCTAAATTTGAGTACCAAAATTAGCTGATTAAATTTGTCCCCTGTTTCCAACCAAGTTTAGAATCCTAACATTTGAGCTTACATTTCATCTAAATTTAGCATCCTAAAAGTTATGGGGTCAATATTCAAAGCCATTTAACTGGCCAAAAATGGCTCCAGGCTGGTTAAATCACTTGTTCAGGACTATCCGCTGATACTCTGCAGCACTTAATTGATTAGTGCCACTGAATTTCACCACAGACCACTAAACTCAAAGCCGGCTATTTTGTGGGTGGTCCAGGACAAAGTGAGCACTTATGTTGTTAAATGCCAATATTCAGCACTTATCTGCCGAAGGAGCCCTTTTACTAAGCAGCGTAAGTGTGTGTGTAAGTGTGTTTTTGCATGTATCTGCCATATTTGCCCCATTTCGGCACCTTTAATCCCTTAGAACGCTTTTCAGTGTGAAAGTAACGTCATATATAGAATCCCCCCCTCCCCTTAAGGGCATGGAATTGGAAGTCTAAATCTTGGCACTAATTTATAGAATTGGCATCAAAGTGTGTATTTTCAAGGGAGGTGTAACAAGGGTTGAGAATGGGCAGTACATGGGTAGGGTTCTCAGACATATAACTTACAGAAAGTTACATGTCCCCTTGCCATATTAGGCATCTACATTTTTGCTAGCTCTATGGTGTAAGCAGTGACGGTCCTAGATCGGCTGCCACCCGGGGCGGATCGCCGATGCGCACCCCCCCTGGGTGCAGCACAACCCCTCCCCTGGCGAAATGACACCCTCCCCGGTGCATCAACCCCCCCTCCCCGGGTGTATCTTTAGCTGTGGGGAGCAGCTGCGCGGCTCTCGGCTCCGCTGGCTCCCTGCTCCCTCTGCCCCGGAACAGGAAGTAACCTGTTCCGGGGCAGAGGGAGCAGGGAACCAGCGGAGCTGACAGGCGTGCGGCACCCCCCAGTAGTGTGCACCCAGGGCGGACTGCCCCCACCGCCCTGCCCTTGGTACGCCGCTGGGTGTAAGCATGGGTGCCTAAGTCTTAGGGGGTGAGGGAGGGGCAACTGGAACTTTCTGGGGTGGATGGGAGAGAAGAGAGGAAGGGGAAGACACTGCAGACCAGGACTCGGAAGTTATGCATGTACCAGCCTACGGGGCCCTTTTACTAAGGCACGTAGGTGCCTATGCATATCCAACGTGTGCCATATTGGAACTACCGCCCAGCTACAGCGTGCCCCAGGCGGTAATTCCATTTTTGATGTGCACCCAAAACGCACGGTGCAAAGTATTTTCTATTTTCTACCGCGTGGCACTTACCGAATGGTAATTGGCGGTTTACGTGTGCTGGCCACTTACTGCCTGGTTAACACGTGAGACCATAGCGCCAAGTCAATGGGTGGCGGTAAAGTGTCAGGCTGAAAATGGACGCGCGCTAGTTTTAATTTTGCCGCACGTCCATTTTCGGCTACACAAAAAAAACCTTTTCTCTAGGCGCGCTGAAAAACTGACCTGCGCACATCCAAAACACGTGCCTACACCAGCGCAGGCCACTTTTAGGAGCCCCTATATTTGGTGCTGGCACCTGTATAGGTAACCGGGCAAAGTTAGGACTGCTTTTCTTAGCAGAGATTGGGTGGCAACGCCAGTAATTGGGAAGCAAAATCAGTGCTGGGCAGACTTCTACGGTCTACGCCCTGATCGTAACTGAATAGATATGGATGGGCTGGAGTGTAAATTTTAAGGGGCTTCGATGTTAGCTTCAGGACTTTTAGTACAAGAACAGTGCTGGGCAGACTTCTATGGTCTGTGCCCTGAGAATGGCAAGGACAAATCAAACTCGGGTATTCATATAAAGTATCACATTTTATGTTGTTGGGCAGGCTGGATGGACCTTACAGGTCTTTATCTGTTGTCATTTACTATGTTTTTTTGATGCAATCCTACATGACTGATTAGCTATGCGAGCTCTAGCACTGAATATTGCTGGCACTCATATAATTCCTGGCACCACCCACTTTATCTCACCTGCCCACATCCAATATGGCCAGTGAGTGCTTCTTTGTAATTTACAACCACTGCATTGTACATCTACCACTCTAACACCTATGTTTACTAAGCGGTGCTATAGGCGTGTTAGCATTTTTAATGCACGTAAATGGTTTACGAGCGTTAAATGCTAACGCGCCCATAGAAATGTATAGGCACATTAGTGTTTAACATGCCTTAAATTTACAGGCGTGTTAAAAACACTAAAGCACCTTAGTAAACATACCCCTGTCTGTATTTGCACCTTCTTGATTGGGTACAGAGAAGGGCGATGAAAATGATAAAGAGGATGGGAGACTTCCATATGAGGAAAGGCTGAAGCAGCTAGGGCTCTTCAGCTTAGAGAAAAGGCGGCTGAGGGGAGATATGACAGAGGTCTATAAAATAATGAGTGGAGTTGAACAGGTAGATGTGAAGCGTCTGTTCATGCTTTCCAAACATACTAGGCCTAGGGGGCATGCGATGAAACTACAATGTAGTAAATTTAAAACGAATCGGAGAAAATGTTTCTTCACTTAACGTGTAATTAAACTCTGGAATTCGTTGCTGGAGAATGTGGTGAAGGCAGTTAGCTTAGCGGAGTTTAAAAAAGGTTTGGACAGCTTCTTAAAGGAAAAGTCCATAGACCGTTATTAAATGGACTTGGGGAAAATCCACTATTTCTGGGATAAGCAGTATAAAATGTTTTGTACATTTTTGGGATCTTGCCAGGTATTTGTGACCTAGATTGGCCACTGTTGGAAACAGGATGCTGGGCTTGATGGACCTTTGGTCTTTCCCAGTATGGCAATACTTATGTACTTATGTACATCTGTCTCCTCTCATGGTCTACTCTACCTGTCTTCCCATACAATGTACTATATTGAGTTAATCTAATTGATGTAAACCGCACTGAACCCTGATAAGGGGATTTTAGTGGTATATTAGTCCTAATATCCATACTCTGTAAGCCACATTGAGCCTGCAAAAAGGTGGGAAAATGTGGGGTACAAATACAATAAATAAATAAATAATTTGAATGGAATTGAATTAAGTGCTGCTGAATACTTGTGGTTAGGCAGAAACAAGCGATTTAAATGGGCCAAAGGCTGCCCTGCCAATTTAAATCTCTTTGAATATTGGCTCCCATGTGTTTATTTTATAAAATGCTCTTGACTGCCCAGGTATAAATGTCTGCATCTTGCATTTAGGTGCTATTTCTGCAGGATTATTTATATGTCATTATAAATTAGGGCCAAAATAGTCACTTTGCTGCCTAATTAACCTTGATGTCTGGTTGTAAAATCACGCTCTATACGTACAGCTATACATATAGCTGTACTTATATATTCAGCTTACTATATTACTGAATTGAATATAGGATTAATTTGAAATGTCTACATTTGACATTTCAAACTATTCCCCAGATATTTTACTCAAAATTAACCTAATATATGAGCAACTGAGTCCTTCTGTCTCTCAAATTTCCACTGAGATCAAGTATCTGCAAGCATACATTTGCCTCGTTGATGGCTTGCATATGTGTCTCTTTCTATGGGTGTATTTGTATATTTACATTTCACTGATTGACTATCCCATTGGCTCAAAGGGATGTATTAAACCACAGCTTCCTAAACCTGTCTCAGCAACCCCACAGGCTCAGAGAGATGTACTACAGCAGAGCTTCCCAAACCTTTCCTGGGGACCCAGAGTGAGTCAGCTTTTTAGATACCCACACAATGAATATACATGAGAAAGATTTGCATACACTGCTCCCCCTGTTTGTATATTTATCTCATGTTTATTCATCGTGGGTATCCAGAAAACCTGAGTGGCTTTGGAACCCCCAGTACAGGTTTGCAAAGACCCATACTAAATAAAGTTAACCAGTAACAACCTACATCATGAAGACAACAGATGCAAGTTTTCAAAAAATTTTTTTGTTACATTTGTACCCCGTGCTTTCCCACTCATGGCAGGCTCAATGTGGCTTACATGGGGCAATGGAGGGTTAAGTGACTTGCCCAGAGTCACAAGGAGCTGCCTGTGCCTGAAGTGGGAATCAAACTCAGTTCCTCAGGACCAAAGTCCACCACCCTAACCACTAGGCCACTCCTCCACTCCGCGCGTCAGAATACCACATTAAATATATTTACAACAAACATTCTAAAAACTAATGCAGACTATAATTAAAATCTTACAATGTTAAAAATGAAAGTCCCTGCAGAAAACTCACATTGGAGTGGAGGAGTGGCCTCGTGATTAGAGCACCACTCTTGCAATCCAGAGGTGGCCAGTTCAAATCCCACTGCTGCTCCTTGTCATCTTGGGCAAGTCACTTAACCCTCCATTGCCCCAAGCCCAAACTTAGATTCTGAGCCTTCCTGCAGCAGAGAAATATTCAGAGTACCTGAATGTAACTCACCTTGAGCTACTACTGAAAAAGGTGTGAGCAAAATCTAAATAAATAAAAACAGTGTCAATGGGAGACTTATAATAGCGTCATCTATGGTTTAGTTAAGTGCCTTCCTAAATAAATGTGCATTCCCTCTCTTAGATTCATTCACCACCCTCAGTTTAAGAAAGAGACTAAGCAGTTTTTGTTCTTAGCTTTGAATATGCATTGCATTAAAAGCCCATGAACAAATCTGCTTTAATGTGCCCAAATATGATTAGCGTCAAGCTGTGCAGTATCACTCCCTATCGCTGGGGACCAGCAGACAGAAGCGCTTCTTCTACAGATCAACTTATTTTTTCCTTTCTCTATTTTTGGCAAAAAAAAGAGAAGACTTTGAGAGTGAGATGATGAGTGTGTTGCCTTTGCTGTCATATTCCTTTATTACAGCTCGCTCACTTTTTGTCTCTTCAGTTTGCAGGACGACAATTTGTGTTCAAGGGACATTTACAGAATGGCAGCTGTGGCTTTTAGTCGAGTTTGAACCTTTTAATACGATTCACTGTCCTCCTGTTTTCCCCAGCCCTTCCCTTCATTATCTTCTAGCTAACTTGCTTAAGTGTTATCAGTTGAAGGAGCTAATGATTGGGGTCACTGAGATCAAACTGTTGGACTTTATCAGCAAAGACATTTGGTTTTTGACAGTTTTATGCCGTTAGTTGCATATTGAAGGTCTTTACATCAGGGGCGTAGACAGATACTCAATTTTGGGTGGGCCTGATCTGAAAGTGGGTGGGCATCTCTTCCTCCCCCCTCCCCAGGAGATCACTTACCTCCACTCCTCTGATCCCCCCTCCCCATTCAGTATCTTTAAATCCTTTAGGTATTCACTAGCAGGGAGCAGCAACTCATTCCCCTTTCTCGTGCCAGCTCTAAGCCTTCTCTCTGACACAACTTCCTGCTCCCACGAACAGGAAGTTGTGTCAGAGGGAATGCTTGGGCCTGCATGAGCAGGGGGAATATGTTGCTGCTGGTGAAGAACGAAAGGATTTAAAGGTATAGGAGGGATGTCAGGGGAGTGGAGTTAAGTGACCCTCTAATCTCCTGGAGGGCGAAATGCCATGAGTCTTCATCTGGAAGGGATTGGGGATCCCTGCCAGCCATATCGCTGCTGTGCCACTGCTGGGTGGGCCTGAGTCCAAAGTGGGTGGGCTTGTGCCCACTTGGTCCCACCCATGGCTACATCTCTGCTTTACATATCAACTGCTGGGATTGATGGATAAAGGATTTGCATTTCCTTAATTTTGAGCCTTTTTATTTGCTACCTGCAAGTTACACAAAGTTAGGGTATATTAATATCAGTTTACAAAGAACTTTCAAAACTTGATTTGGAGGTAACCCTTGATTACCTGATGAGCCTCAGGGTGGGTTACTTTTAATAATTTTAGAGTTTGTTTCTGGGTTCATGGCCGGGACCAGCAAGAGCTAGGAGGCTGAATATATAACAGTCTTCTCACTCAGCACTCTGTTCATCCAATACCTCAATCCAGGCCAGAAGCTGAAGTTCTGAATCAAAAGGTTTACTTAAAATTAGATGAAGCGGGAAAAATATGGGAAAACTTCAACATAAACTATATACAAGCAGAAACCTTACAGTTTTTCTCTTGTGAACACACTGCCTTGGTAAATGTTTTTTATGGCTTTACTCTCTCTGGACTCCTCTTCCATAGGGAAGCTGCTCTCTAGGCCGCTATCTGGTAGTAGGACTTTCTGAACCTTTAGATACAAAGTCCTTATATGTGGTCCCTTCTCTGAGGGACTCACTACTACTGAGGTTTTGTGTCCTCTGGTTTCTCCTGGGACATCCTTTTGTCCTCTTCTGTTCCTTAAGGCTTGATCTTGTATCGCTTTCTCCCCTATATAAGAAGAATGCTGAACCGGTTCCCTGTTCCAGCTGTCACTTTGTATATATGCAGCAGCTGTGTGGGCTGTATTAAATGTACTGCCCTCTTACCAGTGGCGATCCTAGGGGGGCTGACACCCGGGGCGGATCGCCGATGCGCCCCGCCCCCCCGGGTGCAGCGCGGACCCCCCCTGGTGAAAGGACACCCCCCCCGGGTGCACGCCGCTGGGGGGGGTGCCATGCGCGCCTGTCCTCCGTTGTTCCATGCTTCTTCTCTGCCCCGGAACAGGAAGTAACCTGTTCCGGGGCAGAGAAGAAGCATGGAACAACGGAGGACAGGCGCGTGCGGCACCCCCCCTGCGGCGTGCACCCGGGGTGGACTGCACCCACCCCCCCCTAGGAACGCCACTGCCTCTTACTCTCTACTGGTGCAGTGGCCTTGGTAGCCAGAGACCTTCTTTGTCTTAGATGTATAGGTACTGGGGGTGATAGAACAAAGCCCCTTGGAGTAAAGGTGCGATAGTCAGGGAAGCTGGAGCCAAAAACAAGACTACTCTCACTACGCTTGGTATTTATACCAACACAATTTCCCTCCAAAAAATGTTACACCAGGGGTGTAGCCAGACTTTGGCGGGAGGGGGGTTCAGAGCCCGAGGTGAGGGGCACATTTTAGTCCCCCCCTGGTGCTGCCTACCCCCGCCACTTTTGACCCCCCCTGGCACCGCTGCCACCTTCACCACCACCACCTTTGACCCCCCCACTACCGACTCTTTTGACCCCCCCTTCCCGCTGCCGCCAACCTTCCCCTGCTGCTGTCGGGTACCTTTGCTGGCGGGGGTCCCCAACCCCTGCCAGCCGAAGTCCTTTAAGGCGCCGGTCTCCGGAGCGGCCGCGTTGCTGATCTGCAGTGCAAGGATTCTGTTTCTGTGAGTCTGACGTCCTGCATGTTCCTATGTTCCTACGTGCAGGGTGTCAGACTCACAGAAACAGAAACCTTGCACTGCAGATCAGCAATGCAGCCACGCTGGAGACCGGCGCTGAAGAGGACTTTGACTGGCGGGGGTTGGGGACCCCCACCAGCAAAGGTACCCGATGACAGTTGGGGAGGGTTGGCGGCGGCGCTAAGGGGGGGGGGGGGTCAAAAGGGTCGGTGGCGGGGGGGGGGGGGCAGGGCCAAATCTACGGGGGCCCATGCCCCTGTGGCCCCACGTACCTTCACCCCTGCCTACTACCACTGTCTATCACAGGAAGAATAACCACCCTCTGTTCCAGAAGCTGTGAGAGTCACTAGAAGTTTCTGCTGTGCAGTTTCATAGAGCAGAACCTGAGTGCCTCCACATGTATGTATTGAGAGGGTGGATTAGGATACCAAGATTGTTCCATCTCAGATGATACTGGCTCAATTGTTTTTTTTATACATTTTTTATGCCATGATATGAAAGGACATTTAATTCTAATTCCCATATATAGAATAGGACAAGGTGGAAGAGCAAAGCAGGATTAACCGCCCAGGAAAAGGATCTAGGTGTCATCATTGATGATATATTGAAACCCTCTGCTCAGTGTGCAGCAGCAGCTAAGAAAGCAGAATGTTAGAAATTATTAGGAAAGGGGTGGAAAACAAAATGATAATGTTCTAATGCCTTTGTCTTGCTCCATGTTGCGACCACACTTTGAATACTGTGTGCAATTCTGATCACCGCATCTCAAAAAAGATATAGCGGAATTAGAAAAGGTACAGAGAAGGGCAACGGAAATAATAAAGTGGATGGGATGATTTTCCTATGAGGAAAGGTTAAAGTGGCTAGGGCTCTTCAGCTTGGAGAAGAGATGGCTGAGGGGAGATACAACAGAGGTCTATAAAATACTAAGTGGAGTGGAACAGGTAGACGTGAACTGCTTGTTTACTCTTTTCAAAAATACTGGGACTAGGGGGCACACAATGAAGCTACTGAGTAGTAAATTTAAAACAAGCTGGAGAAAACATTTCTTCACACAGTGTGTAATTAAACTTTGGAATTCATTGCCAGAGAATTTGGTAAAAGCAGTTTGCTTAGCAGGATTTTAAAAAGGTTTGGATAATTTCCTAAAAGAAAAGTCCATAAGCCATTATTAAGATGGACTTGGGAAAATCCACTGCTTATTTCTAAGATAAGCAGCATAAAATCAATTTTACTGTTTTGGGATCCTGCCAGATACTTGTGACCTTGATTGGCCACTGTTGGAAACAGGATACTGGGCTTGATGGACCTTTGGTCTGTCCTAGTATGGCAATGCTTATGTTCTTATGTAACCCTTTCATGACTGCTAGGTAAACAAGCACATTCAGTCTAAAATCATTATATAAATACATTAATAAAAAAATAACTCCCATAAGTGAGGCCCCCCATGACTCTGAATACAGAGGAAGCAGCTGTTTATTGTCTCTTCCTACCAACTGGATATCAATCATAGCTATAGTTTGGGCTGGGAAGGGGGTGGCACCCCTCCATATCTTATGGGTGCTAATGCTGAATTGGTCTCCCTTCCCCACTGCCAATACTACCTCCTTACCCTTTTCCCTCTAAATGTAAGCAGGCAAACTAGACATCAGACAATGCATGGGGGTGGGGAGAAGAGATAGATCTCTGTAGGCAGCAGTGGCTTTGGTCTCCCCCCACCCCTTCTTTTTTGGCCAGCAGCTGAGTTACCAGGGTAGATATCTTCATGGGGAATATTGAATTAGATATCTGAAAGGGCCCGCCCTAAACATTTGCACCCAAGGCATGTGTGCCTAGTTTGCCTATGCCTTAATCCTGCCTTGCAAGTGAATCTTCTCTTTGGAGAGGCAATTTCAGTCAGCACATTAGTCATTAGCCTCCTTGATGGCTTGCATAAAATGCTGGCAGTACTCATGGGCTGGCTGTACTAATCTCAGAGAGCATGTGTTCTGCCAGAGGTTCTGAGAGACTAGTAACACAGAACCCAATTTTCAGCTGATGTAGTAACTGGTATAAGCAGTGGCGTTCCTAGGCTGGCTGACACCCGGGGTGGATCGCCGATGCGCCCCCCCCCCCCCCGGCAAAATTACACCCCCCCCCGGGTGCAGCGTGACCCCCCCGGGTGCATTTTTACCTGCTGGGAGGGGGGTGCCGCGCGCCTGTCGGCTCCGAGTCCACTCGTTCCCTTCTGTTCCCTCTGCTCCGGAACAGGAAGTAACCTGTTCCACGCAGAGGGAGCAGCAGGGAGGGAGCGAGCGGACTCGGCCAACAGGCGCACAGCACCCCCCCAGCGGCGTGCACCTGGGATGAACCGCCCCCACCGCCCCCCCTTGGTATGCCACTGGGTATAAGCAAGGGCGTACTGACAGAGGTTGGGGCCCTTGGGTGGTAAACATCATTGGGCCCCCCGGCCACTGCTCACCACCCCCCCCCCCACACCCTTGAGGGTCCTGGTGGTCTAGTGGCCTCTTTGGGAGCAGGAAAGAACCCCACTCTTTCCTGCCTGCTATTGCTGCTGTGCCCGTCCAGTGCCGTGTTTTTCAAAATGGCTGCAGACACTGTTACTACGGTAGTCTCGTGGTTCTCAGCAGCCATTTTTAAAATACACAGAGTAATGGCAGCGGGCAGGAAAGAGTGGAATTGTTTGCTGCCCCCACAAAGGCCACTAAACCAGCAGGCCCCTCAAGGTAGGACTGGGGAGGGCTGCAATGTGCTGCAGCGGCAGCGAGCATCCGGGCAGAGCCTCTGGGTCCCCTAGAGCCTCTGGGCCCTCGGGCACTGCCCGGTTGCCTGAATGGTCAGTCCGCTCCTGGGTATAAGTTAAAACACTGGTGAAGTTAGGTCAAAGGGGGCAACAACATGCATGCTGTTGGATTTAAAGTTTTGGACAGAAAAAGTGGTGGCAGAGAATATGGGCATATGGCTTTCTGTCATTCTTTCCCCCAGGTCAATAATCAAAGCAAAATTACCTGGATTTCCTTTGAGTAATTGGAGCAAACCTCATGGATAACAGTCACCTAGGTAGCTTGCATCATTGGGGGCCATTTGATTATTGCCTTCCTAAAACACAGCAAGTCCTTGCTCTGCAAATAGTTATGTGCTAACACAACTTCCCTGCCTTGCTGCTGCTCTGAAGCACAAAATGATGGTGGAAGCTGGCACTGCTGCCTGTGCTGATGAGTCCTCTGGCAAGTCAGAGCTCCAGTAGCTGATAACAGCTGCCACAACACCAGGCAAACCAAACTCCTCACAGTGCATTAACCCTTAATTATAAACACATAACAATGCTAAAGGCATCGCACCAGTTCCAGCTCTCTTCTGTGCTGGGCATGCAAGTAGAATACCTGCATCTGCTTTGATTCACATAAACTCTAAAATTATCATTTATGCTAGGAATTTTCTTTTGTTAAACATGTGATCACTATTTAAACACAATTATAATTGTAATATTAAATGCATGATTTGCATTGACTCATCTTGGTCATGCAACTAAATAAAAGTGCTTTTCACACCTATTAATCCTACACTAATGATTCAGACATAAAATGTTGGTGTAAAACACAAATGAATCTGATTGATTTCTTTGACTGGGTAACCAGGGAACTGGATAAAGGACATGCGTTAGATGTAATTTACTTGGATTTCAGCAAAGCCTTTCATATGGTTCCTCAGGAGGCTCATGAATAAGCTGAGCAGTATGAAGTTAGGACTCAAAGTGATAAACTGGATTTGAAATTGGTTGACTGACAGAAAATAGAGGGTGGTAGTAAATGTGGCCTGCTCAGAGGACAGGAAGGTGAGTAGTGGAATGCCTCAGGAATACGTGCTAGGGCCAATTCTGTTTAATATATTTGTGAGCGACATTGCTAAAGGGTTTGGAGGAAATGTGTGCCTTTTTGCAGATGACACAAAGATGACAAACAGAGTGGATACCTCGGAGGGAGTGAAAAACATGAAAAGAGAGAGCTACGAAAATTAGAAGAATGGTTTAAGAATTGGCAGTTGAAATTTAATGCAAAGAAGAGCAGAGTGATGGGATACAGAAATCCAAAGGAGATGTACAAATTGAAGACAAGAGACTGATAAGCACAAGTCAGGAGAGGGACCTTGGGGCAGGGCCAGCGAGAGACTGATCCGAGCCTAGGGCAGGGCCGCTGCCGCTGGGCTCAGGGCAGGGCTGCTGCCACCCAACAACAATCGTCGTCCGCTGTTGCCCCCGATCTCTGCTGCTGCCCCCCCCCCCCGATCACTGCTGCAACAGGATTGAAATACCTTGGCTGGTGGGGATTCTGAGGTCCCGCCAGCAGAAGATGATAAGTCTGACTTCTGTGGAAGGTAAATTAATGGAAATGCTTTTAAAACAGAGAATAATAAAGTTTTTTGAATCCAGTGGATTACAGGAACCAGCAAAATGGTTTCACTAGAGGCAGGTCTTGTCAGACAAATCTGCTTAATTTCTTTGACTCAGTGACCAGAGAGTTGGATTGAGGGAGAGCACTAGATGTGGTGTATTTAGATTTTAGCAAAGCCTTTGACACGATTCCACATAGATGACTAATAAATAAACTGAGTGCCCTCAGTATGGTCTATGAAGTGACTGACTGGTTTAGGAGCTGGTTGAGTAGAGTAGAAGGCAACAGAGGGTAGTGGTAAATGGAGCTCATTCTGAGGAAATAGGTGTTATTGAGCTTGTTCTTTATAGCATTTTTTAAAAAGTGATATTGCTGAAGGGCTGTCTGGTATGGTTTGTCTCTTTGCGGGTGATTCCAAAATCAGTGATAGTGTGGATGACATGAAGAAGGACCTAGCAAAGCTAGAAAAATGTTCTGGAATTTGGCAGTTAAGAATTAATGCTAAAAAATGCAGGGTCATACATTTGGGCTGCAAGAACCTGAGGGACGGTACAGTTTAAGGGGGAAGAACTTTAGTGCATGAAAAAGAAGAGTGACTTGGGTGCGATCGTACAGTGGGGGAAATAAGTATTTGATCCCTTGCTGATTTTGTAAGTTTGCCCACTGACAAAGACATGAGCAGCCCATAATTGAAGGGTAGGTTATTGGTAACAGTGAGAGATAGCACATCACAAATTAAATCCGGAAAATCACATTGTGGAAAGTATATGAATTTATTTGCATTCTGCAGAGGGAAATAAGTATTTAATCCCTCTGGCAAACAAGACCTAATACTTGGTGGCAAAACCCTTGTTGGCAAGCACAGCGGTCAGACGTCTTCTGTAGTTGATGATGAGGTTTGCACACATGTCAGGAGGAATTTTGGTCCACTCCTCTTTGCAGATCATCTCTAAATCATTAAGAGTTCTGGGCTGTCGCTTGGCAACTCGCAGCTTCAGCTCCCTCCATAAGTTTTCAATGGGATTAAGGTCTGGTGACTGGCTAGGCCACTCCATGACCCTAATGTGCTTCTTCCTGAGCCACTCCTTTGTTGCCTTGGCTGTATGTTTTGGGTCATTGTCGTGCTGGAAGACCCAGCCACGACCCATTTTTAAGGCCCTGGCGGAGGGAAGGAGGTTGTCACTCAGAATTGTACGGTACATGGCCCCATCCATTCTCCCATTGATGCGGTGAAGTAGTCCTGTGCCCTTAGCAGAGAAACACCCCCAAAACATAACATTTCCACCTCCATGCTTGACAGTGGGGACGGTGTTCTTTGGGTCATAGGCAGCATTTCTCTTCCTCCAAACACGGCGAGTTGAGTTCATGCCAAAGAGCTCAATTTTTGTCTCATCTGACCACAGCACCTTCTCCCAATCACTCTCGGCATCATCCAGGTGTTCACTGGCAAACTTCAGACGGGCCGTCACATGTGCCTTCCGGAGCAGGGGGACCTTGCGGGCACTGCAGGATTGCAATCCGTTATGTCGTAATGTGTTACCAATGGTTTTCGTGGTGACAGTGGTCCCAGCTGCCTTGAGATCATTGACAAGTTCCCCCCTTGTAGTTGTAGGCTGATTTCTAACCTTCCTCATGATCAAGGATACCCCACGAGGTGAGATTTTGCGTGGCGCCCCAGATCTTTGTCGATTGACAGTCATTTTGTACTTCTTCCATTTTCTTACTATGGCACCAACAGTTGTCTCCTTCTCGCCCAGCGTCTTACTGATGGTTTTGTAGCCCATTCCAGCCTTGTGCAGGTGTATGATCTTGTCCCTGACATCCTTAGACAGCTCCTTGCTCTTGGCCATTTTGTAGAGGTTAGAGTCTGACTGATTCACTGAGTCTGTGGACAGGTGTCTTTCATACAGGTGACCATTGCCGACAGCTGTCTGTCATGCAGGTAACGAGTTGATTTGGAGCATCTACCTGGTCTGTAGGGGCCAGATCTCTTACTGGTTGGTGGGGGATCAAATACTTATTTCCCTCTGCAGAATGCAAATAAATTCATATACTTTCCACAATGTGATTTTCCGGATTTAATTTGTGATGTGCTATCTCTCACTGTTACCAATAACCTACCCTTCAATTATGGGCTGCTCATGTCTTTGTCAGTGGGCAAACTTACAAAATCAGCAAGGGATCAAATACTTATTTCCCCCACTGTACATGATGATCTTAAGGTGACCAAACAGGTAGAAAAGGTGATGGCAAAAGCTAGTAGGATGCTTGGGTGCATAGGAAGAGGACTTGCCAGTAGGAAAAAGAAGGCGATGAAACCCCTGTATAAGACTCTGGTGAGACCTCATTTAGAATATTGTGTATAATTCAGGAGATTTCACATTCCAAAAGATATAAACAGGATGGAGACAATCCAGAGAGCTGCTACTAAAACATTCAGTGGTCTTCATCATAAAGCGTATGGGGACAGACTTAAAGATCTCAATATATGTACTTTGGAAGAAAAGTGAGAGGGGAGATATGACAAACACATTTGCTGTCATTTGCCTCTGGTGATCACTTCCACTCTCCTGGCCGCATACTGCTGTTTCTTCTGCACTACATCTGCGCTTCCTGGGTATTGCTGCAGTTTCCCCTGCCGAGAACTGTTCGAGCCACTCTGGTCCATCTCAACATCTGGATTTCCACCGTCCATCTTAGTCTCTCTTCCCTTTTCCTTCTTACCCTGTTCCTTCTCCTCTATCCAATGTAATTGTATTTGATTCACCTGTGCATTGTAAGCCACTTTGAGTCTGCTTCAAGTGGAAAAAAGTGGGGTATAAATGTTCAATAAATAAATAAGTACCTGCGTGGCATAAATTCACAGGAGGTGAGTCTCTTTCAACTGAAAGGAAGCTCTGGAATGAGGGGGCATAGGTGAAGGTGAAAGGGGATAAACTCAGAAGTAACCTGAGGAAATACTTCTTCATGGAAAGGGTGGTGAATTTGTGGAATGGCCTCCCAGTGGTGGCGGTGGAGATGAAAACAGTATCTGAATTCTAAAGAGCTTGGGTCAAGTACATAGGATCTCTAAGGGAATGATGGGGAGAGTAGAAGGCATAGGTGGGTGGGCTAAATAGTCCACATGGTCTTTATCTGCCTACAATTTTGTATGTTAATGACCCAAAAGTAGGATACAGCTTATTTAGTCTTGCTGAAAATACCAGTCTTCTAAACTGAACCGGCTTAACCAGTATCAATGTACCATCACACTCTTTATATATCGGCAGCAACCAATCAAGACCCCAATGGAATGAAGAATATGAAACCTTTAGACCTTCCTCAAAGATGAATCTACATAGTATCTATTCAATGCCATATGGATTGATGTGCTCACTTACCAGGGAGACAATGCTGATATGCATAGGAGCCCTGTAACAAGGTATCCTTTATCTTGAGACACATGCAACCTCTACAGCAACAGTGATTCTATCCATTGAAAACCTGAATGTTTTCATTGGGCTTTACAAGTTTTTGTTTTCTCTAAGGGTGGGTGTGTGTGTGTGTGTGGGGGGGGGGGGGGGTGAATATTGAATCTTTACCAAAAACCAGAGGAGGCTTGCTGACTCCACACTATTATCACCTTTTCTAGACAGATGACTGTACATATTGGTTAAATATTAACCTTGGCTTCAATTCAAGACATAGATTCAGTCTAATGTTTTTTCTTTGTTTAAATGTTCTTTGGTCTGGCTGGCCCCCTCCATGAGAGACAAAATAGTGGTTACTGAAAAATAAAAATCTGAAAATTAATCACAAATCAAACCACCAAAATGCCAAGCACTGATGGGGGTCAGTCTTCAGTAAAGTGTTGATGGGGGTCAGTCTTCAGTAAAGTGACTAGGAGAAAGATATGTGGAAAATACTGACTCTGCATAATTTGAGATTTCAAAGAAGCTATCTTGATAGATTCTCATTGAAATATCTCTTAACATAAAGCCACCCCTGTAGAAGTGGAAGGACAGAGATGCACTTACATATTTACATATCAAATGTCCCCAAGGAATGTTTCTTTTTAATGCAGTTCAAAGTATGCTGTAAAAGTGTGTAAGTATTTTAAATATAATTTTCATTTTAAATCCCAGTGTAGCTCCTTGTGACCTTGGACAAGTCATTAAACTCTCCATTGCCTCATGTACAAATTCAGATTTTGCATACTTAGGGCCTTGTTTACTAAAGTGCGTTAATGTTTTTAGCACACCTACACTTAGTGTGTGTGCTAACTACGTAGGCGCCTATAAAGATATTGAAGGCATGTACATGGTCAACGCACGTTAAAAACATTAATGCGTCTATAATGCTGCTTAGTAAACAGGGTCCTTACTGTACCTGAATGTATACTGCTTCGCTAGCTTTCAGGCTTGTAGTGGTATGTAGGAAATTAAAGGGGGGGGGGGGGAGTTATTAACCTGGGCTATTGTTAACACAGGTCCCATTTTATGCAACGAGACCTTGTGCTAAAATAGCATGACTTGTGCTAAAATAATCCGTCTTTAATGGTAGCCCAAATTGCTAACTTCCCCCTCCCCCTAAAGAAAGAAAGAAAATCTTGGGCCATATAACTGGCCAGCTCAGTAGTTTCCCAGTTAATATTTGATTGTGTGTGCCTTCGCAAGTTCTGGTCAGAAGTCTGGTCACAGCTGGTAGCCATTTTCCCCTCCCTGGCTCCATTTCTTATCCATTTATGATTCTTCGGGAGCAGTTCTTTGGGGGGGGGTCGGCTAACTCCTAGTGAAGGGGCTCTTGTTAGTGCCATGGTCTCTTTGGCATTGAAGGTGATCTTCTCCTACTGGAAGTCCTTACACCAGGCCACTTATCAGGAATGGTGGAACTTATTGCTCCAAATGTACAAATTCAAATTACATCTGGCGAAGAAAATGGCTGCCACTGGTATCTTATTTTGCTTCGGTATAGAGATAAGCACTGAGTTTGATGTATTTTGTGGCCTATGCATGCTCTATGTCTGGATTTGTATCCTCCAGCCTTCCCCCTTCCCTTTCTTCTTCTCCACCTCCTCTTTCTTCCCCTTTTTCTTAATGTGATTCTAGTTGTGGATAGTTGCTTCTTGAATGTGAGCTCCAGTTTTGCCATGATTTGTAAATGTTGCTTGTTGTACTGTGGTGAGCTCCTGCTACTATTGTATTGTATTGAAATCCAATAAAAGATATTAAACTTCAATACTATTTTGAAAACTGACCTCTGAATGTAAGTTAGGGCTTTCATATGTTTGTAAAGAGCTAACTTTATTGAAATGCTTAAAACCCAAATATGTATAATTATGTGTCTGTTATCTTTTTTTTATACATGAATATATTTTCTTAAAAAAAAAAGAATTCCAAACTCTTGGCCATTTAGTCAATTAGTAGAGAACAATCTCAAACACAAAAGACTACAGGGAACAGTAAATCCACAAGGCCTAATACTGAAATCTCTTATGTGGATGTCAACTGCATAAGTTGGATTTTTGTTTCAAAATATGCATCATTTATCTACGTAACTTTGGGTTCCTTTGCTCAGAGTTATCTGCATAAAATTAGGGAGGAATTTGAGAAGGGAAGAGCAGCATCATTTATAGAGGGTGATATTTAGGGGGGGAGAATTCATCAAGATATGGTAAAAGTTCACCGCAGGTTCCTGAATCCCATTTTAGAAGAATGACTCTCTTTGCGAACCACCTTGCAAGCAGCGTTATTCCTGCGGCCCGAGAGCATCAGGACACAAAGCCAGGACTTGCTGCTTCTGGGTCTGCAGATCTGGGTCCCCCCAGGCTTCTGGGCCCCCCTGACTTAAGCATTTCCACACAAGTCCCCCCCCATGGGGGCTACCTTTAAAAATAATTTGTGGTCTGCAGGGGGGGGGGGGGGGGGGGGGTTGGAGGGGTCTTTGGCAGGAGTAATGACTAGTCACTCCTGTCCAGTGCTGCGTTGGCTTCAAAATGCCACCCCAAACGGCAGTCTTGTATGACTACCACTAGGGGCCATTCTTCTATATAAGGCCGATATGTTGGTTGTAATGCCAACCACGGAAATGCTTTTCTAAGAACCTTTTCTAGAAGATCTATGGATAAATTTGGCCATTTTATATGCAGAATGGCAACATTTATCCATCCAGAAAAAGAGGTGTTCTATGTAGCAGGGAAAGGGTAGCAAAAAATAGTTAATATACATGTAGAAGCAAAATTCAGCTGCTAAGAAGATAACTTTGTAAAGGTCATTTAGGGGCCCTCTCCTATTTTGTACCTATGGACCACTTGGCACTTAGCGGACGTTAATGTCTGTTAGCATACACTAAGCTTTAGGAAAAGGGACTTTGCACTTAATGTACTCTAATACTGAATACAAGGCTCAAGTGCAAAGTATTGTACATTACGGATAGCACTGCAAAGAACTATGTATATTTGGTAGGGATGGGCTATCATTTGCAGCATATCATCTGTCACTGTGTGTCATTAGCAAACCAAAACAAGCACTAGAAACACATTTTCCCCCAGATTCTATATAAGGTGCGGTGAGTTGTGTGTGTTAAATCGGGCACATGTCCAATTTGCATATGCATTTTTAATTGAGTAATGAGCCAATCAGTGATGATATCTAGCCAATAATATCCAATTATCAGCACTAAATTGGCAATAATTGGAATTTACGCACTTCTTTTTAGGCATATTCTAAGAGGTGCATGTAAATCCTTACGTGCATAGCTGAAAAGAGGGCATGGCCATGAGAGGAGTGTGGGCATGTCAGGGGTATTCCTCAAATTTACATGCATAGTTATAGAATTCGGGGGAACGCACCTATATTTAGGCGCGGGTATTTACAGCAGGCTTTCAGTGGCGTAAATCGCCGTGCCTAAATATAAGTGTGTTCCCTGGCTCTGGGGCCTGTTTACTAAGCCGCAGTAAAAGGGACCCTGCACTAGCAGTGATGGCCGTTTTTGCCGCACCCTGAGGTCCTTTTTACTACAGTGGATAAAAATCTGAAAAAGGAAATAGCCATGCGGTAAGATTGCACGTATCACGTGGCCTTGTGGGGGGAGTTCTTACTGCTACCCATTGAGGTCACAGTAAGGGCTACTGTGTTAACCCGGTCGTAACCGGGCAGCAATTACTGCCGGGTAACTGCTCAGGTAAAAAAGAGGGACCTATTTTCCCTAGCGCCGGAAGTGCCGCACACTGGGGATGGAACTACTGTAGAAACTCGCGTTGGGCCAACAATAGTTCTGGATTGCAGCATGGAAAGCCCACAGTGGGCTTACCACTGCTTAGTATAAGGGCCCCTCTATGCGCTATTCTATAAAGTGCACCTAACCTTAGGCACAGTTTATAGAATAGCGCTAAGCACTTTTTTTTGGACATGTCTATATTTTAGATGCCATTTGCAGAATCTGGCCCTTTGTGGTTGTTTTTGTTGGTCAATAATGGTGTGAAATCTTTGCAAAGAATGGGCATTATTTACAAAGAGGGTCCAGTCTTCTTAAAAAGCGTTTACTATTTGCAAGAAAGGCACGCTATTTGCAAAGGGTGCACACACTTTCCGGAGATTGTTTGCACGCACGAACCATTATGCTTGTGCAAACCACTGGGAAAAAAAGTACGCACCCTCAGTAACATAGATCCCACAATGAACAAATGCCTGGAAAAAGAAGAACAATCTTGTAAACAACATGAATAAACATTTTCCAGCTACCCATTCCTAATATTTGGCTTCACATAGAATGAAGACAGTGTGTGCAAAATTGATTTAACATGCATTAACTTAGGAATTAACGTACATAAAGTTGATCTGAATGTTCTATAAAGTTGTATTTTTTATATTAATATAAATACATAAAACAAACCAAATTTAAAAATGCACAGAAATGGAGGGAAAATGAACTGAAATGAATCAAAATTGTTTACTTTATAAGTAAACATGTCTTTAAAAAATATGATATTGTGACTCACTTTTCTCTTTTTGCAGATCTCTACAGTTTGACATCACGGACCCTGAGGCAGAGATCGAAACTTGGGCCTGAAGTCGGGCCGTGGGAGGTGTTATTTTTTGACTGCAAACATTTTTGAGATAAGTGTACTTTTTGAACCGCTTAGTAATATTACACGGTTATTGCGAGCATAGAAGCTTTGTGTAAGTGCAGAAGCTCCATTTCTTTATTTATCAGGAGGTTTTTTGCCCGTGATGATTTAGCGGATCTCCCTTATGTTGGAATATTCAACGATGGAGCTCTCCCTGCACATTGGAGGCTTTTTCCTCCAATTTAAAAAGAGCTTTTGGTCACAATCATATTATTGTGGATATCATTTGTTGTTAGATAGAATTTAAAAAACCACCATCAGTAAGGCTCTTTACATTTAATTAGCATTACGAACCTCTATAGGGGTTTTAGCTGGTTAGAGTAGCTTTTTTTTTTTGTCCTTTCTAAAAGTTGGTATCTGGCTCTTCTGTAGGAAAAGGGACTGTTGAGTTTGCCGGGGGGGGGGGGGGGGGGGTTAATTGATTCCACCACTGGCCCCTTTAAAAGATAGTGGGCCTGACTTAGGGAAACCTAAGGCCCCAGAGTGAAATCGCTTTGATGGTTATACTGTTAACAATCATTGTAATACTAACTCTGGGGACACAGATGTTTTCCTTTTCAATTAAAAGATAAAATGAAAAACACAGTTTTTTGATGAAATTGGTACACATGAGTACGGTTTTCAACATATTGATATATAAAAATGATAAAAGGCCTATAATTATATGCACATATGGCATCAAATGTTTTGATTAGATTAGTTTACTACAAATGCTTGAGAGTTCTAATTGACATTTACAATGTGATGCTTTGCTCTGTGATTAATTTATACTTTTCTGCTTGGTAACCATTTCTCTGTCACAGTTCCTTCCAGTTTCCTCCATGGCTTCTTTTTATTTTCATTTGCCTTGGTCACCTGCATGACCTGCTGACTCCCCCCCCCCCTTCCCATTTATTTTAGGGCCTGAAGGCTGGAGAGAGCAGGGTAAGGCAGATGGACCCTGTGAGAAACTCTGAGCACAGTGGGACATCAACCATTCAGTGATCAGTGTTCAGCAAATGCAGAATGCCAAAGGTAGTGGAGCACACTGTTCCCCTCTTAGATCTTAAATGTTTCTAATATTTCACTGAACTCTTGTTGTTAATTCTTAGGTCAAAGGCTATAGCTCCCCCAGTTATTGAAAGCATATCCTGTGACTTCCAGTAATCATTTCTATGGGAAAAATATGACATGGGGAACTCAAGTCTCAGGGAAAAATATGTTTCTATCATTTTGCATGATGTAGAGAGCTTTGAACAAACTGTAAGCTAGATGTTATCCTTAGAGGTATTTGATTTGTTATATACACCACCCTAGAAGAACTAGTAGCAAGGCTGCCTGAGGCAAAACAGTGCTGCTACCATAGTGCTGAAAACATTACTGCTCTGTGAAGCCCGGAGAATTGAGGGTAAATGTGGAGTTTTGCTTAGGTGTTGCAAAACGTTTTCACTGCACTGTATCTCTGAATACCCCCAACAGTAACACTTTAACAGATAGTAGGTGCTGTTACCTAGATAAGTGCTTTCGTATATTGACCTATCAATAGAACTCAAACAAAATAAAACATGGAAAAGAAAATAAGATGATACCTTTTTTATTGGACATAACTTAATACATTTCTTGATTAGCTTTCGAAGGTTGCCCTTCTTCCTCAGATCGGAAATAAGCAAATGTGGTAGCAGATAGTATATATGAGAGAAACATCAAATCATTACTTTGACCTGATAGATACCAGTGGTCAGTGTATTATTTTCACTGCTGTCTGTCCATATAGCAGCATTGACTACATGGACATTTTCAAATCCGTGGCTGATGTTTTTAAAAACCCACTGACTGCGGGAACTGAATATGGACCCAACAGAATAATTTGTAAGAAGTGAAATGTAACTACTAAAAGGTTGGTATTGAAAGAGTCATTCCCTTCACAATTCAGATTTATTCCAACAAAAATTCTGAATTCAACTCTGTAGGTCCCAGTGGACCACAAACATTCTCCTCTGTTTCCCAGCCACTACTGCTCATGTTTTTGTGCCTTTGGAATGAACTTTAGACAAAGTAATATCTTGAGAGATTCTAGTCATCCTAGAAGAGGGCTTGTACATTTTTGTTCTTATGCATTAAATTTTTAACATTGATTTGACCAGTGCTAATAACAAGTCACCTACACCATGCTTCCAGAGTTATAAATGCAGCAGAGCATCCCCCTCCCTAAGGCATGCCTTCTTGCACAGAGCTTGGTGACACCTGTTGATGCTATAGGTTAAGAAAAGGAAGACAGCCTGTAGAGCTGTTAACAGGCTTTAGGCTTGTGCCTGTGGATCTCATTAAGACCACGTGGAGTGTTAACAAGTATCTAATGTGAAAGTAAAGACAGCAGGAACTCCGTGTAAAGAAAAGTATGCGGCTGACAATGTAGCCTCACACAACCTTCTCCCTCACAAACTTACACTGCTGTAAAGTAAAGATGATAATTCTTAAACCCAACAAAGGAAACATGTGAAAGCTCTGTGCAGAAGTCCGGGAAAAAACTATTTTATAGATATGGTCCAGATGAATTCCACTGTCTGATTATTTTCTCATAGGCATAAATTAGGAGACAGCATCTTCTTATGGTTAGAAGTGCATGAGATTGGAAACCAGGGCTCCTTAACTCAAACCTCTACAGCTGCTGCTGAAAGTCATTCTCTTTCTCCTTTCATACAGTTGTGACTGATTAGGAGCCTGTGCTGATATTGCCCCCAGGCAACAACAACAACAAAAAAATGCTTAGATGTTTGTGATGCTTCATGCCATCTGGTAAACACTGTGGTCTTGATATCTACAGTATGTAATAGCTTCCAACTTCCTGCTTTGGAGGGGGGCGGAAGCCAGCAGGTCTTGAGCATGTGCAGATGCTCAAAGCTCCTCACCAGCTGGAGGTGCGATGCCTGTTATGGTGGTTGTAGCTTTGCTGCCCCAAGTGAAGGAGATAAAGGGTTAAAATAGGGAGGTGGAAGGTTCTGATGCCTATGGACTTACAGGCTGCATAAAATTCCATGGCCAGCCATAGGTTGCCCTGCTGTAGCACATAATAGCCTATTGGTTAGAGAAGTAGACTGAGAACTATAGCTTCTTGTGATTTTTGGGCAAATCACTTAACCCTCCGTTGCCTCAGGTACAAACTTAGGAGGTCTTTTACTAAAGATTAGCATATGTTATCTGCAGGAGAGCCTATTGGAATAAAGTAGATCCTATGGTGGATAACATGTGCTATCTTTTAGTAAAAGATCCCTTTACAATATGAGTCCTCCATGGACAGGGGAATACCTCCTGAACATGAATTATACTGTTTCAGTAGCTTGCAGGTGGTACATAAGAAATTATATGAATAAACTGAAATTCAATCTATTTTCTTTCCTCCTTTGACACTTAACCTTTCACTTTTAGGCAAAAGGTCACTGTAACAGCATCTTAGGACCCAAATAATTCTCCCTCTTCTTGTGTAGCTTTCTAGTATTTCTTGGAAGCACACCAAATACATCTGATAAGTAAATGTCAGACTTTCACTCAGTTACTGCAATAATGCACCTCAGAACAAATAAACCTTCGTATTATGAGAGAGGAGGTCATCGTATGCAGAGTAAACCTATCCCCTGTATTAATTTTCTGCTAATACTCATTCTATAAGGTAGTCAAAACATCTGCACTGGAAGTGTGTATCATTACCTAAGACACATAATCCTCTTTGGTGAAACTATACTTTTTTTTTGCTCCTGATAACCATATGTGGTTATTTTATTAGGCTAGATATACAACAAAGACATTTTTCATGGGGGAGGTTGGGCATTATAATATATGGCATGTGTCCTGGTACAAACAAAAGTTATATTCTTAAAGGGGAACACTAATGTTCTATCTTCTTCAGCTCCTTGTGACTCTGGGCAAGTCACTTAACCCTCCATTGCCCCTGGTACAAAATGAGTACCTGAATATATGTAAACCGCTTTGAATGTAGTTGCAAAAACCTCAGAAAGGCTGTATATCAAGTCCCATTTCCCTTTCCCTATTTGAGATTGTACATGGAATGTTGCTACTATTGGAGATTCAAGATGGAATGTTGCTACTATTGAGATTCTGTTACTACTATTTGAGATTCTACATGGAATGTTGGCTACTGTTTGAGATTCTGTTGCTACTATTTAAGATTCTACATGGAATGTTGCTATTCCACTAGCAACATTCCATCTAGAAGCCTGCCCGTGCAGATCAGCAACAGGCCGCGCAGGCTTCTGTTTCTGGGTGCAGGACGTCAGACTCACAGAAACAGAAGCCTGCGCGGCCGCATTGCTGATCTGCAAGGGCAGGCTTCTAGATGGAATGGTGCTAGTGGAGGAGTAGCCTAGTGGTTAGTGCAGTGGACTTTGATCCTGGGAAACTGAGTTCAATTCCCACTGCAGCTCCTTGTGACTCTGGGCAAGTCACTTAACCCTCCATTGCCCCTGGTACAAAATAAGTACCTGAATATATGTAAACCGCTTTGAATGTAGTTGCAAAAATCTCAGAAAGGTGGTATATCAAGTCCCATTTCCATTTCTTAATTTAAAACAGAGATCATGATGGCAAGATTCGCCCTTTCCTCTCTGAGCACACCACCCGAACCCTCATCCACGCTCTCATCACCTCTCGCCTTGATTATTGCAACCTACTCCTCACTGGCCTCCCTCTTAACCATCTATCCCCCCTTCAATCAGTTCAGAACTCCTCTGCATGCCTTATATTTCACTTGAACCGATATACTCATATCACCCCTCTCCTCAAGTCACTTCACTGGCTTCCGATCAGATACCGCATACAGTTCAAGCTTCTCCTTCTTACCTACAAAAGCACTCAGTCTGCAGCACCTCATTACCTCTCTAGCCTCATCTCCCCCTATATTCCCGCCCGTAACCTCCACTCACAGGACAAATCCCTCCTCTCAACACCCTTCTCCACCACCGCCAATTTCAGGCTCCGCCCATTCTGCCTCGCATCACCTTACGCATGGAATAAACTTCCTGAACCCCTACGCCAAGCCCCCTCCTTACCCGTCTTCAAATCATTGCTCAAAGCCCACCTCTTCAATATTGCTTTCGGCACCTAACCTTTATACCTTTGTACCTTTCATGTAATCGTGAATGCCCCAAATTGACTACCCCTACTTGACTCTACACTTGTCCATTAGATTGTAAGCTCTTTGAGCAGGGACTGTCCTGTGTTAAAATTGTACAGCGCTGCGTAACCCTGGCAGCGCTTTAGAAATGTTAAGTAGTAGTAGTAGATAAGGACCCAGATGCCCATCTAGACTACCCATTTTCCTTCCACATGTACGTTTCTGACTATGCACCAGTCACTCTTCAGTCTTTACCCAGTCCTGACCTCACTTATCTTCTTCTGCAGTTTCTGTCCATTTTCTGCTTCTACCTTAATGGAATTTTATTGTGTGTAAACCATAAAGTCACCATTGATGGCTCTCTTTGGGGTATATCAAGAAATGCAAACGAAATAAATAAATAAATACATAATGTTACAGCTAGTCTCTTGAAACAAATAACCATCTACAGTAGCTAATTAAGCATGGCTGATATAAATTAAGGATAGAAACACAGCTTTTTGTCATAACCAACCCATGGAAGCTACCAGGCAATAATATCACAGGATTTGGAAATATCTGAACATTCTTAACATTTGACAAGTAACTGTCTGATGCATGACACAATGTAGACACCATCTTCTAATCCAGTGGTGCTCAGACCTGTTCTCTGACCCCCTCTTGGGTTATTCTTGTTTTTAGAATACCTAAATGAATATGCATGTGATATCTATTTCCATACACCGGCAGAAGTGCATGCCAGTATCTCTTGAGCATATTCATTAAAGATATGCTGAAAATCCAACTATTGGCAGGGACTGAGGACTGGTTATGATTTGTATTTGTTTTTGATGTTTTGCTTTTTATGTTTTTTTGATTATGTACGTTTTAAGCTGTACACTGCCTAGGGCAAATAGATAGAGCGGTTTAGAAATGTTTTAAATAAATAAAATGCTGTAAAATCAACAAAAAGCTGACCAGTTTGAAATTAAAAACTCAATGAAATCTAATCATTGCTGGGGCTATTTTGAAACTGCCAGTATTGCTGCAAGGTCCATAGGCGCTTTCTACCAGTGGATGCCACACTGATTTCAAAGGGGTTCTTTTACTAAGTAGCGATAAAAAGTGGCCTCAGGGTTCTCTTATGCAGGTCTTTCCTGTGGACTGCCATTTTTACCACAGCCCTAAAAATGGCTTTTCCCCCCTCATTTTTTGTATTAATGGCTAGTTGCCATTAGCACGCCATTTTTAAAATTACCACATGGGCATTTCCCGGCACCCATTTTGTAGGCAGTAAAGGCTCCTGAGTTATCCGTGCACTAACCTTTCAGCATACAGTAATGTAGATTTGCCAACTGGTTAGTGTAGGAATGCCCACTCTTTGCTCCTGACACCCCCCTCCCCCCCAAAATGTAGAAAACATTTTTAGCGTGCAGTTAGTACATGCAGATTTCAGAGTTCCCCAGTTCGCCTGAGCGCATTCCACGGTACTCCATTTCAAGCTGCATTAGGCAGGCATTAACGTCTGAAACAGCTTAGTAAAAGAGGCCCAAAGTGAATATTCCCACTTGCTATGCTTTTTTGTGGGTACTTTTTCCATGGATTTGAAAATGCAATCTGTGTGCAGTATCTTCCGCCTATGGGGACACCTCCTACACATTGTAGTACCCTGCACATACAATAATAAGATGGACAAGTTTTAGCTCTCCCTCTACCTGGGTATATTTTATTACAAATACCAGGTTTATAATCAACACATGGAGAGTCATCCTTGGATCCGGCAGCTCCTCACATCCTCTTCCCTTATAGTTATTATTTGAGGGTGCTGCTGGAAGTTGAGGTGTTAGAAGCTTCAGGCTCTCTGAATCTCCTACCAGTTTTTAAGGTATCCTAAATTCCTGCTGGTTCTCTGTCCCCTAGGATAAGCAGACCCTGACAACTCTCCAGAACTGTAGTATGCATCTTCTAGAAACATACATCAGGAAGGAGAGACCATTGCAATATTCACGTCAGACATCATTTCCACATCTTCTCGGCAGGACTCCGCTCTGAGGATCTTGACAGTATGTGTATAGCATGCATCAAGGAAATTCTGCTTCCGATATGATCTAATAGAGTTAAGTGGTGGAGATGCCTGGCCTCTCATCCATTCTCATGATGGGTTTCACTCGTGGTTGACAGTCACTACAGTTCCTGCCTAATATAAAATCACTCAGCATTAAGGCTAAAGATCTTAATAGGGTTAAAGACAGTTTTGATATTTCTTATGCGCATGGTTATCCTGATGGAAGTCTTAAGGAAGTCATCTGATTTCAAATGAAAGAATATGGATGATTAATGGATGGATGATTAATTGCACCATCTTACCTTTTAAGAACTCTTAATTCTGTTACTTTTACAAAAGGAACTGTTGAAATCATGTAAGTGTATTTCCATGTAAATTTTGCTGACTTAGAAAAAAACTTGAAGTAAATAGATGAGTAAATCATTATTTTAATGAGGGATGCAGAGATGCTGACCTCTAACTTCATTTATCATGAGACTTTGGTCTAGTACAGATTTAAAAAAAAAAAATCATTTCATCCCAAAGCCTTTTGGTTTTCATTACCCTACTGAATGAAAAGAATCACACAGCATCACCAAAATAATCTAAATGCAAACTGCCCTTGAACAAAGTAGATGAGTAGCTTAATGGTAAAAGCAGTGGGATCAGAACTAAGAAAGCCAGGGTTTGATCCACTGACTCTCCTTTTGATTTTGGACCTACCCCTCCATTGCCTCAGGTACAAACTTAGGGGCTGATGCAGTAAGCTTGCATTAGAGCAGTGTGCAAAATTGGTGTACTCACCAATGCATCCAGGAAGCTGTCCAATCCTTTTTTAAAGTCCGCTAAGTCAACCGCCTTATCCACTTTTTCCGGCAACGAATTCCAGAGTTAACTACGCATTGGTGTAACTCACCAACGCAATAAGCAAACAGCATGCAAATTACTGATGTATTAAAAAGTGTTTGTTGTCAGAAATTACAACACACATCACGATATGTAGCTATTTGCTGCACATCTCCCTTGTTGTGTGAATGGGGATTGGCTTACACACTAATAAGAAGGGAGAAATTAAAAAAAACATCCTACCGAACTGCATGTCCCATCTCCCCCTGATAGCTTCAGAATAAAAACCCGAGGGGTCCTTTTACTAAGGTGTGCTGAAAAATGGCCTGCGGTAGCGTAGACGCGTGTTTTGGGCATGCGCAGAATCATTTTTCAGCTCACCTGCAAAAAATGCCTTTTTAAAAATGTTTGCAGCAAAATGAAAATTGATGAGCGTCCATTTTGGGTCTGAGTCCTTACTGCCAGCCACTGACCTAGCAGTAAAGTCTCACGTGGTAATCAGGCGATAATGACCTACGTGCGTCAAATGCCACTTGACACGTGCCCAATACGCGCATCCGAAATAAAAATTATTTTTGGGATGCGCACCAAAAATGAAATTACCGCAAGAGCCATGCAGTAGCTGGGTGCCAATTCCATTTTGGCGCACGATGGGTGTGCGTAGACACTTACACGGCTTAGTAAAAGGGGTCCTTTTGATCTAGTGGATATCCTCCCCTTTCTTCTCTTGGACCTTAACCTACTGCTTCTGACACACAAGCCCTGGTAGTCTAGTGGACCCACTTTCATCCTCCTGATCTGATCTCCTTCCTCCAGCAACCAAAAAAAAAAAAAAAAAAATCCCTGATAGTTTAGTGAACCCTCTCAGATGGCCCTCAACCCAAGCTGTATAGTTCCTCAGACCTGATGTTACAGCCCCACTATTGTCCTCAGGCTTTACGTCTTCCTCGCTCTTTTCTGCATTGGCACACAATAGATAGATAACCAGTTTCCATGGGTTTAAATATGTTTTGCACTGATCTCTTAACGCTCACGCCCTACCCTTGGCCGTGCCCCCTTTTCAACTATGCGACTTAGAATTTAAGTTCACCACATTACAGAATACATTTAGCAAGTTGTGTGTGTAAATCTTAATTAATGCCAATTAGTGCTGATAATTGCTTAACATCCAATTGACAGCGCTGATTAGCTCGTTAACCAATTATTTTACATGCACTGTTATAAAATACGCTTTGATTTCCACATGGAAATTAAGGCAGGATATATAGAATCCCGGGGTAAAAGTTTTAATGCATGTTAAAATACTTTTTTTTAAAATTAAAATGAGTATGAAAAAACTGAAACAAAATGTCTGATAATTTGGAAAAAGACTTATGAACTTATCTCTCTTAACAGGGTGGCATGTCATTCACACTGTCACCACTGTTTGGCCAATGTGCACCTCCCAGTGCTTTACATATGTACATAAGCATCGCCATGCCGGGACAGACCAAGGGTCCATCGAGTCCAGCACTCTGTCTCTGACAGCGGCCAAAAGAACAAACAATTTGTCCCGCCCATCCCAGAAATAGTGGATTATTCCCACGTCTATTCAATAACATTCTATGGCCATTTACTCCAGGAAGCTGTCCAATCCTTTTTTAAAGTCCGCTAAGTCAACCGCCTTATCCACTTTTTCTGGCAACAAATTCCAGAGTCTAACTACGCGTTTAGTGAAGAAAAGTTTCCTCCAATTCATTTAAAATTTATTACACTGCAGCTTCATCGCATGCCCCCTTGTCCTAGTATTTTTGGAAAGCATAAACAGATGCTTCCCTTTAACCGTGCATAAATGAGGACTAAGGACAATATTTCTGCTTATTTTGCAGGTATCTTGTGGTCCACATACCAGCAATTTGCTGTTCCAGAATCCACACTAGACATGGCTGCATGCATGTTTCTTAGCAATTATAAAGCTTATTAGGATAATTTTGTAATGAAAATGTATGTATAATGTATTATCAATGCTTGGTGGGAGGGAGTACCATTTTTTAAACAATTTTCAGAATTGGAACTCCCCCCGCCCCACCCAATTTTTCATTGCCTTCTCCAGATGTTTTTTTGTTTCTTTGAACATTCCCAGCATTGAGGCACACAAATGCTTCCAAGACTTTGTTTCTTCTGCTTCCACAGTCTTTGAGAGTAAAGCTAGTGACTGACTATGGCTTTTCACCCCACCGTGATGTCATCACCTAAGGGCAGGAAATGGCCTTATCACAATGGGTCCCAATTCATATAGTTTTTGGGACTGATTTAGGAGAGTTCTATGTTGAAAGAAAGTCGTTCTTTCTCTGTCCAAAAGGAATGATTGATAAAGGAAGTCCTGATAGCTGAGTACTGCTTAGCTGGCAAAATACAGACAGGTCTTTATAATAAAAAGAACAGAAAGCCTCTCTTTGGCCTTGTTGATACCCCCTTGAGTAACAAGCACAAAGGGCACGTATCAGAGCCAATCAAAGGTGCCATGCTATGCTCCTGAGGATTATTCAATCTGTCTATTGAATGTTTGAGGAAAACATGCATGCTTCCTGTTCCTTGCTGTGGAATCCCTTTCTTCATAAGGGAAATTGCCAGGGGTATGTATGATAGAGAGAATAAGGAGGATGCTTGTTATAGGCCATATACACTATACAGGAATCCTCACTATACCAAAACATGGATCCAATAAAGTATTATATAATGAGGGGCATTTTTCCATTTCAGTTTCCATTTATTCAAATTTAAACCCCCACATTTTCTGAACAGGTGTCCAGGTCAATGTGGCTTACATCATAACAATTACCTGAAACTCAGTACATATGGCAAAATCATAACAATCAATCACATTATAGCAATTAATTACATGAAAATCATGAGTGCCTTCAGTTGACTTAATAGAGAAAAAGGAGTGGAGGAGCGGCCTAGTGGTTAGAGCACTGGTCTTGCAATCCACAGGTGGCTGGTTCAAATCCTGCTGATGCTCCTTGTGATCTTGGGCAAGTTGCCTAACCCTCCATTGCCTCAGGTACAAACTTAGATTGTGTGTCCTCCTGGGACAGAGAAATATCCAATATACCTGAATGTAACTCACCTTGAGCTACTACTGAAAAAGGTGTGAGCAAAATCTAAATTAATAAATAATATACATCAATGATTGAACAAAACAAGGAACCTGTAACATTAAAATCTAGAAAGCCTCATAATAAACAATATAAGGAAAGCAGTTAGTCTACATCAACATTGTAATCAATTATATTGAACAAGGTTACGATACATCACTCGGTATGATAGTTTGGTGCAGGGATCAGGTTGGTGAGTTGAATTCCGATACCATTTTAAGATTGAATAATGATTTGTATATAATTGCTATCCCCACTCCCTCTTATTGTTTTTCTTGTTAGATGTACAGTATCATTTTTTATCCTGGAGGGCATGTGTCATTTATTACTGTGACATCAGAACTGCATAGCCAGGTCTCTATATGCCTAAGTGTTCCTCCTCTATCCATGATTCAGCAATTTCTGACTTGTTTACTATTAAGCGTGCATTTGTATATCCTATGGGTATTGGGATGTACGAGTCTGGTTTGCTGTTATCACATTTGATTTTTATCAAGTGGTGTTTAGCATTGTCGGGTCCCTGTTTGTGTCATTTAAACGCATATCTTTTACATGAGAGATCTGGGAGTCTCTGATTTGAGATGGTGTTTGTTCTGTCTCTAAACGTATATTCACTTTCAATAGTGGGGATGGCTCCTGTCTACTGGATATGTGGTATTATGGGAATTAGTGGTCTATGTTTTAGAAAGGACGTCCAACTCGGAATGTGTAGGTCCCAGTCAGTATGTCAGAAACGGATGTCCATCTCACATGTTCTAAAATAATGTGAGATGGATGTCCATGTGCTAGAAATGTCCAGCATGAATATTCATTTTATAAACTGAAACCTCCAAATTATGAACTGGGCAAAACATAAAATGGCCACATAGCTCTCCATGTGCAGGAACAGCTTAATGGTTAAAAAACACCCAGCTGAAAGCCAGAGCAGAGATCCAGAGGTTGCTAGTTCAAGTCCCACACCAGCTTTTTGTAATTCTTGTTTTTGTTTTTTAATTGGGAGCATACCATTGACAGAAAAATACCAACTGTGACTTCCTTTATCTCCATTCAGTGGACAACTGTTCAATCAGAGCACCTTTTTGTTACCTGGACTTGTCAAGTACCAGGTCTAAATACAGATGTCCATCTTTTTGAACATGGACATCCCTTCCCCTTCTGCTACCAGTACTACTACTACTAGTAGTAGTCATTTCTATAGTGCTACTAGACGTATGAGGGGCTGCATACATTATATGCAGGTACTTTCTCTGCCCCTAGAATGCTCTTGTACCTTCTGCAATCTGAGCTGGATGTGCATCTTTTGGGCCACCCTAGTTCCACCCAAAGCACACCCACACCACTTCTCCTTGCCATATAGACATACTGTAGTGTTAGACATCCATATTCTGGCTTTATAAAATCAGTATTTGGATGTCCATTGATTCAATATGAATGTCTAAATGCTAGTTTTCAGACATCCAAAACATGAATAGAGCTTTTAAAATAAGCACCATTATCTTATTTCATCTAACTTTGAAAATCATTTCATTAGAAGATAGTCAATGACAGCAGAAAAAATGGTCCATTCAGTCTGCCCCAATTTGTGTTGATGCACATATAGTAACATAGTAGATGACAGCAGATAAAGACCTGCTCAACAAGATAACTCATCACATTAAAATATGATATTTGTCCTTTGTCATTTTCGGTAGATAGACCATAGAAGTCTGCCCAGCGTTGACCTTGTTCTGGAGCTAATGAAGCTCAATCCATCCAGCCATGATCAGGGCATAGACCTGACCTTGGCTTTGCTTCCCAATTACTGGTGTTACCATCTAATCATATCTTCTCTACAGGATTCCTTTGTGTTTAGCCCACACATTTTTGAATTCCATTACGGTTTTCATCTCCACCATCTCCCGTGGATGAAACATGTTTCAAGTGGTTTAAAATGATTATGTTTGCTTCAAACCAGTTCTGACCAGTTTCAACTAGTACAAACCGGTTTTGACCAGATCAAACAAGCTCTGACTGCTTCAAAGCCGTCAGGTCTGTGCCTTGACCATATCTGATTGGAAAAATCCAGTTCAAACCAGTTCTGACTGGTTCAATCCGGTTCCGACTGGTTGCAACTGGTTCAGATCGGTTCAATCCAGTTCTGACCGGATCCGACCAGTACAATCGTTCCGATGGATCAAATTGGCAGGAGGAATTCCTGGTGCAGTCCACAGGCAGCCTCTGAGTGCCGCTGTCTGGGTGACGACTGCAGGACTCAGGAGAGAGCCTCACCTCACCCCATGCATGGAATAAACTCCCTGAGCCCATACGCCAGGCCCCCTCCCTGCCCATCTTCAAATCCTTGCTCAAAGCCCACCTCTTCAATGTCGCCTTCGGCACCTAACCACCATACCTCTATCAGGAAATCTAGACTGCCCCAACTTGACATTTCGTCCTTTAGATTGTAAGCTCCTTGAGCAGGGACTGTCCTTTTTGTTAAACTGTACAGCGCTGCGTAACCCTAGTAGCGCTCTAGAAATGTTAAGTAGTAGTAGTATTTTAAGATGAAGCCGGGGGCACACCAATTTTCATTTTGCTGCACATCCATTTTTGGTTAAAAAAAGGCCTTTTTTGCAGGTGCACTGAAAAATCGACCTGTGTGCATCCAATACATGTGTCTAGAACAACGCAGGCCATTTTTCGGCACACCTTAGTAAAAGGACCCTAAAGCTTACAATCTAGTGAGTGCCAACAGATAAGTTGCACAACTAAAAACAAAGAAGAGCCTTTGTGCTAAGACGGCCATGCCTGAGAAGAACTAAAGCAGGTCGGTAAAGGAAGCATTAATAGAGGCTATTCATTTATCATCATAAAATGTGATGTTAGAATCTGTAAATATTTAGAGCAGTCTGGTCAAGTGTTAATTTATTAGGCAGCCTGTTCTTTAGTGTAAATAATGTACTTTATTGAATTCAGTTCTATGAAATAATTTTTAAAAAATCAATTCCTAATATAGAGCCCAGATAGATGAACAGTTTGCATAAGCAGGATGAATTAAGGTTTAAGTATTAATCAGATAAGTGGTATTACATTCTAACAGTGAGGCCATGATTACCAGGAACTAAGCCAAGTCGATTACATGTAGTTAGGCTCAATGCTGACTTACCATTAGAGTCCATGGAAAAAATTACAGCTGTCTGAAAGGATGGGTTGATAAATCACTTATCTGTTTAGTTAAACCTGCAAAAATCAGACACACAATCTATATAAACAAAACATGTATTAGGGTGGGTGAGTGAGGCAAGGCAAACAGCGCCTGCCTCTTTCTCAGGGCCCACATGCTTATTACTTTTTAGGAATTACATATGAAAGAGACCATATTCATGCACTTTAAACAAATTAGAGGGGAAAAAAAGCACATGGAATTTTAAAAGCAAGATTAAGATTAGAAAAATTGTAATCATTGCTGGAAAAGATATTATATATCTCTTTAAGTAGGAAAAACACACATAATTTTGTAGATGTTATAATTTTTATGTGATTTTTATATGACTGTTGATATATCTTAATTGTTATGTGGAGTATTGTAATTCACCCTGTGCTGCAATGGCAGGATCAGTAATCAAAAGAAGGGGGAAGTTATTTATTTGTTTAAGGTCTATTTATTTTTTTTAAAAAATGTATTCCAATATTTATTTTCCGCTCTATCTTCTCAATTCTAGGCACAGTATATAGTTATATGCAGTTTATCAATCATAAAAAAAAAATAATAAAATAATACAAAGCCACAAAATAAAATCAATCAAATCAATACATAATTAATACCATCAAGACATAATAATAATATTCATTTACATATAACTGAACAAAAACTGTTAAAATCTAAACAGTTTCTTCAGGCAGGCAAATATAAACCTTCACAATCAAGCAGAAATAATATGACAGTTCATCAATCCTATCATGCATTAATATTGTCTGGTTCCTGAAATAAAAAGGTCTTTAGCACAGTCTTAAATTCTTTCAAATATTGAATATTTTTCAGAAGAACATTTTACATTTGCGGTTGTCATATAAAAAATTGAGTTTCTGTATTCATCTAAGTACATTGAGTGAAATGATGGTATATTCAGAATGTTTGACATTGATGATCTCAAGGATCTTGAACGTTGTTGGAGATGTAAAGAAGAGGCAATAATAGGGGAAATCATATCATTCCCCATCTTAAACACCATCAGTAATACTTTATACCAAATTTGATACTCAACAGGTAGCCATTGAAAAGTTATTTATTTATTGATAGCATTTATACCCCACATTATCCCAAACAAGTTCGGATTCAATGTGCCTTACATCAAACTTTACAGCAAAGTGCAATAAAGATCAAACAAAAATAAAATACAATAAGAGATATGTATTTATTTATTTGTTGCATTTGTATCCCACCTTTTCCTACTTATTAGTAGGCTCAAAGTGGCTTACATAGTTCCGGAGAGGTGGTTACAGACTCCGGTGTGAACAAATACGGTATAGGGGTACTATTACAGTGACAAATACAGTAAAGAAGTATCAGTAAATAGGTTGGGGTGATTCAGACCAAATGTTAGGGTGTGATCATGCATTGGGGTTGAAAACTGTCCGTTTCCTGATTAAAATGCCATATTTCATTATTCGGTGTTTATGTCAGACACTGTGGGGTATGCCTTCTTGAACAAGTGAGTTTTTAGTTTTTTTCTGAATTCTAGATCATTATTCATAGATTTCATGCGTTTTGGTAGAGAATTCCAGAGCTGTGTGCATATGTAAGAGAAACTTGACGGATATGATTGATATAACATCATAGCAGCAGAATGACTCATTTGAAAATAACAAACTAGGTAAGAATTACAATTTCATCTGAAAACCAAGGGGAAGATTTCTGAGAGGACCTCAGTTTTGTTTTTTTGGTGCAATTCTATCCAACGTGCCCTGCAAATGTCATCCCAAAATTGAAAGAAACTAGATGAGAAGATAGATTACAATAGCTGACCAAAATTTGCTAGCATTAACTCTACCCCTGCTTGTGCAGAGGGTTCTTTTATTTGCCAAAACATTAACCTCTATGCGTACCTTCTAATTAAAAGTCAGAGTTAACTTGTAATGGTCAGACCAGGGAGCAGGAGACCACATTGGATATGGGATGAAAAAGTTAGTAGCATCAGTAAATCTATATGCTAGAAGATCTAACTGATGACTTTTGATATGAGAAGGACCACCAGTAAAAATGGAAAATTGCCAGTGAATAAGGAATTTCTGTATATCTAAGTTGTGATACTCCGAGTGAGGATTGGGGGTGGGCCTCTGGAATAACACAGCCGGATAAAGGGATATAAATGAAAACAAGTTTTATTTAATAGGATCCTGAGGCCTGTTAACATCACAAGGCCAGGAAAACAGGCAAAAACACCTCTACAGTTCAATAAGCAGTCTTAATCAGGCCTCAGGCTGGCAAGGTCTGAACACAGTCTGTAGCTGGTAGAGTGGCCCCACCAGATACACAGCCTGTGAGTCTTTCTCAGTTCTTCTCTGAGTACTAGGCATAGGCGTAGTTTGACTGTTTCATTTGGGGGGGGGGGGAGGATGGGCGGAGCTTATTAGCATATTCATTTGCATATATACATATGCAAATGAATATGCTAATATGGAGGAAGGAATTGAAATTTACAGGCAAAATATCACAGATGCACATTTCAAAAAGCTGACATATTTCAATTAATAAATTCTGAATAAAATACCTTTGTTGTCTGATCATTTAGTTTTTCTATTCGCTTTGGTCCCAGTGTCTTCTGTTTTATGCAGTGTCTTCTTTCCAGTAGACTTCCCTCTGCTCCCCACCCTCCGAGTCCCATCCATCTCTTGCTCCTTCCCTTTGCTCCCCACCCCTCCCAGTCCCATCCATCTTCTGTTCCTTCCCTCTGCTCACCATCCCTCCGTCCCATCCATCTTCTGCTCCTTCCCTCTGCTGTGCCTGACCTGTCCCAATCCCATCCATCTCCTGGTCCTTCCCTCTGCTCCCCACCCCTCCCAGTCCAATCCATCTCCTGGTCCTTCCCTCTGCTCCCAATGCTCCCAGTCCCATCCATCTCTTGCTCCTTCCCTCTGCTCCCCACCCCTCCCAGTCCCATCCATCTTCTATCTACTGCCCTCCCCCACCGCGAGGTCCAAGATCATGACTCCGTCTACCCCCTCTCTCCCTCCGGCGCAGGCAGCAGTCTTTTCCAGCATTCCTGGCAGCGGTAGCGATGTACACGCTGCCTTCAGTCTGCCCCGGAAGCCTTCTCTTCCACCTATGCGGGAACAGGAACTTGAAGAGAAGGCTTTGGGGCAGAGCCAAAGGCAGTGTGTACATCGCTACCGCTGCCAGGAACGCTGGAAAAGACTGCTGCCTGCGCCGGAGGGAGGGAGGGAGGAAGAGAGAGGGGTAGACGGACACGCTCCTCTCCGTCCGCTTGGCTTCTCTGCCCTCTCTGTCTGCTTCCCGCCTTCCTCTGACATCATTTCCTTTCGGGCAGGACGCAGACAGAGAGGGCACGGAAGCCAAGCGGACGGAGAGGAGCGCGTGCCTGCTTGTTTTTTTTTTTTTAACTACTGGCGCGACAGCGCCTTGTCGTCGTTTGGGGGGGCATTGCCCCCCCTCGCCCCCCCAGTCTACGCCCATGGTACTAGGGTCTGGTTCCAGCCAGAGCTCACAGCAAGGCTTGCAAATCTGAAACAGGAAACAAAAGTGGCTTACCTCAGCCAGGTCACAATCATTAAATGTAAGTTGTAGTGGCATATGCTGGGGCTTCAATTCTTTCTTCCTTGGACCCTTTTAACCTTAGTATGTCCCTGTCCTTTATACATTCTGGTTCAGACTCCACCCTTCCCAGCTCACTACCTCCTGGGGAGGGACTAGTGTTCTTAAGGTGGCTCAGGCTATCTGAGGGACTATTCTTAAGGGTGACGACGGGCAATGTTCTGTAAACCCCCTCACATAAGTGATGGAGTGATATGTTCAAATTTAGATAATCCAAAAATCACTTGTGCCATTGCATTTTGTGCTGTTTGAAGTATTTTATATACTTTCATTTGTAATTTAAGACTACACCACAAAAGTTTACAGTATATATTATGGTAACAAAAAATGAAACAACACAAAACCTATGGGTCCTTTTACAAAGCCACAGTAAAAATTGGCTTTAGCATGCCCTTATGCAGGTCCTTCCCATGTGCTAAGGCCATTTTTACTGTGGCTGTAAAAAAATCCTGATTTTGTATTTATTTCATTAATGGCCCTACACTAACGTTGCCATTAGCATGCGGCTATTTTTAAAAATTAATGCAGGAGCACTTTCCACCATCTGTTTTGTAGGCAGTAAGAGCCCCTTTGTTATCTTTGTGTTAACCAGTTATCAGATGGTAATGTAGGTGTCCACCTTGAGGGTCAGCAACCAAGAAAAAGATCTAGGTGTCGTTGTAGACAACATGCCGAAATCTTCTGCGCAATGTGCAGCTGTGGCCAAAAAAGCAAACAGGATGCTAAGAATTATTAGGAAAGGGATGGTGAATATCGAAATTACTATAATGCCTCTGTATCGCTCCATGGTGCAATCTCACCTTGAGTACTGCATTCAGTTCGGTTGCCGTATCTGAAAAAAGATATAGCGGAATTAGAAAATGTTCAATGAAGAGTGACCAAAATGATAAAAGGGCTGGAACTCCTCTCATATAAAGAAAGCCTAAAAAGGTTAGGGCTCTTCACATAGGCGCCCCTTATAAGAGACTTGAGGAGGCTAAGCCTCCCCAGCCCAAATGCAACCTTCCCAAGACTGACGGCAGCATACGATACAAACTGGACGTTCCCCTTCCCACGCTGCCTTTCTGCCCGACTCTCCGCTCCCCGACCCAGTGGCCATCAATAAGCAGACCGTGCGTGGGACCATAGAGCTCTGCTACATGTCGCTGACAGCTCTGCTGGTTCCCGCCCGAACAGGATGTTGCATCATAGAGGGTGGGACCAGAAGAGCTGTCAGCTGTCAGCGTTGCCGTGCAGCGATCCAAGATGGTCCCACGCACAGTGTCTGCCTACTGACGGCCACTAAATCGGAGAGACAGCGGGTCCGGCAGCAAGACAGCATGGAATGCAAATTATCCAAAGGTTAGAGAGAGAAAAATACCTTATATTTATCCCGCACGCATTAGGGATAGATATTTCCCTTGCACAACGTGTGCTGTAGCACGTGGAGAGCTCGGAACAGAAAGTACTGCAGCTCCAGTGCAACAGATTAGACAGACTTCTTATGGGTAGCACAACAACAAGAAAATGGGAGAAGGAATAACACAAGACAAAAGGACAGAAGGGAAAGACAGAGGAACAGGAAAATCAGAGAAGAATTAAAGAAACAGCATCATTCTCAATCCTTCCTTACCCAGGGATAAGGATGTTGCTTCCTTACTTTAGAAGTTATTTAAGGTGCTGCGTGCTGGAGAAGCAGATGCCATTGGGATCATAGACGGTCGGTGGCTAGGGTTACTCTTTTACTTTTATTTTTTTTTCTGTGTTGTCAGATAATTATGGATGTAAGCCCCACCCCTGGCACCGCCCCTGACCCCGCCCCTTTAGCCTCCCCAAACAGTTGGGCCACCGGCCGCCTATGGCTCTTCAGCTTGGAAAAGAGATGGATGAGGGACGAAATGTTTGAGGTCTACAAAATCCTGAGTGGTATAGAACGAGTAGAAGTAAATCATTTTTTTACTTATTCCAAAAGTGTATAGACTAGAGGACACTCAAGGAAGTTACATAGAAATACCTTTAAAACAAATAGGAGGAAATGTTTTTTTACTCATTGAATAGTTAAGCTCTGAAACTCTTTGCCGAAGGATGTAGTAACCACAGTTAGCATATCTGGGTTTAGAAAATGTTTGGACAAGTTCCTGGAGGAAATGTCCTAGTCTGCTATTGAGACAGACATGGGGAAGCAACTGTTTGATGTGGGATTGGTAGCACAGAGTGTTGCCACGATTTGGGTTTCTGCCAGGTACTTGTGACCTGGCTTGGCCACTATTGTGAAACAAGATACTGGGCTAGATAGACCACCCAATATGGCTACTCTTATGTTCTTATGTAATGTGTGTAGATACCGAAAATACATTAACACATTCCACATTTCACGTTAGGCTTTTTTTTTCTTTTTTGCTGAATTAGGCAAATATTATCACCTAATGCAGCTTTAGTAAAAGAACTCCGTAATTAATAATAACAACCACAACAGAGTGTGCAGGTAGCATATGCCATGGTAGGGGTATGAATAGCATCAAATAAACATATTACAGACAAAATTAATCAATAGACGTTAGGAAAGATCAGGAAGATCCAACATAAAACAAAATACTTCCTAGAAATCAATACAGAAGAGAAACAATTTATCTTGAACAAATAAATCATTATGCCAGGTTTAAATCTAGACTCAGAGCTTTGAAAATGCAAATAAGCTGGTAATGAATTCCAAATGTGGGGGCAAGATAACAAAAGCAATTTTTGTGAAAGGTCTCAAACCTTAACACCCTAGGTGATGGCACAACCAGAAGGTGGACTTGTGATAACCTTAAGTATCTTGTTGGAGAATAAGGAATAAGAAATAAGTTTAGGTAGAGTAGAACACCAGAAAAAAATGAACAATGAGTCAACATTAAAATCTTAATCTTTATTCTGGCAATAATGGGAGGCTGGTGCTGCTCCATGAGCAGGGAAGCGACATGATCTGATTGTCTTGCCTTACTGCATTGTTTTGTCGGAGCTGAATTGGTTGAATAAGAGACACACTGCTAATAAAGGGTTACAATAGTTCAATCTATTAATAGGATATAAATTAATATTTTTAAATTGAATGTTAATAATATTGCAATATAAAATCAGGAAACAAACAAACAAGCAAACAAACAAACAAACAAACAAACAAAAAAAAGCAACCTACACAAGTAGGCAACTAATAACCAAACAAGTAGAGTCACAAAACAAAGAATCTTTATTCCAAAATAAGGACTTAGGTATAACAATTTTAACAGTTTCTTTAACCAGGATAGGGAAAGGGAAAGAGAAATAGGATGGACTTGATGTACCGCCTTTCTGTGGTTACAAATCAAAGCAGTTTATATATTACGTGGTAACATAATAAGTGATGGCAGATAAAGACCTGAATCGTCCATCCAGTCTCCCCAACAGTCATACTCATTATCAATTCATGATTAAATCACCAATAAATGTGATATTATATACTTGATCTTGAGTCGTTGTTTGGTGTTTCTGGGACATAGACTGTAAAAGTCCACCCAGCTCTATCCTTATATTCCACCTACTGGAATTGCTGTCAAAGCCCACTCCAGCCTATTTGAATCCATCTATCATTTGCGGGACCCAGACCATAAAAATCTGCCCAGTACTGCCCTCAGTTCCAGCTATTGAAGCCACTGAAGCCCTTTCCAGCCTATCCTAAACTGGATTGCCATATACAGACACAGACCTACAAAGTCTGCCCGGCACCTGCATTAGTTCTTCACAGCTGGACTTGCTGTCCAAGCGCCATTCACACACATCCACCCACCTGCAGCCATTTAAGGGGTTTTAAATTTTTTTTTCTTTTATACCATCTATTTTCTAAATAGAATTCCGCTGTGTTCACCTCACACCTTTTTGAATTCTGTCACTCTTTTTTATCACCTTCCTTAGGAAGGCATTCCAGGCACTGACCAACCTCTGTATGAAAAAGAACTTCCTGACATTACTCCTAAGTCTACCACCCCAAAACTTCAGCAAATGTCCTCTAGTTTTACCATTTCCCCCTTTCTCCGGAAGATACTTGTTTCTATATTAATACCTTTCAAGTATTTAAATGTCTGTACCATATCTCCCCTATTCCTTCATTCCTCTAGGCTATACATATTCAGGTCTTCCAGTCTCTTCTTACTCGTCTTATAGTGCAAGCCCCATATGATATGTATGTAAATATTGCCATACTGGGACAGACCAGAGGTCCATCAGGCCCAGCATCCTGTTTCAAACAGTGGCCAATCCAGGTCACAAATACCTGGCAAGATCCAAAAAAAGTACAAAACATTTTATACTGCTTATCTATGGACTTTTCCTTTAGGAAGCCGTCCAAACCTTTTTAAAACTCTGCTAAGCTAACTGCCTTTACCACATTCTCTGGCAACGAATTCCAGAGTTTAATTACATGATGAGTGAAGAAACATTTTCTCTGATTCATTTTAAATTTACTACTTTGTAGCTTCATTGCATGCCCCCTAGTCCTAGTATTTTTGGAAAGCGTAAACAGACGCTTCATGTCTACCCGTTCAACTCCACTCATTATTTTACAGACCTCTATCATATCTCCCCTCAGCTGCATTTTCTCCAAGCTGAAGAGGCCTAGCCACTTTAGCCTTTCCTCATAGGGAAGTCATCCCATCCCCTTTATCATTTTCGTCGCCCTTCTCTGTAGGCAACTGGGATATATCCATGGCAGCTTGGAGAGGAAAAATGAGCAGAATGAATGGACCAGTTGTTTTTTTACTGCCGTCATCTAATGCAATGGCTCTTGACCCATTCCTCATAATACTCCAAATCAGTCAAGTTTTCAATATATTCCAGTGAATATGCATGAGATATTTGCTTACAATGGAGGCAGTACATGTAAATCTATTATGTATATTCATGCTGCCTGATATTTAAAGTGACTCCTGACCAGTTAAATGGCACTTAACCAGCTATCCAGCAATATTCATCAAGAGATCAATGGTTATCTCCCGCTGAATATTGCCAGTTAGCGCTTAGTGAATAACTGGTTATATTGTGTAATATAAGCAGGTATCTGCTAATATTCAGTGCATCGCCAGCTAACTTTGGCAGCCAAATTGGGGCACAGAAATAGTTTCAACTTTACTGGCCAGCACTGAATATTGACTTGGCCAGTTGAAATTGGCCAAAGATAAACCGGATACTCAATGCCAATCATTGGAAATGGCCCGGCATTGAATATCTGCGTTGACCACGGAAATCTTCCTGGCTAACTCCCACGATCTGAATATCGGTCCCATGGAGAATATTCTAGAAACCAGACTGGCTGGGTGTGTCCTGAGAACTACTGATCTAATTTATTACTAAGTAAAAAAGGCATGCTCAATATTCAAAAGAAGTTCTCCAATTAGCAGCACCTGATTGCGGACAACTATTTGGACAACTTGGAAGTAAAAACTGATGACTTAAGTCATCCTGATTCTGCTGCTGAATATTACCTCATCCAGATAGCTCCGGACAGTAGCTGGTGTTGAATATCTAAGGATATTTTCAAATGCCACTGCCAGTGTTTGAACTGAACAAACCAAATACAGGAAACTACAATCTTCAGAAGATAACAAGGTGACTTAGAAGGTAGGGCTCTGTGTAACAGGATTCTGACCACTATTTGTTTTTTGTTTTTTTTTAGTAAAGTGATCGCCGTGTTAGTCCACTTTTAAAGGCAATAAATAGAAATAAAACAAAACGTAGAAAAGAAAATAAGATGATACCTTTTTTTATTGGACTAACAATACATTTTTGATTAGCTTTTGAAGGTAACCCTTCTTTATCAGATCAGAAATAAGCAAATATTGATAAATAACAGCATATATAAGTGAAACATAAAAGTATTCCAATGACAGTCTCACAGGAAGAAGGTGGGGTGGGTTAGGTGAGAAACAGGGGAAGCTGGGTGGATGAGAGGCAGGGAGAGATAAGACAAGAGGGTGACAAAGCAATAGAATTTTGTGGTTTATAATAGGCTAGAAAACCCAGATCTTTGTGCCAAAATATTTCATCATTTTGACTTCAAAAGATCTTACAATCTTGGATTGTCTTAAAGTTTCCTTTTAGTATTCTCACCATAAAATCATTGATGCAGTGCTGTCTCACAGAAGTGATATCCTGGTTGGCATTGGCATTTTTCATATTATCTGTCTGTTTCTGGAGAATCAACTAGCTATTAGGTGTATGTGCCCAGCATGACCTTAATAGTCTAAGCCCCTGACGCAGCCTCTAGGAGGTGAAACATGTCCACTTCGGGCATTGTATGCTCCAGACTTTTGGGAATAAAAGCTTTTTCAACACTAGAAGATATGTCTTCTGCTTCTTGTGGACTGCAGTGTTTAAATGGAACACCAACCACAGAGTTTAAATATTGACCCAATAATATAGTGTTTTGTGAAGAGAGCTACGGAAACTACAGCAGTAAACAATTGACTAGTAATGTATTCTGGAGAGCTGAATGTTGAACAAAAAAGGCACATATGCTGTCTCTTCTCATGATACAAGTGGTGAATAATTACACCAGGTATTAGGGATATATGATCTGGCTGAACTTCATCCATTCTGGTTGTCAGCTGGACCTAATCCAACCCCAGGAAATTCAATATATTTGGAAGTTTAGAGAAACCTGATTTCTGTGGTTAGAAGTTGGAATTTTGATTTTCAAGCTGAAAAATGCTCAGAACTGATACTTTGGGATTTAGTGACTAAAGATGTGTGTTTGTTATAGACACAAACTGGCAAATAGTTCTCTTCAAGTCAAATAAGGTCTTTGGTGAACTGGGTTTTCTCAGGACTCTAATCAGATTCTTGGAACTGAGTCTCTATCAAGTGATGGCATTCAGTCTGAGATGCCTGGATAATATTGGTGATAGGCTTTTACAAAGAGGGGTCCTTTTACAAAGGTGCGCTAGCGTTTTCAGCTTGCGTTAAAAATAAGCTTGCACTAAATCTAGAGAAGCCCATGGGTGTCACTAGCATTTACCGCTCACTAAAAATGCTACTGCACCTTTGCAAAAGCACCCCACACTGAAAAGAATTGCAGAAATTCTCTGACCAGTGGTGTTTAGAAGGCTGAGAGTGCCTAGAGGGAAGGGGTCCCATCCTGGTAACTATTTTAATGGAAAGTGGTATTTCTGTTGGATAACAGCTGACTCCAGACCATAAGCACATGAATTAATACTGAAGCACATTCATCAAATTTAGGGCAATTTATGACAACAGTCACAATTGTTATAGTACTGAACCTGTTTCTCCATTTTGTCATGGCAGGCTTAAGTCAGGAGTGATCTTAAGAGGTCCTCATCTCTCCTTAATTTTATCCCTCCTTATCCTTTCTCCCAAATTACACTATCCTATCCTGTCTACCCTCTTTTATCCTAGTCATATATTATCTAGCTCAACTTATCATACACTACTAAGCCCGACTTTACGTTGTTTTACTACTGTTTTATTGAAAATTCTATTCTTAACTTTGTATTTCAAATTACTATGTAAGCCGCATTGAGCCTGCATTGTGTGGGAAAGCGCGAGGTACAAATGTAATAAATAATAATAATAATAATAATAATGCCACGACACCTTGAGTAAATTATAAGGCACTGGCCAATAGCAAGGCAGCTTTTGTTTGATGATATCACAGTGTGCCCTGCAAGTTGTCTTATTTGGCTCTGTCTGTCTGTCTTTATATAAGGAATGTGCATATGTTTGAAATAACATGGGTAATGTCCATGACATTACCCATGGAAACCCCACCCCCCCTAAATTTTGGATTTTTTGGATGTCAATAGTGCACACTCTTCTGAAAGAGTGTGCACTATTTATGAAGAATGCATTCTTTTTTGGAAGAGTGCACACTTTTTGTGAATAGCATGCACTATTCATGAAGAATGCATTCTCTTTTGGAAGAATGTGCTCTTTTCATGAAGAACGCCCACTATTCATGAAGAATACATTCTCTTCTGAAAGAGTGTGCACTTTTTTGTGAAGAGCACACACTATTCACGAAGAATGTGCACTCTTTTGGAAGTGTGCGTACTTTTTGTAAAGAGTGCACATTATTCATGAAGTATTCATTCTCCTTTGGAAGAGTGTGCACTTTTCATGAAGAGCGTGCGCTATTCATGAAGAATGCATTCTCTTCTGAAAGAGTGTGCACTTTTTGTGAAGAACACACACTTTTTGTGAAGAGCACACAATTTACAAAGAATGTGCACTCTTTTGGAAGAGTGTGTACTTTTGAAAAAAGAGTGCACATTATTCATGAAGAATGAATTCTCTTTTGGAAGAGTGTGCACTTTGAGCAGGCAGTATTCACGAAGAATGTGCACACTTTTGGAAGAAAGTGTACTTTTTTTTCTGATAGTATCTGCTTGCAGATGTGCAATGGTGCACACATACACACACTATCAGTAAAGAGTGCACGCTTTTTCAAAAGAGCATGCATTCTTTATGACTAGTGCATGCTCTTCATGAAAAGTACATGGAAGAATATGTGCTCTTTCAGAAGAGTGTGTGCTCTTTCTGAAAGAGCACGCACTATTAATGATATTGCTTCTGTAATGACAAAAAGCAAAAGCAACAACAACAAAAATCGAAGCTTAATGAAAATTCACATAAATGGCAAGAGAAATGATACAACATGAACATATTGGGGCTGCACCCCAGTGGCGTAGCAAGGGCGGGGCGGTGGTGGCGGTCCGCCCCGGGTGTCATCGGGTGCGGGGGTGCTTCGCTCCTGCTGCTCCGCCTTTAAAATTTTTTTTCCAAGCGCCGGAGAGTGGCAGGCAGCGCGCCTCACGCCTGCCCTGCTAGTAAAGAAGATCTCGCTGAAGTCGTCGCCCTTCCCACACTGAGTCCCGCCTGCCCTCGCGGTAATAGGAAGTTGCCTCAGAGGGGGGCGGGACTCAATGTGGGAAGGGCGACGACGTCAGCGAGATCTTCTTTACTAGCAGGGCAGACCCGAGGCACGCTGCCTGCCACTTTCCGGCGCTTCAAAATTTTTTTTTTAAAGCAGGACAGGGTAGGAGAACGGAGGTCGGGTCGGGGGGTCGGGGGGTCAGAGGGGATTGGGGAGGGGTGGGGGCGCTCAGAGGGGTGCTTAAAGGGGATTAGGGAGGGTGGGAGAGCATCAAGGAGGGGTGGGGGACCTCAGAGGGGTGCTTAAAGGGGATTAGGGAGGGTGGGGGAGCTCAGAGAGGGGAGAAGGGGATTGGGGAAGGGTGGGGGAGCTCAGAGGGGTGCTTAAAGGGGATTAGGGAGGGTGGGGGAGCATCAAGGAGAGGAGAAGGGGATTGGGGAGGGGTGGGGGCACTCAGAGGGGTGCTTAAAGGGGATTAGGGAGGGTGGGAGAGCATCAAGGAGGGGAGAAGGGGATTGGGGAGGGGTGGGGGCGCTCAGAGGGGTGCTTAAAGGGGATTAGGGAGGGTGGGAGAGCATCAAGGAGGGGAGAAGGGGATTGGGGAGGGTGGGGACGCTCAGAGGGGTGCTTAAAGGGGATTAGGGAGGGTGGGAGAGCATCAAGGAGGGGAGAAGGGGATTGGGGAGGGTGGGGACCTCAGAGGGGTGCCTAAAGGGGATTAGGGAGGGTGGGGGAGCTCAGATGGGTGCTCAGAGAGGGGAGAAGTGGATTGGGGAGGGTGGGGGTGCTCAGAGGGGGGAGGGGAGTGCTCAGATGGGAGAAGGGGTCTGAAGCTGGAACTGGGGTATGACAAGGGGGCAGGAGGGAAAATGGGTCCATGCCTGGGGCAGGTGGGAGAATGGGTCTGGGGCTGAAAGGGGGGGATGCAAGGCATGTGGTGGATGAAGGGGACTGGAACTGGGGGCTGAAAAGAGGGGGCAGAGAGAGAGGGGACAGATCCTGGATGGAAGGGGGGCACGTGAGGGAGGGCAGACCCTGGACGGATGGGAGAGGGAGGCCTGGACGGATGGGAGAGGGAGGGCAGAAGGATTGAAGGGGCAGAGAGAAAGGGCAGATGGTGAGTGGAAGGGGAGAGAGAAAGAGGGCAGTCTGGGGCAAATGGTGGATGGAAGGGGCAGAGATAGAGGGCAGATGTTGATGGAAGGGGGGGAGAGATGGCAGACTGGGGCAGATGGTGCATGGAAGGGGCAGAAGTGGATGGAAGGGAGAGAGGGCAGACAGTGGATGGAAGGGGCAGAGAGAAAGGGCAGACACTGGATGGCAGAGAGAGAGAGAGCGAAGACAGATGCTGGATAGAAGGAAGACAGTGAAAAGATGAGGAAAGCAGAAACCAGAGACAACGAACTGTAAATATATATATTTTTATTTTTTTTGCTTTAGGATAAAGTAGTATTGTAGCTGTGTTAATAAATGTTTATAATAGAACATGTAAATAAGGTAATCTTTTTATTGGACTAATTTTAATACATTTTACTTTCGGAGAACAAAACCCCCTTCCTCAGGTCAGGATAGGACACTGTAACAGTACTATACTGAATTGACCTGAGGAAGGAAGTTTTGGCCTCTGAAAGCTAAATGTATTAGTCCAATAAAATGATATTATTTGTTTTATTTCTATTTGTTAATTTGTAACGTGGTGATTGGTATTTGTCAGTTTTTTCAAATTTACATCTGCTGTCTTTATATTTTGCACAGTACTAGAGGACATTTTCTGTTTCTGTGGTGTTGCATTGTATGCAGAGTCTGGCATCAGGGGTTCAGTTTAATATTTGTCTAAATAGAAAGTTTATGATTACTTATTCTATAGTGGATTAGGGTGTATCTATTTGTGAAAAAGACATGGCTTTTGGTTGGCATTGACTGTGCAGGATCGACGATCTGTACTAATCTGTCTGTTTTCGTTTTACAATAGGTGAATTGATGTTCTAGTGCTCACTGTAGTGTTTAAGATGCTTTCCTTTTCCTTGTGTGACTCGTACAAATTACTGCTTATGGTATGGTAGAATTGCTCTATAGGTCCTGAGTGTTTTGTATTCTCGGCATGCCTAGTGCTGGATTTCGGGGGGGGGGGGGGGTGTTAAAAAATGACCGGCCCCGGGTGTCAACTACCCTAGCTACGCCACTGCTGCACCCACCTCTTTTATATTGCAAATTGGTAAACCACTTTGATGCCTTTGTGAAGGGCAGTATATGGAACTCTTTGCCAGAGGATGTGGTAACAGTGGTTAGCATATCTGGGTTTAAAAGAAGTTTGGACAAATTCTTGGATGAAAAGTCCATAGTCTGCTATTGAGGCAGACATGGGAAGCAACTGCATGCCCTGGAATTTGTAGTATGGAATGTTGCCACAATTTGCATTTCTGCCAGGCACTTGTGACCTGGCATGGCTACTGTTTGGAAAAGAGGATACTGGGCTAGATGGACCATTGGTCTAACCCAGTATGGCTACTCTTATGTTCTTATGTTGTTATGTTTAAGTAAACTTGTAAACAAAGTAAACTTTCACACTGAATTAAGTAATGTGGTTGTCATGTTACTCCTCTTAGATATGTAGAACTAAGGGTCAGTGAGGAAACATGTTGTAGGTTTACTGCCCCATTTACATATAATGTCAAAGAAAGAACTGACAAAGAGAAAGCCACCAAAGTGGAGGAACAGAGTGACTACAATGACAGTCTCAAAAGGTACAGAGGAGTAGGGTATATGATGACTCTTCCAACAGAAGATATGTTCTGCGATTTGCAAAGATTATTTTCACTCCATTAGATGGTGTCACATAAGGTGTGTTAACTATAGAAGATTCTTATATATCGCTTTGGTTTAAGCACATGACCCGAGATTACACGCTCATAGACTCCTGAAGCAGACGGTTTCACCAGACATGGCTCCGTGTTGAGTCTCGGTGTTTTTATAACAATAAACTCTCCTTTTGTGGAATTTTTATGTTCTCCTGGTTTTCTGTTGGAAGAATCATCATACACCCTACCCCTCTGTGCCTTGAAGAAGGAATTGACACATACAGGTTGGAAGATTCAGAATTTCCCTGGTATTTTGCACAAGTTGTTGCTGAACACGAAGCCTTTTGTAAAATATCTATAAGGACACTGAAAAATACATATGTATTTTCTGGAATATAAAGTAGAAACAGCTGTGCAGAATATAACCTGTTCAAAAAAAGAAAATCATCATCACTTAGGGCTTTACAGGTGTGTATGCTTGCATCTGTGCGGGTAAGTGCCAATCTTGCGGCATGCATGTGTATGTACTGGATTTTACAAAGCTATGTGCACAAGAGAAGCCAATTAAGCAGCTGAGTGAAATTCCCACTGCAGTTCCTTGTGACCCTGGGCAAGCCACTTAACCCTCCATTGCACCAAGTACAAAACTTAGATCGTGAGCCCACTAGGGACAGAGAAAGCGCCTGCATATAATATCTGTAAACCAGTTTGGTTATACCGCAGAAAGGTGGTATACCAAATCCATGACCCTTTATCCTTTTAATGTATTTTTGAGGTGTTAGACATTACAGTGGTAAGCACAACTGCCACTTGAATCCATGGTGGAGACCCAAAGGTCAAATGCTCAGGTGGATGGCACTCTGTATGCCTTGGAGCAGGTGCAAAAGCCAGTGTGGAAATTTTTAGAAATATATGTGCAGTACCTTTGTTAAATGGGAACTATAAATACAGTATATGCAAGTCCCAGCCAGGTGAACTCAACACAGACTGTGTTTCGGCTTGTCAGCCTTCCTCAGGAGTCAATTTGCTGTAATACATGTTGCAATTGTAGGGCCCCTTGGGATTCACTGCTAGAGCAGTATGAATCCTGTAGCAAGAGCATAATAACAAAAATAGAGGAGAGGAATATCTTATCATGCTAAATCTTACACACTCATGAGAATGTTGCAATGCTTGTTCTCTTTTATTCTTTCCAACACAATGGATGTTGGAAAGAAAGTATACATAAAGGAGTCAAGAATGTTTGCCTGGAGCAGATTGGACTGGGGGGGTTCCAGAAAAATAAGCTCCCCCTAAAATGACCCAATGCATTTTTATGTGACAAGCTGTTCTAGCTTTTGTAGTATTGAAACTTTGATGGACTGCATCACAGCAGTTAGGGAATTGCTCCTTTTAAACTGTCTCTCTTCTCTTTAGTAGTCTCTTGGTCACAGATGCAGAATACCCATGGACACCATGGATAGATATACCCAAGATAGATACATACATCCACAGCAGGATTGGAAATAATGACAGCATGAAGTTGCCTAGCAATATCACTATCTTGCATAGCAATTTTATAAATGTCTTCAATTATCTCTCTATCTCTATTTCTTCTGCCTGCAAGACAGGTCTGTATATCATATGTTCCAGCCCTCTTTCCAGATTAACCCACAGTTCCTCCTCCTTACCTCATAAACCCTGCAATTCTATTGTTTCAATATTATTTTTACATATTACAACATTCCTTTTCCCTTTCTTCCTACCCTGTTCATCCTGAATAGATTATAGTCTAGTATAACTATATTCCAGTCAAGTATCTCTAGGTTCCACATTTCTGTGACCACCACTAAATCCAAGTCAACCTCATCCATTATAACCTCAAGATTCAAAATTAGTATATGTGCTTTCCAGATGTTCTTCTAATTTCTATAAAAGTGTTTAATATAGTATTTTCCTGTGGGAAAGGGCCTTGATATACTGCCTTTCTGTGGTTACAGTCGAAGTGCTTAACATACTATATACAGGTACTTATTTTGTACCTGGGGAAATGGAGGGTTAAGCGACTTGCCCAGAGACACAAGGAGCTGCAGTGGGAATTGAACCCAGTTCCCCAGGATCATTGTTGGCTACACTGGGAATCAAACCCAGTTCCCCAGTATCAATGTCACCTGCACTAACCACTAGGCTACTCCTCTCACTTTTACTTATCTGTAGATTTTGTCCACCCATTGCTATTTATCATAGTTTATAGCCGTCTTCAGTAGGTTAGACTGTATGTTCTGAAAGACATTTTGCCCCTTCAAGTAGCCCTTGGAAAACCATCCAAATGGCCCAGGAAGCCAAAAACACACTCTCATTGAGACCATCCATGCTGTCATGCTTTCATCTGCAGGATATGAGTTTCCTTGCCTCAGCCTTTACACTCAACTGGGAGGACTGAAGAGAACCTCACTTGAGCACCTATTTGCGTCACCCTCTTTCCAGGGCCACTTAGTCACTTTTGATACATTCAGTAGGATATCTAGCTGTGTCAGAATCCAGCGACTCAACCTTGTTCTTTATTCCTAAAAGCTTAGGATGGAATTACAGAGGAAATAGTCATTTCATATGCCTGGAGAGAACCTGTTTTACCCTTTTGCTTTTTTAAAAATTTTATTATGGGAAGGGGGATTTTAGTCTCTCACTCTATGTCTGAAGGTAAAGAGGTATCTGAATAAAATCCTGGGAATTCTCAATGAGATATTTGTATGCAGTAAACATAGGAGAGACTGAGAAAGATGTTCAGAGAAGGAGATAAAAAGCTTCCTTAAAGGGCGCTCACACTCACACAGAGGAAAAGTTGGAAGAGATATTATCCAAATACCAAAATCAAGAAGAGAATGAAGTAAAGAGTTCGGTGAAGCAAGCATTGTGTCCAAGATTTGAGAAGGGAATACAGAATTGCCCTATTCACAGATCTTAAGGAGACCCCAAGAACCAGGAAGGACGCTCAGCTCAGAGACAGATTTAAATTCCAAGGAACCAAATACAGATCTTGCTTCATATGAGATTGGTTATAACTGAGACCAATCCATCTGCTATATTTCTGTTTATCCTCAGTTTACCACAATTTTCAGTAGAGTTATGATGGGATACTATCCCAACCTCCCTGTGGTTTTCTTTAAACAAACTATGGCCAATTCCTCATATCCTGGTGCATGGACCCTGAAGAAAGTCTTCCCAGTAGTGGAGAATTGAAGAGTAGTGGGTGATGAGAAGCAACTCAGCCCTGGAATTGAGTGTGCGTTCTCTCTCAATGATTATAGTCCAAGAGAATGGGTTATACTATTGTAGAAGGGACACAGCAGGAGGCCAACAAGAGAAAGAAATATCAGAAGGTGATATTAAGGGGAGGATTCAATGTCTATTCTATTTTTTTTCTACCTTGAAACTAACTGTAGGTTGGGACTGTCGCCAAGACCAATATTTTTTTTACATTGTATTTATGGCATGCATGTTTCCAATATTTAGAATGAATGACTTGTACTGCATCCTAAATAGTTCTCCCTTGCCATTATTCAGCAGTCCTTGATCCTTGTAGCAAGACTATCTCATGCATTGTGTGATGAATCATCTGCTGTTCTGCATCTCTGAGCACTGTAAGCAAAGTTCCACATTTAGACAATGGAATGCAGTGAATATTTAGATTCTGCTTCTGTGAAAGTGTTGCTTAATGTTATGCGTAAGCAAAAACATTTTTTGAAAAGCCAATCGGCAGTGAGGCACAAATTATTAAGATTTCTATTTCCCTTTGCTAGATGACAATGAACATGGCAGAAAGGATGATTTTACAGCAATCCCTCATTACAGAGAAATGTATTTCATGGAAAGACTTCAATGGACAGAAGATGGGGACTTCTATTACTGGAATTTGGCCTAGAACACTTCTTGTAGTACTGAGCTTCCTGTGGGCTATGTAGGGATACAAAAGCCTGCTTCCTTTCTTTCTCTAGTTTGAAACACCTGGGATAGACAGCGCACTGAAACAACATTGGAGAAACTTGGTATTGGTGTGCTTAATGGCACCCTGACATAATATCCCAGACAAGAAAGCCCCAACAAAAGAGCCTTGTAACAAAATAGCCCTTGACAAATCAGCCCCTAACAAAATAGCCCCCTAGAAAAAACAACACATCACAGAAAAAGATGATAAAATACAAGTGAAATCTTCACTGATAAAGACTCCTACCAGCATTGCATTGTATAAAGCATATCTAAATAAACAAAATTCTATAGCTACCAAATGGTATTCATGATCCATTCTGCTGTTTAAGGAAATTATTCTTCCATCAACGTGCTAATTAAAAAAACCCCCAAAACAATACTATCATCATTTTCATAGTCTTACCAACCTTATCCTGTTTGGCACGGTAAGATTATTAGGAAAAAAAATGCAGTGCCTGATCGGGCCCTTTTGTTGGAGGGGCTAATTTGTCAAGGGCTATATTGTGGGCAGGCCGTTTTGACAGTGGCTGTTAAGTCAGGGGCTATTATGTTGGAAACTTTTTTGTCGGGGGCCATTTTGTCAGGGCTATTTTGACCAGGTACCACTTGGGGATGTGTGCATACACTTGCCTAAGTGATAGCATTCTAAATATTTACCTGTGCAACATGAGTGTAAATGTTGGTACCTAGGTTATAGAATTGCCCTTTATGGTGCTTATTTTTGAAGCTCTATTCACTGTTTTGGATGATTGAAAACTGACATTTAGACATCCATATTGAATGGATGATCAAATCCCTGTTTTACAAAGGCAGGATATGGAGGTCTAACACTGCAGAATGTCTATATAACAAGGGGATGTGGTCTGGGTGTGTTTTGGGTTGGACTAGGGAGGGCCCAAAGTATGGACATCCAACTGCGATTACAGAAGGGGAAGGGATGACCATCTAAAAAGAAGAATGTCTGTGTTTAGACCTGGTACAGGTCTCACTTGGATATCCCTATTCTGAGTTGGATAGTCCTTTCAAAAATGTCATTCTATATGTTTATATTTGGGAAAGCAAACTGGTATATAGTCAATGATACAAATTATTTCCAGTTTATATATAAAGAAATTAATCTCTCATAGTTTCTTTAAAGATATATTAAACAAAAGAGACCTCAAAGCTTCCCAGTGAGGCAATTCAATACTGAATGTTTGTACCCCCACTGGATACACCTCAACTGTATTAGGAGCAAGGTATTATCGCTGGTCTCTACAATAAAAGAAGAGGGAAAAAAAAGAACCAATATAAAAAAACTCTTTCATACAGAGAAAAACCATTGGTTCCTAAAAAATCCCCCCCCCCCTAAAGTAATTTTCAATATGAAACAATGAGAGAAAGTGCTCAACTAATTTCAAAAAACATACAGCAGACTTATACTATAAAAAAATCCCCTGAATGGTGCACCCATTAGTACTTATCTGACAATGAACATCAAAATCCCATGACATCTTCTAATAACTTTCAGCAATGTCACCATCCACTCTTCGCTGGCAAAATTAATCACAAACCTGCAAAAAACCCTGCAAAATCTTCTACAAGAGCACCTTGTTTCGCTGGAGCTTGCTGCTTCAGGAAGAATACATATCCTTATCTGTGGACTTTTGGCCCTTTCACAGATAATATTGTGCCAAAAATCCTTCTCAATGCATAGTAAACAGATGGAGAGTGGGCTTTCAAATTATCCAGAGAGTGGCGTCATTCAGTTGCTCTCAGGATAAGTCATATGTTTAGTTTAGGCTTGCCGAATAGCAGCAGTGTAATGGATTCCATAATATGTATAATCCTGTGAATATAGCGGCATCGAACCTATGTATTAATTTAAATGCTAAAGCTGGCATTAAAGTAAATTTGGTCATCGCTGCCACAAAATCTTTACTGGGCAATAAAGAGACAGACAAAAAGGTATTCTCTTCACAGCAGAAAGATTAGTTGATACACAGACTGTTGCAAATTCTTAAGCTGACTCTTTCATAGCTACGAAGGTTTCTTTATCTTCTTTCCTTCTCAGAGAAGGACTACTCCTTTGATGTACTGATCAGACAGATAGGATAACTCTTCTGCTCAGTCATCTCACATCCATGCTCCAGCTTCTGGATCTGGAAGACACTTCCAACTCCTTCCTCTCCTTTTCTTCTCCATGTCCCTTGTGACAGATATATTCCTTAAGCTTCCTATTCATCTTCAGCTTCCTAAGCTACAAGGACAAGTAGGAAAATAACAAAAAAAAAAAGTCTAAAAAAATGTTAGCTTTCAGGTTTTTTGACTTTATATTGCACCCATGACTGGCAGGATCCTGTCCTTGCAGTCCAGCAACTTACAACACTACAATTTACAGATTTTCAACAACCACATAGAGAAACAAACACAACAGCAGAAGGTAAGAGCAGCCTATCTTCAAGAGACCTTTATTTCTATACTTCATTTGAAATCACTCAAAAGCCTCCTGGGATGTAAAAGTCCAAACAAGTTCTTTAGAAAGCCTGACTTGATCAAATTTTGGCAACAGCCTGCATCAGGAGCATAGAATCAGAAAGATTAAAAAAAAAACAACTCTGTAAAAACTGAAAAAAACTATAAATACACAGTATTTTATTTATCTAAAATGTTTGTAACCCACAAATTCTGTCCAGAACTTTCTACGTGGCAAACAATAAAAAACATAGGGGGGGGGGGGGGGGGGGTCGATATTCAGTGTGGTTTAAATGGTGGGAGATGCTCCTGTCCGCTTAAGCCAAGAGGGCTGGGAGCCAATATTGAGCAGCACTTAACTGGAGAGGGCTGCTGAGTGTTGGCTCTATCTGTCACAACATTCTCTGGTTAGTGCCGGGGCAGTCCAGGGGTAGAGCCGGGGAAGAGCAAGAGCTGAGAGTTATTTGGGCACTGAAGACATTCAGGGTCCCTTTTACAAAGGTGTGGAAGGGCCTACACGTGTACAGCGTGTGCCAAACTGGCACTACCGCCTGGCTAGTGCATGAGTCAGGCAGTAATTCAGAATTTGGTGCGCGATGAATCCCGCGGTAGAAAATAATTTTCTACTTTCTACCACAGGCCGCTTAGCCGGTGGTAAACAGCAGTTGGTGCGTGCTGCATTCGTACTGCGTGGGTAGCGTGTGAGACCTTACCGCTAGGTCAGTGTGGGGCGATAAGGTCTCAGGCTGAAAATGGACACACGCTGGTTTCAATTTCAGCACAGGTCCATTTTCTGACCCCTTAAAAAAGGCCCTTTTTCCTAGATGCAGTAAAAAATATGTCCCAGTGTGTGCCGAAAAGACAGGCTCATACTACCGCAGGCCACTTTTTACCATGGCTTAGTAAAAGGACCCCCTCAGTGCTGCTGCCTGTATAGCTAACTGGGCAGCTGGCCTGCACAAAAGACAGTTCTATCCAAATAGGTTTTATGACAGGAAACATCATCAGTTAAATTGTAAAACATTTCACATTGGGCGCCCTGCATTTATTTTTCCTTTATTCCATCTGGGTCCTTTTGGCTTCTGCTACTCACCTTGGATTCTGGGTTTGGACAACAAAGATCAGGCAGCTGCCAGCAAAATGCAGGGCTCAACCCCAAAAGAAGGTTGCCACTGCAAATGGACAACCCCACTCTCTCTTCCCCTGGATCCAGGTTACCATGTCCCATGAAGAATTTGTTGGTGAATCTTGCCTGTTCAGTGTTCTTGGATCCTCCTTATTGATAAGCATTGTCACATATATGGGGATGAGGTGACTCCTAAAATCATATTTGTTTCTTTATTATTTGTAGGTTGTTTATACTGCCCCCTCTCATGCTGAATAAAAATGCCCCTACATGTTTCTCCAGTAATATCTGAACTTACCCAATGTACATAGAATACTAACCAGCATTCAGTTCTCTTTTGTATCCATAATAGTGAACAGTTTCTACGGATGAACAGTCTAATGGAAGTACTATAATCAGGACTGACAGTGAAGTGACATTGAAGCCATTGTCATTCAGATAATATGGAAGTTAGATGGTAATGTATGTCTCCTAGACAACAAAGTGGATCAATGCTGGCCTAGGAGGTAAGAAAATAAAATCATTTTAAAATGTGGAGAGAATAAGAAAAGGATGTTGGATTCATGGAATGGCCATCCAGCAGATGTAGTGGAAGCAAGAATAGTACGACAGCACAGCAGAGGCGTAGCCAGACCTCAGATTTTGGATGGGCGCATGTAGTCTCTACATCCCCCTTGGCATCAGCAAAAAACATACCTAAGCTGGTGGGGATCGCCAAGCTCCACCAGCCGCAGAGGTTCTCCAGAGGCAAGAACAGCTCCCATTCTAGTAACATAGTAACATAGTAGATGACGGCAGAAAAAGACCTGCATGGTCCATCCAGTCTGCCCAAGATAAACTCATGTGTATACCTTACCTTGATTTGTACCTGTCCTTTTCAGGGCACAGACCGTATAAGTCTGCCCAGCAGTTTTTCCCGCCTCCCAACCACCTGTCCCGCCTCCCATCACCGGCTCTGGCACAGACCATATAAGTCTGCCCTCCCCTATTCTCGCCTTCGAACCACCAACCCCTCTTCCCCCCACCTGCTCCGCCACCCAATTTTAGCTAAGCTTCTGAGGATCCATTCCTTCTGCACAGGATTCCTTTATGCATATCCCACGCATGTTTGAATTCCGTTACCGTTTTCATCTCCACCACCTCCCGCAGGAGGGCATTCCAAGCATCCACCACTCTCTCCGTGAAAAAATACTTCCTGACATTTTTTCTCTAACTGTGCAAAAACTGAGCATATGCAGCAGGGGGGAGGCCAGCGCCACAGCAGTGCATACACAGTGCCAGCGGCTGGAGCAAGTAGGAGAGGGAGCTATTCTTGCCCCTCGAGGACCTCTGCAGCTGGTGGATCTTAGGGGTCCCCACCAACTATAACAAGGGCACTAGAATTTTGGGTGGACATGAATCCAAAGTGGGTGGGCCCAGGCCCACCCATGGCTACGCCACTGCAGCACAGGTAATCCTTAGTTGTATACAAACAGAATGATAAACCTGAGATCAAACAGGTTTATGCACCAGGATAGAAGCTGGCAGTTTAGATTAACCATATGATTCCTGTTTCTGTTGTATAATGCATAATGGCTGAGAACTCAAAAGTTACAAAATATGACTAGATGAAATGGCTTAAAGGCAATTCTATAATCTAGGCATCCACATGGAGTGAAGGAGTAGCCTAATGGTTAGTGCAGCAGGGCAAAATGGTAGAGACTATCATTAAGAACAAAATAACAGAGCACATTCTAAAGCATGGACTGATGAGACAAAGTCAGCATGGATTTAGTGAAGGGAAGTCTTGCCTCACCAATCTACTACATTTCTTTGAAGGGGTAAACAAACATGTCGACAAAGGTGAGCCGGTGGATATGTATCTGGATTTTCAGAAAGCATTTGACAAAGTCCCTCATGAAAGGCTCCAGAGGAAATTAGAGAGTCATGGGATCGGCGGTAGTGTATTGTTATGGATTAAAAACTGGTTGAAAGATAGGAAACAGAGAATAGGGTTAAATGGTCACTATTCACAATGGAGAAGGGTAGTTAGTGGGGTTCCCCAGGGGTCTGTGCTGGGACTGCAACTTTTTAACATATTTATAAATGACCTAGAGATGGGAGTAACTAGTGAGGTAATTACATTTGTTGATGACACAAAGTTATTCAAAGTCAAATCACGGGAGAATTGTGAAAAATTGCAAGAGGACCTTATGAGACTGGGAGACTGGGAGGCATATTTTCAAAGCACTTTGGGAGGCTAAGTTCCATAGGTTTCTATGGAACTTTGGGAGGCTAAGTGCTTTGAAAATGAGCCTCTGGGCGTCTAAATGGCAGATGACGTTTAATGTGAGCAAGTGCAAAGTGATGCATGTGGGAAAGAAGAACCCAAACTATAGCTACGTCATGCAAGGTCCAGCGTTAGGAGTCACGGAACGAGAAAGGGACCTGGGAGTCATCATTGATGATACGTTGAAATCTTCTGCTCAGTGTGCTGCTGTGGCTAAGAAAGCAAATAGAATGTTAGGTATTATTAGGAAAGGAATGGAATACAAAAATGAGGATATTATAATGCCACTGTATCGGTCCATGGTGCAACCTCACCTAGAGTATTGTGTTCAATTCTGGTCGCCGCACCTCAAAAAGCATATAGTGGAATTAGAAAAGGTTCAGAGAAGGGCGACGAAGATGATGAAGGGGATGGGACAACTTTCCTATGAGGAAAGGCTAAAACGGCTTGGAGAAAAGGTGGCTGAGGGGTGATATGATAGAGGTCTATAAAATAATGAGTGGAGTGGAAAAGATAGATATGGAGCGTCTGTTTACGCTTTCCAAAAATACTAGGACAAGGGGGCATGCGATGAAGCTGGAGTGCAGTAAGTTTAAAACAAATAAGAGAAAATGTTTCTTTACTCAGCGCGTAATTCGACTCTGGAATTCGTTGCCGGAGAATGTGGTTAAGGCGGTTAGCTTAGCAGAGTTTAAGAAAGGTTTGGACAGCTTCCTGAAGGAAAAGGTCATAGAATATTATTAAATGGACGTAGGGAAAAATCCACTATTCCTGGGACAAGCAGTACAAAATGTTTTGCTCCGTGGATCTTGTCGGGTGATTGTGACCTGGATGGGCCACTGTTGGAGACAGGGTGCTGGGCTAGATGGACCTTTGATCTGTCCCAGTGTGGTGATGCTTATGTCTTTGATTCTGGCAACCTGGGTTTAATTCCCAGTGTAGCTTCTTGTGACCTTGGGCAAGTCATTTAACCCTCCATGGCCCCAGGTGCAAAAACCTAGATTGTAAGCCCTCTAGGGACAGAGAAGGTACCTGTATATAATGTGTACATCACCGCATAGATCTAGAAGTGCTATAAAATGATGAGTAGTAGTATTTACATGCCTCTTGCATACATAAATATATAGAATACTAGCACTAATCTTTATTACAAAGGCTTGATATACTGCATTTGCTGGCTAGCAGGTCAAAGTGGTTTACATAAGCAAGTGAAGGGAACACCAATTTGTCAAAGAAAAGGTCCAATTGTACAAAAATAAAAAGGGAGACACAGGATTAATAGCACAATAGGAAGGGAGGTTACATTAGACTCATAATCACACACCCATGAAAGTGCCAGAGGGTGCCTAAGCCCTGCTCTGTAATGGTGCATGTAAGTGGCATAAATATGAGTGGAGCATTGGCAGGATATGGATAGGACTCCCTTCTAAGCACATAACTTACACAATACTATAAATTATGCACACCCCTGCTGCATTTTTGATGCCGCAGTTCAGGGCCGTTGAGAGACTGGGCCGGGCCCGGGGCAAGGGTGCCCCCCCCAGGTCGTCGTCGCCGCCCCCCTCCATCCACCACTGGCCCGGGCCCCCCTGAATTCAAGTCATAGCGCCTCACCTCGACCTCACTCCGTGTGAAAGAAGAGCAGCGGCGGCAGTCTGCAGATCACCTCCCTTCGGGCTTTCCCTCCCTGTGTGCCGCATTCATTCAAGTTACGTCAGACGAGGGCGGGACACAGGGAGGGAAGGCCCGAAGGGAGGCGATCTGCAGACTGCCGCCGCTGCGCTTCTTTCACACGGAGCGAGGTCGAGGTGAGGCGCTATGATTTGAATTCAGGGGGGCCTGGCCCGGTGGTGGACGGAGGGGGGCAGGTGGAGGGGACTGCGGCGCCGGGCCACCCTTGGATGCCCGGGCCCAGGGAATTTTGTCCCTCCTGTCCCCCCCCTCTCGGCGGCCCTGCCACAGTTACACCAAGTCTTTGGCTTGTATAACTGCAGAAACAGAAATGTAAGGTGCACTGATACCAGGTTATGCTAGAATTCTATAATGGAATCTTGGCACCCAGATGCCATTATAGTATGACACGTGACATTGGGGTATCTAAATGGAGAAGCCCATTTATAAATTTGCCCCTTTATTGTTTTTGGATTCATATGGTCATGTTTAGTATCTCTATAATATAGTAGTGGATGCATATTCCAGGAGTGGTAATAACTTAACGTCTTTCTCTGAGCAGGTTTAGAAAATATAGATGACCCTGAGGGACCTCCTGCAGAAACTGAAAAGAAACAGGACCAGCAGGTCAACCTGAACACACTAGAATGAGTCACTTGAGATGAAACTTGGGAAACATTTGACAGATTAACACTTGCAAAGGAAATTGTACTTTAATGCATATATCCCAGGTGCATGACTAGATCTGAATAAGTATTGGATTTGCATATTGCCCGAAGGTAAGCATTGTATTAAATATGCATGGCACGTGTAAGACTCCCGTCCTTGCTGTATATATTTTACCATTCCCTAAGACCTTCAGGCTGCTACATGGTACTGTGTGTTTATACATGTTTTACACACTCTCCTGAAAAATTAAGTTTCATTTTGACATGTTCTGCTGTATATAGGTCTGATACAGACTCAGTTACAATATTATGTTCTGGGCTTTCTGGGTTGATCAGCACAAACAGAAGAAAATCGATGATTAATCACAAAGCCTAAGAGCAGAGTACCAAAATTAATTTAAAACATATCACATAACTAGTATTTCCTTCAACTGTACTCAGAATATTAATGTAGTTGTTGACCTTTGATCTTATTCTTAGAGCTGTTTCCTATTTTGCCCTAATATTTCATTACTTGTAATGTATATGGTTGGTATAAATATTAATATAGCTATTCTGACGGTATATGCACACCATCAAGGGAAAAAGGGGAGAGAGTAAGGGAAGACGGGGAAAGGAAACTTCCAATGATATGCAACAGAAAAAAAACACACTAGGATTTTAAAAATAGAGGAGAAATACAAATCTCCAAAGGCAGGAATTCAACCTGATGGAGCATGGGAGCAAGGTAAGAGGAGAAGTGAGAGTCTGGTGAAATGTGACTGTGGAATACAGTACATTTTTCAGACTAGATAATCCCTATATGCTTCTGTCCCATCAGTGGTCCAAGTTGAACATGGCATCTCTGACCCCTAGCTGTAGTCTCATGGTACTGCTACTAGGGGGTCAACCTGCCATATAAGGGACCTGTGGCAGTGGCGTTCCTAGGGGGGCTGACACCCGGGGCGGATCGCCGATGCGCCTCGCCCCCGGGTGCAGCGCCCCCCCGGAACAGCGCGATGCCCCCCCCCCAGCGAAAGAACCCTCGATCCCCCGGTGAAATACCCCCCCCCCCGGGTGCACGCCGCTGGGGGGGGGGGGGTGCCACGCACCTGCCGGCTCTTCGTTGTCATGCTCCCTCTGCCCCGGAACAGGAAGTAACCTGTTCCGGGGCAAAGGGAGCATGAAAACGAAGAGCCAACAGGCGCGCGGCACCCCCCCAGCGGTGTGCACCCGGGGAGGACTGCCCCCACCGCCCCCCCTTGGTACGCCACTGACCTGCGGCTAACTGCATGACCAGATGCAGGGAACACTGCGACAGATAGTGCCAAGGCTTTGCATTACAATTACTGTATTAGTCCATGTTTTAAAATTGGTTTGATTAATTTTTCTGAATGTTAATTTTATTCCTTGTAACTATATTGCTTTATTGTATACTGAACAATTATTTTGTGTTTATGCTGCAGTCCTTTTTTGTACATTCCTTTGTGTCTGTGGGCTAAGCAATAAACCATCTTAACATAAAGAAATACATTTAGCAAGTACTATTCCCATATTTAAGAAAGGCTTTTGGCTATGATGCAATGTTTAAAAATATGTGACAGGTCAAAAGTAATATTATTCTATACCCAGAGATTATGGTTTTATAGTATTTTAATCATTTTTAGGTCTAAAGTTCCATGGAATTTGCTTTCAAGACTCCAGGTAATACAATATATTTTGAAGACTCTTGGTTTTAAATTAGTCTTAAAATAAATGTCATGAACGTGTTAACCCCCCCCCCCCTCCAAAAAAATTGTAACCCATGCTATAAAATATTAGTGTGTACTCGTAGCTTAGCCATTTCTGTCACATCCTCATTCCCTTAAATATTCCCCCCAGCCCTCCTCATTTTCTTTTCTCTGATTTATGCTTCATTCATGAAAACATAAAGGGCATCCAAATTTAAGTAGCAATCGTGCGCATAAATGTAAGTGCCCTTTCACAACGCCGTGGTAGAGCTATCGTGGCATTGTCATGCGCCAATCCGGCATGACTGCTGACCTTACATAGTAACATAGTAACATAGTAGATGACGGCAGAAAAAGACCTGCACGGTCCATCCAGTCTGCCCAACAAGACAACTCATGTGTGCTACTTTTTGTGTATACCCTACTTTAATTTGTACCTATGCTCTTCAGGGAACAGACCGTATAAGTCTGCCCAGCACTATCCCCGCCTCCCAACCACCAGCCCTGGCACAGACCATATAAGTCTGCCCAGCACTATCCCTGCCTCCCAACCTCCAGTCCCACCTCCCACCACCAGCTCTGGCACAGACCGTATAAGTCTGCCCAGCACTATCCCTGCCTCCCAACCTTCAGTCCCACCTCCCACCACCAGCTCTGGCACAGACCGTATAAGTCTGCCAGAACTATCCCTGCCTCCCAACCTCCAGTCCCACCTCCCACCACCGGCTCTGGCACAGACCGTATAAGTCTGCCCAGCACTATCCCTGCCTCCCAACCACCAGCCCTGGCACAGACCATATAAGTCTGCCCAGCACTATCCCTGCCTCCCAACCTCCAGTCCCACCTCCCACCACCAGCTCTGGCACAGACCGTATAAGTCTGCCCAGCACTATCCCTGCCTCCCAACCTCCAGTCCCACCTCCCACCACCGGCTCTGGCACAGACCGTATAAGTCTGCCCAGCACTATCTCTGCCTCCCAACCACCAGCCCTGGCACAGACCATATAAGTCTGCCCAGCACTATCCCTGCCTCCCAACCTCCAGTCCCACCTCCCACCACCAGCTCTGGCACAGACCGTATAAGTCTGCCCAGAACTATCCCTGCCTCCCAACCTCCAGTCCCACCTCCCACCACCAGCTCTGGCACAGACCGTATAAGTCTGCCCAGAACTATCCCTGCCTCCCAACCTCCAGTCCCACCTCCCACCACCAGCTCTGGCACAGACCGTATAAGTCTGCCCAGAACTATCCCTGCCTCCCAACCTCCAGTCCCACCTCCCACCACCTTCCGCAGGAGCTGGCAGTAGTGACACTCCATTGAATGCCATTTCTGTCACAACAGGAATATTTTGTTTTATGTTACCACCGGGTTAGCGCGGGAGCCCTTACCACATCCTAAGTAGGCGGCAGTAACGGCTTCCCCCAGAAATGGCAAGTGTGCATTTACCGCACAGCCATTTTCTTTTTTGGCCTTTTACTTGCTGTGGTAAAAGGGGCCTCAGCAGTCAGCGCACAGCAAATCCACATGCTGATGCCACCACAGGGCCCCTTTTACTGCAGCTTAGTAAAAGGACCCCGTATAGAATAGGGGCACTTACTCATGACAAAGATGTCACAAATGGGCATTTACATGCATATGTGCTAGGCATTATTCCTGCACAGTAGTTGCATGGTGCATAATAGCAAATGGGTCATATCAGTGGGTGGAGTATGGGAGTGTCACAGGTTCCCATTCAGCAATGTGTGCTTCTGAAAGAGTATTATCAGATATGTGCATTTATTTATTTATTAGGATTTATTTACCGCCTTTTTGGAGGAATTCACTCAAGGCGGTGTACAGTAAGAATAGATCAAACATGAGCAATAGGCAACTACAGCAGTAAAAATATTCAACCAACAATACAAAGTATGACATAGAGGGGCAATCATCGAAAGGGACGCCCAAGCTTTCCTGGGGATGTCCTTGCAGGACGTCCCCGTGAAGGGGCGGGGAAACCCGTATTTTCCAAAACAAGATGGACGTCCATCATTCGTTTCGATCATACGGTCGGGGGACGCCCAAATCTGGAAATTTAGGTCGACCTTAGAGATGGTCATCCTTAGACTTGGTCGTTTCTGATTTTCGGCGATAATGGAAACTGAGGACACCCATCTCAGAAATGACCAAATCCAAGCACTTTGGTTGTGGGAGGAGCCAGCCTTCATAGTGCACTGGTCCCCCTGACATGCCAGGACACCAACCAGAACCCTAGGGGGCACTGCAGTGGACTTCAGAAATTGCACCCAGGTGCATAGCTCCCTTACTGTGTGTGCTGAGCCCCCCAAAACCGGTTTTGGAGTGCTCACATTTACCACCACAAGTGTAACAGGTAGGGGGGATGGGCCTGGGTCCGCCTGTCTAAAGTGCACTGCACCAGGGACCTGCATACTGCTGCGATGGACCTGAGTATGATATTTGACGCTGGCATAGAGGGTGGCAAAAAATATTGTTAAATAATTTTTTTGAGGGTGGGAGGGGGTTAGTGACCACTGGGGGATTAAGGGGAGGTCATCTCCGATTCCCGTCGGTGGTCATCTGGTCAGTTCGGACATTTTTTCGTGGCTTGGTCATATCAAAAAAAGGACCAGGTAAAGTCGTCCAAGTGCTTGTCAGGGACGCCCTTCTTTTTTCGATTATGGGTCGAGGACGCCCATGTGTTAGGCATGCCCAAGTCCCACCTTCGCTACGCCTCTGACATGCCCCCGGGAACTTTGGTCATCCCTGCAATGGAAAGCAGTTGGGGATGCCCAAAATTGGCTTTTGATTATACTGATTTGGGCGACCCTGTGAGAAGGACGTAAGCTTGATAGTATACTACTTACAATATCAACACAATAGGTAATATAACATTTTAATTGATAGTGAAGGGTAAAGCAAAGATGAAACATATAGATGGGTAAGATAGTAAGAAGAGTTAGAAAGTAAGGTGACTGATTTAAAGAAAGTTGCACATGAGGTCAGAGAGATGGTTAAATATGATCTCAGCTAGGGTAGGAGTGGATAAGCATTGCAAGGTGTGTTTAGGCCTGCCTAAGTTTCAGCATGCCAAAGCAGTTTCCTGTTACTATTCTATAATGGGTTAGGCATGTCGTAATGCCATTACAGAATTGATGCTAAGTGCACTTCGTTGTTGTCTCTACAGTTGGGGGCAATTCTATAAAGTGGCACCTGACACTGAGCAAATATGGAAGGAAATTAGCCAGGACTCACTGAGGTCTTTTACCTGTCTAGATTTAGTCCGGGCCCCCTCCATTTTTGACCCCCCCTCCCCACCGACCCTCCCCCACCACTTTCAAACCTCACCCCGCCGCTACCAACGCTAAAAGGCCACAAGGTACCTTTGCTGGCGGGAGTCTCCAACCCCCGCCAGCCTTAGTCTTCAGCGCCACTCTCCGGCGCGTTCGCTCACTGCGCTGATCTGTGCTGTGAGCCTTGACATCCAGCATGTCCTGCAGGAATGTGCAGGGCGTCAGGACTCACAGCACAGATCAGCGAAGTGAGTGAACATGCCAGAGACCAGCGCTGAAGAAGACTAAGGCTGGTGGGGGTTAGGGACCCCTGCCAGCAAAGGTACCTTGTGGCGGCGGAGGCAGCAGGGAGGGGTCGAAAGTGGTGAGGGAGGGTTGGCAGCGGCGGGGGGAGGAGGTTGGTGGTTAGGGGAGGTGGGCTAAAATGTACCCCCCACCTTGGACTCTGGACCCCCCTCCCGCCAAGGTCTGGCTACACCCCTGCTGGCATGTACTCTCACTGTCACAACTTTGGGGGATAGGGTTAGGGTTATTGACCACTGGAAGATTAAGAGGGGGGTTATGCCTTAATCCTTCCAGTGGTCAGCTGGTCAGAGCACCTTTTTGTGGCTTAGTCTTGACTGAAACAGGTCTAGATAAAAAATCCCAATTTTTGTCCTAGACGTTTTTATGTTGTTAAATTGTCCCTGAAAACTGTCCAAATTCTGGTTCCACCCAAATCCCCCCTAAAATACGCTCCCCTGACATGTCCCCAATGCGCCTTCTTTTGAGTTAGACAAATGGCGGAGAAAATGGTCTCAGATCGGATCGTGACCGCGATGATTTTTGCCACCTTTAAGATGTTTTTCTCTTTTAAAAAAGGGGTGCCATAGGTTTCCTATATGCCATGAAGATGGAATAAATGTATTGAGTACTTCCAGTGACAATAAGAGTTACATAACATTCACACTTTAAAGAATTTAAAAAAGAATCAAAGAAGGGAGATAGACTGCAGCGGCTGCAGCGGCATCAATTACAATCCTTAAGACAAAGTGGGGGAGGGGTAACCCATATGGATTTGGAGGTACAAACCTGGTCACTTTTCTGGGCAGACTGGATGGACCATGCTGGTTTTTATCTGTGAAAATCAGATAGATAGGACAAAAACTTAATGCGAAGGGGCCTTAAAACATGCCCAAAATATTCCCAGCATCATACACAACTCACATATCTTTCACTACTTTGCAAAACATATCATTTTGATAATATGGATCTTCAGATATAACAACACAGGTACTGCAGAATCAACTTATCTTAAGCAGCAGAGTGCGAATCGTCATTGATCCAAAATAATTTTTCAATAATCTTTTGTTTGAATATCATTGCAGGAAAAATTAAAGCTATTTAGTTTCAAATTTCAAAAACAATCAGAACCTCTGCTGACTTAGCCAGGTTTTGGTTTTTTTCTTGAGGGAAAGGGTTCAATTCAATTCTTCTCACTCCATACTGAGCATCAGTGTCTTTATCTGTGGTCATTTATGGGCAGGACAATTCTATAACTTGCTTCCAACACTTATTTATTTATTTAGATTTTGCTCACTTTTTTCAGTAGTAGCTCAAGGTGAGTTACATTCCGGTACTATGGATATTTCTCTGTCCCAGGAGCAGTGGCGTAGGAAGGGGGGCAGTGGGGCGGTCCGCCCCGGGTGTACACCGCTGGGGGGATGTCTTCTCCGTTGGTTCCTTGCTCCCTCTGCCCCGGAACAGGTTACTTCCTGTTCCGGGGCAGAGAGAGCAAGGAACCAATGGAGCCGACGCAGCTCCCAGCGACGTGGGCTCGGGGGTGGATCGGTCCTCCCGCCCACCCCTCGCTGCCAAAGTAAGTTACAATGCACTCCGGGGGGGGGGGGGGGGAGGGTGCACGGCGGCAACCCGCCCCGGGTGCCAGCCGCCCCCGCTACAGCACTGCCCAGGAGAGCTCACAATCTAAGTTTTTACCTGAGGCAATGGAGGGTTAAGTGACTTGCCCAAGATCACAAAGAGCAGCAGTGGGATTTGAACTGGCCACCTCTGGATTGTAAGACTGGTGCTCTAACCACTAGGCCACTCCTCCACTCCACACCTCAAATTGACAGATACACACATAAGTGCACTAGATGTCATTCTGTAGCACTGTGCCTAAGTGCCGTGGTGTAAACAAAGGGAGTAAACTTGGGTGAATCATTTGGCGGCACATGGACATGTATTTTACCTCACATGCACCTTAGATTCTACTGCATGGTGTACGTAGGTGCACCAACTTACAGCAAGCCATTCACCTAGCATAAGTGGGCACGCCTAAATGTAGGCGTGTGGATGCAGAGTTACGCTTCTATAATGGAATCTTAGCAGCAAGTTGTCGTTATAGAGTCAGCTATCAGAATGTGGCATTGAGATGCCTAGCTTGAGCCATTAGGTTATAGAATTGCCCCCATGGGTGCTTTCATGTTATATTTATTTATTAGGATTTATTTACCACCTTTTTGAAGGAATTCACTCCAGGCAGTGTACGTAAGGATAAATCAAACGTAAGCAATAGATAATTACAGCAGTAAAAATATTGAAATAACAATACAAAGTATGGAATAGTATATGCTACTTACAATGTCAACATAATACGTAATAAAACATTTTCATAGACAGTGTAGGGTATAAGCAAAGATGGAACATATAGATAGGTAAGAGAGTAAGAGGAATTAGAAAATAAGGGGACTGATTTAAAGAAAGTTGCACATGATGTCAGAGAAGTGATTAAATATTATGTCAGCTAGGATAAACATATTGAGCTTATTATGAAGGGGAGGAGAAAAACGTTGGAGAAGGCTGTGCCAGTGTGACCAGCAATAATGCTTTACTAGATTTTGCTACTTCACTCATTGGGAGCAACCATGGATAGGGTGCAGTTCTCACCTACAACCATTGGGCCTGATTTTCACATAAAGCTGAGGGGTCAATTTTCAGCTGGCAGTGGGCAGCATTTTTTTGGCCACTGGTGGCAGTATCCCCAGATATTCAATGCCTGGCCATGCCCAGGCACCGGCATTGATATTTAATTACACATAACCAGATAACATAGGCAATTGGTTGCCCCTGACTCCATATTACGTAGCTGTATTTGTTAGTAACCAAAATTACTCTTGAACAGTAATTGCTTGTAAATATTAGTACCTTAGCTCATAAAATCTAAAGGCAAATCCACCAGGGCAGGGGCGTAGCCAGACTTCGGCGGAAGGAGGGTCCAGAGCCCGAGGTGAGGGGGCACATTTTAGCCCCCCCAGCGCCGACGACCCCCCTGCCATTGCCGCCGCCACCAACTTTGCCACGCCCGCCATTGCTGCCACCACCGCCGCCACCAACTTTGCCCCCCCCCCCAGCCGATCTGCAAGGCTTCGTTCTGTGAGTCTGACGTCCTGCACGTGCAGGACGTCAGAAACAGAAGGAAGCCTTTTACGGAAAGAAGAAGATCTCGGCTGGCGGGTGTTGGGGTCCCCCGCCAGCAAAGGCAGGCGATGGTGGGAGGGGGAGGTTGAGAGGGTCGTCGGCATGGGGGTCCGGGGTGAAATCTATGGGGCCCAGCCCCCCCAGGCCCCACGTAGCTACGCCACTGCACCAGGATAAGACTTTCCTGTGAATAACTTGATGCTGCGTTCCCCCTTTGTTTTTATGTAAAATCACTTTGATTAGTAGGTATGTGGTATATCAAGAATCAATAAACATAAACATAACTAGATGGGAATCTGTTGATAATTACTATAATTTACTCATAGCAGAACTAGACATGTTACCAGCAAGAGAATCAGATACTAAGCTTGTGTATTTTGGGAAGTGCGTGGGGAGGCAATTACTGGTGTTATCACAAGTAAGCCAAAATGACAGATTCATGGACTTAGGAAATGTTCAGAAATGTGGCTGTCCCTCAGGGCATCCTTACTGTACTCCTCAGCTGCTGACATTGACACTGGTGATGGATTTACTGAGTCTGTCCCATCAATGGACAATTCCACAAGATTCTTCTGGATAGATGTATTCTTACAGAACAGCCAAATGTGTCATTAAGGGACTTCCTCTTTTTCTCAGCCAAAAAGCATTACTGTTTTATTTCACAGTCTTCTTCCTAAATGTCACCTTTCTCCAGTAGCTTTCAGAGGAAGATATGAGCTTTTGCCTCTACATCCAAGCCTTTGCTGTAAATTAATGTCAGTTTGGGTTACACCTTTCTACTGGTAAAGCAATATTGAACTTGCGTTACAATATTTGTTTGATAATAAATCAATATACAAACTATTTAGAGCTGTATGCCAGACTTTACATACGTAAGTACTCACAAGGCCTCACCACTATCAAATCTTAAGATTATGCAGTTGTTGATGTAATCCACACAAATATTATCACTGAATGAACTCCGCTCTCAAGACAAATCCCTCCTTTCAGTACCCTTCTCCACCACCGCCAACTCTAGGCTCCGCCCTTTCTGCCTCGCCTCACCCCATGCTTGGCACAAACTTCCTGAGCCCATATGCCAGGCCCCCTCCCTACCCATCTTGAAATCATTGCTCAAAGCCCACCTCTTCAATGTCGCTTTCGGCACCTAATCACAACACCTCTATTCAGGAAATTTAGACTACCCCAACTTAACATTTCGGCCTTTAGATTGTAAGCTCTTCTGAGCAGGGACCGTCCTTAGTTATTAATTTGTACAGCGCTGCGTAACCCTAGTAGCACTCTAGAAATGTTAAGTAGTAGTAGTAGTAGTGAATGAACTTAAACAATTGCATATTGTGATTTAACGGACCATTAGAGGTGCCCTTCCAATGGGAGAAAACAGGGCCGCCGAGAGGGGGGGCGGGGAGGGGGGACAAAACGCAAGGGTCAGGCCGCCGGCGCTGCAGTTCCCGGTCTCACCTGCCTGTCTCCTCAGCTCCGGGCCCCCTGCATTCGAAGCGGCAGTCACAGATCGCCTCCCTTCTGGCCTTCCCTCCCTGTGTCCCGCCTTTGCGGAAAGCGGAAGTTACATCAGACGAGGGCGGGACACAGGGTGGGAAGGCCAGAAGGGAGGCGATCTGTGACTGCCGCTTCGAATGCAGGGGGCCCGGAGCTGAGGAGGCGGGCAGGTGAGACTGCGGACTGCAGCGGCGGGGGGAGTGAGGGGGGCAGTAGCGGCAGGGAGTGGCAGCGGCAGGGGGAGCGACGGGGAGTGGCAGTGGTGGGGGGGGGGGGGGCAGAGGCGGGGCGGCCATGCCCCGGCTGAGTCTCTCGGCGGCCCTCCGAGAAAACCCCTATTGTGAAAGTAGGTGAAACATCTTATTTCGTCATCAGTCGGTACTTACCTCCCACTACAGTGATAATTCAAGATAAGTAATCTGAATGTTTTGAGCATATAACTATATTGTTACCTATTGTAACTCGTTTCTACATATTATGATGAAGGTATGATAAAGTTACAAAACTGATATAAATCAACAAATCGTAAAAATTAAGAAAGAAGTCGGACTGATGACGAAATAAGGTGTTTCACCTACTTTCACAATAGGGGTTTTTCCCCAGTGGAAGGGCACCGCTGATGGTCCATTAAATCACAATATACAATTGCTTAAACTTTACATACACGACATTCAGTTGGCTATTAGAATTTCTAAGGGAAAAGTCCAGGCCCCAAATGTAGATCTGGGTAGTACAGTAAAGAAAAATTTAACCAAGTGGATAATGGCACGATCTTAAATCTAGACAAAACCAGAGTGCTGGCGAACAGCCAATATCATCACAATTGGAAGATGGATTGATGATTCTCCAGGAGGCCAGGAATTATAACAAACGATCAATTACTTTTGACTCAACAATTGCAGCTGGTTTTGCATGTGAATTTTTTTAACTTAGGGGGGGGGGGGGGGGGCTATGAATCCTTGGCAGTCAGCATTTTTTAAAACGCCAGCTGCCATGGGTATAAAATACCAGATATTCATTGCTGGTATCCAAATAATGGCTGATGCTGATATCTGGGAATCGGCACTGACCTGTGGTGCTATCTGGTAAGCGGTAATTTTCATTTCACTAACCGGATAAAATTAATACAGAGTTTTGCACCTTCTTTATAGAAAGAAAAGAAAGCAAAACAAATTTAAGAAATCATAGTCTATGGATTATATATCTAGACTACATAAGTACATAAGTAATGTCACACTGGGAAAAGACCAAGGGTCCATTGAGCCCAGCATCCTATCCACGACAGCGGCCAATGCAGGTCAAGGGCACCTGGCGAACTTCCCAAACATACAAACATTCTATACATGTTATTCCTGGAATTGTGGATTTTTCCCAAGTCCATTTAGTAGCGGTTTATGGACTTCTTCTTTAGGAAACCGTCTAACCACTTTTTAAACTCTGCCAAGCTAACCGCCTTCACCACGTTCTCCGGCAACGAATTCCAGAGTTTGATTATGCGTTGGGTGAAGAAATATTTTCTCTGATTTGTTTTAAATTTACTACACTGTAGTTTCATCGCATGCCCCCTAGTCCTAGTATTTTTGGAAAGCGTGAACAGATGCTTCACATCCACCTGTTCCACTCCACTCATTATTTTATATACCTCTATCATGTCTCCCCTCAGCCGTCTCTTCTCCAAGCTGAAAAGCCCTAGCCTTCTTAGTCTTTCTTCTTAGGGAAGTCGTCCCATCCCCGCTATCATTTTAGTCGCCCTTCGCTGCACCTTTTCCAATTCTACTATATACACTAGTCTACTATATAGACTAGTGTATAGTACAGGAAACAACATTCAGGAAAACCCTTTGAGGCCGATATTCAAACTGCAGGAGTTAGCCGGGCTGCCTCCAATGGTTGGCGCTGAGCCCAGATATTCAAAGCTGGGCAATTCCCAGTGACTGGCATTGAATATTCAGTTTCTTTTTGGCTGGTTTAAACTTAACCAGCCAAGTTGATATCCAGAGCTGGGTGGTTAAGTTTAAACTGGCCAAAGATTTCTGTGGCCCAATTTGGCCACCAAAGATAGGGCTCCTTTTACTAAGCGGTGGTAAGTCCAATGCAGTCTTACCGTTTGCTATACAGGAAGCATCATTGGGCTACCGCAGAGCCTGGCGGTACTTCCCACCCCTAGCACGCTGTCATTTTTGGCGCCACAAAAATGTATTTTTGTAGTGCCGGAATGTATCTCCAACGAAATCAATCAAAGTCTACACATCATGAACACATGGGCAGATGCATTCCGCCTGAAACTAAACGCAGAAAAAAACCAATGCCTGATACTCACCTCCCAATACAACACAACTGAATTCAACGTGATAAACACACCAAACCTAAAACTCCCAATCTCAGAAACGCTAAAAATCCTTGGAGTGACTATCGACCGCCACCTAACACTCGAAACCCACGCAAACAACATAACCAAGAAGATGTTCTTCTGCATGTGGAAATTGAAAAGGATAAGACCATTCTTCCCAAGATTCGTCTTCCGCAGCCTAGTGCAATCCCTCGTCCTTAGCCACTTGGATTACTGCAACTCATTATACGCAGGCTGCAAAGAGCAAATACTGAGGAAACTTCAAACAGCCCAGAACACAGCAGCCAGGCTCATCTTCGGAAAACCTAGATATGAAAGGGCAAAACCACTACGAGAGAAACTACATTGGCTTCCACTCAAGGACCGTGTTACTTTTAAAGTTTGCACATTAGTCCATAAGATCATTTACGGTGAAGCCCCAGCGTACATGTCTGATTTAATAGACATACCACCCAGAAACGCTAAAAGATCATCCCGAACTCACCTCAACCTTCACTACCCTACTTGCAAGGGCCTGAAATACAAGACGCTACACGCGTCAACCTTTTCCTACATGAGCACGCAGTCTTGGAATACATTACCGCGCAACCTAAGAATGATTAACGAACAAGCCTCCTTCCGTAAACTACTAAAGACTCACCTGTTTGAACAAACTTACGGAAAGAGCCAAAACACATAGAGACCACACTCACTGTTCACCAATGCAATACACATCCACTTCTGATCCCTCATCCCGTTATCCAGTCAATCATACATTTATTCACGGAACTATGTACACCATATGTCTTGGTGTCTAACAATGCCCTCTTTCCCATTGTCTCCTTCTAATGTTTCTATGTTGATGTCCCATTGTTATATTCCCAATGATATTCGAATGTCTCGCACAACTCTGTTCAATGTAATCCATAACCTAGTTGTAACAAATGTATTTCTATTATTCATGTCTTATTGTAAGCCACACTGAGCCTGCAAATAGGTGGGAAAATGTGGGATACAAATGCAATAAATAAATAAATAAAATACCCAGTGGTAATTGGGCAGCGGTTACTGCTGGGTTAATGAGGGAGCCCTTACCGCCGTCTCAGTGGGTGGTGGTAAGGGCTCCTCCCCCCGAAATGGCTACGGGGCAATTGTTTTACTTGCTGCCCGGCCATTTCCTGTAGAAAAGCGAGACTTCCATTTTACCAGCTGCAGTAAAGGGGCCTCAGCACGAATGTAAAACACATGCCAACACCAGTGTCGGCCCCCTTTTGCCACAGCTTGGTAAAAGGGACCCATAGCTGGTGTTATATCACATGTTATAGCTGGTTATCCGCTAAGCGCTGACCACAAATATCCAATGGAAGATAACTGGCTATTTCCTATTGAATATTCGTGGATAGCCAATTAAGCACTATTTAACCGGCCAGGAATCATTCCTGGCTGGTTAAATAGCGCTGAATAGCGGGTGGTTTTTGAAGAAAAGAATGTAAATGTAGTGGATAACTTTCCCCCCAAGTATCCTTCAGATCACCTTGGCACTGAGTGGATAGTGTCAGAGCTTTATGGGCACAGAAACTGAAGTTATCTGGTTTAGTGGCGACATTCAGGGCCCTGTTTACTAAGCTGCAGTACAGGTGCGTTAGTGTTTTTAATGCGTGTTAACCATGTACGCGCTTACAATATCCCTATAGGCGCCTATACCATTAGCGCAAGCACTAATTGTAGGCATGTTAAAAATGCTAACACACCTTAGTAAACAGGGCTCTCAGTCCGCTAACTTGAAAACTAACCTGCTAAAGTTAAGATAGCCCTGGCACTGACCTTCCTACCTGGATATTCCGGTTCCCATGAAGTATGCAGAGCTTGCTTGTTCCTCACTATTGAAAATGTAGTGAAACAGCAGCCCCGTGCTGGCAGAACGATAGGTGGAGACTCCTGCTCAGCTTAGAGGGAACGGTGCATGCCACTTTAATCCCCTGACCTAAATACACTCCTATTAACTATAGCACTCTCCTTAACCAGCTAGATAAGTTATTGTCTTTTTGTGTATGGTGTACAGCGCTGCGTATGCCTTGTAGCGCTATAGAAATGATAAATAGTAGTAGTAATATTCCGTGCCAGCCACTATCTGAATACTGGCGCTGATCATCTAGACAATTTTTAACCATGGTGGCCAGCATTAAAAAAAATGCTGACTGCTACTGCTCTAAATTGATCCACAATGTGTCGACCTGTAGATAAGATTTCATCTTAGGTTAGCAATATTTCTGTATTTAGCATGTGCAAAGTCATCAAGTCAGTCAACAGTCGTATCGGTGATAACAAGAGTTCTTGAAGCCCTCTATCCCAGTTTAACTAAACCACAGAACTCGGGGGCACTTTTTCCAAGCAACGGTAAGCCCACCGCAGGTTTGTTGTGCAGCAATCTGGAGTTACCGCCGGCCCACACCCAGCACGCGGCATCTTCGGCGCTAGCGGAAATATTTGAGAAACATCTCCACAGGGGCTTACCACCAGGTTAACGTGGGATCCCTTACTGCCATCTCAATGGGTGTTGGTAAGTGCTACCCCTCCGAAATGGCCGCGCGCCAAGTGCAAACTTACCGCACAGCCATTTCTTTTTTTGGCCTTTTTATCCGCGGCAGTAAAAGGGGCCCTCGTGCATGGCACAAACAGCCACTGACGCTAGCGCAGGTCCGCTTTTACTGCAGCTTAGTAAAAGGGCCTCTTACAGTGTTAGCACCAGATGCTGACTGAATGAGTACTTTGGAATTTTGACCTACACACCTTACTACTACTTATCATTTCTATAGCGCTACTAGATGTACTCAGCGCTGTACACTTGAACATGAAGAGACAGTCCCTGCTCGACAGAGCTTACAATCTAATTAGGACAAAGAGTAGCAAGATTCCATGCAGAATCCCAAAGAATAGCAAGATTCCGGAATCCCATAGTAGCAAGATTCTGTGTGGAATCCCAAAGAGTAACAAGATTCCGGAATCCCAAAGACTACAATTACTACTAGTTATCATTTCTAAAGCGCTACTAGACGTACTCAGCGCTGTACACTTGAACATGAAGAGAGAGTCCCTGCTTGACAGAGTTTACAATCTAATTAGGACAGACAAACAGGACAAACAAGATATAAGGGAATATTAAAGTGAGGATGATAAAATATGGGGATCAGCATGAAGAGTCAATCTGCAATAGGGGGGTTTTCTTGATGGTAATTTTGCAGACAATTAAGGGAGGGTTGTGGGGGATAAAGATAAAAATACCAATAAAGTTGTACATGGATTGACTAGCTTGAATGTTTGGATTTCCTCTGGTTTACATTTTGTAACGTGTTTTGTAACGGTGATATTTTTTTATTGCAAGATTTCCAATAAAATATAATATAAAATAAAATAGGAGGTCAACTGCATGCACAATTTTTTTGGAAACTGATTCAGAATTTCATTAATATTTTAATTGGTATTTGCACATTCATTAAATTTGAAAATGGCCCATCTAAATGTAGAAATAGAAAGTACTTAGCATTCACATGAAATCAATTTTATTGCTGAATTCTATACGTCTAGAGGGGTATGTAATGTTAATTTTATGCTCTGCAAAGAGTTGCTCTAAAAAGCATCACTATGCAAAACCTTTTGCCACAGGGACCAATGGAAACTTGTACACAAAACAGAAACACATAGAAAATTCTCATTATACTGATAGAGAATTCCAGGGAAATAAATGTGAAATTGGTGGGATAATGTTTATAGGCTTCTATGGATGGTTAAAGCAATATTCTTTCATGAATAATTTGCAAGGACACAAACTTCAGCGTGAACACTTGCTGCTTGGTGTGGCAATTTTCTCACAATGCTATTGGAGTCTCTTAAGACTGCAAAACAGAGAGCTACCTTCAGTGCCCTACGCACAAAACGGTCCCAAATCTACTCTATGTACAAGATTAGAGCAGCATGGTTACTTCTTTGGGGGTTTTCATTAGCTCCATTCCTCTAATATTGGGGATTGTAGTGCGTTAATGATTTTTCTCTCTTTTCTTCTTGGAAGTTTGGCTTATTTAGTTATACCGGGGGTGGGCAACTACGGTCCTTGAGGGCTGCAACCTGGATGTCTTCTAAATTTAGTCGGGCTGAGCAGCACTCGGTGTTTTCTATAATGTACATCACCTAAATTAAAATGTATACTTTATAGAATGTGCTTTGATTTCCATGCGGAAATTGAGGCATGATATATAGAATCTAGCCATATCCATGTAAATATTTAGAATAATGGCAAATATGAACACACATGCCAAAATTCTGCCTAAGCACTATTCTGTAACCACATGTGTATATTACATAGCATGCATTTTACAGGCAGATGCATGCATGAGTGGAGTTTGGGGAGGACTCATCCTTATGTACATAGGGGTTCTTTTACTAAGGTGCACTGAAAAATGGACCTGCACATATCCAATACACGCATCTACACCAGCGCAGGCCATTTTTCGGTGCACGTTAGTAAAAGGACCCCTTACTTTCTTGGTATGTTTTGTCTTGCCTCTGCTCACTAACTTGTGCTCTGCTAGATGCTCATGGAATTCAATGGGCTTCTTCTCTTCCACATGTTCTCTCATTTTTATTTTTAAATTTTATATTTATTAGATTTCAATTTGTGTATCTTAAATACACAAGTTTGACTGGGGAGTCATGTTTAACAGGAAAATGCTCTCTCACATCTTCCTACACTGTCCTATCATTGGATCAGTGTCACTGCTGATACTTGAAAAGCCTTTGCCAGATTATTTTAGGATGACAACTAAAGACTCCTTTATTTACACTGGCCAACCCGAGCACCTAATCCCTCTCTCCCTCTTCCCCTAATTGTCTCTATTAAGCAATTTTGTATTTTATTCTCTGTTGAATGGTGCTGTCAAAATACTACATACAAATATATCAAATGTATTAAATTTAATCGTATGCTAATTGCGAGGTACAGGAGAAAAAGAAAAATACAGGAAAAAAGGAACCAAAACACACTTGTTTCCTGTTTCTTTCTCCTAAGAAGCTTTGCTGTTCACAGCTGAAGGCTTATAATGGCTCAGCAAGAGCCTCAGAAGTGTTCCAAGTTTGGTTCTGTTAGGAAAATGTCTCAATTAGAATTAGAGAAGTTACAAAGTGTGAGCTGCAGGGGACAGAGTTCACAGTCTCTCTGTGTCTAGCTGTGAATTCTTAATTGGTAAGATGCTGTGATTAAGGGCATACACTTTTGGAAAGCAAAACTGATTAAACAGTAGCAACACATATCAATCTACGATTTAATGTTGTAGTCCCAGAGTTGGAGCAAAATCATATCTGGCAATGTGATACAGTTTTATATCTTAGCAGCTCCTGTTTCTCTATCTGCTTCTCCCACACTTTAACATTTGCTTTCTTGTTCCTTCTGTACTTCCAACAGTTTGGCTTTTCCAGTGGGTTTCTGAGCACTCTGGCGTAGCCTTGTCTGTCCTGCAGCCTCTTATCCTGCCCTTATCTAGACAATTGGCTGATTTGAGCCCCTTCCCATCAGGAGAGCCTTCAAAGCTCTTCCAGAATAATATTGCTACTGTCCATCTTGGTTGGGTGATGAACTATTTCAAGAGTCATTTAGATCAGACTCAGTCTCTCAAATATCTGGGTGTCAAGTTTGATACAAAAGAGGGGAAGGTCTTTTATCCCTTAGCTCATCAGTTGAAGATTCAGGATCAAATTATCAATGTTCTTTCTCTTCTATGCCCCAGAGCTTGGGACTAAGTGCAAGTTTTGGGTTTGATAGCAGCCAGCCACTTTAGTATTCCCTGCTGAGCAATTGGTTGCTAGTGTTGGAGGACTATGGAGTTTTGGTGCCTTGGACCCCTCAGGCCAGGATCAGTTTGAACTGGTAGCTTCATCCTCCAAACCTTCAATCAGGCCTACCATTGCACACTCAAGATTGGTATTTGGTGACTTCAGATGCCAGCCTTCTGAGCTGGGAGGTTCATTGTCTTCATTAGACAGTGCAGGGGCAATGGTCTCTGATGGAGGCCTCATGGTCAATTAACAGGTTGGAACTCAGGGCCATCAGGAAGGCTTTCTTGCATTTGGCCCTCTTCTTCAGGGGAAGCTAGTGTAGGTGTTTTTGGACATGACTGCAGTTTCTTCAATAGGCAAGGGGGAACAAAACGTATGCTCCTTAGCAGGGAAGCTCACCTATTTTTTCAGTGGGCAGAGTTAAACATACTCCTTCTTTCAGCAACTCATATTGTGGGAACTCTGAAAACACAAGCAGACTACCTCAGCAGAGTTTCTCTGGATCCAAGGGAATGGCAGCTGTTGTACAAAGCCTTCAATCTGATTACATCCAATTGGGACATTCCTATTCTGGATCTCATGGCTTCCAGTCAATGCACAAGTGAATAGCTTCTTCAGTTGCTGAAAGGAGACATCTCTCTGGGAATCAATGCTCTAATACAAACTTAGCCAACAGCAGTACTTCTTTGTGTCTTTCCTCCTTGGCCAATGATAGGCAGGACTGTCCGACACATAGCTCATCATCCAGGGCAGGTAATTTTCATAGCACCAGACTGGCCAAGGTGTCCTTGGTATGCGGATTTGACTTGTCTGCAAGTTGCTCCTTCATTATGCCTACCTTCTGAAAAGGGGCCTTACACCAGGGTCTGATTCTTATGGAGGATCCCTCCCCCTTTGGCATTATGGCCTGGCTACTGAAAGCAGAGCAGACTCAGAGTCCAAGAGAATCTTTATTGAAATAGACCTGATATGGCCACATTTCGCCAATTAGGATGCATCAGGGATTTTACAAAACACTAACAAGGGGTTAAGGCAAGGTTTCTCCAGCTAGTAATTGCACATCCAACACTACAATTGGCAGCTCCTGAATGTCAAGAAAAGGAAAGCAGAGCAACAGTTTCTCACCTCACTTTCACAGAGGAAAACATGGACTCCGGGTCTGCTCTGGTTTGTTGTGTGCTATTTGCTGAAAATTCAAGAACCTTGACTAAGGAAGAACAGGTATTCATATAAAGTTATTGCAACATTATTACAGCTTAGAAAAGATCCACCTCTACTGCATATGTGAGAGTTTGGAGAACCTTTGAAGGTTGGTCTAAAGAGAGAAATATTTCTCCAATTAACACTTCCTTACCTCAAATGGAAGGAAAAATTAGTTCTTACCTGATAATTTTCTTTCCTTTAGTCTCAAAGGATCAGTCCAGAACCCATCCTTGATGGATACTCAGTTCTTTGTTATTGTATATAGTTTATGGGTTTCTTTGATTCTTAGGCATAAATTTAGAAAAATGTTTGGCTATATTCTGGTTCATGTTGCTATATTTATAGAGGAGACATGAGTTTTTGCTTACAAGTCACATTTCTACTGCTGAACTATCGAATGCTGGCTGAGTTAGCCTGTACAATACCTTATAAAGCATAGCTCATTAGTGCTCTCTATCTGTACCTGCTGGCAGATGGGCATAAACCATTAGTCTGGACTAATCCTTTGGGCCTAAAAGGAAAGAAAATTATCAGGTAAGAACTAATTTTTCCATCATCTATCTCTATAATTTGTTGTGCAATACTCTGATCTAGGTCACTAAAAAAATTCTGAACATTCGATTTCCATTCTCAAAATGAGTCATATCATGCTGTAATGCAAGACAGTAGCTTTTTAATTTATGTGTTTATTTATTAGGATTTGTTTACTGCATTTTTCAAGAAATTCATCCAAGACAGTGTACAGCAAGTATTACCTGGATATAGACAATGAACAATTACAGCAGTAAAAATATTCAAACAATAGTACACACTATGGGGGAGATTCTATATATGGCGCCTAAGAACTCAGCACGGAAATCAATGCGGACTAGCATATTCTACAGTATAAGTGGTGCCTAGATTTAGGTGCGGTATATAGAATACACAGTTGTTATAAGTACATAAGTATTGCCATACTAGGAAAGACCAAAGGTCCATCGAGCCCAGCATCCTGTTTCCAACAGTGGCCAATCCAGGTCACAAATACCCAGCAAGATCCCAAAAATGTACAAAACATTTTATACTGCTGATCCCAGAAATAGTGGATTTTCCCCAAGTCCATTTAATAACGGTCTATGGACTTTTCCTTTAGGAAGCCGTCCAAACCTTTTTTAAACTCCACTAAGCTAACCGCCTTTACTACATTCTCTGGCAACAAATTCCAGAGTTTAATTACACATTGAGTGAAGAAAATGTTTCTCTGGTTCGTTTTATCTCAGTGCCTAAAACTACGCGCCTCCACTTAAACCAATGAAAACGTGACATAAATTCACTGGGCCATATTCTATAACTATGCACATGAATTTCAGAACACCCATAAAATGCTCATTTCACTACATATAACCATGCCACTTTCTGCCTGCTCGTATTAGAAGTTAGGCATACTGTGTTACAGAATTTGCTTAGTGAGTTGTGTGCATAAATTCTAATTAATGCCAATTAGTGCTCATTATTGCTTGTTATCAATGCTGATTAACTTGTTAAGCCAATTACGTTATGCACATTGTTATAGAATACTCTTGGATTTCAGCGCGGATCTCTAGGCATTGCTATATAGAATCTGGGGGTATGCTACTTACCATGTCGACACACTACACATTAAAACATTTTAACAGACAGCAAAGGGGACAAGCAGAGGAAGAACATACAGACATAAAACAGAGTAACATGAGTTTTCATAGATAAGGGTGACCAATATGAGGAAAACCTGCATGTGCAGGCGGAAAGAGTGAATGCAACTGACTTTATCACAACTTTAGACACTGTTCAGACATACACAGGACTAATCATATTATACGCATCTTGAACACAGATGGCAGGTCTGGAAGTTATGCTATACTGCACATTGCTCTCCAGACATTCTTTTATAGCTCTCTGGGTATATTGTACTTCTCCTTGGTGACTTGAAATCCAGAAACTAAATTGGGCAGTAAGTTATGCACCATGGCTCTGTATTGTTGAGCATCTTCTATTTGCTCCCTTTCTATAAATATTTGTATTCTTGAATGCATGGGGACTACGTGACCTGAAAAAAAACAACACAAAACAAATCCCTCCAGTATGCTTCAGTATCTGTACAAGTCAGGTGTGGTAAGCCTGGCACTGTGTTCCCAGTGTTGTCCCAGCAATGACCTCATCCTCGACTCTGGGACTGCAATCTGTGGTGGAAGCAACATAATTCATTGCGTCTACCTGATGAGTCTTGGCTTTCTTGAGCAGACTATCAAAGGCTGATAGAGCATCAGCATAGAATTGTTCCAACCCAGAATAAGATCTGACTTGCACATGTGAAGGGTAATTGTTAGCAGACAGAACTCCAAGTTTACTGTATGGAAACAATGTCTGTGTGGTTTGGCCATGGGAGTGGGCTCAAAGCAGGGGAAAGACAGATACAACTTTTAGGAATGATTAAACTGTACCTCAGTTGTACCCTATACACAGAAGGTTAAAAGTATTTCTGGTCTGGATTTCATTGGGACCACCCTGATTTCATTTGTTTTGAGTTATCCAAAAAAACAAATTAGGAATCCTTATGGATATTTTGAAAAGAGGAGGTAAAGTTACATCTTCTGTTGCTTTCAGTGCCCAAGAAAATGTCATCCAAATTAATCCTTCACTTTCAATAACTTTCATGGTACAATTCCAGTTGGGACTTAGATCAACGAGCTTTGGTATAGAGGCAACACATGAACTCAATGGTTGAGCAAAGTGCCTCCTACTGCTCAAAGAACAGAAGCTCTGTTATCTTCTGCATATCTCACCATTACAGGAGGTTTTTTTTTAACCATGTTTCTGGGGTAAATGGTCAGTATTTGGCTTTTTATTCCAAAAATACTTTAGTCAGGTCATATGCTTGAATGATGAAACTTTCCCCAGGGTTCAGTGGATGAATTGGCTGAGACCTTGAAACTCCACAATGACAGGATCAGGTGAACAAATGAGTTGCCTAGAGTGCCAGGAGTGTGGTAGCCGTGTTAGTCCACTCTTAAGGTTATCAATAGAAATCAAACAAAATAAAACATAGAAAAGAAAATAAGATGATTCCTTTTTTATTGGACATAGCTTAATACATTTCTTGATTAGCTTTCGAAGGTTCTTCACAGTGAGAATCCTGAAAGGTAACTTTAAAACCATACAAGAACGTAAGACCTTTGAAGTCAGAATGATTGAATATTTTAACACCCAACAGAAAGGACTTAACAAGGACCTGGGGTTCCTAGCCCATTATAAACCATAAAGCTGTATGTCTCTGTTGATCACCCCACCCCTCACCTATCCACACCCATCCTGTTAGAATATCAATGATATGCTTTGATGTCCCCATGCATACCTCCGACCCACCCCCATCCTCCCACCCTGTCAGACTGTCATAGTAATGCTTGAATGTTTTCACTTATATACACTGTCAGCTAGCACATTTGCTTATTTCCGATCTGACGAAGAAGGGCAACCTTCGAAAGCTAATCAAGAAATGTATTATGTCCAATAAAAAAGGTATCATCTTATTTTCTTTTCCATGTTTTATTTTGTTTGATTTCTATTGATAACCTAGAGTGCCAGAAACTGTGGAGCAGCAAAATCCTGGAAATGTTACTACATGTTCACTTTTAAGGAAGGTATGACTCCAAACACAAACATTTGTAACATTGCATTGTGAGATCAACAAGCAGGACATTAGATGATGGTAGAACCCATCCTATCAGTGGCTGAAAACAGAATAAAAGCCTTGAACAACCGCATTTTGGAAGAGGGGGGAAGGAACATGAATTCTGGGTTGGTGGAGGGTGGGATGGAGAGAGAGAGAGAGAATACTGGGTGGGCTAAAGGTGGTGAAAAAAGTATGCAGAAGGTGTGGGATCCAGAGATAAAAGGTGTGGGGATGGATAGAGTGTGCTGAGTGGATGGGGGTGCAGGAAGAGACTGTATTGAGTGTACTGTGGGATAGAAGGGAAGTGTGCTGAGCAGCCAGTGTGTTAGAGGGAGAGGGTGAAAGAAAGTATTGGGCAAGAATGGGAGGGGTGAAAAAGGGGAGATGGTGCTGGATACTTTGAAAAGTGGGCAAAAGACATGGGGTGATGTTGGTATACTATACAGAGAGAAAAGGGTAGGAAAGAGGAAGATGCTGTGGGGGGAAAACAAATGCTAGGCACTATGAACAGAGGGCAAAAGAAAGGGGGTATTGAAATGAGGGTGTGAAAAGATAGCAAGGAGGATGCTGAGCTCTAGTGTATACAGGAGCTACCGCTAAGGTTAGAAATATGAGCTCTGCTGGAACGGCCAGTGGTAGGTAAGAGAGTTGGGGTGGGGGCTGAGGGGTAGAGGTGAAAGGAGGGCACATGGCTGAAGCCCTAGGTTATTTTCAGGTCAAAATTCAGCCCTACAAACCTTATCATTGTCTGAAGCCCTCTCAGAATGAATTGTGAATTATCCCTATAATTGTTTTTGATATACTTGGGGGGGGGGGGGGGGGGGGTATTTTACTAAAGATTAGCGCATGTTATTTGCAGCAGGGCCCATAAGAATAAATGGATTATGTGGCAAACCTACACTAACCTCTAGTAAAAGACCCCTTTAGTTAGACCAAGAAGTAGATCCTCTTGTAGATTTTGAAGAAATTTAAAACTTGGCTCTCTATGTAAATACTGGATAGTAACCGATGGGTCAAGTGGATTGAACAAGTGAAGTTTATTTACTGGACTTTTGGTAGGAAGTTTATTTTATTGTGATGTGTTAGGCAAGATTTACTAAACTATATTACCACATTAGCATACACTAGCATGCATTAATGCATGTTATTCACTTGAGTTTCCATTTTATGCGATGGGAATTTTATTAATCACATGCTAATGCAGTAGTAAACTTCAGTAAATCTAACCTTTTATTTGTTATCATTTCTGTTGTATGATTGCTTTAGAGTGCTATTAAATGAAGCGGTTCTATGGTGTAATGGATAGCGTGCTGGACTCTGAATCCAGCTATCTGAGTTCAGATCTTAGTAGAACCTTAGCTTTTGAGTGGAGGAATAGACCAATGCAAACTGGATTTGGTTCCCACAGTGGCTTCTTGTGACCCTGATCAAATCACTTACATCCGGATTCTATATAGCACGACTTAAGTTGCGCATGCAAATCTGGTCGTATTCTAGATTTGCGAGCACAACTTAAGTAGTTAACAAGCTAATCAGCACTGATAATTGCCCTTTAAAAGCAATTATTGACACTAATTGTAATTAATTAGAATTTATGTGCACAACTTTCTAAGCACAAAAATTCTAAGTCACATAGTTTATTTTATTTATTTGTTACATTTGTATCCCACATTTTCCCAACTATTCGCAGGCTCAATGTGGCTTACACGGTACCGGAAAGGCATTTACCGATTCCGGTGTGAACAAGTACAGTGTGGTGTTGTGGTATGATGAAGATCATATGGCAGGGCCACAGTAAGAATCGTCAAGCAGAAGAGTAGAGATATGTTCATGACATGTTTTAGTTGAAAAGGAGGCGTGGAATAGGTGTGTCATGCAGGGGCATAGCCAGACTTCGGCGGGAGGGGGTCCAGAGCCCGAGGTGAGGGGGCACATTTTAGCTCCCTCCGGTGCTGCTGACCCCCCCCCCCCCCCGCCATTGCTGCCACCACCAACAACAACTTTGACCCCCCCCCCTGCTGACGACCCTCTCGACCCACCCTCCCGCTGCTTTTCACACGCGCCAGGACCCTTTCTTACTGCAGTGGGTAAAAAGTCCCTTTTAAAAAATGACTATGTGGTAAGATAAATCTTACCGCATGGCCATGTGGTGGGGAGAACTTACTGCCACCCGTTCAGTTGCGGGCAGTTATGCAGAGTAAAATTTGGTGTAAATCCTGATGCCTAAATTAGGCACAGACTAGGTGTATTCTATAATAATGCGCATACATGATGCCAGTGGCGTAGCTAAGTGGGGCCACGGGGGCCTGGGCCCCTGTAGATTTGCCCCTGGACCCCCCTGCCGATGACCCTCTCGACCCCCCCTCCCGCCACCAACCCGCCGCCGCCTACCTTTGCTGGTGGGGGACCCCATCCCGCCAGCCGAGGTCCTCTTCTTCCGGCGCAAGGCTTCATTCTGTTTCTGAGTCTGACGTCCTGCACATGCAGGACGTCAGACTCAGAAACAGAACAAAGCCTTGCGCCGGAAGAAGATGACCTCGGCTGGCGGAAGTAGGGGTCCTCTGCCAGCAAAGGTAGGCAACGGTGGGTTGGTGGCGGGAGGGGGGGTCGAGAGGGTCATCGGCAGGGGGGTCCAGGGGCAAATCTACAGGGGCCCAGGCCCCCGTGGCCCCACTTAGCTACGCCACTGGCATCATGTATGCGCATTATTATAGAATACACCTAGTCTGTGCCTAATTTAGGCATCAGGATTTACACCAAATTTTACTCTGCATAACTGCCCGCAACTGAACGGGTGGCAGTAAGTTCTCCCCACCACATGGCCATGCGGTAAGATTTATCTTACCACATAGTCATTTTTTAAAAGGGACTTTTTACCCACTGCAGTAAGAAAGGGTCCTGGCGCGTGTGAAAAGCAGCCCTCCACTGCTACCGCAGGGCCCTTTTTCCTGCAGCTTAGAAAAAGGTAGACTTGGGAAAACCACTGTTCATCCCTGAGAATGAACTATGGGAAATAGATTTTACTTTTGTGACCTAAATTGGCCACTATCAGACACAGGGTGCTGGGCTCGATGGTCTGACTTTTCTTCTGTTCTAAAACCCTTGCACCATTCCTCCATTGTGGGTCCAGACCATTTCTAACCTGTATTTAGAAAAAGCAGAGTGATTAAGAGATTGTGATGCATCATTTTGGATCAACATCAGCATTTTTTTTGTGTGGAGATGTTATGCATTAACCTTACCAGATGTGATCTCTAAATGCTAGTATGTAGCAACAATTTTTTATGAAATCTATTTCTTTATTTTCTATTGGGACCAATAAGGCAGCAAGCATTTTGCATTCTGTGTATTGTACACCAAATGAGGAACCGGATGTGAACAGCTGGAATTTAAAAAATCCTTCTCTGTCTATTGTTTTTATGAATGTCTAGTGAAAACAGTTTGAGGTTTGTTTTCAGGACCTTTTTCAAAGGTTTTCCTTGATTTTCAAACATTTTTGGTTTATTTCAAAACTGTTTTTTTAATAAAAATGTTGAAACAAGTGTTAGAAATTTTCAGTAATGTTAACTTTATATAACAGGTGCTGAGTTGGAAGCCCAAGTAGGTGTTTGTTTCAGGTGTAGGAGGTCTCCTGATTCACTGGAGCTTAGGTTCACCCCACACACACACTGAGGTTGATATTTAGACCACGGGAGGCAGCCTGGCTAACTCTGGTGGGTGGCGGCAAGACTGGATATTCAATGCAGGGCTGTTTTCAGTGACCAGAACTGGTATTCAATATCCAGTTTATATTTGGTCAGTTTAACTTAAACTGGCCAGGCCAATATTCAGCGCTAGCCGGTTAAGTTTATAGTGGCCAAAGATAGGCCTGCTATTTCAGCAGCCTGATTTGGCCGCCAAACTTAACTGGCAATGCACTGAATATTAGCGGACAGTTGGTTATATTGCGTGATATAACCTTTAGCTGCTAAGCACTGACCGGGGAATATTCAGCGGGAGGTAAATGGCTATCATTGCTGAATATTTGCAGATAGCCAGTTAAGTGCTATTACATAAGAATATAAGAATAGCCATACTGGGTCAGAACAATGTTCCACCTAGCCCAGTATCCTGCTTCCAATAATGGCCAATCCAGGTCACAAGTACCTGGCAGAAATTAGCAGAAACATTTCATGATACCAATCCCAGGGCAAACAGTGGCTTCCCTCATGTTCATCTCAATAACAGACTATGGACTTTTCCTCCAAGAACTTGTTCAAACCTTTTTTAAATCCAGATATGCTAACTTCTGTTACCACATCCTGCAATGAGTTCCACAGCTTAACTATTCTTTGAGTGAAAAAATATTTCCTTCTATGTTTTAAAAGTATTTCCTTGTAACTTCATTGAGTGTCCCTTGGTCTTTGTACTTTTGAAAGAGTGATTAATTGATTCACTTTTACCTGTTCTACACCACTCAGGATTTTGTAGACTTCATTAATATCCTCAGCCATTTCTTTCCAAGCTGAAGAGCCCTAACCTCTTTAGCTTTTACTCATATGGGAGGAGTTCCATCCCCTTTATCATTTTGGTCCCTCTTCTTTCTAATTGTGTTATATCTTTTTTGAGATATGGTGACCAGAATTGAACACAATACTTGAGGTGAGGTCGCTCATGGAGCACTACAGACTAACTGTTCCTGGCCGGTTAAATAGCGCTCAATATCGGGGGGCTTATTTTTGGTGTCTGTGGCTGTAAGATCAAACTTTTGGGTAACATATATAGAATTTACTAGTTGGTATGTAAATTTAGACACTATGTTACAGAGTGAGGGTCTTAGCAATGATATTCAGATGGTCCAAGTTTTCAAAGAGAAAATTAGCTTGAACCCATAGATCTGAAAGCTACCTGTTGCCCCCTTGATGCACAGTTATTTGTTCAACCAAAACATGGTTGCAAATTGGAAGGCACCGTATCCCAATCCCACCTTTCCCAGAGAGCTATGGCTCATGTCCCAGGCTACGCTGGCCAAGCAGACCCACTGCACTGCATTTTGGTATACTATGAACTTTGTTTAATAGAAAACCTGTGCTATATAACCACAAATCTGTTCTTTAACAATAATGTGATTCACACCACTGAAACCACGTTCTTAACTCACTGACAGCTTTATGAGCTTCATAGGGAAGGGTGGACCAATTCCCTTTTGTTTGTTGCCATTTTGCTTTGATTAGAATGATATTTTTTAAATTAGGAGCCCAGAACTTTCATTTATTTCCATTCTTCCCCACTGGTCTTTATGTGCTTAATTGCTTTTTCAGCTTTCAGCTTGCCAAAATGAGGTGGGCTTTAAAAAGAACCCCAATCTGGCCAGTAGCCATCTAAGCAGATATTTCTGTATTTTCTATGCTTTTTAGTTTTTTTTCTTTGTACTTTCCAGTGTAACCCTTTGGCTAACAGGCGTAGTCAGTCCTTGATTTTTTTTTTTTTTAGGAGGTGGGCCCATTTTACCCTACCTTCCTGCTACTCTCAGCTCCCACCACAACCCCACATACCTGGACTGGTGGGGTTCCCCAAACCCCACCAGCAGAATCTTTCCTGCAGCGATATTCACTACCGCACTGCCTGCATGCTCTGTTTCACTAAAGCTGAGCATGCGTGCAAGGGAGGGGGAAAGCAGGACAGGCAGTGCAGGGCGAGGATTGGTGACCCCTGCCCACCAAACCAGCAGACCTTGGGGGCCTGAAACCAAAATTGGGGGGGGCCCAGACCCCCAAGGCCCCCCGGTGGATACACCACTGCTTTTGTTGCTAAGTTCAGATACCTCTGAACAGTATCAGATTATGTTCAAATTAATTGGCACATTTAAGGGGTTAACCGGTGTTTCTAATGACAGTTTTCAAATCCAGTCCAGATGACCAGGCAGATATGATTTTCAAGCTATGCACAATCAATATTGTCAAGGTTAGTTTTTTGTATTAAGTTTAAGAGCCATATTAGGTTGCATATTTTAGATACCTATTGCATGCTTGCTTTCTAGCCTATCTCAAGGACTAATTTTTAAAGCTGTTTATTTATTTATTTGATTGCAACTGAAGACATATGACAGTAACCTAAATTATAAGTACATAAGTAATGCCACACTGGGAAAAGACCAAGGGTCCATCGAGCCCAGCATCCTGTCCACGATAGCGGCCAATCCAGGCCAAGGACACCTGGCAAGCTTCCCAAACGTACAAACATTCTATACATGTTATTCCTGGAATTGGGGATTTTTCCCAAGTCCATTTAGTAGTGGTTTATGGACTTGTCCTTTAGGAAACTGTCTAACCCCTTTTTAAACTCTGCTAAGCTAACCGCCTTCACCACGTTCTCCGGCAACGAATTCCAGAGTTTAATTATGAGTTGGGTGAAGAAATATTTTCTCTGATTTGTTTTAAATTTACTACACTGTAGTTTCATCGCATGCCCCCTAGTCCTAGTATTTTTGGAAAGCGTGAACAGACGCTTCACATCCACCTGTTCCACTCCACTCATTATTTTATATACCTCTATCATGTCTCCCCTCAGCTGTCATCCTTAGAGATGGTCGTCCCTGGTTTTCAGCGATAATGGAAACAGAGGACGCCCATCTCAGAAACGAACAAATCCAAGCCCTTTGGTTGTGGGAGGAGCCAGCATTCATAGTGCACTGGTCCCCCTCACATGCCAGAACACCAACCGGGCACCCTAGGGGGCAGTACAGTGGACTTCACAAAAAGCTCCCAGGTGTATAGCTCCCTTACCTTGCGTGCTGAGCCCCCCAATCCCCCCCAAAAACCCACTCCCCACAAATGTACACCACTACCATAGCCATAAAGGGTGAAGGGGGGCACCTACATGTGGGTACAGTGGGTTTCTGGTGGGTTTTGAAGGGCTCCCATTTTCAACCACGTGTAACAGGTGGGGGGGGGGGGGGCCTGGGTCCGCCTGCCTGAGCTGTACTGCACCCACTAAAACTGCTCCAGGGACCTGCATACTGCTACGCTGGACCTAAGTATGACATTTGAGGCTGGCAAAACATTTTTTAAAGTTGTTTTTTGAGGGTGGGAGGGTGTTAGTGACCACTGGGGGAGTAAGGGGAGGTCATCCTCGATTCCCTCCAGTGGTCATCTGGTCAGTTCGGGCACCTTTTTGAGCCTTGGTCGTGAGAAGAAAGGGACTAAGTAAAGTCGACCAAGTGCTCATCAGGGACGCCCTTCATTTTTCCATTATCGGCGGAGGATGCCCATCTCTTAATCACGCCCCAGTCCCACCTTTGCTAAGCTCCCGTGAACTTTGAGCATCCCCACGACAGATTGCAGTTGGGAACGGCCAAAATCAGCTTTTGATTATGCTGATTTAGCCGACTTTGAGAGAAGGACGCCCATCTTCCGATTTGTGTCGAAAGATGGTCGTCCTTCCCTTTCGAAAATAAGCCTCTTAGTCTTTTTAAAGACTGTATCCACATTTAGCATCTTTGTGAAGCTTTTGTTGTTATACTTGGGCTACTTACCTATATAAAGAATCCTGAGGCAGGCCCCTTGGCTGAAACTCGGTGCGTTGTCAGTATAGTTACTGGAATAAACTGTTTGTAACCACTACCATCTACTACTTGGTGTGCTTGGAAGTGTCCTGTTGGCCACTTCATTGTTTGACTTGTTCGAGTGCATAGTGATCTTGGTTCCTCCATTTTGGTGGTTGTTCTCAACATTAGCGCATGGCCATCCATTTGGAAAATAAAAAAATTGGCCATTATCCAGCTGCACTAAAAAAGGTCTTAGGGTGCAGGAAAGACCCATTTAAATCAGTCATGGTTGTTGCTTAAAAATACCATCTTGGAAGTCCATTTCAATTGTATTGCATGTATCAAAAAAGGTGGTAGGAAGGTAAAACGATAGTTAACATTGTTAAAAAGTGGGGTGAAAGAGAGCCTTAGAGCCAAAAGAACCTCCTTCAATGAAGGAAACAGGAAGAAGCATAACTACTAGCAAGTTATATGCAAAACATGGATAAAGAAGGCTAAAAGAGAATTGAAAAAGAATCTTGCTGAAGAGGTGAAAACATATAGCAAAAACTATCAGGAGCATTAGAACAAAAACCATGTGCAGGAGTTATTTGGACTGTTAGATCATCAAGGAGGTAAAGGAGCACTAAGGAAGGACAACATCATAGCTGAGAAACTAAGGGGTTTATTTTTGAAAAAGAAATATGTCTAAAAAGTGTTCAAACAATGGCAAAAGCCAGGCCACAAGTACCTAGCAGAAACAGAATTAGCAGCAACATTCCATGCTACCAATACCAGGGCAAGCAGTTGTTTCCCCATGTCTGTCTCAATAGCAGACTATGGACTTTGCCTTCAGGAATTTGTCCAAACCTATTTTAAACCCAGATATGCTAACTGCTGTTACTACATCCTCTGGCAAAGAGTTCCAGAGCTTAACTATTCATTGAGTGAAAAAAATATTTCTTCCTATTTGTTTAAAAAGTATTTCCATGTAACTTCCTCGAGTGTTTCCCTAGTCTTTGTACTTTTGGAACGAGTAAAAAGTCAATTTACTTCTACTCATTTTTCACCACTCAGGATTTTGTAGACCTCAATCATATCTCCCCTCATCCATTTCTTTTCCAAGAGCCCTAACCTCTTTAGCCTTTTCTTAAATGAGAGGCGTTCCATCCCCTTTATCAGTTTTGTCACTCTTCTTTGAACTTTTTATAATTCTGCTATAGCTTTTTTGAGATATGACAACCAGAACTGAACGCACCATGGAACGATACAAAGTCATTACAGTATTTTCGGTCTTATTCAACAACCCTTTCTTAATAATTCCTAACATCCTGTTTGCATTTTTGGCCACCGCCACACACTGAGCAGAAGATTTCAGCATATTATCTACAACCTAGATCTTTTTCTTGAGTGCTGACCCCCAAGGTGGACCATAACATCAGGTAACTATGATTCAGATTATACTTTCCAATATGCATCATCTTGCATTTGTCCACATTAAGTTTCATCTGCCATTTGAATGCCCAGTCTTCCAATTTCCTAAGGTCTTCCTGCAATATTTCACAGTCCGCAAGTGTTTTAACAACCTTGACTAGTTTTGTATGATCTGCAAATTTAATCACCTTACTTGTCATTCCGATTTCTATATCATTTATAAATATGTTAAATAGCACCGGTCCCAACACAGATCCCTGTGGCACTCCACTGTCCACCCTCCTCCATTGAAAGAAATGACTGTTTAACCATACTCTCTGTTTTCTGTCCAATAACCAATTCCTAATCCATGCCAGAACCTTGCATCCTATCCCTTGACTCTTTAATTTTCTCAGGAGTCTCTCATGACGAACTTTATCAAAAGCTTTCTGAAAATCTAGATATAGTACATCAACTGGCTCACCTTTATCCATATGTTTATTCACACCTTCAAAGAAATGAAACAAATTGGTTAGGCAAGATTTCCCTTGGCTGAACCTATGCTGACTCTGTCCCATTAAACCATGTTTGTCCACGTGTTCTGTAATTTTATTCTTTATAATAACGTTCACTATTTTGCCCAGCACCAACGTCAGGCTTACCGGTCTGTAATTTCCTGGATCACCTCTAGAATCCTTTTTAAAAATCAGCTTCACATTGGCCACCCTCCAATCTTCAGGTACTATGGGTGATTTTAATGACAGGTTACATATTACTAACAGCAGATCAGCAATATGCTTAAGTTCTTTGAGTACCCTTGGATGTATGCGATCTGGTCCAGGTGATTTACTACTCTTTAATTTGTCAGTTGGCTCAGTACATCTTCCAGGTTCACCAAGATTTTTTTTCAGTTCCTCTGCATCATCACCCTTGAAAACCATTTACGGTACAGGCAGATCTTCTTACATCAGAAGCAAAAAATTCATTCAGTTATGACCTTGTCCTCCCTGAGCACCCCTTTTGTTCCTTAGTGACCTAATGGTCCCATGGATTCCCTCACAGGCTTTCTGCTTCTGATGTACCTGAAAAAGTTGTTACTGTGAGTTTTAGCCTCTGTGGCACTTAGATAAACATCTGTCAGCAGTCACAATACCTTTGAAGGCTTTCCAATTGGCATCTCTTAACTCTACCCCCTCAACCTGTACTATCCAGATGGCTTAACCATGTCCAAGATTAGGAAAGAGTGGCATCTCCCAATTTGATAGCTGCAGGGCCGGTCTTAGCAAGTGCGGGGCCCTGTGCAGACCAATTTGGTGGGGCCCCATCCTAGCCCCGTCCTAGCTTCACCACCACCCTAGCTCCACCCCATTGATAAGATTATTCCATTTTTAGAAATTTTTTTTATTTATGAAATTTCAAATAAAGAGAAATGAAGCTAAACTTGTACAAAAATACTGATTGAAATAATAAGCACAATGCTATCATGAAACCTCCCCTCCCCAGAAGTGGAGTGGCCGAGCCGCGGGATCATCATGAATAATGCGGACGATCATCCGAGGCGAGAGGAGGTCAGAGCGGAGGCAGAGCGGGGCCCCCTTAGGCGCAGGACCCTATGCGGCCGCCTTGGTCGCCTCTGCCTAAGACCGGCCCTGGATAGCTGATGGGAGAAGCTCTCCAGACTTACAGTAAGGAATGGCTGAATGTTCAAGTGTGAAAGTTCAATTTCTGTTCTACCAGATGTTTTACCAGAGCCTCTTCTAACACTGCGAGATATTACTCGAAAGGATGTTTTATTGTCTATTAATAAGATGGATAAGAACTAGCAAGATAATCTGAAACTTTATAGTAAATTTACTGAGGAGGCATTGGCTAAATTTCTAGAAAAGGACAATAGAATTTCTTCTGTTGAGAATTTTGAAAAGGTTGAATTACATATGAAGGGTTGCTATGCAGTTGCAGTGTCTTCTTCTAAAGACAATTTGCTTATTCATCTTCAGATCAAGGCACTTAAGAATACTTCTAGGGCAGTCAATTTAAGACTCCTTAATTTTCAGTGACTCATCATTTTTTCCCGAGAGAACTTTTTAAAATGTACCTGAGAAATATCTTACAGCTGACCTCGAAAGATCGTATGACAGTGAATGTTTATTATATTTCTAGAGATACCAAGGCAGTTAATAAAGAAGGGGAAATGGATAGTCTTGATCTTACAAAATTTTTGGAAACCTTTCAGGATATTATTGTTGAAAGAGCAACTTTATTGGTTACCTTGTCATCTATGGTCAGCCTATACATTGTTTTCTGACATTTTTAGGCATAGTCAGATGAGAAGTGAGGCCTTCCTACTGATAAAGCCTAGAGTTTTACAGCACCGGGGTGTACCTGGTGTTAATTGGGCAGTGACACATGCTGCCAGGTTAGTGCCGGCTTAGCACGGGAGCCCTTACCACCGACTTGGCATGGGTGGCGGTAAGGGCTCCCCCCCAAAATTGCTGCACGGTAAGTGCTTTACTTGCCACATGGCTATTTCCTGCAGAAAAGAAAGACTACCCTTTTACCAGCTGCATTAAAAGGGAGCTTCGGATTATGTCAAAACATGCGCCGAGGCCCCCTTTTGCCGTAGCTTGGTAAAAGGGGCCCTTAGTGACTTTTAAAGAATTAGAGGGTAAGGGCTTAACACCCTTTAGTAAAAAGGCCTCAAAATTACTTAACACAGACAAACATGGTTTCAAGCGATAGAGTCAACATAGATTCAGGCAAGGGAAGTCTTTGTACATTTTGAAAAAGTAAGCAATTGATCCTTGTTTACCCATTTCACTCCGCTCAGGATTTTGTAGATGTCTTTCACATCTTTCCCTGAGCTGCCTCTCCTCCAAACTCCAACCTTCCCTGCGTTTCCTCATAGGAGAGTCATCCCATCACCTTAATCATTTTGGTCATCCTTCGCTGTACCATTTCTAATTCCACTATATTTTTCCGAGATGCAGAATTGTACATGATACTCAAGGTGAGGTTGCATCATAGAGCAACAGAGGCATTATGATATTTTTGGTTTTATTCTGTATTCCTTTTCTGATAATTCCTAACATTCTGTTTGCTTTCTTGGCAGTCTCCCAAAAAAGGAAGGAGAAAAGCAAAGATCAGTTTGGAGTGATGACATTAAAAAATGTTAAAGATTCATAAACACAGATAGAACAAAGCTGAACACAAACCAGATGCAACATAATCATCTACAGAGCAAGTGATGATGATGGCCGATGATATATCTCATGCTGATTTTTTGGAAGAGGATGGTAGTGATTCACCTTGATGAATATGATCTTATATTACAAAGCTTTAGGGACTAGGCCAGAACTTAAATGGAGGAGCCAGATGGGCGATATGAGAAAGCGACTGACCTTTTTTCATGCTGCACTAACGAGGACTTGAAGCAGCTTTCCAGAACTTAGGTCAGTGGTTCCCAAACCTGGTCCTGGAGGCACCCCAGCTAACCAGGTTTTCAGGATATCCACAATGAATATTCATGAGAGAGATTTGCATGCAGTGTAGGCAGTACATGCAAATCTCTCATAAATATTCATTGTGGAAATCTTGAAAACCTGACTGGCTGTGGTGCCTCCAGGACCAGGTTTGGGAACCACTGGCCTAGGTAATTGATGTCCTAGGGACAAAGATAAATGAATAACATTTTGACCACTAGTCATTTCTAGATCTTTGTAAAACAACATTCATGCTTTTTCTTCACCTGAAGGCTTTTAAATCCAATTTAAAAACTCAACTATTCTGACAGGCATTTATTTATTTATTAGGGCAAAGCGGTTCACAATTCTAAAACAGAAGAAAATGGAAAAGAGAGAATTACAATATTTGATAGGAAAGAACACATACCATTCATAACAAAAGCAGCGAACATTCAGGACACGTACTTCCAGGATAACTGTGTTCCAAGTTGGTCACTCTAGTACTGAGGAGTTTACAGATGAGTAAGCTTGTTCCAAAAGCCAGAGTTTCAGTAGTGATTTAGACTTTTTCAAGGAGGTCGATTGTCTGGGATGTTGGGTTTTGCAAAGGGATCTGATTTTTTTGTTGTTGGATGCTTGTACTTCTCTGAGTACCTGATTCTTTCCTGTGATGATGGTAGTTCCTTTTTAACTTTTTTGTTCTGCGTTTTTAATATTTGTAAAACTGCCTTGATTTGCCTCATAACTAAGGTGGTAATGCGAGTCCTAATAAACCATAAACTATAGCATTTTTAACTCCCCATATATATAAATGTGTATATTTATTATCAAATATATATAGTATACATTTCAAGGAAGCATAAAGGCAAATCTAGCAGCACATGTGAAGGGGAAATATGTTTATTTATTTACCACCTTTCCAGAAGAACTACCCTAAGCAGAGAATGTGGCAAAGGCGGTTAGCTTAGTGAGGTTTAAAAATGGTTTGGATGGCTTCCTAATGGAAAAGTCCATAGACCATTATTAAATTGACTTGGGGAAAATCCACTGCTTATTTTTGGGACAAGCAGCACAAAATGTATTGAACTGTTTTGGGATCTTGCCAGGTATTTGTGACCTGGATAAGCCACTGTTGGAAACAGGATGCTGGGCTTTATGGACCTTTGGTCTGTCCCAGTGTAGCAATACTTATGTACTTATTTATACACTGTATATCATGAAATATCTGAGCAGTATACAGTGATACATAAATTAAATAAATAAAAGCATCGACAAATGTTTTACAAATATTGCATAATTGAATTACTACTACTACTATTTAGCATTTCTATAGCGCTACAAGGCATACGCAGCGCTGCACAAACATTAATCCTCCTTAAAACCTACTACATAGAGATCAAAAATATCTACAAAAACCCACAGCTTATTAAAACGACCCTATAGCTGCTACAGCCCTGGTTTAAACTTTTACTTATGAGGTCCTTTTAATAAGCTGTGGTAAAAATATGCCTTAGTGTACCTCTGTGTGCTAAGGGCCTGTTTATCATGACAGTAAAAATCCCAATTTTCTATTTTTTCCGCTAGTGGTCATGCACTAATGTTGCGATTAGCACGTGGCCATTTAAAAAAAATTACTCTAGGAGCACTTACCGCTTTCTATTTTGTAGGCAGTAAGGGCTCCTGCGTTACCCATGCGCTAACCGGTTAGTGTAGGAATGCCCACTGTACACCCCTTGCTATTTGCAAAGAAACAATTGAAGTGTTCTCTGAAGCTGCTTTATTGAGCCTGAGTCCCTGAAGCAGAAATATGAAATGGGGCACCTCGGACCAGTTGGCTTAAGGAGATTGAATTGAATAAAGCAGTTAGACTCCTGCTATTTTATAACTAAGTTGTTTTTCAAGTTTTTGCACTTTATTGTTTATTTTGGGGCTGTTTATGAGTTTTGGATATTAGGACATTTATTATGGAGGAGTTAGTTGTATAATGATGTAATTGAATGAGTTGCTCAAGAGCTGAAAGTGCTGAATAATACTTCTCTGTATGCAGAACAATGAGCGATGCTACTCATGCTGTATGGTTACTGAAACATCTTCCTCCATTCACACAATTATTTGAGATTCTAAGTCCAAACCAATTCAGTATTTAGAGACAGTTTTTCTTGGATCAGTTGACTGTTTAGTCTCTTGTTTGGAAACATTTACAGTAGAAGCACTCTACACCCCTGACGTGCCCCCCCAAAAAATACAAAAAAAATGTAACTCACAGTGGATCCATTTTACAAAGTGGCTGTAATCCCAATGCGGGCTTACCACTTGCTAAAAAGGAAGAGCCGCCAGGCTACCTCAGCAGCCCGGCGGTAGTTCCTACCCCCAGTGTGCCATCATATCCACCGGTGTGTACCTGGTGGTAATTAGGCAGTGTCGCTTGCTGCCCAGTTATTGCTGGGTTAGTGCAGGAGCCCATACCGCCACCTCAATAGGTAGCGGTAAGAGCTCCCCCTGAAATGGCTGCTCGGCAAGTGCTTCACTTGCTGCATGGCCATTTCCTGAAAAAAAAGAAAGACCTCCCTTTTATCTGCGGTGGTAAAAGTGGGCCTTGGCGCATGCCAAAAACATGTACTGATGCAAGCGCAGGCCCCCTTTTGCTGCAGCTTGGTAAAAGGGGCTCAGTGTGTGCACGTTCAAAAGCTACGCTGTGAAGCTGTAGATTGTCCCACGGTAGTCAATATTTTGCAATATTAGGCACATAGCTTAGTAGAAGGGTCTTTATGAGCAGCCAGTGTGGCCACACAGGGCGCAAAATTAACCAGGTGCTAAAATTGTGTCCCATCCATTGGCTTCCCTTGTTGACATCACAGAAATGGACAGGGAAGGGGCATGTTGAGAACACTTGGGGGGGGGGGGCGTGTTACACAGGATGCATTCGCTACTTGCGCTACCCATGACTTAAATGCTTGGTGAAAAAAAGCATGCTTTCAGTAATGTATGAAACAAAGCCTCATCTTTCTCACGTCAAATATAACTTGGCATAGAATTACAAAGTGAAGGCCCACTGATGTAAAACATTTCCCCTCTCCCCTGATATTCAAAAGCATTTAATCAGCCAGGATCAGCACCATGACCTGCTGAAAATTCACAGTTAGCAGCTAGTGGATAGCCAGTTATAATCCCAAAAAATGCAGGGTCATGCACTTGGGTCGCAAAAATCCGAGGGAACGGTACAGTATAGGGGGTGTAGTGCTTCAGTGTGCGAAGGAAGAGCGGGACTTGGGGGTGATTGTGCTGGATGACCTTAAAGCTTTCAAACAGGTAGAAAAAGCGACAGCCAAAGCCAGAAGGAATCTTGGGTGCATAAAGAGAGGCATGACCAGCGGGAAAAAGGAGGTGATAGTGCCGTTGTATAAGTCTCTGGTGAGACCTCATTTGGAATACTGCGTGCAGTGCTGGAGACCGCACCTACGGAAAGATATAAACGGAGTCGGTCCAGAGGGCGGCTACGAAATTAGTAAGCGGTCTTGAATGCAAAAATTATAGGGGCAGGCTTATGAACCTCAACATGTATACGCTGGAAGAGAGGAGGGAGAGAGGAGACATGATAGAAACATTTAAATATCTCAAGGGCATTTATGTACAGGAAGAGAGCCTTTTCCAAATGAAGGAAAGATCTGGAATGAGGGGGCATATGACAAAGTTAAGAGGGAATAGGCTTAGGAGTAACCATGGTCTCCCGGTGGAGGTGGTGGAGTCGAGGACTGTTCCAGAATTTAAAAAGGCATGGGATAAGCATGTTGGATCGCTTAGGAACAGGAAGAATTGGGGGTTATAGAGGATGGGCAGACTGGATGAGTTATATGGTCATTATCTACCGTTGTGTTTCTATGTTTCTACGTGTTATAACCGGCTATCTGCCAATTTTCAGAGCAAGTTTGGCAGCTAGTATTCCGCATGATAATGCCTGCAGATTGGCAGATCTTCATTTTCAACAACTAGATATATCTTCTGCTAAAGTGGAATTTCTCAATATGCTTATGGGCATTGTGATATGGAAAAATTATTTTCAGTTCGAGGGACAAATTTTTCTTCAAACACATGGCATTGCTATGGGTGCTACAGTTGCACCGACCATAGCATGCCTTTATATGGCTGATTTTGTAGAAAATTTTCTCTATTCATCTAGATTTTTCAACATATTGTCCTGTGGAAAAGGTTCTCTGACTAGATAGTGGTGTGGAGGTAGGGTGTGCTATGATGGTGATACAGGTGATTTTACATATCTCGAGCCTTGGAGTCGCAGTAAAACACCAAAAAAACTGAGCACATTAAAAAAAATTTTCATGAACATTTGGTTTGAAGTTGAATTTTCAAAATAGCTAATTTATTTATTTTTAGTTTTCTTTGGTTTCTGTAACATTTTGTAGTGCACTAATTGGGAACTGAATAACTTCTTAAACCCAGGATTAGCTTTTAACTATATAATACTGACAGCTAGTGGAAGGGAAAGACTACTGGAGAAATACACTCAAATTTATTAAGTCCAAAAAAAATCAAACAGGTGGTGGTATTTCGAATCATTTGTAAGGACTCTATGGCTTTCTCCAGTAAACATGAAGTTTCAACAGCAGGATGAGAACTTATGAGACCTCTGAAGAACCGGTGATGGTGAAACAGGTCTCCACTGGGATCGGGTGACGACAGAGCACGCTAAAGTTAAGTGCTTTTTTTGCTATGTGATTGGACATTAGATATATGAGTTTATCACATGTTTGCTGCAAGAATTGTGAAGAAATTAAAGAGTATTGGGAGGTTTTTGCCGATGATTGGTCTGAGTCAATCAGAAGCTGTGGTTCTCATGTTGAGAGTGGATTGGTCTAAACGAAGGGTGCCCAGTTTCCACAACATTAATCTGTGACTGCTGAGGCTTTTTTCCTCTCTTTCTGAAAAATTAAAAAATTACAACTTAATTAATTAAAAATTGCAATTAAAGAGTGAAGAATCAAAATAGCGGAAATTGAGGGTGTTTTTCAAAGGTTAAGTTGGTGTCCACATGCTTTTGTTTTAAGCTGAGCTTTTTTTGTGACAGAATTTTTTTGTGTTTTCTCCAGTAAGCCCAAAGACGTACAACACACATGTGCTAAAAGGAAAAATTCTGTCAGCTGTCTGTTTCCCCTGATCTCCCTATGCACCATATGGAACATGGTGGCATATGCTTTGACATATGGCTGTTTCTGCAGGTTATCATATAGGTGCCAACAACCCCCAAAACAGTGTTTTTTAAATGCTTGCCACCAAGCACGGATATTCAGCGACTCTGTTTAAATGCTGCTGAATACTCCTGGATAGCCCCAGGCAAGTCATTTAGGGGTCCTTTTACTAAGGTGTGCAGAAAAATGGCCTGTGGTAGTGTAAACATGTGTTTTGGGTGCACGCAGAATTATTTTTTAGCACACCTATAAAAAAATGCCTTTTTTGTTCTGTTGAAAACGGACTTGAGGCAAAATGAAAATTGCTGCGCATCCATTTTGGGTCTGAGACTTTACTGCAAGCCATTGACCTAGCGTTAAGGTCTCATGTGGTAACTGGGCGGTAATGGTACATATGTCAAATGCCACATGATGTGCGTAGCTGCTACGTGCCAGAAAATAAACATTTTTTCAGACGTACGTAGCAGACGCGCGCCAAAATTGAAATTACCACAAAGGCCATGCGATAACCGGGTGGTAACTCCAATTTGGCACACATTGGGTGCAAGTAGGTGCCTATCCAACTCATTTTTGAAAGTGATCGCCAGCCATCTTCCGACACAAATTGGGAGATGGCCGGCGATCTCCTGAACCCGGCCAAATCGGTATAATCAAAAGCTGATTTTGGCCGGGTTCAACTGCTTTCCGTCACGGAGCTGGCGAAACATCAAGGGGGCGTGTTGGTAGGGTAGTGAAGGCGGGACAGGGGCGTACTCACGAGATGGCTGGCTTCGCCTGATAATGAAAAAAAAAAGCCAGGCTTCACGAGCATTTTGCCGGCTTTACTTGGTCCCTTTTTTTTCATGACCAAGCTTCAAAAAGGAGCCCCAACTGACCAAATGACCACAGGAGGGAATTGGGGATGACCTCCCCTTACTCCCCCAGTGGTCACCAACCCCCTCCCACACACACAAAAAAAAACAAACTTTTTTGCCAGCCTCAAATGTCATACCCAGCTCCCTGATAGCAGTATGCAAGTTCCTGGAGCAGTTTTTAGTGGGTGCAGTGCACTTCAGACAGGTGGACCCAGGCATATCCCCCCCTACCTCTTACACTTGTGGTGGTAAATGGGAACCCTCCAAAACCATCTGTACCCACATGTAGGCACCCCCTTCACCCCTTAGGGCTATGGTAATGGTATAGAGTTGTGGGGAGTGGGTTTTGGGGGGGATTTGGGGGGGCTAAACAACCAAGGGAAGGGAGCTATGCACCTGGGAGCTATTTTTTTTTATTTTTAGAAGTGCCCCCTAGGGTGCCCGGTTGGTGTCTTGGCATTTGAGGGGGGCCAGTGCACTACAAATGCTGGCTCCTCCCACAACCAAATGCCTTGGATTTCGCCGGGTTTGAGATCGCCGGCAATATTTTCCATTATGGTCGAAAACCGATGCCGGCCATCTCAAACTTGGCGAACTCTGACATTTGGCTGGGCCCAACCGTATTAGCAAAGAAAAAGATGGCTGGCCATCTTTTTCGAAAATACGGTTGGCTTCACCCACTTACGGAGCAGGCCCTGAAGATGGCCGGGCACCGTTTGATTATGTCCCTCCACATGACTTAGTAAAAGGGCCCCTAAAGAGCCAGGAGCCTCTTCTGGTCTTTTAAATCACTTTACATATTGGGCCCAGTGAAATTTGTATTCAAAATACGAGTTTAAATAAGAGGACCTCAGAGCAGAAAGATGCTTGCAGTAATGGACCTTGCACATAGCAGATCACTTAAACCATTAATATTTGAGGTTTTGTGTAATTATCCACCACCAAACCTATACGTTGAAATAAATAGTAAATAAAACTCAAATTAACATCACAAAACACAAAAAATCATTGCGTCTACAAAATCTATCTACAAAAATCAGCACTTCCAAACATAACCTAAACATGTTGATATAGTTTTCTGTTAAGTCTATAGCCTTTACCATTTATTTTAATGTGTTTCAACAAGCATTATGCAAAATGAAAATCTTTGTAAACCTTGCCTTTTAGAATCTGTTTGTACTTTGGTTATACTTAGTGCCTGTGTCTTTCTTACCATTTGTTAATGTGTATTTATTACCTGACAATAAATGCCTTTGAGACACATTAATTTATACAATTTTGAATAAAATTCTACTCTCTCTTGTCTTTTATTGTAATGCACACTGTGCATTATAGAAGTGTGGTTTTCTCAATAGCTGGAACCGAACACAACTCACAAACATTTTGAGATTTTTTTTTTTTTGTCATGCAGTAAAAATTCCCACTCCAAAAATTAACCCTGAAAATCTTGCAGAATTTGCCACTTCATTTTTTTTCCCCAAATAAAAGCAGTTTGGAAACCTGCAACCTGTGTCTGATTAATGTACAGTCCTCTAGGCCTTATCAATATCTCAATGTTTACAGCATCAGGTTCTGAATGAGCATGTAAAAGGAGCAAAATACGCATATTCCTTGTTGAATGAGCCGGATCCAGGCCACCTAACAAACAGGAACTTCAAGGCTCTTAATGGGAAACTATGGTAAAATGTCAGGAGACGCCAAAAATAGTGCTTAGCTCTTTGACCTGAATAGTTCAGAAGATGTAACACTAATGTTTTGCTATCAAAATCAATTGCTACTTGCATCAGATTGACCCAAATTTCACCTTAGACTTGATACAATTGAAGTTGAATCATGTGGGTTTAGGTGACGTCTAATGAAGATAGAATCCATGCCCAATACTGCGTAAAGGCTAATTGATGAATGCTTTTTCCTACTAAGGGCTAATTCCGTAGTTAAAATTCACTCTTTGAGTATTACCATCTGCAGACAACAGTAGCCTGGATTCTTCTTGCACATATAATATTCAGCTTATAATGGGCCAGATTTTTTGGTGCAGCCCACACAGCTAATGTATGTGCAAGCACTTCCTGGTGTAGATTTTCTAGCTTATTGGGGTCAAGGTGAATCTTTGGAGCATGCCTCCCCACATAAGGTGCTCCTTTCTGTTAACCCCCATCAGAATACCTACTAATTAGGGGGTCAGTTGCAGGTCAGAGGTGTGCTCATGTTGTGCCACTTGGCTGCCTGTCCTGTGATTATAATGCAGTGAATTCACATGTGCCAGAAATACAGTGTGTGCTCAGAAAGCTGTATGTGCAATTAAGGTGCATTAGGCCTCTCTGCACACATTAGCTGACACTGAACGGATGATAAGGAATTTCATTTGTTTCCTATCACCTGAGAAAACTCGCCAGCAGCCGGGAAGCTTCGGTTCCACCCAGTACAGAAGTGATAGTTCAGTGACTTCACTTACACTTATTTCTAGTTCAGCTGTCCTTTTGGTGGTTGAAGTCACTGTGGAACAATTAATCCTTTCTGCTTTCTATGACTCCCAACTTCCAGATGGGGTCCTTTTACTAAGCTGCAGGGGCGCTGAGAGACTGGGCCGGGCCCAGGGCAAGGTCATCCCCGGGCCCCCCCCCCCCCCGAGGTCATCGTCGCTGCCCCCCAACATCCACCACTGGGCTGGGCCCCCCTGAATTCAAATCACAGCGCCTCACCTCGACCTCGCTCCGTGTGAAAGAAGCGCAACAGTGGCAGTCTGCAGATTGCCTCCCTTCGGGCCTTCCCTCCCTGTGTCCCGCCCTTGTCTGACATAACTTGCGCGAGGGCGGGACACAGGGAAGGAAAGCCCGGCCCTGGAGTTTTCTCTCTCTTGCTCCTGTTGGGACACAATCATTCGGGTCCAGTCAGGAGCAGAAGAGAGAGAGAAAGAGAGAGAGAGAGAGAGAGAAACCCCGGTGCTGGGCCATCCTTGGAGGCCTGGGCCTGGGGAATTTTGCCCCTCTCTGCCCCCCTCTCGGCGGCCCTGGGTTTGGGGACATTGAGTGGGCGTGTCCTGCACTAATCAGTTGGTACAGCTGCATTGCCATGTGCTAACCAATTAGTGTGTGGTCAGTGTGTGAACCCTTACTACTTACATAATGGGTGGTGGAAGGGGCTCATATGCTAATGGACATACGTTAATGAGAAAATTAGCACATGTGAACAGTGGATACCCCTTCTCAGTATGTGTAGACAATGCAACTATCATCATTAAGCAAGGAAATGTTTTGTATATAGGAGGAAAAAACCTCATAACACCAGCGCAAAGCCTATTAGTTATACAAACCTGTATGAACTGCAGCTGGTTCAAAAAGTAATCATGAGTCAAAAAAATGATCCAAACTTGATCTTCTATATTATAGGGTTAATAGTGTCCTAAAAGTAAAAGGTGCACACTTAACTTATGGAAGTCATTTGCAGCCAAGGTGATTTTCCTTCTGTGATAAACTTCAAAGCATCCAAGCGGTGTTGCAACTTTCAACTCAGCACTGTGTTGCTTCGTGCAGGATGGCGGCGGTCCTGATGGAGACCCATTTCACTAATGGCTTCTTCTGGAGACCACACTGCTAATGCTCCTGCCACTTCTTGGCTCTGTCTGGCCCATGATTACTTTTTGAATCAGTTGCAGTCTAGAATGATTGATTCATGCGGGGTTGCATAACCAATAGGCATTCCGCTGGTGTTATAAGGTCTTTTCCTTCTATTTTTGAAAAAAAATAATGTAAGAAAAGATAGTTTTTCAAGTTTGATTGTATTCACTATTTTATTTCAAGGTGACACTTCTGAATGTAATGTTGGTTATTTTGTAACTTTGTTAAATTGCAGTTCTCTAACCATGCACTATTTTATTTTATTGTATTTTATTAGGGTGATGCTTGATGATGCTATTGTATTATTCACTGTCTTTAACCCTCCAGGGTACAGGCAGAATGTATAAATGTCTATTTAAATGAAAGTCAAGGTGACCTCTATTGGACCTCCTGACCTCCACAAATAAATTGTTGATGGTGAAGAGTGACAAAAATACTGAAGTACATGTGTTGCTTCAGCCCCTGCCCCACCTTCCCCAAAAGTATGTATGTTTTTGCACTATGCACATCCTTTTACCACATAAATCAACTATCTGAAGACCTCTGCCCTCTGTTCGGCTATAATGTTTTTCACCTGCACAAATCACTTTGAAAATGTCCCTCTAAATCAAAAGATTTCCCACTCATGGGCTGCTGGGATCTCTCCTCTCATGGTAATCTATTCCAGAGGTGTACTAAGAGCTTTCTATAAATTGTCTTTTCTCTTAAACACTGTAAAAATATTGGAGTTTCTAAATGTCAAAACTCCAACCCTCACAATTGACAGTGGAACTGAACAAGTGGTAATGATGAGAATTGTACTGTGGAACTTAAAATCAATCAACGGCAAGGGCTCTGGTCACAACAGTGAGAACTTGACAATGGTATTTTCTTTAACACAAACCATCAAGATTGCACTCTGCAGCTGCCTTTTATTGAGCAGTCTCGTGCCTGCTTGCTGTGCACCATGGGGCAGGGATGTCAAGTGCTGAAACCTCAGTTGGGCATCCTCACAGTCACAGGTCAATTCTCCTAATGATAATTGAGTGAAAAAAAATCAAACTAAAAACTCGCTCGGAGAGTGGAAGGCGGTGCCTGATGCACATCTGAATGGCAGCTTGCCTGCTGGCACTGCTGTGGCAGAGTTTTCAGGTTCTTTGTTCTCGGCATTGCATCGGAACCGATCTTGCATGGTGAATGAGAACCTCTTACATGAAAATAATTTTGCATGAGGAAAACTGCTAAAAATTTACACTATAAAAGGGTTTTCGTGCAATAAGGGCATACTGTGTAGAAATAATAATATAGGCATCCACTTCACTTCTGTCTGATTTTTTTCCTTATGGTGCAAAAATACCTTGAGCTACACTGGTGACTGATTCTTTATATGTGATCTTTTCATTAAAATCACCTTTGCTGCTCAGCAACTGTTTACTGTAGCATTGACTTCTGGCACTGTTACAGGATTTCTGCTTCATTGCAGTATATTGGAAAACAAATAGAATCTCATAGTGCCAGACAGTGAAGACCCGCTTTGCTTTGTGTAGGGTGGTCAGGTAGCTTATGGCACACCTAGAGCAAAGAAGGGGGCATCTTTTCTTTGCTATGAGTCTGCAGTATCAGCTGAAGCACCAGTGTTCTGATATTGATGATTGATGGGTATTAACAGTGGGCAACCTGCAGGGCCAAGTTTATCTTTTCATGAACGTTCCTTTATAGAGGCTCCTCCCAGGTGTACTCTGGGTACGTAATTCTAGGTGCCCTGTTGTAGAATTTCTCTGCTTATGTACTTGGCTATACTAGCAATGGTGGGTATTTAGAATATTAAAGAGACATGAAAAGGAAAGTACATTGGGAATGAACTATTTATGTATTTAGTAGGATTTAGTTACTGCCTTTCTGAAGGAATTCACACAAGGTGGTGTACAGCAAGAATAAATCAAACATAAGCAATAGACAATTACAGCAGTTAAAATATTAACAGTATAAATTATGGTACAGTATACTACTTACAATGTCAACACAATACATAATAAAACATTTTAGTAGACAACATAGGGTGTAAGCAAAGATGAAACACACAGAGTTACAGGAGTAGGAAAATAAGAGGATTCATTTTAAAAAGTTGTACATGAGGTAAGAAAGGTGCTTGAAAATTATCTTAGCTAGGGTAGGAGTGGATAAACGTGTTCTGATAGAGTATGTGCAGCCAGTGTCACTCCTTGGCTGCGTGACTAGAAAATTAGTTACTTCTTTCATTAAAGGTCTGGTTGAAGAGCTAAGCTTTTACCTGCTTCCTGAAATAGTTATAGTCTTGGGTTAAGTGTTATCTTTTAGGGACTGCATTCCAGGGGCGTAGCCGGACAACAGATTTTGGGTGGGCCTAGTCAAGAAGTGGGTGGGCACGAAGTGTTTCCCCCTCCCCCCCCCTCCAACCACCACCAAAATAATACCTCAACTGACGGGAAAACGCTTCTTTCCACCTTGGCAGGCTGCAGCAGGCATGTGTTGAAAAATGAGCATGCTCAGGTGCCGGTATCGTGGAGAGTAGCACTTTTGTTACCATCAGGGGGTAAGTCTTCAGTTGGCCAAGCTTGGGATCCCCACCAGCTACCGCTAAACATGTGCAACTGTTGGGTGGCTACGCCACTGCTGCATTCCAGAGGGTGGGGGCTACTCCAGTGAAGGCTCACTGATGGGTATCACATCATGTGATGTCCTCCGGAGAGGGTGTGAATATTCCCTGGGGAGGACCTTAGTGTCCCTCGCTTCTGTCCCTTGTGGCCGCTGAATGAAAATGGCTGCCATGACCTCTCACAGTACTACATAGGGCTGTGTTTAAATTTTAATCTCCTAACCTTTCTGTTCCTCTCCTCCTCTAAGAAGGAGTTTCTTTTCTTTCATAATTTCTTTCTTCTTTGTATGTATGCCTCTGTGTTTCGTAAACAAGCGTTAATACTTGTGAATGTTATAAATACAATCTCTATATATAAAAGGCACCACCAACGTTCTAATGAAGCCTCCAGCCGGAAGTGTGAAGCGCCAGAGATATCCGGTTTCCCCATGAGTGAAGGAAAACAGCACAGCACAAAATCTCTCTCTCTGTAACAGTGAAGGACTCAGAGGGGGGAGGGGAGAGAGACGCCCTCACTCTCTCTGTAACACAAACACAGCATAGCAGGAAACTTAACACTGAAGGACTGGACTCAGAGGGGGGAGGGGACAGACAGCACAGGGGAAGGGAGAGAGGGCAGCGGGCAGGGACACACACACACTCCCACATGCACACTCTGAAGAAAATCTTGCTAGCCCCCGTTTCATTTGCATCAGAATATAAAAATATATAAAATAAAATAAAAAAATGAAGATGAGATCCAGAGGTTTCCAGGGGTTGTCATTAGCTCCTGTGCCTTGCATTGAAGATATATCCTTAGTGGTGTGAGCTCGAATAACTGAGTAACTGGGCAGACTGGATGGAGGAACTGGTCTTTTTTTTAATTTCATATATTGTGTTGCTATGTGCTTTATAGGTTTGCTATTTTTCTACACATGTCCACTATAAAGAAAGCTACCATGATCAAGTAGCTGATTATATTCTGGATCTGTTATATATATATATATATATATATAGCTTGTTTCCATGGTACAAAAAAAAGCTTTACCAGGAAGTTTCTTTTTAATGGTAATTCACTGTGTCTGACCTTGAAGTCTAAATGCTGTAGCATTTAGGCTCTATCGTTTTATAACTCAAATACAAAATAGGAAAATATCACTAAAAATCATTATCAAATTTTTTACTATACATTCTTTATTAAATGTTTAAACAAATCATCATATATAAATCAAATTATCTTATTTATGCTCTATACCTGCACATCAAATCTTCACAAGAATCTGTAAAACAAATCCCCCATTCATACATTCATTACCCATATAAATACTAAAAAAACTCTCCTCCAAAAGCAGAAAGAATCCGTGACAGAGATTTTTTTCTTTCTTCGTAATAAGTCAGCAGTCCGTTCGGCAAATCCCATCCGGTTCTGCCCCACTCAGTCTCTTTGTTTTTTCTCGGAAATCTGGCGATGGATAATCAATTCAAACAAATAGAGTCAATTCTCCAAATCCTTCAGATGATTGTCCAGCCCGACACAAAGATTGTGTGTTGCTGAATTGGCATCCGACACAGAAATTGTGTTTCACTCGGTTGGCGTCTTCAGGAGCTGTTAGTCTGTGCATATAGAATCAACTAAATTACCAACTAACAATAAACCATGTCTATCGTACATCACATATATAACAAAAGTTCACTCACCACAATCCGAATAATGTAAATATCTTTGGCATACCTTAGCTGAAGAATCAATCAGTCCGACCACAGTCAAACCTTTAAACTCTAGACATGCGCATAGGAGAAAAGATCCGCCCTTTACTTTTAAAACATTAACAAATTACACACCATCCAATCAGAACAGCCCAAACTGAAAACCCACCTGACTACATGGTTTTAATTATCTTACCAAATCCAAATCTATTTCACGATTCAAACCAACTGGTTCAAGGGTATTATACAGTAAAATATATGTCTGTTCTATCCGGTGTAATTTCTGTGGTCCATTACCACCTCTAAAATTCTTTAACTGATAAAGGACCACAAAACGCAATGTATCTATTGCATGTCCTGCATCCACCCAATGGGCAACAAGAGATGCCTCCAGTTTATTCAATCATATATTGCTGAGATGTTCACCCACTCTTAATTTAATCTTTCTAATCGTATATCCAATGTACCATCTGCCACATGGGCAGCAAATACCATATACTACCTCATGGGAATTGCAGTCAGTTTTACTTTTCAGATAATATATTTTTATTATTACCAAGCATAACATGATCAGCACATAAACTGTATCTTCAATAAATGCACTTATCACACCTTGAATGTCCCCCAACAGTCAATTTCCCAGATGTAGAATATCTATTACTAGATAAAAGCTCGCCCAAATTTTGTGCCCTTCTATATGCTATTTTGGGGGATTCATTAAATACAAAATGAACCATCAAGATATTCCAGTGCCTCATAAGCACCTTACGTAAGACCATAGACTGTTTAGAGTATGGTAGAATACATGTCAAGCACTCATTCTGCTCAATATTAGACTCACCAAGGAGCCATTCTCTATGTGTATTTTTGACCCTCAAGTGCTTTCTTAATAACTGATTTAGGGTATTTTCGTTGGGTAAATCGTTTAGCCACTACTTGTGCTTGGCACTTGTAATCCTCCTCGTCTGAACACAACCGTTTAACCCTCAGCAACTGGCCCACCGGGATTCCGTCCCTTATATTTCTAGGATGAAAACTTCTGTAGTGTAGTAGAGAGTTTGTATCAGTTTTCTTCCTAAATAATGTCATTCTGAATGTACCATCATTCAGGAACATCGTAATATCCAAAAAATGTATACAGTCAACAGCTATATTATCTTCAAAACTAATATTATCATAAATCTGACCTGTAGAAGACACTGTTGCCCAATGACAGGGGCTTTCCTCTCATTCCATGAAAGCTGCCTCCTGGGTATTCTCATCCCAGGCCTACCTTTGAAATGGAAGACCTGTCCCGATAACTTAGCCTATGTTTCCCACATGGCAGTGCAGAGTGCTGTTATTGAACAAGACCTAGGCACACACCTTTTCATAGATAGTAGAGAATGACATGGGGATGGGGACCCACAGTTAACCACAGGAATGGAGTGGACACAGATTCCATGGGAAAGAGGACAAACTTTGTCCCTGTGTTATTTTCTACTTTGAAGCCTGTTAATGAACTGGACTGTTATTTATGTTTGAGTGATGCAGATAACAAGATTTTGATTTTTTTTTTTTTTTTTTGGGGGGGGGGGGGGGGGGGGGGGGGGGGAAGAAGCAAATGTACTGGCCACAACTAGCAAAATTTGCATGGTGGATGCTGTACATTCCTGCTACCAGCACATCTTCTAAGAAGACATCTATTGCAGGAGGGACTGTGGAGGAGAGAAAAGCTAGACTGAATCCTGAGATTGTTGATGACTTACTCATCCATAAATTAAAAAATCAAAACAGTGCTCATAAGGCATATTTCTCCCCAGCTAGGGAATACAGAACGGGTTGTATTTTGTACCCCTGGACATTTTAACAGGGTTGATTAGGATTCCTTGGGGGTAGCAGAAGTCAGTTATTGTTGGGGTTGTAAGAGTAGAGGGTGGTGGTGGTGGCAGGGGGTTATTATAGTTGCTCATTGCTATTATTGTTTACTATTTGTGATTTATAAACAGTTGCACAGCATATTTGTTCCTTTTTATACTTTTATAAAAAGATTTAAATATAAAATACTACTACTACTACTTATCATTTCTAAAGCGCTACTAGACGTACGCAGCACTGTACACTTGAACATGAAGAGACAGTCCCTGCTCGACAGAGCTTACAATCTAATTAGGACAGACAAACAGGACAAACAAGAGATAAGGGAATATTAAAGTGAGGATGATAAAATAAGGGTTCGGAGTTAAAAGCAGCATCAAAAAGGTGGGCTTTTAGCTTAGATTTGAAGACGGCCAGAGATGGAGCTTGACGTACCGGCTCAAGAATCTATTCCAGGCATATGGTGCAGCAAGATAAAAGGAACGGAGTCTGGAGTTAGCAGTGAAGGAGAAGGGTGCAGATAAGAGAGATTTACCAAGTGAACGGAGTTCCCAGGGAGGAATGTAGAGAGAGAGATGAGAGTGGAGAGATACTGAGGAGCTGCAGAGTGAATGCACTTATAGGTCAATAAGAGGAGTTTGAACTGTATGCGGAAACATATAAGAAGCCAGTGAAGTGACTTGAGGAGAGGGCTAATATGAGCATTACGACACTGGCGGAATATTAGTTGTGCAGCAGAATTTTGAACAGATTGAAGAGGAGAGAGATGGCTAAGTGGGAGACCTGTGAGAAGCAAGTTGCAATAGTCTAAGCGAGAGGTGATGAGAGTGTGGATGAGGGATCTGGTAGTGTGCTCAGAAAGGAAAGGGTGAATTTTGCTGATATTATAGAGAAAGAAACAACAGGTTTTAGCAGTCTGCTGAACATGTGCAGAGAAGGAGAGGGAGGAGTCGAAGATGATCCCAAGGTTACGAGCTGATGAGACAGGAAGGATGAGATTGTTATCCACAGAAATAGAGAATGGGGGAGGAGGAGAGGTTGGTTTAGGGGGAAAGATGAGAAGCTCAGACTTGGTCATGTTTAGTTTCAGATGGCGCTGAGACATCCAGGCATCAATGTCAGACAGGCAGGCTGATACTTTGGCCTGGATTTCGGCTGATTTTTGGTGTGGAGAGGTAGATCTGGGAGTCATCAGCGTAAAGATGGTACTGAAAACCATGGGATGAGATCAGAGTTATTAGATTGTAAGCTCTTTGAGCAGGGACTGTCTTTCTTCTATGTTTGTGCAGCGCTGCGTACGCCTTGTAGCGCTATAGAAATGCTAAATAGTAGTAGTAGTAGTAGAGTACCAAGGGAGGAAGTATAGATGGAGAAAAGAAGAGGTCCCAGGACGGATCCCTGAGGTACACCAACTGACAGTGGGATAGAGGTAGAGGAGGATCCACTAGAGTATACACTAAAGGTACGCTGGGAGAGATAAGAAGAAAACCAGGAAAGAACAGAGCCCTGAAATCCAAGTGAGGACAGCATATCAAGGAGTAGGCTGTGATCAACAGTGTCAAAAGCAGCAGATAGATCGAGAAGGATGAGGATCTGGCCAGGAACGGATCATTGGAGACTTTAGCAAGCGCTGTTTCAGTTGAATGAAGGGGACGAAAGCCAGATTGAAGTTGATCAAGAATAGCTGGAGATGAAAAAGTCAAGTCAACGGCGGTGAACAGCACGTTCAAGTATCTTGGATAAGAAAGGGAGGAGGGAGACGGGGCGATAGTTGGAAGGACAGGTAGGGTCCAATGAAGGTTTTTTAAGGAGTGGTGTGACTATGGCATGTTTGAAGGCATCAGGAACAGTCACAGTGGACAGTGAAAGATTGAAGATATGACAGATAAAAGGGATGACAGTAGGAGAGATAGTGTTAAGTAGATGGGTGGGAATAGGATCAGAGGAACTGGTAGTTAGTTCCGAGGAGGAAAGAAGATGTGTAGTTTCCTCTTCAGTGATTTCAGAAAAGGAAGAAAAGGAGGCAGGGGTTGGAGGGTTGAGAGAATGGACTAAGGGAAGGAGAGTTGGAGGTGACCTGGTTGAGAATTCAATTTAATCTTGTGAATCTTATCATGAAAGAACTCAGCCAGAGTCTGGGGAGAAAGTGAAGGGGGAGTTGGAGGTGAAGGCACTTTGAGGAGAGAGTTCAGTGTGGCAAAGAGACGTCGAGGATTTGAGCCAAGAGAATTTGTCAACTGGATGTAATAGTGTTCAAGGCTTCTGCAGATGAGGATGGGGCAGGGAAGGAGACAGAACCTGTGGGACGAGGTGGGGACAGAGACAAATTTTGTCCCTGTGTCATTCTCTAATAGTCAAAGTGTGAAAATGTTAGGACATGAAATATATCAGGATAAGAAGCTTAGGGGTCTATTTACTAAGCTGTGTTAACTGGTTTATGTGCATTACTTAGAGTTAAAACAAAATTAGTAAATAGGTGTCATTAAGAATAATGGAGCATGCATTATTTAGTGTGCATTGAAATGCATGAATGCCTATTAACACTTTAATGTACCTTAGTTAGTGCTTCAGCTTTAACTGACTGAGCCAAGGAACGTTTCTATTTAAAAAGAAAAACAAAACAGCTGTAAGGAGTGCCAGGCCAGGCAGCATGAAACCCATTACAATGTAATGAATTTAAACAGCAAAAATTTGAATAGACATGGTTTAAAGCCAAGCTTTGAGTCTGCTTGATACTAATATCCTTCTGTCTTCATTCTTAAGTGCCTCTTGGCATCTGTTCAGGTACTACTACAGGAGATTCCAACAGGCTTCAAGAGTAGACATTATGGTTTGTCCTGGATTTCGAAAGGATAGATATTGGCCAACCAGCAGTTTGTTTTCAAAGACTAAATGCAGAAGAGAACTGCAGTTGTTCTATTTTTATTTTCTTTTATATCAGGCACAGATACTCCAAACTTTATCCTGGCACTCCAAAAATACACTATAATCTCCCAAACACGGAATCTAAAAGCATCTTAAAAATCCCTTAGATCCTCAGAGGGCTCGGAGTCTGATTTTGAACAATATGTTAGTAGACTTTGGGTGGAAAACATGGAGATATTGGCTGCCCTTGCACAATTGTGGATTGTTTGGGGGGGGGGGGGAGGAAGTAGTAGGGAATGGAATGGGAACAGCTGTCTGTTTGGGAGAAGACTATTGAGTAGGAGTGAGGAGGTGATAAAAACTAAGGGGTCCTTTTACTAAGGTGCACTGAAAAATGGCCTCCGGTAGTGTAGACGCGTGTTTTGGGTGCGCACAGAATTATTTTTCAGCGCACCTACAAAAAATGCTTTGTGTGCCAAAAACGGATGTTTGGCAAAATCAAAATTGCTGCTCGTCCATTTTGGGTCTGAGACCTTACTGCCAGCCATTGACCTAGCGGTAAAGAATCCAGGCGGTAATGACCTATGCACACCAAATGCCACTTGGCATTTGGAGGAGTGGCCAGGTGGTTATAGCACCGGTCTTGCAATCCAGAGGTGGCCAGTTCAAATCCCACTGCTGCTGCTCCTTGTGATCTTGGGCAAGTCACTTAACCCTCTATTGCCTCAGGTACAAACTTAGATTGTGAGCTCTGCTGGGGCAGAGAAATATCCAGAGTACCTGAATGTAACTCACCTTGAGCTACTACTGAAAAAGGTGTGAGCAAAATCTAAATAAATAAATTGTTCTGTAACATGCTCCTCTATGGCTCCTTTACGAAGCCGCGGCAGTGATTCCTACACAGCAAATACGATGAAGCCCATAGGAATTGAATGAGCTTTTGTCTCATTTGCTGTACTGGGAATCACTGTTGCAGTTTTGTAAAAGGAGCCCTAAGTAAGTCAGTGTCTAGAAATAATTAGGACAGCAAGAAAGCTATCCTAACTTTATCTGGGCAGATATCTGGGCACTGGTCTGAATATCAGCTGGCACTTGGTGAAGTTTTGGTGGCCAGATAAAACCTGGATATTCAGTGCCAGTTCCCAAATTAGCCCTGACATTATTTATCTGGGTAATTTTCCGCCCACGGTGTTCAGCATCTTTGTATTTGCCAACCACTGCAGGCTGAATAGCAGCATGAAAGATTATATGACCATGGCAGGAAACTGCTAGCTTTAGATTACAGGCAACATCTCAAAACAAATCAGAGTGTAGACATGCACACACACGAGCTGTGGGGGAAGAATATAAAGGGGGAAAGAGAGTTGGGAGAAATGTAGTATACTATGCCATACTTTGCATTGTAACGTGGTAACATAGTTAATGACGGAATTTGAATATTTTTATTGCTGAAATTGTCTATTGCTTATGTTTGATCACTTTGAGTGAATTCCTTCAAAAAAGGCAGTAAATAAATCCTAATAAATAATAATAAAATAAAATAAATGAGCATAGGAAGGGGGGTATCGGGGGGGGGGGGGGGGGGGTGAGAGAGAGAGAGAGAGAGAGAGAGAGATGCATAGCCAGGTTGAGGGTGCGGGGGAGCAGAAAGCAGACTGCACCAGCACTTATTTTAAATGCGACACATCACGTCAAAAATAGGTGACGCTGGAAGTCTGTTTGGGGGAGCGGCTGCTCCCACCTAGCCGCACCTCTGGAGAGAGAATATGGTGGAGTAGACTTGTTTTAACCAAACCTGAGTCTTGGCTAGCCATATCTTTGGAGGGGGGGGGGGGATCTCCCTTGCCCCAATTGCTGGCAACTTTGTCCAGCAATAGTCTCTACTCTTGGAGTGAAGAATTTTTGCCAAAATGGCCTTTACAGTTATTCATCAGAAACATCAAACCCTGAAAGTCCCCAGGAACACTGAGCAATCTTAAAAATGTATAAAGCATGAAGCTGGATCAGACCAACAGCCCATCAGGCCCAACTTCTTGTCTGTAACAGCTGCTAGTCTGGTTTACTTGGAAAGACCCAGCAAATAATGAATTGGAAAGCCCATTTCATGTTACTCCATCCCATAAGCAGAAGGTGGAGACACCAAAGGCTATCTGGCTAAATACAGGACCTGTCTTTTGAAATGTATCCAAATCTTTTAAAACTCGGCCTTGAACACATGCTATAACATTTATTTGAGTCTTTGAACTGTGAGATAATAGTCTAAGAGAATCAGCTACCAGTACATTTTTAATTACTCGTAACAGTGGTGAAATAGCACATAAATCCCATTCACACCCTGCTGTTTCTTTATCAGCACTGACCTGCCTGTAATAAATAAGCAATTGATTTAAACCTTGTTACTTTATATATCCATTCACTTTTATCTGTTCCATAGAAGTGCAATCACTTTTGTGTCATCTGCATTGTGAAAAGGTTTACAACTAATTGTTAGTCATTTTCTCAAAGCTAATAGAAGAATTCCAAACGTAGAGCCTTGGAATATACCAGACCTAAGGTAATCAAAATTTCCAGGCATTTTTTTTATTCTTTCATACACAATGAAGATTGTGTATGCAAAAGGATAGTGTGTCTGGATGTCTGTCCATTGTCTGTCTCTCTGTCGAGAGGCAAAATGATGAAAATTGGCATGTGGGAAAAATCAGTAAAAAGACATCAAGTTTGAAATTGGGCCAAATTGGACTGGGGAGAAATAAGCCCCCCTTGAACATTGCCCAATAGAGTGCTATGGGAGAAGGAATTCCAGCTTCTGAAGCACAGAAACCTATAAACAATAAAATACAGAGGTTTGGCAATTATTCCTTTCAAACTGCCTCTCTCTGTTCTCTACTCTCCCAACCTTCCCCCCCAAACTACCCCACCCCAAAAAGTATCCCACCTGCAAACTGCTCTCACCCACAAAAACTAACCCCGCAACTGCCAAACCTCACAGATTTTCTTCTCTACATAACTACCTCATGTGATGTACCCACTATCCTGCAAACTACCCCACCCCTAAAATCTACCCTCACAGCTGCCCCACCACCCCATAAACTACACCACCCCCAAAATACCACCTTGCAATTTTCTCCATTTTCAAAACCTACTCTTGCATTTGCCCCACCCACAAAATCTACTCATTGCAACTGCATATCCACCTTGCAAGCTGCCTCCACCATTAAAAAGTACATCACACACAAACACAGAAATACAAATAATTCCCTAGCTGTGATGGCATTTGTATCACTATCTTTTGGCAAGTTCTCAACAGTGATTAAGGAATATTTGTTGTTCTGTCTCCCGTGAATCTTTCTGACAGAGCTGTACCTCTTTCTTACTTGCTGGGCTCCTTCTACAAAGCCACACTAGCAATTCTGGTGCGGCAAATGCAATGAAGCCATTTGTCACGCCAGAATCGCTAGCGTGACTTTGTAAAAGGAGTTCAATATCTGTTGCCATGGACAAAACCAGATTAAAATATTGGCAAACTAAGAATATACCTACTGTAGGGTCCAAAGTTTAGGAGGAGATTCATTTATGTACTCAGGAAGTTAACTGGTAACTGTCTGGTTTTTTTTCAGGATTCTACTGATTTTATATTGCTGTCCAGAAGCTAGAAGTATGGCTAATATCTTTGGATATTCATTCAATCTCAATGGAAGTTGAAAAGAATTATATAAAAAGGGTGGAGAAATGTGTCTAGTCTGTCTGTCTATCTCTGGAGACAAAATAACTCTCTGAAAATGTAACAGAATGGAATGAAAATTAAGTGCATTAAGATGCTTATTTCAGAAGCACTATGGGCCCTTTTACTAAGCCATGTAAGCGTCTATGCGCGCCCAACACATGCCAAAATGGAGTTACTGCACAGCTACCGCTTAGCCCTTGCAGTAATTTCATTTTTGGTGCATGTCCGCTACACCCGGCCGAAAAATATTTTGTATTTTCTGGCATGCATCAGCTACGCTTGCCAAGTAGCATTTGGCATGTGTAGGTCATTATCGCCCGGTTATCGTGTGAGACTTTACCGCTAGGTCAATGGCTGGTGGTAAGGTCTCAGACCCAAAATGGACGGGCGACAATTTTCATTTTCCCGCACATCCATTTTCAGCCAAAAGTTTTTAAAAAAAGGCATTTTTTACAGGTGTGCTGAAAAATGATTCTGTGCGTGCCCAAAACACACATCTACACTACCGCAGACCATTTTTCAGAGTGCCTTTGTAAAACGGCCCCTATATAAATCAACATTTCAGGGGCGTAGCTAGCTTGGGCCACGTGGGCATGGGCCCCCGCAGATTTAGCCCTGGCCCCCCTGCTTTCACACCCCCATCACCGTCGACCCTCCCCCACCACATTTGACCCCCCCCCCCCTCCCGCCGCTGCCAGGTACCTTTGCTGGTGGGGTCCCCAACCCCTGCCAGCCGGTCCTCTTCAGCGCTGGTCTCTAGCATGTTGCTGATCTGGATTCCAGAATCCAGATCAGTGAATGCGCCGGACTCGGAGACCGGTGCTGAAGGGGACAGGGGAGGGGCTAAAATGTGCCCTCTCTCCTGCCAAAGTCTGGCTATGCCCCTGCAGCATTTAAATGTTGTATATTGCTTACAGGTCTAAATGGCAGGTTTTGAAAGCGGGGATATAGATTTCTAAAACTCGAAAAAGCGCACATAGCAAGGGGTCATAGCCGGAGTGTGTTCTGGGTCGGACTAAGAAACAAATGTGTATCCCCAATTACAAAAGGGGAATGCATGTCTATGTCTAAACAGATCGAAGATGGAATTACAGCTGCTATCAGGGACATTTAGGTGTCAGAAAGTTGCTTGGTTTGTATAGTGCTACACTGGAGAGAGGGGTGTTTATTTCCATTCCTCCCCCAAAGGAAAAACAGCAAAGGATACTGGACCCTGTGACAGAGTGGGAAAACATACACATTTATGTTTCTAAACTGGCTGGTATAAATATTTATGTTCTGATACTTCCATGTGAATATTGTTTTGTTTTTTTTGTTTGTTTGTTTTTATTTTGTCTTTATTGATATCAACATGAGATATTGCCACATAATTCCCAATAATGCCTCATACCTCACAACATATACTGGCACTTAGTACACATGTCAACATATTTGCCAACACATACATGTTTATGCGGCTGTGTTACCTCATTGATAATCATCCATTATTCCATGTATTTTAAATAGGCTCTAATTTGATAGATTGTGTTCAAAACTACTAGAAGAACTTGAGACATCCCAACTTGGATGCCTCAATTCCAATTTGTACGTCCATCTGAAATGCCACTCCACATCAAATCATCAATATTAAAAAAATTGTTTACTGTGCATGAAAAACTTTCTATTTAAACAAATGTGTGAAGAAAACTGAAATTAAGGGACCCTTTTACTAGTAATTGGGCTTAGTGCATCCAAAAATACTTGCTAAGCCAGTTTCTAGCATGGCTGTAAATTCAGCCTTTTTCAATTACTTTATTTTCTGGCCATGCGCTAATGTTAATTTTTTTTTTCAGTGGCTGCAGACTAAAGCTAGAGAGAATCCACTTACGTGGAGAACTCAGTAGATCCCACGGGGCGTGAAATGAGAATGCAAAAGGTGGGAGTGTGAGCCAGGCTATCCAAAGACTGAAACCAGGGTAAACTTAAAATATATGACGTTTAATAGTTTAAAACAAATAATAATAAAACAATTGTCAATAGAAAATGTAGAATTGTTTTATTATTATTTGTTTTAAACTATTAAACGTCATATATTTTAAGTTTACCCTGGTTTCAGTCTTTGGATAGCCTGGCCATAGACGGTCGGTAGCCCAACTGTTTGGGGAGGCTAAAGGGGGCGGAGCTTACCTCCATACGCTCCGTGGCAGCGACGTCAATGAAGAAAAAGACTACAGGCTCGCCACCAGCTTCTCCCTTCTCTCTGCACACAGTGTCCCGCCTTCTGCGGTGATGCATTTCCTGTTTCCGCGAGAGCGGGACACTGTGTGCAGAGAGAAGGGAGAAGCTGGCGGCGAGCCTGTAGTCTTTTTCTTCATTGATGTTGCTGCCACGGAAATAAAAGATGAAAATGCGCGGGGCGGGAGGGTGGGCTGCACCACAAGCGGAAGTCGATGATTGGGCTGGGTAGGCTTAGCCTCCCCAAGCCTCTTATACGGGGCGCCTATGAGCCTGGCTCACACTCCCACCTTTTGCATTCTCATGCAGACTAAAGCTAACATTAGAGTCCTTCCACCTCCTATTTAGGAGGCGCTAAGAGCTCCCGCATTGTCAACATTATTCAATTAGCATGCACTAATATCAGCACTAGCTGTCAAGCACTAACACACCCATTCTCTGCCCCTGATATTCCCCCTCTAAAAATACAAATAAATAAATACTGCTTAGTGAGCATATGCAAATGGCCAAACTTACACAGTATGCATTGCTGCATCCTATGTTAGGCCATTTTTCCTACATTAACCCTGGAATTCTATATATTGCACCTTAATTTCCACGCAGAAAGTAAAGCGTATTCTATAACAATGCACATAACTTAATCGGTTAACTAGCTAATCAGCACAAATTGCCATTAATTATGATTTATGTGCAGCTTGCTAAGCGTATTCTGTAACATGCTGCGTGTAAATTCCAAGTTGCACAGTTGAAAAGGGGGCATGGTTATGGACATAGAATGGGCGTGTCATGGGTGTTCAAAAATCTATGAACATTTATTATAGAATACACCCGATCTGCCCCTAATTTAGGTGTTGGGATTTACATCAAGTAAAACATGGCCTAAATGGACACGAGCAAGTTTGGTCACGTGGAGAGGCACTCGGCATTATTCAATATACTATATGGAACCTTAGGGCTATTCTTTAACGTTTAGGTGTACTTTAGATAATATGACTAGGTGTATTTTTTCTCTACACACATTTTTCAGGCACCATATACAGAATCTAGCCCTAAGGGGTGAACACTATCAATCACGCCCAAAATATCATTGCCAAAACCCCCCCACTTAAGCACTATTCTACAAGCCATGCTTAAAGTTAGGCACAGTTTATAGAATAGAACTTAAGTCCTGGGAGTTGTGCGTAAATTTAGGTGTGTCCATTTGCACCAATGAAAATGTGGTGCAGATGCCCCGCCTAAATTTATGCACAGAACCCCCTTATTCTATAATTGTGATGTGATATGGTACTTATATCCCACTATCTCCCAACCACATGGCAGTTCAAAGCGGGTAACAAATTTCAAAGCTGAACATCAGAACTAATTAAGCATAAAATTTCCTAAACAAATATGTCTTCAAGTTTTTACAAAATGAACTATAATAGGAAATTGAGCGTAAATTTTCAGATAGTGAGAGCCAAGAATGTACTGCTCAATAACCAAAGGAACTTTCTAAGATATTCTTATATTTGACTCCCAAGAAGGATGGGAAAAGCAAAAGGAAAGGACCCCTAGATCTTGATGATCTCTTAAGACGAGAAAAAGCCACTAAACTCAACAAGTACTCAGGAATTAACCCATTAAACTTCTTAAAAACAAAAAAGGCAAGTTTAAAAAGGATTTGAGCATGTACAGGAAGCCAATGAAGAGAAATCAGGACTGGAAACATTCTATCAAATTTCTTCAAATGAAAAATAAGTTTAGCAGCTGTATTTTGAAGAAGCTGAAGTTTAATATATAGTTTAACTGTAATAGAAGAGTATAGGCTATTACAATAGTCTAAATGGGATAGAGGAAATGCATGCACCAAAACTGAGAAATGTTGATTGTCAAAGTAACAGCATACATTTCGCAGATCATGAAGCTTAACAAACACTATCTTAAGTATATAATTCTTAGGATTCAAGTGAAAGAGTAGAATCCAGGATAAAACCCAATACTTCTGACAATCACTCAACATTTAAAGAAAGATCCTTAGAGATCATAAGAGTGTCTGGAATAAAATTAGTATTAGTATCTATCCAAAGTAATTTAGTCATCCCTATTTAGTTTAAATCTGTGAGTTGAGCTGTAATTTTCAATCATGGAAATACAAGAAGCAACATTCAGTAGCGTAACCCCAAACCAACCCCATGATCCACCCTGAACCACCCATGAACCTCCCATATCCATTCTCCCTTTTTGTGACGCACGTAAACTTTAGGTGTGGATCACGCACCTAAAGTTACATGTGTACATCTTAATTGATTCCAATTAGCGCCAGTAATTGTTTGTTAAAAAGCCAGTTATTGGCACTAACCGGCTTGTTATTCAATTAAATTATGCTCCCAAATTTTATAGAATTAAGGGTTAAGCGTGCATTAATGCTTAACGCAGCTTAGTAAAAGGGCTTTTAAGTATAAAATCAGAAAAAAAAAGCAAAAATGTCCTTAAAATTTTCAGCAATTGCACATCCCAAGCCTGGTTCTTTCAGAATCAATTCACCACCCAGGGCTAAAACTGTAGGGAATGAAGGAGGAGCAGGAGGAAACCACTAATGGTTTTGCAATGCTGCAGTGATGGCATTTGTATGTTATATCACTATCTTTTGGCAAGTTCTCAGACAGTGATTAAGGAATATTTCCTCCTGGAAACACTAAGAAGCTTCACTTGGATTCCTGTCAAAGTGCCAAATCTAGGAGGAAGCCTGTAAACAGAACCCCCCCCCCCCTTGCTGAGTTTAAAACTTAAATGTTTTGCTTTTGGTTCCATTCATTGTTTGCCCCTGGTCTATAGCTTGTGATAATACAGAATCGAACAGTGAAGGTCCATGGCATAAGGGAGGAAAGAAGAGGCAGAGGGCCCCCCCCTCACTTACTGATGGATTATCTAAATCTTAATTTTATCAAGGGGGTCATTCTAAATTTAGTAGCACTGCAGCGTTTCCCAGTGTCAAGTCACTATTGATGTCTTCTGGCAGGGGTTTAAAACTCCAAGCATACGAGGAGTGTGCTTGCTTCCATACCCAGGCGTAGACATCTTCTGTAAATGTTTTCATGTTTCTTACTTTGACTGTCAGCGTGGATTAAACCATGAGTTCCCTGGGGGATAGACATTTTTTATTGTATTTTGGTGGCACGGATTTTTAAAGACTGAAGAGTTTTCTATTAAAATGATCAGTAAAGTGGTCTCAAAATCATATTTAACTGTGACAAGGACACTCAAAGTCGCACCATGCCAAGCCATGCTTCATTACTCCATCTAGTAGGCATTCTCAGCTGGATCAGATTTTGCATGAGCTGATGTTTTAAAGTGCAGTGGAAGACTCAGCCTTTTCGATAAATGCTTTTTAATCCATATTGAATCTCAAAGTGCTTTGAGAACATTTGCGTTCAAAATTTTTCATGAAAACCAGCTTCAACCAGCTATACAAAGTCACCTTAGACTAGGCTAGACCCGCTTTTGGTAAAATGAGCAAGATCATTTTTATGTCAGACAAATCACCCAGGAATTGGACTGAACACAAATATATTGGATCCCTAAATACAGACATAACCATTGTTTATAGATGATGATTTACTGGCTGCCTATATACTGCTACAAATGTACATTCATTGAATGACATGGGAAATGGAGAAAAGCCAAAATGTCATATTTTCCCTATGTTGTCAGCAGTGTGCATCATTGATGACACTGATTCCAAAACAAAACAAAACAAAAAACCCCTGAAAAAATAAACACTTCTATAAACATAGAAAACTAAACAAAATGAAAAATGTATACCTGCACATAAAAATAATAATTTTCTGGCGTGTGTAGCAGACGCACGTAAAAATCAAAATTACCACCCGGGCCACTTGGTAGCCGGGCGGTAACTCCGAACTGATGCACGTTGGGCATGCATAGGTGCCTACGCGGCTTAGTAAAAGGGCCGCTGAGTGGTGACACTAAATGGCATGGTGTCCTCTGAGCACATATCACATAATAATAAAAAAAAAAGTTGATGGGACTTGGCCTTCCCCAACAGCCAAGATATTAATTTTAATGTGGTGAGCGGGGAGGGGGAAGACAGAGAGGAAATGCATGGGCCTACCTAGTCCACCTCTGGGCACACCTAGAAATGGACTTCTGGCTTTGCTACTGATGCACACATTCCTCCAAGATTCTATATATTGCGCTGAGATTTACATGCGGAAATCGAAGCATATTCTATAACAATGCGCATAACTTAATTGGCTAACAAGCCAATCGGCGCTGATAATTGCTAATTAACAAGCAATTGACACTAATTTACGCACAGAAATGTGCTGAACAAAAATTCTAAGTCACATAGCTGAAAAGGGGGGGTATGGTCATGGGTGGGATGTGGGCATTTCTAGAATCTATGTGCATTGTTATACAATACACCCGGTTCACGCCTAATTTAGACGTTGGCATTTAACCCAGGTTTTACTTGGCAATCCACAATCATCACTCAGGTTGATTATTGCAACAGTGTTTTCCTTGGATGTAAATCCCAAGTCCTTAAAAGTCTCCAGATTGCCCAGAACATGGCAGCCAGACTTATATTTGGAAAGTCAAGATTTGACAGCGCCTCACCCCTTCGAGAAAGGCTTCACTGGCTCCCCATCAAAGAGAGAATATACTTCAAGGTCCATACAATTATCCATAAGATCATATCAGGAGAATCCCCCAGTTATATGAACAACCTGATTGACCTCCCAATTAGAAATAGAACAATGTCATCGCGAACATACCTCAATCTACACCTCCCAAACTGCAAAGGTGTCAAGTACAAAACATACTATGCATCCAGTTTCTCCTTTCTGGGTAGTCAACTTTGGAATGCTCTCCCAAGACCCATCCAAGCTATTAATAACTATTTACCTTTCAGGAAAATGTTAAAGTCCCATTTTTTCAAGCAAGTTTACCCTAATGGACCAGCTTAATTCCACCAGATCACCTACGATACTCCTGCTAAGACGTCAACGCTTACTCTGACCCCAATGTTATACTCAATCTCTCATCTTCTTCCCTCCATCCTTTACCATTTCCCTCCCATTCTCCTTCCCTTTCACCTATCATATCCTTATCCACCTTCCCTATTCTAGTTCATTACGTTCTTTTCACATGTCCTTTGTAATGCCTTTCATAATGTAAGTAGTTTTGATCATCACAATTTATAATACTGTTCCTACATTTTCTTGTTTTTTACTGTATTCTTTACCATGTAAGATGCTTTCTTTTACTATGTAAGCCGCACTGGACCTGCTGTATGTGGGAAAGAGCGGGGTACAAATGTAATAAATAAATAAAATAATTGCCTGTGCCTAAATTTAGTTGTGCAGACTGGCAATCAGTGTATTCTATAAACTGCGTGAAAATTTAGGCTTATTCTATAAAGTATGCCTACATTATGGCATACTATATCGAATTCACTTAGCCAAATTTTATTTTGGTGCTGAATTTTTAGGCGTGGTATATAGAATCTAGTCCTCTATCCAGCTTATAATTGAAAAAGAAAAACGCCTATATTGCGCACCCAAATCGGGAGATAGACGTTTATCTCACAAAAACGAATAAAGCGGTATAATCGAAAGCCGAATTTGGACGTTTTCAACTGCACTCCGTCGCGGATGTGGACAAAGTTGATGGGGGCGTGTCGAAGGCGTGGTGAAGGCGGAACTGGGGCGTGGTTATTGGGCGATCAGAGATGGACGCCTTTCGCCGATAATGGAAGAAAAATATGCGTTTTTAGTGAGAATTTAGGGCACTTTTCCTGGACCCTGTTTTTCCACGAATAAGGCCCCAAAAAGTGCCCTAAATGACCACTGGAGGGAATCGGGTATGACCTCCCCTGACTCCCCCAGTGGTCACAAATCCCCTCCCACCACAAAATATGCCGTTTCACAACTTTTTATTTTCACCCTCAAATGTCATACCCACCTCCCTGGCAGCAGTATGCAGGTCACTGGAGCAGTTATTAGGGGGTGCAGTGGACTTCAGGCAGGTGGACCCAGGCCCATCCCCCCCCACCTGTTACACTTGTGCTGGTAAATGGGAGCCCTCCAAACCGCCCCCCAAACCCACTGTACCCACATGTAGGTGCCCCCCTTCACCCCTTAGGGCTATAGTAATAGTGTGGACTTGTGGGTGGTGGGTTTTGATGGGGATTTGGGGGGCTCAACACACAAGGGAAGGGTGTTATGCACCTGGGAGCTCTTTTACTTTTTTTTTTTTTTTTTTGTAAAAGTGCCCCCTAGGGTGCCCGGTTGGTGTCCTGGCATGTGAGGGGGACCAGTGTACTACGACTCCTGGCCCCTCCCACGAACAAATGCCTTGGATTTATTCGTTTTTGAGCTGGGCACTTTCATTTTCCATTATCACTGAAAAACAAAAACGCCCAGCTCACAAATTGTCGAATAAAACATGGACGTCTATTTTTTTCGAAAATACGGTTCGGTCCGCCCCTTCACGGACCCGTTCTCGGAGATAAACGCCCATGGAGATAGACGTTTTTGTTCAATTATGCCCCTCCACGTGTATACTATGTGTTTGCAGTCACGGTCACACAATTTCCTAAAAGCCCTTTTCTTCAAACTCAGAACAAGTTCTATAAAAATACCCTCAAAAGTTGAATATCCCCTGATTTTTGTTGAAGTACTTAGTGGAGATGTTAATTGTTTTTGGCTTGTTGACGACAGGTGTTTGTTTCTTTAGGGCTTCCTTTTGTTGCATTTGCCTTGCAGATGAATTTCTAAGCTTGAGAATAATAAGTATGTGTTTTATGATTCAAGTCAATTGCTGCCTTTTGCCTAAGCAAGACTAGGCCAGATGCTCTGGTGGTTCATGTTTGTCTTTAAGGTATTCTGGGACTGGTAAGGATTTCAGGAGCTAAGGGCAAGTTGGTGTGTTTGTACATCAGAGATATGCTTGCTTGTGTTATGGATCTTTTTTTTTTTATTGCATATATTTCTTTTCCATGAGTATTTTGGTTGCCACACCCTGGAAAATACACTGGCTTCCACTTAAAGAATGTATCATGTTCAAGGTATGCTCACTAGTTCATAAAATCATTCACGGAAATGCTCCTGCCTACATGTCAGATCTGGTAGACCTACCACCCAGGAACGCTAAAAGATCATCCCGCACATTCCTTAATCTTCACTTCCCCAGTTGCAAAGGCCTAAAATACAAACTAATGCATGCATCAAACTTTTCTTACCTGAGTACACAGTTATGGAACGCATTGCCACGCAACTTAAAAACTATCTGCGAACTAACCAACTTTCGCAAATCCCTGAAGACCTACCTATTCAAAAAGGCATACCAACAAGATCAGCAACTATAAACGTAATACACCGCAACCTTACCTACTATCAGCAATGTTCTGCCTACATCTACCTGTTCGAATTTCGATAACGTTATTTTCTATGGCATCTCCACCTACCTTTATCAGTACTATTTATTTTACTTATATCTACTTGTTTAAATCCCGATTATGCAATTCTTTTATGTAACACTAAATGTTATCTCTCATTCTACTATTTACTAATAATGACACATTGTAAGCCACATTGAGCCTGCAAAGAGGTGGGAAAATGTGGGATACAAATGCAATAAATAAATAAATATTGATTTGGATGTCTGCATTGTGATCTAAATTGAACATATACATTTGCAAATGTTTTCTTTTGTTTAGGTTTTGGAGGAATGTTATTTGATTGTAGATTTATAAATGGTTTAGGATTATTCTTGAATGTAATCAAACATATAAACGGCAAGTGACCGACTCACCTGCAAATGCGCAGTACAGACTTCCCTCTCTGTCCCGCCCTCGCGTCAAGATGTGATGACGTCAGAGGGCGGAACAGAGAGGGAAACGGAGTCGGAATCACTGTCGGACACTGCCACCTGGAAACGAACATGGCATGCACCAACCTCCACCCTCCCCCATCCCCGCCGCCTCTCCCGCCCTCCTCCGCATCGGGCCCCCTGCACTGACCTGACAGCACCTCTCACCTCCGTGTGGAAGCGCTGTAAGCAGCAGCAGAGCGATCGGCTGCTGCCTGCAGCACTTTCACAAGGAGGTGAGAGGTGCTGTCAGGTCAGTGCAGGGGGACCGGCACGGAGGGGGGAGGGAGCGGCGGCAAGGAGGGTAGCTGGAAATCTCGCCCGTTTTTACGGGCTTAACAGCTAGTTATTTCATAATCCACAAATAGATAAATTCCTAAGGGGTCCTTTTACTATGTGGCCATGTGGCAACCCAGAACTACCACCGGCCCAATTCGGGTGCTGTAAGTTGTTCCATCCTCAGCAGGCACCATTTCTGGTGCTAGCTGAAACATTAAAAAAAATATATTTCTGCAGGGGGTTACCCGGCAGTAATCAGACAGCATTGTGTGCTGCCCAGTTACCACTGGGTTAGCATGGGAACCCTTACCGACACCTTAATGGGTAGCGGTAAGTGGTCTCCCCTGAAATGACTGTGCGGCAAGTGCGAACTTACCGCATAGCCATTTCTTTTTGGAATGCCCCCGACAATCCCCTGGCCACACACCACCTTTTCAGATACACGCAATTAAGGTTAGACGCCGTGCTTCATGGAATAGCGCACAAGATGCACATGTAAATTTTTAAGACTGCCAATTAACATCAATAATGAGTTGTTAGCACCCTATCATCGATTATTCTGAGCTCAGTCAATTTATTTGCATGTGCATCGCTGATGCATGCACAAAATTGGGCATGGAACATTGTTTGCAATATATAGAATCTGGGGATATGAGTGTCTGTATATGTATATCTGTGTTGGTTCTGTGATTGAGAGAGGTGTTGAGTGTAGAGGATTGTTTAAAAAGTGCAATTCTGTAATTGCTATGTTTCCACGTTTCAGTGTTGAATGCTGTAGTCACTGGAAGTTTTTGTTTTTTCCCCAGTTTGCTGGTGGCTTCATTTCCAGAGATACCAAGTTACCCAGTTCCAGACTGGATATTTTGGAACAGTCCTAGATTTCTGACCAGCCTGTCCTGGTGCATTATGGGACTTGTAGTACTAATTTCAGTGGGCAAGATAAGGTACTACAAATCCCACACCGCTTTGGGATGTAAGATCAAAGCTAGGACTGGCCAAAAAGTCTCCAGTCTGGAACTGGGTAATCTGGTGGTATCTCTGCATTTCTCCTTCATGTCCATCAGATGCAGAAACTTTCCCCCTAATATTTAGCAGGTGGTGGTCAGCATTTTTTTTTTTAAAGCTGATCACAGCCAGATAAATTAGAAGTGGAAATTCAATACTAGGCCATCTCTAATTGTTGGAATTGAATATTTGGGCATGTTGTTACTATTTGGGTTTCTGTCAAGTACTTGTAACCTTGATTGGCTACTATTGGAAGCAGGATACTGAGTTAGATGCACCATTAGTCTGACGCAGTATGGCTATTCTTATGTTCTATGTAAAACAAAAATGTTTATGGTTAGTTTTGAGACAGGACAAGGGGGTTCAGATCGGTTTTGGGGAGGGAGCTATTGGGCCACTATGGATTTTTTCTAAATGTTGGGGCATCAGGTCAGCATGGTGAGGGGTGCCACTAGACATGAGAGAATTTTCTTACATGTTAGGAGGCAGGGTATTGTTTTTTTTTTTTTTGGGGGGGGGGGTCCTAGATAGGGGCCAATGCAGTTGTCAGCACTTTTTTAAAATGTCACCCCCCTCCTGTCAGTGCATGAGCTAATCATCACTTTCATAATGACATTTCATAACGAGCTGCAGAAAAACACAGCAGTAATGTGCATGATCATTGAATACTGCATCCTGTGGGTAATGTTTTCTGGAAAGCTCAAAGTCAACAACTTTAGACACAAGGTATGTTCCTAGATTTCCAGTATCTTAGTCTAGCCCTGCTGAAGACAACAGTGGCAGTGCACATAGCAACCAATACAAAAGCAAAAGAGTTCAGTCAGAAAGTTTCACAGTAGGAATAACAAGGAAAACAAAATAGATAACTTAAAATACAGTATATCACAACTAAGAAACTATTTGTAAATTGTGTGTGTATGTGTGGTGTGGGTATCTCTGTTGTGTGTTCTTTGTATTCTCTGCATGTTTTGTATTTATGGGGAAATCTGTGGATGATGCGATAGTTTTGGGTGGGGTAGATATGGGGAGCGGAATTTGCCGGATGGTGGGGCAGTTGCAAAATGTGATTTTTTTTCTGAGTGAGAGCAGTTTTTATGATAGGGCTGTTGTGGGGGTAGTTTTTTGTATGTAGGGCTTTTTATAAGGTCGTGAGAGAACTGTGGTTGGATTGGATTGGTTTTATTAATTTTATATACCACATTTATACCACAGTGTCAAAGTGATTTACAATTTACAGTTTCAATACAGTATTGCAAATAAACAGTTTCATTAAATAAAAATCTATTTTAAAAAATCAGTTAAAATGCTGTTGAAACAACTAAGAGGCAAACTAAGACATGCCCAAACTGGTGTAGGTGCGTATTTTGGACGCACACTGGCCCATTTCCTCAGCACGCCTGGAAAAAAGGCGGGTTTTTTGTGCCAGAAAATGGATGTGCAGCAAACTTAACACCAGCATGTGTCCATTTTCAGCCTGAGACCTTACCGCCATCCACTGACTTAGCAGTAAGGTCTCATGCAATAACTGGGTGGTAAGGGTTCAACGTGCATAAAATGCCGATTACCGCCAGGCAGGGGCGTAGCCAGACCTCGGCGGGAGGGGGGGGCCAGAGCCTGAGGTGGGGGGGCACTGTTTAGCTGCTGACCCCCCCACCACTTTGGACCCCCCTGCTGCCGCAACCGCAAACCCCCCGCCGCCGCCTCCTGCCTGCCCCGACGCCGCATCAGGTACCTTGTTTGCTGTGGGGGTCCACAAAACAAAGGCGCCGGAGTCGACTGGCACTGAAGAAGACTCTTCGGCTGGTGGGGATTGGGGATCCCTGCTAGCAAACAAGGTACCTGATGATGCGGTGGTGGGGTGGGCGGTGGCAGGGGGGATCAAATGTAGAGGGGGCCATGGCGTAATTTGTGGGGGCCCATGCCCCGTGGCCCCACGTAGCTACACCCCTGCCGCCAGGTAAGCGCCACGCGATAGAAAATACAAAATATTTTCTACATTGTGTTTTGGGCATGACAAAAATGGAATTACCACCCAGGGCACATGGTAGCCAGGCAGTAGTGCTAATTTGACATGTGTTGGATGCGTGTAGGTGCCTACGTGTCTTAGTAGAAGGGCCCCTTAAGTTTTTAAAAGCTTACGAACAAAATACAAAGAAGCACTGTGATGTTCCTCTGGCAAGAAGTTCCAAAGAGAAGGTTCAGCACATGAAAACGCTTGTGACTCTGGGCAAGTCACTTAGGGCTCCTTTTACTAAATGGCAGTAAGCCCAATGTGGGCTTACCGCTCGCTGTACAGGAAGTACCGTGGGGCTACTGCAGCAGCCCAGCGATACTTCCCACCCCTAGCTCACCGTCATTTCTGGCGCTAAAAAAATGTATTTATTTTTGTACTTCCAGAGTGTACCCAGTGGTAATCACTGCCCGGTTACTGCTGGGTTAACGCAGGAGCCCTTACTGCCACCTCAATGGGTGGTGGTAAGGGCTCCCTCCTCCCCCCCGAAATGGCCACGCGGCAAGTGCTTTACTTGCTGTGCCAATGCCAGCACCGGCCCCCTTTTGCTGCAACTTGGTAAAAGGGGCCCCAGATACAAAATAAGTACCTGTATATAAACCGTTTTGATTGTAACCACAGAAAGGCTGTATATCAAATCCCATCCCCTTTCCCTTTCCCTTTTTCGAGTTGTTGAAAGTTTGATAATATCCAAACCCGGGAGCTGCAAAAGACTTTTTTGTGATGAGCAAAGTAACCACTGAGAAATATATTTTATCAGCTTATTGTAGAGGTAAACTGGACATCCTAGAATGTTATAAAACAAACAACAACTTGAAGCAACCTGTGTAATTGGTATAATGCTGGAGTAATGTGATCAGATTTTTTGAACCCTTTTAAGAAATGGGCAGCTGTATTTTGCACCAATTGTAAGCGCTGGATTTACTCAGTCCGGCAAAAGGAGAGTTACAGTAGTCAAACCTACTTTTAACAAAAGCATGTACCAGTTTTATCAAATTGCTTTCAGTCAATACAGGTTTCCAATGTTATAACATCTTCATACTGATGGGGCAGTTGCAAGAGTGGTACAATTTTTTTTTTGAGGGGGTACAGTTTATGTGGTTGTGAGGGCAGTTTGTGATGAAGTTGGGGGATGGAGCAGTTGCAGAGGGGTATTGTTGGGGAGGTGTGGTTTGCAGGATGTGATATAAGATTCTATGAGGCTGGAGTAACGTGATCAGATTTTTTGAACCCTTTTAAGAAATGGGCAGCTGTATTTTGCACCAATTGTAAGCGCTGGATTTACTCAGTCCGGCAAAAGGAGAGTTACAGTAGTCAAACCTACTTTTAACAAAAGCATGTACCAGTTTTATCAAATTGCTTTCAGTCAATACAGGTTTCCAATGTTATAACATCTTCATACTGATGGGGCAGTTGCAGGAGTGGTACATTTTTTTTTTTTTGAGGGGGTACAGTTTATGTGGTTGTGAGGGCAGTTTGTGATGAAGTTGGGGGATGGAGCAGTTGCAGAGGGGTATTGTTGGGGAGGTGTGGTTTGCAGGATGTGATATAAGATTCTATGAGGCAGAAGCTGAAACTCCTGTAAAAATGCATTGGGCCATTTGTTTTGAGGGGGGGGGGGGGGAGAGTGCTTATTTCTCTACATCTTCAATCCAATTTGGCCTATTTTCAACCCTGGGTATTTTTTATTTTTTTATTTTTTTTTTTTTATTTATAGTTTCAAAATTACATATCTTCTCATAGAAGCATTCAGTAAGAAAAAGAAAAGAGAATAAAGGAACTAATCACATCATTGAGACAACTACTTGTCACAATAATAAGAACATTTTTAACTTATACATCGACCACTATATTGGAAATACTTAAATGGATCCAAGATATACTATAATACATAAAGGAAAATAATAACAAAATTGTTACATGCTCCGGGTACTTTCTCAATCTACCATACAGTGTCCGCATGGAAATCTAAATTTTAACAATAACATTCTCAGCTTCTCTAGCACTAATAAAGTCTTCGAGTTGTTTTGGATCAGAAAATTGATAATTATTTTGTAAATAAATAAAACGACAAATACAAGGAAATTTAAGAGTAAATGTTGCCCCTAAATTTAATACTCTTTGACGCAGGGCCAAAAAGGCTCTGCGCCTGACTTGAGTTTCTTTAGCTAAATCTGGAAAAATTCTAATTTTGGCTCCAAAAAACATCGAGTCCATGTGTTTAAAGAATAATTTTAACACCATCTCCCTATCTATCTCAAGTGCAAAAGTCACCACCGCTGTTGTCCTTTGTGTAACAACTTCTAGAGAGGATTCCAGAAAGGATGTTAGGTTCAGTCCTCCATCCACAGCCACCTTTTCTCCTCCAGCTTTAGATGGTATTGAAGTCTGAAGATATATCACTCTCGTAATGGGTGGTAGAGCTTCGCCCGGCATCTCCAGAACCTCTCTCAAATATCTTTTAACCATTTCAACCGCAGAAATAACAGGAGATCTGGGGAAATTGACAAGCCTCAAATTAAGTCTCCTCTGTTGATTTTCAATATATTTCAATTTCCTTTTAACGAAATTACTGTCCTTAATTGTGACTTTATTCAAGTTCTCCAGATTTGTAATTTTACTATCAAATACTTTTATTTCAGACAACTGTTGGGCGTTAATTTGCTCCTGGGCTGACAGGGCTTCCGACAATATCTTAATCTCCGCAGCGATTTTTTGCATTACTAACTGAAGAGAAGAATGCATTGAGAAAGTTAGATCCCATATGATTCAACAGTCACTACAGCTGGTTTCACCACTACGATATTAAACTCAGGAAGGGGAGTGTTGGAAATCCGCTGTAAATTCTCTTTCATTGCTAAAGAAAAGTTTTTAAACCCCTGTCCTACCAGGTTTCCTTCACTTCCTTCACGTTCGGCTGGGCTCCTTTCTTCGAGGGTCCCTTCCACTTCGAGTTCCGGGGCTCTCGAATCACTAGCCTCTCGGGCACTTCCTGGTTGTGGTGGCGCTGCGCGGACGTCGGGGCTCAAGGAAGCCCCGTCTACACTGCTGGCCGAGTTACTAAAAACCGGTCGGGTAGCAGGAGAAGATGTAGCCCGGGGTCCCAGCGATACGCCGCAGCTTTCCAGAGTCATCTGCCTCGATAAGACGGCACCAGCAGGGGTAACAGGAGCCTCCCTCACTTTGCCACGCCGTTTCCCCATAACTAAGGGTATCCGGCTGCCTTTCTCAGCTCAAACTGAGGTAGGTCGCGGAGACGCGTCTGGTGTAACAGTTTCAATCCAGCGCCATCTTGGATCGGGTATTTTGTTTTTAACATTTTTTTCAAAGTTTTATCCTATTCTGCTAAAATTTTGGAAGGCTATTTTGTCCCCAGACAGAAATTATTAACCACTTTTGTATGATTCTTGGGGTCAATTAAAAAAAAAAGGATTCCAGTCACATGATGTTTAATATCATTGGTCAGTCTAATCAATTAATTTTCCAGACACCTCGAATTCTGGCAGATGCTGGGCGATTTGAATGGATGCATGCCCTCTGTTTGAGCCTATGGCATTGTTTACAAAGGGAATGAACTTCTGCCTGAGCTTTTTTTTCCAGCGACATGTTGCAGGAATACACAAAGCACCACTCTCTCTTTATCTCTGCTTATGCCAGTGTTCTTCTGAAGGACACTGCTTTGAAATACAGGGTTCAAAGTTTTGAGGTCACAGTCTAGCTGCAGGTCCATTAGTATTTTCTCCTCCAAGGGAGTTCTGCAGTCCATTAGTTCAAGTAAATTGAACATTAACATTTAACTGGGACAGACATTTTCACTGCAGCTGTTTATTATAATACAGGTGGTGAGGTCTTCTCCAATTCACCTTAGCTTTCACGGAGCAGAACTAATCAGTAGATTGTTTGGCTTTTCCAAAATAAAAGTGGTCCTAGTGGTGCACTTAGCAACTAAGGCCATCTCCTTTCTGCTAAGTGCACCCCTATGAAGGTCTATAATTTTCATAACAATTCACCCTTGCTTTGAAAGCAACAATCAATGGGCACTGGTCTAGAAAGACTTCTTAGAGAACAATTTCCTTGACCTAAGGAGGTCATCCTAAGCTGAATCAAGACAGGAGAGATCAAAGACCTAGCTGAAAGAAAGACCTTGTCCCTGACCTTTTTATGTCATGGACTGAGGGATCACCTTGATTCTTAAGCCAACGACAAAGTATGTCTTAACAGTCGGCCATGGCAATTCATACTGGAAATGCTAGACTAAATATACATTATACTATATAGCACATCTTCTTTGTAACAGTATATGAAAATGTCTTTAGTCCCAATAAACAAGTGAAGCTGCCTGCAAATAGATTGTTCCATTAATGAGGGAGGACTTGGCAAGAAGTTAACTCTTGATTTTGGTTTTCTGTGGCTGACTTCTTTGTAGGATATGTTTTCTCTCTCCAGCTGTATTATTCTTTTTCTGAATCCTGTGGTTCTGTTGTATGTGGGGCTGTTGAAATGGTGATGTTCAGTGGCAGAAGTTCAGATTAAAGGGCCCCTAGCAACAAATTCTGAAAGGGCTCCCAAAGTGAGAAGGGGCAACTTCAAAAGATCTGGGAGCACCTGCAAGTTGGCCCCCTTCTTCCTTGGGTCCTCTACACTTCAGGGACCATTGAGCACCTGAACTTATACCTTTAGTGCATTTTATTATTTTATTTTGAGCCATTCAGAGCAGGTACATGGCTCTCTGTGTGTACCTGAGAATGTATTAACTGATTTACAAATGCATTACCATTTTTTATGGGTCACCAATACGAACTGTTACTAATACACTGCAAAGGTCTAGTAGCCAAATGTATTAATATGGGTTTCCTTTTTTTCCCAAGTAGTTTAGCTACCAAATCCTGAGCTGAATTTCAGTATCTTTTATACTGTTATCACAATTTGGTCCTTCTAGCTCAGCTCTCAGGGACAGGAACTCAGCAATAACTTTCCATTTCATAGATGAAGCAGGATTGCAGTTGACTATTTACATGCTTTATTTACCACTTTTATCAGATTGCTTCGCCATAGGCTTCTAAATAGCACATCTAACCTATAATCCCCTTGGACAATTTAATCCAAAGCACAATTACTAACAATTATGTTCCCTAGACCCAGCTGTTCTGATTTATCATGCTCCAAACTACAGTTTATTGGTTTTATGCAACATACTTACAACAATCTTATAGCTGCCTTGTCTGCCTTTACATATCACAGATCTTACTTAGCCTTGAGATTATTCTAATCAAGAGGTTTCCCTCCTTGAGCTCCTGGTCAGTAATATTCCCAGCCCACAAAGAGTCCAATGGCAACACTATAAATCAAGGTATATTTGTAATAGCACTACAATTACTTCTTTCAGCTTGTCTGTCTGTTCCTCCAGCACACGCAATTTGCCCAGACACTTTAAACACCAGATGAATGCTTACCTATGACTTCTAATCAGAATTCTTCATACACACATTGTCAGTTTCCTAAAACCCTGCCAGTTCCTTTATTCCTTAATCCACAATCTGTAAAGAGAATTCAAGTTCCTACCTCAGTCAGAGCCTGACAACTGTTGGTGCTTCCTCTCCTGAACAATTCTATGGCTTTGTAGCTCTACCTTTCCTGATCTTCTGCCTCACTGCAGTCTAAGGTTGATTTCCTTTTAATACCAGATTGTTCATTGGCCTCAGGTGCTTAATTGCCTTGACCTGTGTTTTGACAGCTACTTTCTTACAATACGTTGCAGACTACGTTTCATAAGTACATAAGTATTGCCATACTGGGAAAGACCAAAGGTCCATCAAGCCTAGCATCCTGTTTCCAACAGTGGCCAATTCAGGTCACAAATACCTGGCAGATCCCAAAAAAGTACAAAACATTTTATACTGCTTATCCCAGAAATAGTGCATTTTCCCCTAGTCCATTTAATAATGATCTATGGACTTTTCCTTTAGGAAGCTGTCCAAACCTTTTTTAAACTCCGCTAAGATAACCGCCTTTACCACATTCTCTGGCAATGAATTCCAGAGTTTAATTACACATTGAGTGAAGAAAAAGTTTCTCTGATTCATTTTAAATTTACTATATTGTACCTTCATCGCATGCCCCCTAGTCCTAGTATTTTTGGAAAGTGTAAACAGACGCTTCACATCTACCCGTTCAACTCCACTCATTATTTTATAGACCTCTATCATATCTTCCCTCAGCTGCCTTTTCTCCAAGCTGAAGAGGCCTAGCCGCTTTAGCCTTTCCTCATAGGGAAGTCATCCCATCCCCTTTCGTCGCCCTTCTCTGCACCTTGTCACCAGTAAAAACTATGGAGGTCTTTTACAAATGTGCGCTAGCATTTTTAGCATACGGTAAACATTCACGTGCGCTAGACACTAAGATGCCCATATGAATATAATGGGCATCTCAGCGTTTATTGCGCACTAATTTTTAGTGCACACTAAAAGCACTAGCGCACCTTTGTAAAAGGGGCCCTTACTTTCTGTCAGTTGATGATGCCCAGGGACTACAACTCCCAGCATTCCCATGTGTTCACTTTGAGAACTCTCCTATATACTCTGGAGCTTCCTCTGGTGCCAGACTGATGTATAATCAGTGATATACTGCCTAGTACATCACAACAGTAGTGCAGAATTCCAATTACTATGCTGGCCCTGGAGTAAAGGCCTGTATGTTTTTGAAAGCTCATTTTCTCAGGATTATTTTTTTTTTGTACTTTGAAAATCTTTTATCACCTAGAAAGACTCTACTAATACATTAGCAGCTCCTTTGTAGGCTTGGTTTATATGCTAGTCATGAGGCAGCACAAAAGTATGTTTACTAAGCTTTCTATTTTCCCTGGCCATAATCTAGCAAGAAGGTTTTTATATATAATGAAAGGGGATTGATTCAAGTGCCTTTTATAATGGGTTTTTTTATTTTTTGCTCTTAACATTTTACCATTAGGTGACACTTTTGGATTACGCCTCTGGGTATGTGAGTTTTTATTTCATCTCCACTTAATTGTATGCTTGTTTTGAGTAGTTGCTATTATTTATTAGTTAGTACTATGATTTTTATATTGTCTCTTACCATTTATTTTATTTGTGATATGAGTTTTTATGATTTATATGAATATGTTTTTCTATGTATTAACAGTTTTTATAGCCCCCTGACACAGCCCTTATAAAGGGTGAAACATGACCATGTCAGGCTTGTACTAGTTACGTATTTATGCTTTTATATGGTGAATACATTTGGACCTTTTTGCACCATCAGTTTGCTGTTCTGCTGCCTACCTTGTAGTTCTTCATGAAACCTTCTCCCTCGTTTTCCCCTCCTGTGCTTTATCCCTCATCCTGCACCCATCATCACCTTCTGCATTCTCTTACACTCCCAACCTCCTCTTGAGCCTTTTCTCTCGTCTCTCCCTACATATTATTCATCTCCCGTTCTGTTCTTTATCATTTTTAACAGGATTGGAGCATCAGGGAAGCCAGAGTTCAAATCCTACTGGGAGACCATGGAAATTAACTATGGGAAGCAGATCTGTGCTTTTTGGGATCTCCCTGGTACTAGTGACCAGGACTGGCCACTGTCAAACACAGGATGGTAGGCTTGATGGTCCTTCATCTGACTCAGCATAGCTGCTTTTTTTTTTTTTTTAATGTTGTTATGCTCTCTGGTCCCCTACCTCTTCCTGCATCTCCTCCCTCCATCTTTTTCTTGTTACCTTCTCTTGTGCATGCTCTCTTCTGTACTCTGTTCCCCTCACCTTCTTCTCTCCTGTGTATTCTCTCTCTCTCCTCCTCCTTTCCTACCCTCTTTCCCTCACCCCCCCCCCCCTCAATTCCTTCCTCTTGCATGTTTCCTCACTTCCTCTCTTATGATACCTCATCACTTTCGGCACTCTGGTCCCTTCACCTCCTCCTGCACATTCCAGTTTGGCATCCATGGGAAAAATGCTTGGCACATCTGGCTCAGGGTGCAGATTAGACAAGTGCCATTGTTCAGTGCATGGATAATATTGTTCTTTCTCTTATTAGACTTGCAGCAGTTTAAATTACCTTTACCCTGTTGCTAGCTACACAGCAGGCTTATCCTCACTACATTCCAAGAATGCCAGACAATAATATGGATACAGTGTAGCCTGCTGAATTTCAGAGAGTTCACAAGAAGGTGACAGGATACCAGAACTCACTGCAGTGAATGGAAAATATGGCACAGAGAGTGCAACTGCTCATAAAGAAAAACAGATGGTGTCAGTCGCTAACAATAAAGTTATTTCACAGTGCATTTTCCACCTGTGCTGTCCCATGGTGAGTGTGCCATGTGCTGCTGTGCTTCAGAAACAGAGGGGAGTTTTGCACTCATCCTCAAGTCAACTTTACTCCTGAACATGTACCCAGGTTTCTAAATTTCTTTTGGATGCTAAGAAAAACCTGTATTGTCATCAGTAAGTGTTTATATATATATATATATATATATATATATATATATATATATATATATATATATATAAAGTATCAATAAAAGAATTAAAACCTTGTAGGAGCTGGCCTGAAGGGTCATTGCCAGCTGGCTTCTTCTTGGTTTTGATGGGTCTGGAAATGCTCAGTATCCAACAGCTATACATACTGAGCATGTTCAAAATTTTCTAGAGAGCCTTGATTTGTAACTACTTTCCAAGGAGTGCCATCGTGGTGGCTGGACTCGATGAGACGGGGCTAAAAGTGTTAATTTAGAAGGTAATTTTATAATAGGTCACATGGAGGGGGATAATCGAACGGGGGCACCCATCTCTAAGGATGGCCCTGTAAAGGGGCGGGGCAACCCATATTATCGAAACAAGATGGACGTCCATCTTTCATTTCCATAATATGGTCGGGGATGCCCAAATCATGAAATTTAGGTCGACCTTAGAGATGGTCGTCCCTGGTTTTCGGCGATAATGGAAAGCGAGGATGCCCATCTCAGAAATGACCAAATCCAAGCCATTTGGTTGTGGGAGGAGCTGGCATTTGTAGTGCACTGGTCCCTCTAACTGAATGGAAAAAGGCCTTCCCTTACTGATCTGGAAAGGAATGGGCATGCATGAAGGAAATTGCATGAAAATGAGCTGCACGCTGTTAGCTCATTTGCACACAATTTCCTTCCTAAAGAGGGGAAGTGACAGCAGTTGAAGATGTCCAAAGCATGGATTTTTCTGTGAGAAGGATGTCCATGCCTAACTATGCTTCTGACACCCTCTTTATTTGTTTATTTGGATTTTGGATCACAAATAGCAGCAGTGGGATTTGAACTGGCCACCTCCAGATTGCAAGACCAGTGCTCTAACCACTAGGTCACACAGCCACTCCTCCATTCTGTTCCACTCCCTTGAAATTTGGCCATCCCTGTGGGGGGCAGTTGAGGACGTCCAAAATGTTTGAAAGAATGATGTCCACGCCTTCGTTATGCCTCCACTGACACACACATATTTGCCCCACAGGGACTTGCATACTTCCCCCCCCCCCCCCACACACACAGGGATGGCCAAATTTCAAGAGAGTGGCCTAGTGGTTAGAGCACTGGTCTTGCAATCCAGAGGTGGCCAGTTCAAATCCTACTGCTGCTACTTGTGATCCAAAGTTTAAATAAAGAGGGTGTCAAAGGCATGGATGTCCTTCTCACAGAAACATTCACATTTTGGACGTCCTCAACTGCCATTGCAGGGACGGAGGCATAGCAAAGGACATACTCTGAAAAAAAAAAAAGACAAACGTTTTTGAAGTTGTTTTTTTCAGGGTGAGAGGTGGTTAGTGACCACTGGGGAAGTCGTGGAGGTCATCCCTGATTCCCTCCGGTGGTCATCTGGTCAGTTCGGGCACCTTTTTGATGCTTGGTCGTGAAAAAAAATGGACCAAGTAAAGTCGTCCAAATGCTCATGAGGGATGCCCTTCTTTTTTCCATTATCGGCCGAGGACGCCCATCTGTTGACCACGCCCCATCCCGCCGACACGCCCCCTTGAACTTTGGCCATCCCCGTGACGGAAAGCGGTTGAGGATGCCCAAAATCGCCATTCGATTATGCCGATTTGGGCGACCTTAGGAGAAGAACGCCCATCTCCCGATTTGTGTCGGAAGATGGGCGCCCGTCTCCTTCAAAAATAAGCAGGATAGGTGCCTATTTCTTATTTTATAAAGACATGTAGGTGCCTATGTGAAGTCATAACAACATAGATGCAAATCCCTGGATTCTATAAAAAAGGTATCATCTTATTTTCTTTTCCATGTTTTATTTTGTTTGATTTCTATTGATATCCTTAAGAGTGGACTAACACGGCTACCACACTCCTATACTACTTAACTGAAATTGCGTGCATAAATCCAGTCGTATTCTGGATTTGCATGTGCAATTTAATTACTTAAGCCAGTCAGTGCCGATAATTGCCACTTAACAAGCAATTATTGACAATAATTGGCATTAGTTAGAATTTATGCGCATAATTTGCTAACTGTATGCTGTAAAGTGGTGCATGCAAATTCTAATGCGTGCTGCCAAAAAGTGGACATGGCCATGGGCATAGAATGGGTGTACCATAATCATTAAAAAATCTAAGTGCATGGTTATAGAATACACCTGCTCCGTGCCTAATTTAGGTATTGGTATTTATATCATTTTACTTGGTGTAAATGGACACACCTAAAGCTAGGTGCAGGCATGGCTACTATAGGCATATTCTATAAACTGGCTAGATATCCCTTATAATAATTTCCACCTCCAACGTTCTGAAGCTGACTCCCATGGCACTGAAAGGTTCGTAGCCTCCTTGCGGTTCGTGGGGTTCGTGCTGCCTGTAAGCATCTGTCTCACTGTCCTGCCCTCGCGTCATAACGTTATGACATCAGAAGGCGGGACTGAGGGAACGAACTCGAAGGGAAGGCTGGATACGGGCAGGCTACAGACGGGCAGGGCTTTCAATAATGCGGCTGCTTCGACAGAGGTAATCGCTGGGTGGCTGGGGGGTGGGCAGGGGAGAGAGGAGAATCGCTGGGTGGCTGCAGGGGGAGCAGGGGAGAGAGGAGAATCACACATACTCTCTCTCTCAGAGACACACTTGCACCCAGTCTCACTCTGTCTCTCTCTCACACACACACACACTCGCACAGTGTTGCCAACCATGCAGGGGGGGGGGGGGAAGGCCAGGGGGTCCTCAGACCAGAGGGGAGGGGAGGGGAATGCAGAGAGGGGAGGGGGACGGGATCCTCAGACCACAGGGGAGGGGAAGGGGTCCTGGGACCTGAGAGGGGGAGGGGGGAGGGGATCCTTAGACCAGAGGGAAGGGGAGGGGATCCTGAGACCTCAGAGGGGGGAGGGGTCCAGAGACCACAGGGGAGGGGAGGGGGCCTGAGACCTCAGAGGGGGGAGGGAGGAGGGGGAGGGGTCCTGAGACCAGAGAGGGAGGGGGCGTATCTCTGTCACACACACATTCTTTCTGTCACACACACACACTCTCTCTCTCTCTCACAGTCAGTGTACCTCGGAGGGAGGGAGGGAGGGAGGGAGGGGGGACGACCCTGGAACTCAGAGGGAGGGAGAGAGGAGGGGACGACCCAGGAACTTGGAGGGAGGGAGGGGGATGACCCAGGAACTCGGAGGGAGGGAGGGGGTGACCCAGGAACTCAGAGGGAGGGAGGGGGGACCCTGGAACTGGGAGGGAGGGGGCCACTGGCACACACTCTCATTCTCACATACACACTCGCACATTCACTCTCTCTCTGTCACACAGTCACTCTCACACACACTCTCTCAAACATACACACTCCGAGGAAAACCTTGCTAGTGCCCGTTTCATTTATGTCAAAAACGGGCCTTTTTTACTAGTATTCTATAACCATGCCTAACTTTAGGTGCAGTTTATAGAATACATCTTGGCGTATTTTTCGGCACTGATATTTAAGGCGTCATATATAGAATCTAACCCATAGGGGGTAAATCTATGCACCTAAAATTAGGGAACAGACATAAAGTATGCACATACCTCTGTGTTTTATAAACAACACATTTAAATCATGACTGCTTGTACTGTGCCCTTCGCAATACCTACATCCATAGCAGTGCATGGTTAGTAAATTATCCACTTCCACCCCCAGTATTTTGGATTGAAGATCTAGAGGTAAATTGTTCCCATCTAGAGATATAACATCAGTGTATCTTGGATTGGTGATAGATCCATACCATAAAAAACTTAGTTGTATTCTTATTAAATTTGAGCCAATGGACTGAAATCCAGTTTTCTATCATACTAACACAATTTCGGATATTAGATAAAGTCCACAACTGAGATACAGGTAATATGACAGTAATATCATCTACATATATATAATATTTAAACCCAATGTAGTCAACAGCTTCTCCATGGGACTTTATAAGCAAATTAAAAACTGAGGGGGAGAGTGGGGAACCTTGTGGAATATCACTAAGAGATCTCCATCTCTCTGAACTACTGTGTAGTATCAGTCAAAAACCCCCCTCTAAGCCAGGATATTACCTGTCCTTGAATTCCAAAAAGGTCAAGGTCTTCTTTCATCAAATCAAAATATACCCTAGTGAGATCAAATTGGATTACAATAGTGCATTGACCTTTACATAATAATTCTTTACCATATGCTATCAGGGCTGACACTACCATCTCGGTACTGTGGTTCCTTCTAAAACCAGAAAAAGATGTAAGATATCAAATTATAGGACTGGAGGAGTGGTCTAGTGGTTAGAGCATCGCTCTTGCAATCCAGCGGTGGCTAGTTCAAATACCACTGCTGCTCCTTGTGATCTTGGGCAAATCACTTAACCCTCTATTGCATCAAGTACAAACTTAGATTGTGAGCCCTCCTGGGGCAGAAAAATATCTAGAGTACCTGAATGTAACTCACCTTGAGCTACTACTGAAAACGTTGTGAGCAAAATCAAAATAAATAAATTGTTCTGTAACATAGCCTTCCATTGCCTTTATGAACAGTGAGATAGATGCAACCAGTAGTTACTTACTTCAGACAAACGACAGTGAATCCCTGTAGGAGAAAAATTTTCGCCACGTAAGCTCAAAAATTTACTCCTGCACAACTTACTTCATCAGATTTTGGAAGTGTACCCGCTGTTTCTCAGCTGAAAAAAAAAATGAAACTCTAGTAACATAGTGGTAATTTAATATTGTATTGTGCCCTTTGCGATTTCTATTTGGGCAGAAGAATGACTTTTAGCTGATTGACAGTGGCTTAGATCTCTTATTGTAACTGCATGGAGAAGCCATGTTCTTCCTGGATAGTTTACATATAGTAACATAGTAACATAGTAGATGACAGCAGAAAAAGACCTGCATGGTCCATCCAGTCTGCCCAAGACAAACTCATGTGTATACCTTACCTTGATTTGCACCTGTCTCTCCCAGGGCCCAGACCGTACAAGTCTGCCCAGCAGTTTTTCCCGCCTTCCAACCACCTGTCCCGCCTCCCATCACCGGCTCTGGCACAGACCATACAAGTCTGCCCTCCCCTATTCTCGCCTCCGAACCACCAATCCCTCTTCCCCCCACCTGCTTCGCCACCCAATTTTAGCTAAGCTTCTGAGGATCCATTCCTTCTGCACAGGATTCCTTTATGCATATCCCACGCATGTTTGAATTCCGTTACCGTTTTCATCTCCATCATCTCCCGCGGGAGGGCATTGAAATGGTGTACCAGAATTTGTCTTTCTAATATCTTGTATGGGTACAATGGGTATGTACATTGTACCTTGCTCAGAAATGGGGATGATCTAGGCTATAATACTTTCAATTGTTAAAGAAATAAAAAGGAGGAGGAAGATTGTAAACTCTAGATGCAGAGATTCCAGCATCTTCCTCATCTGAACTCTGCCTAAGGTGATATAATGGAGGAGGGGATTTGCCTGTTCATGACTAGGCAGTGTGTGTGTGTTGGGGTGGGGGGTGCAGGTGGGTTAATTCTATGAGGAGCCATTTGTTAACATTTAAACATCATTTGAAAGCACATTTATTGTGCATGGCTTTTCATGTTCCTGCTGGTCTTTGTTTTTTTGACTATCTAAGAAGCTTGGACTTTATTTTTGACTTTTCTTTCAGTTTGACTGTAATTCTGTTATGTTAATGAATCTATTGTAAGTGGTTTTTATGTATGTTTTTTGTTTACCGTCCTGGATAAGGGTGAGTTATAAGTAATAAATCCAATCCACCTAGATTTAGGCAGCAAGCACATACAAATGTTGGCAATCTAGGCATTTTACCCATGTATGTGAACACATCTGCACATAACTGCTATTTTATAAAATGCGCTTAAAGTTGTGGACACTACATTTAGGCTTAAATATACACACGTACATGTTAATTGAATGTAATTAGTGCCAAGAATTGCTTGTTAAAAAGCCAATTATTGGCACTAATTAGCTTGTTATTCAATTAAATTACGCACGCAAATTGGGCACACAGGGGGATAGCTTTTTGCATTGGACTATTTGAAAACTATTCTTCTCGGGCCTCTGTATGTTTAGGGTGAAAAGGACAAAAATATAAAAATTCACAAGGAGCAAACACGTCCCTTTTTCATACTTTGGCGTTTTGGTAGCCACATTTTTACATCTCTTGGATTGAAGGGAACTGTATTTTCTTCTTCTTTTCTTTTTTTTTTTTTTAACAGTGTTTCTTTCCTTCACTGATTTATGAGTGATTGTGCTATCTGAAATATGCCACCATTCAGAGAATACTCATGAGGCCTGGCTCAGCCAAGCCTGCCTGGAACAGCTCAGGGTGAAAGCATTGGAACAGGCCACAGATGGCTTCCATTTAAAAATGTTCCTGGCTTTAAAGATTCAGTGTAATAAGGATTCCCAGGAGCAGGCGGGAGGTGTAGGTTTGATGCATATGATATAGTAGCTGAGCCACTTAAGACTGCCTTTTTTAAAAAGAACTTATAGCCCCTACACATATTAATGTGGTGGGGAAACATGAGCTATCAAAACCTGTCAATAGCAGCTAGTGCATGAAAGATGGGCCGTTGTGAACAAAGCACAATAGAACAGATTTAGAATAGCTAACCGGTAAAAAGTTGACAGGGATTTTTCCTTCAGCTGTCATTTTCCCCCTTCCATGCCTTCCAGGTTGCTGGGTTCTTTTTATGTTACAGGAGTCTATGAGTTGCTGCATAACCCTTGATCTGGTAGTTCACTGTATATATTATTCTTATTTTACTAACAGAGGTTAATAGGGCAAGAAAGCGCCTATTTTTAACCTATTCTATAAAGACATAGGAGCCTATGGTGCTCATTTTCAAAGCACATGGACATTTTAAAAAGGCAAAAAAAAAAAAAAAAGTCCATAGGCCGAAACCATCCAAATAGCGATTTTAGAAAGGCAGAAATAAGACATTTTACATTGCAGTGATTCAGATAGCAAGGGGGTAGGCTGGAAGAGTATTGTGGGCAGGACTAGGGTGGGACCAAAGTTAGGACGTACAACAACAATAATGGAACAGGAAGAAATATCCGAGGGGGAAAAGGAAGGAAGTTTTTCTCTAGACTTGTTTCAATCATTTCCAAGTAGCAAAAAGGTTCTCTGAATGATCAGCTGAACACTGGAGGGATTAAAGCTTGACCCCTCCTTAATCCCCCAGTGGATGATGTCCCCTTCCCACCCCCCCTAAGAAGTGAAACTGAGAGAGGATGCCGGGCTCTATGACAGCTTCAGGTATTATGGACATACCCAACAAAGCAGCAAGAGGGTCTTGGGAGTGGTCTAGTGATCAGTGCAGTGCAGGGCCGGTCAAACCCGGTAAGCGGGGTAAGCACCGCAGGGGGGCGCCTGCCTTCAAGGGCGCTGTCATACCGCGCTGCCCTTGGTGCTTTAAATCTTTAATTTACCTCAGTTCCAGCAGCCGCTTCATTTGAAAGCCCTGCCCTGTCTCTAGCCTTCCCTCCCTTCGTTAGTTCGTTCCGCAGTCCCGCCTTCTGACATCATTTCCTCGAGGGCGGGACTCTGAGGGAACAAACTCACAAGGGAAGGAAGGCTAGAGACAGGGCAGGGCTTTCAAATGACGTGGCTGCTGGAACGGAGGTAAATTAAAGATTTAAAGTACCAAGGGCGGCGCGGTATGGCGGGGGATGGGGCGAAGGAGAATCGCTGGACAGGGGCAGGGTGGGAGAAGAGAGAAAGGAGATGGGGGGGCGCCAACTCATAGTCTGCTGGGGGGCGCCAGAGACCCTAGGACCGGCCCTGGTGCAGTGGACTGTACAGAAGGTCCAAATCCCAAATTGAGAGCCCTCCCAATACAACAAAATACCTACTGTACCTACATCTAGGAGACACCTACAATTGTTTTGGCCATTGCAGCTGATATTAAAAAAAAAAAAAAAAACCCAAAACAAACAACTCTGACTGTGGTTGCTGAATATCACCCCATTAGTTTTGGCTTGTAAAAGGCAGGTCAAAACTAAATAGGTAGTGACAGTCAGCAGTGAACACATGTATAGAAGCACTAAACATGAATATTTATTTAAATGTTGTGGGCAGTGTTTAAATAAACACACTGACTATCACAACTGAAGTTTGCTCCCATGGAGTAGCCTAGTGGCTAGTGCACCAGTCTTGCACTCTAGAGGTGGCAGGTTCAAATCCCACTGCTGCTCCTTGTGATCTTGGGTAAGTCACTTAACTCTCCATTGCCTCAGGTACAAACTTAGATTATGAGCCCTCCTAGGACAGAGAAATATCCAGCATACCTGCATGTAACTCACCTTGAGCTACTACTGAAAAAGGTGTGAGCAAAATCAATAAATAATAGTTTTAGATTCTGTTGCTACTATTTGAGATTCTACATGGAATGTTGCTAGTAGAGGAGTAGCCTAGTGGCTAGTGCAGTGGAACATAGAATGTTGCTACTAGTGGAGATTCTGTTGCTACTATTTGACATTCTACATGGAGCACTGCTGCTGGTAGAGGAGTGGCCTAGTGGTTAGAGCACCAGTCTTGCAATCCCGAGATGGCCAGTTCAAATCCCACTGCTGCTCCTTGTGATCTTGGCCAAGTCACTTAATCCTCCGTTGCCTCAGGTACAAACTTAGATTGTGAGCCCTCCTGGGACAGAGAAATATCCAGAGTACCTGAATGTAACTCACCTTGAGCTACTACTGAAAAAGGTGTGTGAGCAAACTAAATAAATGGTGTTCCTACTTTATTTTTCAGTTGTAGCTCAAGTGAGTTACATTCAGGTACAATAGGTATTTTTCTGTCTCTGGAGAGCTTGCAATCTAATTTTGTACCTAAGGCAACGGAGGGTTGAGGGGTCCTTTTACTAAGCTGTGGCAAAAAAAAGGCCTGTGGTAGTGTGGGTGCATGTTTTTTGGTGCGCACCGAGACAGTTTTTACTGCGTCTGGGTAAAAGGGCTTTTTTTCAATGGGCCGGGAACAAGGACCTGCGGTAAAATTGAAACCAGCATGCGCCTATTTACAGCCTGAGCCCTTAATGCCACCCATTGATCTAGCGGTAAGTGCTCACATGCAACACGTGCAGTGACTGATCGGCCCATGCCGACTGATGCATGTGGTATGGGTACACGCCTAATCCGAAATTACCGCTAGGGATTGTGCGCTAGCCTAGCGGTAGTCTCGTTTTGGCATGCGCAGCACAGGTGTAGAGCCTACCTCGCCTTTGTATAAGGGCCCCTGAGTGACTTGCCCAGATCACAAGGAACAGTGATGGGATTTGAACCAGGGTCCCCTGGTTCTCGGCCTACTGCTTTTTAAAAACATTATTTCACATTCAGTGGGAATATTCAACTCTTTCATCCCACTGATGGTAGCAAGTCAGACAGACATAAAATGTAATAAATCTTCCCCCAAATGCATTTATTTTGCACTCCTGAGCTGGATAGTTAAGTGAACCCTTGGGACCACATCTGAGCCAAACTCTTTGCTCTGCTCTCCCTGCCGGGACCTTCCAGCACATTATGTAAGGAATGTTTGCACTGTAGACATTTTGGTGGGTTTACTGTTCAGACATTGTTGCTGACTGATAGCTCACAGTTAATGTACACTGCATGCAGCCACGTAGCCACATCACCCTGTGGTGAAAGAAAAGTGAGAAAATATGAGAAATTTGAAGAAATCCAGTAGAATCTGAAAGTTGATTAACTGTCATGAAGAGAGAGCCAACATCTTTTCCTAATATGCAGTGATGGCTGATGCAATGTTACACCGAGTAGGTAAAGTGGTTTTTTTTTATACATGTTCTCTCTGTGGCAAGGTTACCCAAATTTTGGAGGGCAAACCTGAGATACTTGTTCCCATGGTACAAGTGAAGTGAAAAATCAGTTTACCTTAGAAAGATTTTTATCAGCTTAGGGTATGATTCCTTAAGATTTTTCTCTTATCTGCCTATTGGTGAAACAGGCACTGGCCTCCAAATATACAATTTTCGAAATATCTAAGAACATTCTTTAAATTTTCTAGCTAAAACAATATTGGGGACCCAAATTATCTGGGTTATGTACTGTACAAAAGGTAAACAAGAGAAGTCAAATCACCCCAAATCTTGTGTTCTTCCATAGCATAAAAAAAGAATAACTCTATAAATTGGTGCCCAAAGGTGCTAATTGTGCACCTAAGTTATATAAACCTCGTACGACCACCTACACCACTTCCAGAGAATACTAAAAACTTATCTTTTTAAAAAGGCATACCCTACCAACCCAACAAAGGCCTGATTTCTGCAACACAATAACACTAGAATTCAAAATGCACAAAACACAACTCTCCCACTGTTCAACGACCTTATGTGGCTGTCCCACTTGAACTTTATCTCATCTCAACATCACTCTGTATTTGTAAACACAAGTAAATAAATAAATAAGTATTTATTTGTTTCATTTAAGGGGCGTAGCCAGACTTCGGCGGGAGGGGGATCGAGAGCCCGAGGTGAGGGGGCACATTTTAGCTCCCCCGGGTGCCGCCGACCCCCCCCCAGCCATTATCAACCCCCCCCCCACCATTGCTGACCCCCCCTGCCGCCGCCACCAACTTTGACGACCCTGCCGTCGCCTACCTTTGCTGTTGGGGGACCCCAATCACCGCCAGCCAAGTAGGTCCTCTTCTTCCCGCGAAGGCTTCGTTTCTGTTTCTGTGAGTCTGACGTCCTGCACATACAACGTGCAGGACGTCAGAAACAGAACAAAGCCTTCGTGGGAAGAAGAGGACCTCCTCGGCTGGCGGGGATTGAGGTCCCCTGCCAGCAAAGGTAGCCCACGGTGACGGCGGGGGAGGGTTGGCAGCAGGAGGGGGGGGTCCAGAGGGTCATTGGCAAGGTGGTCCAGGGCCAAATCTACGGGGGCCCAGGCCCCCTGGCCCCACGTAGCTATGCCACTGATTTGTATCCCACATTTTCCCACCTATTTGCAGGCTCAATGTGGCTTACATGGTACCGCAATGGTGGTATACCATTGCTCTGTAAACGGAACCCTATGTGCACTATTCTATAACAGGGTTTAAAATCACTTATGCCTAAATTCTATATATGGCGCCTTAAGTTGTGCACGCTAATTTGTCTGCATGGCTAAATTGCGCAGACAACTTAATTATCAAGCCAATCAGCACTGATAATTGGTACTTAACAACCAATTAACAACATTAATTGACTTTAATTAGAATTTATGTGCACAACTTTCTAGGCGCATTCTATAACGTGGTATGCAAAAGTTCTAATGTGTGCAGTTGGAAAGGGGGCGTGGCCATGGGCATGGAATGGGCAGGTTGTGGGTGTTTCAGAAAACTATGGGACCCTTTTACAAAGGTAAGTATGCGCCATGTGCGCCCAACGCACATCAAATTGCCACTACCGCCTGGCTACCGCATGCCCCGAGCAGTAATTCCATTTTTGATGCACACCCAAAACACACAGTAGAAAATATTTTCTATTTTTCTACCACCTGGCTGTAATTGGCAGTTTATGCGCATTGGCTGCTTACCGCCTGGTCAATGGGTGGTGGTAAGGTCTCAGCCCAAAAATGGACGCACGCTGGTTTTAATTTTGCCGCATGTCCATTTCCTGGCACAAAAAAATATGTCTTTTATCCAGGTGTGTTGAGCAAATGGACCTGGGCGTGTCTAAAACACGTGCCTGCATCAGTGCAGACCACTTTTAGGTGCACCTTAGTAAAAGGGCCTCTATGTGCACTACTATGGAATACACCTGATCTGTTCCTAACTTAGGAGCAGGTATTTAGGCCTGGTTTTAGGTGGCCTAAATGGGTGCATCTAAATATTAGTCGCAAGAATGGCACGTGAGAATATTCTATAAACTACAACTAACTTTAGGCATAGTTTGTGGAATCACACAAACCGTGCGGTTTTTCTGCGCTGATTTTTAAGGTGCCATTTATAGAATTTATTCCTTAGCACATAAGCGTGAGGGAGCATAAATATTGGTGGAGCATGGGTGGGTCATGGGTGTGTCTCTGAGATACATGTGTAACTTATAGAATACTGTACATTACATGCATTTCAGGGCACAATTAGGTGCCAACAGTTACAACTGCCATTGACTTGGTGTAACTGTTAGCTGTTCACTTTAAGCACGCCAATGCCAACTTCTGTTAGTATTCTATAATTGAATCTTGGTGTCAAGATGCTACTATGGAATTGGCACAAAGCACAAGGCACTGGGGTGCTTAATCTTGGCACCAGTTTATAAACTTGCCACTGTATGCGGTATCTTCCATCTTAAGTAGAGGAGTGTGGTAGCCGTGTTAGTCCACTCTTAAGGTTATCAATAGAAATCAAACAAAATAAAACATGGAAAAGAAAATAAGATGATACCTTTTTTATTGGACATAACTTAATACATTTCTTGATTAGCTTTCGAAGGTTGCCCTTCTTCGTCAGATCGGAAATTAGCAAATGTGCTAGCTGACAGTGTATATAAGTGAAAACATTCAAGCATTACTATGACAGTCTGACAGGGTGGGAGGATGGGGGTGGGTCGGAGGTATGCATGGGGACATCAAAGCATATCAGCGTTTGATTTCTATTGATAAACTTGCTACTAAACTCTCTTTCACAGTTTTAAGGTTTAATTTATTTGATTGCCTGCTTAGGGTCAGACCATCAAAGCGAATAACACATAGCAAAATTATATAAAAAAAGAGATAACAGAGGGAAAAGTACCATAGGACAATACAAATCTCCCTATGTGGGACATACATGAAAACCATAATACTCTGAAACATGTTCCAATATTTCTTATAAGGGCCCTTTTATTAAAGGGTTGGCATGTGGCAATTAGGCTTGCTGTGTGCCAATGATTAACTACCACTGGGTTACCCAGTGGTAATTCCACCCCCACAGCACACACCATTTCTGGCACTAAGGAAATTTATTTCCGTATTTTAACCCTGGCGGGTGGCACTGCCTGATTACCGCTGGGTTAGCATGGGAGCCCTTACCGCCACCTCAGTGGGTGGCAGTAAATGCTCCCCCCTGAAATGGTTGCATGGCAAGTGCAAACTTACCACATGACCATTTCCTTTTTTGACCATTTTACCCTTTGCGGTAAAAGGGGCCTCAGCGTGTGGCAAAAACACACGCTTCTGCTAGCACAGGGCCCTTTTTACCACAGGTAAAAGGGCCCATATTTATTATCCTGTTTCAGAATGTAAAATAGTTTTGTTCCTTTTGATGTCTCTTCTTTGCTTCTGCCTATTCTTTCTTGTCTTTCTCTGATGAATTGGTTCTTTTTTTCTCATTACCATTTCTATTCAGGTTCTTTGTCTCTTTCACTCAGTGAATTGATGAGGTAAGGGGGTACAAACTTGCACATTCAGGGACAATCCCTGGTAATGGGAGACATTTAACAACCTCATCCTCCTCACCAGCACTGATGTTCATTCCTACCCATTCCTCAAAGTCTCAAATTTTGTGGATTTATACAGGCAGACTCCCCTTCAACCTAAACTGTGCCAGAAAAGAAAGAAGCCAGGATGATTCATGAGGGCTGAGTTTCAAATGCTTCCTGTGCAGAGAGCCACAGCAGTATTCCACCTCCTAGCGGATATTAAGGCTGTGCTGCCTGTCCTTTGAAATGTAATAGGAAATCTTAATGAAATGTCTTATATTAATTTTGTTTCACTTTCAAAAAGTCACAACTTGGGCACTCGGCACATACTCAGAGACATAGCCCCTTGCGTCACATATTAATACACTGGAATCCGCTTTTTGACAGAAATTGGAATTTATTTAGGCCGCAGCCAGGAACATCTAACATTGTATTTCTAAAAATAATACATAACATATTCCATTACTTGTCATAATCTTCACATTTCTCTCTTGCATGGGTACACAGCTTCCATCAACCGTTGCTTTTATTGCCTCATAGGCCGTGCCGTCCAAGCACCCTGTGTTTCCTCTCTGTGCTGTCTCTCATAGCACCCGTTGTCTTTCTAGTGTATCCCGTTGAAGGATGCACCTACCATCTTTTCAAATCTGATGTTCTGGGCCTCCTGGCCGCCCAAGCCAGGAGACAAGATGTGAATCTGCTACCATGCAGGCATATATTTCTTTGCTTAAGTTTCAACTTTTTCAAACAACGATTTACCACATAACATAACTTTTATCTGTTAAGCTGCTGTGTACCCGTTGCTGTCACTGTATAACCGTTGTAGCCTGATGCCGTCCAAGCACCCTGTGTTTCCTCTCTGTGCTGTCTCTCATAGCACCCGTTGTCTTTCTAGTGTATCCCGTTGAAGGATGCACCTACCATCTTTTCAAATCTGATGTTCTGGGCCTCCTGGCCGCCCAAGCCAGGAGACAAGATGTGAATCTGCTACCATGCAGGCATATATTTCTTTGCTTAAGTTTCAACTTTTTCAAACAACGATTTACCACATAACATAACTTTTATCTGTTAAGCTGCTGTGTACCCGTTGCTGTCACTGTATAACCGTTGTAGCCTGATGCCACTGCTCATGGTAGCGACACCTCACTTGCAGTGGGCTCCCCCTAATCCTGACTGCGGCCATTACTTAAAGTTATCGCCTCAATGTAGTCCTGAAAGTCCGAATTGAAAATGTCCAGCCCTATATCTGATAAATGTACCCCGTCTGCTCTATACAGGCCCTCACAAGATTCTGTTATTAAATCATGCCTAATAACATGCCCTTTTATGATTTGCATGAATTTCTCCATCCATCTATTGATCTTTTTTCTGGTCTTATCCACCGACCCGTGAGATCTTTCATCCCTCCAAACCCGCCGTGGGATGATATTGGACCACGCTAAGCGCAACTGTGGCACTAGGCATGCCAATTTGAGAAGATCATTCTGTATGTTTTTTAATAGTAATATGCTGTTGACTCTGGCCAGATCGTTGCCTCCCAGATGTACCATTATCGTGTGTGGAGCATGTTGGGTCTGTTGGCATCAGCTGTGGCCATGTCATCCCTCTAATACCTATCCAAGTTACTGATACCTTTTCTGCGTGCATACCAAAGTTCTCTCCGGCCGGTGTTAAAGCAGCCCTTCTATGTGCCCAGTGAATGTACGAGTGTCCGCGTACCCAAATCTGCCTCTGCTTGTCCTGGCGACCTGCAAGTCATATGTGAAGTGGGAGGTTATCAGGCTATAAAGGTATAGTATAACAAGGGAAACCGTTGTGCTATCTTGTTGCTTCATTACTAGGTCTAATGTATCATTTATATACATTAGATTTCCATCAGCCTAGCTCCTTGATTCGCTCCTTGGGTAATCCCTGGGCTGCTGCTGAAGTAGCTGCACCGATTCTGAATGAGTGCGTGTTAGAACTACTTGGCTGCATGGCTGCTCGCTGGACACAAAGGTGCAGCACTCTAGAAAATTGAAATCGGGTTATGGGGTATTGTTGGTATGAATCAGCAGCCAACAGGGTTCGTGTGGCCTGTCCTTCAAATATACTTTGAGGTTAGTGATAGGGCATGTAAGGTCCTCCACATTCTGGTTTAGCAGGACATGGGTTCCTTTGGCCAATTGATCTGTTTCCGATTTTCAAATGAATATATCAATGGATGTCCCTTTTATGGTCACATCTCGCAGTAGCAGGCCCATGTCTAGGTAGGCTTACTTAGATTTTGCGACCAATTCGCTAATCCGTAGGGTGCCATAGAAAGCCAAGGAGAAAGCACATTTGAATAGGCTCGTACATATCTCACTGACTGTACCAAATAGGTGGGTCAGTTCATTATGTGTAATGGGTTGTCTGTTATCTGCCTGTGTCACCATCGCCCTGTTCCATCCATTCATCATTCTAGTGATCGTAAATTTTCTAGTCAAGTTATCTATACCTACTGCTTTTGTGAAGAAACTGATGCTGGCTATCGTGGTTGTTACCTATGCCTTACTAACTCCTGCTCTATGGGATGTCAGAATGAAGTGGACTAGGGCGTTTACACTGAACATGTCCACATGACCCTGCTCTTCCATGTGATGGATGAAGGATAGGAATGCTGCCGTGTATCTTCTTCGTGTTGAGTCTGACAAGGATTGTAGCATCAAGTCCCAGACCTCTATGGGCCAAATTGCCAAATGCTGTCTGAAACTGGTGTCTGCGTCTTGTCCGCCATTGGGGCAAGGGCCTTGAACTCTGAGAACTTAAAACGAGAGAGCGTGTCTGCTATAGAATTCTCTTTGCCCGGTATGTGTTTAACTCTAATAGCCACGTTGAGGAAAAGACACTGTAACACTATCTCTCTGATTGTGTATTGGCAGACGACTTGTTAAGGGCTTCTACCATAGCCATGTTGTCTGAGTGGAAGATGAGTGCCCTGTTCGCTAAGCGCTGACCCCAGACATGGAAAACAGCCATTATAGGGAACAGCTCCAAGAATGTAATATCTCTTGTGGTCCCTGACTCAATCCAGGTCTGAGGCCAGCGAGCCGCACACCAGGCCCCTTGGAAATATATACCAAACCCCTCACCCCCTGCTGCGTCTGTATATAATTGTAGTGCATCAGCCTCTGTCGGTGTGTCCTACCAGAAAGATATTCCGTTGAATGCCCTTAGGAACTTTTCCCATATTACTAGATCTTCTTTAATGTCTTTTGTAACTCTGATGTGATAATGTGCTTTTCTTACCCCCCCTGGTTGCTAAAGCTAACTTCCTAGCAAATATACGACCTATGGGAATGACTCTGGTGGCGAAGCAGAGGAGACCTGGGAGTTCCTGAAATTGTTTTAAAGTCGCCTTTTCGGCTTGTAGCATCTGATTGACAGCTATGGTGAGCTTACGTATTTTGTCTTCTGGAAGTCCGGAGTATTGCTTTATAACGTCTAGCTCTATACCCAAAAATGTAGTAATGCTGCATGGGCCTACTGTTTTCTCTGCTGCTAATGGAATGCCAAAGTTACTAGCCACCTGAGTGAAGGTTTTCAACACGGCCACGCATTCCTGGGTATCCCACCCTATAAACAAAAAGTCATCAAGGTAGCGAACAAGTGCTCCGGACGGTGCCACCTGTTCTATGAGCCAGTGAACAAAGGAACTGAATTGCTCAAAGTACGCACAAGAAATTGTGCAGATGCATTTGTGAAAGTAAAATTGTTCTTCAAACCTAAAACCTAATAAGTGAAAGGAATTCGGGTGAACTGGTAGGAGGCGGAATACAGGCTTTTGCCAAGTGTGCGAGGATGCTGTGATTTCTTATGATTTGTATGGCCTGATCGAATGACGCGTATTGGACAGGACATCTGTGCGGGTCGATGTAATCATTCTCAGACTTTCCCACTGGGTTGGAAAGGTTATGAATGAGACAGAATTTTCCTGGTTCCTTTTTTGGTATTATACCAATTGGGGAAATTATCATCGCCGTGAATGGGGGTTCTGCGAACGTCCCCGCTATTCTACCTAGCAGTAGTTCTTTGTTTATCTTTTCTCTAGCTACCTGGTGGTGTATGCGAATAGGCTTTTTTCTCCACCATTGTACGTTGGATGCGTGACGGGGGATTAACAGTGTGAGTGGCAAATCTCTTATATACATAGCTAGTGTGAGGCTGTGTTTTAGATTTTCATTTATTACCTAGGCTTGTGTGGCCTATTAGTCATTGGACTCTTATTTTTATTAAAATACAATAGTCACTTCTTCCTTTTTCACATGACCTAGTCTCACTTTCTTTGAAATTCCATTTCTGAATCACTTAAAATATATTTCACTTTTTGCATTAAGATGTATCACAACAGCGCGTTTCATTTATGTTTTTATTGAGGACCCCTGATGAAGGCTTGCATTTCAAAATACAGCCTGTCCCAATAGCTAGAATAACTTTGTCCGGTCTTACTTTAAGTGGCCAGTGCTGAATATCAGCGTGGCTGGTTAAAATCAGACCGGCCAAAGTTAAACCAATATTCAATGCCAGTCACCGAAAACGGACTGGCATTGGATATCCAGGTTTAGCGCCAACAGCGGGAAACAGCCCGGCCATCTCCCGCGGTCTGAATATCGGGGCCATAAAGTTTATTTTTCCAGAAAACTGTCACAGAAACCATCATCCCTTGCCAGTTTGACTTTTGAGGGGCCATCTACTACTGGGGGACTAAGGGAGTACAATAGGAGCACTTTTCTGAAACCGAAATGCCTAGGTAGCAGGTGTAAATCTCGATGTGGGTCTGTTAGGACATAGATGTTCATTCCTCTTTTGAAATGGGGAACAAACGTTCATTTTTCAAGCACGACCTTGTCCTGCCCAAAACATACCCAGACATGACCCTTTTCTATTTGCATATTCTTCAGTTATAGACATGCATATCCCAGCTTTGTAAAATTGGAAGTTGGACATCTATCCAAGATAAATGATTAAGTGCCAGTTAATGCACATCTAAAACACAAAGAGTGCTTCTAAAATATGCACCTTATAGTTATTGTATTTGCTTTTCCCCTTACCTTTCCCAGACAGCATCCTCGGGTGACTTAGGGGATGACATTCACTGACCCAAGGCTGGGGGCTGTCTCCATCAAAATATTATGCAACGTGAAAACAAACAATCAAGTGACCACTTTACTGCAAGAACAACACCAGCTCTTGATCTCAAGTCATATCAAATTTAAGATTTTGACTTTGACGCATCGTGCCTATTATACGGGAATCCCTGTTTATCTATATTCTGTCCTTGTAGAAGTAGGATTCTAGGTCTCACTCCTAAGTTAGTTTTCCTTTATGTGTTGCAGTTACTAAAGTTACCTCTTCCCTCTGTCTCAGATTTTTGCCAGTTTTGAGGTGTATCCCTCTGATTTTTAAAAAATCTTGGATGATAAACCACTCTGATACAAGTGCGAAGAGTGAACCAACCAATTCCTGCAAATAAATAAAGACGTACCCTTCCACCTAATTCTATAATTTTACACACATTAATTTACATATCTCCTTATTCTATAAAAGGCACCCAAAGATAGGCATGCAGTTGAGTGTGTGGTTCTAGAATAGGGTCACTTATATGCACAAACTAATTGGTTGCATAAGTACTAATTGGCACTAATTAGTACTTATGCACGTAAATGATCTACGTCTCTCTTCTATAAAAAGTGCGTCTAATTTCTCTAGCCCACAACTCCAAAGGAGGCAGGGCCAACAGAGAGGCATGGGTGTAAAAGAGGCATGCCCATGATTTAGGCATGGTTTTATAGAATACTTGCAGTTATATGTCTAGTTGCCACTAGTTAGGCATGACAATGCAGATAAAGGCTGTTCCGTGCGAAATGCCATTATAGAATTCACGCTTAGCACCCTGCATCCTGGCACCTAACATTAGTCGCTCTTTACTGAATCTACCCCTTAGTGTGCAAAATTGTGCGTGCAAGTTATAGAATAATGTCAGTTTTGTGTGTAACTTAATTGCTTAATTAGCTGCTAATTGCCATTAACAACCAATAATTAGCTAAAAGTGGTGTAAATCGGTACTAATTTGCAGTTTCATATGTAACTACCCTTAATCAGTATTCTACAAATTGTGCATTCAGAATTCAAATCATGCAACTTCAAGGGGATCATGGACCTGGGAGGGGCATGCCTTGCCCTTGCATGCATAGTTTATAGAATACTAGCAGTTACGTGTCATCGAGCTGGCCATTGAATTAGTGTAAATGCTCTTGTTTAAAGTTACCAATCAATTTTGTCCCAAACACTCACAAATCTTATATTTTATACAGTCCAGAATCACACAATCTTCACATCTTCAAAATAACTTAGTACTTTTAATGGGGATCATCAGAGTAACTGAGAGCATATACCATCTGGGAACAGCGTCCCATGTACTCATGGCGCTGTACACATCTTCATTGATCTACCCGACATTTTCTTTTTTGAACTTTATTTTATGCAATCTTCAACAATCATAATCTAAAAAGCGTCTAGCTTTAACTTTTGAGATGCATACTAGTAGTACTTAACTTTGGCAGCGATTTTTCACCCGAGTCAAACCTCCGCCGACATGGCCAGGTTTCGTAATCCTTCTTCAGGGAAGAGGTTTGCATCATAGTCTGCTCTTGCATATGCAAAAAAATGGAGATTATGTGAAGATTGTGTGATTCTGGACTGTGTAAAATAAAAGATTTGTGAGTGTTTGGGACAAAATTGATTGTTATTTTAAGTAAGTCCCCACACCAGTACTGCAAGGTCCTCTTAAGTAGATTGATCTAAGACTGACATGTTTAAAGTTAGGCATAACAGTAGACATGCTAGAATTCTATAATTGCAATTATGAGCCTAATTTCCGACACAGAATTTGTGCTTAGTGTACATTATCCCAGCAACTAACTTTAGACAACCTGTAGAGAAGTTTGCCCACAGTGCTGCTTGTTGCTTAACAACGGTGATTACGATCCATAGTAACTGAAGCCATCTCTGTGGGATCCTCTGCCACACAGCACCAAAGGCCATGGCCAGAGCCACGAGTTTGCTTTCCTTACCTATAGATTTATTAAAAGTAGGAATTATTACAAGATTTATGAACTTTTCCACCATCTTATTTGCAGTGTTGTGTGTATTTCTAGTGCAAGCTGGTCTGCCAATGTGTGTGTGTTTTTATTTGTTTGCTCTATTTCAACTGGATTAAATCTACGTCATATATTAATTTTATATATTCATTCTAGTTATTTACAGTGAAGTGCAAGAAATTCTGCTGCAGCTGGCATGGCTTCAGCATACAAAACCTTATATATTCAGAAAGAAGACAAGAAATAACCCAGGACAGGACAGAAAAATAGCTTAATCAATTTCTTTTAATTCAAACCAAATTTGACATTTCACAATTAAATTCTATAAGTTATTGCAGGTTTTTATGCTAAAGAGATTTGTAGTGGGATAAATATTCAAAGACTTAGGAACCATTAACACAGATAAAAATAGAACCAACCTACCTAAATCAGGCTTATTTGGCTTTAGTTTTAAAGTAAATGAGAAAGGGGGCTATACTGTCAACATATAATGTTTGCCCAGGTTTGAAGGAATGTTTTGGTATGCAGGGCAGGGATGTACTTGTAAGGTGTGTACGGAGATACCTAGAGATGTAAAAGGTGCCTGCTGTGGGTGAGATGTCTAAGGTGTGGTACAGAAACTTCCTTATATTTGAGGGCACAGTTGGAGTCTGATGTGTGGGCATCTGTGTATGTGACATGTCAGTGTAGGAAGCCTGGGGCTGTGGTGAGGGGTGAGGGGATGATTGAGCCAGAATGTGTGTATGTCTATGTGTATAAGGGACCAAGACTAGGGCCATCAGGTAGACAGTGAGGGCATGGGAGGGACTGGTCTGAGCAAAATTCTGCCTGGGGTGGTGATGTAGTCCAGGGAGGAGGAGGTGTCTGGGGATGGTCTGCAGGAAGGGTGTCAAGGATGCAGTAGAGTGAAGGTGTCTGCAAGGAGGGTGTACAGCGGGGTTTACTGGGAACACTTTTTACTTCTTCCCCCTTCCCATGGGGCATATAAGGTATAAAAATTGGAGGATGGAGCGAAAGAAGAGTAATGCACACACTGCATTTATGTCTAGCTGTGGTGCACTTACCAAATTGCCACCATAAAAATAAAACTCTTCCTCCATGGAGCTTGCCGAAAGTAAAGTGGTATCAATTATGAGATCTCACAGATCTTATCATGAGACTTAAGTTCATAGTGGCAGGAAGTTAGGTGCTTTAGGGGTTCTTTTACTACGCCGCGTAGGCGCCTATGTGCGCCCAACGTGCACCAAATTGGAGTTACCGCCTGGTTACCACGTGGCCCTTGCAGTAATTTCAATTTTGGGGCGTGTCTGCTACGGGCATCTGAAAAATATTTGTTATTTTCTGATGTGTGGCAGTTACGTATGTCAAGTGGAATTTGATGTGCGTAGACCATTACTGCCCGGTTACCGCGTGAGACCTTACCACTAGGTCCATGGCTTGCGATAAGGTCTCAGACCCAAAATGGACGAGCGGCAATTTTCATTTTGTCGCATGTCCATTTTTGGCAAAAAAGGGAATTTTTTGTAGGTGAACTAAAAAATAATTCTGTGTGCGCCCAAAACACGTGTCTACACTACCTCAGGCCATCTTTCAGCGCACCTTAGTAAAAGGACCCTTAGTGTTTTCTTGCTGCTGGGCCATCTAGGTGGAGAATGTGATGACAGGATTGGCGAGGAAGCCTAATTAAAGGTGTCGCGTGCTCGAGGACCTTGGCATACTGTCAGGCTTCCTCCCCGGGAGCACTGGGTTTGTGAGTCCGTGGGCCACTACCATGGAGCGGCAGTGGCAGGCAAGATCACCTCCAAGGTAGAGATAAGACAAAACTGGACCGGAACCCCGGACTGGAGTTCTACACAGGAATACACGGAACTGGAACGCACCGGACAGGTGTGCACTGGAGTGGAGCCCGCTGGACTGGAACACACTGGAGTGAAACCCGCTGGACTGGAACACCCTGGACCTAGGCTTCACCTACGCTTGACCACCTTTCCCCGAGGGTTGAGCCCTCAGGTTCTGGCAGCCGGTAGGACTTACAGGAAAACCCGGAACTGGAACTTGCAAGCAGGAACAGCAGGAATGAAGATCCAGGAGTGCCCCCTGGCACCTAGGCGCAGGCAAGGCCGACAGGCAGGGACTGTCCGGGTTCTAGCAGTCGGCAGGTTTAAACACAATGACTAGTAAACTGTACCTAGGCTAATAGAAACGCTATACCCAGGCAAACCAGTCATACACAAGAAACATACACAGAGCACACTCAGGAGACTTGAAAGCTATACACCAGCTAACAACAAAGCTGTGCCCAAGCTAACAAGTCATGCACTGGAAACAAATACAGAGCACTAGCAAAGCTATACACAGGCTAACAAGCCACACGGTGCCTAAGCTATCTAGTCAAACATAGAAACTCACATAGAGCAAACACTGAAACAGTGTACAGAGCACGCTATACACCAGGGCCCTAGATGAAATGCAAAGGCCAGGGCTGTAGTCTCTAAGTGATTAATAAAGCCCTTCCACACCAGAGGCACAGCTGCAGCAATCACCTTGCATCCAAACAGAGGCTTGACACACAGAGAAGTCAGCCCAGCGGGAGCCATCTTGGATACTGGCATAGAGGAGTCGGCGGCAGCCATCTTGGAAAAGGCATAGCCCACACAGGTGAGGTTCAGTAGGGCAATCAGCACACAGAGCCAGAGAGAAACTAAGACAGAGACAGACACAGAGACAAGCAGAAGCCAGCACAGCCACTGACTCCCAGAAACAGGGTGAGTCTGAGGGTGGTCACGGCCACAGACGTAACAAAAGGTAAGTGTAGTGTTCTGCACTTGCCTCCTTCCAGTACTGCTATTGCTGCCTCATTTTGTTTTCTATATAGAGTGGGTTGCCTCCACCAGCAGGCAGCCCCGGCTTTTACCAGGCTTACTGTATGGTAAGTATGCCCCTAACCTCCAGAGCAGTTTGGTTCTCTTTGAAAACTGTTGAAGGACTCAAAGACCTGCTTTAGTGGCAAAATGATTGTATTAGAATGAGTGACATTGAAACCTCTGTAACATAATCCGTTAGATTGGAATCAAAGACTCCATAAAATGTAGACTGACCTTGCAGTAAAGATAACCTCCGCTTGACCCCAGCTGTGCAGTACAAATGAATAAAAAGGAGCCTTTTGTTTAAGATATTCCAGCAAGTATCAGGTTCAGAGGGCCATGGGAGGCATACTCAGCTCTAAGTCATGAAAGACTGGAACTGAATGATTAAATTAACACCTAAAGGATTCACTTAATTTTTTTTTATGAACTATATTATTGATTAAGGGTAAAAATACATCTGCTGCTGTATTGACAGTGTTGTGTTGAATTTGTGACAGTTTATCGATGGTATCTATTAATCTCAGTTTTGTTTTGAGGTTTTTTTTTCCAGCCTAGATCTATTTTTGGCTTCTGATAACCAGTAGAAAATGATAGGCCTGTTTGGAGATGTTTTCAGTACAGCAATGAGGCATCAATGAATACAAGGAAACATGGCCATGCTGGAATCTCAGACACGGATGAAGAATGTTGGCAGTGAAAGCAAGGAGGACAGCCATAGTCTTTTGGTGACTCAGGTGTTTGGGGAGGCTAAAGTGGTGTGAAACTGGGGGGGGGGGGGGGAATCTAAGGTGGGGTAACTTAAAATCCTTAGGGTGGAGGAAAGGCAACGCCAATGTCAGCAGTAAATGGACTGTGGGGACATTTTTGAACACAACAAGGAAGGACCACTTTACTGTGTCACTCCAGGGCAGCTGCACCAGCTTCTTCCCCTCCTAGTACCTCTGTTACTGGTGGTAATATGCACCCTAAATATACTCCAGTGCCAAGAAAAATCTAAACAGCACACCAAAATAATACAATATATTAAACAACAATATTTTCAGTATTCTGAAAATACTGTACAGGCTGGTACTTCCACATTAGGATTCCATTCAACCCTAACCCCCACTAACTCCCCACATCCAGCATCTTCCTGTTGGCCATGCGAACGATGGTGTTCAAGCAGAACTGTAACAGAAATCCTTTTGGTACTGGTAACCATAAAATGATTTGCCTATCAATGTTTAGCCATATAATTCTACTGTTTTGTCATCCTCTTATCTACAATCCATCTCTCCCTGTTTCTCATCTCACCCACCCCACTTTCTTCCTGTGAGACTGTCAGTTGAATGCTTTTGTGTTTCACTTATATATACTGATATTTGCCCACATTTTCTTATTTCTGATCTGAAGAAGAAGGGTTACCTTTGAAAGCTAATCAAAAACTGTATTTAGTCCAATAAAAAAGGTATCTTATCATCTTATTTTCTTTTCTATTTCTATTTATTACCTTTAAAAGTGGATTAACACGGTGACCACATCACTTTACTCACTGTTTTATGAATTTTGAACCAAGGATTGCTCCAAAGTGGAATTGTTTTAAAAGAGCCCTCAGCATATATCATGGACTTCAAGCACTGACATATATGCTGAGTAATTGTCACTACAGACAAATCTTCACATTCCCTGAAAATACCATGCCCGGCAAAAAAATAAAGTGGTATGGAAGCAAATAAATTTTGTTCCAGTAGCAACCTGATGAGATTTCTTACTGCATCTGTCCCCAAGAAACTTTACATCACTGAAGCAACAGTCTTGGAAGCAAAATTTATTCAGAAAACAGGTCTCGCTGTTATGTTTTGGCGATACGAGATGACGCTTTAGAAGCAAGACACGCATTCAGGAGTTCCATTCTTGTCGATTCTCATTTTCCCGTCTGGTTTTCAGCCCATGGTTGTTATGGGCAAGAAGGGAGGAAAGGTGTTGGCACTTCCCTCGACCTCCACCATCAATCCCTCGATGAGGCAAATGACACTGCTCAACTTCGGAGTCAATGCAGGTCTTCCGCAAACCTCTTCCCCCTTGCTGGAGGTCGCTGCATCAATGTTGATAGGCAGCATAGATGGGGCATCTCTAAGCCCTGTTGTGCGAACGGCTCTCCCACAGCTTGGGACTGGATTAGCTGTGGTCAAGCCTGCTTCCCCTACCTCAGTTGAGGTGAATGGGATTTTGCAGAGAGGGATCTCTATTGTGGCTGAGACAGCTTTGGAGCCTGGAGGAGATCTGGTGTGGAGTGCCTCAAAACTTTTTCCTGCTAATATTGTGAGTGAGCTGTCCGACTCCTATTGTTACTGTTCGGGATTTTGAAAAACTAGCTATTGTGTCTTTGGAAGCACTATGGGATATTATATATGATATGCATTCTTCTTTACGTCCTTTAATAATGGAGAACTGTAAAGATATTAAGGTGATTTCTGAGGCCGTCTTGGTCCAAGCACAAGCCAAGGTTCAGCAGTCCTCTAACCTGAATGCTTTGGAATCTAAAATTCAGGGTTTAGAGGGCTTGAGTTCAGTCTCAGTGAAAGACAAATATCTGAAGAACCAGACTAGGAAGTGTAATCTGAGATTGCTCAATTTCCCTAAGTCATCTTTAATTGCTCCTTTGAACATGGTAAAAAAAAATATTTGGTAGAGACTCTGGGAATGGCTAGTGACTCTTTACCTCCTATAACATGGGAGCAAAACATCTTAGCCCCAGGAGGAACATCAAGAGAACCTTTAGGAGTTACTAGAAAGGAAAATATGAATTTGACTGCCTTCCTAGAATCTTCTCTGGAAGTTGTTACTATGAAGACAATGATGGTGGTTACTTTTGCTTTGGAATCAGACCGGATTGCTGTGTTAATTTTCTTTTAGACATTTGGATACACTGTTTTGGGGCTCAAAAGTGAGAATATTTCCTGATTTAGCAAGAGAGACACAAACGCGACGTAAGGCTTTCCTAGCCATTCAGGCAAGGGTTCAGGCTCTAGGTGCCAATTTTGTCTTGCGATTTCCTTGTTTATGTTTTATAGTTTTTGATGGTAAAACATTTCAGTTTTTTTTAACCTAAGCAGTTAAATGATTTGTTTGTGGCTAAAGAAGTTAGTGTCATTGTATAGCCCTGTGCATGCAGTTAGGCAGAGGCTGGGGTAGAGGTAGGATAGACAAGATGTCTTGCTGATATTTTCTCTCTTTTTTTTATTTATTTATTTTTCTAATTCTTGGATCAATATCATTCTCCTTCTTGTGGTTGATAGTGAGTACTCATTACCTCAGTTGTTACTTTTGGACTGTAATTTTACTAGATTTACATCTTATCTTTTTAATGGATATGTTTTGCAAAATTTAATAAAATATTCAAAACCTAGATCCAATTCACTTCAAAGCATAGGTGAAACTTCCTCAAAATTCCAGTGAATTAATGTTCATCAACTCTCTAACCAACTACTGATTTACTGTTTTAGCTGTGTGCAAGGTTGTATCTGGACTTTTGTGATTTAACAAGTCCTTTTTGGCCACAGTTTTACATAACTACATAAGTAGTTGGTTAAAATTTAATAAAGACACGGAAATGTTAGAGCCTTGAATTCACAACTGTTCACACTGTAACGTCATTCCAGATATCCATCCACTATTGGAAAAGTTGTTCATTGCTTCTTCTCCAATACTGATAGCTGCAAATGTGAAACAAAATCTTTTCTCCTATCTTCCATAGCACTATAAATACACTTGTAAATATAAAACATTTGCAAAATTGTATATCTATCTAAATATAAATAATAAAATATGTGTAAAATACAAGTATAAAGATGGCTCTAAGGTCTTACAGCTACTTAGCTCCTTCTCTCATACTTACAGCTATGAGTCCCAAACAAACAAATTTTAGCCATTTCCAAGCCTTTTTTAAAGGGAGGGAGGAAAGGCAGTGATTGGTTAATAGTAGGTTAACTTAACAATGAGGACCACCAATCAAAGCAAACAGCAAGAAAACCCCATGCTAATGAAACGTATTGAACAACCAAAGGGTTCCTAGATTTTTTACAAAGGGGAGTTTTTTTTTCATTCTATATATTTTTTTGTTACTCTATACACAACATTGCAATTGTTTATATGTAAGACCATGAAAGTTACTGAGCAAACCACTTTTTTGCTTCTGTGTATCCAGAAGTATATATTTTTGCTTTAATATTTGATTATATCTCTGGTATTACATTTCCAACTGATTTTGTTTGGTCACTCATATAACTCCTGATTTTTGAAGGATCAAAGTCCCGTGGAAGGACAATATTCAATTACAGTTTACTATGCTAACTTTTATGAAGTTTCTGGTTAACATTTCACTCATTCTACTTGATGGATAAAGACAAAGAGAAGGAAAATTGCTAATGATATTTCTCTCCCTTTCATGTGTGCTCTGATGTGTTGATTTATGGGAGCAGAACTAGACACTAGATTTTATTATTCGAAAACACCTTGCAGCACTGAAGAATAAATATGTTTTCTGTATGGGTGCACAACAGTGTAAAGTTGTAAATTATCAGCTGGCAGCAACCTCAAGCTGATTCCTGCAATGCTGTCTACAGTGCATTCCAATAATGCTGCAAAGTATTTCTAAGGACTTGCAAAAAGAGCCATCACTTCATTACACTCTTACTTAAATGCTGTATACAGTATCAGGAGGTGTAATCAGAATAATTCTGTAAGATGTCTAGTGTTAGGAGCTAGCAATGCACATAAAAGGTGGTGTATTACTAATTTATGAATGTAAATAACCACTTGGAGTGAAGGAGCAGCCTAGTGGTTAGTACAGCAGACTTTGATTCTGGTGGAACTGGGTTCAATTCCCACTTCAGCTTCTTGTGACTCTGGGCAAGTCACTTAATCCTCCACTGCCCCAGATACAAATAAGTACATGTATATACTACATAAACCACAGAAAGGCAGTATATCAAGAATCATTTCCCTTTCCCACTTACATGCATAACTGACCTCATGAAATACTGACCAATGTAAAAGTATGAACATTGTGAGCCTTGTATTTTTTGAATGTCTTTGCCATGTTGGCAGTTGTATGGTCCTTGGATATGTACTGGCATAAGCTGCATTGTGGTGTCTTGCAGGGTTTTATCAAGGAAACTCTGGCTAATAACACTCTAGTTTAAGATCAGCAATCTATCAATATGATATTACTCCCAATTTACCCATTGTTTTCACTGATAACTTGTTCATAAAAGGTAAAGGACCATCAGGAAACAATATGTTGCTTATATGGAAAACGATCCCAAATACGAGTAAATCAAATCACTTCAAATCATCATTGGTCCTAGTAAATCTTCAAAGTATCAATATTTTACACTTTTTTAGAATCTAAATGAAGATTGAGCACAGTATGCCATGTTTTAAGGAGATGAAGCCTTGAAACAGCCGAGGCAAGACATGATTGTGTCAACACAGAGTCCCCCAGTAATTTAAGATAAGTACTGAAAAATAACTTCAAGCACTTTCTGCTGGATTCTATATGGATGGGAGTGAGAAGCTGGAACCACTCGTCATTGGAAAGAGCAAACAGCCCCATTGCTTCAAGAATGTTAAGCTACTTCCTGTGTCATACAAGGCTAATGCAAATTCATGGATGACTGGGGAAATTTGGAAGTAGTGGCTAAAGAAGTTAGACACTAGAATGGGGGCACAAAAGCGTCAGATTTTGTTGCTTTGTGATAATTGTGCTGCACACAGTGATGATGTCAGGCTGTCTAACGTCAAGGTGGTCTTCCTGCCACCAAACACTACCTCTCTGATCCAACCTATGGATCAGGGCATAATAGACAATTTCAAACAACATTATCGGGCTCTTGTGCTACGTCGTCTGATGAGCGTTTTGGATGACCAGATTGGCAAGGATAAACATGCTGTTGAACTGGCTCATAATCTATCACTGTTGGATTCCCTACATATGCAGAAAGAAGTCTGGAATCATGTTACACAGGCAACCATTGTGAACTGCTACAAGCGGGCAAGCTTTGTTAAGGATATGGAGAGGGACGAAACAGATGCAGCTATTGCAAACGCATCAGATGAACAGGCTATTGACATCCCAGCCGGTGTTACTGAAGAGGAGTTTCATCACTATGTAGCTGTTGATTATGATCTACAAACAGCTGACGACAGCACTGATGTCCAGATATGCGCCTACACGCAGGCAACGGCTGATGATGAAACAGATGATGAAATGACCTTCAATGAGGGCAGAAGGAGAATGTGCATGCTTAAACAAAATTGAACAAATGTTATCATTTGTGATTGACTCTTTCTTAGCGTGTAGTTGGAGGGGGAAGGGGGGGGGGAGAGGATTTATCTATCAAACCTTTTACCATAGCATGACAGATATGATAAATCACATCTACTGAATAGAAGATTCCATTTTGTCATCACATTTCAGTGCCTCAGAAGGTGAAATTTTGGAATCCCAAAATATTTGAAATTATTATTAAATTCAACATATGTCTGTTCTTTCAATTCTGACCAGACTTCATTTATTTGTCTTTGTGTGTTCTATGGAGTTTACCCTTGCTTGTGGCCAAGAAAAGTAACATTTCCCAATACAAATTGTGGTTTATGTTGCAAACCACTTATGAGACTCGTGAGGTTTCATAGCTGGCAGTGTGTTGTATGTGAGTTGTGTCTTGTGGTTTCATGCTTACTTGACTTTTGTGGATGACACTTTTATGAAGGAAATTGTGAATTGTAGGTATTTCTATAGATTACAGTGAGATATGGCCCCTAACCCCTAATGTTCTTTTCTTGTTTCTATTTCTTTACCAAATGGTGCAGTATTGCTTTAAAAGAAGTTATGAAGCTTGCTGGGTTGAATAAAATTGGTTTCTCCTTTTATAAAGCCGTTATACACACACTCAGGGGGAGGTTCTATATATGGTGCCTAAAAAAAAATCGGTGCTGAAATTAGTGCTAATTAAACGTATTCTATAATCGGCGCCTAGATTTAGGCACGGTATATAGAATATGCTTAGTTGATATCTCAGTGCCTAAAACTACGCGCATCTATTTTCACCAACAAAAATATGGCATAAATCCCGACACATAGATTTATGCATACTGAGCCATATTCTATAACTACAGATGTAAATTTTGGAACACCACGAAACGCCCATTTACCCACCCATAACCCCGCCCCTTTTTGTGTGCGCATTGAAGTTCAGCACACTTTGATACAGAATACGCTTAGCAAGTTGTACATGTAAATTCTAATTAGTGCCAATTAGTGCCCATTATTGTTTAAGTGCTGTTAACAGCGCTCATTAGCTTGTTAAATTACGCACTTTGTTATAGAATCAGCTTGGATTTTGGCATGGATCTCTAGGCATGCTATAAAGAATGTAGGGGTCAGGGGCTAATTTTATAGCAGTCACCTAGAGTGAGAGGGCAAGAAAGAGCCTATTTTATATTTAAAAAATAACATAAGTACCTATGAATGTGGGTGGTAGGCAGATGAAATGTGGTGATCTGTTTGAAAATGCTCCATCAGGTTGTCGATAATCGAGTTCACAAACTCTCGTCCCTGGTCACTTATGACAGTGTCCATACAGCTAAGGCGGCAGTACAACGGAGTACAAAACATTTGCTACTGACTTGGCACTCTTATCTGGAACAGCTGTAGCTTCAGTCCACTTTGAGAAATGATCAGTGGCAGCAACGATATATTTGTTGCCATTCGATGTTTCCTGAAGAGGACCCATCATATCAATCCCGACTAAGCTCCATACTTTTCCAGGCACTGGTATACTGTTGAGTGGTGGAGCCTCCTTGCTGATTTTGGGATTTGTAACAAAACATTTTTGACAGGCTTTGACATGTTGGTGAATGTCGTTCTTCATTCCCTTCCAGTAATAACGGACAGAGATTTTGGCTAATGTTTTATCTCTGCCAAAATGGCCACCAGAAATTGGGTTGTCATGACAGGCCTTAAGGATATTTGGCAGTTGTCTTTTAGTTAGAACCTCCTTTTCCCCATGGAAAAGAATCCCTCTGTCTGCTCAATATGGCTTAGCTGTTTGTCTGAACTGGGTCTTGGCATTTAGACGTTTCTCTGGAGGTAGATCGTAGATCCACAGGGGGTACTTTTGTTGTGCTGCAGTGTAGAATGTCAAAAGTTGATTATACAGTTGGTTTTACATGGTTGTCAACAATGGTAAAGTAAAGAGTTTGGTGTTAGAAGAAGCAGCTGTGTGTGGCTTCTGATCAGATACCGCATTCAATTCAAGCTTCTCCTTCTTACCTACAAATGCACTCAGTCTGCTGCCCCTCACTATCTTTCTACCCTCATCTCCCCTTACATTTCCGCCCGTAACCTCCGTTCACAGGATAAATCCCTCCTCTCAGTACCCTTCTCCACCACCGCCAACTCCAGGCTCCGCTCATTCTGCCTCGCCTCACCCTATGCTTGGAACAACCTTCCTGAGACCTTACGCCAAGCCCCCTTCCTGCCCGTCTTCAAGTCTTTGCTTAAAGCCCACCTCTTCAATGCTGCATTCAGCACCTAACCCTTACCGTTCAGTGAATCCAGACTGCCCCAATTTGACTGCCCCTATCGGACCGACCGTTCACTTGTCTATTAGATTGTAAGCTCTTTGAGCAGGGACTGTCTCTCTTTGTTAAATTGTACAGCGCTGCGTAACCCTAGTAGCGCTCTAGAAATGTTAAGTAGTAGTAGTAGAATGGTATTTTAGAAGGACGTCCAACTCAGAATAAAGATGTCCAGGTCACTACAATGTTGGTGGTGCTTGTATTTTGGAACAGGATCTGCTGATGTACAGCTGGTTCTAAAATACATGAGAAATGGATGCACATCCATTTTCGGCAAAAATAATAAAAAAAGAGCCTTTTTTACAGGTGCGCTGAAAAATGGGCTGCAGTAGTGTAGGCGTGTGTTATGGACGCACGCAGATCCATTTTCAGCGCACCTGTAAAAGGTGCTCTTTATTATAGAACTAGTAAAAAAGGCCCGTTTCCGAAACCAATGAAACGGGCGCTAGCATTTGGCTTTTTTTTGTGTGTATGTGTCACAGAGTTATTTTGTGTGTGTGTGTGAGTGTGTGAGGGTGGGGTGTGTGTGCAGGTTGTTGATGTGTGTCTTTTTTTTTGTTTTGTTTTTTGCTTGGGGTGTTGGGGGATGTGCTGTGCTGTGCTGGCAAAGTGGGATGGATTGGTGTGTGGCTTTGAGGGTGTGTTTCTGTTGTATTGTGTGTGTGTGGTTTTGTCTGTCAAGGAGGTTTGTGGAGGGGGGGGGGTCTTTCTGTTGGTGAAATGTAAATGTGGTTGTAGGGGGGTCAGCCTTTGCTGAGTGGTGGATTGTTTTTTCCGGGTTGTTTTTTTTTTTGTGTTGTGCTGAGGCAGCAGTGTTGTTTTAGATGGGCGGAAGGTAGAGGAGCACGTTCTTGGTCTGTCAGTATTTTTTAGCCATTTCAGGGCTGCTGTAGGGGAACACTGGAAGAGAAATGTGCTGTGGGAAGCAGCGTTGTCTTTTTCCGTTGGGCTGGGGTTCTGGGCATCCTGGAAGTGGGAGACGGCTTGCCTGAGGACGGGGTTGGTTGTTTTAAGTTGGTGGTCTCGGGCCATCGGGGGGTGATCCGGTATGTTAGGTCCATTTCAGGCCGGCTGCAGCGGAATGCTGGAATATTTATGCGCTGCGGGAAGCAGCGCCGTCTTTTTCGGGGTGCTCGGGGAATCCCCGAGGTGGGAGATGGCTTGCCTGAGGCTGGGGATGGTTGGGCACGTCCTTGGCCGCTTCGGCAAAAGGGGAAGAGGAAGGGGGTGGGGAGTTACTTGCAGCCGCGTGAGAAACTGGGTATTCTTTGTTTGTTTTGTATTATTAGTTTGCATTTCTGTTGAAGAAAGAGTGGATGCCTTTCGAATGATGGAGGTGGTGTGTCCGTGTGCGGTTGTTTCGTTAGTTTGGCAGCCAGTCTCCAGCGATTCCTAGGCAGGGAAGGAGTAGTGAAACACGCTCCACGTGTTTCCCTACTCCTCCCACTTCCTTGGTCGCTGTTTGCTGCTGGCTGGGTCGCGGGAAATCCTTCCAGCTGGGCCGCAGCTTGTCCTGTTCACCCACGTCCCAGATGGTGAGGGGCACGCTGTTCTCCGGCTCCACCGACTCCACGTCAAGCGAACCCAAATATAGTCTGTGCTATAGGCCCTCCGGCACTCTTCAGTACCGGCATTTGGCATTTAAAAATTCCCCCCCCCCCCCGGTCTATTTTTGCACATACCCACAGCAGGAATATTCTTCTCTCGTTCAAGCGGTGGTTCTGTGCTCTCCGTGCTACACAGATAATGAGCCATTCTGCTGGTGAATGCTCCTCCCTTATTGCCACATAGTTTCCTCTGATAGGTCCGTCTTACTTTGCCTAGCATTGCCTGGGAACGGTTTTGTGATGGTCCTTTGTGTTTCAGAACGTTGAGGGTGTTTTTTTCTGATTGGTCCGTCATGCGGGGGCGGGGCAGAGAGACATGATCAGTGTTGTGGCTTCACCACCATGAACTGACGAACCCTTCAGGGAGTGACTGAGTGACTTCAGAACGTTGTCTTCAGAATGTTGAGGGTGCGTTTTATTATATTAGATATGCCTAGAATTCTGCACGGATCTCTAGGCGAGCTATATAGTATCCGTGGGTTATTGCCCTTTAGTAAAAGGATACTTTACTGAGAAAAGACCGGCGGAGATTCAGGACAATTTCAGGGGTGGATCCTCAATTGAGGAACTTCTTGCCCTTGGAAATAAGACAGAAGAGAAACCCCTCTGGTCTTTTAGAAGAAGCTAAAAACCTTTCTGTTTCCAGTGACAGGATAGGCAATAGTTTGAAGTGGATGGAGAGGAATAAAGATCTCTTGAGTTTTGTATAGGTCCTGTGGTGGGAGGGCGTGCTACAGGAGGACTTTGTTTTTGTGGAATGTATGTTTTCTCTCTTGCATTTTATATCGCTCTATATAAAACACACCTCCAATGTTCTGAAGCCTCCACAAGTCCCAACGTTCTAATTGCATGGTGGTGAAACCCAGAATTCGCCCATGAGTGTTTGCCCTGCCCCCCGCGTCAAACGTCATGACGTCAAGGGCGGAACAATGACACTCAACCAATCGCATCGCGATCCTGTTACTAAGCGATGGTACATGACGTGAGACACATCGCGGACCAATGAAAACCAGCAGCACACAGTTGCTATGCAACGTCAACAGCAACGCTAAAAGGACCAATCACGAAACAATGCTACGGAACAAGGGAGCAGAAGGAAGAACAAAACCGGGCACTTGCAGAACACCGAGACGACGAACCTCACAGGAAGACGATTCCATTTTGTGCTTTCCCCTGACAAAACGCCATGCTTAAGATCACGGTATGTGCTTCCCCCTGACAAAACGCCCTACCAGAACACAAAATCGCTATTCAACATCGCTAATCAACAAAAATCCGACTGCTAAGTAGGAGCATACAACAAAAACCCGTGAAAAACAAACACTGCAGTCAAGAATACATCCTTAGCTTAGCTATGCACCATATAGATCTCTGTTCCCCACACAAACAACGAACACGGAGGGCATAGGAGGGAAAGAAAAAAAACAGCACATACACACTCACTCTCACTCTTAACTGGCTATAATGAGCAACTGACCTGCCACTATCACAGGGACTGCTAGCACCTTTCTGTCTCTCTCTCACACACACACACGGGACACAGAGGGGATGGAAGACAAGGAAAGAAACGTTGGGTATGGAGGGGGCGGCAGGGGAGATAAGGCAAGAACTGCCTCAAATGTTTGTGCTGTGCTATGTACAATTAAAATGCTGTCTCTTCATTTTGACCCTACCCTTTCACACTCACTTTCACACACACGCACACACACACACTTACACTGTCTCTATATCACACACACACACACACACACACACACACGCACCCACCCACACACTCTCAGACAGACACACAAACACGCCTCAAATGGTTCAGCTGTCCTATGTAAAATTCCACTGCTGTCACTTCATTTTCACCATACCCTTGCACACTCTCTTTCACACAGACACACACACACACACACACACACACACACATACATACATATACACACTCTTACTCTCTCTAAAACCTTGCTAGCGCCCGTTTCATTTGTTTACAAAACTGGCCTTTTTTACTAGTGCTGTTATAAACCACTTTGAATATCAGAGCTGAAAAGGATGGTGGTATAGAAATTTTATAAAATACATATATAAGATAAGATTTTCAACTCAGATGTGTAAGTACAGCAATACTTTGAAAATCAAATATTTTGAAAAGGGAAGTGATTTTGAACACCGGAGAGCTAAACACTAGTACCGTCTTAAGCACTTTTCCACACCACAGAGCCAAAAAAGAATCAGTCAAAGGTTACATGAGACTCGAACCAGGTGTAAATGGCAATGAGCGAAAGTGCCTCTGTATTCAAGTATTGTCATTCCAAAATATGGAATACAAAAGCTCTACAGGGTGTCATCTATATATATACTCTCTAATTCTGTAAAAGCCACCCAAAATTGTGTGCGCAAATTTGGGTACATGCCCAATTTTGCACGCACAATTTGATTATATAACAAGCTAATTAGCACCAATAATTGGCTTTTTAACAAGCAATTATTGCCAGTAATTACATTTAATTGAATTTTACACGTAATTTGAAAAAGGGGGTGCGGAAATGGGAGGATCATGGGAAGAATGGAGGACATTCCTAAAATGAATGTCTGTTGTTATAGAATAATGGGGATATGCGCCTAATGTAGACACATATGTTTGCACCACATTTGTTGGTACAAATGGCCGCACCTAAAGTTAGGCACAATTCCCGGGTGTAAGCGCTATTCTATAGACCACGCCCAACTTTAAGCACGGTTTATAGAACAGTGCTTTCTTTGGCATTGATTTTTTTGGCATCATATATAGACTCTAGCTCATAACACTAACTTTTTGTGTCCTATGTACGCCGATTTCCACTTATAAATCCATTTTTTAAACATACACGCTTCACCTGAAATCTGCTATATTATTTATTTTCTTTAATTTTATTGTTTAAAGCTGTAAAATCTTTTCCTATGATTTTTATCTGATGGTTGCTCTTGCCTGTTTATTATACCTCCCTTTGACTTAGGGCACCCAGCTTTCAACATGGGCTGTTATCTGATGAGGAAGTCAGCTACTATGAGCGTCATTCCGTAATTAAATTCCGAATGCCTAAAAAAACACTAGCACAGGCCAAACTGCTTTGGGTCAATCCCAGTCACCTGTGCCAAGATTTGAAAGCTCTCAAGGGATGTAAGTGGGAGAAATGAAGGAGGTCTCTTAATTTCTTCTGACTGTGTAGCACTACAGGAAATTGTAGGAGGAAGAACACAAATAAAATGTGGTTGAATCTCTTGGCCAACTAAGAGGAGAGTCTGTTTTCTGAATGGAGAGTTTGGTAACTGAATATCGAAAAATGAGTGAGAGAGTTGTTATTGGTAGGGCTTTCCAAGTCAGTTTTAAGACTTTTAGAAATAGCCCAGAATACTGATGGGAAGAAGTTGCTTTCATTCAATTATTGCATTGCTTTACGGGTTACATTGATTCCCAATTAGTTATTGGATAAAATATACCATTTTGTTGTTAGTTCATAAAGTTCTTAATCATGAGATACCTATAAAAATATCACATTATTGTGAGTTTATTGGCCATGTAGGGCACTTAGGGGCCCTCTAACTAAGCCGCATAGATGCCTATGCATGCCCAACATGCGCCAAATTGGAGTTATTGCCCAGTTACCGTGCGGTAATTTCAATTTTGGCGCACATCCACTACGCGCGTCTGAAAAATATTTTTTATTTTCTGATGCTCGGCAACTACAGGCGTAGACCATTACTGCCCGGTTACTGTACGTGACCTTACCACTAGGTCAGTGGCTTGCAGTAAGGTCTCAGACCCAAAATGGATATGCGGCAATTTTCATTTTGCTGCACATCCATTTTTGGCAAAAAATTTAAAAAAGCATTTTTTGTAGGTGCGCTAAAAAATAATTCTGTGCGTGCCCAAAACACGCGTCTACACTACTGCAGACCATTTTTCAGCACACCTTTGTAAAAGGACCCCTCAGATTGGAGCATTGTTGTTTATTAGATTTTTTCTAATCGTCAACATGCTTGATTATGTGAAACTGATTTCCTCAGTGGCAGCTCCAAAATTATGAAATTTATGACCTTTGAATTTACATCTGATAGCTAGTTTAGGAAGGTTTAAGAAATGTTTAAAAACATGTCTCCTTCAGCTTGCTTATGGACAGCATGATTGATAAGTGAATATAGGTCACTTTGAAAAATTACAGTTGGAACATCATGATACTTTATATGTAATTATTATTATTGTATGTACATGAAGCTTTTCTGAAACATTTGGTATACCAGGAAGATTTTTAATTTAATGAGAAGTGTTTTACTGTTTTATGTTTCTATTGTATTATTTTATTAGGCATGGTTTACAGTTTATTGAAACTTGTATGTTATAACTGGCTGTGCATATTAAAATAGCATCTATAAGTTTTATACTAATAATAATAATCTGATGACTATTGTCACTGCTTCATCAGTCAAAGCCTAGAACTCAAATTTGCAGTGACTGATATGCAAATTTGAGTTCTAGATGAGTCTTACAGCCGTGTTTTGAATGGATTGAAACTTTTTCAGTACCAATTTAGGATAGCCCGAATAGATTATGTTACAAAAATCTAAGGAGTCCTTTTACAGAGCAGTGGTAAGCCCAATGTGGTCTTACCGCTCACTCTTTCGGGACTACCGCCGGCCCATCAATGAAAGTTTTGAGCTTGGGTAAATCCCCAGAATCCTCTTCAGCAGTGGCATAGCCAAGGATGGGCCCAGGCCCATCTAGTAGCAGCACACCTATGATGTGGCTGGCAGGGATCCCCAAGCCCCACCAGCTGAAAACTCTCAACAACTGTCTCTCCTGCATTCCTTGTGAATAGCAGATCTTCGCCTGCAGCAACTGATATATACTGCTCGCACCGGCCCCACAGCCTTCCCTCTGATGTGTTCCCGCCTATGTGGAAACAGGAGGTTGCATCAGTGGGAAGGCTGTGAGGACACATGAGCAGTGTGTATTAGTTGCTGCTCGCTGCCAGTGAAAATCTGCTATTTAAAAGGTATGCGGGAGAGGGAGGAAATTTGAGAGACTATATGGCATGCAGGCAAGAGAAGGAGAGACCAAATCACCTGTGGGATGAGACGGGGTTCTTCTGCCCACCCATCTTAGGTACAGGCCCACCCAAAATTGGGTGTCTGGCTACGCCCCTGCTCTTCAGTAAAGACTAAAAATTTATTTAGAATTTCTGTTATGGTTTAGTCATTTCTAACCGTCCCATTTGCTCCTTAGCCATCTAGCAATCCAGTCAGCTCCATCACAGGCTACTTGCTTCAAATGTACTTGAAAATGTTTTTATTTAGTTTTTGCCTCTATAGTGAGCTTTTTCTCAAATTCTCTTTTGTCTGGCCTTATGAAAAGTTTACTTTTAACTTGCTAGTGTTTAAAGAGGTAGAAACTTGATTTAGTAGGGAGATCTTGATTTATTCACGGGTTTGGGTACCTTCTAGGACAGGGATTTTGAACCCAGTCCTCAGGACACACCAAGCCAGTCTGGTTTTTAAGATATCCACAATGAATCTGCATGAGATAATTTTGCATACACTGTCTCCACCATGTGTAAATCTATCTCATGCATATTCATTATGAGTATCCTGAAAACTTGATGGGCTGAGTATGTCCTGAAGACAGCTGAAAATCCCTGAGGAGTGTTCCTCAACCTTTTCTATGGGACACATCAACTAGCCTGGTTTTCTGAGCATCTACAATGAATATGCCTGAAATATATTTCCATTCAGTGGAAGAAATGCATCAAAGTTTTTCAAACATATTCATTGTGGATATCCTGAGAACAACACTGGCCAGTAGGTCCCAAGGACTGGAGATGAAAATCACTTACTAATTATGAGGCATATTTATGCACTTACCACACCCAAATAGCAAAGATTTAAGGTGCACCTCTTTAGGTGGTGGTATTTGCAGCACTGCTGTAGGTAGTTGTGACAGCTAGTTTGCGATTATGATCTCAGGGCTGCCGAGAGGCAGAGCTGGGCCCAGGGCAGGGCTGCTACCCCACCACTACCCCTCCCACCGCACCCCTACTCGGCCACTGCCTCCGCCTCCCTTCTCCTGCCCATTTACCATCCTGTGTCTGCTCCTCCCTCAGTCTGTCACTCTCCTGCTCCTGTGTGCCGGGACCTGGGTGATTGCATTAACCCAATGACCTGGGTCCCAACACACAGGAGCAGGAAAGAGACAGACCGAGAGAGCAGAAACTTCTGGCCCCAGTCTCCCCTTTGAGGCTGGGCCCAGGGAATCTTGCCCCCCTACCCCCCTCTCAGCGGCCCTGTATGATCTACACACTAGCTGTCACTGATGGCCTCTTCTGATGTCTGCCCTGGTCATGCCCACACACTGCCCATTTAGATGTTAAGCAGTAAGTGCAAGATTTTTACTGCACTGGCTGTTTTAGTACACTTCAAATGGAAGTGCAGATATGTGTTAATTTAATTTACTACAGAATACTACTTACATTGGCGAGATTCAGGTACAGAAGGAGTCCTCTGAAAGAAGGAGAATTTAAGGTTTCCACTGATACTGGGAAAGAAGGTGAAGGCTGAAAGGCCCACTCTAGAAGTTGGAATTAGGAGGTCCAGGATTCGAGGGAAGACGTGCCTGCAGCTAGTGCCTGTGACCTGTTCCACAGAGGTATCAATATAAGTTGGAGAAGACAGGATTCCCCCTCTCCTGAAGATCTTCCCTACCAAGATGGTAGAGAACACGAGAAGAGGTGAACTGTAATTTTTACTGCTTTATACTCTGCATATTCATCAGTTCTGTTGTCTCAACTATTTAAAGGCTTTCAATAAACTTTAATGGTTCAGAACTGGATTGTGAAAGTGAAAGCATGTGGCAGAATGAGGCATTCCAGGAGCCAAGGAGGTTTAATAAGACAGGAAATGGCATGACATTAAAAAGATGAAGCTGGTTTCCCCCCCAGCAGCCACCATATTGGTGTACCTAAAACAAACCTTTCAAAACCTCCCTAACCCCCAACTCTCCCCCCAAACAGAAAGAATGCAAAACCAAGGAGGTGTAATAAAGCAATATAATCCTGACAAGTTCGCTATTGTTTTTCAATAGTGTCTGTGAATGTTTTGGGTTACTCAATATGGCAGCAAGCTTCAGCCCACATAATGAGCCAGATAGGCTCATGCTGTCTCCTGTCTTATTAAACCTCCTTGCCACAAGCCAACAGCCTCCCAGCCTTGCTGGGTCTAGTCTAGAATCCTGTTTACCCCTGGGAGATAGACATGCTCAGAACAGTGCTGACCCCTAGGAAATTTGTATCACAGGTCTCCCCACCAAGAATCCTCACTTGGTGGAGGATGATATCCCACCAGGATTCACAAAAAGTGGACATTATAGTATACTATAGTTTTTTTTTTTTTAATCCAAGTAAAGTTTAGTATGCCAGCAGATATAGATGAATGTAATTGGACAGGACATTAATGTTGAAGTCGCCTGCATTTCCTGATTGACAGGAAAAGAAATCCGGTGACTAAATGTAAATGATTATCAGAATTTAATATTAAATTGCTGCTAGACCTATAATCCAAACCACCACTGAGTCAAAGAGAAATGCTTAGGTCTAAAATGTGAGACATTGGAATTGTTGCTGTTTCTTCTGGCAACCTAGAAGGAAACAGCATGACAGAAGAGAGAGTTCTTCTTTTAAGGCATTTGCCAGCTGGCAGGACCATCATGTACTATGGAGCATTCACACACAGCTTGCTTCAGACAGTGAAATAAAGAGCAGCAAGGAAAAAAGCGTCCCCATAATTCTGAGAAATTAATTTTAACCTCGGAATTCATATGTACTGGTTTTAGTTAGTTTTTCATTGCACCTGAACTCAGAATTCTGCTGGGTGTTGAATGAACCAAATATTTTATTTTAGCATTTCAAGATGTGTTAAAAAGCATTGATGTGCAGGATCGATCCAGCTGTCTGTCTGTCTGTCCATCCATCTAACTGGAGGCATGCTAATTCCTGAACAGATACGCTGTACCAAACTTGGGGGGGGGGGGGGGGGGGGGGTCTTATAGAAAGTGATGGTCAGCCCAATGCGGGCTTACTGTACACTAAAACGGAACTACCGGCGGCCCAACGAGGCTGCTGGAAATAGTTCTGGATGGAGCATGCACCATTTCCGGCACTCTGGGAAATGTTTTCCCTAGCGTGGCGCTAACCCGGCGGTAATTGGAGATTGCTGCCTGCTGCTTGGTTATCACCGGGTTACCACAGGAGCCCTTACCACCACCTCAGTGGTCCCATCCTACAAACTATCCTCCCCTTCCACACACACAACTGCTACACTCACCACTCTACAAGCTGCCCCAGTTCTAAATATTACCCTGTGGAACAGGCCCATCACCCTGCAAATTGGCTGTACTAAGTAACTGCCCCCTTCAATTGCCACACCACCCCGCATATTGCTCCCCCACACACAAAACTACTCCCTACAACTTCCACACTACTCCGCGTACTGCCTCCACACCCAAAAAATATCCTCTACAACTGCCACACACTCCTACATTGCCCCACTCCTCTAACACCACCTCCTGTAAACTGCCTTTCTCCAAAAAAACTACTACCAAGTGTCTCAGCACCCTGTAAACTGCCTGATCCCCAAACGTTACACCCACAACTACCCCACTATAGCACTAACCACCCCCACCCACAAATAATAGCTTGAAAGCCCTCTAGGGACAGAAAAATGCTTACTCTTCCTGAATGTACACCACTTCAATAGCTTATAGGCTTGCAAGCAATATATAAGACATTAATTAATTAACTCCTGCAAATGTCCTACCACCGCACAAGTTGCCCCAATCCCAAAAAATCTAATCCCCCACAATTACCCCTAAGTGGTCCAAACTACCCCCTCTCCTCAAACTTGCTGCCCCACAATTCCCCTCCCCCAAACCCCAGCTTGTATTCTAACATTCACTCATAACACATGTGTAAATATAAGCGCTTAGGTCATAGAATGGCCCTTAAGTTTTCTTATTCAGAATTTACACTTGCGCAGCTTGTTCTGTATAATTTGCCGCTGACAAGCACTGTATAAATATTAGTTAAGGTATCTGAGTAGCTCTAATTTTTTGGCTGTTAACCAGCAGTTCTCAACATGACAAGGAAGACAGAAAGTAAACATGCCATGATTTTACTTCTGAATCAAGGGCCCCCTCTCATCTTCCCGCTAAAACTGTTGAAACAGTACCAGATTATCCCAAGCTTTGTTCTATTTTTGCAGGATGCATTCCGGAGAAATGTGGACATCTGTAAAAGAGCAGTGTATCATTTCTGTGTTTTTTTCCAGTTGCACATACATGAAGGGGGGTAAATTTATAAAAGATATCTTCACAAATAAAGGCATTTTATGAAATTACTCCGTATAAGTACACACACACATACATGCAGAGACAAGAAGACATACTTTTATGTAGCCCTTGTGTAGAAGTGTTCTGGAACAGAACTGGGGTAGATTGCGGGTTGTATCATGATTTATGTGAGGTATTTATAAATGCATGTTTGTATCTTTATAAAATAGGTTAAAATTAGTGCTTCCTTGCTTGTCAACCTAGGCGACCTGCTATGAAATTACCCTCCACTTATCTTCCCCTGTCTAGCCTCCTCTAGACTCCAGGGTGGCCATTCTATAAGTGGGTACCTCTGTGTAGGTGCCCTGATGCCACTCAGGGATCTCCTATTTTACAATGGCATCTGGGCACCCAGATTCCATTATAGATTACTGGCATAACCCGGCACTAGCATGCCTTAAATTTAGGCACATTATAGCAATTACATGTGCCCTTATAGAATAGAGTTTAAGGTGCTTGTGTGCATAAATACTACTTTGGGCACACATATTCTGGAAAGGGGCACCTAAATTCAGACGCATAGTTATAGAATGTCTTAGGTGTCCTAGTCCAACCACTAGAGACACTTCCATGCTAATAAAGATGAGCTAAGATTCCTGAGCATTGAATCCATCTTCTGTCACCAGAAGGTCAAAGTGTTTTGAAAAAATGATGGACTGAACATTTTTTGCAAATTATACGGGAACAATCTGAGCTATGGTTCAGTTCTCCCAGCTGTACAAACATTACAACAGTTAGGCCAAGCTGTCTGTTAAGGACGGAGGGGAAAAGGAGGGAGGGAAGTGGAAGAAGAATTGAAAGATAGTAAAGTTATACACATCCATCAGAAATGAATGTCTGTGCTCCTAAGATGTCACATCATTGTATTTCCAGTTAACTTTATTATCAGAGAGAAGTAGCATCCAAATATTGACTTTTCCCAATTTGGACAGTATTCGCTCTGGCCACTGATCTCCTCACCAACAGGACCTGAAAGAGCTTTTCATTATGCTGATGGGTCTTCAAGCTAAAAATGATTGAAATATTAGTGGGAACTTTCACAAGGCAAATCAATAAAAAAGGGATTAAATTTCAAAGGGAAAAGAGCTTCAACCGAAATTATGCTGCAGTTTGTATAGGTGCTGGAGTCTTTAACCCAATGAACTGTGCTATAAGCCAACAATTTAATATTTAATGCTATGGAATGCTGCTTGAGGAATTTACATTCACTGATACATGCAAGAAATAATTTGGCCTTTTGGTTAAATGGAGTCCCAGCTTGTTTTAATAATTTATTACTTCTACAGCAGTCTCTGGGATAGGAAGTCTGGCATCTGTTCGTCATTGTTTCTCCCCTGATTTTCTGAATTTCTGATCTGAAGAAGAAGGGTTATCTTCAAAAGCTCATCGAAAAATGTATTAAAGTTAGTCCTATTACCTTTCTCCCCTATATAAACATTATTTGGATCAATCTCATTTTTCCTATTCATATACAATTATATTTGGATAGATAAAGGCACAGAGAATATGAGTGATTTGCCCAAGGTAACAAAATAGGAGCGTAGTCATTATTTATTTAGATTTCGCTCACACCTTTTCAGTAATAGCTCAAGGTGAGTTACATTCAGGTACACTGGGTATTTCCTTGTCTATGGAGAGCTCACATTATTCATTGTTCTAACCACTAGGCCCAACTGCCATCCGGAACTAGAAGTGTGAGAGAGTTGAAATTCAAACATTGTGGCTGATCCATTAACTATAAATCAGAGCTTTCTACCTGGACATTTTCTAGAATTTATTCTTGTGACTGAATGATTTTGTTGTGACCATATTTTGAGTATTGTGTGCAGTTTTGGTTGTCCCATCTCAAAAAATATATATCAAAACTAGAAAAGGTGCAGAGAAGGGCAACCAACATAGTAACGTGGAGGGGAATAATTGAACGGCGCCAGCAAACTACATGGCCGGCGATGTATTTTGGCGGTGCTGCAAACAGCTGGCTAGACCCGTATTTTCGAAAAAGATGGCCGGCCATCTTTTGTTTCGATAATACGGTTCTGGCCAGCCAAATGCATTGGATTTGGCCGGGGTTTGAGATGGCTGGCGTCGTTTTTTAGCGATAATGGAAAGTTGTGTCGGCCATCTCAAACCCAGGCCAAATCCAAGGCATTTGGCCATGGGAGGAGCCAGCATTTTTAGTGCACTGGCCCCCCTGACATGCCAGGACACCAAGCGGGCTCCCTAGGGGTCACTGCAGTGGACTTCAGAAAAGCTCTCATGTGCATAGCTCCCTTACTTTGGGAGCTGAGCCCCCAACCCTCCCCAAAACCCACTACCCACAAATGTACTGCACCCACTAAAACTGCTCCAGGGACCTGCATACAGCGTCTAGGACTTATTGCTGCTGTATAACTTTGGCACACCAGTTGACACCTGAAGACTAATCTCTGAAAAAGTCCTTTATTTGAATAAGCACGGTTACTCACAGTTAACTGCAGATCAGAGGTTGTGCCCCACTGGCAAAGAGTCCCCTGGTACTAAGATTAGCAGTAGGTCACAGCTGGCACAATGGTGTACAATGCCCTTTTTCAGCACCATTCAAGGTAAGAACTACGTTCTCTAACGTGGGTAACACAGGAAAGGGAACTAAAACTGGCTTACAAAAATGGCCACTACCGCATGGACTACAACAGGAAACAAAACAGGGCACACTCTGACCCAGTAAGCAGGGGGAAAGCACCAGGGGAGTAGAGCCTACCAACTACCAATACCTACACCCACCACAATGTATTGCTGATGTGCTTTTAACTCCTAACCCTTATTCACTTGTTCAGAACCTTTATTTTATCATCCTCACTTTAATATTCCCTTATCTCTTATTTGTCCTGTTTGTCCTAATTAGATTGTAAGCTCTGTCAAGCAGGGACTGTCTCTTCATGTTCAAGTGTACAGCACTGCGTACGTCTAGTAGCGCTATAGAAATGATAAGTAGTAGTAGTAGTAGTTAACAAGCAATAATGAACATTAATTGATAATAATGAGAATTTACATGCACAACTCCCTAAGTGTATTCTGTAATGCACTGAACCTAAATTTTAATGCGTGCAAGCAAAAAGGGGCGTTGTTAAAGGTGGGGAAATGGGCATTTCAAAATTTGCATGCGTTATTATAGAACAGGGCCCTCTGTGCCTAAATCTACCTGCTGGGATTTATGCAACGTTCTCATTGGTGTAAATGGAGGTGCATAGTTTTAGGTGCTAGGATATCAACTAGTGTATTCTATATATCGCGCCTAAATCTAGGCATAACTTGTAGAATACGCTTAGATGGAAATGCTTTCTGCATGGATTTTCTAGGCACCATATATAGAATGTGGCACATATTCCCTAAAGTAGTCTCCATTATTTGTGTGTGGATCTTCTAGTTCAGTAGTACATGAAAAGATTTATTTTAAACTGTTTTGTAAAATATCCTGTTGCTAAAAACGTGGTGATTTCTTGCTAAGTTAGAAATGTACATGCACTCTTTGGATAAGATGAGGAAGGACCCTTTTGGTCACAGTTTAGGCTGGAAAAGCAGCTAAAAATATTAGGAGTTACATTAATTACATGGGGTAATTAAAAATGTATTTTATTCCATTAAAAAACTGAAAAGGATCAGAGCTAATTTTATTTTTAATGCATTTAGGATTATTGCACAATCACTCCTCCTGGCTCACATAGATTATTGCAATTCTTTTTCAGCGGGGCTGTCTGAAAAATTGCTGAAAAAAAAAAAAAAAGACAGACTTTCCAAAGCACATCCACTCGACTGATTTTTGGTGTTTCAAGTTTTGAATCAGCTTCCTCTCTGTTGAGGAATTTGCACTGGCTCCCAGTTAGAGCTCGGACTATTTTCAAACTATGTACAATGACTTTTCTTATTATACATGGCACATCTCCCGAATAGTTGCTAATTTGGTTAATCTAGCTGATAGAAATAGGGATTGCTCTCTGATAGACTGCCATTGTTATTGCTATATCCATGCCCTAAAAATGTGCTTTACAAAACAGTATTGAATGGACTATTTTCCTACCAAGCCGCCAAGTGGTGGAAAGCTTTGCCAGTAAGAATAAGGAAATTAGATAATTAAGATTTTTAAACAATGGTTGAATGACTTTCTTCCACATTTGTATATTCCTGGAAATTGTCCCGGTCTTTTGTTTGTAAACTGTGTAGAACTCCAGAGGGATTTTGTGGGGTATAAACCTAATTGTAATGTATTACTATATTGTATAAGCTAGAGCGATGATCTGGAATTTTGCAGCTTAGCTTTAATACTAAAAAATGCAGGGACATGCATTTGGGCTGCAAAACCCTGAGGGAACAGTACAGCATAGGGGATGAAGAACTTCTGTGCTCGAAAGAGGAGTGGGATGTGGGTGTGATCGTGTGTGATTTTTTATTTATTGCATTTGTATCCCACATTTTCCCACCTATTTGCAGGCTCAATGTGGCTTACAGAGATTGGTTATGACTTAATCATTCCATTATATCAGATACAAATAGTAATGTTCAAAGATTAGGTAAGGGAAGAGAGAAGGAAGGTGTTAGGCAAGATAGATGGTGGACTGAAATAACTATGTGGATTGGTGAGGTAGTTTTGTAAGGCTATGGGTTCTCTTTGTATGTGTGATGATTTTAAGGTGGCCAAACAGGTAGAAAAGGCAATGGCAAAAGCTAGAAGAATGCTTGGTTATATAGGGAAAGGAATGGCTAGTAAGAAAAAGGAGGTGATGAAGCCCCTGTATAAGACTCTGGTGAGATCTCATTTAGAATATTGTGTGCAATTCTGGAGACAGCACCTTCAAAAAGATATAAACAGTATGGAGTCGGTCCAGGGGGTGGCATCTAAAATGGCAGTGGTCTTCTTCATAAAGTGTATGGAGACAGGCTTAAAGATCTCAATATGTATTCCTTGGAGGAAATGCGGGAGAGAGGAGACATGATAGTGGCATTTAAATACCTATGTAGCACAAATGCACAGGAGGTGTCTCTTTCGACTGAAATGAAACTCTGGAATGAGGAGGCATAGGATGAACGTGAAATATGTTTTAAGTTGGAGCTTAAATTGCTATAGAGACTCAATTTCCCTAAAGGTATCTGGAAGAGCATTCCAAAGAGATGGGACAACATTTTATAGACTGTTGTACGCCACATTGAGCCTGCCCATGGGTGGGAATATTGTGAGATATAAATGCTATAAATAAATAAATAAATAAATAAATAAATAAATAATAAAAGCCCCCTTTCTAGTTGATTCTAGAAGGGCTTCCTTCACCTTTGGGATTGATAAAGATTTACCCATGGAACAAAGACACCTAGAGGTATCATAAAGCACTAACTGCAACTAAACTTGTTGGAGTCTTATGGTAAGCCTTGTGAGTAAGCACCGACAGTTTAAATTTACCATGGGGAGCTAGTGATAATCCTGATACAAGGGGGTAACATGCTTATAATAACTGAATTGCCATGTTTTGGAGTATCTGCAGTTTACAAAAGTTTATCTGGGTTAATCCCAACAACTCAGTATTAGCATAATCTAGATGGGACATGAACAAAGCATGCAACACCAGAAATGCCTCTTGGTCTACATATCCCCAAACAGCCTATAATTTGCAAAGAATCAAAGAGCCCCACCTTACTAGATTATCCACTGATCTATAAAAGTCAGTTGATAGTCTATCCAGAGCAAATTGTTCCACTTCCCTCTCCAATAAATACCTGCTCCCAAGTACTAACTTTATCCTGTAGGGATAGATCTAAAAAATCTGAAGGGCTGATGAAACAGAGGCGGTGCCAAGTTGATCCCCGATGAAACAGAGGCGGTACCAATTCCAAGTCGATCCGTGCCAAAATACTTTGAATAAATCTTGGTTCTCAAGGGTCTAGACTTCTCCCTTAGATCAACCCAAACTACAAAATGTATTGCCATATGATCTGTCCATGGCAAAATCCTACAAGATGTCTTTCAAGATCCACTATAGGGTGGGTAGTTGGAGCAGGAAAGCGAAAATGGGATTTGTGGAAAGAGAATGAGGTAAGGAAATGGAAAGAGAAGCAGAGGGACTAGACACCATCTCAATGATATAATTTATTATGTGATCGATAATTCTGATAAACAGGGTTTTTTAAAGTACACTTTCCAGCTAATGTTCAGATTGTTCAGCTTGGTGAGTCTTAAATTTCAGCAAACTAAAAGCAGACTTCAAGTGTTTTTTTTCCTTCCATTAAATAGCTCTGAAAGGGAAACTTTACAGTGCAAAGGAAAGGAGCTCTTTGTATTAAAGGTCAACTTATCCACTCTGTGATCATTTGGCTTCTGATTCCTTTGGGAGACAATTGATATGGGGGTTAATAGGAATATTGTCACTGTATATTGTTGAGCTGTAGGCATTATCATGTATGTTATGTATGCTATAAATATTGATCTAGTCATAAGAAAGTTAAGTTTTCTAGGTTCACATGGCATTCTTGTTTGCTGAGGTAGGATAAGTAAACCGTGTGCATAGATAAACTTTGTCAGCAGCCTGATAGCCTTGGTGCTTGGCTAACAGAGAGATAAAGGCTGTATTAAAATGGAATGTTCTAACATGGCGGGACATGTCTTGGAAAAAACAGATAAGAATGTTGACGCTAGATGTGTCTGACACTTTTATCAATCATTTGTGACCATCTCTGGGACAAGATGACCAAAATGATCAGAAACAAACAAAAAAAATGAGGTTTTAATGAATTCTGTTAGAGCCAACAATTTGTAATACAACAGTCCAAACCCCATCTTTTTATGTGAAAAAAAAAATAACAAAGTTACAGAAGTTCAAACATGCAACTTTTGCAGACTGCTTATGGACCCATAACATGAAAAACTGTCCATTCTCAACAATTTGGATGCAAGACTTTAGTCATCTTTTCCCAGATCCCCCCCCCCCCCCCCCCCCCCCCATGTTTATGGAATGATCTTCCATCTTCGTTAAGGTTGGAAACCTCACTGACTAAATTTAAGACAGACATTAAAATGCATCTGTTTAAAGATGCATATGGTTAAGTTTCACTGGTTCTTCTTTTCCAGCGTCCACTGGAATATATTAGCCACCCCTCCATTTTGTTCTCCACCCCCCCCCCCCGCCCTTTTGTGGTCATCTCCTGTCATTGTCTCCGGCTGTTCAATACTTTCTATTTATGTACTTTAGATTGTAAACCGCCTTAAAGGCTGCCAAAGGGCGGGGTAGTAAATAAAAATAAAACTTCGAAATGGATGATGAAACTAGGTATGGGTGGTAGCAAGCCTTGGGTGGCTTAATCCAAATGTCTCATAGTACTGAGCTGGCATCACCTTCTTAGCTCTTGTCCATTTCACCAGGTGCCTTAATCAGAAATCAGGTGCCTTAGCCACACCAATCCCTGGATCATGTAGTTTATAAAGCCTGACCTATACGGAGCAGACAGTACATAAGTATTGCCATACTGGGACAGACCAAAGGTCCATTAAGCCCAGCATCCTGTTTCCAACAGCGGCCAATCCAGGTTACAAGTAGCTGGCAAGATCCCAAAACAGTACAATACATTTTATACTGCTTATCCTAGAAATAGCTCAAGTAAGGACAGGCGGTCTAGTTGATCGGTGCGACAACAATCCCTTGAAAAAGCAGAGTTGAGCGAAACAGGCACCTGTCGGGGAGCGTTCCGCACCTCAAAACAAAGCTAAGTTGAGCTTTTTTTCATAAGTCCAATTACAGCCCTGTCAGATTGTTAGACTGTTTGATTACGAAGCTCCCTTTGGGTATGCAAAATCAAGCATAGACATACCTCTGGTATTCGTAAAAATCAAAATAAATATAAAAAACAAAAAATAAAATAGATAAAGCAACAACTAAGGAGGGTGGTAGGGTAAGTTGATGATTGCAACAGTCGCGAAACAGCGGCATATACAGAAATTGCTATTGAACCCCTGCGACCTATGAGACTTCCCTACTTAAAGTAATACTATGCTGTTTGTATACGTTTCTGAGTTCTACTGAGTTTTGTGAGGTATACATACCAAGTTACAGTAGAAGAGTGCCATTGCTAGTAGATAGTATATCCTAGAAATAAGCAGTGGATTTTCCCCAAGTCCATTTAAATAATGACTTATGGACTTTTCTTTTAGGAAGCTATCCAACCCTTTTTTTTTAAACCCTGCTAAGCTAACTGCTTTAACTATATTCTCTGGCAACAAATTCCAGGGTTTAGTTACATGTTGAGTGAAGAAATATTTTCTTCAATTTGGTTTAAATTTACTACTTTGTAGCTTCATTGTGTGCCCCCTAGTCCTAGTGTGTTTAGAAAGAGTAAAGAAGTGATTCACGTCTAGCTGTTCCACTTCACTCATTATTTTATAGACCTCTATCATATCTCTCCTCAGCTGTCTTTTCTCCAAGCTGAAGAGCCCATTAGCTTTAGCCTTTCCTCATAGGGAAGTCATCCCATCCCCTTTATCATTTTCGTCACCCTTCTCTGTACCTTTTCTAATTCTACTATCCACCTTATAAATGAAAGAGAAAAACGCCTCGATTTCGACCCAAATCGGGAGATAGACGTTTATCTTACAAAAACGAATAAATCGGTATAATGGAAAGCCGATTTTGGACGTTTTCAACTGCACTCCATCGCGAAAGCGTACAAAGTTGACGGGGGCGTGTCGGAGGCGTGGCGAAGGTGGGACTGGGGCGTGGTTATCGGCCGAGGAGAGATGGGTGCCTTTCGCCGATAATGGAAAAAAGTATGCGTTTGTAGCTAGAATTTAGGGCACTTTTCCTGGACCCTGTTTTTTCACGAATAAGGACTCAAAAAGTGCCCTAAATGACCAGATTACCACCAGAGGGAATCGGGGGTGACCTCCCCTGACTCCCCCAGTGGTCACTAACCCCCTCCCACCACAAAAAATGATGTTTCACAACTTTTTATTTTCACCCTCAAATGTCATACCCACCTCCCTGGCAGCAGTAGTATGCAGGTCCCTGGAGCAGTTGTTAGGGGGTGCAGTGGACTTCAGGCAGGTGGACCCAGGCCCATCCCCCCCTACCTGTTACAATTGTGCTGCTTAATGCTTAGTCGTCCAACCCCCCCAAACCCACTGTACCCACATGTAGGTGCCCCCCTTCACCCCTTAGGGCTATAGTAATGGTGTAGACTTGTGGGCAGTGGGTTTTGAGGGGGATTTGGGGGGCTCAACACACAAGGGAAGGGTGCTATACACCTGGGAGCTCTTTTACCTTTTTTTTTTTGTTTTTGTAAAAGTGCCCCCTAGGGTGCCCGGTTGGTGTCCTGGCATGTGAGGGGGACCAGTGCACTACGAATCCTGGTCCCTCCCACGAACAAATGCCTTGGATTTATTCGTTTTTGAGCTGGGCGCTTTCATTTTCCATTATCACTAAAAAACAAAAACGCCCAGCTCACAAATTGTCGAATAAAACATGGACGTCTATTTTTTTCGAAAATACGGTTCGGTCCGCCCCTTCACGGACCCGTTCTCGGAGATAAATGCCCATGGAGATAGATGTTTTAAATGCGGTAACCAGACATGCACACAATATTCGAGGTACAGTCGCACCAAGGAATAATACAAATACAAAATAACGTCCTCATTTTTGTTTTCAACTCCTTTCCTAATAATACCTAACATTCTATTTTCTTTTTTAGCCACCGCCGCACAATGAGTGGAAGGTTTCAGCATTTTTAGTAGCCTGATCCCCCAGACATCCCAGGAGAGCAATGGGGCATCCTAGGGGGCACTGCTGTGGACTTCATAAAAATGCTCCCAGGTATACATCTTACCATTGCTCCCTTATCTTATATGCTGAGCCCACCAAAACCCACTGCCCCCAACTGTACACCACTACAATAGCCCTTATGGGTGAATGGAGCACCTATATGTGGGTACAATGGGTTTTAGTGAGTTTTGGAGGGCTCATAGTTTCCACCACAAGTATAACAGGTAGGGGGAGGTATGGGCCTGGGTCCACCTATCTACAGTGCACTGCACCCACCACTAGACTACTCTGGGGACTTGCATGCCACTCTAATGGATCTGGCCATAACATCTGAGGCTGTCATACAGGCTGGTGAGTACTATTTTTGCTCACATTTTTTTTTTGGGGGGGGGGTGGGAGGAGTCAGTGACCACAGGGGAGTAAGGGGGTTATGCCTGATTCTCTCCAGTGGTCCTCTGGCCATTTAGGGCACCTTTATGTGCCATACTCATTCTAAAATCAGGTCTAGACCAAAGTGTTTAGATTTTCACGCTGGACATTTTCATTTTGTTCCACTAGGGCTGTAAAACATCCAAGTGTTTGGCACACCCTAAGCCCACCTTCAAAATGCCCCTGACACGCCCACTTGTGTTTTGGATGCACTGCAGATGAAATGTATAGATAAACGTATGCAAAGCAGGTTTAGAAAATACTGATTTGGATGTTTTGAGAAGATTTTATCGAAATACTGCTTTATGACACTTTTTAAATGTTTTGCAGTTTCAAAAATGGCATATTTCCTATTCGGACTTGGGACGTTTAGCGCAAAATGTCCAAAGTACGACTTAGACTATGTTTGTATATGCTGACGATATTCAAATTCTCTGTCTCATTAACCCTTCCAACCCTCACGATATTTCTTCTCTTAACTCATGCCTAATTTCTATTGCATCTTGGCTTACTGACAATCACTTGGCCCTGGACTCAGAAATATCTAAAGCGCTTATATTCTCTACTTCTGGGCAAATACCCTTAACCTCCCCAATTCTCCTTAATGGTTTCCAAGTAACCATAACAAATTACACCAACCTTTTTAGGATGCATCTTTGATTCTTCCTTGTTTTTTTTTTCACAATCAGATCTCTAAAATAGTCCAATGATCTTTTTACAAACTACGTCTCATCAGATCCATTCAGCTTTTACCAAACTCATCTGCAATCAGTATTTTAATTCACTCCTTGGTCATTTCACAGTTAGACTATTGCAATTCCCTCTAACTAGGTCTACAAATAAAAGATCACCAACTCCTACAATTGGCCAAAAATACTGCCATTCAAGTCCTTTTTCACCTCAAGAAATTTGATCATATGACTCCCCATCTCAAGTCCTCCCATTGGCTCCCAATTTTCCACCGTATCACATACAAGGTTCCTCTTTTAGTTTTTAAAACTCTCACCATCTCTGAACCTTCTTACCTCTTGCAACAATACCTTACCCCTTACACTCAATCTCGGATCCTGAGATCCTCCCAACTTAATCTTCTGTCAATTCCAACTCACTGTGAAATATTTCATGAACATAGTAGAATTCCAACTCACTGTGAAATATTTCATGAACATAGTAGACACTCCATGTTTTCTTTTCAAGGTCCAAAGCTGTGGAATTCTTTACCAGCACACCTTAGACAGATCACTTCACTGCCTCACTTCAAAGCGGAGTTAAAGACCTTCCTTTTTCAGGATATTTATGCTTAAACTCTTCAGGATGTTACACCCTTGCCTGGCAGATAATTTTCCCTTTTCTATTGTATTTGCCCTCTCCCCACCCCCTTTTCCTGTCTATATTGCAGTTCTCCCCACCTACCAATTGTACTCGTGTTTGTTATGCCTGTCTTTTCGTCTCCATCCTAGCCTTTCTTTTTAGATTGTACACCGCCCCGATGGCTAGTTCTGTTGGAGTTGGACAGGATAGAAAGGTTTTAATAAACTTGAAACATAATGAGTAAGATATGCGCCTATTGATAGGATAGCATTTGGGCTGATTTGGGGTATTTATGTGGATTTATGTACACATATTCACATATATACCATGATTATAATCATTTACACACTTAGGGCCTTGTTTACAAAGGCACGCTAGCGTTTTTAGTGCATGCTAACTGTGTAGATGCCCATAATATTCCTATGGGTGTCTACACGGTTAACAATGCCCTGGTTTTTAGTGTCTTTGTGAAAAGGGCCCTTATTCAGTGTATAAATGTTAACAACCATTTATACTGCCTAGTGTTTTGGATAGAGCGGAATGTAAACTGTGAAATAAATAAATAACATAGAATTACTCCCAAAGTGGCAGACTGGAGCGAAGGGGGGGTGGGGACCAATGACCCCTATCTGTCAACATTTTCTGTGTTCCCCTGTCATCGATTTTGACAGTCATCTACCTAACTACTGCAATCTGAACTGGAAAATTGTCCTGTCTATACATTTGTGTCCGGCACTGAAGAAAGGTATTCTGTGACGGCATATGCTATTATAACTTTCATCTGGAGGCTTTTTAATGGTTAAACCAGGCCTCTTTATTCCTGCAATTATTCTGAAATCTGTACCTTTAGACTCAGTGGCTATCCATCATTCCAGGTACTTCCCATTTTTCATCATTTCTCCCCTGCTTGTTTTGGCTTTCTGCTAACTTCATCACAGCTTTGTTTTTCTATTCTCCCTGCTTGCTTTTATTGTGCCATAAGCCCTAGAAATGTGCCTTGGAAAGCTGACATGCCAGCCCTTTGATGTTGCAGCTCCTTCATACTGAGATGGAAAGTGTCACATTTGTCCAGTGCTGGAGTCAACTGGTAGCAGACCTTATATGGTACTTGAAACTTCTTGAATAGAAGGGGCCAAAAAAGGACTTTTCTCAGCAGACATAACAAATATTATTAGCTCATTCTCTACTGCATAAGAGTTGCTTTCACTAATTTCCCCCTTGAATATCAACTTTTATGACTTCTGTAGCTGTCATTGCTTGTGTTTTCTCACATAAGGTCAATATTCAGCCAGCGGTTTTGAAATTGGGTACCGACATTGAATATCCAGTTGGTTGGCAGCCACTGGAAGTTCTCCTGGCACTACAGACCTGGAGATAGCTATCTGGTATGCAGATAGCTATCCAGGTAGGTTATGCCAGCCTTTTCTGCAGCCCAGCTTGCCTGGATAGTTTGGGGGACTGGATAACTTCCAGCTCTGCAATCAGGCAATGCCCACAGAGGGTCTTATTCTATAAAGGTGATGCTCCTAATTTATGAGCATAATGTACACTCCTAAATTCAATCTATTTTGGAGCATAGAGTATGCTCGTAATTTAGGAGCATAAATTTAAGAGCATAACCTCTATAGAATAAGGTCCACAGAGGGTAGCTCTCAAACACTTACCTAAAGTTAGATGTCTGGATGATCCTCACTAAGCATGAATTCTATATTGGTGATTATGCATGTAATTGTCATTACAGAATATAGCTTAAGTCTGCACTTACACACCTAAGTTTGGGCACAATCAATTATATCAGCTCAGTGGCTGGTGTGGGTGGTCACACCTAGCTGTTGGTAATGTTCTAGAACCCATATGTGTAAGTGCTAGGCACGCTCCTGACCTGACCATGCCCCTCTCAGGTCTACATCTACTTGCAGTTGTATGCTATAGATTTTGTGTTGTCACGGCTCCTGGCTTACCATCAGGGGTGTGCTGGTAAATTTTTAACAACAGGCTCTTTCTCCGGACGTAGCCAGTTCTGCAGTTGGAAGGGCCAGGGGTGGGGTGGGGGGAGCAACACTTGCCTGTCTCCCCCTCCCTTCATGCGGGCATGCTAGGCATACCTTTGCTGGCAGCCAATAAATGGACTGCCACCACTCCCAACGTCTTGCTCTGAGCAGCATGCTGGAACTTCTCTCACATGCTCGAGAAGTCCCAGCCTGCTGCCCAGAGCTGGAAACAAGGAGCGGGGAGCAGCAGTAGTCTATTTACTTGGCTGGCAGGGCTCAGCATCCCCACCAGCAAAGTAAAAGATAATTCAGCAGGGGGCCCAAGCCCACATTTTGGGAGCCAGTTGTTAAAGTAGCCATGGAGGGCCCTACTTTAACAACCGGCTCCCAAAGTTCTTAAAAACTTAACAACCGGCTCTTGCGAGCCTTTGAGAGCCTGCTCCAGCACACCACTGCTTACCGTGCTCATACACACCTTCCTAGAGCGTGTGTAAGTGCTGCATCCCACTGGATAAATGATAGCTGCGGGACATCGAGGTGGGGGGGGGGGGAGGAGAAGCATGTCTGGGCATCTTCATGGGGCTGAGTGCTTTTAAGGGAGCTCAGTCCCGCTTCATGTGTCTTCGCAACTGGTTCATCCTTTGACAAGTTCTGCATGTCTCCTGGTTCCTGCTTGCCAAGTTACGCTTGTCTCCCGGTTCCTCCTTGCCTTGCCTGATCACACAACCCCCCTCCCATCCTTCCAACATGCAGGTTAGGCCCCCCCATGCCTACCTGCAATCCATGGTGGTCCAGAGGAGCAGTGAGGGCAGGAGCAAAGCCCATTCACTCTCCTAGTAGTTGTTGTGACCTATCCCAGCAGACTAAGATTGCAGTTATGTTACTCTATTAATTTAGTATGTATTATCCTATGTAGAAAATGAGAAGAGGGATGCCACATCAGTGAAATGGTTCAGAAGTAAAAGACAAAAATAAACCTTCATGGACACAAGACAACAGGTGGCAGAGAAGAAGGTGACACTCCTGTGGCTTACCGCTTTGCAGGGCTAGACAACTGCAACAATGAACTTAAATCAGAATCATAAAAGGGAATTTCACAATCACCTGAGAATATAAGATATTCATATCTAAGAGAATTAAATACTTTGAGTTCCACCTCTATTACCAGTCCTAAGTGTAAATTGTGCTGTTTGCCTCCCTCAGTTCTCTCATCCCACTGCAAAACACCTCAGCCCCATCCTTTTACTTCATAAAATCTTAGAGCTTGTTGACAGACAGATAAATACCACTATAATGTAACCTAAAATATAATTGCACTGTCTATTCAGTCATTACCATCCATAGCTTCATCTTTACTAATCTGATAAAGGGAATGTATCTCTAAAACCTGTTTTATTTGTTTATGTATTGGGTTTTATTAACTTCCTTTATGAAGAGATTCACACAAGGTACAGCTTGATATAAAACTTACAATTTTATTAACAGTATAAACAATAGTAAAATGAACAAAACAAGCATGAATACAATCAATGAGGTGAACCCGAAGATGGCAACTAGGATCCTAGTAACAGGGTTAACATAATACAGTATCAAAAATATAAACATCTAACAGCACTGTAAAACAATCATATAACAGAAACATGATAAATATCAGCAGAATACCAATGATACCATAATTGAGAGCATGGAAGAACATTCATATAACAAATATGATACAATGTCAACACAATACAAATAAAACACTGTAGTAGATACTCATTAGAACATTCAGATAACATACAATGCTAACCACTGTTCCTTCTAGGCTGAGTGGGGGTCCTCCAACTGCATTGCTACGAGTGGGGGATGGTGCTTCAATATTGTGTTTTCAATCACTAGGGACAGGTAGGTTCTCTGGAGTTCTGCAGAGCTTTCCTGTCCCTCACTATTGAAAATGTGATAGTAAAACAGCACCCCCCGCTGGCAGAACTGTAGCTGGAGGACTCCCACTCAGCTTAGAGGAACCAGTGATGCTAACAATGAGTGTATTTTACTAAGGCGCGCTAACGTTTTTAGCATGCGCTAAAGTTGCTGGTGCGCTAAACATTAGAGATGCCCACAGGAATGCATTGGCGTCTCTAACGTTTGACGCACCCACAATTTTAGCGCATGTCAAAAACGTGAGTACGCCTTAGTAAAAGACCCTCATTGTTTGTACAATGCAATACAATAAAACATCTTAATAGGTAAAAAAGGGGGCAAGTGCAGCTGAGTTTATAGGCAACACAAACTGAAGGCAAATTATATGTACAGTCAATAAAATATATTCTAAGTTACAGAGTGCACAGTAAGACAATCTAGGTGTGGAATGAGTGGATAGGCAGCTTCCATATCAATCAAAGATTCGGGAGAAATAGAGGTAGTCGAGTCTGGAAGAACCCTTCTAGGAGTGAGTTCCAAAGTGTGGGAGCTACTCCTGAGAAGGCTTGCTGGCAGGTATCACATCATGCAATTTATTTTTAACAAGGCTACAGATAGTGATGTTCCTTGAGAGGACCATAGAGGCTTCAAAGTTTCTAGAGCAGTGGTTCTCACCCCAGTCCTCGGGGCACCCAGCCAGACCAGGTTTTCAGGATATCCACAATGAATATGCAGGAGATAGATTTGCATACAATACTCAATCAAATGGAAATGCCAGAAGACCATTTGATCAAAAGTCCAAAAAACGTAGGGTCTATCTATCTATCTATCTATCTATCTATCTATCTATCTATCTATCTATCTATCTATGTGTTAGTATGTATATATATATATATATATATATATATATATATATATATATATATATATATATATATATATATATATAGCAAAGCAATGCTCATCTATAAATAGGAGGAAAAGGATCTCAAAAACAAGGGAAATGCAACATATTCACTTGTCACTAATTGCTTTAATTCCCAATATCATCATTGGACTAAAACCCTCCAAAATAACAACATAAAGTGAACATCACCCAAATAATAAATTAGTGGAAAATGCAATAAACTTGTAATACTTCAATACTTTTGCAATAAAATTATTGAATGCACTTATCTCAAACTTTCCCCAATGGGGCCCATTTCACCCCAAACATGGGCTTCCTCAGGGGATTTCAATGAGCATAGTGCAATCAATACTTCAATATGCTGATTGTTCTGCTGCACAGAGATGTTGATTTACAGCTGAAGCTTCATAGGGTGGTTTGACTTCCACTTTTGCCATCTCTGTTCAGTTTTGGAGGAGCAAGGTTGAAGGTCCCCAAGAAAGTGTCAGTGACAAGACAGGAAGTGATGCCGCAGCAAAGACCTTGGGTGGCTAGAGACCATGAAGATTGCTTGGTAACTTGTTTGCTTGGGGAATAGGTAGCAGATCTTATGTATCATCTACATAGAATTTTAGACTGCTGGGGAGCAGCCCGCTATCATGGTCCATGTTGACACCAAAGACATAGGAAGGTAGAGCACAGATGTGCTATGGTTATATTTAGAATACTAGTAGAAAACTAAAAATCAGAATATCAAAGATGGCTGTCTTAGAAATTCTCCTAGTTCCAGACTCAGGACCCCAGAGGTCAGCTGAGCTCCAGAGTCTTAATGCATGGGTAGAAGGCTTTAGGAACTGGGGAACTTTTTGGGAAATGTGGAGCCTAGTTTGGAGGGATGGACTCCACTTTAACCAGAATTGCACCCAGCTGCCGGCAATAACAGTTAAAAAGGGACTTTGAAATTAGATCACCTTGGAAAGGGTAAAGGTAAAGGGTCATGGATTTGATATACTGCCTTTCTGTGGTTACAGCAAAAGCAGTTTACATATATTATATGCAGAGAAAGCTGACAGTTGCTTGGGAGTGTATGTTTTACAGGAGGAGTACCTACAAAGGATACCATCAAAATAGGGAAATTAGAGTATCCTGATGAGGAGGATTTGCAAAAAGCTGATTCTGAAAAAGCAGTTTGTGAAAAAGAATAAAAGGCTGTCAGTATGCAAAATCTAAGCAATAGGATGGGAGAGTTAAAGTGTTTTGCATGAAATAAAAATATTGACATAGTAGGCATCTCAGAGATCTGGTGAACAAAAGATACCCAGTGGAGCACTGTGATTCCACAGTACAAGTTTTATCAAAATGACAGAGCAAACAGAGGTGATGGCACTATGGGCTAGATTTACTGAACTGTGCAAATGCATTAACATGCATTAATTTGCATTTAATATGCATTAATGTAATTAACATGAGTTATTAAACAGAGCTCATTCACAATAATGGGCTTGTATTAAATAATGTGTGTTAAATCACATTAGCATGCATTAATGTGCAATAAAGTAGATTAAACATTAATACATGTAGGTAAATCTAGGCCTATATGTTAAGGATTCTATACAATCAAGTTGACAAATTCAGAGGGAAACTGTAATTTAAAATCTGTAAGAATAGAAATTCCATGCATGGTATGAAGGAGTATAACAGTGAGGGTTGACCACATGTTCTAAATGATTGCTTCATTGAGCTAATGGTTCTAGAACATAGGCAAGATGGTACTACTTTAGATTGAGCTCTCATTGGAATGCAAGATCTGGTGCAGGGGTCAGGGCTACCGAGAGGGAAGAGCAGGGGGGACAAAATTCTCCAGGGCGGGGCCTCTAAGGGAGGCCCAGGACCTGCCTGTTGCTGGCGTGGCTCTCCTGCTCCTGTGTACTGCAGAGCAGTTATCGCATTATTGGCATTAACTCTGGTCTGCCAACCACAGGTAGCCCTTCCTGTTGCCTCCTGCCTCCTGTGTAAAGTATTTCCTGTTTGGACGCAGCAGGAAGAAGGACCTGTGCAGTAGAGTGGAGCTAGCAGGAGAGAAGACAATCAAGTAAGTAGGCATGGGGGGGGGGGGGGGTGCGTGGGCCTAGGGGGCAGAGCACAGGCCCAGGGGCCTAGGAGAGAGTTTACCCCGGGCCCAGCTTGGTCTCTCAGCAGACCTGGCAGGGGTTAATGTTGATGAGATCCCTTAGAAGTAGTGATCAAAGTGCAATCAAATCTGAGGTACTCTGAGAGAGGGACATTATAAAACTATTGAAGTAACATTTAACTTTAAAGAGGACACTGTGATAAAACTTGTTGGAAAGAAAGGATCAGTTCCAAGGATTTAAAAGCTGTATATGGCAAGGAAATTGTTTAAGAATATCATCATGGAAGCACAGGTTAAACGTATGCAGTAAATAAAAAAATAGAAAACAGGGCCAAACAAAGAGAAAAGGAAAACACATAAACCCTGGCAAATGAGATTTAAAATATTTATTTATTTATTTATTTATTCAGTTTTATTTACTGCCTTTTTGAAAATATTCACCCAAATGCGGTGTACAGCAAGGACAATCTGACACAGGAAATACACAATTATATCAGTAAAATATAGTATGTTATATACATTATCAACACAATTGTTGGGGTATGTCCAGTGAGGGGCATAATCGAAAGGGGTGCCCAAGTTTTCCTGAGGACATCCTTGCAGGACATCCTAGTGAAGGGGCGGAGAAACCCGTATTATCGAAACAAGATGGGCGTCTGTCTTTCGTTTCGATAATATGGTCGGGGACGCCAAAATCTTGAAATTTAGGTCGGCCCTACAGATGGTCGTCCTTAGACTTGGTTGTTTCTGATTTTTGGCGATAATGGAAACTAAGGACGCCCATCTCAGATACGACCAAATGCAAGCCCTTTGGTCATGGGAGGAGCCAGCATTCATAATGCACTGGTCCCCCTGACATGCCAGGACACCAACCAGGCACCCTAGGGGGCACTGCAGGGGACTTCAGAAAAAGCTCCCAGCTACATAGCTCCCTTACCTTGTGTGGTGAGCCCCCCAACCCCCCCCAAACCCACTACCCACAACTGTACACCACTACCATAGCCCTTATGGGTGAAGGGGGGCACCTAGATGTGGGGTACAGTGGGTTTCTGGTGGGTTTTGAAGGGCTCACATTTACCACCACAAGTGTAACAGGTAGGGGGGGGGGGGGAGATGGGCCTGGATCAGCCTGCCTGAAGTGCACTGCACCCACTAAAACTGCTCCAGGGACCTGCATACTGCTGTCATGGAGCTGGGTATGACATTTGAGGCTGGCAAAGAGGCTGGCAAAAAATATTTTAAACATTTTTTTGAGGGTGGGAAGGTGTTAGTGACCACTGGGGGAGTAAGGGGAGGTCATCCCTGATTCCCTCTGGTGGTCATCTGGTCAGTGTGGGCACCTTTTTGTGGCTTGGTCGTAAGAAAAAAAGGACCAGGTAAAGTTGTCCAAGTGTTCGTCAGGGATGCCCTTTTTTTTGCCATTATGGGTCGAGGACGCCCATGTGTTAGGCATGCCCAAGTCCCGCCTTCGCTACACCTCTGACAACCCCCCAGGAACTTTGGTCATCCCCACGACGGAAAGCAGTTGGGGACGCCCAAAATCGGCTTTCCATTATACCAATTTGGGCGACCCTATGAGAAGGACGCCCATCTTGCAATTTGTGTCAAAAGATGGACGTCCTTCTCTTTCGAAAATAAGCCTGAGTATGTTCTTGCAGTTACCCCACTGAAATGTTCATTAGTGTGTATTAAACTTGGTTGCAATTAACATGGAGAAAAGGCAGAAAGTGATCCCATACTAACTACACACGTAACACACAGTTCATACCCATTCTCTACCTAGTTCCTGCCTCCTAACACAGCGTGCTGTTAGCGTGTGAATTAGTGCATGCTGTCATGTCAACCACTGCTCCCTCTATGCTGAGCGGGAGTCCTCCATCTACAATCCTGCCAGTGACTGGTGTTTCACTATCACTCTGTTCATTGGGTAAATCTCTCTTATCTGTGAGTGGAGTGGAATGGGTAGACATGAAGTGTCTGTTTACGCTTTCCAAAAACACTAGGACTAGGGGGCATGCGATGAAACTACAGTGTAGTAAATTTAAAACAAATCGGAGAAAATATTTCTTCACCCAACGCATAATTAAACTCTGGAATTCATTGCTGGAGAATGTGGTAAAGGCGGTGCTTAGCAGAGTTTAAAAAAGGTTTGGACGGCTTCCTAAAGGAAAAGTCCATAGACCATTATTACATTGGACTTGGGGAAAATCCACTATTTCTGGGATAAGCAGCATAAAATGTTTTGTACTTTTTTTGGGATCTTGCCAGGTATCTGTGAACTGGATTGGCCACTGTTGGAAACAGGATGCTGGGCTAGATGGACCTTTGGTCTGTCCCAGTATGGCAATATTTATGTACTTATGTATGTACTTATGTACCCTTCTCCTCCACTGCCAATGCCAGACTCCATTCCTTTTATCTTGATGGAATAGACTTCCTGAGTCAATACATCAAGCTCCATCTCTGGCCATCTTCAAATCTAGGCTAAAAGCCCACCTTTTCGAGTTTGCTTTTAACTCCTAATCCCTATTCACTTGTTCAGTACCCATGCCTGTTGTGTCATTCCCACCTTAAGTAATTCCCTTATTCCTTATTTGTCCTGTTTGTTCTGATTAGATTGTAAGCTCTGTCGAGCATGGACTGTCTCTTCATGTTCAAGTGTACAGCGCTGCGTATGTCTAGTAGTACTATAGAAATGATAAGTAGTAGTAGTAGTATCACATTTTCAATAGTGAGGAACAGGCACGTTTTGCAGGACTCCAGGGAACCTGCCTGTCCCTAAAGATTGAAAACACAATGCTGAAGCAGCATCCCCCACTGGAAGCAGTGCAGTTGGAGGACTTCTGCTCAGCTTAGAGCAGGGGTTCTCAACCCAGGCCCTTGGGACACACCAGGAAGTCTGGTTTTCAAGATATCCACAATGAATATGCATGATATTCATTGAAAACAATCAATGAAACAGCTAACTTTAGTACATTTCTGAAAACACACCTCTTCAACAAGGCCTATAAAGAAAACCCATAGCTTAACTACATCACATTGCTAACCCTACCCAGTTTTGATAGTCATCTCTCTATAATATCTACTTAGACCTTTTTTCTCATCATTCTTCTTCCTGTATCACCAATTGTATCTGTTAGCCAGGAATGGCTATGCCTTAACAAGTCTATGTAAGCCACATTGAGCCTGCAAATAGGTGGGATAATGTGGGATACAAATGCAACAAATAAGTAAATAAATAAATGATAGAGATTTGCTTACAATGGAGGCAGTGCATGCAAATCTATCTCATGCATATTCATTGTGGGTATCCTGAAAACCTGACTGGCTGAGTGAGTCCCGAGTACTGGGTTGAGAACCTCAGTCTTAGAGGGAACAGTGATGCCAACACGGCAACAGTTACCTTGCTTACGCTATAATAGCTATCATGTGCTAATCTGCTTATCACACTTTAGAAAAAGTGCCCCATTGAAATCAATACATGAAATATTCAGGAACGCAAACAGGATATTAGGAATTATCCAGAAAGAAATAGAGAATACAATGCATCTGTAAAGGTATACAATGTTACTTGCCTGCCTTAAATATTGTATGCAGTTCTGGATGCCCTATCTCAAACAGTATATAGATGGAATGGATACCAGCCCATCTTTAGGAAGAAGCTACAAGGTTGGATCTCCCAGATAGTTTAATTTACTTTATTGCAAGTCTTTATATAACGTTTCTCAAATTTAGATAAAGGCGGCGAAACAGTTTACAATTTAAAATGAGGAAGACAAGAAGATTGGAATTACAATCAACTGATAGTGCAAAGAGATGGAAAAAATGAACTAGTGCTCCTTGAAAACCCCAGAGCCAAGACAATTATGCATCTCTGTACGCAAGTGAAAAATAGGTAGGTTTTTTTAAGGTTGCTTTGAAATGGGTCTGATTAAGCTCTCCTCTTAAATGAGGTGCAAGCAACTTCCATTCAGAGCAACCAAAAGCAGATATAGCGGAATGCCTGATAGTATCCAGGTAATGGGTACAAGGGGGTGGTATGACAAATTGGTATATATATTACAACTGAGTCAGAAAAGGGGAGGGGTAAGGAATAAGTAAGTCAGAAAGGTAAACAGGCATGCCAATGTGGAGGAGTGGCCTAGTGGTTAGGGTGGTGGACTTTGGTCCTGAGGAACTGAGTTCAATTCCCGGCACAAGCAGCTCCTTGTGACTCTGGGCAAGTCACTTAACCCTGCATTGAGCCTGCCTTGCGAGGTACAAAATGTAATAAAAATAAAATAAAAATTGTGAATCATGACTAGAATTTTAAATGGAATTTGAAAGGATACTGACAGCCATATAGTTGATTGAGAACTACGTATTAGGATCCAAATTATTTATTAGTTTAGTATACCACTTCTAATTGAAGCAAATCAAAGCGTTTCACAATACACAAACAGAAGAAAGAAAGAAAGAAAAGAATTCCATACATTGATAAGAAAGAACAACCAGACCAGAGAACATTCAAGCAAAATAGAGCCAGCCATACACCATTCTTCATAACCTCATAGTTATGTGATCTTTTTATCTTACACCCATTCACATCCGATTATTGTTCAGAAGCCATCCCACCTCACAGGAGCCAGATGATAGAGTACTAGTCATCAAATGCCAAATGAAAGAGGTAGGTCTTTAAGGATGCGCAGAAGAGAGAAAGGTTATAAGTAACCTAACTACTGTACTTTGAAGGAATTGTAATTTCTGAAAGGAAGAATGGTTAAGGCCAATGTACAGTGAGTTGCAATGGCCAGTATGGTTTAGAATTAGGGCTATGACTAAGGATTTCAAATTTTTGGGACAGGAAAATGGCTTTACGGAATATATTCTTCTAAGGGTGAAGAAAGAGGAGAGTTGCTGTAATTTTAGAATTGAAAGTATGAAGAAAGTTGAATTTATAGCTAAGAATGGTGATACAATTTAAAAGGGAGACTGAAATTGTATTAAAACATGTAGGAAGAAAGGAACAGTGTGAAATCCACATTGCCTTGGATTTGGAGGGTTTAACTTCACACCCTGCTGGGAGATCCAGGAGACAATAATTCCCAATCATGGTTTTAGATTGGCTATGTAAGGTATTTCCTAGAGACCTGTTTTGGCCACTGTTGGAGGCAGGGTACTGGGCTTGATGGACCTGAGGTCTGATCCAATGTAGCATATCTTATGCTCTTATGTTGTTACTTTTTTTCCTGGCTCTCTGCTCATTTGCAGACTAGTCAGGCCAATTATTAAAATCTTTGATCTACTGTAATTCATTAAGGGGTCCTTTTACAAAACTATGGCAAAAGGTTTTGATGCGTGCCAAGGCCTCCTTTTACTGCAGAGGATAAAAAGCAGGTCTTTCTTTTTTTTTTTTTTTAAAGAAATGGCCATGCGGCAAGTGAAGCACTTGCTGTATGCCCAATTCAGGGGGGAGTACTTACTGCCACCCATTGAGGTGGCGATAAAACATATATATCCACTGGCTCTGGGTTCAAAATGGCAGCACTGACCTATAACAATAATCTTGCTTTAGTACTTTTAAGGGTTAGCCTTCCATATAAGGGCAAATTAAATATCCGGGTCTTATTTAGACAGTGGAGACAGCACTTTAAAATGCTGACTGCCACCAGCTGAATACTAATTTTTAAGAGAATTCCAAATTTAGTAGGGGCACAGACTTTCCAAAAATACTAGGACTAGGGGGCATGCGATGAAACTACAGTGTAGTAAATTTAAAACAAATAGGAGAAATGTTTTCTTCACCCAACGCATAATTAAACTCTGGAATTCGTTGCCGGAGAACGTAGTGAAGGCGGTTAGCTTGGCAGAGTTTAAAAAGGGGTTGGACGGTTTCCTAAAGGACAAGTCCATAGACCGCTACTAAATGGACTTGGGAAAAATCCACAATTCCAGGAATAACATGTATAAAATGTTTGTACGTTTGGGAAGCTGCCAGGTGTCCTTGACCTGGATTGGCCGCTGTCGGGGACAGGATGCTGGGCTCGATGGACCTTTGGTCTTTTCCCAGTATGGCATTACTTATGTATTTATATAGTAAATGACGGCAGATAAAGACCTGTACGGTCCATCCAGTCTGTCCAACAAGATAAAATTTTACATGGTATGTGATACTTTATATGTATACCCGAATTTGATTGTCCTTGCCTTTCTCAGGGCACAGGCTGTAGAAGTCTGCCCAGTACTGTTCTTGTACTAAGTTCTGAAGCTAACATCAAAGCCCCTTAAAATTTACACTCCAGTCCATCCCTATCTATTCAGTCACAATCAGGGCGTAGACCATAGAAGGGCTCCTGCGCTAACCCAACGGTAACAGGGCAGCTCACGGCACTGCCCGATTACCACCTGGTACATACCGGAGCTACAAAAATAAAATTATTTTTGTAGTGCCAGAAGTGGCGCATGCTGGGGGGTGGGAACTATCGCTGGGCTGCTGCAGTAGTCCAGCAGTACTTTTGTTTTAGCGAGGGGTAAGCCCGTGTTGGGCTTACTGCCACTTAGTAAAAGACCCCTCAGTCTTTCCTTAGCTGGCTAGATCCTTTTCAATATTGACCTCATTACATAATTACTTTTATGAATTATTCAATAAAATTATAAAAGACCCAACTTTAGAGAGAACATGATGGTTTTACTCAAATTCAAATGTCCTTTTAAGGATTATTAGTTGAAAATGGAGGCAATAAGGCCTTAATTTGCCATATGATCCATTCTTAATCTACAAGTACTATTGAAAACTAAAATTTAGGCAGGCATTGGTTTTCTGATAACCTGGAGTTGCCGTTATTATTGGAAGCTATAAGGACCACTGAGATATCTAGATGTATGATTACAAGCTATCGGTCAGCCTCTGCATAAAGACTTCATTAAACTGATTAGAACTGCTTATACGATTAGGGACAATGGCCTATTTTAGTTCTAAGGTACCAGTGCAGATTTAAATACCTCAAAGATATAAATCAAGCACAAGAGAGAAGCTTTTTTCAGAGGAAAGGAAGTCTTAGATCAAGAGGTCATGGTATAAGGCTGAAAGGGGATAGACTCAGGAGTAACATAAGGAAATACTTCTTTCCAAATAGTGTGGTGGATGCTTGGAACAGTCTCCCAGTGGAGGTAATGGAGGCAAACTTAATCTTGGAGTTTAAAACAGCATGGGATAAATACAAAGGACCTTTGGTTGGGGAGAAGCTAGAAGAACCATTGGGGGTTGTGGTATTACAACAGGAAGGGAAATGGACAGATTAGATATGCCTTACACTCTTCATCTGACATCAAATTCTGTGCTTTTTTTTTTTTTGTTAGAGTTTTGAGCTCTGTATTTGCACTATAATAGTTACGTTGAACTGAAAGTTCAATAACCAATCGTACTTTTATTTGGACCAGATTCAGTCAATGGTACCCAAAGTCGGTGCCGTTATGATCCATGTTAAGCACCAGTTCTATAAAGGTCACTTAGCACCAAGTCATCTTTAAAAAATAGCGCTTAGCGTGGATTCCCATAACCAACTTTGGGCGTGAGGACTTAGGCCTGTTAAAACCTGGTGTAAATGCTGGCGCACCACTAATGTCAGTTGGGCATATAAATGACCCTAGTCTATAACACTGCACCTAAAGTTTGGCAATGCCCCTGACCCACCCATGCCCCTCCCCTGGCCACACTCCCTTTTGAGTTGTGCACGAGACAACTTAGGTGCGCAGTATTATAGAATAGCGTATAGGAAGATCCACACGTAAGTCTTAACTAGTATCAATTAACATCAATAATTGATTAATGGCTCATTGACTAATTTGGGCAACCTTTATAGAATCTGGGAGTTTAAGGGCAATTCTAGAACAGGCTGTCTACATTTATGTGCCACTTTCATGCGTGTAAATGTACAGAATGCTAGCACCAAGGGCCAGATTCGATTATATAAACACTAAGAAAATGCACTGCCTTATCCTTTCATCTCAACACAATAAGTTCAAACCTTCAACCTTAAACACCCCAAATCTTACCCTTACTATCTCTGAGAACCTAAAAATACTTGGTGTTATAATCGATCTCAATCTGAGGAGGAGTCAAGATGGCGGCTCGAGCTGGAGGCTCCGCGGTTAGCATGAGCGGAAACTCTGTTTGTTCAACCTTATTTCGTCTCTCTATATGCTGCATACTAAGAGGAAGGGGGTGGTAAAGGGTTTACCACCGTCAGCCCGATTACCTGCCCCCGGTCAGCAAACACTTCTGCGTTATGTCTCCAGCACCCCAGCGAGAACCGGTGAGAGGGACCCCGCATTTGGATTTGTGGAAGGAGCGACATCTCCATTAGGGGTAGAGACATCGCTATCCCCACCGGACTTTAACCCACCGCTTTGTCCTGCAATCCAGTGGTCGAGTATTGAGGACCCGAAGGAACCGGAAGTCGGGGACCGAAGGCCCTCAGACGGAGGTACTCTGCCCCAGGAAGCAGACGTTACAACCATGGAACAAGCGGTTCCACAAGCGGTAACTCTACAATCCATTTGGTCAGCCATTCAACAACTGACGACTCTGGCTACAAAAACTTCTCAGGATATGACTTTGCTGGTAAATAAAATAGATGCTTTAACGTTAGCTCATGAGGATGTTAAAATAGACTTGTCTAATCAAAAATCTGAAATCTCATCTCTGAAAGCAGTAACAGATACTCTGATAAAAGATAAAATTAAGGTTTCCTTAAAATTAGAAATTCTTGAAAACTATAATAGACGTCTGAATCTACGGATTTTAAATATTCCTGTTTCACCTGGTATCGCCCCGATTGATTTCTTGAAAAAATATTTGATGGAAGTTTTGGCTTATCCTCAATCTGCAATTCCGCCGATAAATAACATTTATTATTTACCTGAATCTAAACAATCTAAGGCGAATCCAACAGAAAAGATACAGACACCTGAACTGAATTTACAAGATTTATCAGCATTACTAGAGGAATCTATATCAGAAGTATCAATGCGAAGGACTCTTTTGGTATCATTCGTTTTTGAGCAGGATATGAATGCCTTATTAAGACTTTAAGAACTCAAATAAAGAATTTTGTGGTCATAAAATCTGGATCTTTCCAGATGTGGTTAGATCCACACAAGATCGTAGAAAAGCATTTCTTGTCTACAGAGAGGAGGTTAAAGCATTGGGAGCTTCCTTTGTATTGGCTTATCCATGCAAATGTTGTATTAAATACCTGGGAAATAAGTACATCTTTTTTGAACCAGGTCAGCTTAAAACGTTTATAGATAGTAAGAAACTGTCCAGATAGTGATTGATGAGTATTAAGAAATAGTATAAAAAGCTGGGGGTATACGAGCCAGGCCATTTACTTTAATGTATTACTTTTATGTCTCTCCTTTAACTAGATGTCTCCTCTCCCTATATAATTGTGGTCTAAGAAAGCGATTTATCTTTTCTTTTTTTTTTGTTTACTTTGCCTATTTTTTAGAGAAAGCAAAATAGTTGTGGAGATTAACATTTTTCCTTTTTGGATATGGATGAATGATGCTACTTCTCTAATTACTCTGCTGTATTTCTGATTTATAAGTATCTTGTAAATTTTGAAAACTTAATAAAGAAATTCAATAATAATAATAATCGATCGCAATCTAACACTCGAAAGCAGTGACGTAGCCAGACCTGAGATTTTGGGTGGGCCCAGAGCTAATATGGGTGGGCACTATAATATATATATATAAATGGATAGATAAATAAATTTTAAACTAGGCACTGCAGAGACCATTCCCACCCAAAAACCCACTAAAATGAGAGAAAGACAACTTTTTTAAAAATTACGCTAGCTTGGCACTATTAAAATTTACTGTTGGGGAATTTTTGGGTGGGGATGGGCTCCTCATTGCCCTAGGCACCGGCACGTCTACCCCCCCCCCCCCATCCAGAAGCCCACTAGCAGACCACAGCCATCATTTTGATTTCAAAAGAATAATCAAAATGCTGGCAGGTCATGGTGGTGGGCTTCAGGGTGGGCTCTTCACCGCAGGGCAAAAAAAGGTATATTTTAATCATTAAATATATATATTTTTTTGCCCTAGGCAGTGAAGTGTTTACCCCACCCAGAAATTCCACAACAATAAATTTTAATAGTGCCTAGACCCCAGCTAGCCTTAATTAAAAAAAAAATTACATGATGATTATAATGGAAAAAAAAAAGCATTTGCTATTTTATAACCTGCTGGCTGCTGCTGGGCTGGGCTGCTGGCAGCAGGCAGCTGCTGCTTACCTTGGCACTGGTAGTAAAGTTATGGAGACAGACACTACTGCTGAAACTTCTGGAGTGATCTCTCGTGAACTTCCAGGTCCTCCGATGCCAATTCCCACGTCCAGGGCCAGGCTGAGGCTCGCCTCGCATAGTGCATGTGCGCACATCCAGTCATTAGCGCTGCTGCTACTACCGTACCGCTACTGCCGTGTAGGATCTGGATGGAATCATGATAGGAAACTATGACGCGGTGCGCTGCCTGCGCGGCCCTGCAGTGCATTCACGAAGGTAGGCGTCGGCGGGATGATGTTCGGAGCCTACCCTGAAGACCTAAGCGGATGCTTGGCTACCGCGACGGGGCTGCTGCTGCTGCAGACTGCAGCAGTGTGTGTGTGCGCTTGGGTGGTGGTGGGTGGGCGGCGGGCCTGAGCGAAATCGGGCTGGAATGGATTCCTCTGTCGTCGTGCCGTGCTGCTGCTCCTGCAACTGTGTGCGCTTCGGTGGGTGGGCCTGGGCCCACCCAGGCCCACCCGTAGCTACGCCCCTGCTCGAAAGCCAAATAAACTCCACTACAAAGAAAATGTTCTTTTCATTGTGGAAACTTAAACAGATAAAATCTTTCTTCCTGAGAGAAGTATTTCGTAATCTAATACAATCAATCGTATTATGCCACTTAGACTACTGCAACGGAATATATGCAGGATGTAAAGAACAACTTACAAAGAAACTACAGACCGCCCAAAACACAGCAGCCAGATTAATCTATGGAAAATCCAAATTTGATAGTGCTAAACCCCTTCGAGAGAAACTGCATTAGCTTCCAATTAAGGAACATATCACCTTCAAAATCTGTACCCTAGTCCACAAAATTCTTTACAGAGAAGCCCCTGGATACATGACAAACCTAATCAATCTACCTTCCAGGAATATATCCAGATCATCCTGTTCATACTTAAACCTCCACTACCCTAACTGCAACAGTCTCAAATATAAATCCATTTATGCATCCACCTTCTCCTTTATAAGTACACAACTATGGAATGCACTGCCAAAAGCTGTGAAAACAATCCACAATCATCTTAATTTCAGGAAATCACTCAAGACCAGCTTATTCGGAAAGGCCTACCCCACGGATCCAACATAAGTCCCTATATTCTGCAACACAGCAAATTAATGGACCGTATTGACCACTTTTTACCCTTTCACCTTTTGCCCTTATACCCCGTTTTTAAAAAAAATCTCCCTGTCCTCTATACTATGTTATCTGTATAGTTACCGGATTGGCGACTGCCTTTACGGTTTGATGTTAGCCACATTGAGCCTGCAAATTGGTGGGAAAATGTGGGGTACGAATGTGATAAATAAATAAATAAAAATAAGGTGCCTAAAAAATCCGCACAGCAAACATTTCCGCCTAAGAATATTCTATAAGGTTTATGTTGCTGTTATTGAGATTGTATTAGAAACAAATATAGTTTTTATACAGCATGTTTTAGGGGGGAAATGAACAACTCTGCTTTATACTAGTTGTTGGAGGAGAGGCTAAGTGATTCTCTAAATGTAGAATAAATGTTTGGATTTAGTTCTGTATGGAGGAAACATATGTATGTTGAGGGACTATAGAGAGAGCTGTGGCTTATTGGAAGCTGAAGAGTGCAACCTTTTGTACTACCTCTTCCTTGCCCTCTGTGTGGCCTGCAGATGCTGAATACTGTACTGCTGTCCTCACTGCTGTCATTTGTTGGGGGGGGGGGGGGCAGGATGGGATGCGACATGGGACAGAACAGTAGGGCAGGTGCAGGTGCCAGCTGAAGATATCCATAGTCCGCAGAACCCCTGTCAGAAAACTATGGTGGTCAATGGTGGTTCTCTAAACTGTTAACACTAGCGCCACGGGCCTACTCAAATCTCTTGCATGTTCAGCTCATGAGTGAGAACTGAGCATGCCCGGAGTGCTGGTGTCAGTGACTCAGAGTACTACGAACAGGAAATTTGGATGTCATCCCTGTTCAAAAATTGCTGTGAGAAGGACTTTTTTGGGGGGGATGTTCTGTGCAGAACATCCTAATTCTGACTTGGAAGTGCTTTCAAAAATGCCTCCGAAGTTTCCATCTTAATTTAAAATAGATGGGTTCTCATTTGCAACTGATCTATCCCATGTTGTTAACAAATGAAAATGAGCAGAAAAAATATGATTTTATATTTTTCTGTTTGCTGAAAATAGTGCACACTCTGCAAATTGTGGAACAAGATTATAGAACTAGGGCGTTAATGCATGGTTTTAAAATAGTTCAAAATACCACTATCAAACTTATTACGGGAAAAAAGAAATTTAACCATGTCACTCCACTTTTGAAAATGGCCCATTGGCTTCCCTTGTCTCACCTTTAGAAAATGATACTGTTAGTTTATAGAATCAATCAGTGTGGAGAACTACCATTTCTTTCTCGTATGTTGATCCCATATTCAAATTCAAGAACATTGCGATCATCATCCCAAAATCTTCTGATTGTACCATCATTTCGAGAAAGAATTCATCAACCTACCAGAAAGGCAATCTTTTCAGCTCAGGCTCCAGATCACTGGAATAAACTACCTCAACCTCTTTGACATCAAACATCTCTCCAAAACTTTAAAACAGAAATTAAAACTTGTTTCTTTTCCGATGAATATCCCTGTTGCAGTCCATGGAGGTGAGCTTGTCGGACCAAACAGACTAGACAAAACCCATCCCTTCTCTATCCCCTCCTCTTCTGTCCTATCGAAATTGTAATTCCTCCCTGCCTTCTCTCCTTTATTTAGATTGCAAGCCACCTAGACATGCTTTTGATGGGCGGGATAGTAAATTCTAAATAAACTTGAAACCTAACTGTTAGCACAAAGCTATGTTAAGGGGCTTTTGCAGAAATTTAGTAGTTACCGTGCAGTAAACCAGAAACTAGGGGGAAAATTGTATAAATACTATAAAAACAACGCACGACTTGACAGCCTTCCGGAAGTTACTGAAGACAAATTTGTTCAAAAAGACTTTCAAAAAGAATCCTCCATAATGACTAGATTCCTAATCCATACCAGAACCAACCAATATTGATCTCTTCTAATTTGATTATTTTAATCATATTATCATGATTGAACATTATACCATACCCTGTTCTCATTTATATGTTATGTATTATCTCTTTATTCACCCTAATTACCTGATATTCCTCACACATTAATTGTAACAATATACTGAATCTCTAACTCTGTTAATGATGATGCCATTGCAACATAATGTAAGCCACATTGAGCCTGCAAAAAGGTGGGAAAATGTGTGATACAAATGCAGCGAAATAAATAAACAAATAAAATAAATAAATGATGCTGAAAAATAGGCATTAAAAAATCAGCACTAAACACTATTCTCTAAAGGGCATGCACCGTTTATAGAATAGTGCTTACCCATTGATTCTATATAGAGCTATAGTGCGACTCGAGAACGGCACTGAAATCGGCATGGATTCTATAACAATGTGCATAGCTTAACAAGCTTAACAAGCCAATGAGCGCTGATATCAACACTGAACAAGCAATAATGAGAACTAATTGGCACTGGTTAGAATTTAGGCGCACAACTCGTTAAGCGTATTCTGTAACGATGTGTGCTGAACTTCTAACATGCGCAGGCAAAAAGGGCCATGGTTATGGCCGAGGAAATGGGCGCATTGTGGACGTTCTGAAATTTGCACACCTAGTTACAGAATATGGCCCAGTATGCCTAAATCTATGTGCCGGGATTTAGGCCACGTCTTTGTTGGTGGAAATGGATACATGTAGATTTAGGCACTGAAATATCAACTAAGCGTATTGTACAATCGGTGCCTAAATATAGGTGTCAATTATAGAATACACTTAGTTGGCACTGATTTTAGCACCAGTTTTTTTAGGCGCCATATATATAGAATTTCCTCCTATGAGTTTTTGCATTAACTAGGAGTAGGTACTGTATGTTAATGCAAATGTTAATGCACAACCTATAATTCAAAACACCCTCAGTAGTTGCCACGTTAAATTTGCAGCTGTCGTGGGGTAAAATCCCATGTTAATCTGCGGTAACTGCAAATCTTACTGTAGCTTAGTAAAAATGTGCCATAAAGTCAATACTTGGAGAACATGAGAAGCTTATAAAGGACACCATTAGAATCCACTGAGAAGAGAAAGGGAAAAAGAACACAATAATCATTTGTATAGGGCAGCAAAACAGGTATCACTGGGCCTGCTACAATATGAGTTTGTCATCTTTATCACTTTCACTTTGTTTTGAATATACACCAGCATATACCCAACAGCTTTCTCCACTTGTAGTTATTTCCCTTTACCCCTAGAGGGTGCTCATAACATTGTCCTAAATCCTCCCACTTTAACAAGAGCTGGTCTCCGGGCCCTACAATGTTGTTTTTCCATTCAATACAGCATGAGCCCCACAAAAAGAAAAAAAGGCAATTACATGTCTCTGTTAGAACTACCACACCAAAAGTCAGCGGGAACCACCAACCTCAAGAATGTGCAAACATAAGTGCAAAGCTTAGTTGTAACCACAGACAGAGCCTGGTAAAATCCTTTAAAAAATCTAATTTATCATGACAATAGTTAAAATAGATGAAGGGAAAATAGCACTCATTTGGGACTAGAAAATTGTTGTTTCCTGTTACTAAGTGAGGTAAAGGAATAAGTATCTCTTGGATGGGCCTGAATGGTAACCAGGAGAGACAAAACGTTAAAATGGGATGCAGTCAAGTTTAATACGCAAAATAACCATAAGAAAATGAAACATTCTAACTACATTATTCATCACAATACAAAGAGACAATGTTCAGCTTCCAGGTTTTAAAGACATATAAATTACTGGATCAGTGCCATTTCTTTCTTTTTTAATTCCAAAAAAAGGCTTTTGACTATTGGCATCTCTGGATTAAACAGTGTCAACTGCAAAGCTCAGGTCAGAATTAACATAATGTAAATTTTCACAGGGTTTAGCTCCTAACTTGAATCTTAAGCTCAGTAGTAGCCTAGTGGTTAGTGCAGTGACCTTTGATCCTGGGGAACTGAGTTTGATTCCCACTGCAGCTCCTTGTGACTCTGGGCAAGTCACTTAAACCTCTATTTCCCCTGATACAAAATAAGTACCTGAATATATGTAAACCGCTTTGAATGTAGTTGCAATAACCTCAGAAAGGCAGTGTATCAAGTCCCATTTCCCTTTCCCTATTTGAGATTCTACATGGAATGTTGCTACTATTGGAGATTCTAGATTGAATTTTGCTACTATTTGAGATTCTGTTGCTACTATTTGGGATTCTACATGGAATGTACGTGCAGATGAGAATACACATATACCTTAAAGATTTCTGCACCAACTTTGCATCTGCTCAGAGGTATGCACAAGTGCTGGCTACCTGTTCATTTAGAGTACCATGAACTGTCACTAGAGGTTGAGGGTGCCATTTTGTTGCCAGATGCACAATGGGCAGGAATGAGTGGGCATCGCTGCTTCCCATGTTATTCTTTTGGTCCTTGTGACCTTCCAGGTAGGCTGGGACGAGGCCTACAGGGTGGGGTGGGGAGTAGAGGAGCTTGAGCCCTGACACAATGTCTTCAGAGGGAGGCTGATATGGGGTAGGGGAGAATCAGATGCCTGGAAGCTGCTATCTTTAAGCTGAGCAGGTATCAGCCAATATTCAAGCTGCTTTTTTGTTGTCCAAAATTTAACTGCTTACTTAACAGGTTAGTGGTCTGAATATATCTGCTAACCGGTTTGGTCCTGGCTTCTCCCAGGCTCTACCTATGCTCTGCCCATGCTGAGGTGGCCTGTAGTGATATTCAGTCACACTGTCCACTGAATATCAGGGCATAGGCGACCACAGGGGCCTCTCCTGCTCGGTTGAATCGGTTTGAATATTGGGCGGACAGTGTCCACATGTCTATGTTGTTTTCATGAGATTATGCAAACTGTGGAGCCACATGATGCTGAAAGAAAACAGAGCATCTGTCCCAGAGGAGGCACCAGCAACAAGACTCTGTCGAAGGTGAGGAACATCAACCAATTGAGTAGAGATCTATTTACAATTTATTTATTTATTTACAATTTATTTATTTATTTTATTTACTAAAATGTATAATCCGCCCAGATTAAACAAGCATAATCAAATCACATAAAACACTATCAATGCACTCAATAAGCATAAGCAGAGCATTAATCTTGATCTAGGAGCCCCAAACTCCCACCAATTATGCTTTAGAGAAAGCTTTATGAAACAGCAAAGCCTTTATCTGTTTCTTAAATACCACCAACGAAGTCAATTGCCGTGCAGAAAAAGGCAAAGCATTCCACAATTGAGTTCCAACAATAGAAAAAATCTGCACACGAACAGCCTGCAGTTGAATACTGTGGATAGAAGGAACAGGCAACAATTCTTGATTCTGTGGTCGTCGCAAGGATTTTGTAGGGCAATACTTCTGCAACTTCTGAACCACAGCACGAGGAGCCTCATCATGCAGTGCCTTAAAAACCAATACCAGCTGTTTAAATTGAACCCGCCAGGCAATGGGCAACCAATGCAATTCTTTCAAATGTGGGGTAATATGCTCAAACTTACTTGCTGTAGTAAGCAATCGAGCTGCAGCATTCTGTGCCACCTGCAGAGCTCACAACACTCCACGCGGTAATCTCTGGTTTGGATGATGGGAGTTGAGACTGGCTAAGCTAGGGTTGGGGTAGGATATGCATTGAGGAAAGAGTGTTGAGGGGAGTTTTGGGGGAGACAAGATGATCTCAGGGAGAGAGTGAGTCACGGTAATCAGACTTCCATTTAGTTACACATATTGATCTGAGTGTATTTCAACAGCCAGACTGGATCACTGAAGGGGAACCTTCCTTTGTTTCATTATTCAGGTTGATGGTCTGCAGTCACTCTGTCTGGCAGCGATTCTGGCTCTTATGCCAAAATCTTTTTGCTAGTGTGGTTCTCACTTGAAAAATAGTGAAGATCAGTGGCCTAGAGCGCTGAGATTTAGGGGACAGCAAAAGACAGCAAGCAGGTATTTTAAACAGAGATGTGCATTGGTTTGAAACAACCTGGCACTGCCCATGTTGTTTCATGTCATGTTTAACCCAAAACAACAGAAAAATCCAATATTTTGGTTTTTGTTTTCCTGTTTCATCAATAATATGTATTATTGCACAACAGTGGGCACTTTTTCTTAATAGTTTGTCCTATGGCTCAGTAGTATGAACTATTGTTCAGTAATGCACGGTGAGGCCCTTTTACTAAAAGGTTGCCGCATGGCAACCCAGAACTACTGCTGGCCCAACGTGGCCATGAACAAAGGTGCAAAAATTTAGGAGCTCAGCTTTTTTTGAATATTGGTCTCAGAGGGGTCAATATTCAAAGTGATTTAACCAGCCAAAAATGGCTCCTGGTCAATTAAATCATTTATGTGGGGCTATCCACTGATTTTCAGTGGCACTTAATTGGTTAGTGTCGCTGAATATCAGCACAGACCACTACCCTGGCACTTAATTGGAGATCAATTCCAATAACTGGCATTAACAAGCACTAATTGACACTAATTAGCAGTTACTTACGCCCCTATTCTGTAAACTGACCCCCCGATATTCAGTGCTATTTAACTGGTCAGGAACGGCTGCTGACTTGTTAAATAGCATTTTAGTGCCCAAATGGTAATATTCAGTGGGAGATAACCAGTTATCTCCCGCTGAATATCTGCAGTTAGTGGATAGCCGCAAACTGACTGTCACACGACATAGCTGGTTAGACATAGATTTTCAGTGCCTAACCAGCTATGTTGAGCAAACAGGCTGCATAAATAGCAGGCTTATCTTTGACTGCTAAAAAGTTATCTAGTTAGCGATGAATGTCGGCAAAACCGGTTAACTTTTTAGCAGTTAAAAAAACCTGGATATTCAATGCAGGTCGCCATAAATAGCCTGGCACTTCATATCTGGGTTTAACACCAGCGGCAGACAGCAAAAGCACTGCCCACTGCCGCCTGAATATTGGGCCCCGAGGCCCTGATATTGAGATAGCAGGAGTTAGACCGGCTAACGCCCACTGTCGATGGCAAACCTGGAAATTCAATGTCGTATCGACCACCAGCATTGAATTTACGGGTATTTTTTGGCACCAACCTAGTGGCCAAAGATAGACCTGCTATTTGCGTGGCAAACCTGGAAATTCAATGCCGTATCGGCCACCAGCATTGAATTTACGGGTATTTTTTAGCACCAACCTAGTGGCCAAAGATAGACCTGCTATTTGCGTGGGTCTATCTGGCCATTAAACTGAAATCAGCAGTAACCAGCTAAGTCACATGACATAGCCGGTGACCAGGCTAGCTGCTGACCAGGATATTCAAAAGGAGATAGCTGCTCCTGGCCAGTTAAATACTTTTGAATATCAGGCGGTGAGTGTCTAACTTCTTTCACAAACAACTGCAAAAGGGGCTTTAACAGGGGAGGGGAATGAGTGCATCAAGGACATTCTGACTAACTTTATGCACACTTTATAGAATATTTGCTTTTACATGCACAACTGCCACATGTAGGTGCTACCATTTACATCAGCCCTAGACATGGCATAACTGGTCATGCCTAAAGTTGAGTGTGTTACTGTGGACTTACGCTGGTATTCTATAACAGATCTATAGCACAAATGTGCGTTATAGAATATTAGCTTTGTGCCCAGTTTTTTGGCACCTAAGTTTTAGCACTCTTTGTCGAACTGAGCCTCATACTCTCTTCTCAACCTTCAGCTTCAGAATGAGGAAGAGAAATAGGAGCAGTAAAAAAAAGATAAAAATGCTTAGAATCTTCATCAAAAAATGATTGTCTGAGATAGAGTCTCAATACTTTCATTAGGTTTAGTTAAATTCTGATACAGCTGAAACAGCTTTCTAGACAGGTTGGCAGCTTTTTCAAGCTGAGTGGATAAGTATTTTGTTGCTGCAATAAAAGCAGTCTTATATTTCCTAGCATGTAATTTACAAAAAAATAAGATTGTTCAGAAACTGGTCTCTCCTCCATTTCCTCTCAAGTTGCCAGGACTGTCGTTTTAACAACTGAAGTCCTTCATCAAACCAGGGTGATGAACGACCCACCAAATACACAACTTGCGAGGTGCCAATTTATTCACTAACTTGGTAAACTTGGAATTCTAGTTATCTATCGACTTAGAAACATGCAGTCTGGGCTTTCTACCGCAGGAATTTGAAGAGAACTAACTATATTTTCAACAGTTAGATTGTGTTTCTTTTAAGAAAAACCTCTACCCTGATTAACCTGATGCTCAAAAAACCCCAAGGTAGAGAACCTGATTAAGAAATGATTGGTTCATCATATGGGCTGAATTAAAAAAGCAAGTTTAAACAAAATCAAGTACATGGCCAATATTGGGATTGGGGATGTGCTACTTCAATTTAACTATAATATAAATATGCTCGATAGCAGATCGACTAGTTAGATACTACAAAACAAACAACAGATCTGCTGTCAGAAAAAGATTAATTCCTATACGCACTTAAAGCAGTGGAAAAAGCCTAAAAAATCCTTTTAAATCTTGAATTGATTCAAAAAAGATATGACGGGTCCAATAACCTTTTTCATCATCACTGGCATAAAAAACCACTGCTTGTGCTAATATAAACGAGCAAAAGTGGATATTTAGGTTACGGTCTCTGCATCCGGCAGGACTGAACCATCGAGTTGAATGGAGTCATTTTTTATAGCACCCCTGCATAGTTGTCTATGCCTGCGATAGCGTCTGATGTCAGTCAAACGTTTATAGAGAAGCCATTTTGGTAGAGAAGTCAATGTGTAAGGAAGCATATAGTGAAGCTGTCCTCTCAACCCGGTGAGTGTGGTAATTCTTTATGGTTTTCAGTGTTTTAGATTTAAATATTTCCAGATTTGATATGTATATCTTTCAACAGATAGTGCAGTAGAGGCCCTGAAGCAGCCTTGCGAAACGCTGGCCACCGTCGGCCCTGCACCAGTTGAGAGTAAATGAGTACAGCGCAGTTAAGCTGCAAGCATCCACTTTAAAGATAAGTGTGGAATTTGGTGTTGAATATAACAATCACAGTTTAACCATAAATGAATGAATATTAGCACAAGCAGTGGTTTTTTATGCCAGTGATGATGAAAAAGGTTATTGGACCCGTCATATCTTTTTTGAATCAATTCAAGATTTAAAAGGATTTTTGAGGCTTTTTCCACTGCTTTAAGTGCGTATAGGAATTAATCTACTTCAATTTAAGCCAATGTTAGTCAATATAACCGTAAAATTATCATGAAAACCCACTAAGTGTACATATGCATGAATATTAAAATCATCTATTCAAATCAAATTGTGTCCTTAGATCCAAATCAGAAATAACATCCAATAATTCCTGAAGAAATAATATGGGAGAGGAGGGACCTATAAAACAGTACAAAATAGGTGAAATGAATTCATGGTGAATAAGCAACTCATCACAATCCCTGTTCAATGTCTCTACATTTCAACCTTGGGCACATCTTCAAAGAACATCACAACTCCTCCTTCATGTTGGATGGCTTGGAGGCACTCGTGGGTAACAGTGCAATAGTATGAAATTTTTCCCTTTCACGCACCCATTTTAGTTAATTATAAAAGGGGAATTATTCAATACCCTGTTTCCCCGAAAGTAAGACATCCCCCGAAAATAAGACCTAGTACAGGTTTTCCTGAATTGGTAGATATAAGGCCTCCCCCGAAAGTAAGACCTAGCAAATTTTTGTTTGAAAGCAGGGCCGCCAAGAGCCGGACAAGGCCGCCCCCGGGCCGCCCCCCCCACCCTTGGTTGCCGGGCCCCCCCTCCACCCACCTTCCGTCGCTCCCGGAACTAACCTTAAATGCCTCCTTTCACCTTCGCAGCAAGCAGCAGCAGGGCAGACCTCTCCTTCCTTCCGTGCCCTGCCTTTGCGGACGTTACATCAGGCGAGGGCGGGACATGGAAGGAAGGAGTGGCCTGCCCTCCTGCTGCTTGCTGCGAAGGTGAAAGGAGGCGTTTAAGGTTAGTTCCGGAGTGACGGAGGGCGGGCGGGCCAACCCCGATGTTTCCCCGAAAAATAAGACAGCCCCTGAAAATAAGACCTAGCGCATTTTTGGGGGCAAAATATAAGACAGTGTCTTATTTTCGGGGAAACACGGTAGTACTGATGTAGTCAATGGTGGGTGTTGAGAACATGAGTTTTGTTGATTCTGTAAGTCACTTTACAGTCAAAGTTATACAGTGTAGGGTGGTATGTGCTTCTAATACATGGCAAGACCTAGACCAGAATGCTATCTCCTTAAGGCAGAACACTTTGACTTTGATTTGAAGAGGGCCATGTTTCAGTCAAATGCCTCCACTCAATACAACTATAGCTAGGCACATTGTGGGGAGTGGAGCAGTAGCCTAGTGGTTAGTGCAGTAGACCTTGATCCTGAGTTCAATTCCCACTGCAGCTCCTTGTGACTCTGGGCAAGTCACTTAACCCTCCATTGCCCCTGGTACAAAATAAGTACCTGAATATATGTAAACCACTTTGAATGTAGTTGCAAAAACCTCAGAAAGGCAGTATATCAAGTCCCATTTCCCTTCCCTTCAAGATAGGGACTTTTGGATGCACTGAGGAAGAGTAATTTTCAGATTGCTGATAAACAAAGGTGAATGGTTTTGAAAATTACTCTTCCCACTCCTTTCCATAGACCCCCCCCCCCCCCCCCCCAATAGCATCATCTCAAATCCATCATCTTTATCCTAGTTTGGTTCAAGTTCATACTGTGATGTTGAATATGGTATCTCCAAATACCAGTGCTGGAGCCAGCATCACTTTTCCATTTCTGAGTTGTTCAACTATTTGACTAAAAAGTGTCCCTCCTAGAGATTCTACCAGCTGATACTAAATCTGTAAGGCTTGAAGTCATATTCTGTGTCCTGATTATGAGTCAAAATTAAGACGTTTCCATTTGAAATAGCAGCTCTGAGAAATTATAAAACTGTTTTTATGGTTTTCCTCATATTTCTGTACTTACTGACTGTAGGCTCAATTTAATTTGATTTGATGTATGAGTTATCTGTCTTTCCATTGTTTGAAAACTAGCTCAATACAGATTACAATAGAACCATAAAATCAACTTAAAAATGAAAAATGGGATATTGCCATATTTATATAAACATGTCCTTAAAGAAATAGTTTCATGCATTTATTTATACAGCTTCATTGATCACAATTCCATTCAAAGATCATGTTTCCAATAAATATTACAAGTAATACATATCACAACAGTATAATAGCCCAACCCCTCACAGCTAACAGACCTCATCTGAAAGCTTGAGAAATGATCCAAGTCATGCCTGCTTCCATACAGAGACAAGTTTAGTTTGCCCTGGGTATGTACAGTTAGGAAGACAGAGCACCATCATAATAGCTATAAAACAAACAGCAGCAAATAGCTTTCAAAGTAAACATAAAAACATTATACACAGAACACATAATAGTATAGACAAAAACACTAGATACCAGTAAACATAACAGAAAATACAGACCAAAAGAGTTTAAATCAGTGGTTTCTCTGGTCCTGGAGGCACCCCAGCCTGTCAGGTTTTTGGGATATCCACAATTCTTGTATACTGCTAATATACCCTTTCCAGGGTTCAGTGTGGTTTACATTCTAGGTGAGACTAAAGCCGATAATGTTAGTGTGAGATACGAGAGCAATTAGAGATCATTGGTGTAATGCATGAGACCATAACATTATAGGAAAGGAGATAGAAGTCAATGGATTGTTATGAAGCAGTCTTTGGGAAGAGAGGTTTTCAGCCTCTTCATGAAGCTAAGGTACCTGTTTTCTGTTCTGATGGCAATAGGTAGAGAGTTCCATATTTTAACTCCAAGTACAGAGAATAGAGAACTGAAAATATTCTGATTTCGAATTGTCTTTTGCAAGGGTGACGCTAACATCAGTTGTTTTTTCAGCTTGACTAGACCAACCATAGTGAAGTGGTCTTAGTCAGCAGTTTAGAAGTGAAACCATGTAAGATTTGAAAAATTAAACAATCAGCTTTGAACCTATGTCTTTCTTCTATGGGACGCCAGTGCAGTTTGTTAAGATGAGTTGAAACACTGGTATATCTATTCAATCTGTATATTAGTCTAGCAGCTGTATTCTGTATGATTTGCATTTTTTTCTGATATTGACACTTAAAACTAAGAAATAGAACGTTACAGTAATCCAAGTGAGGTACGACTAATATTTGGACTAGTAGCTTCTGAATCATTTGATCACAGTCCCTGTTATTCCTATCTGGTCCAGGTGTTCAAGTAGCAATGTGTGGTCAACCGCATCAAATGCCGCCAATATATCGAATTGGAGAAGAATTACTTGGTCACCTTTGCATAGGTGTTGTTTGACATATTTAGTTAAAACTATCAGCAATGTTTCTGTACTGTGTGACAATCTGAAGCCAAATTGTGAGCAGTGTAATATAGAAAATATTTCCAGATATAGAGTTGTTTACTGATGTAGGTTTCTAATACTTTAGTAAAAATGGGTATGTTTGCCACTGGATGGTAGTTTGCAGGCAATGTTACATCTAGCTCAGGTCCCTTCAACAGTGGAGTGAGAACAATTTTGTCCATATCAGAAGTAACAGAACCAGTTTTTAATAGCTCATTGAGATCATCGAGTAACCAGTTTACTGCTTCCACGGCGATGGATTTGAGTAGGTATTTCGGAAGCAGTTGGCTTGGGAGCATTTCAACAAGAGTGATCGTACATCCTCAGCTGTTAGTGGTTGAAAAGATTCCCAGTTTTGGTCAGGATTGTAGGTTCTCCGGAGATTGAGGCTGAACTATGGATTGGACTATTTTCCTCTGTTGGAGTAGCTTTAGATAGTTCAGACCTAATTTGGAGGATCTTATTAGTGAAATAATCAGCTAGGTCTTGGACGGTGGGACATGTTTTCTGGCTTCCGATTAGGTACCGCATACAGTTCAAGCTTCTCCTACTAACCTACAAATGCACTCGATCTGCAGCCCCTCCCTACCTCTCTACCCTCATCTCCCCCTACGTTCTTACCCATAACCTCCGCTCTTAAGACAAATCCCTCCTTTCAGTACCCTTCTCCACCACCGCCAACTCCAGGCTCCGCCTTTTCTGCCTCGCCTCACCCCATGCCTGGAATAAACTCCCTGAGCCCATTCGCCAGGCCCCCTCCCTGTCCATTTTCAAATCCTTACTCAAAGCCCATCTCTTCAATGTCGCCTTCAGCACCTAACCACCATACCTCTATTCAGGAAATCTAGACTGCCCCAACTTGACATTTCGTCCTTTAGATTGTAAGCTCCTTTGAGCAGAGACTGGCCTTCTTTGTTAAACTGTACAGTGCTGTGTAACCCTAGTAGCGCTCTAGAAATGTTAAGTAGTAGTAGTAGTAGTAATGTTCATCACCATTAGAGGAAGCTAGTTTTTTAACTAAGGAGAAAAGTTTTTTGTTAAGATCATCTTGAGAGATATTTGCATGTGCTGCCTCCACCTAGGCAGCACTGTTTGCACTGTTTAATAGCAATGTATAGATTTGAAAGCCAAACCGATGGGACCCGTTTCACCAACATTCGAGCAGCACCATGATTTAGACTTGAATTGGTCTCGATTGTTACTAGATTTTAAGCCAGTTGTTAACTAGACCCAGATGAAGCTTCAAATGTTTTTGGTTCTTCTTTTCCTGTTTTTTTTTTTTTTTTTTTTTTTGGGGGGGGGGGGTGGGGTGGGTAAAGTCTGTTCAAGCTTCCCCAGGCTGCTGCTAATCTAAGTGGCTAGGGAATGGCTGATAGATGCCACTGAATATCAGCAGACGGCTGGCTCAGCAGAGTTTAACCGTGGGCAGCCTTTGAATATCCACCCCAAATGTTCTTAATGTGATTCCCTTTCCAATGAAAAATAGACAATCAATAGACTCATAGTGCTCTGATATAAGAACATAAGGGTAGCCATACTGGGTCAGACCAATGGTCCATCTAGCCCAGTATCCTGTTTTCTAAACAGTGGCCAAGCCAAGTCAGAAGTACCTGGCAGAAACCCAAATCGTGGCAACATTCCATGTAGAACCTCAAAGAATAGCAAGATTCTGGAATCCTAAAGAGTGACAAGATTCCATGCAGAATCTCAAAGAGTAGCAACATGCCATGCTACCAATCCCAGGGCAGCAGTTGTTTCCCATGTCCATCTCGATAGCTGACTATGGACTTTTCCTTCAGGAATTTGTCCAAACCTTTTTTAAACCCAGATACACTAACCGCTGTCACCACATCCTCTGGCAAAGAGTTCCAGAGCTTAACTATTTGTTGAGTGAAAAAATATTTCCTCCTATTTGTTTTAGAAGTATTTCCGTGTAACTTCAAGTGTCCCCTAGTCTTTGTACTTTTGGAACAAGTAAAAAATCAATTTACTTCTACTCGTTCTACACCAGTCAGGATTTTGTAGACCTCAATCATATCTCCCCTCAGCCATCTCTTTTCCAATTTGATCTATTCCAAAAAGCAGCATCATATCAGAAAGATGTTTCTAATATTATTGAAGTAAAATACATATTCGTATATGAATAGGGTGATCTAGGTTTTATTACTTTTGCAATTACTTTTGAAAAAAGCATCATTTCCCATGAATTTTAAGCTTACAAAGCTGCTGGGAGGTTGGTGGAGTACTACAAAGTGATAGACAATATTTAATCAGATTGGAGCAGGAATTCGGAACCAGTCAGAATTCAGTAGGTCTGTGGTTTGGATCTGATCAATTTTGGTGTCCAAAAAGTAAATGGAGTGTTCTGTAGCCTTTATGACATGAGTTGATGGGCAAATTTAGTTTCCAAATGTGCAGGTATTTTCACAAAAAAATGGAAATACATCATGCTTGGAAGTAATTGGCACTACAGCCAGCAGGCTGAACTGAGAGATGAAATATATATGGATATGGAAATCAAGGCCTGTGATTTGGAAATTCAGACAGCGTTTTCAGAGCTGGGTTTGGCTGGGGTGAAGTAAGCTTACACTGCTCTACCTGTTCTGTAAATTAATGGAGGGTTTTAGTTTCCAATGCCATCAGTCTGGTGCACTAAATTCACTGGATTGGTTTTCTAATTTTAAAATATGGTATCCAAGTGAGCTCTGGTACAGCCATCAGGATGGATTTATCATGTGTTACAGCTGTTCCCAGTGCAATCATTATAGCAAGGATTTAGAAATCATATTTTCAAGCCTTATAAATTCAGGGAAGTTGGTAACAAACTCTATTTCTTTGATCTGTTTAGGCCTACCATTTTGCTATTGAATTGCCTGGGTATTAAAGTGCATATAGGTATGAAGTTGAGGTGAATATCCAGCCTGTGCAAATGCTGATATGTTCCTCCACTGACAACTATGTCACAGAAACTTGCTAATACAGAAAACGTTTCCAAATCATTAAGGGGCCCTTTTACTAAAGTTTAGCGTGTGCTAATTCTCTAGCTATGGGCTTCTTAGCATTTAGCATGCACTTAGTATGTGCTATTTCTGCTACGGTACGCTACCTTTTACTAAACGGGCCCCTTATTGAGGTAAACTGACTATGGTGCTTATTTTAGAAGTGCCATTCCCATTTTAGATGTGCATAAACTGGAAATTAAATATCTATCTTGCTTAAACATCTGATCTCTGGCTTTACAAAGCTGGGATATGCATGTCTAAAATTGAAGAACATGCAAATAGAAAGGGGGGGGGTGATATGGACATGCTTTAGACAGGACTAGGGGCATGCAATGAAGCTACTAAGTAGTAAATTTAAAGCAAACCAGAGAAAATATTTTTTTCACTCAACATGCTATTAAACTCTGGAACTCATTGTCAGAGAATGTGGTAAAAAAACAAACAAACAGTTAGCTTAGCAGGGTTTAAAAAAGTTTTGGATAATTTACTAAAAGAAAAGTCAGAAAAGTCCATAAGCCATTATTAAGATAGACTTGGGAAAATCCACTGCTTATTTCTAGGATAAGCCGCATAACATCTGTTTTACTGTTCTGGGATCTTGCCAAGTACTTGTGATCTGGATTGGCCACTGATGGAAACAGGATACTGGGCTTGATGGACCTTCAGTCTGTCCCAGTATGCCAATACTTATATTCTTATGTTCTTAATGTTTTTTCCACATTTCAGAAGGGAATGATGTTGAAATTAACACTGAGATTTGCACCTGCTACCTAGGACATCTAGATTTTAGAAACATTCTCCTACTGAGCAGCCACTCCACTACAAGGATTGGGAGAGTTCACCCCTTTAATTCCCCATGCATAATCTCTCCCCCCCCCCCCCAACCAAAGTCAGACTGGCAAGAGATGCCATGCTCTGTGCCTGTTTCAGGAAAAACAAACATTTACGTTTCTAAAATGGCGAAGTAAAACATTTATGTTCCGGCATATAAATGTTTATATGGCTATTCCACAAAATAAAGTTTTTCCACCCAATTTTCAGACCACAGGAGATAGCCGAGCTGTCTCCTATGGTCCACGATGGACCCTCACTCAGCAAGACTACACAAGGGATTCCCTGATGTACGTGCTTTTAGCTGGATTTAGGGGAGCAATTCTTAGGACTTGTGCATGCAGATTGGTTTTTCAAATGTAAGTGTACTATTTTCCAGCAAACTCACACTTGAGAAAAAAAAACAGCAGGTACAAAATTCTTAAGTTCAGGTGACTTGCATTTTAATTTCCAGGCAGTTTGCATAGCAGTTGAATAAACAAAGAACCTACTGTAACATGAAATGGAACTAAGAACAGCTATACAGAGCTTAGGACCATACAACTTCTCTGGATACTTAATTGATTGAACTCATTGTGAAAAGATAATCCGGCCAATATTCAGTGCTATTTAACTGGCTAGAAATAGCCTCTGACTGGTTAAATAGCATTTTGGTGCCTAACCCCAATGACCCCACGTAAACCTCTTCACCCAGCAACACAGCATGACTATAATCGTACTGGACAACACGCAATCTTCATCCCTTGTGACCCTCCACTTATAACTCATACGATTACTATGCAACCTTGTATCTGTTATCAACTGACTAGGCAAATACCTTGACGGTACTATGTAAGCCACATTGAGCCTGCAAATAGGTGGGAAAATGTGGGGTAGAAATGCAATAAATAAATAAATAAATAAACCATTGATATTTATCATGAGATAACCGGTTATCTTTGCTGAATATTGCTGGTTAGCATTGAGAATATAACAAGTTATATCACACAATAACTGGCTATATTCGGCACTGACCAGCTACATTTAGTGGCCAGATTGGACTGCCTAAACAGCAGTCTTGTCTTTGGTCACTATGGGGCTGATATTCAGACTGTGGGAGTTAGATTGGCTGACAATCACAGTCGGCGCTAAGCCCGGATATTCAATTCTGGGCCTTTCCGGTGAGTGACATTGAATATCTGGCCAAAGATATAGCAGGTTTCACGTGGCCAAATATGGCCACGAAACCCAGTTTAAAAATCAGTGGATAGCCTGTTATATCGACTGATATAACCAGCTACCTACTGCTAACCGGGGATATTCAGCAGTGGATAACCGGTTAACCCCTGCTGAATATTGGTGGATAACTGGTTAAACGCTACGATCAGCAGTCGTTCTGACTGGTTAAATAGCACTAAATATCGGGGGATATAAATTTAACCGGCCAGCAATGAATATTGACATAGCCGGTTAAGTTTGAGCTGGCCAAAAAAAACTACGGATATTCAATACCGGTCACCAGAAATGGCCCGACATTGAATATCCAGGGTCAGAGCTGATTGCGGCACTTAAGCGGGCTGCCTCCCATTGGTTGTTCCTTTTTTTTTAAAAATTGTTCCTTTTTTAAAAATTTGTAATTTATCCTTTTATCAATATAATCAAGTATACATTATTCATAAACCTGAAAAGATTAGAAATATAATTATACAAAAATCAAAACATAATACATGTGGTCAATTATTCTATGAATTACCTCCTCCCTTGGTACTCTATCAACTTGCAGATGAAGAAAAGAGGGGAAAGAGGTCTTCCTTGTAAAATATCCGATGCACTATAGCAAAGGATTCCCTTTCCATATGAGGTATTGAGTTTTTGATTTAGGGCAAAATTTCTTCCCGCAGGTGCAGTAATTAATTTCATATTCAGTACTGTCCAGTTCTTACACTAATAAAGATTATGATAGTACTGGAAGGCTGGCATTCATCCACAGAAAAAGTACAGAAAGTAATCATGGAAATAGTTTTGAAAATGTCCCTCCTAGAAAGGCTGTTTTCACATTTGGGGCCTAAACAACATAATTTAACATGCAAATCATGTCCTGTGCTTCGGAGAGAACAGCACACTGTGCAACAGGACTTTAATGTACATCTATATACAACCAGCATGGTAAGGCTCTTATGTGCACCCCCATGTTGCATATTTGGCAAAAGAACCTTAAGATAACTAGATCTGTCACAACAAGAATAAGGTCAGTTTTACGCATAATTTAATAATCACTTGTAAATTGGAGTTAGTGACCAATTGTAGACATAAATTGGTGTTAAGTTTAAGTTTATCAATTTGATACACTGCCTTTTTCGAAGCACAAATTGAGGTGGTTTACATATAACTATCCAGGCATTTGCACCGTCCCTGATGGGATCACAATCTAAGTATATTGTACCTGGGGCAATGGAGGGCTAAGTGACTTGCCCAGGGTCACATGGAGTTGCAGAGGGAATTGAACCTGGTTCTCCAGCATCTTAACCCACTGCTGACTGTTAGGCAGCAGTGGGAATTGAACCTGGTTCCACAGGTACACAACCCACTGCACTAACCATTAGGCCACTCCTCCACTCACCAATTGGCTGTTTATCATTTATTTAATTTACTATACCATTTTTATTGTATTCAAACCAAAATGGTTTACAATGTGGAAAAAGAAATTTTAATAAAACAAAGTAAAACAGCATAAAACATAAAGACAAAAGGAATGTCATAATTTGATAGGAAAGCTCAATCACTCAAGACCAGTCAACAGTAGTATAGACATTCACCAGAATCAAACTAATCATAAACTGCTATCTAAAAGCCTAGATGCAACTATGTTGATGATAACGTTGAATTATCAAATTGCATTTTTCTTTTTTCATTGCAGAAAGTTAGTTGCACGTGCAACTGAAGCATTTGTACAGCACTGGTCTCCGCCTCATTGCCTGTCCTGCTCTTCCCCCTCATGTCACACACACACTCGTTTTAATGAAATTGAGCATGCTCAGTTTCACTAAAATGAGCATGCACACGATGTGAGGGGAAGAGCAGGGCAGGCAATGCGTCAGAGTGCCGCAGACCAACGTTGGACAAACGCTTTAGCTGGTGGGGGTTGTGGACCCCCACCAGCCAGACCAGGAGCCCCAGAGCCAATTTGGGGGGCATGGTGATAACCCAGCGGTAATCGGGCATCAGTGCACGCTGCCCGGTTACTGCTGGGTTATCGCGAGAGCCCTTATCGCCACCTCAATTGGTGACGGTAAGGACTCCCCGCTGCATGGCCATGTGGTAATAGTTCTCTTACTGCATGGCCGTGTGTATTGGGGGCTTTTTTACCTGCTGTGCTAAAAAGGGCCCTGGCGAGCTGGAAAAACGGCCCTGCCACTAGCATAGAGCCCTTATTCCCACAGCTTGGTAAAAGGACCCCTCATTAACTTAGAGCACAGTATGGTAGAAGAGAACAGTTATATATTTGCAGTAACTAAATAACAGTTCAATGAATCCGGAGTAGGTAGGGAATAGACCAAGATATATTCTTTTCATTAAAAAAAACAGGTAAAAAAAGAGGGAGACAAAATAAAAGTCATTGAGATATCAAGAAGCTGATGAAATAAGGTGTAATAATATGACCCATTATTGCACATTAATTAACAAGTGATAATGGACCATGTTATTTGCTTGCAAATTAGTTTTAATTGTGTGTAAAATTTTTCATGCTCATACAGCCATAACTGGAAAAAAATTACACCTCCCTGAGGTATAGTAAAGTTTCTTGCACTAATAGCTCTGTATTGAAATTTGCACATCGTTTTGTCTGTTATTTAGTTAAGCGAACGTGGGTGTGAGCTGATTTACATGATTATGCAGCTTATTGCCTAGTTTTGCATAGATTTCGCACTGAACTTTGCATTAGCTAAATAATGCAGACAAAAAAAACCCTAATTCTTTAATCTTGCACACACAAAATTATACATGCAGATTATAGTTACATGCATAACTTAAGTGATAAATTAGCTGCTAATTGGCACTAAAAACCAATTATTGGTGATATTTGGAGTTAATTGACACTAATTGTCACTGTCACTATTCTATAACCTTAGGGCTAGATTCTATACGTGCAGGTCCAGCTTCAATGTTCCTTCTTTTCATCATATTAGACTGACAGTATTTTGCTCTTCTATATTTTATGTTGAAGGGGCAAAACAATGGAATTCTTTACTTTTTAGTCTACCTAGTATCACTTCACTTCAAACATTTGAAGGCTTATCTTTTCATACAAGGCTTTTGCTGTTAGTTAGAGATATGTTTAATGAGATGCTGATGTGAGCTGTGTTTTTTTTTTTTTTTTTACTGCTTTCTGAGCTGATTGGAGTTCATTTTGTTTGTTTTGTATGTGATGTGATCCACCTAGAGTTAAGAGAAGTGTGGAATATACATTAAAAAAAAAAAATTCAAGTATGCACCATTTTGTAAGGGTATTCAGCAGTACAATTGTATAACAGCTCTTGTCTTTATGAAAAACAAGCTTTAAACATGGAAAGTGCTTTAATAAAATTACCTTTATAAAGCATGCACTAAGAAATTATCTCAGAGGAAATGTCCCTCTAGCCCTTTTGGACCAGAAAGGTTTCCTGAGGACACCCAAGCATGCCATCTCACAAGACCTGTTTGAACTGTGTGGTGCACCGTAGATTTCTGTGGAACAGTGGCCACAGTTTAAACAGCTGATCTGAGACTTTAAACCATGTAGGATGCAGAGGCATTGGTATTCACAGGAGTAGGTTACAGAAAAGATAGTCTTTTTTTTTTTAAATATGAGAGTTTCCAGATGAGGTAACTCTATGTAATCCCCTGTTAGGTTGGGACTACTAGAAGAGTAAGTTCCCTGATAGTCACTGGGGGGAGTGTGGGAGATCCCTGAGTGGAAGGAAGCCCAGTCCAAAGGGAGTAGTTTGGAAATAGAATGCAGAGGGATAGTGCCATGGGACTGAAGAGTGACAGGAGGAGGAGATTAGGAGGAGATAAAGAGGAGTGTTTGCCCTTTAGAGGAGTCTGGTTGCTTGCAAGCCCCTGTCAAGTGACCCGAAGAACATAGTAACATAGTAGATGACGGCAGAAAAAGACCTGCACGGTCCATCTAGTCTGCCCAACAAGATAAACTCATATGTGCTACTTCTTGTGTATACCTTACCTTGATTTGTATCTGCCATTTTCAGGACACAGACTGTAGAAGTCTTGCCCAGAACTAGCCCCATTTTCAGGACACAGACCATAGAAGTCTTGCCCAGAACTAGCCCCGCCTCCCAATCTCGGCTAAGCTTCTGAGGATCCATTCCTTCTGCACAGGATTCCTTTATGTTTATCCCACGCATGCTTGAATTCCGCTACCGTTTTCATCTCCACCACCTCCCGCGGGAGGGCATTCCAAGTATCTACCACTCTCTCCATGAAAAAATACTTCCTGACATTTTTCTTGAGTCTGCCCCCCTTCACTCTCATATCATGTCCTCTCGTTCTACCGCCCTCCCATCTCCGGAAAAGGTTCGTTTGCTGATTAATACCTTTCAAATATTTGAACGTCTGTATCATATCACCCCTGTTTCTTCTTTCCTCCAGGGTATACATGTTCAGGTCCGCAAGTCTCTCCTCATATGTCTTGTAACGCAAATCCCATACCATTCTCGTAGCTTTTCTTTGCACCGCTTCCATTTTTTTTACATCCTTAGCAAGGTATGGCCTCCAGAACTGAACACAATATTCCAGGTGGGGCCTCACCAACAACTTATACAGGGGCATCAACACCTCTAGTGACCTGAAGAAGAAGGGGGATCCTGATTTCGCCGTCTTAACATCAGGCTAGAAATCTAACTCATTCACCAGTTGTTGCGAGTAGGGTAGCAACTGCTCCTCATTGCCCCACTCGCAACAACTGGTGAAGGAGTCAGAGGTTTGGTCGGATTGGGAAGTCTGGCCCATAAGCAGGGTTCAGGACAGGACGTAGCCTGCTCAAGGCTGGGGTTTCGCCCTGTGAGGTACACCCGCGGAAAGAGAACAGCTATAAGAAACTGTGCTTAGTGGTAGCGGAGTGAGTTGGTGGAGAAAAGAACAGCCCTGGGGTAACATCTACATAAAAAGTTTTCTTCTCCACAACACTGAGGGATTCAACTAAGCACTTTTGAACTGCATGGAAGCAGCGGCGTACCAAGGGCGGGGTAGTGGGGGCGGTCCGCCTAGGGTGCATGCCGCTGGAGGGGTGCAGAGAGCAGCCGCACGCCTGTCAGCTCCGCTGGTTCCCTGCTCCCTCTGCCCAAGTATCCAATAAGTGCAGATTTATCTTATTCCAATTCATTGCAATAATCCTGAAAAATAGATAAGGTATGACTCCAGGAGAAGGTTAAGAAGGACCACCTCACAGGGTAGAGGCCAGGAAGATGATGTTGTGGACCACAGGTAAAAGGACTCAATTAGAAGAGTGACCAAATCCTGTCTGAGCATAATTTTAAAACAGGTCGTCTAGGTTTGGAGGTCAAAAAGGCACCTATTTTAGTGGCCCTTTTACTAAGCTGTGGTAAAAAGGGCCCTGTGCTAGTGGCCGCGTGCATTTTTACCACACGTCGCGGCCCTTTTTACTGCAGTGGGTAAAAAGGCTGAAAAAAAGACATAGCCATGTGGTTTGATTGCTCTTACCATGTGGCCATACAGAGGGAGCACTTACCACCACCTATTGAGGTAGTGGTAAGGGTGCTGGGTTAACCCGATTACCCCAGGTAACCCCCTGTGAAAATATTGATGGTCAAGAGTGGGTTGAGATCCTGGGGAACCAGGTTCAATTCCCTCTGCATCTTTGTGTGACCCCAGACAAGTCACTTGACCCTCCGTTGCCCCAGGTACAACAGTAGTACAATGGACTACTTAGACTGTGAGCCCACTAGGGACAAACCCAGTATCTGTAAAGTGAAAACTGTAAACTGATTAGGTCTAAGTGGCATATAGATGCCGCACCTTGAGGGTGAAACTACCACCTGTGCCAACGTTGGGCTGGCAGTAGCCCCAGATTGGCATGCAGTAAGCCTGCTTTAGGCTTACTGCTGCTTAGTAAAAGTGCCCCTTAATATGCCTCTGTGACATCCAGTGGCGATCCTAGGTCGGCTGGCACCCGGGGCGGATCGCCGCTGCGCACCCCCCCTCCCCGGGTGCAGTGGCGGCCGTCCCCCCAGGGTGCAGCACGACATCCCCCCCCCCAGCGTAAGGACATCCCCCTCCCCAGTACATCAAGCCCCCCCCCACGGCACAATGACACCCCCTTCCCCGGTGCATCAAGCCCCCCCAGGTGCATTCTTGGCTGCCGGAGAGTGCAGAGAGCAGCCACGCGCCTGTCGGCTCCGCTGGCTCCCTGCTCCCTCTGCCCCGGAACAGGAAGTAACCTGTTCTGGGGCAGAGGGAGCAGGGAACCAGCGGAGTCGACAGGTGCGCGGCTGCTCTCTGCACCCTCCAGCAGCGTGCACCCGGGGCGGACCGCCCCCATCGCCCCTTGCTACGCCACTGGTGACATCATAAAATATTAGGAATAAACCAGCAGAAATTACTGTTAGATTGAAGCTGAGTGCATTTATGTCTGCCCAGGAGCAGATGAAAATGTTTGCATGTGAAGTATATACACATACGTGTATTTTATAAAGAATGCACATATTTTCAAGCTCCATCCGCCAAGAACACATCTAAATACGTGTTGTGTAAAAGTACACGCTGTTTTGTCACCATACACACTTTCAGTGTGTAACCCCTGGGGTAGTTTTATAAAAACAGAAAAACATTATAAATCTCCCCCTCTGTGATAGCTGATGCCAAAGCCTCTATAATAACTACAGAAATGGTGCTTTTTTTCTGCACTGAACATAAAAAATTAAATGCTGCTCCACAGGAACAACTGAGCATATACAGTTCAAAGAAAGCTATGCTGGGCTGCTGATTTCATACCCCCTCCCCCCATATTCAGCCAGTGGTGGGCAGCGCTGTTGATGTCCGCCACTGACATTAAACCCGGCTGTTCAATGCTGAGCCATATCTAACTGCAGGCATTGAATATCCATTTTTTTAGGTGACTAGCACATGCCCGGTTAATTAATATTCACAGCTAACCCGCCGTGCTTTAGTGCATAAAGATAGGACAGCTATTTATGCGCTCTTATTTGCGCTTTTTTGTATGTGCTAATGCTGGCTGGTTAGCTCTGAAAACTGGGACCTGATAGGACTCTGCTCTGAAACAACCTCAGAATGCCTCCGACACATCCAGCTTGCACTTCAGCACTATCTGGTCAATTTAAGCAAAATAACCAGTTAAATGCCACTGCAAATGACTGGTTAGCCACCGTAATTGCTCGTATACTGACAAGCTTAATTCCATTCGTCACCGAGGTAAGTATACATGCAGTTACAATGGCATCTGTTTGCTTTGCTCAACGTTATACAGTGCTTGTTTTGTTCATATTGGGTTCAAGACAGTGTCTCCTTACCTTTCAGTGCTTTTCAAGATTGTGACTTTTATTCATACTGAGATCGCAGCGCTATCGCAAAACTCCTGATGAAGGCCTTGTGGCCAAAACAGGATTCGAGCTGAGTCTAAATTCTGCAGATCAATAAAATTGACAATTACACCTTCAGTAATGGTCCATTCTTATCTGCCACCTTTGCTGTGTTTGTTGCTTGCCCAAATTTGGGCACCATATATAGAATCTGGGCGAATGTAACCATGCCCTTCTGCTCCAGTTACCAGCAGATAGGTTCTCCTTGCATATTCACAGTTTCAAAACTTGGGTCGTATTTCACTGGGTTGGGAACACTCTACTGTTGGGCTTCATGAGAGCTACAGCTTTACCAGGAGCTGAGCTTACTGCCAACTGTCTTAGGTCTTGCAGAATATTGCTTCTCAGAACCCTCATACTCTCTGTGTCTAGAACAAGAGTATCCAAATAGAGTAATCAAGAACAACAAATAAATCAGATTTTCAGCATTCACGCATATCTTTCTCATGTATATTCATTAGGGCTATCTTCAAAATCAGACCTGTTTGCAGCTTTCGAAGACTAAACTTGGACAACCTTGTCCTAAAGGCAAGTTCAGAACTTAAAATTATAAAGCACACCCTCTTAATAGCAGAATCTGAGTACTGCACCCCATAATCTAGGAATGTGTATGCTAGAACATTGTTTCTTTTTCTAGAATGCATCCATCTTACACCAATGCAATTTACCCTCAGTACTAAAATGGAAGAGTTCCTACACAATTTAATTTTATTGGCGTTTAAAAGGTAATACCATAAAATCTAAATACACTAACATTATCCCTCCCTCCCCACAACAAACAATATCTTTATTTTCTCCTAGGTAAAATTTAAACCAATAAAAAGCTCTTTTTCCTTGTACTGTATATAAAAGACAGAATCTAGTACTCAAAGACAAAGTAATGAATAGTCTTGCAGCTCTCAATGTTTTCCATCTACTTCTCTCTGACAAGTTAAACATTTTATTCAAACCAGAAAATGTTGATTTTAAGCTCTACATCTGAGCTTCTATCACAGTCAAAAGATATGAATTTGTTTTGTAAATCTCAGCTGCGTTTATTGTATTTGGTTAAACCCAAATCCCTTGAGCTTGTGGTCTCCTGAAAGCCAATTTTGCAAATCTGCTCTTGCTGAATTGAAAAGCAGAAAATGGGTCATTTTGTGAAAACCAGAGACTATCCTGCTTTTCGCGCGCTCTACTTCTAACTAAAGGTTCCTTTTACAAAGTGGCGCTACTGATTAGCAGTATGCTGAATGCGATGAAGCCCGTTCAGTTCTCATGGGCTTCTTTGCATTCAGCTCACACTAATTGGTAGCGCTGTTTGTAAAAGGAACCCTTAGTTACAGTGGGCCTTTTTGCTAAGGTGCACCTAAAAGTGGCCTGCGCTGGTGTAGGCACTTGCTTCGGATGTGTGCAGGTCAATTATTCAGTACGCCGGGAAAAAAAGCATTTTTTTCTGTGGCTGAAAATGGACGTGTGGCAAAATTAAAACCAGCGCATCCATTTTCGGTCTGAGACCTTACCGCCGCCCATTGACTTAGCAGTAAGGTCTCACACATTAACCTGGTGGTAAGCGGCCAGTGCGCGTACACTGCCGATTACCACCAGGTAAACACCACGCAGTAGAAAAAATATATTTTCTACCGCATGTTTTTGGCGCATGTCAAACATGGAATTACCGCCCGGGGCATGTGTTAGCCGGGTGGTAGTTCCAATTTGGCGCACATTGGATGCGTGTATGCGCCTATGCGCCTTAGTAAAAGGGCCATAGTGTTTGGAAATGCACATGAATAGGAATATGCAACGAAAAGAAATTCATTGCCTTATTATTTTGTTTCATTTGCCTTTTTCTCTTATTGTGTTTGTTTTAGGGCAGAGGTTCTCAACTGTGTCCTTGGGACACACCAAGCCAGTGGCGTAGCTACATGGGGCCACGGGGGCCTGGGCCCCTGTAGATTTGGCCCTGGACCCCCCTGCTGATGACCCTCTTGACCCCCCTCCCGCCACCAACCCGCCGTCGCCTACCTTTGCTGGCATGGGACCCCAACCCCTGCCAGCAAAGGTCCTCTTCTTCCGGTGCAAGGCTTTGTTCAGTTTCTGAGTCTGACGTCCTGCAGGACGTCAGACTCAGAAATAGACTTGCGCTGGAAGAAGAGGACCTTGGCTGGTGGGGTTTGGGGTCCCCCGCCAGCAAAGGTAGGCAACAGCGACGGCGGGGGAGGGTTGGTGGCGGGAGGGGGGTCGAGAGGGTCATTGGCAGAAGGGTCAAAGCTGTTGTTGGTGGTGGCGGTGGTGGTGGGGGGGTTGGCAATGGCAGGGGGGGGGGGGGTCGGCGGTGCCAGGGGGGAGGGGCTAAAATGTGCCTCCTCACCTTGGGCTCTGGACCCCATCCCGCCAAAGTCTGGCTATGCCCCTGCACCAAGCCAGTTTGGATTTCCAGATATCTATCAGTGAATATGCATGACAGATCTGCATACAATGCAGTCTATGCAAATTTATCGTAACTTCATCCTATGCCCTCTCATACCAGAGCTTACCTTCATTTGAAAAAGGCTCACTTCTTGTACATTAATGCCACAGAGGTATTTAAACATCTTTATCATATCCCCTCTCTCCTATCTTTCTTCCAATGTATACATATTGACAGTGCATTTTTTTCTAGCGAAAAAGGTGCCGGTACTCAAATGCCAGGCCACCCTTCAGGGGTGGGGTGATCACTGAGGTATCCACCCCACAATAGCAAGGCCCCCTGCAGCCAGTTACAGAATCTATGACAAGGCAGAATTGGTATGTAGAGCCTGAACTCGTTCATTAAAACTTGGGGACCATGGGTCACTTTTAGCAGACAATAGAAAAAGTGCCAGTACTCAGTACCCCCAAGTACCCCCTCAAAAAAAGCCCTGCATATTGAGAGCCTTAAGTCTATCCCCATATGCTTTATAAAAGAGACCACTGACCAATTTTATAGTCGCCCTCTGGACCAACTCCATCCTGTTTATATCTTTTTGTAGGTGCTGTCTCCAGAAATGCACATGGAATTCTAAATGGGGCCTCACCAGGGACTTTTACAAGGGCACTATAACCTCTTTTCTTCTGCTGGCCATTCCTCTTCCTATGCACCTGAGCATCCTTCCCTTCTGTCTTTGACCATCACCTTTTCTACCTGTTTGGTCACCTTGAGATCATCCAACACAATCACCTCCAAGTCTCACCCTTCTTTTGTACAAAGAAGTACTTCACCCCCTATACTATACTGTACCCTTGGATTTTTGCAACCTAAGTGTATGATCCTGCATTTTTGAGCATTAAATCTGAGTTGCCAATTGCTGGACCATTCTTCAAGCTTTGTCAGATCTCTCCACATGCTATCCATACCCTCTGGGCACCTCCGTTTAGGTGCCCTGAGGGTGGGTGGTAGGAGCCTGTTCTATAATGAAACCTAGGCACCTAAGTTCCTCTATAGAATAGTAGCTTAACCCTGTATAGACATGCCTGCTCTTATATCAGCTGGTGAGTGCACAAATGCAACAGGTACCCAAGTAACATTTTTTATGTAAGATACCCACAAAAGTGGGAGCACCTCCCCATGTCCCGCCCATACTCATCCCTTGTGTATGTCCCCTTGGACATATATGCTATGCAAGCTAAGCAGGCATTACAGAATAGCGCTTAGGCAGCATGCTGGCACACTCATTTCCTGTTTCTGCAAGGGCGGGACCAGAGCTGAGAGAGAAGGGAAGGCTGAAGTGCCGAGCCTGCTCGCCTTTCACTGCTGCTGCTGGGACCCTGAGGTAAGATAAGTTTTAAATTTGGGGTGGCACAGAGGAAGGCGAGGGCAGAGGACTGTTGTGGGAGAAGAGGTCGGGCTGGGGTTGGGACTGACACTCGGAGTTGAGGGGGGGGCCTGGAACTCGGAGGAGAGGGAGGGGGGCCTGGAACTTGGAGGAGAGGGGGGGTTTGGAACTCGGAGGAGAGGGGGCTGGAACTTGGAGGAGAGGGAGGGGAGAGGGGGAGAGGAGGGGGAGGGGGGAGCGGGGGAGGGGGAGGCGGAGGCAGAATTCACTACTTGTAAAAAAAAAAAATGTCAGCACCCCATCATTTTGAAAAGTTGGCTCCTATGGATAAGAGTGATGCACTCAAAGAGCAGAGTGCTTTAAAGGGGGTAGAGGGATGGGAGAGAGAAGACAGAAGAGGTAATGAGGAACTGCAGAATGAAAGCACTTGTAGGTCAGTAAGATAAGTTTGAACTGTATGTGGAAAGGATAGAGAAGTGGTTATATAAGTGTAGTGCCAGTGGCAGAAGATAAGCCATGAAGCTGAATTTTGAACAGATTGAAGGGAGATGGTTCACTGGGAGCCCCGGGCGGCGCAGGTTTGCAATAGTCTAAGCAGGAGGTGATAAGAGTTTGGATAAGGGTTGTGGTAGATCTTTTGAGACTCATGTAAGAGGAATAATGAAACCTTTTAGTGCCACAGCATTAGATTAGCAAGAAAAACAGCATGCTGGCTTAAGCAAACAGATAGTATTTTACTCAAGAGAAAACAGTGGAAGAATGTTTTGAAAAGCTGCTTGCCACGGGCCTGTCTCCTTAATCACCTTAGATTGCTATTCATATTGCAAGCAATATTTTTTCAAGTGTATCATTTGTTAAGGCTATTGATTTTAATGCATTTACCTTGGACTGCTTGCTGGGCAGCAAAGAGGGAAAACTTCCTACCATTAATACCTAGTAGTGTCCCTGGGCTTGGTCTCAGCACATATGTCTTATGGAAGCATTGGTTTTAATTGATACCCCGGGCTTTGTGTTGGCTGTGCACCAAACGACATAGAGGAGTGAGCAGAGGGTTTATCCATTTGTTGAACAGAATGATATCTGTCAAGGGGACCTCTGTGGAACAAACAGTGGATAGTGCTGAAGAGCAGGATGCCGGATACAGGGACAGCTTTTAAAAGTACTTCATGCACAAAACAAGTTTTATAAACAGACATGCAGTTTCGTAAAGCGCCCATCCTGTGTTCGTAAACATATGCAAGTATTCCACTACCTATGATCCTCTGGGTGGGCTTGGGATGTGGTTTGCATTTATGCCTGTGTTTTTACATTTTACAAAGCAGGCCCATAAGTTTAAACGGAAAGCGTATGAGTACAAATAACAGGTTTAAATTTGTGTGCATATGTTCTTGATTCAATTTTCAAAGTAAAAAATACCGCAAGCATCACGGCCAGTGTATTATCACTCCTGTGATCAGCCTGTTAGATGATGTAATGGATATAAAAGAAGGATCTCGATTGACTGGCCTATTTCTCCGAAAGGCTTTCCTAATCGCCAAATGCTGTATCCTACTTCAAACAGACCTGCCAACTCTATCACAATGGAGATATCATATGCATGAACTATTATGAATGGAACGTCTCTCGGTGGAGTCAAGGGGATGTCTATCTAAATGTCTCTTCTTGAGGCTGTGGACATCCTTCTTAGATACCATGACGGGAAGAGTTCGCTCCGTTTTATTGAATGATTTAGAAATCTAACTGTTAGCAACACTTGAAGGATGATTCTTTGCTGGGATGCGTGGGAGGGAGGGAGTTTAGGGGAGTTGTGAAACTGTGCTTTGCTTCTTGTTAAATTGGGCATCATTGCCTATTGAATATCTGATGGTGTAGTGCAGAATGAATTGCCCATTTATTGCTAGTTCTTTTGAAAATTGAATAAAGAAATGTTCACATAAAAAGTATCACAAACTTTTAGGGATGTGCATTCATTTGAAACAACATGGAAAATATAATTGAGAGAAAAAGCCTCCAGAAACAGTAACAATAACAATCAAAACAAAACAAAAGAAGAACAAATGGACCAATACCAATACATCTCTTGTATACTGCTATATCCCCATACCTGGGTCCAATGCAGTTCACAGTAATGTCAGAAAGGAAACATTAAATCACAAAATCAAAATAAATTTTCAACAATATTCCATAAAGGTAATAAAATACTCCACTTAAAAAGGATTATTAGCAAATAAGAAAGTCTTAAGTTTTTTTATGAAAAGAAAGATAATTCAACTCTATTCTGATACCCAAGGGTAAAAGATTCCATTTAGAAATCACAAAGAAGGAAAAAGTAGCTTCAGACATCCTAGAAAATCTCACCCCTCTGAAACTCAAAGGACATAAAACCTTCAAGGTCTGTAACAGGGAAGAGAATCTAGAGAAAGAGATAGACAGATTAAATTGGTCACAACAAGGTCATACATTGCCAAGAAAGTCATACAAACAAGTTAATAGCTGCCAATAGTGAGCCAAAGTTGAAAAAGTCTTCCTTGTGTTAGTCAGCATCTGTCTTCCAAGAAGAGCTATTCTGCCTCTTGAGGCTCTAAATCTAGCCAGTTCATTGTGTTTCCAGATTGGCTCAACAATAGAGACCAGTCCAGGGCTGTCCCACCTTTAAGACTGTTCCTTTGAATGTACTCTTTGGAGGTAACAGTGAAATGAAGACATCTCAAGCAATCATAGTTCTCATCTTGTTCTTATCTAGTATACAAGCCTTAGGAGTTCTTGTCTAGTAGTTGCCCACACCCTGGCTAGTGATTCTGTAACAGAATGAATCATCCCAAGCAAAGGTTCTAATAGATTGACTCAGTCATCTAAATAAAAAAGTTGATAGAAGGACACAGATAAATTTGAGTTGCTTAGCATGCAACCATGAGGGGGCATACACATGGTTGGAGCATCAGCAGGCCATGGGTGTATCACCAAGCGACTATCAGTTGCGTGCATTGCATAGCACAAACTTAGGCTACCCATTGGTCTGTCATATATGGGAGTGCCTTTATTTTGACACGCTAATGTGGCTTTGCACTAGTATTTTATAATGGCTTAGGTACACCTTGAAGCCATTAGAGTACTGATGCTAGGCCTACCTCATTGTGGTGCCTACATCTTGGCTCCAAGTTATGACTTGCCCCTTGGTAATTCACAACAGTGAAAGGCCATTCTCTAAGCTGTGCGCCTAGTTTATAGAACAGTAGGGCTTATATGTATGATTGGTGCCAATAATTGGCAGTTATGAGCAAAAGTGCTAGATGCTATTCCATAATAATGCACCTAAATCGCTTAGCATGCAACTGTCAGAGGGCATACACGTGAGCAGAGCAGGGGCACATCATGGGCGTGATGCCAAGCATGCTAAGCGATTTAGGTGCATTATTATGGAATAGCGCCTAGCACTTAGAGTTTATAGTTTATCCAGGGTTTGTTATACCGCCATTAACTACGTTGCAGATCACAGTGGTGTACAACTCCAAAAACAAGAGAGAGAAAAGAGCTACAATAATTAATAGGACAGATTCAATAAACCCAATCACTCAAGAAGATATCAAATATACAATAAAGGGAAGGGGGAAGGGAAGAAAAGAAAATATTACATGAACCAGGTAAAAGATGGTAAAGCTTTATGTGAGATTCAAAGCTTGCTGAAGCAGCCATGTTTTAAAGATTGCTTTGAATTTTTTTAAATGATAATTCTGCACGGATTGAGAGTAGCATATAATTCCAAAGGAAAGGGGCAACAAAGAAGAAAGCCTAGTGCCAGGTGGATTCTAGTTGAACAGAACAGGGACTAGGGAGGCACAATCAGTGATCATTTATTGAATGAAGGAAGCGAGCTGGAGAATAAGGAATAGTAAGGTTGGAACGATATGAGGGATGACCCAATCGGGAGGCTTTGAATGTTCATAACTGCCAATTACTGGCACCAATCATACACATAATCCCTACTATTCTATAAACTAGGTGCACAGCTGATAGAATGGCCTTTCACTGTTGTAAGTCTTCCAGGAACAGAGAATTATCAAGGGGGCAAGTCTATAACTTGGAGTCAAGATGTAGGCTTCACAATGAGGTATGCCTAGCATCAGTACACTAATGGCTTCAAGGTGTACCTAAGCCATTATAGAAAACAGTACAGTCTCGATTATCTGACTTTCAGTAATCCGCCCATCCGGCATATCTGACAGACCCTCCGGTGACAACATCGCTTTGCCGTTAAAAAGTGCACAGGTTCTCTTCCTGAATTCCAGCTTCACATGCTGCAAGGAAGCCATGTTTGATCTGAGACCATGCTGGTCAGTGATAATAAACAATCCTGTATTTTAAATACAGATGCCATATGCCAGTTCTTTATGCATGTATTCCTTACATTTTTGTAAAGGGGTTACCATAGTTTTTCTTATTATCTGACTTTTCACTTATCCAACAACGGCTCGGTTCCATTTATATTGGATAATCGAAACTGTACTGTACTAATGCAAGCCATGTTATCATTTCAAAATGTAGGCACTCCCACTTATGACAGACCAATGGCTAGCATAAATTTGTGCTATGTAACGCACACAACTGATAGTATTCTATGAGTTGCATGAACCACTTGGTGATACAGCTATGGCCCCCTTCAAGTTATATGCTAAGGAACTTTGCTGCATATATTCCAGAATAACCACCGATTATTTGTGTCTCTGATGTGCATAACTGCTATTACGCTATAACAAATTTAGAATTGCCCTTCCAGTGTATCTAAATGTAACTCACCTTCAGATACTACTGAAAAAGCTGTGAGCTAAATCTAAATGAATATGACACTCACAATGTTAGCACAATGCAAATGAAACACCTTAATAGGGGTACATTAGACATTTCTCTCTCTGAGTTCTTCACACAATAAGGCACTGTAACAATTTACACACTTCTGAAAGAATTTCATTGGAAGAGAATTTCATCCGACATGTTGGCATACAGCCAAAAATTCCTGTGAGCTTCCAGAGGGTAAATTAGGTGATTTACCACGGCACTGATATTTCACCATGATTTAGTAGAAACATTTTTGATGGTCCTAAGGAAAGTATTTTCAGAAGTGGTTCAGTTAAAACAGAAGAACAAAATCACTCTTTACAGGTGCGTATATAGACACACCAAATCATTTTACTCTGTATAGGCCAAACTGTAATAATCCTGAATAGCAAACGTGCAAACAAAATCAACATCTATAAGCTGAAAAAATGATGGATTTAAATTGACCATTCAAAAAAAGGGCCTCTTTTACAAAGCCGCGCTACCGAGTCTCGATGCAGCAAATGAGAGGAAGACCATTCAATTCCTATTGCCGCGCAGGAATCGCTAGCGCAGCTTTGTAAAAGAAGCCCAAGTGTCCCCCTTAACAACAAACCACAAACAGCAAGAAAAGAGAAGAGGATTGACCAATCTGTTTCCAAAACAGTAGGTTTATTAAAAACAGACTCGACACGGACCTTTGTGGCACGCTTCTACATTGGCACTCTCCCATATTTGGCACCCTCAATGCCAAATATGTGGGTTTACAATCACCATCAGTGGCTGAGATAATCTATATGACTCCTGAGTCAGGCACTTGAGGCACCAAAACACAGGTCTGTGTCAAATCTGTTTTTAATAAATGTACTGTTTTGGAAACACATTGGTCTACCCCTTTCTGTTTCTATTTTTCTACCGCATCTTAGCACCATTAACGTGTATTACAGTAAGAATGTCCCACTGCATAAAATGGGACCTGCAGTAAAATAACCCACGTTAATGGCATCAGTATATGTGAACGTGGGTTGTCCTGTTATTAGGGTTCAATTTTCCATCTCCAAGTTTACCTTATTGATTTTATTTATATTTATATCTGGACATTTTACTATTGTTATGCTATTGACAAAATTGTAAGTTTTATGTCAAGCTGGACCTGCTGTATTCCACCTTTGATGGAACTCTTCGTAAAGGCAGTTAATAAATCCCAATCAATGAATCAATACTTTCTACTCTGCTGCTGAATCCATCAGAAGAGCTATGATATAGGGTTGTAGCAGGTTGCTTTCATATGCAAATCAGATCTGAAGAGGGACAGTGACAGCCCGAGTACAGTAGGGCCAACTACCACCAGAAGAGCGCTGGCTGCCCGAGGAAGAGGAGGAAGAAGAGGAGGTCTTCAGCTATCATGGCTTGGGGGATCCCCGCAAGCTCAGGTATTTAATATTTTGGATTTGGGGGAGGGGCAGGGAGAGTGGAGCTTGGGGCAAGGAATGGATTCTGTGCCCACCGATCTTGGACTCAGGCCACCCAAAATTGGTCATCTGGCAATGCCCATGTTCTTAAGGTTGTCAAGCAATGAGAGATACAGAACTACAGTAGGTGGGTTGCTCTGCGGCTCATCTGAACCTTAGTTCCCCTTCTACAGGCCTAAGGGGGAAAGTAGAAAGCACGGGAGTTTTCTGTCTGGTTCACAGAGCTGTCTCCTGAGACACAGAGTGCCAGAGAGAAGAGGAGGGATATATCATCGATTTGATCCTGATCCTCAGAAGAGAGGCAGAGTGAAGCTGCTTATTCAAAAAAGGACTGGGCACTGGAGACTGATAGAACTGGTGGATGCTGAGACCCTGAAAAAAGATAGGAAGTAGGGGCCAGCTCTTGGGTGTTTCCTGACCTGTTTGATCTAGGTGAAAGGGAGCAGTGGGGAAGTGAGAAATTGGAGGTAAGTGTGATTAGGGCACAGAACACCTGTTTGCCTAGCAAGAGACTGAAGGGAGTAAAGCACAGGGCTTGATTTAGGCCCATAAAATAAAGTAGCACTGATAAAGAGGAGACAGGCCACTAATAAATTGAGGAGTAAGCATTTTAACAACTGTCCAGTCTACAAAGAGGTGGTAAAAATGTAGGAGATTAGTGAAGAGGGTAATGTGCAGAGAAGACCCATGATTATAAATCATTTGAAAGTTTTTGATCCTTTTTGCAACTATTTTACTCTGTCCTTATTGACTATTTGCCTAATTGTTTACCTACCTCTTCACGTGTATATAGTTGTACATTTTGGGGGAGTTCGATAAATAGGAATTTTATTATAATTATAATTCAGAGCAGCCTCCCTGCTACATTTTTTCCCGTGACTTTCCTCTGTCTATTTAATATTACCCTTTAATATTAAAGCTTGCTATTAGGGGACCTTTTGTTATTCTGTGTGTGTTGGGAGAGGAGTTTTGGACAGTTATACAGTTTTGGCCACAGACCCTGCTAAAATTATTTGGCCTCTGGGGTATCACTTAGCTCCACTGATCTGAGAGGTCTGCAACATTGTGAAAAGCCAGAAGCACCACCACAGGAGACTTTACTGTAAAAGGCCAGAAGCACCGCCACAGGGAACTAGTATGTGGCCCTGTGCCCCCACTTCAAGAATGTAGAGAGAGAACACAAGTTTTCGCCCTTTCCTTTGTCCCAGACTATTCTGAAGCTCTCTGATCAACACCCTAGACTATACCACTGTGTCCTCTCCTAGAGGGGAGTACCAGAGCGAATGGTTCAGTCCATTGACAACCACCATAAGCCTTTGTATACTGTAATTTAAAAGTGGAGTCAAACCACTTTGGAGGAGGTTCACCAATCCACAATAACAGTGAAAGGTTTAAAACATTTTACAAAAGTTGAACTTGATATTGGTATAGATAAAAGTGTAATTTTTAAAATTTTATTTTGTATGATTGGAAGTCAAGCTGTCCCATTGGGGTCTATATACGAAACAGCATTAACATGTTTACAAAGTTATACCTAGTGCACTTGTGGTTTAAAGTCTGACACATCACTAAGTAGCAGCATTCAGAGGCTGGATTCTGAACCAGTAAATGGTAATGGTGAGCCTTAGGGGGAATCTGGCAGGGAAAGGCTTGCTTCGGATGAGGTGGATTGCAATGGTGGGTGTATTTGTGATCTGGCAGAGTGAATGCTTTGACAGCTCCTCTCATGCTAACTGTCCTGTTCATGATGTCTCAGTTAGTATAGGTAAATGGTATGTCGATGCAAATAAAATTATATGTGCTGAGCACTTATTATAAGCTCAATGCCATATGGCCTTTGTAGCACACGTAAATTCTGCATATAATTAGCTTACTGTATTGGACTTTGAAAGCTGGTGAATTGCATGCATTACAAGCATCAAGATAAGATAAATAAGTACAGTATTGTTTTGTAGTTTGATTTTGCATGACCAGAGTTGAACATTTAATCCATGGAAGACCCATTAAATGTGAATATAAACAGCATATGGTAATGTGTACTGTAACTTGCATATTTCTACTGGCCATTTCACTGGAGTCAGTGGAAAAGAATGCTGGCAACTTAACATGCTCCATTTGCCAAACAGGAAAAGTACCATTCAGTCTACTCTATAAAAAAAAAAAAAAACAACCCAGCATAGCTACATCCCTATCCACATTGGTGCAGTCAGGAGAAGCAAGGGTGACATCACAGATAGAAGCAGTGGAATGGAACAACCTTATCCAAGTGGCTTTATTCTGCTTGGCTTTGTGAGTCATTCATTTTCATGGTACATGTGCAATGCAGGGCTTTCAAAGTGAATTTAAAGGCACAGAAAGACCGAGGGCATAAGATTACATAAAATTGTTGCTTTCATCAATGGTTATGGTTTAACATCCTGTAGTCTCTGGGGGCTTTATATTGTACAGCAGTACCCTTTCATCACACACTTAATGCAAGACAATAGTAATGGGGAGTTTATGAAACTAGATTAATTTAATAATGGAAAGGCATTTTTAATTCCTGCTGGATGTATTTAAGTGCCCTGGAATGCTTGTACTTTGCAAAACTCAGAATAACATTCAAGTAATTTTTTAGTTCAATTCTAAATAGCCATGGGGGTAAATAGCATGGAATCTTGCGAATTTTTGGGATTCTGCCAGTAAGGAAATACTTATGTTCTTATTTTTGATGAACTATTTATTTAGCTGAGTGCTGAGCTAGTAACAAAGCTTTAAATACAGCTGTAGAATAGGTAGGTGAGTCAAACAATGTGATAGTTTTATTTTGATTGGTTGACTGATTTGTAATTGTGTGAACCCCAAAGTAAGTTATCAATCAACAATTCGACTTGTTGCATCATGATTTTGTACCTCCCTGATTGGATGATTGGCATTCCTACAGTTTTCTAGACAGGTGTAAAGTAATGCACATTAGGAAGAATAATACAAATCATAGTTATTTGATTCTTGGTTCCACCTTCGAAGTCAGCACCTCGTACAATACGCTGAAATCTTTTGCCTAGTGCAGTAGTTCCCAAACCTGGCCCTGGAGGCACCCCAGCTAGTCACGTTTTCAGGATATCCACAATGAATATTCATGAGAGAGATCTGCACGCATTGTGGTAGTGGATTTTCTTGCACGGTAAGCATGTGTTAGTGCTGATTGCAGCTTAGTAAAAGGACCCCTTAGTGTTTTGGAAACTGGGAGGTTAAGTAACTTCTCCAGCTGGTAGAATTTTTGCCTCACCCCATGCCTGGAATAAACTCCCTGAGCCCATATGCCAGGCCCCCTCCCTGCCCATCTTCAAAGCCTTGCTCAAAGCCCACCTCTTCAATGTCGCCTTCGGCACCTAACCACCATACTTCTATTCAGGAAATCTAGACTGCTCCAACTTGACATTTCGCCCATTAGATTGTAAGCTCTTTTGAGCAGGGACTGTCCTTTTTTGTTAAACTGTACAGCGCTGCGTAACCCTAGTAGCGCTCTAGAAATGTTAAGTAGTAGTAGTAGGTAGCTTTGACTGAAGCACTATACCAAAAGAATTGGTTCCCATAAACTGTTGCATCTTGAAAAGTAAACAATGTGCCTATCACAACATGATCTATATGGACTGCAGGATATTATTTTTAATGCCTAGGGATTATGGCCAAAAGTAAACTGCATAACTGCAATTCCAGTCTTTACTAAGCGGTTGCAAAGAAGTGCAGAGTACTGCAGACTTTCAGGACAAAAACCTTAGCATGTGAAGAGCGCTTTTGTTCTGGAGCCCAATTAGACTAAGGTTAATTGGCAAGTTGTGAAATGACTTTACGTTGTAATCTACTTATTTGGAGAAACATCACAGTCACCAAGCAGCAGCCACAGATCTCATTGTTTCATATGCACAAAGCATGAAATCCTTTCCCACTGCTCGTGCAGAACCTCTAAATCCAACTCTTTCAGAACGTAAATTGGGTGTTTAAACAACAAAGGCAATGTTCGAATAGCCCAAGCAGTTGAAAAGGACCTTAAAGTTAAATTTTCAAGAGAAACTACCTGGTGCACTGCCTTTCTCTGAGTGCTTTGGGGTGTTCATTTCCTAGCTGATGCAACCTCATGCTACAGAGTCTTGATGTCAGTGTTCTTACTCTATGCCTTGGGGTATTGATACCCCCCAGTCCTCCTCATTGGCCAAACTTAAGACAGCAGTAACAAAAACTGCTAAGGGAGAGCCTGGATAGTCTGATGTCCAGTGATCAGACTAGGTTAATCATGGGAATGTTAATGCTGCCTTCCTCTCACTCCGAGCCTTAGGGAAATGTGCTACTGCTTCTGCTGCCTCAGCCCTCTCTTGATGCTAAGTGGCAATCAGGCCAGTACCAAGAAAATCATGGTGAAGTCTGTGAATGCTTGTGGGGTTACTTGATTAGACCTAGCACAGATGCTGCTGTTCTGATGCATTTGATGCCTTGGGACATAGATGCCACTGCTCCTGTAGCTTTGCGTCTCAGGGGGGTGGGGGGGGGGTGTCTTTTACTAAAGCTTATCTCGAGTTATTTGCAGCAGGGCCCATTTTATTCCTTCGGACCCTGCCGCAGATTACTGGAGCTAAGCTTTAGTAAAAGACCCCCCCCCCCCCCCTCAGTGCCTTGGAGTGTTCTCATTCATTACATTTTCCCTTATTTATAGACCTGAGCTAATAACTGTTGGGTCAGTATTTAAAAGCCATTATCCAGATAACAGCTGACCAGAATATTCAGAAGCACTATCCAGATAGTTCCATTGAATATCCATATAGATTACCTTGGCATGATCTGTATAGTGCAGGGGTGGAGCCAAGGTATTCCCAGAACTTACCTGGATAGTGGTGATAATCAGTATATCTGGATCAGTTAGAACAGCAAAAAGAGCTGTCTTTTTGAATACACAGTTAAAGGAAGCTTATCTGGTGAGTTTAGCTGGATATCCCAATATAAAAACACAGTTCAATATTCAGCCATCGTAATCAAGTGGCCATATGCAGGGGCATATTTATCAATGTGAGCTACCATTATGGCATGTTATTTTACCACTAACTTGTACTATTTTAACACAGGTCCCATTTTATGCAATGAGACCTAGTTACTAACTGAGGTTAACAGTAAAATAACATGCTTTAATGGTAGTTCACGTTGATAACTTCCTCCCATAATTAAAGATTCTCCATGGACAAGCAGGATGAGTCAGCCACACACTGGTGACGTCATCCGACGAGCCGGAATCGGATTTGCTCTCCCAGAGCTCAAAGGAACCTTTTGAGCAGGTCCCTCTGAGCATGTGCAGTGTGCACTATATATGTCCCTGCTTGAGCGTCTTGCCTCAGTTTACCTTATCCACTTCTTCCCTTAATTAAAGAAACGAGGAACATCTTTGGAAATCACAATCACTGCTATATGTAATAAAAGTGAGCCAAGTATCAAACAGCACACCATGATATTTGACGCTAGCAGATACTGAACTAAAATAGCTCAACTACTAACATCTATATATCATGTCTAGCTGTAGTAACTGTAAGCCACGTTGAACCGATGACCTAGTTGGAAAATGTGGGGTGCAAATGCAGAATATAAATAAATAAAATGGGACTTGTGGTAAAATAGCACGAGTTAATAGTAAATAGTTAACTGAGTTAATAGTAAAACAATACATCTTAATGGTTGCTTATGTTGATAACTATGCCCCTAAATGAGCTACTATTAGACCAGGTGAATGCAAATATCTGGTTAATATTCATTGAGGAGATTCTGATAACCAGGGCTGCCTATCATGACCAATGCTAACTGTTAAATATTTTCTTCATCCTTCTCAGCAATAGACTATAATGTTCACAGCTGTGAGCTCTCAGCCTCTTCAGTCACACCTATAATCTCATTTTAAAGTATCACTTGTGCCTTTTTCTTCGCACACCATCACTATGTGCATTCAACCCACTGACATCTCTAATTAACACTCCTCCCAAATTCCCCCTCCTCGCTCAACAGCTTGCATCCAACTCATTCACAGGTGCCAATCAAAAAATAATAAGTGGCAGAAGAGAGGCTAGCAAATACCGGCTATATATGCACTTCATATCAAGTAATAAAAATAATTCTATTTCTCTAATTTAGCAGGTATTAGTCCATTTGAAAGTGCACTTTGATTTACAACTGGGGACCAAGGCAAGATGTGAAAAAGCCAGAAACGCAAACTTTTTACGATATTAAAACATGTAAAACTCTATGTCTTGAAACTACTAACAAAGGCTTGCCATGATTTCAAGTAATACTACTGACACTCTGCGGCACTGCTGGCCCTGAATAGGTCTTGAGATAGGGATTTTCTTAGACATTACCAGAGTCCATATATTCATCATTCATTCTCCCCTATTGGTACAATTCCATGGTTGCCTTAGAAAGCTTGTATTTTGATTAAAATCTGCTGTTTAGTTTTCAAAACTTTAGAAGGCCATCCTCTATTTGATTATCAATTCTAGTTATCGTACTAGTATAGATCTTCTTGTCCCAGGTTTCCCCTTTGTGAAAGGTTTAAGACTTAAGAGTTTTCATGAAAATTCTTTTACTTATCAGTTGGTAAAGACTTACCCCCCTGTTTACTAAGCCATGCTAATGGCTGCCATGCACTTTGCCAACACACCCCATTCACTTTAGCCCCGTTTTACAAAGCTGTGCTAACGGCTATCAGTGCGGTAATGCAGATACAGCCCATTCACTTTGCATGGGCTGTGCCAGCATTGCCGTGCGGAAGCCACTAGCGCAGTTTTGTACAAGGAGGCCTTCGAATGGGCTGTGTCAGCATTGCCGCATGGCAGCTGCTAGCACGGCTTAGTAAACAGGGGGGGGGGGGGGGGTTAGAATTCTTTACCACAGAAAATACATAGTAACTTAGTAACATAGTAAATGATGGCAGATAAAGACCTGTACGGTCCATCCAGTCTGCCCAACAAGATAAACTCATTTTACATGGTATGTGACACTTTATATGTGTACCCGAGTTTGCTTTGTCCTTGCCTTTCTCAGGGCACAGACCGTAGAAGTTTGCCCAGTACTGTTTTTGTACTAAGTTCTGAAGTCCCCCACTACCCACCACTGTACACCACTACCATAGCCCTTAAGGGTGAAGGGGGGCACCTAGATGTGGGTACAGTGGGCTTGTGGTGGGTTTTGGAGGGCTCACATTTACCACCACAAGTGTAACAGGTAGGGGGGATGGGCCTAGGTCCGCCTGCCTGAAGTGCACTGCACCCACTAAAACTGCTCCAGGGACCTGCATACTGCTGTAATGGACCTGAGTATGACATTTGAGGCTGGCACAAAATATTTTGAAAGATTTTTTTTTTTTTTTAGGGTGGGAGGGGGTGGTGACCACTGGGGGAATAAGGGGAGGTCATCCCCGATTCCCTCCGGTGGTCATCTGGTCAGTTCAGGCAACTTTTTGTGCCTTGGTCGTAAGAAAAACAGGACCAGGTAAAGTCGTCCAAGTGCTCGTCAGGGACGCCCTTTTTTTCCATTATGGGTTGAGGACGTCCATGTGTTAGACACACCCAAGTCCTGCCTTTGCTACGCCTCCAACACGCCCCTTTGAACTTTGGCCGTTCCCTGCGACAGAAAGCAGTTGGGGATGTCCAAAATCAGCTTTTGATTATACCGATCTGGGCGACCCTGTGAGAAGGATGCCCATCTTCCGATTTGTGTCGAAAGATGGGCCTGCTAGTGTTCAACCCAAAAGGGGACATGGCTATGGGAGGTGGAATGGGCGGGTCAGGGGCATTCTTTCAAGATGCATGCAGTGTTATATAATCTACGGGATCCACACTTAACTTGAGTACCAGGATTTACACCAGGTTTCTGTTGGTGTAAATCCTCATGACCAAAGTTGGGTGCAGGAATCAGGGATAAATCCTGTTCTATAAAGAGCACTCATCTTGGAGTGCCATTTACAGAATTCCGCTGAGCCTTTATAGAATACCTCTGGTGCCCAATTTTCAGTGCCATTTACTGAATCCAGTCTGTAATATGTATATTTGACCTGTTATATTCTATAAAGGAAAGTAGGTACCACATAGGTCTTCATCTGATCTTCAAGGCCCTGAAAGGAAATGGCCCTGAGTATCTGAAGAATAGGATGATCTTCCACACACCGCCAAGGACCCTAAGGTCCTCCCAAGGACTTTCACTAACCACACCATCTCCAAAAGACATTACACAATGTGAAACCCGCAAGCCAGCCTTCTTCGGAGTAGCCCCCACACTCTGGAATGCATTGCCTGAAAGACTCTGCTTAACACAAGACTATGTTTGATCTATTCTTACTGTATACCGCCTTGAGTGAATTCCTTCAAAAAGGCGGTAAATAAATCCTAATAAATAAATAGGCATCCTCCAGGTGTCTAAAAATCCCCTAGAGGCAGGAGCCTTTTTTCTAATTTGACCCTGAGACCTTAATCTTACAGTAACTAAGGGCTTACTTGGCTCTAGGCTTTGGAGTGGGCCAGCAACAGTTAACAGATTTGTGGTTTTAGGTGAATGAATACAGCCAACACCACACTATAGTTATGTCTGGACGGAGTCCATTATTTTGAGATACAATTTTCAGGCATGAGATTTTACAAATACCATAGTTCAAAGATGCACCATGAGATTTTAAGGACTAATTGGTCCTGTCACTTAATTAGATCTGGGAGATAATGCTGGAGTCAGGAAATGTGTATCAAATCATTAATGTATGCTAAATGTTAAAATAAATTTTGAGAAAACAGACAGTTGCAGGCAAGATGTAATGATAAACCTGCAGTAAAGGCAGCATTAAGGGTTCCCATCTCTCCATCTAATTAACAAATTCTGACTTTTATAGTGTTCTGGGCTAAGAGTTTCACTACTCAGTAAACACACACAAGAAATGAAGCCAGGGAAACTGCCAGCAAACAGTAAATCCAATTGAATAAAAATGAATTACTATGAGTTGCCACTGGCTTTTTCAACGATAAAGTTATTTATGCTGGAGGGCTTCCACTTGCATTTGTCAAAACTTGACATGTGAAAGAAACAAAATTAAAATACTGTACCAGATAGGAAGGCGTATGTTGGTGCAGGAGGCGAATGAATGGGACATGTTTATACACCGGGCTTCCCGCTCAGCGATAGGACTGCCAGCATTTCTTGGACCTTTTCCTAGAAGCTTCCGTCCCATGATTTCTGGCTTGTGGCTTCAAGTCTACAGTTTACTATGGAGAGAGCTCTCTACTTGCAGTCTCTGTATGTGTGCCAAATGAACAACGTAGTGATATAGTAGATGACGGCAGATTAAGACCTGTATTGTCCATCCAGTCTGCCCAAGAACATAAACTCATAGTATAAGATATGATGTGATACTACATATGTATACTTGATCTTGATTTGTCCTTGCCATTTTCGGGGTACAGACTGTAGAAGTCTGCCCGGCACTGGCCTTATCCTCCAACTTCTAAATTGTCATCGAAGCCCCACTCCAGCTCATTCAAATCCATCCAGCCACGATCAGGGCACAGACCATAGAATCTGCCTGGCACTGGCCTTGTTCTCCAGCTACTGAAGCTGAATCTGTCCAGGCATGATTAGGGCACAGACCATAGAAGTCTGCCCAACACTGGCCTTGTTCTCCAGCTACTGATGCTGAATCTGTCCAGGCACAATCAGGGCACAGACTGTAGAAGTCTGCCTGGCACTGACCTTGTTCTCCAGGTACTAAAGCTGAGTCTATCCAGGCACGATCAGGGTGCAGGCCGTAGAAGTCTTCCTGGCACTGGCCTTGTTTCCCAGCTACTGAAGCTGAATCTGTCTAGGTACGATCAGGGCACAGACTGTAGAAGTCTGCCTAGCACTGGTTTTGCTTCTCAATTACTGGTGTTGCCATCTGATCGCCGCTAAGCTTGTTTGGTTCTATGCCTTCCATACAGGATTCCTATGTGTTTATCCCTCACATTTTTGGGAGTAATTCTATAAGTGGGTGTCTACTTTTAGGTGTCCCAACGCCTCACAGTGGGACCCTATTTTATGATGGTATCTGGGGAGCCCAGATTCTGTTAGAGAATACTAATGTAACGTAGCACCGGCACACCTAACATTTAGACACCCACAGTTACAGCAACCATATAGACCTAACCTGGTGTAATTGGGGGAACTCAAATGCAGCCAGAGTGCTTGTAAGCTGCAGTATTCTATGAGTTGTGTGTGAGTGGGAGCCCCGGGCGCCCATGCCCTCCCCATGCTCTCCCCATGTGAATGCCCCCTTGCATTTACATTCTATGCCCCTTACACACCCTTACAGAATCATGCATTGATGTTTTGCTGTCACTTATGCATATCAGAGGAGTGGCCTAGTGGTTAGGGTGGTGGACTCTGGTCCTGGGGAACTGAGTTCAATTCCCACTTCAGGCAAGGGCAGCTCCTTGTGACTCTGGGCAAGTCACTTAACCCTCCATTGCCCCAGGTACAAATAAGTACCTGTATATGTAAGCCGCCATGAGTGGGAAAGCACAGCATACAAATGTAATAAAAATAAATATCAGTGTACACGTAAGTGACAATATTCTATAAACTTACATGCCTAAGTGGCACATAAGCATGAGTACCCTGTTATAGAATTAGGAGGATTATGTATTGCCTCTTCTAAAATTACTATTGACATGTGTATGCTGAATTACAGGTGTAAATGATGTTTTCTTACATGTATAAACCTTCTAAAATGCTTCCTTTGATTTAAATTTGGTAAAAATAAAAACATATTCTCGATGTTGTCCCTCAGGAAAAGAAATTCTCTTTCAGCCAAATTTTGATCATTTTGCCTTTTTGTTTCCCCCTTAAGTTTCCCCACTACAATCATTACAAATTGGAGATTATGATATCAATCTCCTCCAATCAGTAAATCTTCCTTTTCAAGTTTTAAATGCAACATATACTATAACTAGAATTTATTGGAGAGGAAAGAGGATCTGACCATGTAGCAATATGATTCTGTGTATGTTTTTCCCTTAATCAGATTCAATAGGAATTTCCAAGCTAAATAAAATTAAGCTACACACTGTTTTTGGTACTTGACAAACTGCGAACACAACTTAATTGATTAACAAGCCAATCAACACTGATAATTGGTATTTAACAATTAGTGGCACTAATTGGCTTTATTTAGAACATACACATATCCTACAACATGGTGCACGTAAATTCTAATGCATACAGTTGAAAAGGGGGCATGGCCATGGGCTTGGAATGGGTGATTCAAAAAAAATCTAAGCACAGTATTATGGAATACACCTGATCTAGGCTTGGTTTTAGGTGGCCTAAATGGGTGTGCCTACATTTTAGTCACAAGAACGGCATGTGCACAATATTCCATAAATTACACATAATTTTTGCGTAGTTTATAGAATCATGCTAACCATGTGTTTTTTCAGTGCCAATTTTGTATGGCACCATTTAGAGAATTTGGCCCATAGTGCATAGGGGATGAACACATGGGCAGAGCATGGATAGGACATGGGTGTGTCTCCAACTTATGCACATGACTTATGGAATAATGCAGGTTGTGCATGTTCGTTGTTTGCCGTACTTAGGCACAGTAAGAGTATATTGACAAATATTATATATGCGAGAAACCATCTCAAGGTTGTCTATCAAACAAAGGTTTTGTTCTCAGTGTTTGTGAGGGACTTCTTAGATCTATCTTCTGCCCTAATAAACCATTATAGTCATGACAGAAACTCTAAAGTCATATGTCGCAAGTAAGAGAGTGAAGCCAAGCTCAGCAGAAGTTGTCAAACAAAAAGAGATTGCCAGGAAAGCAGAAAATAAGGTATATGGAAAGGGCTGGATTCAGTAAATGACGCTCAAAATTCAGCACTGAACAGTATTCTATAACGGGCATTCTGGGATGGGCACCCTTTATAGAGCAACATATAGCACCAGCACTGGCGTAGGAAGGGGGGGGGGCGGAGGTGGGGTGGTCCGCCCGGGTGTATGCCACTGGGGGGGGGGGGGAGTGTCGGCTTCGCTGCTTCCCTGCTCTCTCTGCCCCGGAACAGGTTACTTCCTGTTCCAGGGCAGAGAGAGCAGGGAACCAGTGGAGCCGACGCAGCTCCCAGCGACATGCACTCGGGGCGGTTTGGCCCTCCCGCCCCACTTTCGAAGTAAGTACGTGCTCCAGAAGGGGGGAGGGTGCGCTCCGGAGGGTGCGTCGTGCTGCACCCAGGGGGGGGGGGGTGCGCATCGGTGACCCGCCCTGGGTGTCAGCTGCCCTCGCTACGCCACTGAGCACCAGGATTTGTGCCCAACTTTGAGCCCAAGGACTTAAACCCACTGAAACCTGGTGTAAATCTTGGTACATAAGTTAGACACAGATCTTCGGTATTCAGTAATTCCATATGCATCTTTAGTGAACGTCCCTGATCCGCCCATGCTCCTCCCATGGCCACACCCACTATTGAGTTGCGTGCTACAAGATTTGCTTGTAGATCTGTATAGAATATTGCCTAACAAGATGTGCACGCAAATCTAAATTGCTGACAATTAACACCAATAATTGATTGTTAGCACCCAATTAGTAGAAATGATTGTCTCGTTAGCCAATTTAGTTGCATGCAGAAATTTGCGCATCTTTTATAGAATTTCCCGAAAACTGTGTGGTTCTCTATGATGGAGTCCTATGTTCACAGGTAGAGTTGGCAGATAGGCCTGCTGTAAACATGTTGGCCTAGAAACAACTGTCCCCAGTTTGGAAGCAAACAGTCTTGATATCAGAGCTGGATAGGTCTTTTGGAAGAATTTATAATGAACTCTATAACTGATGGGTTGGTCATGAATGAGCAGTGAAGCATAGGAACCTATTATGTTCTATGTTTATTCTGTACGATTTCCACCATGTGAAATTCTGAGCACTGTGTTTGCTTGTTGAGTCAGACCTGGGTCAGTTAACTAATTTGAAGTAAAGCAATTGGTGCTACAAATTTCCCTGTATTTAATTCACAGTAATAACCGTAGGTCAGTGCTAAGCTTTCTATCTGCTTTTAAAGTGGAAGATTGAAGACAAATTATTACTCTGTCATGGAAACGGACTATGATGGCAGATAAGGAAGGCATGGCCTGTTTAGCCTACTGATTTTTCTTTCCTGGTAAAATATCACAGGCCTACTGTGATCTCCAGCATTACCCTCACTGGCGTGCAGAGAATTCTCTGTGCTTGTGTCCCTTGCAGTCTTAAATCTCAAGACAGGGTTTACATTCATCACTGGGGAATATCCTACACCATTTCCATGAAGTATGTCCTTATGTTATTCAAATCCTGAATCTGCCCTCTTCAACTTGATATTATAAACCCTTGTTTTAGAACATCATTTCCACTGAATAAATGCTTGCATCCTATGTCTATCGTGTAATCCTTGAGGGATTTATTCATATCCTCCTCTTGCCAATGTTTATATGTTAAAGTCCTTATATCTTAGCTTAAATGGATTCTGGGGTAGGCTGTGGTCCATTTTACAAACCCTCCCTAAATCATTTCTATTCTTTCTATAATATTTTGGAACCATGGGCACCAAAGTAGGTCTCAGTGATGATTTATATGGATGCATATTTGTTTTCTAACAAAACAAAACAAAAAAAAAAGATTTCAATTAGTCCAAAACACAGCAGCACGCCTGATAACTAAATGGAAAAATACACAGTGCTGCTTGCTGCAGCTTCCATCTCTGAAAACAGTAAGATTGACATCTAAAAGAAATAAGACTTTTTGTTATATGAGACCACCTTTATGGAATTCCTTGCCTGATGCTCTCAGCAGGCTAACTAGTTATCTTAGATTTTGCAAGGTTTTAAAAACATGGATTTTTTTGAAAATGCTTTTGATGGTTTTTTATTTGAGTTTTATATTTTGTTCAGTTTAATTACAATTTGTATATATTGTTTGATGGTTTATTATTTCTATAAGAGTTTTATTTTGACAAAAATTTTAATTGCTATTAATTGCACAATTTAAAGTATGTTATTTATTTATTTTTTCCCACTGCAGCTCCTTCTGCCTCTGGGCAGGTCACTTACCAGCTCATTTTCGAAAGAGAAGGACGCCCATCTTCCAACACAAATCGGGAGATGGGCGGCCTTCTCGCAAGGGCGGCCAAATCAGCATAATCGAAAGCCGAGTTTTTGACACCCTTGCCTGCTTTCCGTCGCGGGGACGACCAAAGGTTACGGGGGCGTGTTGGCAGGGTAGCTAAGGTGGGACTGGGGCGTGATTAGGAGATGGGCGTCCTCAGCCGATAATCGAAAAAAGAAGGGCGTCCCTGACGAGCACTTGGCCGACTTTACTTGGTCCATTTTCTTTCATGACCAAGCCATGAAAAGATGCCTGAACTCAGCAGATGATCACCGGAGGGAATCGGGGATGACCTCCCCTTATTCCCCCAGTGGTCACTAACCCCCTCCAACCATAAAAAAAGGATAAAAATACTTTTTTGGCAGCCTCTATGCCAGCCTCAAATGCCATACTCAGGTCCATCGCAGCAGTATGCAGGTCCCTGGAGCAGTTGTAGTGGGTGCAGTGTACTTCCGGCAGGCGGACCGGGGGGGGGGGGGGGGGTTGGGGGGCTCAGCACCCAAGGTAAGGGAGCTATGCACCTGGGAGCAATTTCTGAAGTCCACTGCAGTGCCCCCTAGGGTGCCTGGTTGGTGTCCTGGCATGTGAGGGGGACCGGTGCACTACGAATGTTGGCTCCTCCCACGACCAAATGGCTTGGATTTGGCAGTTTTTCAGATGGACGTCTTTGGTTTCCATTATCAGCGAAAACAGAGGTCGGCCATCTCTAAGGGCGGCCATCCCTAGGGTCGATCTAAATGGCAAGATTTGGGCATCCCCGACCATATTATCGAAACGAAAGATGGACGCCCATCTTGTTTCAATAATACGGTCAGGGACGCCCCTTTATGGGGCCGTCCTTAGAGATGGGTGCCCCTGTTCGATTATGCCCCTCCTGGGGGCCCTTTTATTAAGCTGTGGTAAGCACTAATGCATGCTTACTGTAGGTTAAAATCTAGTACAGCTCAGTGCGCTCAGATATCTTACGGTAGTTTTTGGATCATCATGTGCTTCCCACGTGCTAAAAAAACACTTTGTATTTTTTAGTGCTGGGTGCATGTTTGGGGGCTGAGGGTAGGCGCCTCCAGTGCTAATCAGTTAGTGCATGCACTAATTGGGAAATTAATGCATGGTCATTAATGGGGGAAATAGGAAATGTGGTCATTTTACAGCCACGCTAAAAGTGGTCCCTGTGCACATGAAACCCACATGCTAGTCAAAGCACGTCACTTTTTAGCACAGCTTATTAAAAGGGCCTCTTAACCCTCCATTGCCCAGAGTCACAAGGAGCTGCAGTGGTAAGAAAAAATAGATAATATACCTTTAATTGCACGATGAATTGTAATTACAAATGTAATACCCTGAGGAATGGGTATTACTTGAGTAATAGATTTTTCCAGAGCTCTGGGGGAGGGGGAAGGTCCCTGCAAGTGGGCTGGAGTGGGAGGATGTCCCTGGGTGGGAGGACACCCAGCCGCGGGGACTGATTTTGAAACAGAATACAGGATAAAAGAGTTGCCCTTGTACAGAATGACAAGGGGGAGGAGTTACTCACTTGTTCAGTACCCATGTTTTATCATTCCCACCTTCGTAATTTCCTTATCCCTTATTTGTCCTGTTTGTCTGTCCTAATTAGATTGTAAGTTCTGTTGAGCAGGGACTGTCTCTTCATGTCCAGTGTACAGCGCTGTGTATGTCTAGTAGCGCTATAGAAGTGATAAGTAGTAGCAATAGTAGTAGGAATTACAAAGGGGATATAAGTTGGAATTATGCCCATCAGGTGGTCTTTGGTTGCCTGCTGGTCCCCTTCTAAGAGACCAGGAGGAGAAAATGGGGATCCGAGTGTGATCATTGGCTGTAAAGGAGATTTGCGGCTCCTGAAAGTGGCAACTGGGAGACTGTGTGTGCTACGGGTGGGCAGAGGAGAGACCCAATCCAGGAGCAGAAGATTGGAGCCAGGAAGTGTTCAGTCCCGAGACCAGGGTGGATCCAGAAAGGGGTCACTGCTGGCACAGGGTCAGATCAAAGGAGGGTCTGAACCCACAGAGTTTCAAGTCTATACAGAAAAGGAGGAGAAGCATCCAGATGGAGCTTGCCCTTTTAAATAAACCTGAAGAGAGAAGTAGTAAAGGAGTTCCCCTGAGGAACGACAGAAGAATTGGAACAGAGCTATGTTTACCTTGAGTTGGATCAGAAGAGACTGTTTGATGTTGTTGCCATTGCAAATTTGGAAAATGAAAGTTTGAGTTCTTGCATAGACTGTGGATTACAGTGTGTCTTTGGGGACTGAGAGGCGAGAGTGAACAGATCACTGAGAATATGAGTATCTCCCAAACCCACAGATCTCTACTGCAGACCACTGACCCACTCAAGTTTGGAACAAAGGGGAATAGGATGAAGGTGAAAGAGGATACAGACTCAGGAGTAATCTAAGGAAATATTTCTTTATGGGCAGGATGGTAGACGCACAGAATGACATCGCAGCAGAGATGATAAAGATAATGACTGAGTCTGAATTCAACAAAATATGGGACAAGTATGGGAATGGCCTAGAATAAATGATGAAACTTGATAAGCCATATGTAGTTCTTATCTGTCACTATGTTTTCTGTTTCTATTATTTAAAGACCTGTAAACAACATTTAAATAATCAACATATATTGAGCACTGCAATCCAGACAGGTACATGTACAATATACATGGATAGCGCCGACCAACACCCTGGATGACAACAATATTCAGCTGCTGTCAGAACAGCTGAGCAGTTTAAGGGGTCCTTTTACTAAGCTGTGGGAAAAAGGGCACTGTGGTAGAAGTGGGGGGCCGTCTTTCCCACACACCAGGGCCCTTTTTACCTCAGCGGGTAAAAAGCCCCTTAAAAATACCACGTGCCCATGAGAGGGCAAGCACTTATCGCCATTCATTGAGGTGGCAGTAAGGGCTCCTGTGTTAACCCAGTGGTAACCTGATAGTGTGCGGTGACGCCCGATTACCTCCAGGTTAGCGCTGCACTATGAAAAAAAGTATTTCCTGCCATGCCGGAAACAGCAGGTGCTCGAGCTGAAACTACCAGTGGCGGCTGCTTTGGGCCAGCTGTAGTTGTAGGATAGCATGTGGTAAGCCCACGCTGGGTTTACCAATGCTTTGTAAAAGGGCCCCTAAGTGAAGCTGCATTTTCATCACTGTTGTGAACAACTCAGGAAGCACACACATGTTGTATACTATTCTCTGGGTTATGAAAACCAAGCAAGATCATTGGCCTCATTCCTCCAATCAAATTGTAAACTTTTTAAAAACATGGGTTAAAAAAGGGGGCTCCCCAATTGTAGAAAGAGCTGACACCAGGGGCGTAGCCACGGGTGGGCCTGGATGGGCCCAGGCCCACCCACTTTTGCTACAGGCCCGCCCCGCCCGTGACAGCCCCCTGCACTGACCTGAAGCACGTTCTCCCTCCAATCCAGCACCGGCGATCATAGCCAGCCTTCTAGCACGTCCAGCAGGAAGTTGCAGAGTAGGCGGGACACGCCTGAGAAGAAGCTCCGACGACGCGCGCTGGACGTGGTAGAAGGCTGGCTATGATCGCCGGTGCTGGACTGGAGGGAGAACGCGCTTCAGGTCAGTGCAGGAGGCTGTTGCGGGCGGGGCATTCGCGGGTGGTCACAAAATGTGGTGGCGGTGGCGGCGGGCGGGGGGTGGACAGTGGAGAGGAAAGAGGTCTGTGCCCACCCAGTCCACCTCCAGGCCCACCCAAAAATTAATCGCTGGCTACGCTACTGGCTGACACTATCAAAATATGCAGTGGCACTTTTATTATTTAAGCACCTTGCCCCTATATGAATTGAACAATGATTTAGAGTGGCCCTTTTTTCTATAAAAGGAAAGGTATAGTTGGGCATTTAAACATGGTGCAAGGTTTCTTTTAGCCCTGGAGATGTAAATTAAGCAAAACGTTTTGCACATCTCTAAATCAATATGTGTTTTCACTGCTTTATGATATCACCTATTTTCATTAGGTTGAGCTAATGTCCTCCTGTCCCATAAAGATACTACAAATATGGTGAAAGGTTCTGGAAGGAAGAGTCCAGATGCGGGGGGGGGGGGGGGTGTCTAGTAAATTGTGTTGCTTTTGTTGTGGTAAGAGGAGGTGGGGCCAGTCCTAGTCCGACATTTTTTTTTTGAAACATCTGGCTTGTTTTATAAAATTTTATATAAATGGAACAAGCATTTAAAAAAAAGAAACAATAAACCTTTTAAAAAATATTTCTGCAAAATCCTTCAATTTGTAACTCTTAGTAAACAGCCAGCACTTTAGTTCTGAGGATTTGGGAGAGAAGAGAGGAAACCTCTATATAGTAAAAGCATAAATGTAATTATACCTAGAAAGTATTGTTCTTCTGCTGCAAATACAGTGCCTGCCACTATTTTACATTCACATTATACTTCAAACTTTAAGAACAATGGTCTGTTCTTTGCCATTGAATCATTAAGAACCAACCTTCTGTTCTCTGTCATCATCTTCCAGGCCCAGGGCAACTATAAGGGTATTGGACCCCTATGTGAATCTTCAGCTGTATGCCTTTCCCCCTTCAATTAACTTTCAGGCCTTGTTGTCCCCCCCCCCCCCCCAGATTTTGATAGATTAACAAATTATTAACATAATGTTATATATACTCTGATTCTCTATTCCATCAATGTGATTGAAGTTGTATTATATTGTAAGCCACATTGAGCCTGCAAATAGGTGGGAAAATGAGGGATATAAATGCATCAAAATAAATAAATAAATAGATCCCCAAAGGACCCCAACCTCAATTTGGTACAAATATATAATTTGACATCATACTTTTAAATATTAAGCTTTGTTTGAGTGGATATGTGTTTGTTTAATAAGAGTAATTTCAAACGTCAGTACCCAAGTAAATGAGCTGTTTGAAAATTGCCCACATGTGCTGCAGGTACAAGCATGTGTTGATAGTTCTTAGAGTTTGTGTGGCTTTGACTGCAGCTGTCCTTTGTTGACCCTCAGAAGCTACCATCCTAGGTGAGTACCTGATCTTATCAAATGGTTAAAACAGCCCTGTCCAGACCCCTTAAATGGGGGAATCATCTCAGCTCTGCCTCTATAACCAGGGGTGGCTACGTCTCTTTCAGAATTATGCAGCTTGTTGTAATCTAGCTACCCAGGTGTACCTAGCCTGTCAACAGTTATGACAAAGACTGATAAGTCCAAGTCATTTTATAATTGGGTGTTAATTGTGAATCTGAATATAATGGTATTGTACATCCCTGATGAATTAATGTGTTAATCACAGTAGTAATTATAATAATTTATATGCATGAATAGTAGCACTTTTCTACCAAACAGCATCCCAAGGTGCTTTTTTTTTTACCCTTTATGTTTAGCATTTCAACAACATTCCCCTCCGAATCCAGACCTAGCCAGGCTACACAATATTCTCAAAAAAGGAACTGTAAGAAGTGAGAGTATCCTTGCATCTGAGATCATTTAGTAATGTCAGAGGAGGACAAAAACCTTGGCACATCATTTATACCCCATCAATCATTCTGTTTGAGAAATGATTGTCTCACCATTTTTTGTGAGAGTGAATTAGGGGCAGAGAAGAGAGAACTTTGCAAAAACAAACACACAAGCAAAAAGCTCAAGCAGCATTTCATGAACTAGCATGAATTTTCAGATTCATGGATTTAGTTTGCCAAGTCTTTGGGGGAGCTTTAGGTATGGAGAAAAAGGGTAATTATCCTGCAGATTTCCATGCACCTGCATCAGAGTTCATGTGAATTTCATGAATTGCGGGAACCTACTGTGTGTACATCTGCTTCAAACTTCTCTGATCTAAGGAATAAATTCAAGTTTTTCACCCAGGTTTGTGTGTGGAAATTTTTTTATATTACATTTTTATGGTGAATTTGAGAACAATGCAAATAGTCTGTTGAATTCAGAACAGGCTGGCATTTACCTGGTTTGAATGTGACCTCTAACATCTCTAAATTAAAGTACTTCATCACAAAAAGACTTGGGGAAACTGTGAGGATTTGTTTAAAAGTCCTTATGGACTTAACATCTCTGTGAGAGAACCCTTTCATTTCTGTTTAATAACAATCCTGCATTATTTAAGCAGACTGCATAACCTTACCCTTACTCATATCCTCTGTTGTCCTTATGGTCAAGTGTTCTCTTGAATGATTTGATATTTCTTTTAACATTTTGATCGCTAATATAAACTGTCATGATGGTATATAAAATGCATTAAATAAATAAATAAGAGCAGAATGCTTGTCTGTGGATCAGGTAATGTGCGGGAAGAAATGCACAGATAGAGTGGTCATATAGATAGATTTATGTAAAGGGACACAAGACGAGGCAGCCTTGTGTTTTTCAGTTGCATGCTGGGAGGCAGAGTTCTACTTCAGGAAATCAACTGGGAACCCAGAAATACATATGGATGCAGTGGGGCAATAAAAAAAACTGGCCTAGCTTGTCCTCCAATGACATGAACTATATGATCACCTTATACCTGTGATTTCCAAACATGTCCTTGAGGCTTCCGCAGCCAGTCAGGTTTCCACTGAACATGGTTGACACAAATGTGATGTGCTTATACCCTCTAATTCTGTAAAAGTCACCAAAAATTGTGCATGCAAATTTGGGCACACATCCAATTTGTGTGTGTAATTTAATTGCATAACAAGCTAATTAGTGCCAATAATAGGCTTTTAAACACTAACTGAACTTTATCTGCTGTACCTAAAATGTAAGTGCGATTTGAAAAAGCGGGTGTGAAATATAGGTGGGTCATGGGTGGAATAGGGGCATTCCTAAAATTAACTCGCATTGTTATAGAATAAGGATGCATGCCTAATGTAGGTGTGCACATTTGCACCAAATTTCAGTAGGTACAAATGGCTGCACCTAAAGTTAGGCTTATAGAATAGCATTTTATTCGGTGCCAATTTTGTTGGCACCATATATAGAATCTAGCACTATATAAGAAATATAATTAAAATAAAACAATAAATATACAAATATAGAAATATAAAATAAAAATATAAAATACGAAATATACAGGAATATACTAGTTTCCGCAAAATCCTCAAATCGTTCCTATTCAAGCAAACCCTCACAAAGAACAACCATATCTCAGACAACTAATTATTACCTGAATTGGTTATTACTCTATTTATCATTAACTTTCTCATGTGCAATTTCTCATTCATAGTAGATTTTCTAAATGTTAAACATCCATAGTTATCCCGTATGTTTATGATACTGAATTCTAAAATTGGATTCTTACAACAAATTACTTTCTTATGCATTATTCTTTGTTATGTATCCTATACTGTTAATTGTAAGCCACATTGAACTCAAACTTGTTTGGGATAATGTGGGATATAAATGTCACAAACAAATAAAATAAATAAATAAATAAATAAATAAATAAATAAATAAAGGGTAATTCTCTAACTGTGCATGTAAGTGCTGAGATAATTGGCACTTTTATGTAGACTATGCAATATTCTATAAAGTAGTGTGTTTGTGCATTTGCACATAACTGCATGGGGCCCATATACACGGATGAATTTTGCAATGAACTTCTTTTATCGGTGAAAAAACATACTTCTTGCTATGCGTCTCTTAAAAGCCTTAAGACTTATCTTTTCCAACAGTTTTTGAATTAGGGTCAATTTTCTTTTGGTTTGTTAGCATTATTGTAGTTCAGTATCCTACTGTAAACCAATCTGGATCCATTGGGGGAGGGGGGGGAGAAAGTGGTCTATAAGTACTGGATTATATTATACTAATAAAAAAGGCCCATTTCTCACACAAATGAAACGGGCACTAGCAAGGTTTTCCTCAGAATGTGTATGTTTGAGAGAGAGTGTGTATGTGAGACAGAGTGTGTGTGTGTGTGAGAGAGAGAATGAGTGAAAGAGAGAGTGTGTGTGTGTGTGCGTTAGTGTGAGAGAGATAGTGTGTGAGAGACAGAGTGTATATGTGTGTCTGAGTGAGAGTGTGTGTGAGACAGAGAGAGAGAGACTCTGTGTGTGTGTGAGAGAGATAGTGTGTGAGAGACAGAGTGTATATGTGTGTGTGACAGAGAGATAGAATGTGTCAAAGAGAGTGCATGTGAGACAGTGAGTGTGTGTGATAGAGTGTGTCTGTGACAGAGAGAGTGTGTGTGTGTGTGTGAGAGAGAGAGAGAGAGTGTATGTGTGTGAGAGAGAGACAGTCCTGCTTATTTTCGAAAGGAGGAAAACGCCCATGTTCGGGAGATGGGCGTCCGTTTCCCGTGGGCAGCCAAATCGGTATAATCAAAAGCCGATTTTGGTCGTCTTCAACTGCACTCCGTCGCGGGAACGAATAAAGTTGACGGGGGCGAGTCGGAGGTGTGGTGAAGGCGAGACTGGGGCGTGGTTATCGACCGAGCAGAGATGGGCGCACTCGGCCAATAATGGAAAAAAGAAAGGCATTTTTAGCGAGAATTTAGGACACTTTTTTTGGACCCTTTTTTCTCACAAACGGGTCCCAAAAAAGTGGCCTAAATGACCAGATGACCACCGGAGGGAATCGGGAATCACCTCCCCTGACTCCCCCAGTGGTCACAAACCCCCTCCCACCAAAAAAAAACCACTTGCAAAAACCTTATTTCCCAGCCTCTATGCCACCCTCAAATTCCATACCCACCTCCATGACAGCAGAATATGTTCGATCCTTTCACAGCCTTTCCCTGGATCAGTTGTGACTCTCGGGTGCACTGCAGGGTCACATCAGCATTGCATTGTGGTGGGTGTAGGGTATTGGGCTCCATGATTTCACTAGCTTGTGTTACAGTCTCACGATGTTGGTAGTTGGTAGGCTCTTCTCCCATGGTGCTTTTCTCCCTGCCTACTGGGTCAGAGTGTGCCCTGTTTTGTTTCCGGTAGTTCACGAGGTAGTGGCCATTTTTGTAAGTCCGTTTTAGATCCCTTTCGTGTGTTAGCCACGTTACAGAACTTAGTTCTTACCTTGAATGTTGCTGAAAGAGGGCATTGTACACCATTCTGCCAGCTCTGAGCTACTGCTAATCTTAGTACCAGGGAGACTCGTTGCCAGTGGGGCACAACCTCTGATCTGCAGTTAACTGTGAGTAAACGCGGTTATTGAAATAAAGGACGTTTTCAGCGAGATTAGTCTTCGGTGTGAACTGCTGTGCTAAGGTTATACAGCAGCAAGTCCTGTCCCTGGAGCCGTTTTAGTGGGTAATGCAGTGCACTTCAGGCAGGCGGACCCAGGCCCATCCCCCCCTACCTGTACCACTTGTGGTGGTAAATGGGAGCCCTATAACCCCCCCCCCAAACCCACTGTACCCACATGTAGGTGCCCCCCTTCACTAGTAAGTGCTATGGTAATTGGTAATGGTGTTGAGTTGTGGGGAGTGGGTTTTGGGGGGGATTTGGGGGTCTCAGCACCCAAGGTAAAGGAGCTATGCACCTGGGAGGTAATTTAATGTTTTTTCCTATTTTTTAAAAGTGCCCCCTAGGGTGCTCGATTGGTGTCCTGGCATGTGAGGGGGACCAGTGCACTACGAATCCTGGCCTCTCCCACGACCCAAAGCCTTGGATTTGTTCGGTTTTGATCTGGGACGCTTCGGTTTCGATTATCACTGAAAAACGAAAACGCCCAGCTCAAACAAATGCCCACATCTCAAAAACGCCCACATCCAATGCATTTGCCTGGCACAAACCGTATTTTCGAAACTAAAGATAAACGCCCATCTTTTTCGAAAATACGATTCGGCCCATCCCTTCACGGACCCATTCTCGGAGATGGACGTTCTTACACATGGGCGTTTGCGATTATGCCCCTCAGTGTGTGTTATAGGTAGAGAGAGAGTGTGTGTGTAGAATGAGACACAGAGAGAGTGTGAGAGAAAGAGTGTGAGAGACAGAGTGTGTATGTTTTAGAGAGAGTGTGTATGTGAGAGAGAGTGTGTGTGTTTGATACAGAAAGTTTGTGTGAGAGTGTGTGTGTGTGTGAGAGAGAGAGAGAGTGAGTGTGTGAGAAAGAAAGTGTATATGTGAGAGAGAGTGTGTGACATAGAGAGAGTGTGTGTGTGTGTGTGTGTGTGAGAGAGAGAGAGAGACCCCTATTTTTCAGTTGATAGAGTCTGAGAAACTATATCAGAACATGACTGCAGCCTGTTCAATAGTCTTGTAAACCCTGCCAGCTGTATCGGGATGTCAGCAGCGAGTTGTCTTGCGAGATCAGAGCTTGCCCGATGTATTTTGAGCCACACAGTATTCGGAACATCAACGGATAGTTGTGGTGCGAGTTGCTGCCTTGCAGCCATTCTCAGTTTTACTTAGCGCTCATTATCACAAATGGGCTCCGAGTTCCAAAACCCCCTCCTTCTCTCCCTCCCTCCCTCTCCTCCCCGCCAAGTTCCAGGCCCCCCTTTTGTCCAAGGTCCAAGCCCCCATCCCTCCCTCCCTCCCTCCCTCTCCTTCCCTCCGAGTTCTAGGCCCCCTTTCCCTGCGAGTTCCATGCCCCCTCCCTCCCCTCCCCTGCGAGTTCCATGCCCCCCTTTCTTCTGAGTTCCAGACCCCCGCGCCTCCCTCCCTCTCTCTCTCTCAATGGTAGCCCGACCTGCGTTGGCCGCCCTCTTCTCGCAGTCCTGCCCCTGCCCCTCACCTTCCTGTGTGCCGGCTGTAATTTAAAAGTTCTTACCTCGTGGTCCGGCGGCAGCAGTGTAAGTCGAGCAGGCATGGCACTTCAGCCTGCCTTTTCTGTCTCAGCTGTGCCTCTGGTCCCGCCCTCATTTCCTGTTTCCGGAAGGGCAGGACCAGAGGCACAGCTGAGACAGAAGGGAAGGCAGGCTGAAGCGCCGTGCCTGCTCCACTTTCACTGCTGCCAGCGTACAATGAGGTAAGAACTTTTAAATTACAGCTGGCACACAGGAAGGCGAGGGGCAGGTGCAGGACTGCGAGAAGAGGGCGGCCAATGCAGGTCGGGCTGCCACTGAGAGAGAGAGAGGGAGGGAGGCGTGGGGGTGTGGAACTCCGAAGACAGGGGGGAATGGAACTTGCAGGGGAGGGGAGGGAGGGAGGGATGGAGGGAGGGGGCGGGCCTAGAATTTGGAGGAGGGGAGGCTGGAATTCGGAGGACAGGGGGGAGGGAGGAGGGGCGATTCTCCGTCGATTGAATCCTCACCTCCAACGTTCATTTGCTGGTTGGTGCTGGTTTCGCTTTCCTCTCATTGATCCACCCTCTGACGTCATCACGTTCCGATGCGAGGGTGGACCAATGGGAATTGTGTTACGAACCCAGGCATCCAGACGTAGAACGTTGGAGGTGCAAATTATTACATAGGATTAGATTAGATGTTAATTTTTGAGAGAATCTCCTTTTTGCTGCTGGGAGTGGAAGGGCTAAATTTTGAGGAGGGCAGAGATGAATCAGCGATTTTATGTTCTTATATTTTTTTACTGTTGTAGACCACTTCAATGGTCTTTTTGAGGCTTTTTGAGCAGTATATAAGAATTTCAAATAAATAATTAAATTGGCTTTTAGTGGGCATGCACAATCCAGGGACCAAATCCCAGCATATGAAGAATTAGCAGTCTAACTCAGATATAATTAAAGCTTGGACCAGCACTGCAATTTGGCTTTCATGAACATTCCTTCTGCCCCAAGAACAGCCAAATATTTCCAAATATCTACGAAACTGCCCATAATTCAATTCCATCCTTATTAACTCAGACGATTTATTCTGGAAACAAAAAAAAAAGCCTATGTTCTCTATCACACCAAATGCATACATCCCAGAGAGGTAACCTGCAAAAATGAACTCTGATTGAAGCATAAATGGCGCCCTGGAACATAGGGAACCAATCTCTTAGACAAATATAAGGGCCTTCACCCTGCCACATTGGAAAAGTGAAACACAGCAAATTAGATTTTATCTGGGCCAAAATAGGCAACCAGGGGAGAGTGCAAGATGGAGGGGGGATTTAAAATTCAACCAGGCAGTAACTTTCTGTGCCACTGACAGCCAACAAAGCATATGATATTGTTACCTCATTTAAATGTATGTGCAGCTTTTAACACATTGCAGCTAAGATTTAGCATTCCGGTTAAGTTGTTGGTACATTATATGCTATTTTTGATGCATGGTAAATAAGCTTCCCGTGCACATTAACTTAAAGGGGTAACATAGAGAAGTAATGCAGGTAAGAGAGATCTTAAGAGTTCTGGACTAGAATATGATGCAAAGACATTCTTCTTTTTATAAAACAAGATAACCTAATATATGACAGCAAAGTCTGATTTTTGTACATTGCAGTATCCCTGAAATAGGCCAATTCTGCTCCTAATAAATGGGCCTCATTCCTGGGCTCACCTTCAATCTACCTTTATTTTATTTTTCTGCTTCATTAAACTCTGAAGTCACTAGCTATGATTGCTTCCATTTACCCAACCAGACAGATTTGTGATACTTCATTTTACTTTGGATAGCCTTGCATTAGCTATTCAAAAAATAACAAATTGATGGAGTTTTTTTTTCCCCCTATAGCTGCTGCTGAAGAAAAGAAGTCAAATTGAGTTTCTAATTTTGACTTGGCTGCCCATCATTGTTCATTCTGTACAAAGCCAACACATTGATTTTATTTCTACTACCATCAGACTTTATGGAAAATTGTTTACTCTGATGAAGTGGATTCCACCAATAAGAAACAATGTTTCAGGAATGTTCTTCCTTTAATAACATTATCATTTTAACACGTCAAGGATGTTAGTAAGACGATGCCATAGTAATGTTTATAATAGCATTGTAAGTTTGGCATTAGGCAGGTAATGTGTTATATGAGTCTATAGTAAACCTTTCAGTCAGTGAAGATTCCAAAGTCTCTTACCTAGTTGATTTTGCTGATAGGTAGGTGATATTAACAGGACCAACTCTCCCAACAGGGAATCTAAGTGGTCATCCTGAGCACCAAAAAGGGAGAGGACAAAGAGCAACATTACACAGGAGCTCTGCCAACAGTCATGAGATGAGAACTAGACTGCCACTCTGATCTCATTCTCCTCCCCCCCCCCCTCCCAGCCAGGCCTGTCAAGGAACACACTCCTGTGCAGATCCCCATAATTACTTTTCCACAGTGAAAAGACAATTGGGTCATCAGTACATTTCCTGAAGACCCAAAAATGCTGAAGACCTCAACTTTCCTGGAATCCAAGCACTCTTGCTCTGTCCTGTTCCTTGCTGGGACAGCTAGCTGATGCTCCACGGACAGCTTAGGGTGAGCAGGTAACCAGATTTGAGCCAGACAGTCCCCTTATCTCCCTCACCCTGAAGCCTCACCACCTCCTATCAGAATGGACGAGTAAGCTAATGGTTGGAGTAACAGGCTGAGAACCAAGGAAGCCAGGTTCAAATCCCACTGCAGCTCCTTGTGATCTTAAAATCCCAAGGTACTTCACTATATAGCCTCAGGAACAATCTTTAGGGGGGGGGGGGTCAATATTCAAAGTGAGTTAAGTGGTTAGCACAGGCTCTTATCCAGTTAACTCCTACTGACCAGTTCCTGAGGGAATATTTAGCAGCACTTATATAGATAGTACCACTGACTATTCCCTCTAACTACTAAAGCCAAAACTGGCTATGCACAACTGGATAAGGCCAATATTCAGCCCTTAACCAATTCAGGGGTTCTTTTACTAAAGGGTGCTAAGGCCTTAATACAGGAATAATGTACAAGAACAGGCTACTTTTGAAAATTACCCTTTTGGTAGCCATAGTAGATTTAATTAAATTTAAATTTAATTTAATCTCATTTAATTCACACATTTCTATTCATCTTGTGAGGCGTACACAGATAACAACCTTTTAGGGTATTATTGGGGAACCTGCCACATAGTATAAATTACTAAAGGAACAAGACTCTTGCCATATTCTAGCATTAGACAGTGGAGTGTCAGAAGCAAATGTTCCCTCTTATCTCCAGATCCAAGCTCACTATACCCAAATAATAACAGAATTAACTCTACAACTAAGTATTATATAAAACAAGAGTGCTTATTTACAATAGCAGCAAAGATAACATTCAAAAAAGGCAAGAATAAAGACACAGGGAATGGGGATGGGGGATGGGACTTCATATACTGCCTTTCTGTGATTACAATCAAGTGGTTTATATATTATAAACAGGTACTTATTTTTTTGTACCTGGGGCAATGGAGGGTTAAGGGACTTGTACACAGCACTCTAAACGGGGCCTCACCAGAGACTTATACAAAAGCTCTATCACCTCTTTTTTCCTGCTGGTCATCCCTGTCCTTATGCACACAAGCATCCTTCTGGCTTTGACCATCATCTTTTAAACCTGTTTGGCCACTTTAAGATATATAGGATTATAAGATATGGCAATATCCATCATTAACAGCCTGACTTTAAAAGACAACCTTGACTTTTCATCTTTCACTGCTAGAGCCTGTTGCTTAATGGGCCTTGACCTTGCATACAGACAAAGAATGCTGTCATGGGTGACAATGTACCAGAATAACAATTTTGCTTTGAATATCGGTCTAAGGGTTAGTGGAGCGGACTTTGATCCTGGGGAACTGAGTTTGATTCCCACTGCTGCTCCTTGTGACTCCGGGCACAAAAGTATTTCTGCAAGTACTGAAGTGCTTTTTGCAAAGAAATCTGTGGAGATCCATTGCTTATCCCTCCAAGTGAGCTATGAGAAGTAGGTCTACTTTTTGTGATCTGTCAGGTACGTGTGGTCCATACTGATTGATCATTGTCAGAGATAGGATGATAGGTTCAATAGACCTTGGTCTGATTCAGTATGGCTTATGTTTCAATGTTTTTTTATGTAAATAAGTTTTTACAAAATGGTGGGCCTGATATGCACATGCAGTAGAATACTTAGCTTGGCCTAGACTGATGGAAGGTGTTTCTAGGGATAGGTCACAGGTACGGGTTTCCTTTTCTCTGCATACTGCTGCAATTTCAAGCATAGACCTGTAAATTAACCCTAAAAATGTGTGTATCCCTTCTAAGCAGGATACTACTTTGGGATATATAGTATTATGTTACAAGGATTCCTTTAACTTTTACATAATGTTATTTGAGAGTATCATAGCTGTATCCTCAAGAGTTTGTACTTTAATATGTCTTCTGTTTTCTGCATGATTGTAATTTTTGAAAGCCAATTAAAACTTTCGCAACAACAGCACAAAAAAACCCTGTATGATAGAAAGCAGCTGTAAATGTAAACACTTAGGGGTCAATATTCAAAGCCAGTTAACTGGGTAAGATAGTCTCTTTCTTTATAACTGGCACTGAGCAGGCCTTGAGGGAATATTCAGCAGCACTTACCTGGATAGTGTCATTGAATATCCTTTCTAACCACTAAAGCCAAAACCGGCTATTGTGTGGGTGATCCAGAGGTAGAGTCGGGGCAGAGTTGGCAGTTAACTGGATAAGTGCCGATACTCAGCCCTTTACTGGTTAAGTAAACCAACCAAATTACACTGCATAATAGCCCAATCAATATTCAGCCAGAAGCAATGTTTTTTTTAAACGCTAACTGTCGTTGGCAGAATTAGGTTCCGATATTAAGTGCCAGGCCACGTCCAGGCTCTGAAACTGGATATTGGCATCAGACTGGATGCGGTCAGGCCACCAGCTCTTATGTGTGTCCCATCCAATATTAAGTTGGGATCCATATAAGACACTGATGTAGCACCCAACTAAATATTGGCTAGGATCTACATAAGTGGAGTATGCATGTCTCCCCTTGTAATCCCCCTGAAGCAAGGGCCAGCCCACTCCTAACTTTCCCTGCTTGTTCCTGCTCCTAGTAAAAATGGCTGCTGTAACCTCTAGTGATCATTTCACAGTGCTAGCGGTAGGTTTGCGAGACTCCTGCTAGAGGTTGTGGTGGCCATTTCTACTATGGAGCCACTAGACAGGAACAAGTGAGGTTCAATCCTGCCCCCACCACCCTACTGGACCACCAGGGAGTAAGGTAAGCCCGGGAAGTGCCTTCCTTAACTGGGGGGGGGGGGTGGGGTGATTGGGGAATGGTCCTTGTCTTAGGGGGTTTGGGAGGGGGCTAGTCCTTATGTTGTGGGGTTGGGAGACCGGAGCTTCGGTTAAGGGGTGGGAGGGCCCACAGGACATTAAGTCACAAGCCAGTGCTGGTACCCACATAGCTAACTGGCTTAAATTAGGACTGCTTTATGTGATCCACATGGTCATTTAGCTATGTGGGTGCTGACATCCTTGCAACTCCCAGCTCCCCCCCTCCCATGTAACACCCCTGACCTACCCACTTGGGACATGGCTGATGATAGCCAATATTTAGCTGCACTGCCAGGTTAAGTGCTGCTGAAAATCAGTGGCTAGGCAGGTACAAGTGATTTAAATGAGCAAAAGGCTCTCTTGCCCATTTAAAATGCGTTGAATATCGAGCCTGGCATGCCCTATATTTGACTAAGGAGTCACAATGCCCATTAAGATAGTAACATATTATCAATAATCTTATATATGTGAAACTGCACAATTCAATGGATGATTACTGTAATAAGAACACAAGAAATGTTGCTTATGTCATCCAATGTCCATGTGCCACAATATATGTAGGTAGAAGTAGCAGACTGGTGAAAGTTCGGCTCACTGAACATAAGTAAAAAATTACCACACAAGCTGAAGAGGCGCCCTTAGTCCAACATTGGGCACAGATGCAGCACACTATAGCCGACATACGCTGGAGGATCATCGATACTGTTATTAAGAATGAGCAGGGAGGGAATATTGATCAGATTTTAAATATAAGGAACAAGGCTGGATCTTTAGATTGAATTCGGTTGAGCCTTATGGGCTCAACAAAGAAATTGAATGGCAATCCCTGATCTGACAGGTCTTGCTATTGGGTGGGTGAGTCATGTGACGATATCTTTCATTGAGCCTGCCAGGAGTGGGAAAGCGCGGGGTACAAATGTAACAAAAAAAAATGCCTATTGATTGGTTTGTTTCTTTATAGGTACATACCTTGTGGAAGCTTATGTGGCAAAAACACGTGTCGGTGTGTAGCCTTAACCATTTAACTTCAGAAGAAGTATAACCCTAACATCCAACTGATATGGATCTTTAAAAAAGCTAAGTAAAAGACTTTATACTAGCTCTTTTTGGATAAAAAATTAGAAAAGTATGAAAAAAATAATATTGGGTTACATAAGAAAAAAAGAAAAAATATATTATCTGACCGAGGAGGAGAAAGACAAGAACCCTATTACCATACATAAATACTGTTATGGTGACTACTAATTGAGTCTGGGTCTAACTCTGATGGTCTGAAGAAGAATCTTAATACAATAATCATCCACTGAATTATGCCCTATATTTGGCCAGATTCACTTAATAGATTAAGGGCTGAATATTGGTACTTACTCAGTTAAGTGTTGACCATCCACACATACCTGGATATCCAGTGTTTAAAAATACTGCTGATTACCCCTTAGTTTCCTTGGGGTAATTTTGAAAGTAGAAAGAAGCCTTATATTTTACCTTTGAAAACACAGAAATGCTCATACAAAGAAAAGTATCTCTGTTTTTTCATGCAAGAGCGCAGTTAGAAAAATGACCTCCCAATATAAAGAAGGCATTCCTTTCTGAAAATTGAAGGAATTCAGTTTGGTAGGAATTTCACAATATAATGAAAAGATACAGCTAAGTATGAGGTCCTACTAATATATAATGAAGTTTCTCAAATTGTTTGTCTTGTTAGATACTGTTGGCTACATTTGTAACTATTTTGGACAATAGAACCATTGTGCCGTCTGGTCCAGGCACTCCCTGTATAGAGTCCTTGGGTTATGAATGGGCAAGAACTATTCATTTTGAAATCCAATCCTATCCAAGTCTGATGTGGGTGGAGTAGAGGGTCAGATGTAGTTTTGCATTATCCCTTGGGGGGTGCAGAGGGGGAAGTGGCTAAGTGGTGTAAGTGATGACTCTTACTGTTCAGTTAAATGATGTTATCTAAGCCCAGTTGGGCTTCTGTTCAATGTTAATCCCTTTTTTTTCTTGCACTTGCAAATAAATATGAATTAGGTTTTCAGATTCTGGCATGTTTGAAATGTTCCAGCATGGCTCATGGGGTGGAAGGTTAACAGTTTCCCTGTGTACTGTAAGTGGGAGACAAGCTTTTTCCACCAGAGTATACATTTCATCCTTGAAAATACATACTACATTTGCAGAATTACAAATGGTATAAGTAGGTTAGTAAGAAACAGAGGTCTGTGCAATCATAAAGAAATATACATATACTATAATCACAGTAGGGGTTTTGACTCTGTCCTTTGTTCCTGAGAAACGGTATACTTACAAGATAGCTATTATCAGATAAAATGACCTTTTGTTTTACCCGGTCAAGCTATTCTGTGTTACTGCAAACTGCACCTACTCAATCTTCATCATGCCCTGCCTTTACCCTTACCATCACCCTCTTTATCATACATATGTTGATTCAATCATTGGTTTTGTTCATAACCACCTTAACTGGTAGCTGCTAGGGATGTAAATGTGTTAGCATGCATTTGGTTTTGCATGTCTACCATAAAAAAAAATTAGGGGTGAACAAACATATGGATAAAGGTGAGCCAGTCGATATTGTGTATCTGGATTTCAAAAGGCATTTGACAAAATACCTCATGAAAAACTCTAGAGGAAATTAGAAGTCATGGGATAGGAGGTAGCGTTCTGTTGTGGATTAAAAACTGGTTAAAAGATAGAAATCAGAGAGTACGGTTAAATGGTCAGTTTTCTCATGGAGAAGGGTAGATAGTGGGGTTCCGCAGGGATCTGTGCTGGGACCACTGCTTTTTAACATATTTATAAATTTTCTAGAGATGGGAGTAACTAGTGAGGTAATTAAATTTGCTGATGACACAAACAGTCTTATTTTCGAAAGTGATCGCCGGCGATCTTCTGACATAAATCGGGAGATGGCCGGCGATCTCTCAAAAGCGGCGAAATCCGTATAATCGAAAGCGGCTTTTTTGACACCATCACCGCTTTCCTGTCGCCGCGCCGGTGAAAGTTCAAGGGAGCGTGTCGGCAGCGTAGCAAAGTCGGGACATGGGCAGGCATGGGCGTGGCTACCAGATGGCCGGCTTTCGCGGATAATGGAAAAAAAAAAGCGTTGTTAAGCAGTATTTCTCCGGGTTTACTTGGTCCTTTTATTTTCCACGACCCAAGCCTCAAAAGGTGTCCCAACTGACCAGATAACCACCGGCGGGAATGGGGGATGACCTCCCTGTAGTCCCCCAGTGGTCACCAACCACCTCCCACACTAAAAAAAATAAAAATAAAAACCTTTTTTACCAGCCTGTATGCCAGCCTCAAATGTCATACCCAGCTCCCTGACAGCAGTATGCAAGTCCCTGGAGCAGTTTTAATGGGTGCAGTGCACTTTCAGGCAGGCAGACCAGGTCCATCCCCCCCCTACCTGTAATACTTGTGGTGCTAAGTGTTGAGCCCTCCAACCCCCCCAAAAACCCACTGTACCCACATGTAGGTGCCCCCTTCACCCATAATGGCTATGGTAATGGTGTACAGTTGCGGGGGAGTGGGTTTTTTGGGGGGGGGATTTGGGGGGCTCAGCACACAAGGTAAGGGAAGCTATGCACCTGGGAGCTATTTGTGTATTTTTAAAACATTTTTAGAAGTGCCCCCTAGGGTGCCCCGGTTGCTGACCTGGCATGTCAGGGGGACAAATGCTGGCTCCTCCCATGACCAAATGCCTTGGATTTTGCCAGGTTTGAGATGGCCAGCATTTTTTCCTATTATCGCTGAAAAACAAAACCGGCCATCTCAAACCCGGCGAACTCTGGCATTTGGCCGGGCTAAACCGTATTATCGAAAAAAAAAGATGGCTGCCATCTTTTTCGAAAATACGGTTCCGGCCATCTGTTGTGCCACCGCCAAAATAGATTGCTGGTGATCTATTTCACCGGCGAAGTTTGATTATGCCCCTCAAAGTCATTCAAAGTTGTTAAATCTCATGAGGATCGTGAAAATTACAAGAGGACCTTATGAGACTGGGAGACTGGGCATCTAAATGGCAGATGATGTTTAATGTAAGCAAGTGCAAAGTGATGCACGTTGGAAAGAGGAACCCAAACTATAGCTACGTGATGCAGAGTTCCACATTAGGGCCCAGATACACAAAACCTAACGAGCCAGCAACGTAGTTTTTGTAACCAGTTCCAGCTAGTTTAGTGCGCAAGGAGTAAAACGAGACATGCACAAAAGGGTTCTCAAAGCTCTTTTCCTATCATGGTGGCAACTAATGAAAACAGAGTGCAAAGCTATTGTAATGAGCTAATTACTATATAAATGTGCATGCACGGCAATGCACAACCATTTTCCGACCCGATGCACAGAAGCAGCCCCTAGCTTTACTGTGGAAAAGTTAACAGATCTGGAGCTGTTGGTCCTGACAGCTCCAGACCTCCCGTTAAATTTGAGTGAGCTTCACACAACAAAATAGCAGGGCAGACGGACTGCTTTTAACCAGAACACAAAAAAGTGTGACAAAAATCCAACCTGAAAGGCTGTAGGGATCTGAGTTCATATACATTGTGATATGTATTTTAAAATGTTTATACATTATCACCCTAATTCTATAAAGTCACCAAAAATTGTGCATGCAAATCAATGACCTAATTAGCACCAATAACTGGCTTTTTAACAAGCAATTATTGGCACTAATTAATTGAACTGGCATTTAGGTTGCATAAATTTAGGCATGGGATCTGCACCTAAATTTTATGCATGAGTAAAAAAAAGGGGACACATATGTGAAGGTCATGGGCAGAATAGGGCGTTCCTAGCATTTACGTGCATTGTTATAGAATAAGGGGGGGATACACGCCTAATTTAGGCATGAAGATTTCAGTTGGTGCAAATGGCCATGGCAAAAGTTAGGCATGCTTCCCAGACATAAGGCTATTCTATAAACTGCGCCTAACTTTAGTGTGGCTGATAGAATAGTAGTTTTTTTGGTACTCATTTTTTCAGTGCCATATATAGAATCACCCCTATTCATTTTTCTAATATAGGAGTCGTTTACTAAGCCACGGTAAAACGTGGCCTGCGGTAGTGTAGGTGCGTGTTTTGGGCACGCACCGGGCCACTTTTTACCGTGTGCAAAAAAAAGCACTTTTTTAATGGAAGGAAAAGGGCATGCAGTAAAACTGAAACCAGCATGCGCCTAAAACCTGAATGTCACACATTGATCTAACAGTAAGGGCTCACATGCTACATGTGCAGTGACCTGTCAGTACGCACCAACTGCTGATTACTGCTGGAAACACCGCGTATGAGAGGAAATAAATAAATCGTCTAGGCATTACAGGCACGAGGCAAATCTGAAATTACTGCCAAGTGGGGCGCGGTAGCCTGGCAGTAGTCTCACTTTAGCGCTGTGCTGCATGTGCGTAGAGCCTAGTTGGCCTTTGTAAATATTTTGTATTGTTCATTGCTATACAAGATTTTGTAATATTATATTCTACACACATATGAGTGTGTGTGTGTATTCTCCTAACCTCTGTTCTTACATGTACCCACAGCAGATGCTGATTTCCATGAAGTTCGTTTATGACAACATTTGTTCACGGTATGTATACATTCCATGTTGTTTCCTACTGCATATTTGATTAATTGATTCAATTTTCATTATGAAGTATTTAAATATCAATAAAAACATTTTTGCATATTAAAATTCTAGGCTTGAGAGCTTGTCCCATGTGCAAGAAATGTTAGCTTTTCCTAAAGAAGGGAAACCCAACCATGAAAGCCAAAATTCATCTTGCCAGAGACACTCAAATTTCAACCATAACATCCACAGGAAGTTGGGCATAAAACCTTTTGTGGTATAGCTTGTAAACTTGCATGCAAAGTGCATTCTTTCATAATGTGAGACTCTTTCAAATATTACCAGTTGTAAAATAGGAAATGGTCCCACATCCCTATTTCTTAGCAAATCAGCCATGCCATGGGATCTTAGATACACACTCCAGGGTATTTGGAGGGGGACCCTCACAGAAAAGTAGATAATGAGTCCATAGGCATGATTTAGTACTAACTACTTACTTTGACGTATAATATATATACTTTGGGTCAGATTCAAACCCAAATGCTTGGAATGCAGAATGTTTCTTCACCCAAAACCTACATAATAACCACCCGCTAATCCTACATATCAAAGGTGCAAGTGATTTTGGTGTGCTTGAAAGCAGGGCTGGAGTTGTGATTTGAATTCTATAATTATGCCCAATTTTGCTTCCAAACTGGGTTTGAAAACATCCAGTAGCATGACACAAGATCCTAGATTGTTTTCAATTAACTTCCATCTCCACTCTGATTCTTGCCTTTCTATGAACTTGACCTATTTTCTTCAAGACTATTTAACACTGCAAAAAGGTGACTTTCCTCAGTACAGGTTGCTTAAGGTACAAGCTAGTGAGCAGCAGTTCAGGGTACCAGAGCTTAAGGGTGTCTAAAAGTTCTGCCCACTGGATCACCCTTCATAACAGTAGGCAGGAATAGATGTAAAATTAGGTTGAGTGGGGCAGAGTTTCTTGCTCTCCTCACAACTCTGATACCCCTTGACTATAGCCTCAGCAGGAGGCAGAGTCAAAACGCTAGTGGACATCCCCTGGCCCTGCGGCCTGAAGATCAGCATAAGTACTGCCATACTGGGACAGACCAAAGGTCCATCAAACCCAGCGTCCTGTTTCCAACAGTGGCCAATCCAGGTCACAAAGACCTGACAAGATCCCCCAAAAGTACATAATATTTTATGCTGTTTATCCCAGAAATAGTGGATTTTCCCCAAGTCCAATTTAATAATGATCTATGGACTTTTCCTTTAGGAATCCATCCAAACCTTTTTTAAACTCTGCTATGCTAACCACCTTTACCACATTTTCTGGCAACGAATTCCAGAGTTGAATCACACATTGAGTGAAGACAGATTTTCTCCAATTCGTTTTAAATTTACTACTTTGTAGCTTCATCGCATGCCCCCTAGTCCTAGTATTTTTGGAAAGGGTAACAGACGCTTCACATCTACCCATTCCACTCCACTCATTATTTTATAGACCTCTATCATATCTCTCCTCAGCCATGGCTTCCAATTACATGGAGCCCCTACCTGCTGCTCTTTGCTCTGAGCCTACTTCTGCTGCTGACTATACAGTGTGCTGTGCAGTTAGCAGTGGACCTGGGAAAGGTTAGAGAACATGGGGCGAGGGATGTGCAGAACACTGGGATGAGCGAGATGGGAAGAGTTCATAGGGTGATTGTGGATGTGAGAGTATGCACTGAGTGAATCCAAAGAGGAGAGAACATTAGGATGACTGAGGTGGGAAGTGTTCATGGCTTGACTGTGAATGAGAGAGCTTGGAGTGAATGCAGAAAGGAGAGAGCATAGGGTGGAGAAGAATTCATGGTATGATTTGTGGTGAATGATTATGGCGTGAATGAATGAGAGTGGATAGAAAGAACAAATAAGGAGAGTGTGTAGGAGTGAGAAAAAATGGAGGCGATTAAGGAGAATTTTATAGTAAGGAGGGTGGGGAGAGAGACCAGAGAGAGCAGTGTGGAAAGAAGGTCTGGAGGAATGAGAGTTTGAGGCGGGGGGGAAGGAGTGAGTAAGTGAGTAGGGGAGTGGGGATTAGGGGGATGAATGGATGGGATGAACAACTGGAAGAGGAGAGTTCAGAACTAGCCACCACTGCCAACCCTTCCCCTTCTCATACTGCACCTTTTCTAGAGTATGCTGAAATATGTTACTGCCAACACAAATGACTTCTTTCCATAACAATGCCAGGGTGCAGTGTAAAAATGTTCAGTGGTACTATCCATATAGTGCTGCTTGAAAATTCACAGATAATGGCTGCTGCTATACAGCTAATTGCTTTTTACCTCTGAAAACTGATTGCCTCTTTATGTCTGTTATGTTTTTAAATATCCTGTTCTAGAAAATAAACAAAGTTAGATGGAGCAGGGCCTTATAATGTGCCCACCTTAAGGTTGTAGGAGGAACATTGTGGCTCCCTGCCCTAGATGTATATCTATTTATTTATTTTCAGTACTTATATTCCACTCTATCTTTCCAATTCTAGGTGGAATACATGATTACATACACAATATATCAACATAAATAAAATAAACCAATTTTTTTTAAAAAAATCCATAACCTCAATATATCTCATACCATCAGAACATCATAACAATGCACATCTCATACCATCAGAACAGTATAATAACATTCTTATCCTTCCATCAATAAGACAAGATCTAAGTTGTCACCTCAAGCAAGCAGTTACAGAATGCCATTCATCCATCATAAATATCAAGCAGTTATAAATCATGGCTAGTCCATCATTACCATCATGCTTTGACATTATATACCTCCTGAAATAATAGGGTCTTTAATATAGATTTAAACTCCTTTGTAAAAGGGGAAAGGATGAGGAAAGGATCTGCTGATAGAAGTTCAGCAGATCAGAGCCATACTCAAGTCTAGTAGCACTATAGAAATGATAATAGTAGTAGTAGTAGTAAGGAAGGAAGGGATGGTAGGTCAAAAACTGCTAACTTGTGTTTGAAGGACTGAAAGGAATTGGAGGAAGGAAGGATTGAACCCTAGTACTAGTACCACAAGACTACCACTAGGGGGAAGGCACATTTTGGAGGAGGATCTGACCAGGGCAGAAGCAGAAAGGGACTGCTGAGTCCAAGGCTGATGTATTTGTTGTGGAGACCCCAAGGGAGGTCATGAAGGTGGGGAGGCTAGGGAAGGGGGGCGGGATGTCTTTGATGGGGTGGCGTTTCAGTGGCAGGGAGCAGGCCTTTTTTTCTGGCAGAGGGCAATGTTGGAGTAGGAGCATGCAAAGGGCCCTTAGATTTATGAGAGGGGTCGGGAGCTTGACTGGTAGGGTGAATTGGAAGTCAGGGTTCTGGCTTGAGGAGTGTCAGATTTGTGTTGGGGCTCATTATTATTGTTGTTGGGCTCAGAGTTGGGATGGGAATGGGGGTAACTTGGGAGAGGAATTGAGAGGGGTAACTGTGTAAGGGGGGAGGGGTGTAGGAAGTGCTGCCACAGCTCAGTGAACAGCTTTTACATGTTTAGGCCTGCACTGCGTTCCATGTGGTGCCTGACAGCGCCAGGTAAGCACCAATTAAGTTGAATCAAGGTTTTGTGCAACTAAATACAAAGCACAGGATCTGTTGTTCCAGTCAGTCATTGTCTAATGATATCAGGAGGGAGAGTATCTGGTTTCCTTTCTACAGGACACCGCTGACCTGCCCCTGCTTTAAGCCCACTGCAAACATGCAGGTCATTTCTGATTTCTGTAGCTGCTTGCAAAGTACCTGACATTTGTTACTGAAAGATCACAGCCTGAGTTATTTATTCCATTTCAAAGGCCCAGTAATTCAGTTAGCAAGAAGAGAATTATTATCAGTAAACACAGAAAATGTGAGCTGCAGCTTTCAGAGGAGCTGTCCACAGCCAGACTGAGAGCTTCCTGTTTTCACACTGGCCTAGATTAGATGTGTACCACTGCTTGTTGCTGAACCCCTGGGTGTCTGCATTTCAAGTGCCAATCAAGTGCTTCTAATTTTCCGTGGCTCCTACCTAAAACCTCTTTACAGGGAAAGAAAGACTTTTCTGGGCCAGGCTAACCAAACACACACTGCTCTGCAACAGTTAGTCTTCAAGAATTGTAATGTGGTCTGACAGATGGCATATGCAAGGGGCAAACCCATGGACTACTCTGATTTAAAACGTTTTGGCATCCAGAGAAAAGGACCATCTGTGACATGTTTCCTCTGTTTATACAGTTAAAGTGGTCTGTCTCTTGGGAGTAGTCGTCGCATACCTGGACTGAAGGTTTGCATGGGAGGTTCACTTGTGGAGGGATAATAGGAAAGAAAATGATTTGATAACTTTTTCTCATATATTGTAGAAAAAAAGATCTAGGAGCATGAGTAAGTTTGGGGCTACATCTTCCCAGAATGCACTGCAAATACCGATTCAGAAGTACTGCTACAAAGATTAAAATGACCACTGGTTGTTACTTTCCTTTGGAGCTGTGGTTCTCAACCAGTGTGCCCCCAAGAGGTGGGAGGTGTATCAAAAAACATTTGGTGTAGACAGCAAGCCTGTGTTTCCTTTACAACCACTTGTACCTGCAAGCTGGGGAGACCAGCGTTCTTGAGCGTCAGGTTCTTAACATTCCTGTAACTGGTCCCTATTTCTGATTCTTCACTATCCCCGATAATAACTGCTGCCTCCAGCCCCAACTGAACGTGTTGCAGGTCTGCTGTCCATAGATTCTGTTTGCTACATAGTTTCTCAGTAACATAATTGCAGATTTTTGTCTTGCTTCACGGTATCTGGCAGTGGAGGGATTATGTGTTGCTGTTACTGAGGTGGCACTAGAATTTGAATATATATTTGTTTTGTTGGATAAATCTGGGAGTGATGTGTTGCTTACAGTTTTTTTTTTTAATATGGGGTAGGCAAATTCATACTACACTTACAGTCAAACAACGAAAGATTTAGACGTAATTTCTTCAGCTGTGAATTTTAGTGTTCGGTGTGTCACATACATCAATGTTGTCTGTCAGGTGTATCACACAAAAAAAGGCTGAGAACCACTGCTTTAAAGAATACTAGCGGGTATATACGTGCCTAGAAGCTAGGCATGAGTACTTATACCAGCCATAAAGTATGCCAACTATAGAGCTGGTGAAAATGATCATGCCTAAATGATGGAGGTCCATAGTCCAATTTATTTGATTATCCGCTTAGAACAAAAAAAAAACCCATCAAAGTGGTGTACAATGCAAATAAAATCATATTAATTTTGAAAAGAACTACAAGGGAAGCATCCACCTTTCTGAACCTGCGATGTTCCTGTTTGTAGCAACACAACTGGTAGAGCACTGGACACAAGTACATAAGTGTTGCTATACTGGGTCAGACTGAAGATCTCAAGAGCCTGAATAGAGACATGATGTACATGACTGTAACATTACAGGCTGCTTTGATGTAAGGTGGGTGGCATTCCATAAACTTCATTTTAATAACTTTACATTGGATTGAAATGAATTCCTTTGCCATTTTCTGAGGTAGCTATTGTTTGGGAGTGGAAGAGTAGCCTAACAGTTAGTACAGTAGACTGCAAACCAAGGGAATTGTGTTCAATTCCCACTGCAGCTGCTTATGACTTTGCATAAGTCATTTAACTTTCCTTTGCCCCAGGTACAAAACGAGTACCGGTATATAATATGTAAACCACTTTGTAAGGATAGAAAGGTGGTATATCAAGTCCCTTTCCAGTCCTCTTTTTAATCTGCACCACCTTCATGGCTGCTCTCATAAGAAAGTATGAAAGATTTTCACTCAAGACCATAACAAAACAAGACGATATTTTGTTCATCGTAGGATTGTAACTGAAGAAATGGATGATGTGTATTGTTCCTAGTAATAAATCATGGCTGCCATCATTCTTAATGACTTATTCAAATCTACTTCTGCAAGTTGACTTTCAATGATTTCTGTGGCCTATTCAAAGGATTCTACCTCTATGAAAAATAGCTTTACTCTGAACTTGAATCAAAAGGTGGATTTCTCCATGGATTGCAACTTTTCATACTTACAACTTACACTCTCAAAATCATCTATGATTTGGGATACTCTGGGGAGGTGCTTTCAGCTTTCTCTCAACAGTGCCACCTACTGGCAAATCTTAGCAATCAAATTATCTGGGTTCTGAAAAAAAGGTGCAGCTTATTTTCTACGACTGGGGACCATCACTTAGGGGTTCTTTTACAAAGATGTGTTAAAAAGCGGTCTGCACTAGTTTTAGTGTGTGATTTTCCCATGCTCTCAGGCCACTTCTTAGTGTGTCTGCATAAATGCCAAAATGTGGACAGGTTCTCACTATCTTTCACTTCTGGATATGAAACACAGGAAATGGATCTCCCCATTGTATAAACACCTACTGCACCTGAATATAACTGGCCTTAAGCTACAACTGAAAATACTCTTGGAGACTACCTTGAAACAGCGTTGTAACGCGAAACATGGATCTATGTCGGTAACATCCGGTCTCCAGTATTAAGAACCTAGTAAAAGCTAAGTACTATCTTGAAAGTGCTATATGAATATATATATATATATATATATATATATATATATATATATATATATATATATATATATATAATTGAAATATTGAAAACTAAAATGCCACAAAAGCTAAAAAAATACTACAAAAAAATATAAAGAGGAACACCCTAGGATTGATGAGGATTGCGTTACTACCCTTGACAGACATATGCTTGGCTCATTCTAGTCAAATTAGGGGAATGTACGGTGATCTGATAGATCCTACTATGATTCTTTAACTCAATTGACCTTTGAATAATTAGGTGAATGTGAATATAATGAAATAGAGCGTATGTTAAGCTGTAAAATTCTATTTACAGCATTAATGGCCAGGCACTAAGTTCCAAATTAGCATTTGGCCGTTTACCGCATGAGCCCTTACTGCCTCCTATTTACTTGGTGGTAAGGGCTCACTTAATAACCCTACCGTAATAAGGCAGCGTGCAGCAATGTGGCCACACTGCCGATTACCACTGAGAACTTACCCCGTGGTAGAAAATTATTTTCTATCGTAGGAAACTGCATGCGCCAACTTCAGAACTACCACCAGGCTCCTGTGCTACCCTGTTGGTAGGGCTGATTTGGCATCCGCTACCCATGCGACAGCCCTACTGCACCTTTGTAAAAGGGCCTCTTAATGGCTTGTTTGAGTTGGGATGTGAGTATAATCATGGATTGATGAATAAACCCTGAGTAGTTGCAAATTGAGAGCTCATGGCACCTTAGTCTAATTCTGACTGAGCTGAAAGCAAAAGGAGAAAGAGAAAACTGGTAGCGAAAAAAAAAATGTTTAAGACCAATAAATTGTCAGAAAACTCCTTAGGTCAAAATACTTCCATGCATAGTACACAAATCCTGAGGCACTAGCCAATGGGAAGTTGATCTTTAATTTAATTTAGGTGCTTATGGCCCACTTTACCATAACAGTTCAAGGTGGATTACATCAGTTTATCACAGGTAATATTTCATAAATCCCAAGATGCAACAGTGATCCTACTCTTTACAATCGGAATGAAAATACCCAAGTTACTTCAGTGCTGAGCAGTACTTTATTTATTTATTTATTTATTTCAACATTTATACCCACATTTTCCAAACTAGTATGGAAAAGATGAATTACTATTCTCTAAACAGCTGCTTTTCCCCTCAGGCCACGCATGCTCGGTTTCGAAACCGAGCATGCGCGACATGAGAAAAAAGCAGCCGCAGGGGCAGGCCTTGTGGCAGAGTGAAGAAGAGTAGCGCTGGAGGAAGACTCTTCTGCTGGCGGGGCCTTGTGATCCCCGCCAGCCAAGGTATTTACAGTTGCGGTGAGCGGTAACGATTCTGAGAGGTGGGGGCAGCGGTGGTGAAGACGATTCTCAGGGGTTGGCAGCGATGATACTTGGGGGGGGGGGGGGCAGTGGCCATGCCCTGGGCCTGGCTCAGTCTCTCGGGGGCCCTGACTCATGCTCTTGCAGACAGTTATTTCTTCATTGTGCTAGAAATCATTGCTCCACTGTAATGAGCACAGTCCACCTGATATATGCAAAACTATTTAAGTGGCCAGGAGAGACTTTTGCCCACTTAAATTGCTTGGAACTGCCCAACTTCTGATATTCAGCGGCACTTAACAAGGCAGTGTCACCAACTGCCTCTGACATCCCGTGTAGTGTGTAGGCAGGTCAAAGGTGGTACGGGGGTGGTATTGGGGAGGAGCTGGTGGTTATGTGGGTACTAGCAATATTCAGTGCCGACACCTGCATAGCTAACTCAGTCAAGTTGTGACAACCAAATGTTGTCCTAAATAGGCCAGGTAGCTATGCAGGTTCTGGCACTGAGTATCAGCGGGGATTCACATAACTTACTAACAGGGGCATCTTCGAAAGAGAAGGGCGCCCATCTTTCGACACAAATCGGGAGATGGACGTCTTTCTCTCAGGGTCACCCAAATCGACATAATCGAAAGCTGATTTTGGGCGTCCTCAACTGCTTTCCATCGTGAGGACGACCAAAGTTCACGGGGGCGTGTCGGCAGTGTACCGAAGGCGGGATGGGGGCGTGCTTAAGAGATGGGCGTCCTCGGCCGATAATGGAAAAAAGAAGGGCGTCTCTAATGAGCATTTGGCCGACTTTACTTGGTCCCTTTTTTTTTCATGACCAAGCCTCGAAAATGTGTCCGAATTGACCAGATGACCACCGGAGGGAATCGGGGATGACCTCTCCTTTCTCCCCCAGTGGTCACCAACCCCCTCCCACCCAAAAAATAAAAAATATAAAACATTTTTTTCCAGCCTCTATGCCAGCCTCAAATGTCATACCCAGCTCCATCACAGCAGTCCCTGGAGCAGATTTTAGTGGGTGCAGTGCACTTCAGGCAGGCAGGCAGACCCAGGCCCATCCCCCCCTACCTGTTACACTTGTGGTGGTAAATGTGAGCCCTCCAAAACCCACCCGAAACCCACTGTACCCACATGTAGGTGACCCCTTCACCCATAAGGGCTATGGTAGTGTTGTACAGTTCTGGGTAGTGGGTTTTGGGGGGCTCAGCACCCAAATTAAGGGAGCTATGCACCTGGGAGCAATTTCTGAAGTCCACTGCAGTGCCCCCTAGGGTGCCCGGGTGGTGTCCTGGCATGTCAGGGGGACCAATGCACTACAAATGCTGGCTCCTCCCACGACCAAATGGCTTGGATTTGGTCGTTTTTGAAATGGGCATCCTCGGTTTCCATTATCGGCGAAAACCAAGGTCGACCATCTCTTAGGTCGACCTAAATGTTGAGATTTGGGCGTCCCTGACCATATTATCAAAAAGAAAAATGGACGCCCATCTTGTTTCGATAGTACAGGATGCCCTGCCCCTTTGCAGGGACGTCCTCAGAGATGGGCGCCCTAAGAGATGGTCATCCCCGTTCGATTATGCCCCTCCACGTCAATGTTTTGCCCCTTCAACCCCTTCAACCCCCTCCTCTCCTTTACCCTCTTCTAGCCCTTGATATTAAGAACTCCCAGTGTGTTTTTTCTAGCAAAAAAGGTGTTAGTACTCAAATGCCAGGCCACCCTTCAGGGGTGGGGTGATCACTTAGGGATTCACCCCACAATAGCCAGGCCCCCTGCAATGAGTCACAAAATCTATGACAAGACAGAATTTTTATGTAGAGCCTGAACTCTTTCACTAAAATATGAGGACCATGGGTCAATTTTAGCAGACAATGGAAAAGGTGCCAGTACTCAGTACACCCTCAAAAAAGCCCTGAGAACCCCCTTCCCTCGGAACATCCCCCAAACAACCTGGTCTTGATAGGCCCCCTCTCAGGCCTACCTCAGATCCCATGTGGTCCAGTGGGGGCAGAAGGGTGGGGGTCTTAATGTTGCAGGCTCAGGAAAGGGTGAATGGGATGAGCGGCACTGCTTCAGGGAATGGAGGGGGCTTGGGGGGGGGGGGTAAAAAACTGACTTAGAAATTTAAGTGGGTCCCAGTCGATATTCAGAAGGGGTCCTTATAACTGTCTTATATGGGCCCTAGCTGAATATTGGTTGGGATTCTGGTATCTGCACATGACCCAGCACTGAATATCTGGGGCTAATTTAGTGGGCCATGGTTAGATGCTGGCTGAATTTTACCCCCAGTGTTTTTAAGGCTGGGATGTGTTCTTGCTTCAGTGCAGAAGTAAATTAACACGTTTCCAACTGAAGCTGCAGTTCAGCAGCACAGTCACTTGTGAATTGGATTTAGCTTTGCCCTAAATAATGTGGATTAAAACAGAGTACAAGCAGCTTTTCTTAATTGTATTACAAATCAATAGTTTTATTTGAAATGCAAACCTTGGCACTTTTGCTTCTGTTTGAGTTCACGTGAATCTTTTTAAAGTGAATTTCAGAAGTCTAGCAAGCATTCCCAGAAAGGCAGGGTGATTCCTGCAGTGGGTCTTGTAATAATTGTTAATGTCAGCCACAGTAACCAATCAGAATGAAAGATTTGGTTATCCCAGTGCCCCCATGACTTCATTACTGACTTGACACTGTGCAATAACTCTGTCTGAGCTGAGTAAGTCCTGAGTACATATTGCTCCAGTTTGGAGAGACATTGATTTGCATTTCCTATAAGGAAATTGACGCAAAGACATTCCAAGAATTCTGCAGCTGAATCCAATGAAAGCTAATCCAAACAGATGGGAAACAAGAGCCACTGTATCATTTGACTAAGAGTGTGTAATCCACACTAATTAAGAATCGCATGAATTACATCTATTAAAGTAGTGAAACACATATTCTTCAAACATGGACAAGCTGGAGGACCCAGATTAATAACGATGTGATTAAAAACCTACCAGGTCAATATTTAGACTCCATGGTTGGGTGTTTTAAATGCCAGCTGCAGCGTTTAAATTATTCATAAATATTCAGCACTGCTGTCCAGATAAGAAATGCCACCAACTATCCAGATAGAGCAGTGAGAGTTTATTTCTACTAAAGGGCACCAGGAAATAATTTATTTTTTTTTCAGGTCATGCGCTAATCTTTGCATTCAATTTCAGCAGTCCAAACTTCAGTTGGTGGGTGCACACGTACAAACTCAAACCGAGCCCTGCACCACAATCAATGTAGGCATAGTGAAATGTTCGTAAGTATGACCGCCACATCAGCCTTGGTCAAAACCGAAACGTTGGTCATTCATACAAAAAAAACGTTTTCTTGAAATTTTCAAACATTTCTTTAAAAAACAGCTGAACTTCAGCTTATAAAGGACCCCTCACCAACATGGTCCGTGTTTCGGAAACCTGCAACAGGTCATAGGTCCTCGCTGTGCCTCAGTTTTAATCCAACATAACATTTTCAAAATGGCCATATTTATGAACATTTCCCCATGTCTACATTGATTGAGATGTTGGTCTAATATTTGCATTAGCACACGTGGAGGGGCATAATCGAACGTGAATGCCTATCTCCATGGGCATCTATGTCCGAAAATGGGTACGTGAAGAGGCGGGACAGACCGTATTTTCGAAAAAATGGTCGTTTTTCAGCTGGGCGTTTGTTTTTTTTTGTGATAATGGAAACTAAAAACGCCCAGCTCAAAAACGTCCTAATCCAAGCCATTTGGTCATGGGAGGGGCCATGATTCGTAGTACACTCGCCCCCCTGATATGCCAGGACACCAACTGGGCACCCTAGAGGTCAATGCGGTGGACTTCAGACAACGCTCCCACATGCATAGCTCCCTTACCACGGGTGCTGAGCACCCAACCCCCCTCCCCCAAAACCCACTACCCACAAATGTACAACACTACCATAGCTCTTAGGGGTGAAGGGGGCACCTGCATGTGGGTACAGTGGGTTTTGGAGACCTCCCATTTACCAGCACAAGTGTTACAGGTAGGGGAGGGATGGGCCTGGGTCCACCTGGCTGAAGTGCACGGCGGTACCCACTAAAAGTGCTCCAGGGACCTGCATACACGCAGGCCTCTAGGACTTGTTGCTGCTATATAACATTGGCACACCAGTTGACACCTGAAGACTAATCTTTCCGAAAACGTCCTTTATTGGAATAAGCATGCTTACTCACAGTTAACTGCAGATCAGAGGTTGTGCCCCACTGGCAACGAGTCTCCCTGGTACTGAGATGAGCAGTAGGTCAGAGCTGGCAGAGTGGTGTACAATGCCCTCTTTCAGCCACATTCAAGGTAAGAACTAAGTTCTGTAATATGGCTAACACATGAAAGGGATCTAAAACTGGCTTACAAAAATGGCCACTACCTCATGGACTACCGGAAACAAAACAGGGCACACTCTGACCCAGCAAGCAGGGGGAAAAGCACCATGGGAGTAGAGCCTACCAACTACCAACATCGTGAGCATTTGCCACAATCTAGTGGAATCTCGGAGCCCAATGCCCTACACCCACCACAATGCATTGCTGATGTGACTGCAGTGCGCATAACAGAAAAGGTGTCACACTCACCCGAGAGCCACATAAGAACCAGGGAAAGGCTGTCACAGGATAGAACACATTCTGCTGTCATGGAGGTGGGTACGGCATTTGAGGCTGGCATAGAGGCTGGAAAAAAAGTTTTTAAAGTGGGGTTTTTTTGGTGGGAGGGGGTTAGTAACCCCTGGGGGGAGTCCGGGGAGGTCATCCCCGATTCCCTCCAGTGGTCATCTGGTCAGTTGGGGCACTTTTTGGGACTTGTTCGTGAAAAAAAAGGTCCACAAAAAGTGACCCAAAATCGTGGCAAAAACGGCTTTTTTTTTCGATTATCAGCTAAAGATGCCCATCTCTCCTCGGCCGATAACCACGCCCCAGTTCTGCCTTCACCACACCTCTGACACGCCCCCGTCAACTTTACGCATTTCTGCGACGGATTGCAGTTGGAAACGCCCAAAATCGGCTTTTGATTATACTGATTTATTTTATTTATTTATTTTTGCTACATTTGTACCCCGCGCTTTCCCACTCATGGCAGGCTCAATGTGGCGGGCAATGGAGGGTTAAGTGACTTGCCCAGAGTCACAAGGAGCTGCCTGTGCCGGGAATCGAACTCAGTTCCTCCTGTCCCCAGGACCAAAGCCCACGGGAGAAAGACGCCCATCTCCCGATTTGGGTCGCAATATAGGTGTTTTTCTCTTTTGATTATAAGCAGGATTACATGAAAAAAAATGAATGAGCACTTACCACCTCTTTTTTTAGGAGGTACTATGTGCTTTCATGTTAAGCCAGCGATAACTAGGTCGCACACACTAATGTGGATGCGCTATCTGGTTAACGCTTCCTTGCCCATTCCTCACCCATGCCATGCTCCCAGCAAAAAATAAATCAGAAAAAAATAAATATCGCGTGTTTAGCACACGCTAAACAGTTACCTACTGCAAAACACTAACGCATCTTGCGATAAGCGTTGTCACGTACGCTAAGAGCCTGTTAGGGCTTAACACCCTTTAGTACAGTGTTTCCCCAAGTCCAGTCCTGGAGTACCCCTTGCCAGTCAGATTTTCAGGATATCCACAATGAGGTATGAATGCCAGATCTGCAGAAGGAAAGGGGGGGGATCACCACCGTAAGTGGCCCTACCATTGGGTAGCCCTGGGCATTTTGCCAGGCTTGCTCAATGCTAGCTACATCCTTTGCAAAGAACTGTTGATGTGCTGCATTATTACTCACAGTGAGGTTGGATAATTTTCACATAGCTCATTTGCCCAGATAAATATCTATTAGAAATCATGTTCATTATGTTTATTTATGTATTTATTATGATTTATTTATCTCCCTTTTGAAGATATTTCCACAAGGCTGTGTGCAGCAAGTATAACCAGACATAGGCAAAGAGGTTAGAGCTACCTGTGACCTCTCATATTGAGGGCTAATAAGGGGGGCTTTTGAGGCAGTTTGGTTATGATATAGATCCTCTTTTCAGAGCTTTTTGGGGAGGGTTCTTTATTTTTGTCCTTTATAGTTTACCTCTTGGTCTTTCTCATAGGTGAACTATGTAGTATTATAATTTTTCTGTTGTATACTTTTTCCTGTATTTTTATGTTTCAACGGTTTTTATTGATGACAATTTCAAACCAACATTACACCTTTTCAATATACAAACTCGGTGCACAACAATTAAACACTGAAAGCTATTTTTGCCTCTTTTAGTCATCAACCTGTTTTTTTATATATATATATATATATATATATATATATATATATATATATATATATATATATATATCCCCCTTTTTCCCGTTCCTCCCCCCTCCCCTGCCTCCCCCCCTTTTCCTCCCCCCCCCACGTACAACATCATGATAACACTATAACCGATATTATCCCCCTAAAGCTACTTGATGTTAGTATTACTCCCTCCCCCCCTATTCCCTCTCAAGGAGCCAATCCATATTCATCACCAAGGGCAGTTAAATTTTTCGGTCACAACCTATATCTAGCTAGTCAGGTTCAGAAGCATACTACGGCCTCGTGGGCCGTATTTTCCTGTATTTTTAATACTAATACATGCTTTGCATTATCAAGTTTTGTGCTTGTTATTTGTTTGAATTCAATACATAATAAAATGTTTGGGAGCAGGCAAAGCTGTTAGTGTATGACGTACACGTGTACATGTGAATTTAATAAATTACATACATAAATCATGACTCTGTCTGTGCTTGATCCAAACTTATCCTCTGAACATGCCTACTCTAAAATCACATACAAATATACGCTGAATTGCACCGCATGTACTTCTAGTATGAGGTAATTTAAAAGAGGCCTTTTACATATGTACACTAGCATCCATGTGAAAAATTCTTTATCATATTACCTCCCTAGTGCTTGCAGTGTGAGCCTTCTAGGGACAGAGACTGTACTCACATATTGAAGTGGAGGAGTAGCCTAATGGTCAGTGCAGCATGCTTTGATCCCGGCAACCTGGGTTCAATTCCCACTCCAGGACCTGGGCATAGGCGCCCCGTATAAGAGGCTTGGGGAGGCTCCCCAGCCCAATCGTGGACTTCCATCTGCGATGCAGCCCACCCCACATGTTTTGACCTTTTATTTCCGTGGCAGCGACGTCAATGAAGTAAAAGACAACAGGCTCGCCGCCAGCTTCTCCCTTCTCTCTGCACATAGTGTCCTGCCTTCTGCGGTGATGCATTTCCTGTTTCTGCGAGGGCGGGACACTGTGTGCAGAGAGAAGGGAGAAGCTGGCGGCAAGCCTGTAGTATCTTTTTCTTCATTGACGTCGCTGCCACGGAGCGTATGGAGATAAGCTCCGCCTCCTTTAGCCTCCCCCAAACAGTTGGGCTACCGACCGTCTATGGACCTGGGGCAAGTCAGTTAGGGGTCCTTTTACTAAGCTGCAGCAAAAGGGGTTTTTTGATGTGCACTGAGGCCCCCTTTTACCACAGCTGGTACAAGGCAGGTCCTTCTTTTTTAAAGAAATGGCCATGCGGCTTGGCCATTTCGGGGGAAGCACTGAGTGTCACCCATTGAGGTGGTGGTAAGAGCTCCCACGCTAACCCGGCGGTAACTGGGCAGTGCCCGATTACCGCTGGATACACACCAGCCGAATATCAACCCACTGTTTTCTTCATTTACAATGGGTTGACGCCTACTGACTATCTTGAAAACTGCCATGTTTTATCCAGGAATCGTCAAGTTTCATTTGAAATGTCATGGATTGTTAATGAAGTGGTGAGGAGCTGGAAGTTTATTGGGGAGTGGAAGAGTGGGAATGTTTGTATTTTTATCTCTGAAACATTTCATAGTATACATCATGCCTCAGTTGTGTCTCTTGAGAGCCCAATTTGTACTTTTACATAGTCCAGTCTGTCAATGTTTATATTATTTATGTTCAAAAGTACAAAAATATTACTCAAGGCCAAACATAAGACTGTTCATGCAATCATCTCAGTATCTGACAAGTTCAAGAAGCAGGTCTTGTAGCAAAGAATTCCACTGAAGGTCTTATTAAGTTTTAGATGGTTTCAAAGCAATTCAAGAATGTTATTATTGCCTAAGCAAAAATTCTCAAAAATGAATATCAGGGCATGCCTATTCCTTTTCATGTAGATATCTTAGAACTGGTTCTGTAGGGAAAGAGCAGACAGTGTGTCTGTTCTTTGAAGCCAACAATTTTAATGGGGTGAATAAGGCACTAGATTCTGAGACACAGCATTAGTTTGCTTTATACCATGACTTATTACTGAAAGGAGAAAATTTGTAGGCATATTGAACATATGGGGATCAAGTCTATAAAGTGCGCCAAAATGCAGCGCTGAGTAAAAATTCTATAACATCATCTGGGTGTCCAGATTCTGTCCTAGAATACTAGCATGCCAGTTTAGCCACACCCACTTATGCTAGGTCAATCATGGGCTTAAATGCCGATGCCTAAATGTCGCACTTTGTACTTCTAAACGATTGATCATATTGAATTAGGGAAGGAGGGTGGTGATATGATGAAACTGCTAAATTACAAAGAACAATGGTGGATTTATGTGCTGCATTGTCTATCATTATCTATCCGGAAAGCACTAAAGACGAAACTGTTCAGAAAAGCATACCCCACCAACCCAACATAAAAAACCTGGACACTTGCGACACAATGTAACCAAAGACCGCAATTGTACACTACTTGTACCTCATTCCACCACATTATCACTTTGTATTCATTCATACCATGTGTTTGTTCAGACCGGAATCGGCTAACGCCGCACATTGAGCCTGCAAATAGGTGGGAAAATGTGGGATACAAAAGCTACAAATAATAATAATAATCACCAGGGATTTTAAATAATGAATTAGATTGGGCATCTTTGATGTGAGTTTTTTTCAATAAGCCATTCATTGTTTTTGGGCAACTACCGCATTGGGGGATTTTGAGCTTCAAGTTAATGCTGATTAAGTTCTCTTTTAAAAAGCATCTGTCCCGTCACCATTTTTAAAGCTGAGCTTGAATGCATTATGAGATGTGGATAGGTGAGTTTTTGTGAGATTTGATGAGCGGTGCTATAATGCTATCTTTTGAAAGACTAATTTTTATGTTTTTCATTTTTTTAGTGGACCGAATCCTGATGCAGCAAGAATGCGAAACATGCCGTATGTCGGTGAGTGGTTCAGTCAATGAGTGACAATTATGAGCTACGTACATTTACATATGAGTCCACATTTCATCTTATCAAAATAACAAAAAATCTTTTGAATAGTTAATGAAGACATAAGTTTACTGACCGATGAAGAGACAGGCGAATCAAGAGCAAGTTAGCTCTTATGAAAAGAGTCGCTGCTGAGGTCTTACGAAAGCAAATAAAAGTTTGTGATAGTGCCTGCTGAATTATTAGAAATCATTTAGAAGTACATTTAGCATTGGGTCTTTCCAGTTGGATTACTTTCTACTCCCGCTGCATAAAATCTTTAGGCCAAGCATTAAGGATTAAATGTAGCACTTTAGCACATAAATGACAGTATTCTATAACCTACGTGTGTAAATGTTTAACACAGCTATGCCCCAACCATACACCTTCCCATGTACCTGCTCTCTCGCACTTAGGCACTATGGGGTAGATGTCGTGTAGGGTGCCCTTATTTAGGCACCAAGAAAGTGTGTGTTAAGCTGCTATTACACGTATTTTCCGTTATAAAATAGTCAATCAGCGTGCAACTTTTCAGAATATCCCAAACATGCCCGTGCCTCTCCCATGGTCATAACCTTTTGGGTTGCATGCTATGGGTTTTAGGAACCTGGCATTATAGAATAGCACACAGTCAGATGTGAGCACAAATCCCAATTGGCACCAATTAACAGCAATAATTGGTTGCTAGCATCCAATTATTGCTCTTTAACAGCTCGTTAGCCAAATAAGTTGCATGTGCATCCCAGGATCACACCCAAATTGGGATGCCATATATAGAATCTGGGGGATAATGCATATTTGCAAGGGGAGCATACACATGGGCAGAGCATGGGCGGGGCTTCCACCTGTAAGTTAGGCACATCCCTTGTTCATTTAGGCCAGATCTATGGCTGGTGTAACTGCAGGTGCTTAAATGTTAAGTGTGCCCATCCCAGGTTACACTAGTACTCTATGATAGGTTTCATTACAGAATAAGCTTCTACTACGTGGCCTCTGCGAGCCTAAATGGAGGTGCTTGCTCATAGCAGTGTTTCCCAAGTCGATCCTGGAGTACCCCCTTGCCAGTCAAGTTTTTAGGATATCTACAATGAATATGCATGAAAGAGATTTGCATACATTGGAGGCAGCATATGTAAATCACTCTCATGTATATTCATTGTGGATATCCTGAAGACTTGACTGGCAAGGGGGTACTCCAGGACCGACTTGGGAAACACTGACTTATAGAATTGCCTGCATAAAAGGGTAATTGTATAACAGGTCATCTACATGTGCCTAGTTTTAGCTTATTTTATAAAAACTAAATAAAGCCTAGGACAGCTATTTTAGAAATCCTATTGGAGGTTTAAATGTGCATAAACTTACATTTAGACATTTATATTGCATACATGTTTAAAACCAAATTTTAGAAAGCCGGGATATACATGTCTACATGTGCCCAGTATACATATGGCAAGGGGGTGGGGTTTGGAACACAAGTGTTCCTCATTTCAGAACAGGAATGCACATCTATTGCCACCGTAATCAACGTCAGGATTTACTGTTGCTTCTATTCCCCAGTGGATTTTTTTCCTCAAAATTGATTGTGCTGAATGATAAAGGGCTGTCACTTAATTGGCAGCATATAGACATTTAGGTTTCCAAAATTCCACACATACACATTTATGTGTCAGCACTTACACATTTAGATTCTGTTTTCTCTGCTGAGTTTATCCACTACCAGAATTTGACACATTCCAACCTGGATAAATGAAGTCCAGTATCTTCATTCTATCTAAAGTCAGCCTTTATGTGCCTTTATAAAATATTAGGGGTAAACTGGCATAAACTGTGGCTAGATTGAAGCTGCTAACATTTGCAGGTGTAAATATTAGCATGCACATTAAGAATGCACGTGGATATTTTATAAACTACACTCACCGGGAGAGCAGTGAGTGAGCTGTGAGCTGCAGGCACCTGCTGGGATGCCTGGAGGCTGCTCTGATGTGGGAGAAAGGCCCTAATAACATCATTCAAGAGGCAAGCTCTGCCACAGTTTCACTGGGAGAGCAGTGAGTGAGCCGTGAGCTGCAGGCACCTGCTGGGATGCTTGGAGGCTGCTGTGATGTGGGAGAAGGGCTTTGATAACATCATTTGAGAGGCATGCCCTGCCATAGGTGCCTGGTCGTGGGCATGTGCCCAAAGGGAAGCGACCAAAGGGGCAGGTCCCGCCCCTTTGGAGCTACTGAGGAGCAAGGGGTATGGTATTCTGCTCCACCCGCAGGGGAAGCAGAAGGCAGCCAAGAGGAAAACCGAGGAGGTTACTGTGGTTCGGGGACCGATGGACCTTCATCTACAGTCATCTAAAATATCAGTACCTCCTTCTGCAGTGAGTAACCTTTGCTCTCCGGAAGCTTCTTTTTCATCTGGGGGACCATCCCCCCCACCCTCCTCAACCTGTAATGGTGTCAGAATTAGTAGATGTGACTCGAGTGGGGAGCAGACCCAGGTTTGAGGACTCTGATCTCGAAGGTGCTGCTGCTTCCTTTTCTGCAAACTCTTTAAATACAGTTGGAACTTATGCTAAAGGTTTGACAAGTGTTTCTTTTCAGTATGCTGGTTTACTTAAGCCTCTTCTTCAGATATTATTTCTTTGAAAGATATTTATGAAGCGATTGTGAAAATGGATATCGGTTTTCAGAGACAATTTATCTCATTTTAGTTCATTTACAGAGAAAGTGGTGGACACTGTGGCCCCATATGACATTAGGCTCTCTAAAATGGAACAAACTGTGGAGAAAACTGTTTCTAATATTACTACCTGTCAAGCAGCAGCGGTTGCAGCAGCTAAAGGTAGTTTATTAATGCATCTCCACATTGAGAATTTAGAAAATGCACAGCATTTGCCCAATTTTCTGGTAACCCATTTTTGTCCCCAGTTGAGCTGTTTAAAATGTATTTTAAAGATATTTTGCAAATTATCTTTGATATTAATGATGTTACTAGTGTGTATTATTTACCTAAGGAGACAAAGTAGACCAGTCAGGAGGGACAGCATGATAACTTGAACTCTCCTGATAGTTTGGACTTAAATAGATTTTTGGAATCATCAAAGGAAAATACTACTACTACTACTTAACATTTCTAGAGCGCTACTAGGGTTACGCAGCGCTGTACAAAATAAACAAAAGGATGGTCCCTGCTCAAAGGAGCTTACAATCTATTGTTAAAATATTGTTAAAAGAGCTACTTTGTTGGTAACACTGTCATCTACTGAGAAGAAACTGTATATTTTGAGGTCTTATTTTAAGAAAAAGAATGTTCCTTTCTATGGGCAGGTGGCTATGATGTTCCCAGATGTGGCCAGGGCAACACCGTTTCGTCGTAAGGCTTTTCTGCAGCTTAAGGCACATGTCTTGGCTGCAGGAAGTCTTTTATTTTCTTAAGTTTCCTTGTAACAGAAAAAAGGGGGACTCACTTCAAACCTGTGTACCACAACAATAATCCAGAAATGAGTCTGTTCACACTATACATTCAGCAGGGAAAAATAACAAAAACGGGGGGGGGGGGGGGGGGGGGGGGGAGTCCTCAGAAAAGGTGACACACAGCAAGACTGCTGGAATTTTTCAAAAAAGGAACGTCACCATAGCAGCAGCAGAGCTTCTTTAATCATCGGTCTCAAAAACCCTGTCCACCCTGTGCGTAGACTTCCCAATGTGTCGATATTTGTTTATTTTTTTAATTTTGCTAAAGTGTGCTTCAACAACAGGGTTGCAAAGTCTTCAAAAAAGGAAGAAAAAACCCCCCACTTAGCTGGCTGCAGCGTCTTGGGCAGGCATCCACACCGGACGGACCCGTTTCACCGAGGGGCTTCTTCAGGGGATAAGGACGCCAACTCCTGGCTGACAGTCACTGCTCCAGTGGATCTCTACAAAGACTCAATAGGTCTGCCTAGCTCAAGGCTGAAAGCTCTGCTGCTGCTATGGTGATGTTCCTTTTTTGAAAATTTCCAGCAGCCTTGCTGTGTGTCACCTTTTCTGAGGTCTTTCCCCCCGTTTTTTCTTATTTTTCCCTGCTGAACGTACAGTGTAAACAGACTCGTTTCTGGATTATTGTTGTGGTACATAAGTTTCCTTGCAAATGTATGGTCACTTTTGAGAACCGTACCTATCTGTTCCTGGATCCTGCTCATTTAGGGGGTCTTTTACTAAAGCTTAGCTCAAATTATCTGCAGCAGGGTCCATAGGAATAAAATGGGCTCTGCTGCAGGTAACTCGACCTATACTTTAGTAAAATACCCCCTTAGAAACGTTTCTTTCTACTAAGGTTCCCACTGATAATACTTCTTAGTTTATTGTAGCAGGTTATTTAGGGATTATTAAGATATTGTGCCTGCAGTATTTGCTTATTGATTTTCTTTAATCATTTTCTGTAATGGATCAATGCTTACTGTTCCCTGCTTGATGTGGGCTTTAATTTTGTTCTTTTTTTTTAACTTTAAAAACTTTTTCTTGATGTATTTCTATTTTTCTTAGTGTTTATTTGTATTAGTTTGCAAAATTAAAAAAAAAAACACACATGTAAATTGTGACTCTGTCCTTGCTTTGTCCAAACTCTGGCCTAGAACATACCTACATCCAGTTCGCATATGTACATTTACATGTTCATCATCTAGGGTAGAAGTTCGCAACCCAGTCCTCAGGTTGCCAGTCTGGTTTTCAAGATAGCCACAGTGAATATGCATAAGAGAGATTTGCATACAATAGAGGCAGTGCATGCAAATCTATCTCATGTATATTCATTGTGAGTATCCTGAAAACCTGACTGGCTGGGTGTGACCTGAGGACTGGGTTGAGAACCCTTGATCTAGGGCAATTGTATAATTGCCCTTTTACATACCCTTTTAATTTTAAATGAAAACACATCTCTACCCTCATTGTGTTTCTTACTTCTATCAGCTCATTAGCTGAATGGCCGACCTCTCCATAGAACCTTCCTACATGATTGTTCAAGGTTGCCTACCGGTAACAATCTGTTTGGGCATTTATTCCATGGCGAAAATTGATTGTGAATTTTTTACAAGGAAGCAAAGACGCAATGATTGGCTGTGAAAAAAAAAATCTGAAACACAAAGAACAACGCTAAACATAATATACCATCCAGTTGGTTTAATAGGCATTTCATATGAGTAAGTGGTAAATGTATTCTAAACAAAACTGTAATGAATATAATAACATTTACCATTTTTAACATTTCACATTGAAGCTCCATTTACCTGAAATGACAGGCTTTGAATGAATATTTTATTACCTATTTCCTCATCACAATTCCACTAACAACTTCTGATGCATACAGGAACATTTTAACTCTGGTGATATGTGCAGCTTTTATGCATGGCTCCTATATCCCCTACAATGCTTTTGTGACTAAATGGCTTTCTGATTATATTGTCCCTGGGTATTACTTCAACTGAAGTGATATGAAATGCCATTAAAAAGTAATGTTCTTCTGGCTTGACAATCATATTAGTAAATACTGCAGGCTCCATAGGTTATATGTCAGCAGGCCGACACTAATGGCTTTATTTACATATAGCACTTTGTCAACCCACTTGTTAATCTAAATATACCATTTCTGCCTCTGTGCTTTAAAGAGATAACAGCTAATGAGGTTGTATTTTCCTTGTGGCATCACATTACTTTCTCAGCAAGCAAAGCCAGGCCAAACCAGGGGTCTGATAGTTTGTGAAGTATGAAAACTCCGAATACAAGTACTTTACAGGAGAACTTACTCATATGATGGGACCTAACCAGTTGTCGAACTCATTGTCCTACATAAATAGATGCTGTTTGAAGATGGAGAGAGCAACACTACTGTTCATCCCATATGAAAGCTTTTTCTTCATATGGAAATGATGCGAAGGTGAGCCGTTTAGAGATGTGCATTCATGAGAATGCATTCAGTAAGTATCAGTGCCTACAAATTTAAAATCCATGCAAATTAAAGCAAGTACAATTGATTTGTGTAGACAGTAATGTTCTTGTATGTATCGTATAGGGGTTAATTCAGAAGCCTTTTCACAATTTCCATGAGAAAATATCGGGACTTACATATGTATTTTGCATGCATGTGAAAAAACCGATTTCAGAAAGCAGCTATTGAGTCATAATTATTTCAAGGGGGTGTGGTTTTGGAAGTGACTAAAATCTACATATATATTCCCCATTTCACAAACGGAATACACACGTATGAGGAAAATATTTCACCTCAGCTTTTACCCTTGCGCAATGCCATGCATAGGCTTTAAAATGTGCTTGTTTTGACCAGAGCTTTATTAAGGGGAGTCATTCTCCTTAATCCCATGTAATTTAATTCCACCTCAACAATAAACCCAAGTTAAAATTGCAGACTCATGACTTAATTGGTGGTACTTACATGTGTAGGCTTGTACCTCTGTGTGGCAGCTGCTGGGGTCCATGCCATTCATTCTTTCAATGCATATCTCTGTAAAATGGCTGCTCCCACACGCTTGCCAGCAGATACACATGCACTCCTGCAACTATTTTAGAAAAAGCTCTGTTAAATGGGGCTTCATGTACACAAAAAAAATATGAAAAAAATCACACAAAAATCACAAGAACTTTGCTTAAAACAAAGACTAATCAAATGGTTTTTTTTTTTGGCTGTGCACACCAATGTTCCTTCTAAGCTGTGTAGGAGTCCCCCAACTACATTGCTGCCACTGTGGGGTGGTACTGCAGAAAGTGTCAACATTTCAAAATGACTGGTGGTGCCAAACGCAATATGAATTACCCCCCTCTGGACCTAATGAAGGATCTGTTTCAATATTGGGGGTGGATGCTCAGCACCCACAGAGCTTGCTCCTATGTCCTCCAACTGTGCCGGCCTTGGAAATATGTTCAAAGCTCATGGTTTTGGCATTCTCTGCATGGTAGACCCTATTCCTAAGAGCTAGTACTTATAAACCAATATTGGAGAGAACTACATTGTTGGAAGGCTCCTACATGACACTGCTGGCCCAGTAGAAGAAGAATCCCAAAACCCAAGATGGCAGGCAATCCACAAGATCCAGAGTGGCAAACAAACTAGAATGCAGACTGAGATAGTCTAAGACAAATTTATTGATAGAGCTACACAACAAGAGGGGTGCCAAATTGCTTGACTTGGCCAAGTTTTGCCCTTATAGGACTGTCTCAGGGGCTATAATTACCAAACTGGTGTGAAACAACCATAGACACCATTATTATTATTATTATTATTATTACGATTATGATTATGACTATGACATTTCTATCCACATTATCCCGAACAAGCTCAGGTTCAATGTGGCTTACATTCAAGAAAAAAAACATCAAAAATATAATACCGATAATTAATTATAACGTTTTAACATATTAGGAATAATTATGTATTTGTCATGAAGCTAAGCTAGAGTATTGTTTATATTGAAACATATAAAAGAGACGGCAATATCAGTTTATTGTCTTTTGATAAGATCTGTACTTAATAGAAAAGCCTTTAATAATTTACAGAATCTCAGATAATCTTCTAAGTAACTCAATTGTTAGGGTACAGAATTCCAAAGTTTGGTACTCTGATATGTGAAGCCTGTATACCTGTATGGGCATAGGTGAAGGTGCAGAAGTGTTGGTGAGGCACATGAGGGAGACAGATGCGGGACGCCAGCGTGAAATTGGCAATGTGAAATGAATGGGGTTTTGCGGAAGATGACAGCAAATACTTTAGTGACAATATGGCAGCTCTGAAATGTTTTGTTCTTTGATGTGTATGGCTGATAGAAGCTGTAGTCCATAATAGAAGTGTCAGTGTCAAGTTCTGCAATTTGAAATAAATGTTTTGACCAGAGACAGAAGTTATATTGAATTGTGTTGATATGAAAGTTTCAAGATATGCTTCTTCTGAAGCAACTCTGATGGTGAAATGTGGAGAGCAGATTCTCAAGTGCAAAGAAATGAAATCAGAGACCATGAAAACGTGACAGAAGGATACAGAAATGTTCCCCATCATGTTGAGTGGCACAGACCTAATTAAAAGATATTTTCATGCATACCTTGATATGTTGCCTATATGTATAGGACCAAATTCTATAAATAGTGCTGAAAAATTGGCACCAAAAATAAGTGAACCAAGCATTATTCTATAAACGGTGTTGAACGTTAGGCACTGTTTATAGAATATGCTTAGTGCCAGGATTGAAACATAGAAACATGACGGCAGATAAAGGTCAAATGACCCATCCAGTCTGCCCATCCTCTGTAACTCCCGATTCTACCTGTTCTTAAGCAATTCCACATGCTTATCCCGTGCCTTTTAAAATTCTGGAACAGTCCTAGACTCCACCACCTCCACCGGGAGGCCATTCCATGCCTTCACCACCCTTTCTGTGGTGGAGGGTGGTGGACTTTGGTCCTGGGGAACTGAGGAACTGAGTTTGATTCCCACTTCAGGCACAGGCAGCTCCTTGTGACTCTGGGCAAGTCACTTAACCCTCCATTGCCCCATGTAAGCCGCATTGAGCCTGCCATGAGTGGGAAAGCGCGGGGTACAAAAGTAACAAAAAAAAATAATACTTCCTTAAGTTACTCCTAAGCCTATTCCCCCTTAACTTTGTCATATGCCCCCTCATTCCAGAGCTCTCCTTCATTTGAAAAAGGCACTCTTCCTGTACAGAAATGCCCTTGAGATAATTAAACGTTTCTATCATGTCTCCTCTCTCCCTCCTCTCTTTCAGCGTATACATGTTGAGAGTCATAAGCCTGTCCCTATAATTTTTGCATTCAAGACTGTTTACTAATTTCGTAGCCGCCCTCTGGACCGACTCCATCCTGTTTATATCTTTCCGTAGGTGCGGTCTCCTAACTTTAGATGGTGTAAATCCTCACATCTAAATTAGGCGTGGATCCCCCTTGTTCTATAACAGCACACATAAATTGTAGGAATGACTCTGATCCACCCATGACCATCCCATGGCCACACCCCATTTTTGGAGCCACATGTAAAATTTATATGTGGATCCCTGTGACTAAAAATGCACATGTAAATTTCAATTAATGCCAATTAGTGCTGATGATTGATTATTAACACCCAATTATTGGTGATATTTGGCTCGTTATTCAATTAAATTGCACACACAAATTGGGCGCATGCCCAAAGTTGTGTACACAGTTTCAAGCGCCATTTATAGAAATTTGGCGATAATATCCTATAAGCTTCAGAAGGAATCTCTTTTTGGCATGATACAAGTACTATGGCAAGCATTGGCAGTAAATTTGAAAAATAATGCATATACACTTGCTGAGGAATGAGATTCATTATTGTCATGGTAAGAGCATGCGCCCTTCCCATTTAAAAAATAGCATCCTATGTGGATCATATGATTTACTTTTGTTGAAATGTACAATCATTCTAGCATGTGGTATGGAATAAAATCTGTACCCTTCTCCTATGCAGGATTCACGATCATTTCCTCTGATATGTTTTTGTGCAACTGCAATTCATTCTACCCTTGACCATAATCAAACTAAACTACTGGGGGGCCCTTTTATAAGGGGCTATGCACGTGCAGTGCATGTCAAATCGGCATTATTGCCCGGCTAATGCCTGCACCTGTTAGTAATTTTCTATTTTCTACCATGGGGATGTTCCTGGGTGGTGATCGTTATTTGGCATATGCTGGGCGGTTACTGCTTGGGTAATGCGTGAGCCCTTACCACTAAGTGAATGGGTGGCATTAAAGGCTCAGGCCATAAATAGACGCGTGTTGGTTTTCATTTTGCCGCACTTCCATCTCCCGAACCCCTCACCACCCAAACAAAATTCTTTTTCTAGACTTGCTGGAGAAATGATCCAGCATGCGTCCAATACATGTGCCCACACTATCGTAGGTCACTTTTTGGCATGCCTTTGTAAAAGGGCCCCTGGAAGCACCACTTATGACTGTTATTAAGCTAATATTCTCCAACTGGAAAGACTCTTCCAGATTAGATATACACACCTGGTGGAGCACTGCTTGTCAGTTTGCAAAGTATGAAAAAGTTACTGCTGAGAGCGTGGGTACTTTAGGTTCGTATAACAAAATGCGGGCTCTTCGAATTCAATACTGTCAGTCTACAAAATAATGCCCTATTATACCCTTTTCAATGTACTTTATAATGTTTTTGGTACACTACCAAGCTATCAGGCCTTTTTCTTGGACAAACTCTATACTTTGTAATTACTTTTTCATTTTCTTATCTATAATACAACAACATTGTTTCGTATCTTGATATGATTTATCATGTTCTTTACCATACAGTTCTTTTTAATAAGTATTTAATAAGTATATTTTTCTTAAGCATTGTATATATAATGGAAAATTTCAATAAAAGTTATTGAACTTAACCCCCCCCCCCCCCCCCCCCCCCCCAGCATCCTAGTATTACAGTTTTTGAGATATCGGCGGATTTGTCATTCTGAGGAAGATTTTTTTAGCCAATATTTCTGCATTGAGTAAGAGATTTCAAGCTCTTAGATATCCATTGTCAGTAAGAAAGAAAGCTAAAAAAAGAGCTTTGTTCAACCCTAAAGAGCAATTGTTACTCTATCAGGCTCGAACACCTGGAGAGGATGTGATTTCTTGTGTTTGTAAGTATTCACCACTGTCTATGGAGGTGAGGCTGAGTTATTAATACTGGAAGATCTTGGAAGTACAGGCTATGCACTGTTTATTGTCATTCTGCAGAAATTGTAATTCAGATACATGGACACGGCCATCTGATAATGGGGCTAGACACCAGGCATGTGGACACTGTACTGTCTGTGAAATTATGGTGGAGGGTGCAAGATGTATAAGGTGATATGTATTTTTGTCCTGTGTGATCTTATTATGTATGTTGATTTGTTCACCATCAAGTACTTTTGGATTGTGCAGGTAACAAATATTTTAAATAAATAAATAGAGTTAATATTCCTAATCATCAAATGGTGCAGTTAAAGCATTTCACCTCCTGTGTATCTACTAATTGATCTACATTCTGATATGATCTTGTAGATTGATTTATATTGAACAGAAGTCTTGGCAATTGAAAAGGTGTCTACTGGTATAACGTTGATGATCAGAGGGATGAGGAACCTTTAATCCGCCATTGAGCTGAGCATCATCATTCTTTTGCAGAGTTAACCTGGGATTTGATTGATACTATATCCGTGTCTATATGTCAAGATGAAGTCCGGAGTAAACTTCATCAGAGGGAATAGAGGTGGATCCATTCTGTGGATATGGTGTGGCCAAGGGGACTGAATGGAAGGATTGAATAGTTTGTGTTTTTTTGAGTGATGACATGAGGACCGGGAAGTAGGTGCGGTGTGCATGATGGCCAAGACGGTAAAGTGTTGGCGTCTGTTTAAAACAGGCACCATTTTGAAGCGGTGTGCCCTGGATGAAAATGTGATATCCCCTGAAGCAGCCAGTTTAGCTGGCAAAACAGAGATCTTTGAGGAATATCAAATGATGACTGCCTGCCCTCAGTGAAGCTGAAGTTATTTTAGTGCATCAGTTTTAGATTTGAGGATTAGAGGAGTGAAGCAGATAAGTGAATTTTGTTTGTACCCCGGTGCATTGTCCTCAGTGTCTGCTGGTGAGTTTGCACTGTTTAAATGTGACAGAGATGGAGGGTATTTGTTTTGCCTATGACAGCTTTAGAACTGTGTTTATATTTGCTGCCACTTAAGTCTGAGGCTTTTTTCTCCATCTTTTATTGTGGGGAAGGCAGTGCTTGCCCTCAGCAGAACACTGTGTGACTCTCTAACCTGGCAATGTTTGTTTATTTGTTTATTTATTTATAAGCTCTGCTTTGTACCTGCTGCTGCTATCAGTTTTATTGAAGAGCAAAATTAACCCATTTGGAGATATTACCTTTGAGAGATAAGAATGAGTAAAGTGTTGTGAATAGAGATGTTGCCATGCCTACCAGGAAATCTTTCATTGCTGGACAACCCTTATGCTTTGTGTGTTGGGACCAGCTGCAAAGAGAGCAATATCCCAAAAGACAGGCATAGACTGAAGCTTAAGTGTAGGAATTGTCTGCCGAGATGGTGCAACAAGATGGACAGTCCTGGATATGGAACAAATTATGCCAAAAAATGATGTAAGTTGGTTAACCAAGGTAGATGCAATGACCACTCTCCAATTCCACCTGGTCCTGCACTTCCTACAGCCAGAATGTTCAATGCAGCTACAAGTAACAAACCTGCTTCTGAGATCTTCCATCTATGAAAGACAGAGAGAGAGAGAGAGAGAGAGAGATCACTTTCAGTCAAACAAGAGCCTTTAAGTCATTAAGCCATGTAGTGGGCCATAATCCCATCTTGTTTGCTCTTAGTGTGTATGCGTATAATGTGTGTGTGTTATATACATGAAATTTGGCATTGGGCCTTTCTCCACATCTCTCCCTTCCTCTCCCCTCTCTGTGTGAGTCCTACAGTATGCTCTGGCTCTAGTTTCTGTCTCTCTTTAATCTCCCCTTCCCTCCGCTTGAGTCCTGCATCTCCCCCTCTTTTTTCTCCCTACCCCCATCTCCCCAGGCCTCCTTACTTCTTATGGTCTCCAGCTGTACCACTGCACTAGTAGCAATCCTCATAAGCAATCTTCCACCAGCACTGAAGCCTTTGCTCTGATGCAACTTCCTGTTTCTGTGTCAGAGCAAAGCCCCGATGCTGGCAGAAGTCTGCCTGTGTGGGCTGTTGCTAGTATGGCAGTATAGCTAGAGACCATAAAAAATAAGGACTGCAGGGACGGAGGAAGAGGAAGGAGGAGAGGGAGATACAGGACTTATACAGAGGGGAGGGGCATTAGAGATAGAAGCCAGATCTGGAGCAAAATGGAAAAAAAAAAACCCTTGGTATAGCAAGCTCATGCATATACCCCCGGATTCTATATAGCCTTAGGTTGTCTCACCCAGAAGGGATGGGTATGGGCTGGAGGAACTGTAAATATATACATACTTTAGGATTATAAATTGAACTCGAGAAGATACACCATATCCATGAGTTTGGTTTTGGATTCATTGTTGACCTCTGATATCAAGTTGGATTACAAATGGATTTGATTTAAGTCTCAAAAGATTTTTGAACTGCGTGTTGCAGAGAGTTTCAGTAAAGTTCCTGTTTGTTTGTATAAAAGCCTGGACTGGAGTCTTTTCATGACGTGAGAGTGAAATTTGCTTCCTCCTGGACTAAAAAAGAAAAGAAAAATAATAAGTAAAAGCCTCAGCTCAATATCCGATGGCCTTCCTGATTTTTATCTGGCCCCAGCTTGTGGCCAACTCAGTGTTGGGCCCTTTTACTAAGTCGTGTAAGTGCCTACGCGTGCCCAACGTGCACCAAAATGGAGTTACTGCCCGGCTACTGCGTGGCTCTTGTGGTAATTTCATTTTTGGTGCGCGTCCGATACGCGCATCCGAAAAATAATTTTTATTTTCAGATGCACGTATTGGACATGTGCCAAGTGGCATTTGACACTATAGGTCATTGCTGCGCCGGTTACTGTGTGAAACTTTACCGCTAGGTCAATGGCTGGCAGTAAGGTCTCAGACCCAAAATGGACGCACGGTAATTTCATTTTGCCGCACTTTCATTTTTGGCAAAAATTTAAAACAGGCATTTTTTTTACAGGTGCACTAAAAAATGATTCTGCGCTTGCCCAAAACATTCATCTACACTACCGCAGGCCATTTTTCAGTGCTCCTTTGTAATAGAGCCCCTTTGTGTCCCTGGTCTTGGGTGCCCCTGACCCGTGATGAGACCACGGTTACACCCACATGAGTAAAAAGCACAAGCATACACCTATACATACACATACACCTATATCCTTAGGTGTATGTTTGTTTGTGCTTTTTACTCATATGGGTGAAACCCTGGTCTCATCAATCTGAGCACCAGCTAGCTCATCATGGGTCAGGGGCACCCAAGACCAGGGACATAAAGGGGCCCTTTTACAAAGGAGCACTGAAAAATGGCCTGCGCCATTTTTTATTTTCTGGCTTGTGGTGCTAATCGGGTGACAATCGGCAGTGTATGTGCGTTGATGATTACCACCCGGTTAACGTGCTCAGTCAATGGGTGGTGGTAAGGTCTCAGACCCAAAATGGATGCGCACCAATTTTTATTTATTTATTTATTTGTTGCATTTGTATCCCACATTTTCCCACCTATTTGCAGGCTCAATGTGGCTTACAATTTTCCGTCATGACTTATGTCATTTCAGAATACATATACAATTGGTAATATACATATATGTGGAGGAGTGGCCTAGTGGTTAGGGTGGTGGACTTTGGTCCTGGGGAACTGAGGAACTGAGTTCGATTCCCACTTCAGGTACAGGCAGCTCCTTGTGACTCTGGGCAAGTTACTTAACCCTCCATTGCCCCATGTAAGCCGCATTGAGCCTGCCATGAGTGGGAAAGTGCGGGGTACAAATAAAAAAAAAAAAACATGAATGTTAAATGAACAGTCAGGTAGAAAAGGGAAATATACAAATGGTATCACATATTGAACATGGATTGCATACTAAAATTAAACAATATGATATAGGGAGAAAGTAATCCGATTGTTAAGTAAATGATGGTGAATTACAGTTCCAATTATTAGTCATTATGGTATGTCGTATTAAAGAGATGTGTCTTCAGTGCTTTACGGAAGTTAATTAGTTTGTGAATTATTTTCAGGTCCAATGGTAGAGCGTTCCACATTTGTGAACTCAAGTATGAAAAACTGGATGCAAGTATTAATCTGTATTTTAGACCTTTACAGCTGGGGAAGTGAAGATTTTGGCTAAAAAAAAAAGGCCTTTTTTGCAGGCCCACTGAAGAATTGGCCTGCGTGCATGCAAAACATGCACCTACACTAGTGCAGGCCATATTGTGGCGTGCCTTAGTAAAAGGACCCCTCAGACTGTTAGTGGCTTACCATTGCCCTTTGTTGATTAGCCTCCACTAGTGGCTCCTCAAGCAGCACATTAAGATCAAATTGCTGGCACTGGATTTTTGGGTCCTACGTTTACAATGCCTTGCCTATGTGATAAGTATGTTGAACTAGTGCCTTGCAAGTGAATGTCTTCATTCTCGTTGAGAAAACTTATTAGTACTCTCGATAGCAAATGAGATATGGTAGGAGCGATAATGGAGAAGTGCTTCCTTTCTGTTAGTTCCCCGTTTGTTGAACAGTTTCCTGTTGGAGATTCAGGAAAAAAAAAATCAAAGATGGCTTTTTCCTCAGGCAGATGTTCACTAATGGGACTTGTTGGGTCGTTCTATTTTAGCGGTATTCTGATGAAATGTAACAGTTGTCTGGTAATGCGGTTCATGCTTCTGTCTCAGCCACAGAGCAATCTGTGTTTTTTTTTTTAATTTGATTGTATTTATGTACTACTGCTTAAGATGAATTATTTGGGGAAGCAGAATATAAATGGTATAAATAAATAGGGTTCTTCATCAATGAACTATTGCTATGCATAGCCAAGCAGCTCACAGTAAACATGGATGCCTTTTTCATGACATTTATAGGTGGTTTCTTCTCATTTGCACATCTGTCTTGACCTTGTATATCACTCCTGTTTTCAAGTTCTGGCACCTGTGCTATGGAATGGACTCCCACTGTACATTCACTCTGAACCAACCTATAATAAATTCAGATCAGCATTGAAAACTCATTATCGTTTCTTAAGCATTCCAAGTAGTAGTATCATATCCAAAAAAGCCCCTATGAGCTGCTCCACCACCTGCATACCCGAGCCTTGGAAGTTCAACAGTCAGCAGCTCCACAGCCCCAGGGGCACAGCTGCTTCCTTTCCTCAGCACTGAAAATGTATTATTTTTTTTCCTCAAGCATTCTTTTTTGTCTAGTATCATATCACCATCTTTTGGGTTTCATTCCCTCAACCTGAAAACTGCACAGATCATATTCTGAGTTGGAAAGCCCTAGACACATAGGTGTGAATTAATCTCATACTGTTGGGTGCCAGCTCACCTGCTAAAGTCATAGTGGTCACAGGTAAGTAGTTGGCCTGGGAAGCTGAATTAGGGCTGTCTCTAGGCTAACCAATATCTTCTTCAAAAATGGTGATTTCTACCCTCTTTGATGGTGACAGCTTTGGCACAGAACCGCCCCCCTCTAGTAGCAGTGATGACTCCAACAAGTATACCTCTCTCTTTTTATCAAACCTCCCCTTATTTCTCCCCAACTCTGTGCTCAACATCATATCCTCCAGTCTCTCTTTCCTCCTGCCCACCTGAAGTGGAAAGATATAAGAACATAAGCATTGCCATACTGGGACAGACCAAAGGTCCATCAAGCCCAGTATCCTGTTTCCAACAGTGGCCAATCCGGGTGACAAGTACCTGGCAAAATCCCAAAATAGTACAATACATTTTATGCTGCTTATACTAGTAGACTTTCCTATGTCCATTTTAAGAATGGCTTATGAACTTTTCTTTTAGGAATATATCCAAACGTTTTAAAAACCCTGCTAAGCTAACTGTACAGACACATGATCACAGATCTAAAAGCTAACCCTGCGCTTAGTCAGGGATTGAGCAGCAGAGCTATGCTGGGAGCAACAAGGGAATCCAGGGCTAACTAGCTGAGCTGAGGGAAGGCAAACCAAGAAACGCATATAGTTTGGGGACAGTTTACACACTGTCCCCTTCCATACTTCACATCTCTCCTGTCAATTCATCCTGCTGCTGACACACTATTCCTTTGGGCTGATGCAGCATAATGAACCCACTTAGTCCATTGCTACTGTCTTCTATGGGATGTAAGGGGAGGACATTTGTTTCATTTTTCTGAAAACAAAAAGGAGAGATGGTATTTCTTTCTATTCCCCTTTCAATTTGAGACTTGACTATAGGTTCTCTAAATTACAGAGCTGCAAAAGAGGAGGGCATTTTAAGAGATCAGATCATTGCATCAGATTCTACTGTAACTCCCTTCTGCTCCCCCATGTCCTTCCAGTAAGATAACATATTTATCATGGGGACCATGTGACTGGAAGAGAAGGGCAAGATACCAACTACTCCCCACCCTTGACTCAGCTCAGTTACACACAAAAATATTTACTAAATGCAGTGGTATAATCATGGGAAGACAGGGTTTCACCTACTTTGGGCTCAGGCCCACCCAAATGTTTTGCTGCCTGGTATAAAAGGCTTGGGGAGGCTAATGCCTCCCCAGCCCCAGCTATGACTTTCTCCACCTTCCTCCCACTACCACCGCTGCCACTGCTACTGCTTCTCCAGACCAGAAGCAGCAGTGGCAAAACAACATAAAGCAGTCACAGGAGACTGCCATTCTCCATGGGTGCAGCTGGAAGTCCCGCCTCCTCCGTTGTCATCTTCCTGTTCTTGGGCATAGCTGACAGCTGCACATAAAAAGGTTATGGCTCTGTGACTGCTTTATGTTGTTTTGCCCCTGCTGGTCCCAAGAAGCAGTAGCAGCTGCAGTGTCAGAGAGCAGAGAGAATAGAATATGTCAAGGGTGGAACACAGAAGGGGAAAGAAAAGACACTGAATGGAAAGAGAAGATAGATGAAAAAAGAGGAGGGTGATGTCAAATAGAAGAGGACAATAGATAAAGGAAATGCTGGATCGAAGAGGGCAAGAGAGAGAGAGGAGGTGCTGGATGGAGGAGGAGAGAGAGGGGAGTCGCTGAATGGAGGAGGAGAGAGAGGGGAGACGCTGAATGGAAGGGTGAGAGATAAAAAGGGAGATGCTGGATAGAAAGAGGAGAAAAAGTGGAGATGCTAAATAGAACATGGAGAGAAAAAGAGAGGAGATGCTGAATAGACAGGGGACAAGCTGGCTAGAAGGGGGGAAAGGGGAAGGGAGAAGAGGACATCATTAGTGAAAGCTGTAGGTAGATGCAGTAAAACAAGGTAAATTGAAGGTTGGATGGAGAGGCAGAAAAATAAATTGAAGAAAGTTGGAAGGAGGAAAGAGAAGATGGAGGAAAGCAGACATCAGAGTCTGGAACAAACATAATCCAAAAAAGTAAATGGCCAGAAAACAGTTAGAGAAAACATTTTTTTTAAATTTAGGATAAAGTAGTGTAGTAGCTGCATTAATAAACGTTAACAAATACAAATGAATAAAAATGAAAAATAAGTTGATATTGGACTAATTGTAGTACATTTTTGACCATCCTTTGGAGGCCAAAGCCTCCTTACTCAGGTTAAAGAAGCTTCCAGAGAAGCATTCTAAAGGTTGCAAAATATTGTTTCCCTGACCTTAATACAAAGGTCAGTGAAATCAGTGTTGCAGCAAAATCCACTTACAAATGTAGAGTACCTATAATATCAGAAAAATAAAATGGCTTGAGAGGGAACGATTTTCAATTAGGTCACAAAGCTGTAAATTTATGCAAGTGCTTCAGCTCAGTAAAGCAGTGAAAGGACTTTTGTTTTTTTAAGAAGACACAGGGGCGAGGGGAGGGCAACTTTGACTGAGTTTTGGAGGCCTGGGTCAGTGTTAATCTGCAAAGAGTAATAGTTACATCCCTGACTGGATGGGCTGCTTTTGTCTTTATCTGCCATCATTTGCTGTGTTACTGTTTTAGAAGAGAAAGATCTTGCATTTGGAATTATGTCCATAAGAAGAAATGCACCTGGGTTCAGCAAAAGTATTTTCTCAGAATCTGAGCATTTTACAGCAGGAGTTCTCATAAACAGAAATGTTCAGGGGCTATCACTGTAGAATCAAAAGAAAGAAACCTTGCCAACGGCTAAAAAATACGAGCAGATTCTAGCATGAAGCAGACAGGAGAGCCAGCTGGGGCTAGATGTCAATCAGTCTTTACCAAAGAAAATATTATTTATTCGAGAAGAGTTCAAATTTGTGCAGCTGTGGTTAATACTGACACAATTATTTTGTAGGAATTATTAACCTAATTCCTACACGGTACCCCACCCTCCCCAAGTTACATTCACACACAGCTAACTTTCTTTATTCCAAGTCAATCATAGGCAATAGACAATTACAGTAGTAAAAATATTCAGACAAAAATATATAATATGACATATTATGCTACTTACAATATCAACATAATATGCAATAAAGCATCTTAATAGAAAGCACAGGATGTAAGTGAAGGTGGACCAAATAGACAGATAAAACAGAGTAACAGGAGTCAGAAAAGAAGGGGATGAATTTAAAGAAAGTTTCACGTAAAGTCAGAAAGGTGCGAGACTATCCCCCCTGTTTATTAAGCCACACTAGCGGCTGCCACGCAGCAATGCCGACACAGCCCATTCAAAGTGAATAGGCTGTGTCGGCATTAGCACAGTAGCAGCCATGAGTACGGCTTTGTAAACAGGGGGGGTATATTCTCAGCTATGGCAGGAGTGGATAAGCAAGTCGTGGTACAGGTAGGAGTGGATAAGCCAGGGGTGTAGCTATGGGGGGTCCACGGGGGCCTGGACCCCCACAAATTTCATCTGGGCCCCTGGTTTGGCTGGTGGGGGTCCCCAACCCCCATCAGCCGAATCCTTCTTCAGCGCCGGTTTCCGGTGCAGCCGCGTTCGCTGCCCTGCTCTTCTTTCTTCTTGCTCCTGCTGTGCACGTTGACTCTCCTTTATGTGAAACTGAGAAGGAGCATCAGTGTGCATATACAGGACAGGAGGAGCAAGAAGAAAGAAAAGCAGGGCAGCGAACGCGGCTGCGCCGGAGACTGATGCTGAAGAAGGCTTCAGCTGGCGAGGTTTGGGGACCCCCGCCAGCAAAAGTATTTGTTGGCGAGGCAAGGCAAGAAGGTGAAGCGAGGCGAAGTGTGGCGGTGGGGCGGCACTCAAAATGTGCCCCCAACCTCGGGCTCTGGCCCCCTCCCACCGTAAGGTCTAGCTACACCACTGAGATAAGCAAGTCTTTTTTCATGTCAAGGGCCGCAAAGCGGACACGAGAAAGCTCCCGGGGCCACCATACGATTTTAGACTCACACATGTAATTTTAAATAACCACTTTTACAAAGATATATTTTTTTAAAAGCTCAATTTATTTTGTCTTATTAAAGGGAAGGGGGAATGGGACTTGATATAGTGCCTTTTGCTACATTCAAAGCAGTTTACATAGTATATACAGGTATTTATTTGTACCTGGGGCAATAGAGGGTTAAGTGACTTGCCCAGAGTTACAAGGAGCTGAAGTGAGAATCAAATCCGGCTCCCCAGGAACAAAGTCCACTGCACTAACCACTAGACTACTCCTCCACTCAAAACTGTAAAGGGCCACAAAATGGACATGAGAAAGTTCTGGGGGGGGGGGGGGGGGCACCATAAGATTTTAGGCTTACACATGTAATTTTAAATACTAATTTTTACAAGGATATATTTTTTAAAACTCACTTTATTTTGGCTTATTGACAGTTGCAAAGCCCATAAATGAGACACCTGAGCAGCACAAGAGATATCATTAAGAGATACTTGTGTCTGCATATTGTTCACCATTGCTAATAATGTTTCCAGTTCGAGACCTTTTGCATAACTGGGAATGGAGGGGGTCCACCTTGGCACAGTCAATCCAAAGTGTTTGATTTTAATGGGACATGAAGTGCTTTTCATGGCTCATAAAATCAGAGCAAATGGGTGCTAATATTTATCCCTGGTCATGAAACCAACCAATCTTCTGTCCAGAACATTCTGAGTCAGAAGTTAACTGGGGCAGTGCCTGGATAACTATTAGGACAGGTCGGACTGCATCAATTGTAATTTTAACCTGCCTGAAAAGCACTAAATATCAGCGGCACTTGGATAACTTTTTTGAAAAGGCCTTCTCTGTTCGGCTGGAACCAGACAGTTTTCCGGGGATCCACTAGCTCGTCTCTCTTCTGTAAAGAGTGTGAACTATAATATTTGTTACTAGTAAAAAAGGCCCGTTTCTGAGACCAATGAAACGGGTGCTAGAAAGTTTTCATCATAGTGGCATGTTTGAGAGAGAGAGTGTGTGTGATAGTGACTGTGTGAGAGAGAGAGAGAGAGACAGAGTGAATGTGCGAGTGTGTGTGTGTGTGTGACATAGAGTGAGGCTGTCTGTGTGAGAGTGCGTTGGCTGGCTGGCTGGTTGGTTGGTTGGTTGGGTGGCTGGTTGTCTCCCTCCGACGTTCAGGCTGGCCGCCTGTCTGCCTGTGTGCCTGCAGGACGCGAGGGCAGGGCAAACACTCTTGGTCAAACTTTGATCTACACCACCACAGATTTAGAATGTTTAGAATGTTGGGACTTATGGAGGCTTCATTAGAATGTTGGAGGTGCATTTTATATATAGAGATGATATGATATGGTATGGTATTTGTATTCAACCATCAGGAGCGGAAAGGCATTTGCCAAGTTTTATCTTTATGCCAGTAGCGTAGCCAGCGATTAATTTTTGGGTGGGCCTGGAGGTGGACTGGGTGGGCACAGACCTCTTTCCTCTCCACCGTCCACCCCCCGCCCTCCCGCCCCCCGCCGCCGCCCGCTGCCGCCGCCACCACATTTTGTGTCCACCCGCGACCGCCCCGCCCGCGACAGCCCCCTGCACTGACCTGAAGCGCGTTCTCCCTCCAATCCAGCACCGGCAATCATAGCCAGCCTTCTACCACGTCCAGCGCGCGTCGTCGGAGCTTCTTCTCAGGCGCGTCCTGCCTACTCTGCAACTTCCTGCTGGACATGGTAAAAGGCTGGCTATGATCGCCGGTGCTGGATTGGAGGGAGAACGCGCTTCAGGTCAGTGCAGGGGGCTGTTGCGGGCGAGGCAGACCTGTAGCAAAAGTGGGTGGGCCTGGGCCCATCCAGGCCCACCCGTGGCTACGCCCCTGCTTTATGCTGTAAGCTGCTTTGAGTCTAGTTGAGAACAATGGGATAGAAAACAAAAATAGAAATATGTCTTTGCAGCTCAGTAAAGGGAAGGTGGGGGAGAAGACTGGCAGAGGTGACAGACAGTAAAGTTTTACAGTGCCAAGGGGCCTATTTCTGATGATGGGTAAGAAAGTCAATCTCTTTATGAATTTTTTTTTTTGCATTTGGTTAAAATGTTATATTAGCCTAATCAGTATGACCTGTTCGTACTCCAGGTTCTCTGATATATTGGAAAGATTGGTGGTCTTTTGGCACAGCATGGTAGACAGACGTGTCCAAGGAGGAAAAAAATATTTTAGGAAATTGCTTCCTTTACGGACTAGAAAATGAACAGTTCAAGGCACCCTCAGAAGAGCAAAGAATCACCAAGAATGGCATGAAGATCCCTAAGGCATAAGTGAGAGGTGCAAAGCAGCACCAGCAATGGCTTGAACAGCCCAAGGCACCAAAAAAGGGGCAAGACAGTTCTATGAGCAGCCCAAATGCTGGAGCAGAGCTCTGCACCTTTCCCTACCTGCTCCGGCCTCAGGCCGAGTTCAGACATAAATGTGGCGATGCTTCTGTTTCCCCCATACACTTTAATGATCTATAAATTTAAATGAAAAACTTAACCCCCCCCTCCCCAAAAAACCCCCAAAATAAAATAAAAGATATTCAGCTGGTGGCAGTGAGCATTTTTTTAGCAGCTGCCAGCATTATTCCCGGATATTCAGTGCCGGGCCATGTCCTTGCACCAGCATTGAAAATCTGGGATTATAGCGGATGGCTCTCTCTTATGCGGTTAAGTGTGATATTCATCTCTTAACCGCATAAAGATAGGATTGTCCAATTTGACCACTTAGGGCCCTGTTTACTAAGGTAACATAGTAACATAGTAAATGACGGCAGAAAAAGACCTGCACGGTCCATCCAGTCTGCCCAACAAGATAAACTCATATGTGCTACTTTTTGGGAATACCCTACTTTGATTTGTATAAGTCTGCCCAGCACTATCCCCGCCTTCCAACCACCAGCCCCGCCTCCCACCACCGGCTCTGGCACAGACCATATAAGTCTGCCCAGCACTATCCCCGCCTCCCGCCACCGGCTCTGGCACAGACCGTATAAGTCTGCCCAGCACTGTCCCTGCCTCCCGCCACCGGCTCTGCCACCCAATCTCGGCTAAGCTCCTTAGGATCCATTCCTGGCATGTTGCGTTAGCAAGGTGCGTTAGCATTTTTAACCGTGTAGGTGCCTATAGGGATATTGAAGGCGCGTACACGGTTAACGCGCGTACATGGTTAATGCATATTAAAAACGCTAACGCACCTATAACAAGGCTTAGTAAACAGGGCCCTTAGGCAGCTAAGCGCTGACAGTTGGCACTTAACTACATAAGTACTGTCTCCACCCCCAAAATGGCCACAAAATAGCCGGCTTTCAGTTTAGCGGTCTGTGGTGATACTCAACAACACTAACCGGTCAAGTGTCATTGAGTATCAGCGGACAGCCCTGCACAAGCGATTTAACCAATCAGAAGCTGTTTCTGACCAGTTTCATTGCTTTGAATAGCAACCCCAAAGTGAATCCAGTATTTCACCAGAATCTTTACGTTATTTCATTTGGAAGGAAACAAAATGAAGCAACCTGTGGTGTTTTTTTTTTTTTTTAATTTTACTTTGTAATGGATGCACATCTCTACATTCATTTGAAATAACATGGGAAATGGCAGTTTCTTTCAAAAAAATAGTGCCACTATTTACGGCATTGGCCCCCCCCCTCCTCCAATGAAAAATATAAAAGAGCAAACAGCAGCAGCAGAAAACAATTCCCATAAACGATACTAGAAATTGAACAAAACAAAAATTGGGGGGGGGGGGGGGGGGGGGGGCAGCATAACCTTCTTGGAACAAAACCAGCCTCTTAGGCAAAAAACAGATTCATTACTGTGTTTTTGGCCAGTTCTCTTCTTTGACATGTTGGCTTTGACTCAGATAATTCTGTTTTGTCTAAAATTCTGAGCCATAGAGTGTCCAAGACTACTGTTCAACACACATCAAAACCAGATGATTGCTTGCTTAACATTGTTGATAGAAGTCTAAGCAATTCAAAAATAACTAGAGAATATTTACATATGCAGAGCCATAATGGATATGCCAGTATGACGTGCCAAGCATGAAATGTCAAGAAAATATGAAACAAATAATATGAAACAGCATGCACAGTGGAATAATGATGATAATTTAGCTTTATTTCATGCCTTTCATCAAATCAGGCTACCAACACATTTTTCTATTATTAAAGTACATGCAGGCAGCTGCTTTGTGGATTCCAGTTTCTTCAGTACATAGAGCCTACAAAATATTTTTTTAAAGACACGTAGAGGGGCATAATTGAAAGGGGCGCCCAAGTTTTCCTGAGGACGTCCTCGCAGGACGTCCCGGTGAAGGGGCGGGGAAACCCGTATTATCCAAACAAGATGGGCATCCATCTTTCGTTTCGATAATACGGTCAGGGATGCCCAAATCGCGAAATTTAGGTCGACCTTAGAGATGGTCGTCCCCGATTTTCGCCGATAATGGAAACCGAGGATGCCCATCTCAGAAGCGACCAAATCCAAGCCATTTGGTCATGGGAGGAGCCAGCATTCGTAGTGCACTGCTCCCCCCCCCAACATGCCAGGTCACTAACGGGGCACCCTAAGGGGCACTGCAGTGGACTTCATAAATTGCTCCCAGGTGCCTAGCTCCCTTACCTTGGGTGCTGAGCCCCCCAACCCCACCCAAAACCCCAAACCCACTACCCACAACTGTACAACACTACCATAGCCCTAAGGGTTGAAGGTGTGGGTACAGAGGGTTTCTGGTGGGTTTTGAAGGGCTCACATTTACCACCACAAGTGTAACAGGTAGAGGCTGACCAAGTTTTGGTTTCGGTCACAAAGTTCTTCCAGTTTCTATATGCTGTTTACACAGCCATGATCTTATTCTGTTGCTGATTTGGCTCATAGCGCCTTTTATTTAAAATGAGTATTTGTTGGATTGATATTTCATTGGATTACTCAATTGGAACAATACATTGGTGACCCCTGAAGCAGGCGCGTTGCCGAAACACAAACTCTGCCAGATCTCTTAATAAAGTTTGCTCTTTCACCCCTATTCTTGAGTCCCCTTGTTCTTTCTTCTTGTTGTACAGAGCATGAGCAGGATATGAGCATGTGCTTTCTGTAGTTAGGCACCCGCCTATACCAGCTTTATGCCAGTTGTAACTGAGGGCACCTAAATGTTACAGGTTATACTAGCATTCTTTAAGGAAACCTGGTATGGTGCACAAGTTCTGTTATCGAATAGGCTCCTACCATGCAGCTTGGGGCACTAAATAAAGACACCCAGTTGTAGCATTGTCCCCTACATCATGGTTTCGCCGAATATGCCAGTATAAATTAACTGCTAAATATTGCAACTTTAAGTATAGGCTATAGAGGGGGGAAAGGGAATTCAATAAAATAGGTGCTAACATTTATGTGCCGAATATGTATGTAAATGTTTAGAACATCAGTTAAAATTTATAAGCATAACTTTTAAGCTCCTAAATTAAGATGAATTTTCAGCTAAAAGCTTATGGATCAATATTCATCATGGTTTATGTAAGCAGAAGAGGCTCTTATCCTCTTAAACTGTCGCTGAAATGCTGAAACTCCAGTGTGATCACTACAGCACTGTCCATTTAGTGCGGGGGAAGTCGAGGGAGGGGGGATGGAGCTGAGGCGATTTGTTGTTCTCTGTAGTGAATCTAGAGGCTTCTTTCCCTCCTCTGGAACTGAAGGAATATGAGTCCCTTTCAGAGTTTAAAGTCAATATTAGTAAAACTGAAATGTTAAATATGTATTGTAACTTCAGGGGATGCAGAATATACAGGAGTGTGTATTCTGTTTCAGAGTGTTGTCTGTTTCAGTGAGACCAATCCCATATCATTTATCTGGGAATTAACCTAGTGGCAAACAGAAGGAAAATCTTTTAAATTAAACTATGAATCCATTTTCAAGGAGATCACACAAGAGCTAGAAAGATGGTTAGGTTTGATGACTTTGTGGCTCGGAAGGGTGGTGGTCATCAAAATGATGGTATTGCCTACTGTGTTGTACTTATTTTCAACCCTCCCAATCCCAGACTTATTCTTCCAGACTCTTATGAGGAAAACCTTGACTTATATTTGGAAGAAGAAGCCTCCTTGGCTGAGGCAAATGATCATGTAGCAGAGTAAGAAGGAAGGAAGATTAGCGGTACCCCGTTTTGAAAAGATTTATAGGCTAACTCAGCTGAGGGTGATAATTAGAGTAGAATAATCTATGGAAGAAACAACGGGTAACCACAGAACAGCATGTTGTACAACTTGTACTAATTTATTGTTTCCCATGGTTGAGGGATAGGGTTTTGTTGTTGATGTCGTTTGTATTTATGATGGTGTAGGTTTTGCTTGTTCTCCGCTCTGGATAAGGGTGGCTTATAAATAATAAATATAAATCTAAAATGGGAGGGAAACTTTATGTGTGGCACATGATTGAAACTTGCCCCCCCCTCTAAAAAAACATTGGGGGTACTGTGGAAATATAGAAGGATATTTTTCTCTACCCCCTTGAGGTATTACAAAGATTTCCCACTAGGTGAAGTAGAACAGGCCTATTCTATCATAGTAAACAACATGACTTGTACGTTAGAATTTTCTTTGAAGATTCTAGGTGTTATTCTTGATCGGAATTTAACTTTGGAAGCCCAAACAAACCCTCTTGTTAGGCACTATTTTTGGCTGATACATAATCTTAGACGAATTCAGAAATATTTGATCCAGGATAACTTCAGATTAGTAGTGCAAGCTCTAATACTATCCAAGTTAGATTATTGCAACATAATTTACTTAGGCTGCTCCCTGAATTTGTTAAGGAAGCTACAAACTGTACAAAATATGGCTATTCAGTTGATCAGTTCGTTAAAGAAATGTGACAGGATTACACCCTACTATGTTAAGCTTCACCGGCTACCTGTGAAGGCCAGGATTTCTTTTCCACAATGTTGTTTAGTATTTAAGATCATCCATGGAATTGGCCCGTTCTATATGTTCTCACTAATCAAAGTTTTGTACTCTAGATATAGAACTCATAACTCTTTAAAGATAGCATTTCCAACTTTTAAGGGTTCCAAATTTAAAATAAAATTTTCTACTCTTCTTTCATATCAGGCAGCTAAATTTTGGAATACTTTGCTTGAATACGTAGTCCTTACAACTCACTATATTTCTTTCCATAGCTTCATTAAGACCATTTTATTTAAGAACCATGTCCTATCTAACTAAAATAATTCTGTTGTATGTATATCCCAGTTCTTACTGCTGGTTTTCTTAATGTAATGTAATGTAACATACTTGTACTGGGAGGGCCTTAAATGCATGGGTCCCAGTTTGATGAGCAGGGCATTATATTGCCCTTTGCAGAGATAAAGGAGGAATATGATATGTCAAGAGGAGAAGTTTTCTAGTACAACTACGTGACACATTTTCTTTATACTGTAGGGAAAGCAGATATTCAGAGAGAGAGGAACATCCAGTGGCGTAGCCAAGGGTGGGCAGTACTCCTATGATGTGGCTGGCAGGGATCCCCAAGACCCACCAGCCAAAAATTCCCAACAACTGTCCCTCCTGCATACCTTGTAAATAGCAGATCTTTGCCTTCAGTGAGCAGCGATTGATACATACTGCTCGCACCGGCCTCACAGCTTTTCCTCTGATGTATTCCCGCTTATGCAGAAACAGGAAGTCACATCAGTGGAAAGGTTGTGGGGCCAACATGAGCAGTGTGTATCAGTTGCTGATTGCTGCTGCTGAACATCTGCTGTTTAAAAGGTATGCAGGGGAGGGGGATGTTTGAGAGATCATATGGCATGCAGGCAAGAGAGGAAGAGACCAAAGCACTTGTGGGACGAGGCGGAGTTCTTCTGCCCACCCATTTTGGGCCCAGGCCCAGTCAAAATTGGGTGTTTGTCTACGCCCCTGGGAACATCTACCCATTGGAGAGTGCTTTGGAGTTGGGAAAGGTAAGAGGGGGTTCTTGAGGATTTATAAAGCACACCAAATGAGGGAAGAAGATTTGGACCATCAGATTAGTCAGAAGGAATGGTACTCACAGTTCAAGACTATATATAAGAGTTTGATATAGAGTAACATACTGAAAACTCCTGTTAGGATCTTTAATTTATGTGAGAAGAGTAATAGGCAATGCTGGAGGAAACAAGTATTAAAGGAGAAAGGAAAACCAAACAACAGCCGACATGGCTAAAAAGTGAGGTGAAGGAAGCTATTAGAGCTAAAAGAAAATCCATCAGAATATGGAAGAAGGATCTGACTGAAAATAATAGGAAACAGCATAAGGAATGGCAAGTCAAATTCAAAACGCTGATAAGGAAGGCAAAGAGAGACTTTGAAAAGAAGATTGCGTTGGAGGCAAAAATACGTGGCGAGGCATTTTTGAATGTGGACAACCATCTCTAAGGGCGCCCAACTCTAAGGACGGTGCCACGAAGGGGCGTGGCAACGCGTATTATCGAAACAAGATGGATGTCCATCTTTTGTTTCGATAATACGGTCGGGGACACCCAAATCTTGACATTTAGGTTGACCTTAGAGATGGTCGTCCTCGGTTTTTGGTGATAATGGAAACCAAAGACATCAATCTCAAAAACGTCCAAATCCAAACCCTTTGGTCATGGAAGGAGCCAGCATTTGTAGTGCACTGCTCCCCCTCACATGCCAGGACACCAACCGGGCACCCTAGGGGGCACTGCAGTAGACTTCAGAAATTGCTCCAAGGTGCATAGCTCCCTTACCTTGGGTGCTGAGCCCCCCCAACCCCCCCCCCAGGTCCACCTGTCTGAAGTACACTGCATCCACTACAACTGGTCCAGGTACCTGTATACTGCTCCGATGGATCTGAGTATGGCATTTGAGGCTGGCATAGAGGCTGGCAAAAAGTATTTTTAAACTTCTTTTTTATGGTGGGAGGGGGTTAGTGACCACTGAGAGAGTAAGGGGAGGTCATCCCCGATTCCCTCCGGTGGTCATCTGGTCAGTTTGGGCACCTTTTTGAGGCTTGGTCGTGAAAACAAATGGACCATGTAAAGTCGGCCAAGTGCTTGTCAGGGACGCCCTTCTTTTTTCTATTATCGGCCGAGGACGACGACCATCTCCTAATCACGCCCCAGTCCCGCCTTTGCTACCCTGCTGACACGCCATCCGTGAACTTTGGTCATCCCTGCGACGGCTAGCAGTCGAGGGTGTCAAAAAATCGGTTTTCGATTATGCTGATTTAGATGACCTTGTGAGAAGGACGCCCATCTCCCGATTTGTGTCGAAAGATGGGTGTCCTTCTCTTTCAAAAATAAGCATGATAGTAAAAACTTTCAGGGGGCCTATTTACTAAAGTTTAGTGTGCGCTAAATGCTGCACGTCCAATTTTATACCTATGGGCCATGTGACCTTTAATGCACGCTAATTTCTGTTAGTGCAGTAAGCTTTGGTTAAAGAGCCCTTTAGTATTTAAACGTATGTTGTCTTAGAGGGGGCAGATTAGGGGTTTGAAAGTTAATGGGTGGATTGCCTTGGGTGCTCAATTCTCTTGCACTGGCCCTGCACATCAATTGTATTTTTTAGGACAAAAAATGCCCACATTGTTCTGCAGTTCTGTTCTTGCCTGTTAGTTGTGCTTTCCAGAGGATACTTGAATTGCTAACGTGCTAATGATTTTTCTGATCAAGAACAGTCCATCGCAGTACAGCAGAGCAATATGTCATTGCATTTTCTGGCACCGTAAGGGAAGGGGAAGCTCTATACTATCAACACATGCTCTTTTATCAGCATCTGACGGCATGTCTTTGGCCCGCTGCCCAGATGTGTGAGTGGGGCTGTGTCTGTCATTGATACACGCTCTTCTTGTGTTGACATGCATCAGCAGAGAGAATTACAGCGTTCTACAACCCTGTTGTACTCTGCCACCCAACTGCTGCCAAGCGAGAAGAAGCACAGTTGCTTTCTTCACCAGTCAGTCATTGTCTCTTTCTTGCAGTGCCCCTGTGATGAATAAAAAATAGGTAGGAGGCACAAGGGTCATACTAGAGTTATCATGTCCTCATTCACTCCTTTGCTCTGAGTATAGTAACCCAAAGAAATCAAAGCTAGCGGTTGAAGTACAAGTAGGAGATCATTATATATCAGGGCACCTATAAAAATCCTTTTAAAACACACCTGTGTTATAAAGGCCACTGCTATCAGTCTCGTGTGTTTAGCCTTCAAACATTCTTCATGAAAAGGTCAAAAAATTGAAATTTTTGGTAATTATTATTGCCATTGGGGCAAATGGCTAAAGAGTTGAATGGCTAATCATTGCATACCGAAGTCTCATAATCTTATCATCATGTTCTCTCAAAGTTAGAGATTTCGAAAAACATTTTTTTTTCTTTGTGTGTTCTCTCAACAGGCTTGTTTATTTTCTGGCTGAGTTCTCCATGCCAAACTTCTATATACATATATAAAGTACTTATTATATGAGATCCTTAAGTAGGTACAAATAGGGTCTTCTGAGAGACAAAGACCCAGACATAAGCTGTGTTTTGATTATAGATGCTGTGTAAAGGGAAGTATATTCAGCAAGGTCTAGGCATCCTTCAAATGCAAGGAGCATACAATGATAAGATTATGAGGCTTCAGTATGTGCTGATTGCTTATTTTACCCTTTAGCTATTTTAACTATGTGAGTGTCTCTTGGTTCGGAGTACAGCAATAATAATTACTGAGGGGACAATTCTATAACTGGGTACTGCAATTTAGGAAGCTAGATGCTGTGTACTAAGCAGTAAACAAGTGGGGGAGTAGCCCACTGGTTACTGCAGCAGACCTTGATTGTGGGGAACTGGGTTCAATTCCCACTGCAGCTCCTTCTGGTTCTGGGCAAATCACTTAACCCTTCATTGCCCCAGAATACAAATAACTACATGTATATGCTATGTAAACCCCTTTGAATGTAGTTGTAAAAACTACAGAATGGTGGCATAGTAAGTCCCATTCCCCTTCCCTTTACCTAAAGGCCCAGTATTCAGTCTATGGGAGTTAGTCTGGATATTGAACGCCAGGCCATTTCCAGTGGCCAGCATTGAATAACCAGTTTATTTTGGGCCAGTTCTGGATGGTTAAGTTTTAACCGGCCAAAGATAGGCCTGGTATTCACGTGGCCAAATATGGCCTCCAAACTTAGCTGGTGTTGCACTGAAAATCAGTGGATAGCCAGTTATATCTCATGATATAACTAGGTAACTGCTAACTGTGAATTTTCAGTGGGTCATGGCCAGCCATGTTGTTACTGTCCAGGTCAGTGCCCAGTGCTACTGTCCAGTCCAGTGGCATAGCCACAGGTGGGCCTGGATGGGCCAGGGCCCACCTAATTAGGGCTCAGGCCCCTCCAACAGTAGCACACATTTAGCGGTAGCTGGTGGGGATCCCAAGCTCCACCAGCTGAAGGCTTCCACCTGATGGAAATGAAAATGCTACTCTCCATGATACCAGCACTTGCACATGCTTAGTTTTCAGCGCATGCGTGCTGCAAACTGCCAAAGTGGAAAGAAGCATTTTCCCGCCAGCTGAGATTTTTTTTTGTGGTGGTTGTGGGGGGGGGGGGGGGGGGAGGAGGAGGAGGAGAGAACACTTGGTGCCCACCCACTTCTTGCCTAGGCCCACCCAAAATCTGTTTTCTGGCTACGCCCCTGATCCAGTCCAAATACTGTCCAGTGTTACTGACCAGTACGACCTCACAGTCAGTTAAACCTCCTCTTCTTTGAGTAGGAAACTTTACCACTAGACTCTCAATTCTTAGGCAATTCTTCTTTATTGCAATTTTCCCAATACACAAAGAAAATCCAATCTACAATTCAGCTGCCTGTAAGAACTGTTCCTATTGCAACATGGAATCTGTACCCTCAGAGGCAAGGAGAGGCCAGATCTCAGTACTGTTGAGAGGCAAAGCTGTAAACTCAAACAGGGAAAAAGAAAGGGAAAATGCCTTTTACAGCAACCTAAGGGAGAAGCCTCTAAGAGACTTGGGAAGGGACTTGCTCTAAAGAAACAGCCTAAAGGAAAGAGAGCTCTGTGAGAGAGCTAGGAAAACCTTGGGGAAAAGTCCTTAGGGAAGTGAGTACCCAAAGAGAGAACCCTGGGAAGAGAGTATCTCAAGGAGAGAAAGAGAGAGGTAATAAACCTTGATGGAACCACAGTGGAACCGAGAAAGATCAGCTCTCAGAAAAGCTGCTAGCACATGGCATGCCAGGCACAGACTGAGCCTCTCACACCCAGCCAGTGTTGCCAGATGGAAAAATTTTGTCACGCCCAAAGCCAGCCCAAAACTGCACAAAGGCAATTTGAATGTGAATGACATCATTAAGAAATATTAATCAGGTCATTTGCATACAAATGACGTCATTAAGCCCACCTCCGTAGGGCTTCTACTGGCCGCGACCGTGGAAAAACCAGCCAACCCATGGCCGGCGGCTGCGGGGAAAAAACCGCGGTAGGCGAAAAAAAACGCTGGCAGGGCTTAAAAAAGCCGCCCAAAATCCCGCAACCCACCCGCGCCGTGAAAAAGCCGCAGCGGCTCACGGAAAGGAGCCCAATTGGGCGAGAAACCCACAGCCCTGGCAACACTGCACCCAGCCTGGCCTTAGCTCACAGCTAACAACCAATAGAAACAAGCTCACAGGGAGCCAATCACAGGACACTGCAACTGTAGATGGGGTGGAGGGGAAGTCCCAGTAAACAGTGCTGTCTATACAAATAATATTCCTATTAAATATACACAATAATTCCCTCTGCCTCCATGAATTTGGGGGCAGCACACATGTCCGGCTGAAAATTTGCAGATAGCCAGTTATGGGGCTTTTAACCAGCCAGGAGCTGATCCTGGCCTGTTAAATACTTTTGAATATTGGGGATAATTCTATAACAGAATCTGGGCACCAAGATTCTGTTATAGAATACTGGTAGATGAAACAAAAAAGTGAGGAGAATGGATGAGGATACCAACTGTTTTATATTTATTCACTTAAAAAATTCACTTAAAAAATTACATGTGCATAAACAGCGACCCGACACGGCCGTGTTTCGGCACAATGGCCTGCTTCAGGGGTCTTTATAACCTTGAATGATGTAGTTTAGAATGTTTGTTCCAAGGGAAATAACAGGAAACAAATCTCTCTGGTCTCCTCTCTTCAAAAATAATATATATGAGATATATATATTTTTTAAAACTCAGCTTTTTCACAATTTGCCGATAACTCTTAGGAGAGGAGTATTTAGATGCTCGTTTTTAAAAAAATATATATATCTCATATATATTATTTTTGAAGAGAGGAGACCAGAGAGATTTGTTTCCTGTTATTTCCCTTGGAACAAACATTCTAAACTACATCATTCAAGGTTATAAAGACCCCTGAAGCAGGCCATTGTGCCGAAACACGGCCGTGTCGGGTCGCTGTTTATGCACATGTAATTTTTTAAGTGAATTTTTTAAGTGAATAAATATAAAACAGTTGGTATCCTCATCCATTCTCCTCACTTTTTTGTTTCATCTTCACGGTGTCGTGAGGATTTTTTACCTCCTTTTTTGCCTTCGCATAGAATACTGGTATAAATCAGCATCAACGTGCCATTTAGGTGCACCAACCTACGCCATATCAATAGCAGGAGTAAGAGGGAACACCTAAATGTGGCAACTTAGCTTGTAACTTACAGTAGTCTTGTAAGGTAGATGTATAAGTTTTGATTCTGCCCATGCCCTGCCTATGCACCTCCCCTATGAACATCCCTTATATTTAAGCACTAAGTGAGTTTTGTGTTTTGTTTATAGTATAGTATAGTGCATAGTGTTCAGCTAGCACTTGTGCAAATAAATTATTATTGAATGCTGTTGGTGACACAAGGTTTTGTTCCAGCTCTGCCTTCAGAAATTCATCTACTGTATCTGGAATCTCTGTTAAGTTTTCTAGTCAGGTGCATAATCTTGTTGTTTGGTTGGATTCACGATTGTCTTTAAGAACCCCAACCAGGGGCGTAGCCAGACCTCGGCAGGAGGAGGTCCAGAGCCCGAGGTGGGGGGGCACAGTTTAGCCCGCCTACCCCAGCCACCGATCCCCTCCCTGCCACTTTGGACCCCCTCCCGCCACCGTCCCCCCCCGGTCGCTGCCGCTGACCCTGCCCGGTTGCCGCCACCGACACCAGGTACCTTTGCTGGCGAAGGTCCCCAACCCCCACCAGCCAGTCTTCTTCAGCGCCGGTCGACTCCGGCGTCTTCGCTGATGATCTGTTTCTGACTCCTGACGTCCTGCATGCACATCCTGTATGTAGCCCTATGCAGGATGTGCATGCAGGACATCAGGAGTCAGAAAGAGATTATCAGTGAAGGCACCGGAGTCGACCGGCGCTGAGAAAGACTTTGGCTGGCGGGGATTGGGCACCTCCGCCAGCAAAGGTACCTTGCGGTGGCGACGATGGGGGAGGGTCATCGGCGGCAGGGGGGTTGGCGGCGTCCAAGTGGAGGGGGCCAGGGCTTAATCTGTGGGGGCCCATGCCCCTTTGGCCCCACCTAGGTATGCCCCTGACCCCAACTACAGACTGTGATTAAAAATCTCCCAATGAGCAGGACCCCTCCAATCCTCCTTCCCAAATGAGCAGGCTCTTTCTGATCTCCCTTCTTCCTCCCCTGTGAAATGATCCGCCCCAACCCCCCTGCCCACCATCACTATAGGCCCTCCCTGGGTCTAGCTGGTATGCCTGGTATTCCAGTGGGAGTAGGAGTGAAGCCTACTTGCTCATGCTCCTGGTGGCAGCTTTCAGATTTCTCAGTCATAGTTCTAGTGGTAGAAGTGAGATCCACAGACCACCAGATCTGAATAAACAATCACCATTTTGAGAAGGAGTTTTTCTCTTTCCAAATATAGTTTTTTTTTCTATTTTTCTGTTTATGCTTTATTATGGCTACATTCTACATTCTTGCCTTGTATTTGTGCAGTCTCAGTTAATGATTAAGGTGTTTTGCAGGGCCAGCCTTAGCAATTATGGGACCCTGTGCGCACCAGTTTGGTGGACCCCTCTCAAGTCCTGGATTTCAAATCAGGTGTTAGGGATTTATTTATTTAAACAGAATTATTTAATCACTGACTGCTATTATAATTTCTGTGATTTACAAGCTCGGGATACCCTGGACTGGAAAGGCATCATATGGTGCTATCCCTCTGAGAAGTGTAAAACCAAATGGCGAGGAGGAATGAGAGGGAGGAGATGTAAGGGCTGGCTGGTGATACAGTGGGAGGAGTATAGAGCATCAGTGCTGAGAAGGAGGGGGAGGGAGAGAGAAGGAGATAGAGAGAGAGAGATGGAAAGGGAAAAGAAGCTTTACCTTTTGGTCAGCCTCCAGCTGCAGAGCTGACTCAGTTAAACGCAAGGCCCTATGTGACCACCCCTGTTTAGTGTTACCATATTTTGTCCCTCAAAAGGAGGACACATGCCCTGCCCCACCACACACCCCGCCCCACCCCCTGTCACGCCCTAGCTCCGCCCCTGTCACATTTCCCCTTACCTTACTACTGCCCTGGTGGTCTAGTGACCTCTTCGGGGCAGGAAAAAGCCCCATCTTTCCTGCCCGCCCTGCATGCATCCTCCGTGTTGCTGATCTCAGCGCCGATTCAAAATGGCCGCCGAGAGTTGATGTCTCGTGAGGTCACTTCAACTCTCAGCGGCCATTTTGAATCTGCGCTGAGATCAGGAATACGAAGGATGCATGCAGGGCAGCGCTCCGGGCAGGAAAGAGGGGGCTCTTTCCTGCCCCGAAGGTGGAAGAGGTAACTTGACCACCAAGGCAGTAGTAAATAAGGGGCGGGGAGGCTAGCAATCTGCCCGTTTGTCCGGATTTCTGGATAAACGGGCAGGCTGGCGGGTGATCCATCAGCCTGCCCGCTTGTCCAGAAATCCGGACGAATGGGCAGCTTGGCAAAACCCGCCCGGTTGCCCGGACATGTCCTCAAAAAGAGGACATGTCCGGGTAAATCCGGACATATGGTAACCCTACCCCTGTTGCCCCTGCTTAAGGCTGGCCATGGTGCGTTGGCTGTTATCCACTGGGAAACCATACTATCCCACTTAGTGCTGCAGCTGTTTGTGCTGTCTTATTAAGTGCTGCTGAATATCATGGGGGGGGGGGGGGGGGGGGGGGCAACTACTGCAATTTAACCAGGAAGGAGCCACTCCTGCCAAGTTAAATAATTAAAAACAAAACGGCCCCATAATTGTAAACTGTCCTGATGTCTTCTGTGGTGAAACGTGGCATATCACGCTACCAATAAACTGAAACTGAAACTATTTTCGTATCTCACTACAGTAAAACTGAGCTATTACATTCGTCCTATGAGACGTTTCATGTCTTATATCCTTCCAGTGTTATTTCTGCGTTGCATATTACCTGAAACCTCACTATAGCAGTTTCAAGGTAGGGCCCAAGCTAAAAACCCACCTCTTTGATGCTGCTTTTGAGCCCTAACCACCGCTCACTTGCCTATACCTTTTATCCCCTCCTCTTTAATTCCACTTACCTCTTAGTTGTTCTGTCTGTTTACCTGTCTTATCTAGATTGTAAGCTCTTTGAGCATGGACTGTCTTTATGTGTATGGTGTACAGCGCTGCGTATGCCTTGTAGCGCTATAGAAGTGATAAGTAGTAGTAGCAGTAGTAGGGTCCCATTAGAAGTGTCACCACCAAGACATCAGAATGCACACCAGTTTTCTTATTTTCTTGACTCTGTGTCATTTCTTTGTGAAATTGTAGGCCATGAAATTGAAACACAGTATTTAATAAAACTGAAACGTAGAAACAGAAAAATGTAGGCAGATAAAGACCATATGGCCAATCCAGTTTGCCCATCCATGCCATCTACTCTCCTGATCACTCCCTTAGAGATCCTATGTACTTTGTCCCAAGCTCTCTTGAATTCAGATACTGTTTTTGTCTCCACCACATCCATCAGGAGACCTTTCCATGAATTCATCACCCTTTCTGTGAAAAAGTATTTCCTTAGGTTACTTCTGAGTCTATCCCCTTTCACCTTCATCCTATGCCCCCTCTTTCTAGAGCTTCCTTTCAATTGAAAGAGACTTGCCTCCTATGCATTTATGTTGCATAGGTATTTAAATGTCTCTATCTTATCTCCCTTCTCCTATATACTTTCTTCCAAAGTATACATATTGAGATCTTTAAGTTTGTCCCCACACGCTTTATGATGAAGGCCACTGACCATTTTAGTAGCCGCTCTCTGGACTGACTCCATCCTGTTTATATCTTTTTGAAGGTGCGGTCTCCACAATTACATGTACTAACTGATTAGCAGAGGATTAGCATATGAGCCTTTACCATCTACAAAATAGGTGGTGGAAAGTGCTTTTGCACTTATATATTTTTAATGGATGTGCACTAATAGTAAAATTAGCACAGGGCCATTAACAGAGTGGAGGAGTGGCCTAGTGGTTAAGCATTGGTCTTGTAATTCAGAGGTGGCCAGTTCAAATCCCACTACTGCTCTTTGTGATCTTGGCCAAGTCACTTAACCCTCCATTACCTCAAGTACAAGCTTAGATTATGAGCCCTCCTGGGACAGAGAAATATCTAGTGGAACTCACATTGAGCTACTACTGAAAAAGGTGTGAGCAAAATCAGTAAATAATAGTTTAGATTCTGTTGCTACTATTTGAGATTCTACATGGAATGTTGCTATTCCACTAGCAACATTCCATGTAGAAGCCTGTCCTTGCAGATGAGCAACGCGGCCACGCAGGCTTCTGTTTCTGTGAGTCTGACGTCCTGCAAGTACGTGCAGGACGTCAGACTCACAGAAACAGAAGCCTGCGTGGCCGCATTGCTGATCTGCAAGGGCAGGCTTCTACATGGAATGTTGCTAGTAGAGGAGTAGCCTAGTGGTTAGTGCAGTGGAACATAGAATGTTGCTAGCTACTAGTGGAGATTCTGTTGCTACTATTTGAGATTCTACATGAAACACCACTGATAGTGGAGGAGCGGCCTAGTGGTTAGAGCACCAGTCTTACAATCCAGAGATGGCCAGTTCAAATCCCACTGCTGCTCCTTGTGATCTTGGCCAAGTCACTTAATCCTCCATTGCCTCAGGTACAAACTTAGATTGTGAGCCCTTCTGGGACAGAGAAATATCCAGAGTATCTGAATATAACTCACCTTGAGCTACTACTGAAAAAGGTATAAGCAAAATCTAAATAAATAATTAAAAAAAAAAATCAGTCATTTTCTGACTGTGGTAAAAATGGCCTTTGTGCGGGATAGACCTGTGTAAAGAGCATGCTAAGGTCACTTTTTACTGCAGCATAGTAAAAGGGCCCCTTAAATTGTAAACTCTCTAGGGAAAGGGAAATACTTACTGTAAGATTAAGGGTAAGTGTAAGGATATTGTACTTGAATTTAACTTACCATGAGTTAGTAGATGTAATCTAAATCCAATTAAATATAAAAGTCCAAATAGAACATGGAAATTGGCCACTTGGAAACAGCAGAACTGCCAAGGGTGCCCCTATTTGTGAGGTCACACATTTTTAAGTAGATGGAACAAAATATTTCTTGTTAAAAATAGGTTTATTTAATGAGCAAAAGTTCAGGAGCTCTGGTATTAAAACAATAGGAACATATAATCAAAATATACACATTTATCAAGAAGTCTTATCACCTTTCACTATTTGAGCCCAGAGATTCCTGGGCTACTGTAATAATTCAGCAGCTGTGTTCTGACATTTGATCAAAGTGACTTCAAAGAGGCTTCTAATGCCTTTCTTTCTGCTCACAAATGACTGAATCAGTTTAGTCTAATGAAAATAACAATTTAAAACTCAGTCCGCTGTGCTATGCAATGAGAATGACCCTAAGAGAGGCTATGCTTGGGTTCCCAAGTCAGTGAGAGGGTATTGAGTGTACAGGTGTTGTGATGGCACAGGTGAGTTATGAATGTTCTTGATGGCATGCTTAGACTACATCATTCTTCGATGTCAATGCCTCTTCCAGTTAGCATGAAAGAAGGAGTTATTGTTTCCTACCTTTATAATGACGCAAAGGAAGAGATAATGCAGCTGGAGAGGTTAAAGGAAAAATGTAAGCCAGGCATGGGTAGACCAAAGTTCTGAAATTAGTGAAACTTCCCCTTCTATGGGAAAGAAATGGAGAAGGAACACCAGTGTATCATGGCCGAATGATTGAGGCAATGGATTAGAAATCCATTGGGGTCTCCCCATATAGGTTCAAATCCTGATGACTACAGGGCAAAAACTTTCCTGCCTGCTAAAGAGTCATTGGTGTGCCCCTTTGTGTGGGTTTTGTGCGGGGCACAGTGGTTACCTTGTAAAGTCATAGGTTTTTACAGAATTCTATGGTTGCGTTAAATTAATTTGTTGCATTGTGATTTTCTCCTTGCCATCCCATTAGGGAATTGGTCCTTGAGTATTTCGGGGATAATTCCATAAAACAGGCACTACAATTAAGCCCATTAAGCATGTAATGATTAGCAAAATGACATAGATGTTGTATGTGTGCACATGCATGCATAAATGACAACATTCTGCCTAAGCTTTAGTCTGTAAATATGTGCGTATCTTACAAAATGCATATTTGACAGACAGGCATAGACATAGACGGAGTCTTTGCAGAGTGTGGGCAGGACTCCTATTTAGGCACATAACTTATAGAATACTATAAGTTATGGCATATTGCCAGCATTTTGACATGAGAATTTACACCAGCTCTCTGGCTAGCATAAGTGCTCATGCCTAAATTATAGGTGCGTATTTCACCTGTTACACTAGTAACCTATATAGGAAAGATGGTACCTGCTTTCCCCATACTGGATGCAGCCAGGGCAATGGACAGGAGTGAATGGATATTGTTCCTGGCCCAATGGATCCCAGTATGGATTCAGGTAGGCCCATTGGGCCAGAAGTGTGTGGGGAGGGGGGGAGGGCTGCTGTTGCCAAACCTGTCACTGGCAAGACAAAACCCAGCCTGTTTTTTATTTGCCAATGACAGGAAATGACAAGAGGATATCAAACAACATTTCCTCTGTTATTAACAATTGTTCTTCCTTAGAGAGCACTGGTATGGCTGTTTGGTCCTTCAGAGGGGCACAGGGATAACCTCCACAGAGCAGCTGTTACAAATCTGAAAATCAGTGGAATGATTTCATCAGGCCTACAAGAATACACTAAAATAAATTGCATAGTGTAGCACTTACAACCCTAAACAGCAGTAATATGACTACCTCAGTGTTCCAAGAAATCACCGGGGAAAATCTGAATGGATACATGGGGTAACTCTGTTGGAAATAGGGTTGAAATAACCTGCAAGGAAGGACAAGGATTAAAACTTAAAATTCAATGGAATACTAAATATCCCTTCACTCATCCCTTCATGCATGCAGGCAACATTTATTTAAGGTTCAGTGGTTCTATTTGCATTAGTGCAATTCATTTAGCTTAAAATGCATCAACTCCAGGACAAAAAGACAGCCAGCCAGCCAGACAGCCAGCCAGTTACCTCCTGCCTTGCCCCAGACAAAATATCATGATGCAATAATGATCCATAGAGAATGTGTGTCAAGCTTTTCCTGTTGTCATCTATTGTAAACTGAGAATGGATGAATAAAGGGCTGTTTAATTATTTATGATTAAAATAGCAAGCACACATCCAGTTCTAAGAATTGTTAATTATTTATTTAGCACGCACTGTCTCAGAGGTACAACTCTTATTATGTACATGAAGTGTCTGTCGTATTCTATTACTTGCAAGCACAAGATTTTTGTTAACGTTTTGAAGTGAGTATAACACACAACTTTTAGATTTTTTTTCCACTTTCTAAAAAGCCAAAAAGAATGAATTTTCTTTAGTGAGTGTATTAGCAGCATGTGTTAATGTTAAGGATGTGCATGGCCAAATAAATATTTGGTTCGTATTCATTCTAAACAAATTTTCCTAATTTTTAGGGTTTTTTCAATTCCATTTATTTCACATATTTATTTCTTAGGATTTATTTACCATCTTTTTGAAGGAATTCACTCAAGGTGGTGTGCAGTAAGAATAGATCAAACATAGGCAATTACAGCAGTAAAAATATTCAAGTAACAATACAAAATATGGCATGAAGGGGCATAATCGAATGGAAACGCCTATCTCCATGGGCGTTTATCTCTGAGAACGGGTCCGTGAAGGGGCGGGCCGAACCGAATTTTCAAAAAAATGGACGTTTTTGAGCTGGCCGTTTGTTTTTTTTAGCGATAATGGAAACTAAAAACGCCCAGCTCAAAAACGTCCTAATCCGAGCCATTTGGTCGTGGGATGGGCCACGATTCGTAGTACACTCGCCCCCTGATATGCCAGGACACCAACTGGGCACCCTAGGTCAGTGCGGTGGACTTCAGAAAAAGCTCCCATATGCATAGCTCCCTTACCACGGGTGCTGAGCTCCCAACCCTCAAAACCCACTACCCACAAACGTACAACACTACCATAGCTTTTAGAGGTGAAGGGGGCACCTACATGTGGGTACAGTGGGTTTTGGAGGCCTCCCATTTACCAGCACAAGTGTTACAGGTGGGGGGGGATGGGCCTGGGTCCACCTGGCTGAAGTGCACTGCGGTACCCACTAAAAGTGCTCCAGGGACCTGCATACATGCAGGCCTCTAGGACTGGTTGCTGCTATATAACATTGGCACACCAGTTGACACCTGAAGACTAATCTCTCCGAAAACGTCCTTTATTGGAATAACCGCCTTTACTCACAGTTAACTGCAGATCAGAGGTTGTGCCCCACTGGCAACGAGTCTCCCTGGTACTGAGATTAGCAGTAGGTCAGAGCTGGCAGAATGCTGTACAATGCCCTCTTTCAGCCACATTCAAGGGAAGAACTAAGTTCTGTAACGTGGCTAACACAGGAAAGGGAACTAAAACTGGCTTACAAAAATGGCCACTACCGAATGGACTACAACAGGAAACACAACAGGGCACACTCTGACCCAGTAGGCAGGGGGAAAAGCACCATGGGAGAAGAGCCTACCAACTACCAACATCGTGAGACTGTAATACAAGCTAATGAAATCATGGAGCCCAATACCCTACACCCACCACAATGCAATGCCTATGTGACCCTGTACTGCACCTGAGAGCCACATCTGACCCAGGGAAAGGCTGTGACAGGATCGCACACATTCTGTTGTCATGGAGGTGGGTACGGCATTTGAGGCTGGCATAGAGGCTGGAAAAAAAGTTTGTAAAGTGGGGTTTTTTTGGTGGGAGGGGGTTAGTGACCACTGGGGGAGTCCGGGGAGGTCATTCCCGATTCCCTCCAGTGGTCATCTGGGCAGCTGGAGCACTTTTTTGGGACTTGTTCGTGAAAAAAAAGGGTCCAAAAAAAGTGTCCCAAAATCGCGGTAAAAACGCCTTTTTTTCGATTATCAACTGATAACCACGCCCCAGTTCCGCCTCCACCACGCCTCCGACATGCCCCCGTCAACTTTATTCGTTTCTGCGATGGAGTGCAGTTGGAAACACCCAAAATCGGCCTTCGATTATACCAATTTGGGCGCCTTTGCGAGACAAACGTCTATCTCCCGATTTAGGTCACACTATAGGCGTTTTTCTCTTTCAGAAATAAGCTGGATAGTATACTGCTTGCAATGGCAACAGAATACGCAATGGAACATTATAATTGGTAGTGAAGGGTAAGGCAAAGTTGTAACATATAGATGAGTAAGAAAGTAGGAAGAATTTGAAAGTAAGGTGACTGATTTGAAGAAAGTTGCACATGAGGTCAGAAAGATGGTTAAATATTATCTCAGTTAGGCTAGGAGTGGATAGACATGTCCTGCTGCAGTATGTGCAGCCCGAGTTAGTGTGTGTGTGTGTGTGTGTGTGTGTCATATTGTCTTTATTGAAACTTGCAACAAGACAAACCAAGCATACAAACAAGCGATAAAACAAGCAATAAAACCCGCTAACTAATACATAAATAAAACCTTACTGGCCAATACCCCCGCCCCTCAACAAACCCTCCCACTCAGGGAGGCTGAAACGAAAAACCCCTCCAATGCCTTGCCCACTGTAGTCCAGAACAATGCTCCTTCTCCCTCACTGCCAGCTGCTGGACAAAATGTACCACATCCCCTGCCACCTCCTGTACAGACAGCCACTTCCGATATAATGAAGCTTGGCAGCGTGCCTGCCACAGGAAGTAACAAAGGGCTGCAGCGATGATATACAGTGTCTCCCTACACCACCCCTTTCCTTTTGGAAACCCTCCATAGGCCCATTCTGCATAAGATAGCTGGTGGAAGAAAGGAATCCCTAATTGGCGGGCTACTGCCTGACAGACTTGTTGATTGAACGGGCACTTGAGGAGGAAGTGGTCCATTGTTTCATCCTCCGTCACGCACTCCCCCCTCGGGCACTTACGATCATTGCTGTTTCTATTTTTCATGTTAGCTCGAACATAAAGCCGGCTGTGGAAAGTCAGCCAGGCCATGTCCGCAATCTTCCGGGGGAGGCGTGATGAATTGAGGAAAGCCAGACCTTCCTCCTGTAGTGGACCTGGGCAGTCCCTCAAGGCTAGACGTGTTGAAAAGTGTGTCTGAATAATGCGGTGTTGTAGCTGCCTCCTGTCCTCCTTCTGGATTTCCTGTACTGTGATACCCCATCTCTTCACCAATCTCAACAGAGGTGAGATGTACTGTGGCAAGTATCCCGCCTTCCCTCGCAGGGGCATTGCCTGACCTCCCCTCACCCAATCCCTCAAGTACCGCTGAAGCCAGGAGGCCATGCAGTCTGCCCAAGCCGGCCTCCCTTCCCGCAAGACCCCTCCCAGATTTTGTTGGAAAAAGAAACAACTAAAATGTACCACAGGGTTGACCATTCCCAACCCCCCCTCCCTTTTGGGCAAATAGGTCACCTCCCTCCGGATAATATTCATCCTGTTCCCCCATAGCTGTTGGAAAAACAAGCTGTATACTCTGGCATGTAACGATATAGGCAGTAAACAGACCTTGGATATGAACAGGAGAAGGGGTATCAGATAGGTCTTAATGACATGCAGTTTTTCCACAAACCGCAACTTATATGATTTCCACTGGGCCACCCTTTCCTCGACTCTCCCCAGCCCCTTCTCCCAGTTGATCGTATCATAGTCCTGTCTGCCTACCCAGAGACCCAGGATCCGTACTTCATCCCTTGCTACTGGGTACTGACTGGGAAGTTTGAAAGCTGGTCTGCCCTGTCCTACCCAAATTGCGGAGCTCTTATTCTGGTTTATCTGGGCCCCCGCAGCCTGTGTGTATTCTGCCATCCAGGTCTGAACTCGCTCGGCTTCCTCCTTGCTACTGATTACTACTGTGACATCATCTGCGTAGGCGACACATCGCCATGTGTGTGAACCCAAAGAGATGCCCTCTAGTTGACCGCTAAACCCTCCACTCAACCTTCTGAGGAAAGGATCTAAGGAAAGGACGTACAGCAAGGGGCTGAGGGGACACCCCTGCCGTACCCCTGACCTCACTGCAAAGCTCTTGCCCACCCAACCATTTATTAGAGTGCTACTCCTTGCATTGCGATACAAAGTCTGGATCCACCCTATAAACTGGTCGGGTATCCCATAGCACCGAAGCACTAGCCATAGGTACTCCTGGGACACCCTGTCAAAAGCCTTAGACTGATCAAGGGTCAGCAAATACTTTCCCTTTGTCCCACCTTGACTCCTTTCCACTATTTCACGGATGGTACAAACTGCTTCCACTGCCCCTTTCCCCTTCACCGAGCAAAACTGTGCTGAGGACAAGAGACCACCCACTGCCCCAGCCAGGCGGTTGTAAATAATCCTGGCCATTATTTTCCTATCTACATTCAGAAGACTTATGGGTCTCCAGTTCTCGATAAGTTCCAGATTTCCCTTCTTTGCGAGGAGAACCAAAATAGAACACTGCTGTGAAGGGGCCAAACGCCCGTTCTGCAAACAATTATTAAAAATTGCAGCTAACACTGGAATCAGGACCACACGGAATTTTTTGTAGAACTCTGGGGTCAGCCCATCGGGACCCGGAGTTGTACGTGCTGATAGCGTATCAATAGCATCATCTACCTCTCCTGTGGTAATGGGCCTAAGCAGTTGTTCCATCTCCCCCTCCGAAACCTTTTCCAAGCCTGGGGCACTCTGCACGTATGATAGCATGAAGTTAGAAACCAAGCTCTCTTTCCCCCACAATTGGGTGTAAAACCGAATGACCCTGGCCTCGATTGAACGTTGGTTCGTCAATCGCTGCCCTGCTTCATCTCTCATAGCATAAATGACCTTGTGTCCTACTGCTACCTTGCAATTCTGGAAAGGATCCGGGGAATACCGATGCCCATATTCCCTTTCCAGAAGCAAAGCAGCGTATCGATCATATTGCAACAGCCTCAACTGGGCCTGCAAAGCTTCTATCTCTCCCTTCTCTAGATGGTTGGAGACCGCGTGGTCCAATTGCTTACGAAGACGACAGCACTGTGCCTGTAACCCCAGACTCTGCTTCCTGGCTAGGGACCGGAAAAGGGCCTTGACTCGCCCCTTTACCATGTCCCACCAGGCTCCCTTATCATCCATCACCTCCCATAGTGTTTCTTGGTCTGCTAAAAAACCCTCAAATATTTGTCTGTTTTCCTCTACTTCTAATAACTTTGCACTCAGTTTCCAAAATCCTGGGCCTTTCTGCGCCCCTTCGCATATTGTTAAGACTGTGGAAACTAAGGCATGATCTGAATATTCCGTCCATCTATTCGGCTGCCCCTGAAACTTAGCCAACCCGCCTACAAAGAGCCAGTCAATACGGCTCTCCGTGTCTCCCCTTCTAAAAGTGAACCCCTTCCCTCCCGCCACCTCCAGTCTTGCCTGTTTTACAATTGCTGCCAGCTGGAGGCTGTCATAACCCACCTGACGCCTGGACCCCTTTCTATCTGCTTGCTGTAAGACCATATTAAAGTCTCCTCCAAATACCACCAATTTGCTTGTATATAAATACGGTTTCACCCGGAGCAACAGCTGCTTGCGTTCCCAACTAATCTGGGGCCCATAAAAGTTAATGATTCGCACTGCTACCCCTCTAATGAAAACGTCTAAGACAACACACCTCCCTATCTCCACCTCTATTTCCCTCGTAATCTCCACTTCTCGGGTGGCAAAAAGAATAGCCACCCCTGCGCATCTTTCTTTGGCCAGAGACCAGAATGAGGGCCCCCCTTTCCAATCTCTCTTGGCCCGGTGCAGGAGCTGCAAAGAATCCAAATGAGTCTCCTGCAACAGGATGCAGTCTACCTTGCACTGGGTCAAATCGCTAAAGGCGACAAATCTAGTTCTCTCTGCCTTTATGCTGGCTACATTCAGAGTTGCAAAGATTAAGGACAAGGCAGCCATGGTTTATTTCTTAAATTTCTTACCCCTCCTCATCTCTTCACCGCAATCCCTCTTCACAGATATTCCTGCCCCCATCATTTCTTCAGGATCCTCTATAATTTCTTCTAATTCCAAATCCTCCCACTCTGAGTCATCTTCCCCGGCTTTCTTTCTACCCTTTTTTTTTTTCTTGGTTTCCTCTGGACCAGCCCTTTCCCCTTTCATCCCTTCCTTACCCTCCTCTATTTCCTGCATGAGGCCCTTCGTTAAACTAGTAGGATGTGATGTTAGACTTGGGGGTAACACTGCTGGCTCCTCTCTGTTAAGTCTTTCAGATGATTCATTCCTTGCTCCCCTCCCCTCCCTCCTCTTCTCCTCCAAAACCTCCCTTTGGGGTGGATTCATCTCAAGATCACCCTCTCCTTCACCTGAAACCTGAAACACTGCATATCGATTACTCTGGCTCTTCTCCAGAATATCTGTTCTCCCCGCTTGGGCTAGCCCCCTCCCCTCCTTCCTCCGACCCCCCTTCCCTCCATGTTTCCCTACCAGGGTCCATGCTTCCCCTTCTTCTCCCCCCTTCTCCCCACCTCCTTCTTCCATCCTTTCACAAATACCCCTTCTTTGAATGTGATCCAAACCTGATGCCCTTTTCTCCCCCTTTCCCTTTCCCTTAGTGCCTGCCTCTGTATGAATAGTGGTATTTGATTTATCCATTAATCCCTTTAATGCTTCCCGCTTCTGTCCTTGTATCCTTGTAGTTTCTGCTTGTGCCCCTTCCTCCCCCCTCCTCTCTTCCTCTACCTGATTGTGCGATGCTTGTGGGCACTTGCTAAAAGGGTGCCCCAAGCCTCCACACAGGTTACAGCGTATGGTAGTGCAGTCGCTGGTGTCATGATCTGTACTACCACATCGCGAGCACTTTAACACTGTACATGACATGCTTAAGTGACGGAAAGATCCGCACCTGTAGCACTGTCTGGGTTGTCCTGCATAAAAGCATTGAATTCGATCCCTTCCAATGTATGCGGCTGAAGGTATATGTTGGGTGACATAGCCTGCCTGTTTTAATTTTACAAGGGCACTCCACCCCCCCGCCCACACACGACTCTGGTCTGGTATTTTGCTTAATGGGGTCCTAATTTCGGCATACCGTCCCAACCAGTATGACAGGTCTGCAGCCATAAGAGATTCATTACGTACCAAAATGGTAATCTGGACTGCGTCCTGTCTACTGATGGGGACAGCCTTAAAATCCACCCATCTACCCTGATGCTGCACCTCTGTGTACTTTTCCCAAAACAGGTCCAAACCTCGCCCTGTTAAGAAACTAATATCATATTCAGGGATTCCCACAGGGTGTATGCATGCATACAAATCTTCAGGGATAAAGCCAAGGGAGAATACCATTCTTAAAACAACCTCTCTAGGTGGTGCTACCCCTGTGCCCACCCAACGCAGCTGGACAACATTTCGACGTTTTGGGGTAACACCGCTCCCGGGACCCCGCAACGGACCAGAAAATGGATTTCCCCTTGTCTCCATGTCTGACTCCTGCCTCCCCTCCTCCTTCCCTGTCTCTGCCCCTCCTCCCCGTACTACTGCTGCAAAGGATAAAGGGGCTGATACCAGTATGCTCCCCCCTTCCCCACTCCCTTCCTGCCTTCCTCCCCTCCCCCTCTCTTCCCCTCCCTCCTCTCCCATGTCCACTAACCCCACTATGTTCAGTTCACTTGTGCTGTTTCTGTCTCTTCCCCCTCTGCAATATTCTACTTCCAGTCCTTTGCCAGTTGCTGCTGTTCCCAACCAGCACTCGTTCCCTTGCTCTGCAACTGTCCCACTCAGACCAGGTCTGGGATCTGTCTCCTCTTGTAGCTGACACTCTCCTCCATGCACTTTCTCTGTTTCTGACACTGTCATACTCAGTCTGAGTCTTGGCTCCGCCTCCTGGTGCAGCTGACACTCTCCTTCATGTACTCTCTCTGTATCTGGCACTGTCTTACTCAGTCTGGGTCTTGGCTCTGCCTCCTGGTGCAGCTGACACTCTCCTCCATGCTCTGTCTTACTGGGTCTGGGACTTGGCTCCGCCCCCTGGTGCAACTGACACTCTCCTTCATGTACTCTCTCTGTATCTGGCAATGTCTTACTCAGTCTGGGTCTTGGCTCCACCTCCTGGTGCAGCTGACACTCTCCTCCATGCCCTGTCTCACTCGATCTGGGTCTTGGCTCCGCCTCCTGGTGCAGCTGACACTCTCCACAATTCTCTCTCTCCTTTCTGGGACTCCTGCTTTGATGGGCATGAGTTTCTGAGAAGCTCCCTTCTGCTCTTTCTTCTTGTTTCTGAGTGGCAGAATCTATTGGGAGCAGGGTTGCCAGGTAGAAATTTTTTTTCCAGCCCAATCCGGGCCAGAAACCAGCCCAAAACCCGCCCAAACACAAACCCCGCCCCTGACACCCCCACCCCCGCGTCACCGGCCCCGCCCCCGCCGTCACCGGCCCCGCCTCCCACGTCATCAGGCCCGCCTCCCCGTCATCAGCCCCGCCTCCCACGTCATCGGGCCCGCCTCCCCGTCATCAGCCCCGCCTCCCCGTCATCGGCCCCGCCTCCCACGTCATCGGCCCCGCCTCTCACGTCATCGGCCCCGCCCAAAACATCACTAACCCCGCCCAAAAACGTCACTAACCCCGCCCCCCGCGGCCGAAAAAAATCAAAAAGCCGCCCAAAAAGCCGCCCGGAAGCCTTAAAAACCGCCCAAAAAACCGCAACCCGCCGCGGGCAAAAATTTCCCGCGGCGGGGCGCGGAAAACCGCCCAATTGGGCGGTAAAACCGCCCACCTGGCAACACTGATTGGGAGCCCCTGCCTGTCACTGAGCTTCCCCCATGATGTCATCAGCACTTCTGATTGAGATTGGATGGCAGCTCTTGGACAGCCCTGCTCAGAGGTCTGCCCTATCAATTCTGTCCATGAGTGACTGTGGTGTTCCCACGATGTTCCCGCCCTCTGTCCACCATATTTGCTCTCAGCTTCTTCCATCTCTTGTAGTACTCCACTACTCCATTCCTGTACTTTCCCATCCTCTTTAGTCTCTGTCTCCATCTGCAAAACCCCTTGTTTTTGCTCTACTTTCCCTCCCGTTGTTCCTGGTAACTTCTGTACTTGCTCAGTGTGTAGTGATTCTTCTCCTACCTCAGCATTCAAACTGTTCTGATTCTCCTCAGCATTCAAACTGTTCTGATTCTCCAGGCTGTCTTTCTTCTCTGTCTCTCCCAGCAAACCTGAGCTCTTCTCTGTGGGTTCGGCTATGCCCTGCCAGCTCTCTAAGTATAAGGGACGTTTTTGAATCTTTTTCAGTTTCATAGCTCTTTTGTGTTCCAAACTTGCCAGGCTCTCTTGCTGCATGCAGTGCTGGAGCCCCTCCTTATCCACAGTACCTGCCACAACTGGATTAGGAGCCTCTGTTCTACAAGGCTGGTAAGTGGATGGAGCACCTAGCTCTTGGGAATCCTGTAGGAAATAAAATACTGGTGATAACTGGGAATTATTTGTGTCAGTCTTGTCTTTCCCTCCTTCTGGCTGCTGCTGTTTCTCTTCCCCTGCTGTCCCTTCCAGCATAGCCTCTGGGGTGTCTGGAACCACGGAGTCCTGTGTGTCTCTGGGTTCTGCTTCCTGCTGGATCTGGGACTGCGTCTGGGTCTGCTGCATGCGTTCCCTGTTCAGGAAAACCTCACGAAGGGGATTATCTCTGCAGTTCTTTAGTTTTTGCAGCTGCCTTTGTTTTGCTGTAAGCCGCTTCTGGAGTGCTTCAACTCCCTTAACATACTTGTCTCGTGGGCCAGTGGAAGCCAGGTTACACATAGTTTTTGCTAGCTTCAGCCACTTCCTCAGTACCTCTATTTCACCTTCTACTCGATTCATTTTCTTCACTGATCTAATTACCTCTTCAGGAGTCATATGCTGGGCCTCTTTCTTCTGCCAGGCCCTAGGCCTGGATTCCTTCTCCTCCTCTTCTTCCTCACTAACGTCCTCTTCAGACTCTCCGCTATTCTCTTCCACCACCTCTCCTCTGATACTGGATGCAGAGAACCCTGCTCTGGAACCCGGGCCCTGCCTTCTTGCCCCCTGTTCTTCACCCAGCTTAGGAATGTTATGGCCAGGACTTACAGTCAGGGTGAGCTGGCTCCTCAGCAAGCGCTGCTGGGCTCTGGTCCTTCCTCCGTCCACAGGCCTGGGCTCTCCTGGTTCTCCTGGTTGCATGCTTGGGGCTTGGGTGGAGGAAGCCTCCCCTTCATAGTGTTTCTCAGCTCCAAGTGTGCTAGGCCTTTCAGCCTGGGGCCCTCCTGCAGGGGGGCCCCCTCCCCTCTGCATTGTTCAGCAGCCACAGGGTACAGCAGCTCTCCTTTCAGCACCTCTTCACCACAGGTCTGTAGTGTGTGTGTGTGTGTGTGTGTGTGTGTGTGTGTGTGTGTGTGCCTTTTACTAAGCCGTGGTAAAAAGTGGCCTGCGGTAGTGCAAGCTCATTTTTTGGGTATGTGCTGGGCCATTGTTTACCACGTCTAGGAAAAGGGGCTGGAAAATAGATGTGCACTAAAATTGAAACCAGCACATGTCCAGTTTCGGCCTGAGATCTTACCGCAACCCACTGACCTAGAGGTAAGGTCTCACGTGCTACCTGCACAGTAAGCATACAGCGCATGTCAATTGCTGTTTACTGCTGGGTAAGTGTCCCGCAGTAGAAAATAGAAAATGATTGTCTACTGCAGGATTTGGCGTGCACCAAATTTAGAATTACCGCCTAGCTCACACACTAGCCAGGCAGTAGTGACAATCGGAGGAGGAGTGGTCTAGTGGTTAGAGCACTGGTCTTGCAATCCAGAGGTGGCTGGTTCAAATCCCACTGCAGCTCCTTGTGATCTTCGGTAAATCACATAACCCTCCATTGCCTCAGGTACAAACTTAGATTGTGAGCCCTCCTGGGACAGAGAAATATCTAGTGTACCTGAATGTAACTCACCTTAAGCTAGTACTGAAAAAGGTGTGAGCAAAATATAAATAAATTTAGTGGATGCTGTACATGTGTAGGCCCTCCCATGTCCTTGTAAAAGGGCTCCTTTATAAATAGTGCTGAAAACTCAGTCCTAAAAAAATAACACACTAACCACTGGATTCTATCTATCATGCCTAATGTTCCATACCAAAATCCAAGTGCATTTTATAACAATGCACATACCTTGACTTAACAAGCCAATCAGCATTTTTAACAGCACTTAACAAGCAATAATGAGCACTAATTAGCAATAATTAAAATTTATATGCATAACTTGCTAGGCATATTCCGTAATGCAGAAAGCCTAAATTCTAAAGTGTGGAGCCAAAAAGGGGTGTGGTTATAGTTGGGGAAATGGGCTAACTTTAGATGCGAGGATTTGCACTAAGAAAATCCTGGTGTAAATCCTTGCATCTAAAATATTCTATAACAGTGCACATAAAGTTTAGGAACGCCCCGGATCTGCCCATAAACCTCCAATGGCTGCACCCCCCCCTTTTGGAGCCTCATGTAATATAAAATTTATACTCAGATCTCTGCGACTAAAAATGCACATGTAAATGTCAATTAATGTCAATTGGTGCTGATAATTGATTATTAGCACCCAATTATTGGCACTAATTGGCGCATTATTCAGTTAAAATTGTACGTACAAATTGGATGCATGCCTAAATCTGTGCACATAATTTTAAGCACCATTTATAGAATTTCAGGGATGTCCCCCAGATTCTATATATAACTCTCAATGTTGTGTGTTGAAATTTGGGCGTGCACATCTTAATTGATTTAATGAGCCATTTACTAGCAATAATATAAAGCTTGGTGTCTAATTCTCATAATGCGACTCTAAAAAAGAGGGTGTGGCCAGGAGCATTCTGAAATGTTGCATGCTGAGTTACAGAATACTGCCTTATCGCGACTAACTTGGGTGCCAGCATTTACACCAGTGTTTAGCAGACATAAGTCTGGGCACCCAAAATTTAGGCACAGGATCCATGCTAAATACCCTTCTATATAAGGCATGTGCCCTGTATAGAATAGTGCTTAGTGCTGAGTTTTTTTTCAGCATTATTGATAGAGTTCCCTCCTGTATACATACAAGAACTTTTTTATGCATGCAACTCTCGTGATTATACCTACAATATATAAGAGTATAGAAAAGTGTTTACATTTAAAGGGGCTTGTATTCAATGCAATTTAGCTGGCCGCTGACTGGTTAAATCGCGTGGTTGGGGATAGTCGCTAATTTTCAGTAGCACATAACTGGCTAAGTGAAACTGAAATTTGCACTTAGTGTCTAACTCAAAGTGAGCTATGTTGGGGGTGTTCTGTGGGCAGAGTCAGCAGTTGGCCACTGAAGTGCTGACATTCAGCACTTCAGTAACCAGTTGTAGTGCATAAATGGAACCATTTTTAGGCACTAGCCCACAGCTGCTTAAGTACTGTATATTGACTTAAGTGGCCATGTGTTCGCCAGCTTAAAAATAACCGGATATTCAAAGCTGAAGCCCACACAGGTTCCGGATTTAAATATCCGGGAATAACTTTGTCAGCAGTGACCAAAATGTTCAGTGCTGCCGGCTGAATATTAGACCCAAAATGTTTAGGCACCCAAATAAACTGAATGCATGTTCCCTCTAAGCTGCAGCGCCTCTTACTCTTAGTCCTTGCCTTTATCTGGCAGCAGGCCAAGAAGACAAAACAGCATGCGATAATGCTAGCAGATGGGAACATATATAGCCAGACCTGCTCGGCCTGCCGTGGAACCAGTGGCATTATCTTGGAGGCACAGCCAGGGGTGGGGTTTGAGGTGGAACTGCAGATAGCATTTGGGCAGGGTTGGAGGTAGAGCTTGAGCCTCCTAATCAAACAGATGTTCCGCTGCCCCGGTACTGTATTAAATGGCATCTTGAGATCCACTGCTCTAAATTGTTGCCTTGTGAGCTCTCCAGTATAATATCCTCTGGCTTAATCAAAAATAGTCATTATTTTGGCATTCTCCCTGTTTCAAATATGTCCAATAATACTCTCTTTTTGTCTTGCTGCATCCCGTCTGAATAATCTATTGCTAGTTCTTAGAATGTAATTACACATTCAGTTCAAGCACTAGACCCACTATTCATATTGTAGCTCAGTGATTCCTGACAAAAAAAATAAAAACAGTAAAAATTACAGTCTACAGTTTGGGGGAGTGATAAACAGCATCACTAGTAGAAGAATTGCTGTGAATTACAGCATGTAGAGAATACGTTGCCTTTTACTGTGGCAAAAGCCTGAAATATCATTAGAAACATGACTAAGAAGTATAGCTAGTCTTATTGCTATTCACAAGTTTTAAATTTTATGATTGCTTTGTGCACCCTCCATAATAGAGTGGAGGAGTAGCCTAGTGGTTAGAGCACCAGTTTTGACATCCAGAGGTGGCCAGTTCAAATCCCACTGCTGCTCTCTGTTATCTTGGGCAAGTCACTTAACTCTTCATTGCCTGAGATGTTACATTGTGAGCAGTGGTGTTCCTTGGTTGGCTGCCACACAGGTGGGTCACCACTGTGTACCCCCTTACCTGCTGGGGTGCTGGGAGCAGCTGCGCAGCTGTCGGCTTCACAGGTTCCTGCTCCTTCTGCCCTGGAACAGGAAGTAACAGCAGTAACGTGGCTGCTCCCTGCAGCTTGCACCCGGGGAAGACCACCTCCATCGCCCCGCCCTCAGTATGCCACTGATTGTGAGCCCTCCAGGGACAGAAAAATGCCCCATGTACCTGAATGTAACTCACCTTGAGCTACCACTGAAGGTGTGAGCAAAATACACAGGGGCCCTTTTACTAAGTAGCGGTAAAAAGTGGCCTGCGGTAGCGTAGGCATATGTATTAGGCACGGCAGGCCAGTTTTACCACATCTACACAAAAGGGCTTTTCTTTAACGGGACAGGAAAACAGCCTGTGGTAAAAATGAAATCAACACATGCCCAAAACCGGCCTAAGCCCTCAACGACACCCATTGATCTAGTGGTAAAGGCTCCAATGCTACAGGCGCGGTGACCGGTCAGCTTGCGCCAAGTGCCAATTATAGCCAGAGGAGGAAATAAATAAATAATTCATCCACGCTTTATGGACTTGCCAAATCTGAAATTACTACCAGGAGGGCGTGCTGGCCTGGCGATAGTCTCATTTGGGCACGTGCTGAACGCACGTAGAGCCTACCATGGCTTACTAAAAGGGCCCCTTAATTACATATCATTCAGGGTAAATCATCAAACTACAGGTGGTCTTGCAAACCCCATAGATAATTTTAATCTAGAAAGTTTTGCCATAATAATGAAACCAAATGTATTGGTATACTTTAGAATTCCTTTTTGTTCCTCTGATAAATTATCACAAAGAATTGTGGCTGCTTTTCTCTGGGAGTAATTTTTCTGTCAGAAGCAACCCATGTGGCTTTGATTATACAGAACTACAAGTATTGTTCTACCCCCTCCCCTCCTCTCCCCTCCCCCCAACCTTCTCCTTACCTCCAGGAATGCCTCTTCACAGGTAATTTTGCCCATGTTGAGGTTGATACTTATCAATTTCCCCATTTCTGGGGATAAAATACTGTTTACCTGACAAGAATCCTTTGATTATTGGCCTCATTGTATACAGGAACTTGTCAGCATTTGTATTTGAAACTCAGACATCAATAACCTCTCCCCGCTTGCCCTCATTCAGGCTCCTTCCTCTCTATGGTCATAGTTAATCAACAGTTGATTTAGCAGTGATTTAGGAAGACTCCAGACCATATAATTCTTCAGCTGGAAAATGCTATTCATTTGTTATTTCAGTTTGTGCACAGTACTCTAATAATACCACATAACGAGATACAATAAATAACAGGCTGGAGTTCATTTTACAACAGGGTGCCTATGTGAAAAGTCAAAAAAGCTCCTTTTTTCATGCCTATATTTATAGACCGCACCATGCCTTAAAGTTCAAGGCAGTTTACAAGATAAAACCAGGCATGCCCAAATTAATAAAAATTACATATTCCTTTAAAAATAATACTACTTCCTTTAGCTGTCACAAATTTTTGATGAAATAAAGCCTTTTAAAAAATTTGTGAAAATGTCTGTAATCAGGCAAACATGGTAAGGAATTCCAATATTTCACTGCTTGAAGTGCAAAAAATGAAGAAAATATTTTCTTATATCTCACCCCTTTCACACTAGGAAATTTCAAAACCAGAAAGCACTTAGACATATTAACTAAGTCCTGCATATAAGCTGGAGCCCAACCATGCAGTATTTGAAATACCAATATACAGGTTTTAAAAATTGCTTTATCCTCTAGATAAAGGCTATAAAAGTTTGGAGGGGTACTTTTGGGCAACTTTAATTTTGGAAAGTTTTGTGTACTATAGACTCAGTAGAAACGGACAATGTACATTTTATCACAACTTTGATGCTTTTCATGTTCTACAGCCTAAAGCAGCAAGTGCCTAAAAGGTACTTAATTACTTTTTTTTAATTGATAAGCATTTCTCATTTTTTAAAGATGTAATTAATCCATACCTGACGCTGAAATTTGGCAGGATTATGCCATTGATACCCCTCTGCCTTGTGGTATAAATAAGACGCATACCCCACTTTTGGTAACTTCTTTTTAAGTGGGTCACACTATCTCATACCATGTAAAATGAGTTTATCTTGTTGAGCAGACTGGGTGGACCATACAGATCTTTGTCTGTCGTCATTTATTATGTTACTATCACATATGTTTTTAGACTTTAAAGGGGTAATTCTTAGGGATGTGCAGCCAGAAAAAAAAATTCATTTATGGGAGTGTCCAGTTTGTTTTGGGTTTTCTGGGCATTTTTTCGTTACGGCAGCTATGTTGTCACAAGTGCGCTTTCTTTTGGAAAGAGTACATACACATTTATGTTGCCCTTCCGCCACATGTCATTGGCACATACATGTCCATTCCTGCATGTATTTTAGAACATGCTCAAAAGGAAAAGGATGGGATTTGATATTCTTCCTTTCTGTGGTTTTTGCTGTTTTCGAACACAATCTTCCTGACTTAACCCTCCATTGCCCCAGGTACAAAATAAGTACCTATACATATTATATATAGGTACTTATTTTGTACCTGGGGCAATGGAGGGTTAAGTCAGGAAGATTCTGTTTGAAAATAGCAAAACCTGACATGTGCCGATGTGAACATCTTGATTCCAATTCGCATGTCCTTTTACAAATTCCCTTCTAAGCATAGTATTCATTGGATCATCATCTCCCTAATTCTATAAAGGTCGCCCAAAAATGCAAGTGCAAATTTGGGCATGTGCCCAATTTGTATGCACAGTTTAATTGAATGATATGGACCCGAGAGGGGTATGGGTGCTCAGGGGTGTGTTCAACATGCAATGTTCACATGTTATAGAATGCTAGCAGTTATCCCCTGGATTCTATACAGTGCACTTAGATTTAGGGGCTGAAATTGGCACAGATTCTATAACACCGCGTGTAACTTAATTGGCTCAACAAGCTAATGAGCGCTAATAACAGCACTTAACAAGCAATAATGAGCACTAATTGCCATTTATGAGAATTAAGGCACACAACTCACTAAGGGGCCCTTTTACTATGCTGCGTAAGGTTCTATGCGCGCCCAACACACGCCAAAATGGAGTCACTGCTTGGCTACCACTTGGCTTTTGCTGTAATTTCATTTTTGGCGTGTCCGATACGTGCAGCCGAAAAAAATTTTTTATTTTCAGATGTGTGTATCGGACGCATGCCAAATTGTGTTTGGCACGCGTAGGTCATTACCGCCCAGTTACCACATCAGACTTTACCACTAGGTCAATGGCTGGCAGTAAGGTCGCAGGCCCAAAATGGACGCGTGGCAATTTTGATTTTGAGGCACGTCCATTCTCGGCAAAAATTTTAAAAAGGGCATTTTTTACAGGTGCACTGAAAAATGATTCTGCTTGCACCCAAAACCCGTGCCTACACTACCGCAAGCCATTTTTCAGAGCACCTTAGTAAAAGGACCCATAAGCGTATCCTGTAACAATGTGCACCGAATTTCTAATGTGTGAAGGCAAAAAGGGTTGTGGTTAGGTGCGGGGAAATGGGCATTCTTAAAATTTAGGCACCTACTTATAGAATATGGCCCAGTGCACCTAAATCTATGCACTGAGATTTACACCAGGTTTTCATTGGCGTAAAAGGATACATGCAGATATAGGCGGTGAAATATCAACTAAGCATATTCTATAATCAGCGCCTAAATCTAGGTGCCGACAATAGAATACGCTTAGTCAGCACTGATTTCAGTGCTAATTTTTTAGACGTCATATATAGAATCTCCTCCTACATGCCTGACAGTAGTTAGGTGCGAGGATTTTCACCAGTCATTGAGCTAGTACAAATGCTCGCATCTAAAGTTAGGTGTGTAACTGTGGACTTATGGAAGTAATTCGATAACTGTAATTATACACACAATTGCACAATTACCAGTACAGAACTTGCACAGCGCCCAGCAACCTGGCGCCTACCTTTGGGTGACTTGTAAAGAATTACCCCTTTTTGTATGTCCACTTTATACATGGCCATGCCATTCCCCCCCCCCCCCCCAAAAAAAAAAAAAAAAAAAGTTTCTGCATGTTAAAACAAGGTTTGCATGAGGAAAAATCTTTATAAAATAACTGTGGGGCCCTTTTACAAAGCATCAGTAAGCCCAACACCGCCAGTGGTAGTTCTGGCTCGAGCATCACCGTGTGTTGCCTGGTTACTGCTGGGTTACCGTAATAGCCCTTACCGCCAACTCAGTGAGTGGCGGTAAGTGTTCCCCGCTGCATGGCCACACGGTAAGAGTTATCTTGTCACATGGCCATTTTTAGGGGCTTTTTACCCACTGTGGTAGAAAGGGCCCTAGAGTACAGGAGAAATGGCCCCCACTGCTACCGCAGGGCCCTCTTTCCTGCAGCTTAGTAAAAGGACCCCTGTATTAGATAACTGGTTGTTGCAAGGTGACCACAATACTTATTTTAAAGAGTTTTACATGAGAAAAAGTAAAAATAAAAGGAACAGAAGTGGAAGGGGGGGGGGGGGGGAGGAGACAGACAGAGAGAGACTGGATAAGACGTGAGCCACCATGTACCATTGAAAATGTTTCAGGAGCAATAGAAAGGCCTACATTGTTTATATAAATCTTCTTTGATGCAGTGTCAGGAAACTACCCTTACAAACAAAGTAAAATACTGAGTCTCTGGGGATCTAGTGATACATTCTCCAGGCCCTTTGCTCTGGATGTTTAGACACATGTCACACTGAATTTCATCTTGAGGGAAGAGCCGTTTCAGGCAAACCTGAATAGCAGCTTTCATCAGCTGTCACTTCCCATTATAACCAGAATGAAAATGTAATCTACCCAGCTCCGCACTTTAGAAGTTTGGTTGTGCTCTGGAAACAGAGGGGTTCTCTTTTCTCATTTGTAAGGGTAGGTGTTTCTAATTTGGATGTTAACAGGTACATTTGGTTTTAACTACAGCTTTGCATTCTAGATTTCAAAAACTTAGCATTTGTGTAAGATGTTGGAGAACTCAACGACACTTTGCATGTTAACCAAGTGTTTAATCGTATGCATTAATTTGGATAACAAATGTACAGACCTGGAAAGAGGAATATTGAAGGTTGATGTTCCTGTCCTGTCAAGATAGTAGGGTGCAGTTCAGCATCAACACTGTTGTATGGTATCACATTGTAAACTTAGCTTTCATGATAAATACCCTCGCTTAGGGGCAGAGGTGTAGCTAAGGGGGGCCATGGGGGCCTGGGCCCCTGCAAATTTCATCCTGGTCCCTGGTTTGGCTGGTGGGAGTCCCCAGTCCCCGTCAGCTGAAGCCTTCTTCAGCGCCGGTCTCTGGCGCAGCTATGTTCGCTGCCCTGCTCTTCTTTCTTCTTGCTTCTGCTGTGCACGCTGACGCTCCATTACGTGAAACTGAGAAGGAGTGTCAGTGTGCACAGGACAGGAGGAGCAAGAAGAAAGAAAAGCAGGGCAGCGAACGCGGCTGCGCCGGAAACCGGTGCTGAAGAAGGCTTCAGCTGGAGGGGGTTGGGGACCACTGGAGGAATAAGGGGAGGTCATCACTGATTCCCTCCAGTGGTCATCTGGTTATTTAGGGCACCTTTTTGTGCCTTATTTGTAATAAAAACAGGTCTAGCTCAAAATGTCTAAGTTTTAGTCTTGGACGGTTTTGATTTGTTCCATTATGGCTGAAAAACATCTAAGTCTTAGGAACGCCCAAGTTCCGCCCTGAACACACCCTGGCACTCCCCCTTGAGATTTAGACGCTCTTTTGGCGGACTTCATAGAAACACAACACAGATCAACTTCACTGAAATCAATTGCAGATACTCATCAAAACCCAAACAGTGAAGAATGACTTTTCAAGGAGGAAAAAAAGTTCTCATACAACTATGGCAATTAATTAGCAATTGTTCTGCACACAGTGCAAAAATCATGGATCAAAAACCCCCATAAAAATATTTTCCACTATAAAATCTTTCAAAATCTTTCCATCTCACGTAATATCATTAAGGCACATCATACGCACTGCCCCATAATCATTTATACACTGTGCTATTCAAAATGCCCTTGACATTGAAAGTAAAAAACTTATCTTTGTGGCGCTGTGCAGTTCATGTGAAGCGTGGTTACACCCCAGCTGACTGATTTAACATTGCGCGGTCCCAATGGTCCCATTTGGCATCCGCTTCTTTAGGAAACCACACCGATGACCATTTTGGTTTCTGGCTTGCTGGAGGGTAGATGTCCCACTGCCTCACTTCTGGGAAAAAAAAAAAAGAATAGCCTCTACTACTTTTCCTGGGACTAAGGGTGGGCTTATAGTTTCCCAGATCTTCCCTGGAACTTTTTCTTAAATAATTGGCATAATATTGGCCACCCTCCAGTGTTCAGGTACAGTGACCGATTTTAATGATAGGCTGTCCTGCTTATTTTTGAAGGAAAAGGGCGGCCATCTTCCGACACAAATCAGGAGATGGCCGGCCTTCTCCTAAGGCCAGTCAAATCGGTATAATCGAAAGCCGATTTTGGCCGACTTCAACTGCTTTCCGTTGCAGGGCCGGCCAAAGTTCAAGGGGGGCGTGTCAGCAGTGTATCGAAGGTGGGACGTGGGGCGTGGTTAAGAAATGGTAGGCCTCGGCCAATAATTGAAAAAAGAAGGCCAGCCCTGACGAGCATTTGGCCGGCCCTGACGAGCATTTGGCCGGCTTTACTTGGTCCCTTTTTGTTCACGACCAAGCCTTGAAAAGGTGCCCGAACTGACCAGATGACCACCAAAGGGAATCAGGGATCACCTCCCCTTACTCCCCCAGTGGTCACCAACCACCTCCCACCAAAAAAATAAAAAATAAAAAAAACATTTTTTTTGCCAGTCTCTATGCCAGCCTCAAATGTCATACCCAGCTCCATCACAGCAGTATGCAGGTCCCTGGAGCAGTTTTTAGTGGGTACTGCAGTACACTTCAGGCAGGTGGACCCAGGCCCCCCCTACCTGTTACACGTGGTGGTAAATGGGAGCCCTCCAAAACCCACCATACCCACATCTAGGTGCCCCCTGCTATCCTTTAAGGGTTGTGGGTAGTGGGGGTTGGGGGGCTCAGCACCCAAGGTAAGGGAGCTATGCACCTAGGAGCAATTTGTGAAGTCCACTGCAGTGCCCCTAGGGTGCCCGGTTGGTGTCCTGGCATGTGAGGGGGACCAATGCACTACAAATGCTGGCTCCTTCCACGACCAAATGGCTTGGATTTGGCCGGGTTTGAGATGGCCACCATTAGTTTCCATTATCGGCAAAAACCAATGGTGGCCATCTCTAACACCGGCGATCTCTAAGGGTGGCCCAAATGTTGAGATTTGGCTGGCCCCGACTGTATTATCAAAATGAAAGATGGCCGGCCATCTTGTTTCGATAATACAGTCGGGTAGTCGCTTTACGGGGCCGTCATTAGAAATGGCCACCCTTATAGATGGCCGGCTCCATTCGATTATGCCCCTCTGTGGTGATTATCAGTAGCAGATCTGTATATATTTTTCAAATTAATATTTGAATTCTTTTGGAACTCTGAGATGATACCATTCACTTCTGATGATTTGTTAATGTTTAGTTTGCCAGGTGCTGTATCGCATCTTCCAGTTTTACGGACATTTTATTCAGGTTTTCTGAATCATCATCTTCATAGATCATTACTGATATGAATTAGGAATGCACTTGATATATATGCATACATCAGTATACCAAAAGGCTCCACGTTCTCCAGAACTGTTGGTAAAATATTTAGGGAATTTGGAATGTCCTGACCTGGATGTCCCAATTCCTACCTAGACATCCTATGAAAAATGGTTCTTTTATCTGTTCAAGTGGACCATATAACTAATAGTCCTAGTTTTAAAAAAGACAATTTACCCATTTCAGGGGTGGTGCGCCAAAAAGTGGCCTGCCCTGGTGTAGACACGTGCATTGGACGCACGCAGGTTCATTTTTCAGCGCACCTGCAAAAAAGGCCTGGGGTGGGGGGGCAGAAAATGAACATGCGGCAAAATGAAAATTGGTGCACGTCCATTTTGGGCCTGAGATCTTACCGCCACCCACTGACTTAGTGGTAAGTCTCATGCATTAACTGGGCGGTAAGCGTCAGTGTGCGTACAATGCCAATTAGCACCCGGTTAGCACCACATGGCAGAAATTTTCCGACGCTCGTAGTGAGTGCATGTAAAAAATGAAATTATCACCCGGGCCACGCGGTAGTTCCCAATTGGCGAGCATTGGATGTGCGTAGGCGCCTACGCAGCTTAGTACAACGACCCCTAAATGCAGGATCACATATTCTGCAGTCGAACTTAAACATATGGCTTGGCTGAAATTTCCTTTTAAATAACATCTGGATGTCCCACTATATATTGACCCCCCCAATGATTCTTACCTCTATTAGCAATGAAAATATTTCCCTATTGCTTGTTTTTGTTTTTAACTTTTCTGTTTACATTGGTTTGATAGTATCTCCTATTCGCTTTCCCATGGTTTTTGTTTTTATTTTGCTTTAAAAAAATTATCCATAAGCTTGATAAGACTGGAACCTTGAGGGAATACAAGCACATTTCCTGCAGTGGTTATCTTTCTTATTTTGAGCTTGGGGGGGAGGAAGAAAGGAAGGAAGGGAGGAAGGAAGGACAGAAAACAGAGGAGTTTTTGTTGTAATAAAAGGTAGAATTCAGATTTTAAGATAGCAGATTTTCATCATCTTATGTGGGGTTTTTTTTTCAATTGGATAAATGTCAGATAAATTCAAACGAGAAGAAAAATAAATTGTGAAGAAAGTCAATCTGAGTAACAGATTTGTTAAAGGTCCTGTAATAGACCTTAGTTGTTATTACCAATTAGAAATGAAATTTTCCTCTCTGAGAAGAGATATTACAAACTGGGTCAATATTCAGCCTGGGCAGTCTACATTATTTTTTTAAATGCTGGCTGCCACAGCTGAAATACATCTGGATTTTCAGCACCGGTATTCATATAGTAGTCGGTGGTTAATATCTGGATTCAGCAGTGACCAGAGGCAAAATCTGGATGGCAGCAATATTTAGCCTAGTATTCTGATAGCAACCCAGATCTGCTGAAGAGCAAAGGATGGCCCCGGTCAGTGGGACTTACCTGGGAAGCAACATCTGCATGCAGGTTAAATATTTTAACCAGTTAAGTACTGGTTGATTTGGAGGCATCCTGGGAACACATATCTGTTACCCAGATAAATGCCCCTGAATAGCATGCCAAAAACAATTTTAAGTTTTTTCCATTTTTGAACTAATGCAAAGTTCCCTATAAATCCGACCCAATTTGTCTTTGGTAAAATTACTATTTCTCAGCACTTGGGCTAATATTCAGTGGCAGGATATCTGGTTAAATTAACTAGATATGTTATACTCAAAGAATATATAGGGGTCCTTTTACTAAGCCGCGTAAGCATCTACGTGCACCCAACGCGCACCAAAATAGAGTTACCGCCCGATTACCGTGTGGCTCTTGCGGTAATTTCATTTTTGGCGCATATCCGATACGCACATCTGAAAAATATTTTTTTATTTTCGGGAGCGCTTAACGGACGCACACCGAGTGGCATTTGGCACGTAGGTCATTACCGCCCAGTCAATGGCCGGCGGTAAGGTCTCAGACCCAAAATGGACGCACAGCAATTTTCATTTTGCTGCACGTCCATTTTCGGGAAAAAGTTTTAAAAGGCCTTTTGTACAGGCGCGCTAAAAAAATGGATCGGCGTGCACCCAAAACCCGCGCCTACACTACCGCAAGCCATTTTTCAGTGTGCCTTTGTAAAAGGACCCCATAGTTATTAAAGTGTACTAACCATCTTAGTGTATATTAATGGTGTTAACAAGTGTTATTCTACCAAAGGTACAATTTTATCTAAGTGGGAACTAGTTACTAATAATGGACAATAACGAAGTAGCACATTTTATTAGCTGTAGTTATAAGTCTGTAGATGTATATATCTGATTGAAGAAACCAGATAGTTTATCTGATTAACTTTAAGACAGGTATTTTTCTTACCATAGAAACAGAGAAAAATAGAGGCAGATAAAGACCATATGGCCTATCCACTCTGTCCATCCATGCCATCTATTCTCCCCATCACTTCCTTAGAGATCCTATGTACTTGTCCTAAGCTCTCTTGAATTCAGATACTGTTTTTGTCTCCACCACTTCCACTGGAAGGCCATTCTATAAATTCACAACCCTTTCCATGGAGAAGTGTTGCCTCGGGTTACGTCTGAATCTATTCCCTTTCACCTTCATCCTATGCCCCTTCATTCCAGAGCTTCCTGTCAATTGATTCACCTCCTGTGCATTTATTTTGCATAAGTATTTAAATGTCTCTATCATATCTCCTCTTTCCTGTCTTTCTTCCAAAGTATACATTTGAGATCTTTAGGCCTGTCCCCAGATTTTGATATCACTTAATATTCATGCTATCTGGTGTAGCCATGCCCTGGTATGCCTTCAAATCTACCCAAATTTAACTGGTTATAATATTTAATTGGTTTGCAGGCAAGAAATTTTAAAACCTAAGGTTTTTCAGGTTTCTCCCAAAGACAGTAGCATTTACCACTCTCCTTAGATTCTCCTCTATTTAAAAAAGACCAAATCTGTCTCAAAATATATGGGACTTGAAAGGCGTTCTTTAAGACTGCCATAATCTGATCATCGAGAGAGAAAGTGGAGTCAGGAATAACGCCCAGATTTTTATATTAATACCCAACTGAAATAACTGATCCATTTAGTCATATTCTCTGTGGGACGATCCTCAAGATTTTTCCCTACCCAACTTTAGGCACCCAAATCTTGAAACCATACATAGAATCTTGGGGATAATGTGTAAGTATGAATTAAAGGGATGGAATATGTGGTTAGTAAGCATTTTAGGCAGGTTTTGTCAAAACATTTTTGAACAGATTATTACTGTGGTCTCTGGCACAGAAACTGCTATTGTCTCTTTAAAAGTGGCCAAAAGGTTGCTGACGTCTTTTCCTGGCATGTTCATAATCCATGTTGTGAAAAGTTAAAATGACAGAAAGTGTCATGACCCAACTTCCTTTATTTTCCATGACAGGAAATGCAAATAATCGGCTTTAATATTTTTCTTATAGAACCTGCTGGAAGCTACGAGGCAAAAGAGACCCAGTCAGCTCTAACATACGCAAATGTTCAGGCTAATCCAGTAGTTCAATGCTAGTGATTTGTAATATTATGTAGAAGAACTGGATTCACTTCCCAAACCTAGTCCTCTCCTTTGGCTGACTGGGGTTGAAGATACTGTGGAAAAGCCACATTCACAGGTCATGGAGGAGGCGAGGAGGACTGATATCTAGTGGCTGCATTTAGGACTCAAAACATCAGTGGTCCCTCAGGTCAGGGGCGTAGCCAGACAACAGATTTTGGGTGGGCCTAGGCAACCATTGGGTGGGCACCAAGTGTTCTCCCCCCCCCCCCCCCCAAAAAAAAGCAAATCTCAGCTGCTGGGAAAACGCTTCTTTCCACCTTGGCAGCAGGAATGCACTGAAAACTGAGCATGCATGCGAGGTGCCGGTGTTGTGAAGAGTAGCGTTTTCATTACCATCAGGGGAAATATTCAGCTGGCGGAGCATGGGACTCCCACCAGTTACCACTAAACATGTGCTACTGTTGGGTGGGCCTGAGCCATAAATGGGTGGGCCCTGGCCCACCCAAGCCCACCTGTGGCTACGCCACTGCCTCAGGTTCCCTGTTTCCCAGCTGTCACTGTGGTAGATGTACTGAGGAGAGCTATACAATAAAGGGAAAAATACCTGGAAAATTGGAAATGAAGGCTCAAGGCACCCATAAAACAATAGAGGCTGGAAGCGAATAGGAACAGGAGGAAACGAGAGAGAGAGAGAGAGAGAGAGAGAGCACAAATGAGTGAGTGCATAACCTCTTTTGAACTTGAGAAGGAACAGAGGTCAGTGACTCTGTCCCCTTGCCCCAAATATATTTATCTAAGGTGTTGTGAATATCTGTCAGCCCTGAATCTCCCTCAAATAGTCTCTTGAGTATTTTAAGACAAGTGCCAGTTATGAGAAACTACGCTGTTTCTCTCCTAGGAGAGGCTGAGACCTGCAAGGGTTTGTCAGACCTTTGTTCCCTATAACTTCTAGGGAATAGCGTGCTTCTCCCCAACTCATACCTGTTCAACACATGGTAATCATTCATTCTTTCATTGAGGTCTCCCTCAGGGTAACCTGCGAAAAGTATATTCAAGTCTATATTTGAAAAGTTGGCTTTTACATAAGTATAGCCCTTTAAAAATAGACCTTTGCACAAAATAGGGAGCTGGGTTGAAATCTTCGGTAGAGTGTGCTAACAAAGTCACCAAAAAAGACCATCTAAAGACTGGATTTACTAAAGTGCCCTACCACATTTGTGTGTGCTAATATGTACAAACATGTTACTTATTGCAGATCCTGCAGTGAAACTTGTTTAGTAAATTTAAAACGAATCAGAGAAAACTTTTCTTCATTCAACGTGTAATTAAACTCTGGAATTAGGTGGTTAGCTTAGTGGAGTTTAAAAAAGGTTTGGACGGCTTCCTAAAGGAAACGTCCATAGACCATTATTAAATGGACTTGGGTAAAATCCACTATTTCTGGGATAAGCTGTATAAAATGTTTTGTACATTTTAGGGATCTTGCCGGGTATCTGTGACCTGGATTGGCCACTGTTGGAAGCAGGATGCTGGGCTCGATGGACCTTTGATCTTTCCCAGTATGATAATACTTATGTACTTAGTAATAATGCATGCTAACAGACCCCCCCTGCTTACTAAGCCGTGCTATCGGGTATCGTGTGCTTATGCTGACACAACCCATTCACTTTGAACAGGCTGTGTCGGCATTGCTGAATGGCAGCTGCTGGCGCGGCATAGTACACAGGGGGGAGAGTTAATGCAGTAGCATACTTTAGCCTTAGACTTCTGTGAATATGTGACCTTGGGCAAGTCACTTAACCAGCAATGCATCAGGTGCAAAATTAGATTAAGCCCTCTAGAAACAGGGAAAAACCTCGGGGCCCTTTTCCTAAGGCATGCAGGTGCCTATGCGCTCCAACATGCATTAAATTGGCACTACCACCTTACCATGTGCTCCGAGCGGTAATTCCATTTTTGGCATGCGCCCAAACATGCGGTAGAAAATATTTTCGATTTTCTTCTGTGGGGCGCTTACCTGATGGTAATTGGCAGTTAGCATGCACTGGACACTTATGGCCCGGTTAGCGTGTGACACCTTACCACTAAGTCAATGGGTGGCTTTAAGGTCTCAGGCTGAAAATGGATGCACACTGGTTTTCGTTTTGCCGCTCGTCCATTTTCCGGCAGAATAAATAAAAAAAAAACGTTTTATCCAGGCACACTCAGGAAATGGACCAGCGCACATCCAAAACACACGCCTACACCAGTGCAGACCACTTTTGGGCGTGCCTTAGTAAAAGGGCCCCCCCTAGCGAATGTAAACATAACTCACCTTGAGTCACTGCTGAAAAAGGCAAGAGCTAAAAAAAAAAGCTATTCCCTTCTGATATTTTACTTACCTTCCTTCAACTGCCTATACATGCGCTCAGCTGAACTCTACGGGACTAACATATTTATAGGAATATAAATCAGGGTTATGTAGGATATGATGACAGATAAAGACCAACATGGCCCATCCAGTCTGCCCAGAAACGTGGCCAGGGTTGTACCTCCTGTTCCATTTAAATTATCCCTTTCTATGTTCTCTCTCTCTTTCTTTTATTTATTTGAGACAGTTATGTTTTACTTTGAGTAGAATTACTCTCTGGGGTTGATACTCAAAGCAATTTAATCAGCCAGAAATGCAGTGGTGTAGGAAGGGGGGGGGGGGGGCGGGAGGGGCGATCCGCCACGTGTGCACGCGCTGGGGGGGGGGGGGGGTGTCGGCCCTGCTGATTCCCTGCTTCCTCTGCCCTGGAACAGGTTACTTCCTGTTCCAGGGCAGAGAGAGCAGTGAACCAGCGGAGCCGACGCAGCTCCGAGCGACATGCACTCGGGGCGGATCGGCCCTCCCGCCCGTCCCCCGCAAGTAAGAATTCGCTACGGAGGGGGGGGGGTGCGCCACGGAAGGGGGGTGCGCGCCGTGCTGCACCCGGGGGGGTGCACAGCGGCGACCCACCCCGGGTGTCAGCCGCCCTCGCTACGGCCCTGCAGAAATGGCCACTGACTAGTTAAATCGCTTCTTCGGGGATATCCGTAAATTTTCACTGACACTTAACCAGTTATCGCCACTGAAAATTGGCAGTTGCCGCCTACATGAAAACTGGATATTTTGTCGGTGTTCCGGGGACAGAGTCAGCAGTTGACTGGTGAAGTTGGCCGATATTCAGAATCGGCCAGGATAATCACATAAATGGGACCGCATAAAAGTCAGCCCTATGTTTATGTGGTAAGTCATGGGCGGTTAAGTACTGAATATCAGTGTAACTGGCTATGTGTTAGATGGAGCCGCAAAAAAAGGATAGTCAGTGCCAAATCCCGGACATGGTCCAATATTGAATGTCCAGGAATAATGTCGGGGGTAGTACAGAAAACACTCGCCCCCACCGGCTGAATATTGACCCCTATATTTTTATTCCATCCTCTTCCGATATAGGCATCGTCTGTGTTTTGCCCACACCATTTTGAATTCCATCACCCTTTTCATCCCCAACGCCTCCCATGGAATAACATTCTAGGCACCCACCATCCTCTTCATAAAAAAATATTTCTGGATGTTGCTTTTCAGTTTCCCCTTTTGCAGCTTCACGTCATGTCCTCTTGTTGTATAGTCTCTTCATTTCTGGAAAAATTTTTGTTTATGTATTTATATATTTCAAGTATTTAAATATCTGTATCTTATCTCCCATGTCCCTCCTTGATGCTAATCAGTTATGGCCCACACATCGTCAGTAAATTGCTTTGGCCATCTGCAACGGTTCACAGTCTAACTGAATGGACAGCTTGTTGAAGGAAGGAATAAATAAACATTAACTTTCTCCTTTTAATAGGCTTTGGCCAGCTGTTTGAAACTGAATTTTGTTTGTGGTACAGTTGAACAATATGTAGGTTCGAAAAGAAAAACAGCCGTGCTTGATATGCTTCCTGTTTTGGACCTTCCAGAAAAGCATCGGTATTTTAAAATCAGATTTCAGGATGAAATCATCAGGCATTGCCCTGCTCCTAAAGAGACCTTCTTTTGTCTCCTGTGGATATCCTGAAAACCAGACTGACGAGGTGTGCCCTGAGGACTGTGGTGAGAAACACTGCCTCAGTAGAAGGTGTGAGGTCAATAGGGTTCCACAAGAGTCTTTATGACTGCACAATCTTTGCGACTGACTGTTGGGGCTGGTCAAAAGACAGTCTCCTGGATTCTATATATCATATCCAATTTCCATGCAAATAAATTGACTAATGAGCTTGGAAACATCAATAATTGGGAGCTAACAACCAGTTATCGATGTTAATTGGCAGCCTTAAAAATTTACGCGTGCATCTTGCTGTACGCTATTCTATAAAACACAGTGCCTAACTACATTCTTGTGTATCTGAAGAGGGAGTGTGGCCAGGGGGTGTGTCATGGGCAATCCAAAAAGATGCACGTGGATTTAGAGAATTCGCCTGAAGTGTGCCTAAGTTGGCTGTTGGTATTTACACCAGCTTTAAGCAGGTTTAAGTACGGTGCCCAAAGGTTAGGTGCTGAATCCTATTCTATAAAGGGCATACTCCCTTTAGAGAATAAGACTTAGGGGTGAATCGGCACAAAAAACAGCAGTATTCCATAAGCTGCACTTAAAGTTAGGCGTGGTTTATAGAAAAGTGCTTAAACCCGTGGATCATGCTAACTTCAGGCGTGATCATTTGCACCACAGAAATATGGTGCAAATGTGTACGCCTAAATTGGGTGCATATGCCCTGTATTTTATAATAACATGTGCAAATGTTACGAATGTCCCTGTTCCGCCCATGACCCTCTCATTTCTGCGCCCCTTTTTAAAGACTCGCACATAAAATTTACGTGCGTAAGTTCTAATTAAATCTAATTAGTGCCAATAATTGCTTGTTAAAAGTCTAAGTATTGGCGCTAATTAATTTGTTATTCAATTACATTTGCGTGCACAATGTTTGGTGACTTTTATATAATTAAGGAGTTGGCGCTCAATTTTTTTCAGCCTCCAAATTTTTGGTGCTATTTATTGAATTCCTTCCTAAAGGGCAGTTCTATAAATTGATGCCTAAAGATTGGTTCCAATTGTGTGTGTAAATTACAGACTAAGCATTTATGCACATGATGAGCACCACTAAATTATGTACATAAGTGCTAAGTGCAATTCTGGGACTCACACCAACATTGCTTAGCACGTAATTGTGAGAAAGGCCTATGAATGGGCCACAGGCAAGTTTCTGGAATATGTGCATAATTTATAGAATACTTCAGGGCACAATTATTAAACACAACAGTTACAACTGCCATTGACTTGGCGTAACTGTTGGCGTTTAACTTTAGTCATGCTGATGCCGACTTATGCTAGTATTCTGTAATGGCATCTTGGCCATCATAGAATACTATAATACAATACTATAATACTACAATACACTGAGAAACCTTTAGAGAATTGGCATGATGTGCATGCCATTGTGGTACCTAAATCTTGGTGTCTATTTATAGGATTGTTACCTAAGACAGTTTATGAATGATTAGCCTTGTGCTTGGGAGTCTTGTGCCCGACTCAGTCCTGCTTGTCAACAGATAAAATAGTGTTTTCATAAGGCACACAGTCCCTCCAGCCTCCCCGAGAGCTGCCTCAATCTTTTGAGCTTTGGAACTCACTGAGGAGTTGAGGAGACTGCTATAGTTGAGAAGGACCATGCCTAGGGTTACCATATAGCTCCAGAAAAAGGAGGGCACATTGATCCAGTCCGGGTTTTGCTTCCTTTGAAAGCAATGGAAGTAAAACCCAGACTGGCTCAATCTATCCTCCTTTTTCTGGAGCCATATGATAACCCTAGCCATGCCTGTTCAAAATTTTACCCTGAGTTCTGAGCTTTGGGAGAGCAATTCTATCCCAGTGCACTCAGATGACGTCACCCACTTCTGTGCCTTATCGGTCTTACTGGTAACTACCATTGTCTTTTTTTTTCAGAAACCACTGCAAGGATTCAATCTTCAAAAAACTGATTATTCTGTTCTTAAAAAGACCAGATTCAAGCAAAAAGATTAAGCCTATGAAGTCTTTATGGACATGTAAACTGTGAATCGGTTGGCCAACTTTTCCTTTTAATTGCACAGGTGAAATTCATCTAGCTTCTGAGAAGGCTTTGAGACCTACAGCATTGGGTAATGGGAATTACCTGGAGCAGAAAGAGCCAGAAATAGTGTAGCTTTGATGCCAGTTTTGGGGAAGAGAATTTTCCCTGCATACAGAACTAGATCAGCACTTTAACTAATGAACTTGGCTGAAAATGCTGCATTTGCCAGGCAAATGTTGGCAGAGGATTTCTGAAAGACCCTCATTGCATATCTGCTCTTATCAGATGCCTGCAGCTGCAGGGAGCTGTTTCAAACAGCTGACTGCCCCAAACCAGTATCAAAACACTTCTTCCCTGCAAGCTCATTACCCTGGCAAATACTTTTGCATCGTTTCACCTTGCCAATATTAAAATTTGCTACCTTTGCCATAGCTTTTGGTCCCAGCTGTCACCCCTCACCCTTTCAGGAACACAAAATGGCCTCTTTGCTAAAGTGCCTGTTGTTTTAAGACAGATAAGTTAATATGGTGTTCCCTATATTCTGGAAAAAGGCATTTAGGGCTCTCTCTAGGGGGTGCAACACCTGGCAGGAATCTAGCAAAGTGAGTCGTCGCCTTTTAAGGCCCCAGTGCACAAAACCTAATGCCGATGCTAGGAGTGATTACCACTGGAACTGCACGCATATTAATATGTGCAGGACACACAAACACATATGCAAAACTGTGCACTGAAGATCAATGCAAATTGTATTTAAATACATTCAAGTAGATTCAAATGAGGTGATTAGGTATTCACTCTGAATGCTCGGAAGACAGAAACTAATGCTGGTCTTAATATCGAAAACACACCACCAGGATGGTGTTTGGGTTTTAAAGAAAGGATTTCTTTTGCATTTTTCACATGAAATTGCTAGTTTTGGCTTCTTTTGAAAGGAGAAAGAAGCCCATGCAGCCTGTAGTGCTGATAGTGAAAAAAAAAAAAAATGTCTGCAAGTCCGAGCAAAGTCAGGGGTGAGGGTGAGTATTGGCGCCTGTTATCCTGTGCTTTGATGTGAACTTCTCAGGCATTTAAATGACAAATTGTTTGGTGGGGGGCTTATATTTCATGGTGCAGGAGAAGGGCACCAATATGTGCTTACACTTCCATTTTGCCTGGTGCATATGCACAGGAATTTTGCAGTAATCACAGCTCTTGTGCGGATGTGTCAGTCACATTTCTCTCCCTTGCTTTCGTTTTACTAGCGCACATAAAATTTGCATCCCATTTGCTTTGAGCATTGGGGAGCTAATTTTCAGCGCTGTTTTTGTGCTATGGAATCTGCATTCTCGCCTCCAGCACCAGAGTTTTTTAGCATCGGGCCCTAAAGTTCAAGAGTTGGGAGAACTTTGCAGAACCATCTGTCACTGAACCTGAGGTTTTTACTGCTGCCATTCAGGCTAGGGAAACTCCTTACCTGCCAATAAAAAACAGCAAGTGATATCAGCATGAGACCGATATCTTCCCTCCCCTTCCCCAGGGAGTCTATAGGAAATTGCTGCTTCCCTTTAAGAGCACTCTCTCAAAACTGCACAGAGCAAGGAGGAGATGACTTGGCAGGAGCAGAGCAGGGAGGTTGTGGTCAACACAGGATAAAACCCCTCAGCACAGCTCAATCAGGGAGACCCAGAGGAGAAAAAAGAAGTCCTCCAGCATCTGCCTCTACTGTGTACATGTAAGAATACAGAAGTTCCATTCAGGTAGCCAGGTTTATCTTGGAATCAATGCCAAAACTATAACTTTGGAGATCAGGGCCAAGCCGATTGTGCTGAATTTTGAAAGACAGAGCTTTAACTCTGGGACACGAGGACAGAGAAAGCTGTTTGGGCTATCTTTTGAGAGACAGAATATTGCACGGTGTGGCCTTACAGAGGCAGGCCACCGTAGAGAACTTTATGAATACAAGGACTTATGTTTGTGTTTATCTTCTCCTGACCTGTGAAAGGAACAGGTCACCCATTTCCTGCACATAAATAAATTGTTTTATTTTACATTTAAACCTCTGAGTGGCTGTGTTTATCAAGGCTCTGGGCCTGCTATTGCTCATGCCGCTACACCATGATACAGCTGATTTTAACACAGTCGGTAAAATGCAGATATTATTGACTGTCAGAATGCACTGTGGGACAATGATGATAGCCAGTCAACATCAAGTCACACCTCAACCCCAAGTGACAGAAACAAGTAAAATTCACTTCTGTGTAGAACAGCCATGCACCTCTTTAAAAGGGCTAGACGTGTGCAAGCAAGGGGTCCTCAAGGAGCGACTCCAACCAAAGAGGGGGACTAATGCTGGGGGTAGGGTTCATGTTGCTGAGTGTGTGTGTGTGTGGGGGGGGGGGGGGGGGATTTCTGCCAGTTGAGGTATCAGATGTGGGGTGGTCCCCATCTGCTCTTTAAGAAATGGGTTAATCAGGATTAAGAAATAGGCAATGCAGAATTTTCAGTTCTCCCAAAGAAATTGGGAACAGAGACAGGGAAATGTTTACATGAATGTAACTCACCTTGAGCCTTAAGGTATTAACCATGCCTTAATAGTAGAATGTTGTTTAGGAAAAGGTTCAAAAAAAGTGACCATAATGATAAGGGGGATGGAACTCCTCTCATATGAGGAAAGGCTAAAGAGGTTAGGGCTCTTCAGCTTGGAAAAGATGGCTGAGGGGGGGGGGGTGGGGTATGATTGAGGTCTACAAAATCCTGAGTGCTGTAGAACGGGTAAAAGTGAATCAATTTTTCACTCTTTCAAAAAGCACAAGGACCAGGGGGACACTCAATGAAATTACATGGAAATACTTTTAAAACAAATAGGAGGATATATTTTTCACTCAAAGAATAGTTAAGCTCTGGAACTCATTGTCAGAGGATGTGGTAATAGCAGTTAGCGTATTTGGGTTTAAAAAAGTTTTGGACATGTTCCCGGAGGAAAAGTCCATAGTCTGTTATTGAGATGAGCATAGAGAAAGCCACTGCTTGCCCTGGGATTGGTAGCATGGAATGTTGCTACTAATTAGGGGTTTCTGCCAGGAACTTGTGACCTGGATTGGCCACTGTTGGAAGCAGGATACTGGGCTAGATGGATCATTGGTCTGACCCAGTATGATTATTCTTATCTCTCTTTATAAAAAATGGTCAATCTGCATCCCTGGATGGCTGGTTGGCTGGGTTCGTAACCGTATGCAAATGAGCTACTACATCATCGACTACGTAATCAGCTTGCCTCAAGCCTTCCCTTCCCTCTCAATGTTCCGCCCTCATGGAAAAAGGAAATTACATCAGAGAAGGGTAGGACACTGATAGGGAGGGAAAAGAAAGGCTGGATGTGAGCCGAGCCAAGCCTGCCACCACTGCAACTTGAGGTAAAATAAAAGTTTGGTAGGCAGGGTGGCAGACAAGAAAGGAGGGCTGTTGTGGGGGAAGAGGGCGGGCAGGTGAGGACTGGTGTTGAACTTGAACTCGTCTGCTTACATGGGGGGGGCAGGTGGGGGCTGAGGCGAGTCACTGGACATGGAAGGGATGGGAGAGAAGGGCAGAGGAGAATCGCTGGACATGGATGCAATGGGAGGGGAGGGCAGGGGAGAATCGCTGGACATGGAGGGGAGGGCAGGGCAGGAGAAGGAAGAGAGGAGAAATCCCTGGACATGGATGGGAGGAGAAGGCAGGGGAGAATCGCTGGGCATGGATGGGAGGGGAGAGGAGAGAGGAGAATTCGCTGGACATGGAGGGGAGGGCAGGAGAGAGAGGAGAATTGCTGGATATGAATAGAGGAGAAGGCAGGGAAGAGAGAAGAGTTGCTGGACATGGATGGATGGAGTAGAGGGCAAGGGAGAGGGGAGGGCAGGGGAGCAAAGCAAAGAGGAAACAATAGAAAAAGAAACTCTGATTTGGAAAGGGAGAGAATTAAAAACATAATGACAATTAGACGATAGCCTTGCTAGGGCCCGTTTCATTTTTCGCGATACAGGCTTTTTTGCTTATGTTCTTATGAATTGTATTAGTTCTCATTTGGCAATTCTAGACCGGGCTGTACCCTAGCAACAGTATAATATACCAAAGAAGAAGTTACGTGGAGAAATCTCAGCTTATTCCATGTTTTCCAAACCACCCAAAAGTGGAAAGAACAATTAAGAGAGAGAGAGAGGTAGTAGTTGCAGCAGCTACTCTTGGCACACTGCACTGTTCATAGAACAAAAATGTGAAATTACAACAAATAATATTTGCTGGATTTGAGTTTTCCCTAGGAAAAGGAGCTTCCTGTTCTAAGGCTCCTTCAGCTAAAGACAAGGTGCACAGGGAGGCGGGATTTCTCCCTCACTAGATTAGTCATGAATAAGAAAAGGTATCATATTGGACCAGTTTTAAAGAACATTATCCCAGGCCAAAATAAAGAAAGAAACACTGGCCAGAAAACATTGGCACTGTCAATTTTAATTTGCTGCAAAAAGAATTGTGAAAGTAAGTAGACCTTTAGTTAGAGGAAAGAGCTGCCGAAAGAGCTGCAGTCATTGTGATGTTGATGAATATGAGAGAGTTGCAATGAAAATCGTGGAACAAGGTCAAGAACAGAATACTAACATTATACCTATGTCAGATTGCTATCATTTACCCTGGTTCATATCCCATTGAAATGCATCCTTTCCCCTCACAATCCTACTTTTAGAAATTCCGCTTGTGATCTTCAGAGACTGCTGAAAGTAGGGAATGGTTTCTGTACTGCTAACTTCGGATTGTGTACTTATTATGGGGTGCCCTGGCCAGGGAACCATACAGGAGCCAAAACTAGTGTTATTGTTATTATTTATTTATTTGTAGCATTTGTATCCCACATTTTCCCACCAATTTGCAGGCTCAATGTGGCTTACATTTGCCTTAGTGGCGGTTGCCATTTCCGGTTAACAGAATTACAAATGGTATTGCATTAAGGTGCCTACATATATGGTACAGAATAATACATTATGGTATTGCATATAGGTTCCTGAGTGATAGATTAGATTGTAACATATGTTAGGTCATCAATTATAGAGAGATCGTTTTCAATATAAGGATTAAAGTGGTATTGCATTAAGGTGCGTACATACATGATAAAGAAGAATACATTATGGTATTACATATAAGTTCCTGAGTAATAGATTGGATTGTAACCTGTGTTAGATCATCAATTATAGAGAAATCATTTTCGACATTACAGTGGGGGAAATAAGTATTTGATCCCTTGCTGATTTTGTAAGTTTGCCCACTGACAAAGACATGAGCAGCCCATAATTGAAGGGTAGGTTATTGGTAACAGTGAGAGATAGCACATCACAAATTAAATCCGGAAAATCACATTGTGGAAAGTATATGAATTTATTTGCATTCTGCAGAGGGAAATAAGTATTTAATCCCTCTGGCAAACAAGACCTAATACTTGGTGGCAAAACCCTTGTTGGCAAGCACAGCGGTCAGACGTCTTCTGTAGTTGATGATGAGGTTTGCACACATGTCAGGAGGAATTTTGGTCCACTCCTCTTTGCAGATCATCTCTAAATCATTAAGAGTTCTGGGCTGTCGCTTGGCAACTCGCAGCTTCAGCTCCCTCCATAAGTTTTCAATGGGATTAAGGTCTGGTGACTGGCTAGGCCACTCCATGACCCTAATGTGCTTCTTCCTGAGCCACTCCTTTGTTGCCTTGGCTGTATGTTTTGGGTCATTGTCGTGCTGGAAGACCCAGCCACGACCCATTTTTAAGGCCCTGGCGGAGGGAAGGAGGTTGTCACTCAGAATTGTACGGTACATGGCCTCATCCATTCTCCCATTGATGCGGTGAAGTAGTCCTGTGCCCTTAGCAGAGAAACACCCCCAAAACATAACATTTCCACCTCCATGCTTGACAGTGGGGACGGTGTTCTTTGGGTCATAGGCAGCATTTCTCTTCCTCCAAACACGGCGAGTTGAGTTCATGCCAAAGAGCTCAATTTTTGTCTCATCTGACCACAGCACCTTCTCCCAATCACTCTCGGCATCATCCAGGTGTTCACTGGCAAACTTCAGACGGGCCGTCACATGTGCCTTCCGGAGCAGGGGGACCTTGCGGGCACTGCAGGATTGCAATCCGTTATGTCGTAATGTGTTACCAATGGTTTTCGTGGTGACCGTGGTCCCAGCTGCCTTGAGATCATTGACAAGTTCCCCCCTTGTAGTTGTAGGCTGATTTCTAACCTTCCTCATGATCAAGGATACCCCACGAGGTGAGATTTTGCGTGGAGCCCCAGATCTTTGTCGATTGACAGTCATTTTGTACTTCTTCCATTTTCTTACTATGGCACCAACAGTTGTCTCCTTCTCGCCCAGCGTCTTACTGATGGTTTTGTAGCCCATTCCAGCCTTGTGCAGGTGTATGATCTTGTCCCTGACATCCTTAGACAGCTCCTTGCTCTTGGCCATTTTGTAGAGGTTAGAGTCTGACTGATTCACTGAGTCTGTGGACAGGTGTCTTTCATACAGGTGACCATTGCCGACAGCTGTCTGTCATGCAGGTAACGAGTTGATTTGGAGCATCTACCTGGTCTGTAGGGGCCAGATCTCTTACTGGTTGGTGGGGGATCAAATACTTATTTCCCTCTGCAGAATGCAAATAAATTCATATACTTTCCACAATGTGATTTTCCGGATTTAATTTGTGATGTGCTATCTCTCACTGTTACCAATAACCTACCCTTCAATTATGGGCTGCTCATGTCTTTGTCAGTGGGCAAACTTACAAAATCAGCAAGGGATCAAATACTTATTTCCCCCACTGTAGGTATTAAAGTGGTAGTGCTTGTTCATTAATAGCAGTGAGGTTAGTCAGTCAAGTGACTGTCTAGCTCATGATCAGTCTTATTATTTAGTAATTAGGATGGTTGTTTATGGTATGCCTTCTTGAACAGGTCAGTTTTCAGTAGCCTTCGGAAGATAGCTATGTCTTGGTTGTTTTTATGGTCTTCGGTAGTGCGTTCCATAGTTGCATGCAAATGTAGGAGAAACTGGTTGCATATGTGGACTTGTATTTTAGCCCTTTGCAGTTGGGGTAGTGGAGATTGAGGAATGTGCGTGCTGATCTTTTTGCGTTCCTGGTAGGTAGGTCTATAAGGTCTGACATATAGGCTGGGGCTTCCCCGTGTATAATTTTGTGGACCAGGGTGCAAACTTTGAACGCAATTCATTCTTTTAATGGAAGCCAATGTAGTTTTTCTCTTAGGGGTTTGGTACTTTCGTATTTCGCTTTCCCAAATATGAGTCTGGCTGCTGTGTTTTGAGCGGTTTGAAGCTTCTTACTGAACTGCCCTGTGTTTCTTATGTGTAAAATACCCAATGCTGTGACCTTGGCTCAAGTTCTCATTTTGTTTTCTCTTTTGTAAACCTCCATTCCCTTTCTCATCAGTAGGGATGTGTGAATTCTTTACATGAGCATTCTGAATCCATTTCATAACCTTGGAAACTAATAACAGATTGGTTTGCCACGGCAATAAGTTTATAAAGCTAGCCCCAAAACTTAGCTGTAAAAATGCCTGTTAATGACCACTAATGTTGTATAGCAGAATCTGGGTACCCAGAGGTCATGATATAATAGGATATCACCGCATGGCATTGGGGCACCTAAAAGGATTTGCTTATTTATGGAACCAGAAGTTGTTCAGTCATCACCGATATTCAGCTGTACTATCTGGGCAAGTTGAGCAGCAGAAAAGGCTGTCTTAACTTGCCCCAGATAGCTATCTCAGAATCAGAGCTGAATATTGGCAGTATCCAGATAGCTTCCAGGGCCCTGGTGCTGAGTTTCTCAGCCTGGAGACACCAGCAATAGCCAGCATTAAAAAAAACAAAAAAACACTGATCACTGTGGACCGGCAAGTTTGTACCCAAGGATCTGGAGGTAAAGTGACTTGCCCAAGGTCACAAAGAACAGCAGTGGGATTTGAACCCTGGCTTCCCTGGTTGTTAGGTTGTTCTCCCAAAGCTCCAATATGAAGTAGCCTGCAAATATAAAATGCACTTTGGTGTTTAAACCTTCTACTTCTTTCAAATACCATGGACGGATCCTACAGAAGTTTAAAAATATAACACAGAGAATACCTCTGGGCAGAACAAAAAATAACCAGAGGTAGCAACATGCACTAATGTAATTGTATAATCAAGTTACCTTCTGCATCATTTTCGGCCTGACAGTGCTTGTTATATCATGTGATATCACCACAACTTATGGCCTTGGAGGAGAAGACGAACTGAAGATTTCCTTTCATTTTGTGTCTATGGGGAAAATATTTAGGATATACAACCATAGAGAAACAAGTGTGTTAGTGATGGCCCAAAATGTGCAAAGATGGAGCAGATAAATATCAACAAATCCATGAGAAAGTAGCATACTCAACATACCTGAACACTGGAGAGCAAGGATCGATATCAAAAAACTATGAAAAATTAAGGACTATTATAGATTTTGTAAGCAATAAAAAAACAGCAAATTAAGAGAAAAGGCCAGAGGAGTAGATACACCTTGAAAGTGAAAATTGAAGTCTGGAATCTTTTCCTTGCATTGTTGCTAGTGTGAATGATGACCCACTGCTAATACTAATGTTTGGCAGTTGATAGCTGGAAGAAGATGTCAAGAAGCAATGCCAAGCTGATTCCAGATGTGCTCTTTTCCAGGCTTTTCCTACTTTCTGTGGGACAGCAGGAGAGGTTATCTCAACTCATTAGGGAGTCAGGGATGAGGAATGAGAGACTACTGAGGTTTCATAACTAAGGGACAAAATTGTCTAGCATACTCCTTAGCAAAATGATAAATGTCCTAGATATTAGATCGGTCTCCAGCAAGGAACAGGAAACAGGATGTGGCAGAAGTTAAAATGATAGATTAACTAAAAATAGTGGAGCGTACATTCCTGACATTTTGCTTTAAGAGAGTTATTATTGTTACTCTGTTGAACAAAAGGGTAGAGAGAGAGAGAGAGAGAAGAGAAATAAGTGATGAACAGTTACAGGAAATGGTGTAACCGATGCGGGAGAAATCAGAAAAATTGTCACAGAACATTAAGTTCTGACTAGAAGAATGCACCATTGTAATTTAAACTGGAAAAATTTCAGAAAAGCCTAATACAAGGGTTAAGTTACTCTAGGAAAAGAAGTAAAGGTCCAGGAGAGTGATAAATGTAAGGAAACAGAGGTAATGGTGAAGTTACACCTGAAAACAATTAATATTAAATGAAAAAGGAGAGAGAGGACAACAGGGGAAGAGGAAGGCTATGCAGAAAAGTGTCAGAAGCTCAACTGGAGACTAGAGACTACAAAAATCCATAGATTGTATCTGCAGATCCTTCCCACCATATGGCAACACCCAGGGCGTGCTGACACGGTAAGCAAGGTAAGCAATGCAGGGGGGCGCGCCACTCACTTGCAAAATCTTTTACCTGAAGTTGTGATTCTCCTCTCTCCCCTGCCCTTCTCGCATCAGGAAGTGAAGGTAGCCCAGCAGACACTGCTCTGCTAAAGCTGCTTCAAAGAGTACAACCAGCAGCTATTTATGGCCTTGGTGTGTGAACAACTTTCATTCAGGGTGAGCTGGAACAACATTCAAATTAAAGAGAACAGGTTTGGAGGCAGGTGTGCAAGTGAAACTGGGAAGAAATAAAAAATAAATAGTGTAATTGTTATCTGTAAGTGGTTCAAAGTTTTTGTTTTTTGAGCATGTACACTGAGAGGAGGGCATGACTGCAATGATGTGTACATAATTATCATAGCTACAGCTAAAATCCATTTAATTGGCTGAGGAAGTTTAGCTGACATATAGTGTAGAATAGCTGGTAAGTAAAAATCTGATTGCTTTTTTTTGGTGTGTTTGTTTTTATATAAAACATTCTGCTTGGATAGGGAGAGTTTGTGATATTTGAAAATACATTTTGCTTTAATGAAATTGCTAAACTGAGTCAGAGACTTATCAATGAGGGATACATACAGTGGAAAGGAAGCCCTGGAAACAGAGTTAAGAGGACAGATACCAGCAACAGAATCAGATACTGGGCCAGCATGATCATAAAAAGAAAGTCACCGCCAACAAAGGTAGAAAAAAATAGTTTTATTTTCATTTTAGTGTTTGGAATATGTCCACTTTGAGAATTTACATCTGCTATCTTATTTTGCAATGTATAGCAGTCTCCAAGAGACTGGGCTCCCAGTGAGCCAGGGAGGTCAGACTGTGTAAATGAGATGAAGAGACCCCCCCCCCCCACTGTAACAAAGACAGGAACATGCATAATCAAAGCTTAGGTCTCTGCAGTTACAAGGGCTGGCCATTCCTAATTATGCTAATAGTTTTTAATAGGCTAAGTCCCACTGAAAAGCCTCTTTATAAAGGCAGTGCTTTCTCTGGAGAGCAACATCTAATGAAGAAGCGGGGGGGGGGGGGGGGGCACCAACTGATAGTCTGCAGGGGGGCACCAGAGACCCTTGGCACGGCCCTGGCAACACCTTGCTGTCCCTGTGGCCTCTCTACTCACAGAAATCCATCTCTGTTCAGAATTATCTATGCACACCATGAGAGCATATGCCTAGAACATGGTATCATCCAGCTGCCTACTCCTGCCAGGTTCAACATGCTCTCCCTATGAGATACACTGTTTCTGGTAAGAAACAAAGAATCCTTACAAAGGCAAAGGAACACTCAAGGAAAGAATATTCACAAAAATGTCTTTACATGGGAACAGAGTAGGGTTAAATGGACAGTTTTCTCCATGGAGGACTACCACAGGGATCTGTACTGGGATCAGTGCTTTTCATCATATTTGTCAATGATCCAGAAATGTGAGCAACGAGTGAAATCTGGCAATTTGCAAAGGTTCCACTTCTCCATGAATAAACTGTTGTATACTTAATGTCTCTCCCTGCCAATTTTGGGACACAGACCATAGAAGTCTGCCTGGCACCAGTCCTTCTTCTCAACTACTGGAGTTGCCATTGAAGCCAACTCCAGTTTTGATCCTGATCTATTTTTGCCATATACAGGACCCAGATCATAGAGTCTGCTCAGCATTGGTCTTACTTCCCAACCTTTGATGCAGTCATCAAAGCTCACTCCAGTTATGAGGTCATTTAAGTTTTTTACTACGTTGGGTTATTTTAACACAAGGTTCTATTTCATGCAATGAGATCTTGTGCTAACTCAACTTAAGTAGCCCGCATTGAAAACATCCCGTCTAAAATGGAGAACCCAGTTGATTCTTCAAAGGTGAGTGCTATAGGTGTCTGTGAACTGCTGACTAGTATGGAAGCAACTCTCTTTTGGTGAAAGTGGAAATCCTTTGGGAACACCATATTGTAAATCGAAACACTTTGATAAATTAGAACCATGACTCACCTTACAATCTGGTTTTGTTAGAAACTCTTTCTATCAACTTAATTCATTATTTGCAAATCTTAGGCATCTAATGGCCCCTTTTACTAAGCCGAGAAGGCGCCTACATGCACTGAATGCATGCCAAATTGGAATTATCATCCGGTTACCGCGTGGCCCTTGTGGTAATTTCAATTATGGCGCGTGTCCGCTACACATGTCTGAAAAATATTTGTTATTTTCTGGTGTGCGTAACAGACGAGCGCCAAGTGGCATTTGACATGCATAGATCATTACCGCCCAGATTCTTTACTGCTAGGTCTATGGCTGGCGGTAAGGTCTCAGACCCAAAATGGACACACTGCAATTTTCATTTTGCTGTACGTCCATTTTCAGTAAAAAAAAAAGAGGCCCTTTTTACAGGCGCGCTGAAAAATAGATCGACGTGCACCCAAAACCCACACCTACACTACCGCAAGCCATTTTTAGCGCACCTTTGTAAAAAAAACCCTTAGTGAGCCAGCAACAAGTTATGATCAATGAAACCAAAAGTTGCTGTTCCACTCAACCTGTGCCCCCAGGAATACCTACACAAGAAAAGTTTATAAGTACACAACAACTTTTTGGCACACTGACTTCAAGCCCTTATTCAGTCATGTACTTTTATAAAAGCCATTTTCTGTGTATAAAATATGCTGTGCCAAAACTTTATATAATTATCCCTTGAGGTGCTAATTTATTAATGTGTGCTAATATCAACTATCAAGAGGTGCAAAGAGGGTGTTTATCATGTGTACTAATAGTTAATGTTTTTAATTTCTTTTTATTGATAGTTATTCAAATCAAGTGTTTATAAAGACAACATCTGGACAAAACTTCAGTAGGTAAAAGCATTTTACAATATAAAGCCCACCCTCCGACTCTGACAATTATTGACTGAAGCATATACTCCGAACCAACTATTGAAAAAAAATAAAACAAAAACAGTCCCTGTAAAGCAAGCTTGTCCAAGTTCAGTCCTTGAGGGCTGCAAACAGGCCAGGTTTTCAGGATATCCGTAATGAATATGCATGAGAAGGATCTGCATGCCCAAAAGCATATGTCAGCTTCTCCATCACAAATATGGAAGCCATTTTTCTTCACTTTGTTGGAAAGTACAGCATTAGGCCCATCCTTTCCAACAATGGCTTCCTGTTTAATAATTAGGGAAGGAGAATAGTAAGTCCATATCAGATCATGAAAAATTTTAATGGCGTGCAAAGGCGGCAGAGGGTAAAGAACATGTGTTCTTTATGTATATTGATTGAAGGACAATATTCAACTAGTAGCGTTCAGCATTTCTTTAAATGCTGGCTGCCACTGGCTGGACTAGACCCAGATATTCAGTCTGGCATCAATCTGGATACCGACAGTGAATATCCTGGTGGCCTACAGGGAGTTACTAGGGTATTGTTGATATTCAGAGGGGGTACCCAGCTAGCTGCTCAGTTATCTTAGACCAGTTCTTTGTCTGTCCCATGTTAACCATAGTACTATTGAGTACTGGCGGTGCCTGGGTAACTCCAGACTTCATTCCAGATTGCTCTGGCACTAACCAGATAGTGGTACTGTGGTCAGGCATGATATTCAGAAGCACTATCTGGTTATGTGCCGCTCCATATCCTGTGGGTACTCGATCAGTGCTAATTAACCAGGTAGTTAACTGAGTTGACTAGTACTGAATATCAACCTATTTATTTATTTATTTATTTACCATCTCATTGAAGGAATTCACTCAAGGCTGTGTACAGCAAGAATAAATCAAACATAAGTAATAGACAATTACAACAGTAAAATATTCAAATAGCAATACAAGGTATGGCATAATATGCTACATTACAATGTCAATACAATATGCAATAAAACATCTTAATAGCATAGGGTGTAAGCAAAGATGAACATATGGATAGATAAGATAGAGTAAAAGGAGTTAGAAAATAAGGGGACTAATTTAAAGAAAGTTGTATATGAGGTCAGAAAGGTACTTGAATATTATCTTAGCTAGGGTAGGAGTGGATAAACATGTCCTGCTATAGCAACGTTTTTCAACTAGTGTGCCACCATTGCTCCCCAGATGTGCCACAGAGTCAGCGGGAATCCCATGGGATCAGCAACAGAATCAGTGCACTCTGCAATCTTCCCCTGCCCACCTCTTGGGTCTCTCTCTTCTCTGCCACAGTTCTACAAACAGGCCTTCCTCTGGTCAGCCCCAGGATCCTTCCTTTTACCATATGGAAGAGGCGTGGCAGAGGGAAAGCCTCTGGATGGCCAGAAGAAGGCCTAATAGCTGCTGGCAACTGTAGAGTTTGTAGAATGTGGCAGAGAGGAGAGAGAGAGAGAGGCTTGAGGGTCTAGAGGAGGAAGGTTGGACAAAGGTAAGAAAAGATATTGGACATGCAGGAGGGATTGGGAGTGGTGAGACATGCTACACATCAAGGGAAGGGAAGGGAAGGGAAGAGGAGAGACATGCTGCATATAAAGGTAAGTTGGGGGACATGCTACACGTATAGGGAAGAGGGGAGTCAGGCTGAACATAAAGGGAAGGGAAAAGGGGAGACAAGCTGAACACAAAAGGAAGGGAAGGGAAGAGGGAAGACATGCTGGACATAAAATGAAGGGAATAGGGGAGACAGGCTGCACATAAGGAGAAGGGAAGAGGGGAGACAAGCTGTACATAATGGGGAAGGAAGAGAAGGGAAGAAAGAAGGAAAACAATATAGATCTGAGAAGGAGACAGCAAAATTTATTAGTGTCAAACAGACATAGGCAGGAGGTGAGAAAAGAAATAACAAATGGAAAGGAGGCCCTACTACTACTACTACTTAACATTTCTAGAGCACTACTAGGGTTACGCAGCGCTGTACAATTTAACAAAGAGAGACAGTCCCTGCTCAAAGAGCTTACAATCTAATAGACAAGTGAACGGTCGATCTGATAGGGGCAGTCAAACGGAGGAAGGCAGAACCAAAGATTGGGAACAAGATGACTGGAATAATAAAACCACCAGACTACAAAGGTGTTGATTTTGCAATGTACAGGAGGACATACATCTAATATAATAATTTGCACTCCCAACGTTCCAATGTCTCTGGCTGCGTTCGTAACATTGGAACGTTGGAAGAGTAGCTTCAGCCCTTCGCCATGCCCCCCCCCCCGAGGTCGCCGTCGCTCCCCCTCCACCCCTCCAGGGTGCCACCACTCCCCCTCCCCCCCTCCGAGGTCACCACAGCCACTGCTCCCCCTCCACCCCCCCCCCGAGGTCGCCATCGCCGCTCCCCCCCTCCATCCGACGTCAGCTGCCATTTCCAGCCACCGCTGCTTCTCCTGTTGAGCAGCAGTGGCCGGTATAAAAACAAAAAGAGAAAATTAAACTCCCAAAAATGTTTTTAAAAAGGAAGTGCGGCACTGCAGGCAGCCATCAGGCATTGGCTGTCAGCTCTGCAGCCGCTCCTCTCGCCTCTCACGTTGCTGGCTCTCTGCGCTTCTCCGGGGTTCTACTCCAGGGGCAGCGACATCAGAGGTGAGAGGAGCGGCTGCAGAGCTGACAGCCAATGCCTGATGGCTGCCTGCAATGCCGCACTTTCTTTATAAAAACATTTTTGGGAGTTTAATTTGTTCTTTTTGTTTTTGTACCGGCTGCTACTGCTCAACAGGAGAAGCAGCAGTGGCCGAAAATGGCAGCTGAAGTCAGATGTAGGGGGGGGGGGGAGCGGCGGTAACCTCGGGGGGGGGGGGGGGGGTGGAGGGGGAGCGGTGGTACCCTGGGGGGAGGGGGAGCGGTGGCGGTGACCTCGGGGGGCATGGTGGCGAGGGTGGTAGGGGTGAGGCCTGAGACCAGGGAGGGGGAGGGGATCCTGAGACCAGAGGGGAGGGGGTCCTGAAGCCAGAGGGAGGGGCCTGAGACCAGAGGGGAGGGGTCCAAAGACATGAGAGGGGGTCCAGAGACCTGAGAGGGGGGGAGAGGGGAGGAGGGGGTCCTGAGACCGGGGAGGAGGGGGGAGGGGGTCCTGAGACCAGAGAGGGAGGGGGTCCTGAGACCAGAGGGGAGGGGGTCCAGAGACCTGAGAGGAGGGAGGAGGGGGTCCTGAGACCAGAGAGCGAGGGGGGGAGGTATCTCTGTCACACACACTCTCTCACACACACTCTCTCTCTCTCTCTCTCTCTCTCACACAGTCACTGTCTTTCTCTCACTCTCATACACTGTCTACCACACACTCTATGTCTCACACTGTATCACATTCACTCTCTATGTGTCACATAGTCACTCTCAAACACTCTCTCGATCTCATACACTCTCGGTCTCACAGAGAGTCTGTGTATCGCACACATACTCTCTCACACTCTATCTGTCACACACACACTCTCTCACACACACTGTATCTGTGTGAAACACATTCTCTCACACTCACTGTGGCTCACATATGCACTTGCACACACTCTCATTCTCACACACACACACTCTCTCACACACACACTCACACCCACACTCACTCTCTGTCACACACACACACTCACACATTCACTCTCTCTCTAACACAGTCACTCTCACAGACACTCTTTCAAACATACGCACTCCGAGGAAAACCTTGCTAGCGCCCGTTTCATTTGTGTCAGAAATGGGCCTTTTTTACTAGTTTCTTTATAATTTCCTGGTGTTGTATGACATGCAGAGTCTAGAATCTCTGCTTTCATGTTTGTCTGCATGTTTTTTGCGTTTCCTTATTTTGTATTAGGTGAGAGTCATATTCTACATCTGCAAGTGAGGTGAAGGATTCTGCTGGCATGTGGTGTCTGTCTAGGAATCTGTAACAGTCCATCTTGTTCCAGTTTCGCAGTAGCAGGTAAATTGGTGCTCTAATGTATTTCAGTAGCATAATTAAATGAAATTACTTCTGAAGGTTACAGGTGCGGGTGAAGATGGGGGATGGGGATGGAGGAGATTACTGGTGGGGATGAAATGGATCTCAGTGAGGATGGGCGGGTAGATTTCGTGGTGTGCCTTGACAATTTTTGCACCTTTTAAGTATACCATGAGGTGAAAAAGGTTAAAAATCACTGTGTTATAGTATGTGCAGCCGGTGTCACTCCTTGTTCGTGTGCAACTAGAAAGTTAGTGACTTCTTCCATTAATCTGAAAGTGCTTATGAATTTCCCAACCAGAAAGACTCAAATTTAAATATAAATAAATGAATTCAAACATCAGAGATAACAATAAATTAATAGGCAGGACAACAATCTTTCCTCTGATAAAACAGACTTGATTATTCCCATCCTGTGCATGCACTGTGGAACGTGTATTTCAACCTCGAGGGCTTGGAGAGGCATTCTCAGGGCAAGATTAAATCAAGGAGAGAAGTACCAGTATAATTTTAATCAAATGCATACAAGCAATTTTGCCTAAGAAAAGGTATTTGAACCAAAAGCAGGTGTGTCTGTGCAGGTACTTTCCTTCAAAAATTATCAGAACAAATCTATCCACATAATTTGGCATTGATTTCCAAATTCTTATTTGGAAATCAGTCCTATTCATGAGCCATCTATCATCTACTAACAAGAAGGTGCTACTGTAAATATATTATTATTCAACACATGGCACATTGGAAAGATTATACACTGCTGGATGACACATCTTGGCAGAATTCTCATCTTTTACTATGCAAATACCTGGCTGCAGCTGCAGAAAAATCTAACCACTGGACGTACAATACTCCTAAATGACAACAGCAAATGCATTAATTAAAACATCAGCATTGGCTCTACATAAATGAACAGAAATATAAATCTAATTAAGAAAATTAACACAAACAAAAGCAAATCAAGAAATCATCTCTTCAAAAATATGTAACATCATGAGAATTTCAGCAGTTTGTTCTGCTTTAAATTCTCAATGCTGAGCACAGTTCATTCAGCCCATTAAGTTAGTGCTTTCATTAATGGCCTATGGCAGCTCTGACAGCCAATACGAAGAGGCTGCCTGCATTCTATTCCAACACTCATCTCTAGGCCTCTATCTCTGATTAGTTGGACGTCTTGGAGACAGTTTCTATTGTGGCTTTTCTGTGAAATTGCTGTTTCCTGGCACCTGTCAGGAAATCACATGCTCACTAGAAGCTTCCAGAGATGTTGAGAACTAAGGCTCTAGAAACTGAAGAAAGGGTAGGAGGATTTATGATAATTTGGAGAAGGGTCTGGTGACAGCAGTTACCTCCTCCCATGTGTTAAAGCTCCCTGCATGCCCACCAAATTTGTGTTGGGTTCCATCTCCCACTTTTGACTCATACCAAGAGGGAGGTCCCTCCTTTCCAACCTGATGTAGAAATCCTGAATGTAGAATCAGTTGGTACTAATAGGCACTTGCTAAAGGAATAAGGATTCAAGGACCAAGGGTCAAGAAACAAACCTAAAACCCAGTTACTGGTTTGTTTTAGTGGGGAGGTATGGGGAACCTTCCCACCACTGTTTAGTCCAGGAAGAGGAGAGAGGGTTTATTTAGGGTAACGTCTGTGTCATCCAGGCAACTCCTACCATTTGCATCCCTAGCAGACAGGAGGAGAAAAGATTTACTGATAATATAAATCAAATCAAAACAAGTCAATTCTTATATACTGCTAATATCCCCTTTCCAGGTTCAGTGCAGTTTACATTCTAGGTGAGACAAAAGCCGATAATGTTAGTGTGAGGTATGAGAACAATTAGAGACCATTGGTGTAATGCATGAGACCAAAATATTATAGGAAAAAATAATGGATGATACTAGGAGGTAGAAGTCAATGGATTGTTATGAAGCAGTCTTTTGAAGCTAATTTAAGTCAATCAGGTTTAGCGCTCTTTATCAGTCCTAAATGTGTGCTGTTAAAGACTTCAGAACAGAGTCCTCCCTGAGGGTAGAAGCCACCAATGGTGAGGAGAGGTGATGGTGTCTCAGGAGCTCATAAGGTAAGGTTATGTGGATATGTCATTGTGGCAGACTCCAAAATGATGCTATAACTCACTGTTATTAGATAGGGTTTCTCTTTCAAGCTGCCATTCTTCCATAGTCAGTCGTGCAGCAGTATGGGAGAGTTTAGAGTATATGAGAGGCCACAGTGTAGCTCTCATATTATAGAATTGTCAATTTCCTTTGTTTGCTATTTGAATTATGGTTACAAGTACAGAGCTGAGCAGGGTAGCTATTTGTATGACACAGGAGAGTAATTGACCTTAAGCACTCCTTGGGTTCCTCTTTCAAGCTGCCGTTTGCCCATAGCCAGTCGAACAGCTGTGAAAGGAGAGTTAAAAGCAGGCGATAGGCCACAGTGTAGCTCTCATGGTTACAAATCTAGATAATTCTCTTTATTCAAGTTACAGGCTTGGAATTATTGCAGGCAATGGAGAGAGGAAGTGCGCTAAATAGCCGGTGTAAATGTATACAAATCCATTCATCATCCTCATCCTATTCAATGCTATGATGGCTCCATTAGGTGAAAGGCTAGAAGCAGCAGGGTTCTGTACTTTTATTTACGCGGACAATGTCACAATCTATATCCCTTTCAAGAATGGTCTTTCAGAAATTGTCCCTAAGATTTGGCTTGGTATGGATTTGTAGATCCTGGGCTTCTGAATTTAAGTTTAAGTTAAATACAGATAAAACTAACGGTTTTTTTTACCAGCTGTGGAAAAAGGACCCAGTGCTAGTGGCGGAGGATGTTTTTCCCGTGCACCAGGACCCTTTCCATTAGTATTTTTAAATTATATATATATATATATATATATATATATATATATATATATATATATATATATATATATATATATGTAAATCTAAGGGCCTTGTTTACTAAGCCATGGGTATCTACATGGTTAGAGAGTGCTAATTTTTAGAATGAGCTAAAAATGCTAGCGTACCATATTAAACAGGACCCTAAGTACGCTAAATAGCAGGTGTAAATGTATACAATTAATTTCTTGGGGTCATTTTCAAAGGGAAAGCGTATGGGTACTTTTTGTTAATACAGGCAGTTATAAAATTTTCCCCCAAATGACAGCTTATATCAGCTGAAAATGTCATTAGCAAGAGGAGAGAAATCACAAGGGATAGAGATAGCCAAAATGTCTCCATCAAGCCCAGACAAAGGAAGTCTGATAACAAAGCCTCTCCCCTTCCCAGACCCACAACTCCTTCCTACTGGTTAATGATAGTACTGCTCTCCCATCCATACCTAGTTACTCCCAAAGAGGTCCCCTGGCAACCCCAGTGATAGGCTTCCTCTTTTGCATGACCTACGACAATATCAGTGGGAGGGTATGAACCAGGGCTCAACAAGGAAGAGTAGCATCCTTCTCAGGATGTACACCTCCATCAAAATTCCCCCAACCTGGATGGCTTTTCCAGTTCTCTTGATGCTACTGTGACTGGCTTATCTTTGGCTTTTAAATTAGAGCAGCTGCTGCCACCGCCACTAAAAATTGGGCCATCATTTTCCAGAAAACCTTTTTTCATAGAAAAATCAGGTGCAACATCCATGGTTTCTTTGTACTGGTTGGCAATTTTTCAAATAAAAGCTATTTACAAAAGATCCATTTGAAGATTAGTTACAAGATAATACTCCTGGATTTTGCAGCTGTGTGGACTGCCTTCAGATTCCCACTTTGAAGGGAGTTTGAAAATTTTGACCAGGCCTAGCTGCATCTGACATGCATACCAGAATGAGGGTGAGAAGAAAACAAGCATTATATGATGAAGAGGGCCCGAATCACTCAGAGAACTGAATGTTTACAACATTATGGGAACACTTAATTATAATTCTCATCTTGTCTTTAACTTTGGGTCTCCTTCTATCACCTATTTTGTATAAGAATCATACATGCATTTGCATGATAATCTATTGCCATGTACGTATTTTTATGGTAAGTTGGTAGGTCCATTATTGATCACGCTTTAGATATATTGTACCTTTGGCTCTGTGTGATGCACACATGGGCAAGAGGAATAAAGTTGTATTATACACCTTAAATAATTCTCAATGCAGAAATGCAATGAATGCTTTTTTGTTGTATGAGTTATATAATTTTCTAGTCAACACAGCTTGTAAATCCATTTACAGTAGTAAAATGAATGTGTAATGGAGTCTTTAGCTTTCAATGTTCGGTAATTATATCATTGAATTATTTTCACTAGTTAATGTAATAAATTTAGAACACATTACCTTGTTCTGCATAAGCACATGATTCTCATGGGAATATATTCCTTAGGCTTCAATTAACGTGGATGTAAGCAAATAGGTAAATGGAATTTATAGCAGCCGGCACTATAAAAACTCAATTGATTTTGCTCATTTTTTTGTGTTCTTGACTAGGTGATGAAGATTCCCTTGTTAATAATAAGGAGCTTATTAGGATCTGGCAGGAAAGCTTTCTACATATGAATAGAACAAAGGGTCATTCATTTATTGGGTTAGAAATTAAGTTGTTTGAACTCACTCAATCAGGAAGGGTTGTTAGATTCTGCTGAGCATTATTTGTGTACAGTGCTGCTCAGATACGCATAAGAATTGGTTTCTGCTCCAGGAAAGTTTACAGTCTAGTCAAGACACAATATGAGACAAATAGAAGACTTAGGAAATGTATTTGTATCCCACATCACTACTGGGGTGAGGATAGTCCAGGAGGGTGTACTTAAAGGATGATTTTAGTAGAAGGAAGACACTAAAGGATTTTGGTGGGTTGAGATGCAAAATGCCTCAAGGTCTTCCTTGGTATGATAGTCAAATTCCAATATACTGAAAATGAAAAAAAAAAAAAGCCCTGCAACAAAAGAGAGAAGGGAAGGGGAAGGGATTGTGGATTTATTTAGCTCATGCCTTTTTCTGTAGCTCAAGGCAAGCTACATTCAGGTACAGCAGATATTTCCCTCTTCCCAGAGGGCTTGTAATCTAACCAGTCAAAATTCAGCCAGCAGCAGTCAGCATTTTTTTACACACTGACCACCATAGGCAGAATTAAGCCCCAATATTTAATGCCAGGCCATGTTTGGGCACTGGCATTGAATATTTGAAGCTGACCAAACAAGGATTTGCCCCCCAGATTTATGCAGGTCCCTCCAGATATTCAACCAGGACCTGCATATAGAGATCAGATGTTCCCTCTCCCCTTGCATTCCCGGTTCTTCTCTGGACCCCAGTAGCATTATAAGCCCTCCCTGATTTCAATCCCTCATGTCCGAGTACCCCCCCCCCCGGCTTACCTTAAGCTCTCTGGTGGCCCAGCGAGTCATCAGAGGAAGAAACCCCCCATTAACTCCTGCCCCTAGTGGCTACTGTGTGTAAAATGGCAGTCAAGACTCTAGAGATAGTCGTATTGTACTACTCCTAGAGGTCAACCATCCATATATGGACACCAATACAAGGACATGCATACCGAAGAAATAGACAACTAATAAAAATAAACATATCACACCCCACTTTGGAACCATACCACTCAATCCAACTAGGATACATCAATGCAAGATCAGCAGTAAGCAACTCAGCAGACTTACTAGACTGGATCATCACAGACAAATTAGACCTCCTATTCATCACAGAAACCTGGTTCCATAGTCCCACAGACCCCGCAATCCTCCAAACATGCCCACCAAAATACAAAATCACGCACTGGACAAGAAATGGAAAAAAAAGAGGAGGCGGAATAGCTATCATATACAAACCTGAATTCACTATCACAATCACAGGCGAATCCACCTCACCACAACTTGAAATTGCATCGACTAGAATCAACCATCCAAGCCTAATAGGACACCTCAACACAATCCTATTCTACAGGCCACCAGGAAAATGGCAAGACGCCCAAACACAACTCTTGGATTTCATCTCGAATTCCTGCATATCAGCTTCAAACATCCTCATACTAGGCGACATCAACCTACACCTAGAAGATGACACCTTACCAAGTACACGAGAATTCAAAGAATTCCTAAAACTCTGGGATCTGCAAACACCCAACATACAACCAACTCACGAAAAAGGACACACACTAGATATCATAACGAATAGATTCGAACCAGACTCAACTATCATACTCGCTAATACAAGATGGACACCAACACTATGGTCAGACCACCATAGAGCAAATGTCACTCTCTGCTGGCGAAAAACACAACTAAACACGAATAATAAACATGAGCGAACAACCTACACAACGAGAGGGAAAATAGACCCCTCAACATTCTGGCAACAGATCTACCAGAACGAATGGACTACAAACGCTGACACCATCCAATTCCTCCAAGAATGGGATGACATAAGCACAACAACATTAGACAAAATCGCCCCAGTCCAAACCAGAACAACACACAGGAAAAATGCAAATCCATGGTTCACCGAAGAGCTGAAAAAACTAAAAACACAAGTCAGGAGACTAGAACGAGCCTGGAACAAAAAGAGAGACGAACAAACACTAAATGACTGGAAACTACTTCGGAGAAAATACAAATATACCATAAAACAGACAAAAAGACTTCACTACAAAACATTAATAGGACCAAACTACAAAGACACACATAAACTCTTCAACCTCGTGAACAAACTGTTAGACACCTCACCAGTTACAACCAACGACAAAGATACACCAAGTGTCGACAACCTAGCGACATACTTCAAGGAGAAAATTATACTACTACGACACAAGATACCCACCAGCCCTACAGAATACACCACTCTTCTAGACTGCCTAGATCCAGAAGAAGGACTATTCCCAGCAGACAGAACCTGGACCGAATTTGAACAACTGCCAGAAGACCTCATCTCTAAAACTCTTAAAAGATATGCTAAATCCAACTGCAAACTAGACATATGTCCAAACAGCCTCATGAAATCTGCTCCCCAGAAATTCATAATAGACCTAACAAACCACATAAACTACATGCTACAAATGGACTCTTCCCAAAAGAAAAAGGAAAAATCTTGCTCACCCCTATTCCTAAAGATACAAAGAAAAACATGAGCGAAATAACCAACTACAGGCCAATAGCATCTATACCACTAATAACCAAGATAACTGAAGGTATGGTAACTAAACAACTCACAAACTACCTAGATAAACACTCAATACTGCATGACGCCCAATCAGGATTCCGATCGAATCATAGCACAGAAACAGTATTAATCACCCTTATGACCAAATTCAAACAAATCATCGAAACTGGCAACAATATACTCCTCCTACAATTTGACATGTCAAGCGCCTTCGACATGGTAGACCATGGAATCCTGCTACACATACTCGAACATTTTGGCATAGGAGGAAATGTCCTGAACTGGTTCAAGGGGTTCCTAACCCTACGTTCGTATCAAGTCACATCTAATTCAACCACGTCCAAGGCATGGACACCTGTATGTGGAGTCCCACAAGGATCACCTCTTTCACCAACTATTTTCAACCTAATGATGATCCCTTTAGCAAAACTCTTATCAAACCATAACCTCAACCCGTATATATACGCCGATGATGTAACAATATACATCCCATTCAAACAAGACACCAAAGAAATCTCCAACGAAATCAATCAAAGTCTACACGTCATGAACACATGGGCAGACGCATTCCGCCTGAAATTAAACGCAGAAAAAACCCGATGCCTGATACTCACCTCCCAATACAACACAAATGAATTCAGCGCTATAAACACACCAACCCTAAACCTCCCAGTCTCAGAAACGCTAAAAATCCTTGGAGTCACTATCGACCGCCACCTAACACTCGAAACCCACGCAAACAATACAACCAAGAAGATGTTCTACGGCATGTGGAAACTGAAAAGGATAAGACCATTCTTTCCAAGATTCGTCTTCCGCAGCCTAGTGCAATCCCTCGTCCTCAGCCACCTGGATTACTGCAACTCACTATACGCGGGCTGCAAAGAGCAAATAATGAGGAAACTTCAAACAGCCCAGAACACAGCAGCCAGGCTCATCCTCGGAAAACCAAGATACGAAAGGGCAAAACCACTACGAGAGAAATTACATTGGCTTCCACTTAAGGAACGCGTTACTTTTAAAGTTTGCACACTAGTCCATAAGATCATCTACGGCAAAGCCCCAGCGTACATGTCTGATTTAATAGACCTACCACCCAGAAACGCTAAAAGGTCATCCCGAACATACCTCAACCTCCACTTCCCCACTTGCAAGGGCCTGAAATACAAGACGCTACACGCGTCAACCTTTTCCCACATGAGCACGCAGGCCTGGAATACACTACCGCGCAACCTAAGAATGATTAACGAACAAGCTTCCTTCCGAAAACTACTGAAGACTTACCTGTTTGAACAAACTTACGGAAAGAACCAAAACACATAGAGTCCATACTCACTGTTCATCAATGCAACATACATCCACTTCAGATCCCTCATCCCGTAATCAATTGTCCCACTGTCTCCTCCCAATGTTTCTATGTTGATGTCCCATTGTTATATTCCTAATGATAATCGAATGTCTCGCACAACTCTGCACAATGTATTCCATATCCAAGTTGTTACAAATGTATTTCTACTATTCATATCTTATTGTAAGCCACACTGAGCCTGCAAAGAGGTGGGAAAATGTGGGATACAAATGCAATAAATAAATAAATTTTAAAAAGTAAAAGGTTTGCTGAATTAATTTAGCAAACCAACAAATTTGTTAGAGTTTTGTTGAGCTATTTATAAAATTTTATTTAAGAGGTCACTAGGTCAATACTCAGCCAACAGCGGTACGTAATTGGTAAGCCACTTCCAGCTGCAGGCTGAACCAACCCTGGATATTCAATGCTGGGGCATGCGCTACTCCCAGCATTAAATATCGTGTATGACCACCAACTCAGAAGTTAACTGGGCACTGACCAATATTCAGACTTGTGCCCTATTAACTTATCACATAATTGACAGATTCTGTTCTAAAGTGCTAGCAGAACTGGAGATGTCCTGACCTGGACATGTCAATTCCAGTTTGTACCTCCTTTCTAAAGATCTGCTCCACAGTGCTATGCTGAATACTGATGTATAGTCTTAAACCTATGAGTTATGTATACAAAGTTATACCTACTATTTCAATGTCAGCACTTACACTATACATATACATTTATACATGTTGCAGCACAATATTACTGCTATTCATTTACTCTTTTTCTTGCCTCTAATGTGCAACAAATTCCACCCCAGTATTATATGAATACCTTTAGCTCTGCAATGACTTAGGCACCCAAAGTTAATCACACAAGTGCCATGGAAAAAGCGACTCCATAAATGCTTTTGAATATCAACCTCCTACTTCGTAATAATCTGCTTAGATAAGGTCAATAAAATGGATAGGCAGTATAATCCAATCTCAGTAAAATCAATGGAGAGCACAATTCAACATCAGTGGAATCAATCAGGAACATAACCCAACCTTATTATCCCGAGGCTATCAACCTTGCACAATGAGTGTGAACCATCACTTTATCTTTCTAATATGCTTATAAATACTGTAGGACAAAAGGCTGATCTTTGCTTCCTAAGAACCCAATAATGCCGTGAAGTTCCAAGATGCAGTTGTGTGTATTTTATGGAATATTTTCTGCTTCTGGGTGCATGCAAAACAATTACATTGAATATCACTTTCCTTGGCCACACAGAAAATAGATTATGCAGTAGCTGCCATATGCTCGCCTTCATTAACCCTTTTCAATTAAAGTTTTATTTGCAATAGGCAGCATTTCAGGGGCTGATAGATGGTAATTTACAGTTAGCCTCAGAGATACTGAATATTTAGGTTAGAGAGAGTTTTTTTTTCTGGCTGAAGTGCAGTCTTTTTCTCTAGATGTTTCCTGGTGTCCAAGCAAACATAAACACTTCATCAATTCAAAAATGCAAATGCATAGGGTCTATTAATCTCTGGTTTGCTTACTAACAGTCAAATGCTCTGGTCCAAAAGGCAGAGGTATACATCTCGAAATCCTGACTGAATCATTCAAACAGAAAGGATGCAGCCCCGCAATAATTTCCAAGAAGGTTATCTCATCCCTTAAACATCCAGGGAAAACTTACTGCAGTACAATCCAGATATGGAAAAACAGAGAAAAATCATAAAAGACCTCCTGCCACTACTCCAGGAATTAAAGAAAGAGATATTCTAGCACTGGCCTTCTGACAACCACTTAGGGGTGTAGTTATCAACGTGGGCTACCATTAAACCATAATATTTTGCCACTAACTCGTGCTGTTTTAGCACAGGTCCCATTGTATGCAATAAGTCCTATTTACTAATAACTGGGGTTAAGAGTAAAATAACACATCTTAATGGTAGCCCATATTATAATTCCCCCCCTTAATCTGAAGCAAAAATTAGTGAACAGCAAGCTCCTAACAGAAGCTCAAAAAGAAGACCATGGCAATAGTCCTTGTAATATACTGTTTGTTATGCACCAACTAAGGATCAAAGTGGATTACAATTCAAATGAAGAATAGGCCATCATTAGAGAAAAAATTTCAAAAATACAAAATCATATATACCATCCAAGCTATCTTAGTACATCAAACAAGCTCAAACAATTGTGAAAAATAAATAGAAAATAAGTAAGTCTTTAATAGCTTACAAAACCTCAGATAGGATTCAACCAATCTCAACGCCAAAGGAAGGGAATTCCAACATTGCACAGAGCAGTATACAAAACCAGAACTATGATAGGGCTTATACTTCACATGCTTTGCAGAAGGAAATTGCAGCAAACAATGGTCCCTAGATTTAAGAGAACAAAATGTTCCCCACAGTAAATAACGCCAGCATATATCACAGATACTCCATGGGCAAAGCATTCAATATAAGGGTATCCTACTTATGCTCTTCCTCAAATGTTATATATCTCATTCAGTGCAGTGAAGAGAGGTGCTAGGTTGTGGAGACAAGCCAGATGCAAAAGATAAGGATCAACTCACTCAGGCACCATATCATACACCACAAAGCAAACCAATGTGACACCTCTGTGGGTGAGCACTTCTTGGGACCACAGCACTGCATCAATGATCTTATGGTCAGAATAATAAGAGGAAATTTTAAAACAAGAAACGTAAGATTTATGAAGTTAAAATGATAAAATACCTCAACTCTAGTATGAAAGGACTTAATAAAGATCTGGGGGACCCTTTTACGAAGCGGTGGTAAGCCCAATGCGGGTTTACCGCTCGCTAAAAGGGAAGTGCCACCGGGCTACCGCAGCAGCCCGGCAATAGTTCCCTTCCCCAGCATATGCCACCTCCGGCACTGCAAAAATATTTTAATTTTTGTAGCGCCGGTGTGTAACTGGTGCTAATTAGACAGTGTTGCGCACTGCTCAGTTACCTCCGGGTTAGTGCGGGAGCCCTAACTGCCGCATACCATTTCTTTAAGAAAAGGGAAACCTGCCTATGAAGAAACAGTATGTTTTAAGCCTGTAAAATGTATTGGATATTTTCCTGCCTTAAATATGTCTGAAGTATATTTCAGCAGCAGATGGTGCATGTTTATGCTTAAAGCTGTTACAACTGACATATTCTGGTATTCTATATAATAAAACGCACCTCCAACATTCTGAAGCTGACTGCATGGCTGAGGCATTCCTGCTCTCTGTATCCATCTCCTGAATTGACATCACGTACTTCCGGGTTCATCACAAGCAGAAGTGACCAACCACACGAGGTTTCTCGGCTTCAGAATGCTGGATTAAATAGGATTGGCCAGTTCCTTGAAGCACAGCCAGAGCTCAGCGTTCTGCACAGTAACGCTCAGACACCAGAAAAAGAGAGTGAGGGGGGCCTGACACCAGAGAGAGAGAGGGAGGGGAGGCCTGACACCAGAGGGGGGGGGGGGGGGAGGTATTTCTGTCACATACACACTCTCTCTCTCTCACACACTCTCTCACAGTCAATGTCTTTCTCTCACTCTCACACACTGTCTCACACTCTATGTCTCACACTATATCACATTCACTCTCTATGTGTCACACAGTCAGTCACACACTCTCTTGGTCTCATACTCTCAGTCTCACAGAGAATCTGTGTCTCACACACACACTCTCTCTCTCTCTCGCACACACTGTATCTGTGTGAAACACACTCTCTCTCTCACACACTGTGTCTCACATACGCACTTGCACACACTCTCATTCTCACACACACACTCTCTCTCTCACAGACACACTCGCACCCAGACTCACTCTCTCTCTCTCACACACACACACTCACACATTCACTCTCTCTCTCTCACACACAGTCACTCTCACATACACTCTCTCAAACATACAAAAGGTGGGAAAATGTGGGATACAAATGCAATAAATAAATACACACTCCGTGGAAAACCTTGCTAGCGCCCGTTTCATTTGTGTCAGAAACGGGCCTTTTTTACTAGTTTTGTCATATTTTGCTCTGACTGTCCTGACCTGAGGAAGAGAGTCTGACTTCTGAAAACTTGTCAAAAAATGTATTGTATTGTTAGCCCAATACAAAAGATATAATCTTATTTATTTATTTGTTTGCGTTTTATTATTTTTATTTCATTTCTGTTTACTATCCAGGATAACTGCTTAATATTGGTTCCTAAGAAATGAACCTTTTAAACCAGCCCAGTGGCTCAAGGGTAGTGCCATGTAATTAGCAATGTGATAAAAACCAAGACTGGATAAGCCTGTGAATCAGCAATGCAGTCGGCCAGAGACCCTCCTTATCAAGCGTTATAAAAATGCTTGTTCATTGGTCTTTGCTTTCATGATAGGCCTGGAAGGAATTCAGTGTATGATCATTCTGTGCATTATTAGGAACTGTAGTGTTGGTATCTTCTGAATTGTTATACTTGTTTTTTCCCTTGTTACTTAATTTTGGCAAAATAAATGAAAGGAAATTTCAGTCCAAAAAACTACCAAGCTACGGTAAAAGGCAGCCCATGGTGGCGTCAGTACATGGGTTTGCAGTGTGCCGAGGCCCCCTTTTACCACAGCGGGTAAAAGGTTTTTATTTCATAGTGGGAGTAAATGGCCGTGCGCTAAGTCAGTACATTGGCGCATGGCCATTTACGTCCGGATCCCTTACCGCCTCCTATTTAGGTGGCAGTAAAGGCTCTTGCACTAACCTGGTGGTAACCGGACAGCACATGGCACTGCCCAATTGCAGTCGGGTAAGTCCCCAGCACTAGAAAAATGTTCCTAGCGCTGGAAATGGTGCATGATAGAAGCTGGAACTACCACTGGCATCCTGAGCAAGCCTGGCGGTAGGGCCGATTTGCTGCACACAAGGAGAGCTCATTACTGACTAAATTGAATGCAGCGGAGAATCAAGCAAGACCTCCAATGCTGCCTTACCAAATCAAAAGCACTATGGACCTCACTAAACAAGGAAGTCAGAATACTCTCAGTTCTTTGTCTGAAACTGGATTCGTGTGGACATAAAACCTGGAATTGCTCAGCAAATTGAGAAATCTGTTGAAAACTAATTTTTTAAAGCAATTTTGAGATATTGGTTAGATGATATGGGGTGGTAGTTGGCACGGGCAGGTGTATTAAGATTAGGCTTCTTCAAAAGAGAAGGGACCTGCAGCATGAGACACACCACAGAGCATTATGAGAAAATGAAGAGGACTATATACAGTTAAGTGGACCCCTGGAGATAAAAAGGAGATAATATATTTCTATTTTAAGCCATAAACCCTATATTTAAATCAAGAAGGTTCACCAAGAGAGTATACCAAGGAATCCTGAGCTGTTCTATAATTTAGATTTCATTCATTTCAAGCAAACTTCTAAAGGGGTGGTACTTGTATAATTGTTTTGTTTTCCAAGTTCTATTTTGTGCGCTAGGGTAAAAGCACTCTACCCATGTCTAGGTTTTAATTTGCTTGGCTTTCAAAATTGTTTCCTGCATGGCTCTGCTTTGCTGAAAGTGATAATAAGATGGCACCAAAAGGGATCAAGGATGCTTCCATCTCTGCAGATTAAAACATCTTCCTGGCACTGGCTGCACAGAATGGACAGCCTTAATGGATCTAAATTGCATTACAGTCGTGTTTCAGTAAAATTATCTAAGTGCTGTTTGTATCTTGTTATGCACAGTATTGGTCATTCTGTTCTAGCTCTTTGTGATTTAGGTGTTGTGAAAAAAATCTGAAGAAATTCCACACTTTTTGCTCAAGTTTTGAATTATTGTACTGCTTATCTCACCTGTGTACCCTTGAAACAAAAATACATTCTAGCTGAGGTGATCAATTGTGCTACCCTAATAATGACTTCTGTATTTCCATAAGATAGACATCATGTCTTGATATTATTTTTTTGTCATGGAGTTGCTCAATATATGTGACAAAAATTTGGATGTTTCTGGATTTAGCAAAAACCAGAAAAGAGCAAAGGAAAATTTCCATAGTATGAGACAGCAGTTTATTTTTTTCACCGCTTCGTACATCTATTAGTGCTATAAAAATGATAAGTAGCAATAGTAGTAGCTCTTTGGGTGATACCGTTCACTTGTGTTTCTCTTGCAAATGTGTGGTTGCTATTTCCTTTTATATATATATATATATATATATATATATACATACATATACAGAGAGAGAGAGATGTATATAGATACATAGATATAGATAGATGGCTAGATAGACATTTTTAACCTAGATCAACGTACATGGCTAATACAGGCTAAAAGATTGTACCTTCCTACTTTGGCTTAGGGTAGTGGTTCTTGAAGAAGGGAAGCTTGGGGTATTAATGGTACATTTTTAATAGTGTACTCCTCATTTTTCTTTTCTTTTTTTTTTTTTTGTAATATCTTTTTCTTAACTATTGTTTAGCTTTAGAGATTTTTTTTCCTTTTCTTGGTTCTGCTTAAATATTGGGATCTATGAAGCACTGTTTATTTTCTGTTTTGTACTGTAAATTATGCTTTTCTATATATTTGTGCAATTTTTAAAATGTTATTATTATTATTATTATATAACATTCTAGAAACATATACCATCTTTATGCTGTACTATATCTTACCTTTCTATCACCATGGATCCATGACATTAGAGGCTGAAAAGAAAGATGATATGGTTAAAATGTGACAATCTCAAAATGTTGTGCAACTGACTCTGCATGAAAGGAATATTTATCCACCCAGTGAGTCCACTGTTTTGTGAAATGTAATGATTTCAAAAAGTCTTGCATAGGAGTAAACCTATGCAGGACATAAGTGATGGTTTCTTAAGGTGTGGTGTTTCCAGCATGTTATAAAAATGCCTTAGAATGAATATCACCAGTTTTTTCAACATCAAGTTGGCTGTAGAATTGATTACAGAATTGATAGGAGTTGTAGATATTCAAGTGCACCATAACAATAATTTTTAAGTTTTCTATTTATAAGGTTTTATAGAACATGTAATTTTATTTTTCTTGTATTTAATCTTTATAACATTTACAAGTGTTCATGGAAAACAAGTCTTGGGGGAAAAACGAAAAATAGAAATAACAAGTAAGAATCCTGCAATGCAAGTGCAACATAATTATTTATAGCTCCTTTTACCAAGCTACAGTTCAGGGACTCTGTAGTAGCATCAGCATGTGAATTTGCCGCATACAGAGGCCCCTTTTAAGTGGGTAAAAGGCAAAAAAAAAAAGAGGAAATGGCATACAGTCCAGCTTATAATCGAAAGACAAAAACGCCTATATTGCGACCTAAATCGGGAGATAGGCGTTTATCTCCCAAAAACAAATAACGCGGAATAATCGAAAGCCGAACTTGGACGTTTTCAACTGCACTCCATCGCGGAAGCGTACAAAGTTGACGGGGGCGTGTCAGAGGCGTAGTGAAGGCGGGACTGGGGCATGGTTATCACCCGAACAGAGATGGGCGCCTTTCGCCGATAATGGAAAAAAAGTATGTGTTTGTAGCTAGAATTTAGGGCACTTTTCCTGGACCCTGTTTTTTCACGAATAAGGCCCCAAAAAGTGCCCTAAATGACCAGATGACCACCAGAGGGAATCGGGGATGACCTCCCCTGACTCCCCCAGTGGTCACTAACCCCCTCCCACCACAAAAAATGATGTTTCACAACTTTTTATTTTCACCCTCAAATGTCATACCCACCTCCCTGGCAGCAGTGTGCAGGTCCCTGGAGCAGTTGTTAGGGGGTGCAGTGGACTTCAGGCAGGTGGACCCAGGCCCATCCCCCCCCCACCTGTTACAATTGTGCTGCTTAATGCTTAGTCGTCCAACCCCCTCAAACCCACTGTACCCACATGGAGGTGCCCCCCTTCACCCCTTAGGGCTATAGTAATGGTGTAGACTTGTGGGCAGTGGGTTTTGAGGGGGATTTGGGGGGCTCAACACACAAGGGAAGGGTGCTATGCACCTGGGAGCTCTTTTACCTTTTTTTTTGTTTTTGTAAAAGTGCCCCCTAGGGTGCCCGGTTGGTGTCCTGGCATGTGAGGAGGACCAGTGCACTACGAATCCTGGCCCCTCCCACGAACAAATGCCTTGGATTTATTCGTTTTTGAGCTGGGCGCTTTCATTTTCCGTTATCACTGAAAAACAAAAACGCCCAGCTCACAAATTGTCGAATAAAACATGGACGTCTATTTTTTTCGAAAATACGGTTCGGTCTGCCCCTTCATGGACCCGTTCTCGGAGATAAACGTCCATGGAGATAGACGTTTTCGTTCGTTTATGCCCCTCAGTAAGTAAACTTGTGTGTTACAAAATAGATCCGATGCACGCCCTTAGTTCTCAAACTATGCACTCAGTGAATCTCTCCTGCACATTTGCAACTACTGCGTGTGTACACTTGTGACGTTTAATGAGAGGAAACCTCATACTACTGTAGCCATGCCTGGTCCTCTTTAACCAAAAATGCATTGGCTCACAGTGAAAAAGTAATCATGGGAAAAAACCTCTCATTGTTCACATCAACAATTTAATTTAGTGATTCAAAAACACCTATGATAATTCAAAGGCACAGGAAATTAGCAATTGAGCATTGCAGAACAGACTGTCTGCATTGTTGAGGAGGCACCCAGAGGGGGATCTTTGTGTCGACATTCTGATTTTGTTTTTGATTTTGTGTTAGTACGGGGATTAATTTCCCTCTTTTTGCTTTTGTCTAAGTATTATTTTGGTTTTTGATTTTGGTTTTGACTTGACAAACGCGAGTGTTCGGCGTAGCATGACATCATGACGCCAGGATCCGCCCCTTTGTGATTACCGGGGTGTTAAATACCGGAGGCGCCATTTTGCACGCCAGCTTTGGGTCAATTTTTACTGTCAACTCCCAGGGTACAAGCGGACATCACTTGTGCTGTGCTACTGCATTCAAGTTTCGGAGTGCTGACAGTAGTTTTTGCTTTGTTTTCAGCTCCAAAGATCGGACGGTGAGGACCCTTGAGAAAGCAGACGCGAAACGGGTCCATCGGGACCTCACTCGTACGGAGCATCCGTGGAGCAACGAAGCACAGACACAGCACAGATTACATAAAGATAAGTGCCTTTGAATTATCATAGGTGTTTTTGAATCACTAAATTAAATTGTTGATGTGAACAATGAGAGTTTTTTTTTCCCATGATTACTTTTTCACTATAAGCCAACGCATTTTTGGTTAAAGAGGACCAGGCATGGCTACAGTAGTATGAGGTTTCCTCTCGTTAAACGTCACAAGTGTACACATGCAGTAGTTGCGAATGTGCAGGAGAGATGCACTGAGTATACAGTAAATATACACTTGCCACACAGCCGTTTCTGTGGGATCCCTACCACCACCTATTTAGGAGACAGTAATGGATCCTGTGCTAACCCAGTGATAACTAGGCAGCACATGGCACGGCCCGATTACCGCTGGCTAAGCCCCAGGCACCAAAAACATTATATTTGTCGCACCGGAAATAGTGTGCGATGGGGTAGGCAATACTGCTGGCTCTAACAGTGGGCCAGGGGTAGTGCTGAAATGCCAAGCGGCAAAGCAGCGGTAAGGGTGCCACTGCTTTGTAAAAGGGGCCCTTAATGAGCCAAATAACATTAATTAATTGCTTCAAGAACTGTTCCATTATACAACCCCTACGAATGGCAAGTCATGTTTTACCTGTAGTCTACACTTTACGGATTTTGGGGGTGACTCTATATAGTTCATTGTCTTTCCATCCCATATTTCTGGGATGCTTTACTCTGTTCGTTGCTTCTGCTTTACTTCCCCGTGTTCTTTTTCATGCGTTACTAATTTCTACCTTGGACTATCGTCATAGGCGGTCAGTGGCCCAACTGTTTGGGGAGGCTAAAGGGGGCGGGGTCAGGGGCGTTGCCGGGGGTGGGGCTTACATCCATAATCATCTGACAACGCAGAAAAAAATAAGTAAAAATAAAATAGTAACAAGTAATACCTTTTATTAAATTTAGATATTAGATATGATAGGCAAGTCACTTCACACTTCATTGCTTCAGATAAAATTATGTACAGTACCTATTACGAGTGAGCACCAATTTACTCCTTGAACTCAAAAGCTGCTGCCATACTCAGGCCAGTACCTGGATTGCTCTGGAGAGATAAATTAGCAGGGTAGGTGAAAAAGAAAATGGCAGCCTGTGCAAGAGGAAAAAGCACAGGAAAACATGGATTCAGGGGGCCTGGGGAAGTACTGGAGCCACACAGGGAGGAAGAATGGAGTACAGCAGGTCTACTACTAGGTAGGGGTACGTAGTGTGAAAATTTTCATATCATCTTTTTTTCCCCAACCTGGCATTGCAGCCAAGCAGCTCTGATCCTTCCCGCCCTCAGCTGAGCTTTCGGATGACAGCCCTCCTCTCTCCGTTTCCCCCCCCCCTCCCCCGGTGCGTGTTTACCTGTTTTACTTTCAGCGGCAGTGAGTGGCAACGACGGCAGAGATAAAGAAAGCACTACGGGATCCTGCAGCTCCTTCCTTCCCTTCCCTCACACGTGTCCCGCCTTCTGTGATGACGTATTTCCTGTTTCCGTGAGGGCGGGCTATGTGTGAGGGAAGGAAGGAGCTGCGGGATCCCGTAGTGCTTTCTTTATCTCTGCCGTCGTCGCCACTCGCTGCCGCTGAAAGTAAAACAGGTAAACATGCGCCGGGGGGGGGGGGGGGGGGGGAAACGGAGAGAAGAGGGCTGTCATCCAAAAGCTCAGCTGAGGGCGGGAAGGATCAGAGCAGCTTGGCTGCAGTGCCAGGCAGCCCTGCGTTTTGGAGGCGGTGGAGTTGCAGCAAGGGGAGGAAGGTTACGGTTGGGCTGGGGAGGCTTAGCCTTCCCAAGCCTCTTATACGGGGCGCCTATGACTATCGTAATGCATTGCTATGTAGAATTAGTCAAAAGGGGTTACGGTGCCTTCAGCTAGTACTTAATGTGGCCTTATGCCTTTTTATGGGTGCTGGGTGCTTTGATCATATTACCTCCTTTTATGGCCTGAGCACTGATTCCCTGTTTCCTATCGTGCATCTTTTAAACTGTTATTCCTGGTGTTCAAGATTCTACATTCTGGCAGCCCCACATATCTTTCCCAAATGTTGTTACACTATAGTCCTATTAGGGCACTTCATTCTTCACAAAGTCAGCTTCTCCAGGTCCTTTTTTGTCACTCTGTTCATTTTTGCTCTATCAGAAAAAAAAAAACTATTCAGTGTACAGGACCCTACCCTGTGGAACACCTTTCCACTGGACATCCATCTGGAACATTCTTTATCTGATCTTTGGTTAAACATAAAACATTTTTTTCGTAAGGCATTTGGCTCTTAGACGCTCTTTGCTGTCCTACTGGATATGGGTGCCTGTTTCCAGAATCCTTCTGTTCTCTCCTGTTCTCCATGGCATCTCACCTTTATTTTCTTGTACTGTTGTAGTTCATTTCCTCCCTTCCCCCCCCCCCTTATTAAATGTGTAAACTGCTCTGATAGTTTTCTCATAAGCAGTATATTAAGTCTTGAACAGGGCCGCAGAGAGGGGGGGGGGGGGGAAATTCCCCCGGCCCGGGCCTTCAAGGGGGGCCCAGCGCCAGGGTCAGGCCGCTGGCGCTGCAGTCCCCGGTCTCACCTGCATGCCTCCATGGCTCCGGGCTCCCTTCATTCAAAGCGGCAGTCGCAGATCGCCTCTCTTCTGGCCTTCCATCCCTGTGTCCCGCCCTCACGGAAACCAGAAGTTACATCAGACAAGGGTGGCCCGGAGCTGTGGAGGCAGGCAGGTGAGACCGTGGACTGCAGCGGCGGGGGGAGTGACGGGGGGGCGGCAGCGGCGGGGGGGGGGGGGCAGAGGCGGGTCAGCGGGGAGGGCGGAGGCAGGGCTGACTTGCCCCGGGCCCGGCCTAGTCTCTCGGCGGCCCTGGTCTTGAATAAACTTGAAACTTAATTGGCAATTTGGAATTGTGCACACTTCTTCCTGCAGATTATCTATAAAGTCACATGCAGAAATTGTGTTGTGTGCAACATAAAAATGGATGTGGTCATGGGAGGTGTACAGGTGGGTCAGGAGCATTCCCATATTATAGTTGCAATGTTATAGAATTCCGGGGATGTGCACTGAACTTGTACACCAGGATTTACACCAGGATTCACATCCAAAGTTCATCGCATGAATCAGCTCTAAGCTCCATTCTATAAAGGGTGCTTGGCACTGAGTGCCCTTTACAGAATGCAATTTCAGCACGGATCTTTCGGCACAATTTACTGAATCCGGCCCTTAATGTCTCATTCTTTTCAATTAAAGTTGTGACACAACAGTGGGTTTTTAAGCCTGTAACAATTGTTTTGATATTTTTTCTGCAATGTATTTCTCTAGTTTGGCCAGCAGGTGATGCATGTTATGTTTTAAGCTGTTGCAGAAAAGTGAATGATTCCTCCTTTCATTTAAGCACAGAAAGGAAGTGTCTGCAGTGATGTAGCTAGCTCTTTTCAAATGTAGTTGTTCTGCCACTGCTCTGATTGGCCTGGAATATGAAGTTACCCAGGAGTTACTGATTTTGCCTTCAGTTTCAGCTAGGGAGTAGAGAGAGAGAGATTGCGCGCAAGAGAGAGAGAGAGAGAGAGAGAGAGAGAGAGAGAGAGAGATCTCTTTGCTGAAGCCCTGTGATCAGTTATATTTGATAACATGTGAGCAGCTGTATGTTCTGATCCCCCCAGGTATTATTTAGATAATAAACAAATATTTAGATAGTGTTATAATAGATCCATATTACATTGTTATTGTTTTGCTGATTGCACCTTTTCTGTTCATTATTCTAATTTTCTGCATTACAATAAGCACATTTTAGTTTATTGCCTCTGCTTGTCTGGACTGATTAAGAATCCTGGTGGTTTGTGTTTTGGGTCTGTGAGTGCTTTGTAGGAACTGTGGAAGCACTGGGAGTGTGGCCCCAGTAACCTAGAAATCACTGGGGACAATTTGAGAGCAAAATACTCATCCAGAGGTGCAGGGCCAGTCTTAGCAATTGTGGGGCCCTGTGCAGACCAGTTCAGTGGGCCTCCCTGATCGTGCCCACCCACCACCCACCTCCGCCCACTCCCACCTCTGCCCTTGCCTGCCCCCACTCATGCCCCCCACTATAAGCCAAAATTTATCAGTTTAAAAGGAGGTTTAGAGCTCTCGGAACCCCACCTCACCCCATACCCTGATATGCATCCACCACGTTTCAGTAGAGAGCGGCAGACAGCGACAGCAGTTTTCATATCCTACTACTACTACTACTTAACATTTCTAAAGCACTACTAGGGTTACGCAGCACTGTACAGTTTAACAAAGAAGGACAGTCCCTGCTCAAAGGAGCTTACAATCTAATTGATAAAATGTGCAGTCAATCAAATTGGGGCAGTCTAGATTTCCTGAATAGAGGTATAATGGTATAATGGTTATCCCATCAGTTGCTGAGCCCGAGCCTCCTCGCTGCTGCATCCCGCCCTTGTGGAAGCAGGAAGTGACATCAAAAGGGGGCAGGACACAGCAGGCTCTGGGATTGACAGCTGACAGGATATGAAAATCTCTACCGCTGCCTGATGCTCTCTACTGAAATGTGGATGCACATTAAGGTATGGAGCAGGGAGGTGTTCGAGACAGGAGGACAGAGATGTGGGGCCCCTAGGAGTGTGAGGCCCTGTGCGACCGCCCCTGTCGCCCCTGCCTAAGACTGGCCCTGCAGAGGTGGTTGGGACCCAGTTGGTGGGAGGAGGGTGCTAGTGTAGCGCACAAGAGGCAGGTGCAGGTGGATCTGAGCTGTGCTGGAGATAGACCCTCTAAGTGGCTGTGGGGTAGCCCTAGGCAGGTGGATATGCGTTCCATGACAAAAGTCAATGGGGAAAGCAGTTTTATACAATAATAGTGGGGTTTTCTATCTGTAAGAGAAGCAACAGTACTAATATACATCAAGGAGTTCTATTAGGGGAATGCCTAGTTTTAGGCAACAAGAACACACGCAAACACCTGTATTCTGGTCAATTATGCATATATGTGGATGTGTATATGATCAGATCAGTTTCTGGCTAAGTGGTATCTATCCCCCCCCCCCCCCCCCCCCCCGATATTCAGCGCTATTTTAATTGGCCAGGAACGGCTCGTGGCTGGTTAAATGGTGTTTATCTGGCTACCTGCTAATGATGATATAATGGTTAGAGCACCGGTCTTGCAATCCAGAGATGGCCGGTTCAAATCTCACTGCTGCTCCTTGTGATCTTGGGCAAGTCACTTAACCCTCCATTGCCTCAGGTACAAACTTAGATTGTGAGCTCTCCTGGGACAGAGAAATATCCAGAATACCTGAATGTGACTCACCTTGAGCTACTACTGAAAAAGGTGTGAGCAAAATCCAAATAAATTATTTGAGATTCTGTTGCTACTGTCTGAGATTTTACATGGAATGTTGCTACTATTTGAGATTCTATATGGAATGTTGATATTATCTGAGATTCTACATGGAATGTTGGTACTATTTGAAATTATGTTGCAACTATTTGAGATTCTACATGGACTGCTCCTATAGTGGAGGAGTGGCCTAGTGGTTAGAGCACCAGTCTTGCCATACAGAGGTGGCTGGTTCAAATCCCACTGCTGCTCCTTGTGATCTTGGGCAAGTCACTTAACCCTCCATTGCCTCAGGTACGAACTTAGATTGTGAGGCCTTCTGGGACAGAGAAATATCCAGAATACCTGAATGTAACTCACCTTGAGCTACTACTGAAAAAGGTGTGAGCAAAATCTAAATAAATAAATAGTCTACAGGAGATATGCTACAATGTGGCAGTAGATAAGTGGCAAATCCCTTACAAGAGGCATTGAATAAAACCTATGAGAAATGGTTGGGAAACAGACTTTCACCACCATGAATGTCCTTCTCCAGCCATTCCACTTCTGATCCATATTTTGGGTGGAGCTGATGCAATAAGACAGGCTTCCAATGGGGAGGGTTGGAGACCTCCTGAAAAATCAGACATTGTTTTAACCGCAGTAATTGACCTAGAAAAATCTAGTAGCTGGTTGTTCTCCATTCTGAGTTACGAGTTTGGGGGTAACAAATTACCCATTTTTCTGTTATGCCCTGCAAATGAACTACAAAGATAGGTAGCTAGTCCGGAGCACTTGAAGGGCATTTTCATTCCTCACCACACATATTCCAAGACATATCACTAAATAGTTATTCTACCTTACCTCAAATACATTATACATAAGATGATCTTGCCGTCTGCATGACTCTGTATTAGTGAGAATAATAGATAAAGGCACCTTTACCATAGCAACATATTTCAGAACAGATAATGTCCTTTGTATGAAATAAACATTCAAGGATGTGTGCCTGTGGTAAAGAGAGCTGACCGCTATAGGCAAAAGACCTTCAACCCCCAATTTCAGTATAATAGGCTACAGAAAACTAGAATAAAGGGCAGCTGAACTTAACACTATTGTATCTCTTGACTCTGTTCAGCTGGGATAGATCAAATGAAAACAGTTTGAACTTTGTGCATGCCTCTCTCTACTGACACTTGTACAGGAAACAAATTCCTTCCTTAGGGTTCAATTTTTTACAAGTGACTTGTTTATACTGCCCTACAAAACTTCTTTCTCATCTTCCCACACTGTTATGCATGACCTCCAGTAGTTTTCCAGGTTGCTCCCAGATCCTATGTCATATTTAAATGTTCTTTAAGACCGCTTCCACTCCCTTTTCTCGGGTCCTAATCAGAATCTGTCCCAAGTACCCCTTCCTTGCCTTAAGCCAAACATCATAGGACCCTCTTACAGCAGCCTGAGAATTTATTTCCTCTTACTACTACTACTATTTAACATTTCTAGAGCGCTACTAGGGTTACGCAGCGCTGTACAAAATAAACAAAGAAGGACGGTCCCTGCTCAAATGAGCTTACAATCTAAAGAACGAAATGTCAAGTTGGGCAGTCTAGATTTCCTGGGTAGAGGTGTAGAGGTTAGGTGCCGAAGGCGACATTGAAGAGGTGGGCTTTAAGCAGAGATTTGAAGATGGGGAGGGAGGGGGCCTGATGTATGGGCTCGGGGAGTTTGTTCCACGCGTGGGGTGAGGCGAGGCAGAAAGGGCAGAGCCTGGAGTTGGCGGTGGTGAAGAAGGGTACTGAAAGGAGGGATTTGTCTTGAGAGCGGAGGTTACGGGTAGGACATTAGGGCCAAAAACTCTAGAGGAGGAGGAAGGAGCCTTCAAAATAGTCTTCTCTATGCCAGGCAAACTTCTACAGTCTGTCCCCAAAATGAAAAAGACAGATTAGGGTCAAGTATGCATATTTTATATCACATTCATACTACTACTACTTATCATTTCTATAGCGCTACTAGACGTACGCAGCACTGTACACTTGAACATGAAGAGACAGTCCCTGCTCGACAGAGCTTACAATCTAATTAGAACTATGAATGTGGGTGCTGATTATTTCTGTGGGGGAGGGGAAGACATCTTAAGTTTGAAATTAGAAGTAAAATGTTGTTAGTTATCAATATGGTTTGATTATTGGTTTAATCATGGATTGATAATGAATGTGACCATGCTGAGGCCTTAATAATAAAACTACTCTTCGGACTATTGGTCTGGTGTTGTGATATTGTGGCATCGTATAGAGCTGCCTATATGTGATAACCATGGTGACAAATTGCTAACAACCCTTGTTGTGATGCCACATGTGTTCAATCATGAAGTAGTGTAACCTGCATTGAGTGGTAGGTGCTGCTCTGGCCACCTTGTTGGCAGATTGGAAGGACCATGTAGGTCTTTATCTGCCATGATTTATTGTATTACTCTGTTAATATGTTAATAGTCCTCTTGTTCTTGGCTCCAGCTACAGATTGCAGGTGTTGCTGAAAAGAGATACCCAAGCCCCCAGGGCTGGCTTAAGCTATGTGCCAGATAAGGTACTGGCTCAGATAACACCTGAAATAAAGGGCATCAAAATCCCTTGCCTCTAATATGACCAGCTTACTCTAAGATGGGAGAAGGGGTGAGAAAGTACAAGTTGGTTAAGGGCACCACAAACTCTTGACCCGGCCCTGCGCATCCCTAAAGAAAGTATAAGGAAAATGATCAGCCAAGCCAAGATAGCTAAACATCTCCCAGTGCTTTAACTAAAAGAGCTTCAGGTTGTTGGTATAGTCCTTGGTGTATAGCAAGAAGGTTGTGGGCTCAAACACGCGCCTACACTAGCTCAGTCCATTTTTCAGTACACCCTAGTAAAAGGACCCCTAATTGCTGAATATCAACACTTAACCACATAAGTACCAGCTGTCCCAAAGTAGCCAGCTTTCACTTTAGTGGTCTGTGATGATATTCAGCGGCACAAACCAGTAAAGATCCACTGAATATCAGCGGATAGCCCTGTACAAGCGATTTAACCAACCAGGAGCTGTTTCTGACTAGTTAAATCGCTTTGAATATCAACCCCTTAGTTACTAATAATTCCCAAGTTAACAGTAAAATAGCTCATCTTAACAGTAGCCTATATAAGTTATCAACGTGGGCTACCGTTAAGATGTATTATTTTATCACCAGCCCATGCTATTATAGCACAGGTCCCATTTTATGCAATGAAACCTAGTTACTAATAACTGTGGCTAAGAGTAAAATAAAATGTCTTCACCATAGCCCACATTGATAACTTTTCCGCTGAGTCTGAATGTCCACTATCATACTTTAAATTTCAGAATAGCTTTACAAAGAGAATTAAAAATAAAAAGACAAAAATAACCAGCTTCAGAATAAATATGTGCATGAGAGAACACATTAAAATATTTTATTTTTTTAAACTATCAACGGAAGAGGTGCACACATAGCAAGAGATTGTTGTGTATTAAAAAAAGTAAACCAGATGTATCAAAGTTTCTTGTGGATTGTAACATGACAGTGTTTTGAGATGTTAATAAACAAGATATATATATATATATATATATAAAAAGTAAACCAGGAACACTCATATAATTAAAAAATCTTTAATTCAAAATAAGAAGCAAAGTGGTCGACCATTCAGTCTCTAACTGGGGCCACTTTCTAGAAAGTGACATGTTGATAGGTTTTTAATTTTGAACTAAAGATTTGTTTTATTCCATACAACAAACAATCGTAGTTTTGATTCCCAGTATTCATGAAAACATCTGGCCCTCATGCATGTCTTCCAGTACCCAGTATTCACTGAGTCAAAACTGGTACATTCTGGGATTTGCAGTCCTGAATTCTCTTTAAAGCAGGATTTTTAGGGTTGAGAACAATTCCTTGTCATAGGGGACAAGTTAGATCAGTGTTGGTTTTCACTAGAGTTACCGTGCGTACACTTTTAAGAGGACATGTCCTCCCTTTTTTACTTTTTCAGATATGTCCTCCAGGTTTTTTAATTTTTAAGAAAATATCTCCACTTTATCTTTTATGTGCCTATGACTAACACACCTGTGCACATAGGGCACATTTTACTAAACCGCACTTGTGATTCCTGGCATGGAAATGCCAACAAATCCCATTCACTTTGAATAGGCTTTGTCGGCATTGCCACATGGGAGTCGCTAGCACGATTTGGTAAACGAAGCCCATAATGAGAGAAACCATCTCTGGCCTATTAGTCAGTCTGGACACATGGGGGAGCTAAAGAGAGAGAAAGGCATTGCTGATCTTCTCTCTGTTTCCCTGCTGATTGAATCTGTCAAAGAAATTTTGTTCATATAGCACAACTTTAAGCATATGTCATGCAAAGACTTTGACATGTATCTCAGAAGCCAGCCAAAGTTGTTGAGGGATATCCACTCTTCTGAAAAGTACGCTAGGGCTCAGACTCGGTCAAAATCAAATCTGGAAATTTTTGAAAAGTAGATTGTCTACTGCTGTACTGTAAATCACTGTTTGATGTGTGTTCATTAACTAAAAGCCATTTACATATTTTCTATGATTAACTATTTCTTTAGCAAAGGTTCCAGCCATTTTGTCCTCTATTTTGTCTCTGCAAATTTAGTAACCCTAGTTTTCACCCAGTTATGCACTGGGCCTGAAGTGGTGCTTAAAGAAATACATCTGTAGAAAAGCAGGGACCAGCTTACCCTGTCCCTTATGGCATGGAATGGTTGACAACCCTACTGTATGTACTGTGTCTTCTTAAATACAATGCAATAGAAATAATAATAACAGTAATAAACAGAACTGGGACAACTGATAGCCACACTGACATGAAAATAAAGCAAACGGAAGTGCAGATCTGCCACTAGTGTACAACATCAGGAACAGCTTCTCCTAATCCTGCCTCTAAATATCAGGGATCCTGAAATTTTGCATTTTGTATTGACAAAAGTTGGAACTTAACTCCCGGGATGGAAAAATCCGGTTATTTAAGAACAATATGCTCAAAGAGGGTAATTCTATAAAGAGGCACATACATTAAGGCATCTATTCAGTAGCAGCCCTACCATTAGCCAACTGAGGCGGGGGCCTTAGGCAGCCCTCTTCTGGAGCAGCATCCTCCTTCCACATTGGCTGCGTTCTGGCATCACCCCTGCCCATCCATCTCCAACCTCCTTCCTCAAGTTTACATTCTTTTACTGCTTTCCAAAAGTCAGGGCAGAAGCAGTTCCCATATGCTGCCCTGCCATCGACCCTGGCCCCTTCTCTCTTATGGCCTGCCTCTCTGACATAACCTTCTGTTTTCTCAGAAGCAGGCTGCAGTAGAGAGAAAGGGCTGGGGTTGGTGGCAGGGTAGCATATGGGAACCGCTTCTGCCCTGGCTTTTGGAAAGCAAGATAAATTGGGGAAGAGAACTGGGGAAGGAAGGAGGGAGATGTCAGACCATGGCCGGGGTGAGGGGTGGAGCTGGGGTCGCAGCTCATCCCCTCCCCTTAGGTGGCAGACTATTTTGGGCCGCAACCGCATCTATTCTATAAAGAAAAGTAGATGGCTACATTTCTTCATAGAATAGCAGGGTAACATGCAAGAACACACCCATATTCTAGGTGCGATCACTTACACTAGCTCTAGAGCTGTTATAAGTGATCATGCCTAGATTGCTACGATTGCTACTACTAATCATTTCTAGAGTGCTACTAGACATATGTAGCACTAAAGAAAATGTGTAGATTACAAAATTTTATAATCTACATTTATAAAAATGTGCTCCACCTACAGTGTGCCCATGGGAACACCTACCTGCGGTCTATATGCCATTGCATTTAGGCACCATTTTACGGAATAGGATATAACCAGAATATTAGTAAGTGTGCACATATGCACATTCTTGTTGCCTTCTCTATAGAATTATCCTCAAAGTGGCTCTTGTGGCTTACAACTAAGAGGTTAACTAAATGGAAAAGATGTGCTATTCTTCTCAATGAGAAACACTAAAATAAATATAAGGGTTGTCTAGATAGCAATGGCTCCTGCCCGGATAAATCCACCTCACCAGGTCCATACCTAGATTTATAATGCTACTGAAAATATGTAAAGCCACCTCATCTCTATCTGGGTAATGCCAGGGCATTCCAGGGATGAAGCTAAGGCAGAGCTGGGAGCTACCCGGTTAGCAGCGATATTCAGGCTACTAACTGGTTACTATCCAGATAAAGTTGCCAAAGGCTGTCCTAATTTCATCCAGTTAGATATCCAGATACCAGTCTGAATATCACTGGTACTCATTTAAATACTGGTGGTCACTTCATAACTGGATATTCAGCGCTGGTATCTGGGTATGGCCTGGTACCAAATATCAAGGTATAAAAAAGCCGCGGTGGATAGTGTTAAAAACAACACTAATCACCATGGCCTAAATATTACCCCCCCCCCATGATTTTTAGTACGATTCTGCTAACTATTAAACTTTTTTATCTACCTTTATGTAAAAAAAATATATGTGCATATATTATATTTTTGTTTTTCTCTCTTCTATTTCAATTGTCCCAACCGAAGTTAAGTCCCGTCATCTGGTAGAATTTCATGTTGAAAGGCCTGTAGAACTCCCGGAGTCTCTGTACTACTTCCTGGTCTATGTTGGGATGGGTTCTACCTTTTGTTTTGCCCAAACAATGGGGCTTACTGCTGCCTTCTGCCTTCTTCAAGCAAGGGAAACCCTTAGTCTGGTTAAAATAGAAATGTTTATCTGTGATAATTCTCTTGAGGCCCAGAAAGTCCTGAACCCTCCCTAGTTCTCCAGCAGGATCGGTGATCATCCTTTCCCCACTCACAAAGAGGATCTGTCCTATTGGAAAATATAATAGCCAGTTTTCTAGATGTTTGGCATAGATGCCAATTTGGATAGCGCTCCACGATGTGTCAATAAGACTTGTAGTCCTATTTTTGAAGGTCAGACTTTCAAAGGTGGGAATATCCGGCCTCTTAGATAAAGTCTGTGTATAATCGGATATTGCTCTTGTCACGGGGTCCCTGACGACGACAATGAGCTTCATATCTTTGGACATTGCAGAGATACGAGCGGGTGCTTCCTTGGTTACAAAGTAGCTGGGCGTTTTCTCCATGGTGATCTGTCCATCCAGGGTTCTCGGCATCAAGTCCCTGAGTAAACAGACAGAATATCTCCGGTTAGACTGCATTTACAAACTGCAAGTATCTTTTGGGGTTATTGAAAATAATACAGTGCATGTAAATATTTTTAAATAATTTTCTCTTTCAGTAACAAGAACAGGCAAGCATCGTTCTAGAGTCACAGTTGTCTTCCCTCAGATTCAAACTCCTATCCATGTAAGTCAACACATTTGGATATACTGAAATGAAACCTTTCTATCCAGGTACAATTTCAAGTATCATAGAATCAACCTATTGCATCCAAACATTTCCTTTTCAGGATTTTAAATGGTATGAACCTTCTACAGTTCTCAGTTTTATCATCTGATCTTTCTAAGTAAACCATGGGGTCAAATTCAAAGCAATTTAACAAGGCAGGATAAGCTTCTGGCCAGTTAAATCCCTTGTGAGGGGCTGTCCGCTGATATTGAGTGGCAATTAACTGGTTAGTGTCGCTGAATATCACCACAGACCACTAAAGTCATAGTCGGCTGTTTTCTGGGCAGTCTGGGGATGGAGTCAGAACTTATGCATTTAAATGCCAATATTCAACACTTAACCAGTTAACCAGACAAATCAGACCGCATAACACTCAGTCCTATCCAGTGCATTTTTTTCTAGCAAAAAAGGTGCCGGTACTCAAATGCCTGGCCACCCTTCAGGGGTGGGGTAATCACTGAGGAACCTACCCCACAATAGCCAGGTCCTCTGCAACCAGTCACAGAATCTATGACAAAGCCAAAATGGTGTGTAGAGCTTGAGCTCTTCCATTAAAACTTAGGGACCCTGGGTCAATTTTAGCAGACAATGGAAAAGATGCCGGTATTCAGTACCCCCAAGTACCACCTCAAAAAAAGCCCTGGTCTTATCTTTATGCAGTTTCCCTTAGGCAGTTGTTGAATATTGCACTTAACCAGATAAGGGATAACCAGGCACACAAACTCAAATATTCATTGCCGGTGCCCAGACATGGCCTGGCATTGAATATCTGGGCAAAATGCCGGCAGTGGCCAAAAGAAATGATGACCATTGTTGGCTAAATATTTACCCCCATATTTATAACTTGTCTCATTTTTGCCCATGTTTTATTTCTTCATTGGGAGAATATTCCACAACCTAAGATACCAATTCTCTAAAAGCAGTGAGATGGAATGGGTGCCGTATCCCAACCAACTTTTTGTCTCATTTGACATCAGCAACTAGGGATTTTGGGGGTCTGGGGTGCAAGGTGGTTTGTTTGCTCCCCCCCCCCCCCCCAAACCAAAAAGATGTTCAACTTTCCCATCTTCACATTTGTATTGTCAGACTTTTCCAGTTTACAGCAACTGTCAACCTAGAACCGCCAACACAAATGTTTATTTTTTTACCGCCCAATATTAGAAAGCGAATTAAGCAGGCAGGAGAACATCCTGCCCAGTTAAACTGCCACTTCCTGCCTATCCACTGACATTCAGCAGCCCTTAGCTGGACAGTGTCCCTGTAGAGCTGGTGCTTAACCAGTTGGCTGTGATATAGTAAGTGGATAAAGTTAGGACAGCAAAAGGGCTATCTTGTTAGCCATGAAGCTAATCGGGCACCGGTCTGAAAATCAGCCAGTGTCTGGTTAATTCCTGGGTAGTGGCCTAAGGGATTCCTGCTATCTATCCCCCAAAGCCAGTAAGCCCCAGACCAGGCCCCATCCCCCCCCCCCCACACCCTCATAGGTCCCCCAGGTCTTCCTTTGTAGTCTAGCTATGTCCTACAGGTAGCAGTGATGGCCACTCACTCCTGCCTGTCACAGCTCCATTCTCAAAACAGCCACGGCAACCCCTAGTGGCAATCTTGTAGGGAGCCATCGCTGTTGTGGCTGGGGTGAAATTTGGTTTGTGGGGGATTGACACTGAATGGGGGGGGGGTGGAGGAGAATCATACATCATGGTGGGGGTCAAGTGACAGCAACAACTGTGGAACGCATTACCAAAAGCCTTGAAAACTACAAACGACCACCCAAACTTTCGGAAAACATTAAAAACTAACCTGTTTAAAAAGGCATACCCTACCGATCCAACATAAATGCCTGATCTCTGCAACACAACAAAACTAAAGACCGTAATGGACATAACACAACTCTTCCGTTGTACGATTCCCTAGTGTGGCTGTGCCACATGAACTTTATCTTACCACAACATCACATTGTATTTGTTTACACAGGAGTCTGTAACGCCTCTCCGGTACTATGTAAGCCACATTGAGCCTACAAATAGGTGGGAAAATGTGGGATATAAATGTAACAAATAAATAAATAAATAAACATGAACTTCAGTGTTCATGTGCTGTGAAAGGGATGTCTCTATGCTTGCTGCTTCACTGTCCATATTTTGGGTGCGATTGTTTCTGAAATGATCGTTACTGCTACACGTAGCAGTTTAAAGACATCCATTTCACCATGTATTTTAGAACAGCCTTTATATCGGCAGATCCTAAAATAATACTTAGATTATGAACCAATTGGGACATGTACAGATATTGTGTGTGTGAATCGCTCTATGCCTATGTGTAGGCTCAAGCGGTACATCAAGGGGCCCTTTAATTAACTGTGGTAAAAGGGGCCCTACGCTAGCAGCGGCAGTCATTTTTGCTACGCGCCAAGGCTCCTTTTACTGCAGTGGCTGAAAACAAAGAATAATGAAATGGCCATGCGGAAAGCGCGCACTTGCTGCGCAGCCATTTCGGGAGGGAGAGCATTTACCGCCACCCATTGAGGTGCTGGTAAGGGCTCCCGCTCTAACCCAGCGGTAACCGGGCAGTGTTTCTTACTGCCAGGTAACCCCTACGGAAATATTGTTTTCACTATTTTCACAAGTGCCAGAAATGGTGCATGCTGAGGGTGGAACTACTGCAGGCACCCACGTTGGGCCAGTGGTAATTCCGGGTTGCCAAGTGGCAACTCTTTAAAAAAAGGGTCCCCAAATGTGTTAAAGAAAATACATAATAGGAACTACAGACATCTTGACTTGGCCCTCTGATTTCTCATTTGAACGTTCTCTCTAAATTGCCATTATATGCGTCTTTAAAAAATAGGCAAACAGGAGGCACATTCTCAACCTCCAAACCTAGATGACCTTTTATAAACTTACCCTTCACACATGCGTGCAGGTTTGTAAGCCTGCTTTTAACACATGCAAATGGTATAGAAGTTTTCTAAAATCACTTCGTATATCTCCCAAATGTATACCCTATGATGTACATTGTTCTCAAATGAGAGTTCATTTATTTATATTTTGTTCATGCCTTCTTCAGTAGTAGCTCAAAGTGAGTTACATTCAGGTACTCACAATCTAAGTTCATAACTGAGGCAATGGAGGGTTAAGTGACTTGCCCAAGATCACAAGGTTGCATTGGTGGGATTTGAACTGGCCATCTCTGGATTGTAAGAGTGGTGCTCTAACCACTAGGCCACTCCTCGTTAAACTTGTTGACTTATTGAACAAACCTATTTAAAATCAGTTTGCACATCTCTACCTGTGAGTACAGAGTATTTTGTTTTCATACATAGGGGTCTTTTTACCAAGCTGTGTTAAGCATTAATAAGTGAGTACCACAGCTTAAAAGGGTTTATCACGGGTCGTGCTGAAGTGTCCTGTGGTAAAATTCCGATGTTTGCAAGCTACCCATGCACTAATAAAAGTAAAATTTTTTGACTGAGGCGGCGCATCTGGGGGTGGAGAGTGGGTGTGTCTGCACTAATCAATTAACGCAGCCACATTAATCATGTGCTGATCAATTAGCGTGTGGCAGTGTGTAAACCCTTAACACCTACAAAATGGGGTTCCGGTAAGGGATCCTGTGCTAATGGCAACAGTAGCATGTGACCATTAATATCGAAAATAGAAAAATCAGCCATTTTCCAGCAGCAGCAAAACAAATGGCCTTGGGGACCCTTTAATACAAGCTGCAGTAAAAGGGACCCTATGTTAGCAGCGGCAGCCATTTTTGCCATGCACAAGTCCCCCTTTTACTGCAGCGGGTGAAAATAACCAAAAGTGAAATGGCTGTGCGGTAAGTTTTCACTTGCTGCTCGGCCATGTTGTGGAGGAGCACTTACCGCCACCTGCGCTAACCTGGCGGTAACCAGGCAGCACACAATGCAGTATGATTACCGCCAGGTAACTCCCCTGCGGAAATATCTTTTTCAGTATTTCCACTAGTGCCAGAAATGGCACGCGCTGGGGGGGGGGGGGGGTGGAACTACCGCCGGCATCCGAATTGGGCTGGCTGTCATTCTGGGTTGCCGCACAACAACCTTTTAGTAAAAGGGCCCCTTAGTGTGTGGGAAAGACCCATGTAAGGGCAACCTAAGGCCCCCGTTTGCCACAGCTTTACAAAACTACTACTACTGCCTGCTACTTATTATATGATTATTAAAAGCTTTTACAATAGAATTTCAGCTGATTTCTTGTTAAGATTTCACATACAGAAGAGTTTCTCAGGAAGAATTCTTTTCCTGCACATATTAACAATTCCCAAAGCAATCTCTTGCAACCTACGCCGCACTCCGTTAAACAGTATTAATCTCCAACAGAAAATGTGCAGCTATTATAATGGTACCCCATTAAGGAGAGAACACTAAAATAAGGAACTCACGCATTTCTTCTCCATAATTATATAGCTCTGCTATATAAAAGGGGCTCTCCAGCAGCCAATAACATCTGGCCTGCCAACCTGTTAAAACAGCCTGCAAAATTAAAGTCATTTATCAAAACCAGAATGATAGGCTATGCTACAAACTAGATGCATTTGACATGTTTTCTTTTCTTTTGGAAAAATGCTTTCCTTTTGCAGCAGGTATCAATGGCTTTAGGATCTTTCACATAACTCACAGGCTGTCTGCAACAGTTCTGGAATAAGGGGAATGCAAGGCAAGAATTCTTCTGTGAATTTTAAGGAGGAATATTCAAGCTTGCTGTCAAGGTGAAAGTCTGTTGGTGCTCTGTGTCCACAGAGCATGTACTAAATATTCAAAGAAAAGTATATGTGTACAAGACACAACCCTTCAGAAGAGGAAAAAATGTTCTAGAATAGGCTTCTTCCAGTTCAGTCCTCAAGGGCCGCAAACACGCCAGGTTTTCAGGGTAGCCGAAATGAATATGCACGAGAGAGATTTGCATACACTGGAGGTAATGGACATGCAAATATTCCTTAGGGATATTCTGAACACCCGGATGGTTTCTGGACCTCAAGCACTGAATTTGAAAAGCCTGTTCTAGAACAAGGTCATGGAATGAGGCTTGAAACAGTTAGACCAAGGGGCAATGCCAGAAATATATTTCTCCATGGAATGGTGCAGCCAAAACTGGTAACAGAATTTTACAAAGAATGAGATAAGCACAGAAGAAACCTAGCAGCAAGGAGATGGAGTGAGAGATCAGCCAGGTAAGGCATTGCGCCAGGGGTGGAATTAGACAGATTAGTTGGGACCTGCTTGTAGATTTGCCACAGGTGGCCCATCCCAAAGATGCAGATTTACCACCGCAATGCTGGAGATTGAAGGCCATTAAGTGAGGTTTTTTCTCGCAGGCCCCAGCCATGTCTAAAACTAGTTCTGACAGATGCACATTCCAAAAACTGAGCTATTCTAATCAATAAATAGAAGATAAAATTCTTTTTTTCTACCTTTGTTGTCTGGTCATTTTATTTTTCATATTGTGTTGGTCCTACATAAGTACATAAGTATTGCCATACTGGGAAAGACCAAAGGTCCATCAAGTCCAGCATCCTGGAGGAGTAGCCTAGTGGTTAGCATGGTGGACTTTGGTCCTGAGGAACTGGGTTTAATTCCCACTGCAGGCACAGACAGCTCCTTGTGACTCGGGGCAAGTCACTTAACCCTCCATTGCCCCAGGTACAAATAAGTACCTGTATATAATATGTAAGCTGCATTGAACCTGCTATGAGTGGGAAAGCACGGGGTACAAATGTAACAAAAATTAAATAAACAGTGGCCAATCAAGGTCACAAATACCTGGCAAGATCCCCAAAAAGTACAAAACATTTTATACTGCTTATCCCAGAAATAGTGGATTTTTCCCAAGTCCATTTAATAATGGTCTATGGACTTTTCCTTTAGGAAGTCGTCCAAACCTTTTTTTAATTCCTCCAAGCTAACCACCTTTACCACATTCTCTGGCAACGAATTCCAGAGTTCAATTGCACGTTGAGTGAAGAAAAACTTTCTCCGATTCATTTTAAATTTGCTACATTGTACCTTTATTGCATGCCCCCTAGTCCTAGTATTTTTGGAAAGCGTAAACAGTTGCTTCACATCTACCTGTTCCACTCCACTCATTATTTTATAGACCTCTATCATATCTCCTCTCAGCCGCCTTTTCTCCAAGCTTAAGCGCCCTAGCCGCTTTAGCTTTTCCTCATAGGGAAGTCATCCCATCCCCTTTATCATTTTCGTTGCCCTTCTCTGCACCTTTTCTAATTCCACTATATGTTTATTGATATGTGGTGACCAGAATTGAACACAATATTTGAGGTGTGGTCGCACCATGGAGCGATACAAAGGTATTATAACATCCTCATTTTTGTTTTCCATTCCTTTCCTAATAATACCTAACATTCTATTTGCTTTCTTAGCCGCAGCAGCACACTGAGCAGAAGGTTTCAACGTATCATCAACGACGACACCTAGATCCCTTTCTTGGTCTGTGACTCCTAACGTGGAACCTTGCATGACATAGCTATAATTCAGGTTCCTCTTTCCCACCTGCATCACTTTGCACTTGCTTACATTAAACATCATCTGCCACTTAGATGCCCAGTCTCCCACTCTCATAAGTTCCTCTTGTAATTTTTCACAATCCTCCCGCGATTTAATGACTTTGAATAACTTTGTGTCATCAGTCCTAGTCTCTGCGTTCTGCTTACTTCTCTTAATTATCTTGCCAGAATCTCCTTGTCCATTTGGAACTTCTTTTCTCTCCATGCCCACCATTTTTCTTCTCTCTGCACTGCTATCTATCTGACCCAGCATCACCCTTGCCTTCCCGCTATGTTGAGCATCTCCCATCTCTGTCTCCCTATTCATGTCCTATCCAATAGAGCTATACTATGTTCCTATTCCCCTCCATCACATGCCAGCATCTCTGTCTCTCTCTTCCTTCCTCCCCTCCTATCTCCCTCTCCTGGCCAGCATCTGTCCCTCTCTCTTCCCTCCCTCTGCCCACCCCCAGGGATTCAGCAAGTGTTCCTCTCTCTTCCCTCACTCCTGTTCGGTCTGCTCTTTGCAGGGTCAGCACCTCTCCCTCTTACTTCTTTCCCAGCAGGTCCTGACACCTCTCTCCTTCCTTGTCCCCCCACCCCCCCAAAGTCCATCACCTCTTTCCCTCTCTGTGTTCTCTTTCTTCCTCACTACCCTAATTGGATTTCTCTCTTCCATACTTGACCTCTTGTCCAGCATTCCTCTCCCTCCTTGCCCTCCCCCCCCTGCAATGGCATCTTACTCCTCCTCCTCCTCCTGAAGGGCTCTCAGGACTCTGTCCTGCCCCAGCCCTACCCAAAGGATGTCCTGGTAGGAAAGAGGTGAGGCAATGCGTGAGATCGGGCCCCTTAAGCGTGTGAGCTGGAGAAGGGGCCTGATTATGTGTGTCACACGCCAAATCCATGTGACTTGACATGTCTTTTCTTGCTGCTCTAATTAGGACTGGCTATAACATCTGAAGCAGTCATAGACGCTGGCATGTACTGTTTCTTTCACAGCTTTGGGAGATGGGATGGGGGTCAGTGACCACTGGGGGAGTAAGGGGGTTTATGCCTTAAACCCTCCAGTGGTCATGTGGAGGGGCATAATCGAACGGGGCACCCATGTTTTCAAGAGTGCATCCTCACAGGACGGCCCTGCGAAGGGGCGGGGAAACCCATATTATCGAAACAAGATGGGCGTCCATCTTTCGATAATACAGTCGGGGACGCCCAAATCTCAACATTTAGGTCGACCTTAGAGATAGTCATCCCCGGTTTTCGGTCATAATGGAAACCGAAGACGCCCATCTCAAAAACGACCAAATCCAAGCCATTTGGTCATGGAAGGGGCAAGAATTCGTAGTGCACTGGTCCCCCTGACATGCCAGGACACCAACCGGGCACCCCAGGGGGCACTGCAGTGGACTTCACAAATTGCTCCCAGGTGCATAGCTCCCTTACTTCGGGTGCTGAGCCCCCCCAAAGCCCACTCCCCACAACTGTACACCACTACCATAGCCCTAAGGGGTGAAGGGGGGCACCTACATGTGGGTACAGTGGTTTTCGGGTGGGTTTTGGAGGGCTCACATTTACCACCACGTATAACAGGTAGGGGGGATGGGCCTGGGTCTGCCTGCCTGAAGTTCACTGCACCCACTAAAACTGCTCCAGGGACCTGCATACTGCCGTCTTGGAGCTGGGTATGACATTTGAGGCTGGCAAAAAAAAATATTACGTTTTTTTTAGGGTGGGAGGGGGTTGGTGACCACTGGGGGAGTAAGGGGAGGTCATCCCCGATACCCTCCGGTGGTCATCTGGTCAGTTCGGGCACCTTTTCAGGACTTGGTCGCAAGAAAAAATGGACCAAGTAAAGTCGGCCAAGTGCTCGTCAGGGACGCCCTTCTTTTTTTTTATTATTGACCAAGGACACCCATCTCTTAATTAAGCCCCAGTCCCACCTTCGCTACGGTGCCGACACGCCCCTGTGAACTTTGGTCGTCCCCGCGATGGGAATCAATTGAGGACGCCCAAAATCGGCTTTCGATTATGCCGATTTCGGTGACCCTGAGAGAAGGACGCCCATCTCCCGATTTGTGTCAGAAGATGGGCACCCTTCTTTTTCGAAAATAAGCCTGTTAGTCATTTAGGGCACCTTTTGGTCACTTAGTTGTGATTGAAACAGGCCTAGCAAAAAGCTTCTTAAGTATGGCCCTAGACATTTTAATTTTGTTCTGTTATTGCAGAAAAACATCTATTTTTTGGTGCCACCCATGTCCCACCCAAAATCCGCCCCCAACATGGTCCTTTGAAATTTGGATGAACTGTGGAGAAAAACGTCGAAAACTGAGGTGTTGAAAATTGCAACTTGGACATTTTTAAGAGAAAAACATCCTTCTGACACTTTATGACATTCTATGGACTTTTTTGTTTTGAAAATGAGCCCCTAAATCTGTTCATTAACACACATTACTGCTTGCTGCATTTTAGTAAAGAGATCCCATGATAGCTATGGAGTTGAAACAAAATATTTAATGAGGATTGGAAATATGAAAAAAATTTGTACAGATGCTCCTTAGGAATTTCATGTGTTTTTTTTTTACTAGTATTAATATATTATAAGTATTCCTTTAACACCAAAAACAACCAGGAGCAAAGCTATCAATTCCCAGTTCTCTTTCTTCCTCCCTACCTTATCACTTTTATGGATGTGGAAACCATTTCCCTCCCTCTTATCAGGATCTTCTGCACTGAACTGAACTGAGTCTCTGATACATCCTTTCCCCTCTGTTTATATGAATAACAAATGCCTCTGATAATCAGATGAGTAATATATGACACAACTAAAAGACCAATAAATACAGCTTGCAGTGCCATTTCTATTAACCCTTCAATGTCAAGTCCATGGAAACAAAATCTAATTGCATGTGTGGCCATCAAAGTCTCTACAGATATGTCTCATCAGGAAGGTGATTGTGTTAGTCCATTTTAAAGTTTAATAAATAAAAACAACAAATGGAAAATAAGGTGATACCTTTTTATTAGAATAACAGTGCATTTTTTTTGACTAGCTTCCAGAGGAAGAGCCTGAGGAAAAAGATTTTGACTTCTGAAAGTTAGTCAAAAATGTTAGTAAAACAGGCCCGTTTCTGACACAAAATGAAATGGGCGCTAGCAAGGTTTTCCTCAGAGTGTGTATGTTTGAGAGAGAGAGAGAGAGTGTGTGAGAAAGAAAGTGTGTGTGAGAGATGGCGTGTGTGTGTTTGTGAGAGACAGAGTGTATGTGTGTGTGTGTGTGAGAGAGAGAGATAGAGTGTGTGAGAGAGAGTGTTTGTGAGAGACAGAGAGTGAGTGTGTGTGTGTGTGTGGGGCTCCGAGTTTCATGACCCCCTCCTTCCCTCCCTCCCCTCCGAGTTCCAGGCCCCCCTTCAGTCCAAGGCGCAGGCCCCCCTCCCTCTCCTCTCCTCTCCTCCCTCTCTCTCTCGCCTCCCCTCCGAGTTCTTGCCCCCCTTCCCTCCGAGTTCCATGCCCCCCTCCCTCTCCTCCCCAGCGTGTTCCATGCCCCCCTTTCCTTGGAGTGTGTATGTTTGAGAGAGAGTGTGTGGGTGAGAGATGGAGTGTGTATGTGAGAGAGAATGAGTGAGAGACAAACAGACAGACAGAGTGTGTGTGTGTGTGTTTGTGTCAGAGAGAGAGAGAGAGAGAGTGTGTGTGAGAGAGCGTGTATGTGAGAGACAGAGAGTGAGTGTGTGTGTATGAGAAAGTGAAGCCTTAAAGCATTCGTGCGCTCTATAAGGCTCCATCTCCTCAATTGACGACACGTAGTTCCGGAACGTTGCAGGAATGCTTCAAGGCTTCACTTTCTCGGCTTCAGAATGTTGGAGGTGCGTTTTATTATATAGGATTAGGAAGGGTCATATGTCACTGAGATTTTCAGTTTGGTGTATTTCCAGGGAGTGTTACACAGCACTCATATTTAAAGGGGCAAGAACTGGATTTAAGCTTCGGGCAATCATAGAGCAAAAGGCTGCAAAAATCCAACCAGATTGCTTTGTTCACACAATTTTGAAACAGCTTTTTGTTTTTGGTTTAAGTCTTCAAAGTCTTATGTTTCTGCAACAGTAGGGAGGGAAAAATTATTCCCTAGACAAATACGTAGAAGCAGACATGGTGAAATGTAGATAAAATCTTAAGTTTATTCGTTTGATTAAATTTAAAATAATGCCTTACATGACTGTGTTTCGTCCTGTAAGGGCTGTACCAGGGGCACAAACTTAACCTTTTGATGTAAGAGAGTCACATGAGCACAACACATTACAGGACCTCCAAATTCCATGGGGGTCTCTATATGGAAAGGGTTGAAAAAAAGGTCATGGGATCATAGTCTAAAAAATGGCAAATTTAAGAACTGGATAAAAGTCATGATGCGTTTTGTGGACTTTCCTCATTGACGGGGAAATACCAAACTGGAAGTGAAATCAGTTAGTTTCACAGGGCCTGATATTCAAAAAAAGCCAAGCTCTTACTTTTATGAGTCTAAGTTATGCTTCTAAATTTGTGCCCTATTTTCAGCCAAACTTGTGCCCTATTTCAGCTGAAAATTCATCTTCATTTAGGAGCTTAAAAGTTTATTTATTTCAAATATTTCTAGCCCACCTATTAACTAGGCAGGTTACAGGAAAACAAACATAGTCATGCAACAAAATCATATACAAAAGACTAATAGTCAATATATATATATATTACTCTTTCATCTTCATAAAAAAACAAAGAACAAGGGCTTCTTTTACAAAGCCACAACTGCGATTCCCACGTGGCAAATAAGAGGAAGCCCATAGGAATTGAATGGGCTTCCTCTCATTTGCCGCACCGAGAATCGGCAGCACAGCTTTGTAAAAGAAGCCCTCAGTTAAAACCCTAAGGGCCCTGTGTACTAAGGTGCGCTAGCATTTTTAGCGTGAGCTAATGTTAGAGACACCGAAAGGAGTATATGGGTGTCTCTAGCATTAGTGCGCTAATTTTTAGCACACGCTAAAAACATTAGTGCGCCTGCAACACGGCTTAGTAAACAGGGCTCTAAATATGCCTGTGCAAATAGGAGTGCCTTAAATTGTTTCTTAAAAGTATCAAACTTCTGCGATAAATGAAGCCTCAACAGTAATTTGTTTCACCCACTGGGGCCAGCACAAGATAATACTGTCTTTGCTGTAACACAGTAGCCTAGTGGTTAGTGCAGTGGACTTTGATGCTGGGGAACTGGGTTCAATTCCCACTGTAGCTCCTTGTGACTCTGGGCAAGTCACTTAACCCTCCATTGCCCCAGGTACAAATAAGTACCTGTATATACCATGTAAACTGCTTTGAATTCAGTTGCAAAACAACCACAGAAAGGCAATATATCAAATCCCATTTCCCTTCCCCTTAAATGATGGAACAATAAAGCGCTATGTATTTTCAGAACGTAATACTCGTCTAGGCTGGTAACACTGCAGCACCTTCCTAAAATATACAGGAACTGAATCATACAAAGTCTTAAAAAACAATAATAACAATTTAAAACAAACTCTGTAAGCAATTGGCAACCAGTGAAGAGCTTTCATTGCACCCGTAACAGACTCAGAAGGTCCTAAACCAAAAATCATGAGTCCAGCAGCATGCTGAACTACCTGCAGTGCATGAAGTCTGGCCCCTGTAATGCCCAGTAAAAGGCTATTACAATAGTCCAGTTTTGTAAGTACTAAACTCTGAACCACAATCTGAAAATCATACTTTGGAAAAATGGTTTTAACTTACTCAGAACCTTCAACTGAAAAAAAGCCCTATGTCTGTACCAATTTAGGGGTCCTTTTACTAAGGTGCACCGAAAAATGGCCTGTGCTGGTGTAGATGCATGTATTGGATGAGTGCAGGTCCTTTTTTCAGCGCACCTGCAAAAAAGGCCTTTTTTTGGGGGACGAAAATGGACGTGCAGCAAAAATGAAAATTGGCACACATCTATTTTGGGCCTGAGACCTTACCGCCACCCATTGACTTAGCGGTAAGGTCTCACACGTTAACCAGGTGATAATTGTCAGCACGTGTACAATGCCGATTACCGCCCATAGCGGATATGCGTAAAAAATGAAATTACCACCTGGGCCACTTGCCAGCTTATTTTCGAAAGAGAAGGCCGGCCATCTTCCGACACAAATCAGGAGATGGACGGCCATCTCTCAAGTCTGGCGAAATTGGCATAATCGAAAACCGATTTTGGCCGGCTCAAACTGCTTTCCGTCGCAGAGCCGGCCAAAGTTAAATTGGGCGTTTCCGCAGGGTATAGAAGGCGGGATGGGGGCGTTGTTAAGACATGGCCGGCTTCAACCGATAATGGAAAAAAGAAGGCCAGCTCTGAGGAGCATTTCGCCGGCTTCACTTGATCCATTTATTTTTAGGACCAAGTCTCAAAAAAGTGCCCGAATTGACCAGATGACCACCAGAGGGAATCGGGGATGACCTCCCTTTACTTCCCTAGTGGTCACCAACCCCTTCCCACCCACCCAAAAAAAAAACCAAAAAACTTTTTTGCCAGCCTCTATGCCAGCCTCAAATGTCATACCCAGCTCCCTGACAGCAGTATGCAGGTCCCTGGAGCAGTTTCAGTGGGTGCAGTGCACTTCAGGCAGGTGGACCCAGGCCCATCCCCCTACCTGTTACACTTGTGGTGGTAAATGTGAGCCCGCCAACCCCCCCCCCCAACACCCACTGTACCCACATCTAGGTGCCCCTCTTCACCCATAAGGGCTATGGTAATGGTGTAAGAGTTGTAGGGAGTGGGTTTTGGGGGGATTTGGGGGGCTCAGCACACAAAGTAAGGGAGGTATGCACCTGGGAGCAATTTTTGAAGTCCACTGCAATGCCCCCTAGTGTGCCCAGTTGGTGTCCTGGCATGTCAGGGGGACCAGTGCACTACAAATGCTGGCCCCTCCCACAAGCGGGATTTGGCCGGGTTTGACATTGCCGGCCTCGGTTTCCATTATCGGCGAAAACTGATGCCGGTCATCTTAAACCTCTGACTTTTGGCCGGCCCCAACTGTATTATCGAAAGGAAAGATAGCCGGCCATCTTTTTTGATAATACGGTTAGGGTCCGCCTTTGGTGGCACCGGCCAGATAGATGGCCGGCATCGTTCAATTATGCCCCTCTTGGTAGCCTACGCAGCTTAGTAAAAGGGCCCCTTAGAGATTTGCTCTTGCATAGACAATCGTGAATCAGTAATAACACCCAAGCTTGTACTCACAACAGGATTATAAACCATGCTTATAAATTTAGGCCTGCCATCCATTTGCCTAGATTTAAGAGCCTAATTTATGAGCCTAGTGCTGAAAATCAGTGCTAAGCTTCTAACTTCTTTTTCCAGCTCTAAATCCACCCCCATTGCCACCCACTTTTAAGGTTCCTAAATTTAAGAATTTAGTGAAATTTTGAGCATAAATTTAAGCACTCAGCCCAAGTACATTTTCAGAGGCCAATTTATGTGCATTATTCTCAAGGTTAGAAATATAAATCCTTTGAATATTGGGCCCATAATTTTTATGACCAAAGCCACTTCCTTCCTATATAAAAGATGTTTATGTTTCCATACAGTGTTGGGTGTTGCTGGCATTGTAATTGACAAGTTAGCTGTGTGGGTGTGCTATAAATATATGGTTCACCACAGAAAAGTGACGCTAATGGCTTCCAGACATCTCCTGAGTTTGAATTTTGCAAATTTCAAAGATAAGCCCTGAACCCTGGTCATATTTCCTGCTTACCTAATAAACTCATGTAAAGACACGTTGAAAGGCAGGAAACACCTGACGTCCAGGATTATAATGACAGTACGAGTAATGTCTGTGGTATTTTACATACAGTATATAATATTTAATGGATCTTTCAATTGGCATTTTTTTTTTACTACAATTCTCATGGACCATTGCAAGAAGAGACATTCTTCAAACGGTTCTATATATGCACCTCAGTCCTGACCTACAACACCCATTGCTGTTCCAGTACTGCCAAAGCCACTTAACCCTCACTGGCATCTTCCTCTGGTATTCTAGTACTAAGACCTAAAAGTGTGTTAAAGCACACCCATGTTACTTTGCTGCAATCCCTGCTGGTCTATTGCTGACCTTGAGAAACACGTCTGTAAATTCAATTCAGTTCTGGCTCATAACAACTTTTAACAATCATATTAAAAAAAATGAATAAACATAATGGAGCCACCTAATTTTAGGCATCAGGAACACATGAAAAGGCAGCATTCCACTCATTTACATGCATCAGTGAAAACTTATTATGTAAATGACCTCTTATTGAACACCAGCTTGTGATAAAATATGTCCATGATTTGATGACACAGTGAGCATACACATGGACAGAGTGTGAGCGGAGAACACACGTAAATGATAAGATACTATAAATTTATGCGTGTTCTTGCAAATTAGGCACAGGCATTTAATCCAGCTATAGGACTGGTGTTAGCGATTGCACCTTGCACGTAAATGTGTTTTCTGCCACTTGTGCTGGTATTCTATATAAAAAATGTAGGTGCCTACTTTTTTAATAGAATTGGTTTAAAATACTTCTGATGGTAATTCCATTGTGGATGTTTCCTCGGACAGTTTGAACATTACTCATATTTTAGAAAGTCTGTTCTGTCCTTTGGCAGCCTTGCCTGGTTGGGATAGATTCCTGCAATGTGTTTAATGTTTAATGTAGTCACTGCAATGTTAAATAAGCAAGGCATTATGTGAAATGAAGTTCACAGGTAGTGCAGACACACTTGTTTAGAAAAACTGTTATTAATGGTGTGCTGTTGCCTAGGTCTTTTTGCTCAGCCTATCTTGGCTCTGTCCTCATTGGTACTTTCGGCCTCTTGTTCTGTGGGCTTGAGGGAGCCCCCCCCCCCCCCCCCTTCTGTCCAGTTCTCACTCTGACTGACTTGGTGGCTGTCTCCATTTTTATTTCTGTCAGCACTTGTCCTTATAAACTCCCTGGAGAGAACTCAGTTTTTACCCCATACATATCTTGCTAATAAGATATTGCATTCTCAATCTCCCAACTGTGACCTGCTCTGCCTATGAACTACTTTCTACCTCAGAAGTAGAACTGCCTTTGTCTCAGGTCTATGATTCAATCCGTCTGAAGCAGCTTTCGTAATACGAAGGCTCTGTGCTAAGTAGCACCTCTTCTGAATGTGATTAAACTATTATTCATTAAAAGATATTTCAGAAATCTAAAGTGACTTCAGGGTGTGTTGAAGCGCTGAGGTTATTTATCAAGATACTGGGATATTACAGTGACAGATCCTGGGAGGCTTGAATAAAGTCCACTGAAGAAGCCCTTTCTAGATCTAGTCTTTTGGTGACATTTGTTTTTCTTCAGGATAAAGAAAAACTTTTGTGTTTCTTTTTTAGAATTTCGGATACCACTTTTTTAGGAGGAAAGATTTCTATATTTCCTGATATTTCGAAATGGACACAAGTAAGAAGGAAGAAGTTCTTGGCATATCAACAGTATGTAGTTTCTTTAGGAGCAAGGTTTCAGTTAAGGTTTCCTTGTCAATGTTTAGTCTTCCTGGATCAGCATACCTATGTATTTTATGAACCTTCAAAGTTACAATTTTTCCTGGAGCAAAGAGCTAAAATGGATTCCCCTGTCATCCTGGAGCTAAAGATTTCTCTTGAAGCATATTATAATTCCAATTTTGGGTCCCTGAGCCCTGACATTGAGAATTGTATTGATTGATATGATGAAATCATTCAAGGATTAGACTCTAAATCTGAGGCCTTAGAAGATCAGAAGTCTCTCACTTCATTTCCCTCTCCTGATCCTCTGTCTCCAAAGGAGAATGATGAAGATGACTTTGAAAACTTTTCAACTGAAACCCCTTCTGCAGAAAGTATACCTTCTCCCCTTGGGACAAAAGATCCTATGGTCCTCACAAATCATCATGCTAGAAGGCAGTCTGCCGCCTTCACACATTTATCAGTGTTGTGCTCTCAAAGCTGGAGAACATGCTAGGGAATTCACTGCATGTCAACCTTGGAAAAAGGCGGCTTGTAAATAAAAAATTCTAATTCTAATCACAAGGAGCAGCAGCAAGATTTGAATTGGGTCTCTCTTGTTGACAAACCAGTGCTTTAACCACTAGGATATTCCTCCATTTGCTTTCAATGACTAGCCACAGATGTACTGAGTTGGTTCATTAACCATGCATCACCTATAGACTTACACGGCAACAACAGTATATTGTTCCTTAAAACAAGCACTCTTGGGATTCAAATGGGTCATATCAGAGGTTTAGAAATAAAGAAGATGAATGATACTACTATTTCTGAGATACTGATAAACTATGTTGGGATTCTATTATTATGCCAAAAAAAAGATATAGTGGAATTAGAAAAGGTAAAGAGAAGAACAACGAAAAAGATACAGGGAATGGGACGACTTCCCTATGAGGAAAGGCTAAAGCAGCTAGGGAACTTCAGCTTGGAGAAAAGTTGGCTGAGGGGAGATATGATAGAGGTCTATAAAATAATGAGTGGAGTGGAATGGGTAGACGTGAATCACTTGTTTAGTCTTTCTGAACACACTAGGACTAGGGGGCACGCAATGAAGCTACAAAGTAGTACATTTAAAACAAATTGGATCGAATATTTATTCACTCAATGTGTAATTAAAGTCTGGAATTCATTGCCAGAGAATGTGGTAAAAGCAATTAGCTTAGCAAGTTTTAAAAAAAGTTTAGATAGCTTCCTAAAAGAAAAGTCCATAAGCTATTATTAAGATGGACGGGTTAAATCTACTGCTTATTTCCAGAAAAAGCATATAAAATGTATTGTACTGTTTTGGGATCTTGCCATGTACTTGTAAGCTGGGCTTGATGGACCTTCAGTCTGTCCTAGTATGGCAACACTTATGTATTTATGGTTTGGAATACCTTCCTGATGAGTGAATCCAGATATGTCACAGAAACATGTGTTATCTGGTTGCATCAACCCTTGCTATTCTGTCCTTGGGTCAACAGAACTCAATGCCACTTGTACATCTTCATCACCGCCTACACTTGCCATGATGCCCTGTTTGTCATTGAGCTTTATGGCTTTTACTTCTAAGGGGACTAAAGAGAAGACGCAAATTAGATTCATCTTCTACAGTTTGCGGTGTGGCTGTTTTGATAAAGTGCATGGTGTCAGCAGCTAGCTGAGGACTTATTTCAGATGTAAAGGTGTGGAAACTAGAAATAATTACCAGTGAAGGAACAAGAGTGCCAAGCGTATTTCTTCTGAGTATGCTTAGCTGCTCTAGAAGCATTATAATTTAAGAGGCCATTAAAGCTATGCTACTCCAAAGGTCTACTAGAGTACATAAAGCTAACATATAGTACTATAAACCTGCTTCCAACTGCTGGATATATCAGAAAGCTGTAGCAGAAGAACGCTAGTCTCTGGTATCTACTGCAGGAGTCAGAGCACTGTTTGCATGCCAAGTAACAGTTGCACTATAACCCATTGACACTAGAAGAGCAATTTTATAAGGGGGTTAAGAGGGCAAATAAGCATCTACTTCTGTGCTGTATTATAAGGACACACAGGGTGCCTGTGTCATTACAAAATGTGACCTGCTGAGTGAAAACGTACCAAAAGTGGGGCATGTGACTTATTTATACCACAAGATAGAGAGAAATCAATAGCATAACCCTGCTAAATTCCAGCCTCAGGTTGGACTAATTACATTTTTAAAAAATGAGAATTTTTTTTATCAATAAAAGAATAATTAACCCCAGAAATCACATACCCCACAGTTTTTAAGCTACAGAACATAAAAAACATTACAGTTAAGAAAAAAATTGTATATTCTCATTCTACCTTATAGTACACAAAACTTTCGATAATGAAAGTTGTCCAAATTTACCCCTCCAAACTTTTATAGCCAATACCTCTTGTTATTTGTAATCCTACTTTTGGTATTTTTTTGCTCATTGGGTCACAAATATTACTGTAAGTGGCAGAAATTGTACCTTTAATGCAGGTGTAAATATTCCCTGTAAAGTCTGCAAGTACAGGCGTGAATTCGTTTATTTTATAATCTGTATGCCCTCTTGCAAACTCTGTTCATACTCTGTCCAGATCATTATCCTGGCAACAGCTAATGCCATCATACTTTTATTCCTGATGCTAATTTATGACACATCCCCCCCCCCCCCCCCCAAATTATATATATGGCACATTAAGTTGTGCACATTAATTTGGTCGCACAGGCAAATTGCACAGACAACTTAATTGATTAACAAGCCAATCAGCGCCAATAATTGGACTTAACCAATTAGCAGCACTAATGGGCTTTAATTAGAATTTACATGCATAACTTTCTAGGAGTATTCTATAATGCGGTGCATGTAAATTCTAATGCACACAGAGGTATGGAATGGGCGAGTTGTGTGCATTTCAAAAAAACATTCACACTATTATAGAATACAACTGATCTGCACCCAACTTGGGCGAAGGTATTTAGGCCTGGTTTTAGGTGGCCTAATGGGTGCACCTAAATTTTAGTCACAAGAATGGCACATGAGTGTATTCTATAAACTATGCCTAACTTTCCTTAGGAAAGGAATGGAAAACAAAAATGAGGATGTTATAATGCCTTTGTATCGCTCCATGGTGCGACCGCACCTCGAATATTGTGTTCAATTCTGGTCGCTGCATCTCAAAAAAGATATAGTGGAATTAGAAAAGGTGCAGAGAAGGGCGACGAAAATGATAAAGGGGGTGGGATGACTTTCCTATGAGGAAAGGCTAAAGCGGCTAGGGCTCTTCAGCTTGGAGAAAAGGCGGCTGAGGGGAGATATGATAGAGGTCTATAAAATAATGAGTGGAGTTGAACGGGTAGATGTGAAGCATCTGTTCATGCTTTCCAAAAATACTAGGACTAGGGGGCATGCGATGAAGCTACAATGTAGTAAATTTAAAATGAATCAGAGAAAATTTTTCTTCACTCAACGTGTAATTAAACTCTGGAATTCGTTGCCGGAAATGTGGTAAAGGCGGTTAGCTTAGCGGAGTTTTAAAAAGGTTTGGACGGCTTCCTAAAGGAAAAGTCCATAGACCGTTATTAAATGGACTTGGGGAAAATCCACTATTTCTGGGATAAGCAGTATACAATGTTTTGTACATTTTGGGGATCTTGCCAGGTATTTGTGACCTGGATTGGCCACTGTTGGAAACAGGATGCTGGGCTTGATGGACCTTTGGTCTTTCCCAGTATGGCAATACTTATGTACTTATGTACTTTAGGCATAGTTTATGGAATCACACTAACCACGTGGTTTTATGACACTGATTTTTAAGGCGCCATATATGGAATCTCTCCCTTTATGTGTTCATATTGCCACATACATGCAAAATGACTTTATAAAATTACCCCTACTGGACAAAATTCTATATATGGTGCCAAAGAAATCGGTGTCAAAAAAATGAGCACTAAGCACTATACTATTAATAGTGCTCCAAGTTCGGTACAATTTATGGGATAGAACTGAGCACTGGGATCCACACCTAAAAGTTAGGCACAAAGATTTACACCAACTGAATCCTGGTGTAAATCCCCACACCTGAATTAGGCATGCATCGGGCATATTCTGTAACAGTGCTCACAAATTCTTGAAATGCCCATGCCCCGGCCATGCCCCTCCCATGGCCATGCCCCCTTTTCAGATCCACACACTAGAATTTACACATGCATCTTTATAGAATACACCTAGCAAGATGCATGCATAAACTCTAATTGTTGCCAATTAGCACCGATGATTATTAGCACCCAATTATCAGTGCTAATTGGTTCATTATTCAATTAAATTCCATGCCGAAATTGGGCATGAACCCACATTTCTGCACGCAATTTTAAGCACCATATATGAAATCTGGGGGATTATGAGTGAAAATATTTTCATGTCAAAACCAAAACAATAGAGATACTAAGCCTTACAGTACTAGGAAGTGACAGATAGCAATATTTCGTCAGTGTAGATCTACTGTTTTATAAGTATACCATGGATAGACACACAGAAGTATTTCACTAATGCAAAAGCAGGTTAAGATAAAGCTGTATCTTACAAATATATTATAAGGCAGTACCAGTCCAGTATGTTCCTCGTTTCAGGACTATACCATTCAGTGTCATTGTATGGATTTCTGTGGTGGATTTGTGGCTGTTAATGATGGAAGGAATGATTCTGTCATTTCAGCAGTAATTTGATACAGACTGTGCTAGCATTTCTGACCCAACTAGGCATGTAAATGACTGGAATACTGGCATAAATGCATGTATGTTTACACATAGGTGTGTAAATGCCAAATAACCTAGCTATGTACTATTCTGTAGCTATGCACACATGGGTGAAAATGTGGGCAGGGTCTGGGAGGAGTGTGGGCAGAGCTCACACTCATAGGATATTATTACTTACACGCAGGGGCGTATCTGGACTTCGCCGGTAGGGGGGTCCAGAGTTGAGGTGAGGGGGCACATTTTAGCCCCCCCCCCCCCGGCGCCACCTCCCCCCGCCACCATTGCCGCTAGAACCACCTCCGTGGCCCGCCCGACGACCGGCTCCACCACCGTCGACCCTCTGCCCACTGTTGCCTACCTTTGCTGGCGGGGGACCCCAACCCCCGCCAGTCGAAGCCGTCTTCCTTCATTGTTTCTTCTTTCTGAGTCTGAGTCTGACTCTGACGTCCTGCACGTACACAACGTGCAGGACGTCAGAGTCAGACTCAGAAAGAAGAATCAAACAACGAAGGAAGATGGCTTCGGCTGGCGAGGGTTGGGTCCCCCGCCAGCAAAAGTAGGAGACGGCAGGTTGGTGGCGGGAGGGGGGGTTGCGAGGGCCGTCGATAGGGGGGGTCCAGGGCCAAATCTACGGGGGCCCTGGCCCCCGTGGCCCCATTACAGATACGCCCCTGCTTACACGCATATCTCTGGAATCTAGGTGTGAGTATTTACACTGTTTCTATGGCTGGCGTAAGTGCTTGTGCCTAACCACACAGTCACACTAACAAAGGGGTCCCTTTTACTAAAGTGGGCCAAAACGTAGCCTGTGCTGGTGTGGATGTGTGTATTGGATGCGCGCAGGTTCATTTTTCAGTGCACCTGTAAAAAAATGCCTCTTTTTTGGGGCCAAAAATAGACGTGCAGCAAAATGAAAATTGACGCACATCCATTTTGGGCCTGAGAGCTTACTGACACCCATTGACTTAGCGGTAAGGTCTCACGGGTTAACTGGGAGGTAATCGTCAGCATGCTTACAATGCTGATTACCGCCCAGTTAGTGCCACGCACCACAAAATTTCCGGCGCTCCTACTAGACGTCCATACGAAATGAAATTACCGCCCGGGCCACGCAGTAGCCGGGCGGTAGTTCCAAATTGGCGTGTGTTGGACGCGCATAGGCATCTACTCAGCGTAGTAAAAGGGCCCTTCATTTTCTTCGCAGTGCTGAGCTTCCAGGTCCTGAGATGATATGCAGCTACCATCTATCTCCTTTGATCCAACACCTTGTTCACACATTGTCTGAATTCTTATTTTGTCTACTACCTACACCTTGCCTATCATTGCTGTTCTGACCTAAAATGGTTTTAAACAAATTATCTGTAAATGTTCATATTATCAAATACAAATTATTCAAATTCAAATGATTGTTTATAAAAGTCTATGTCACTGTGACATCATTAGCAGTAAGCTGGTACCCTTTTTTTTTTTTTTTCAAATAATGGTGGTTTTATAGTACATTTTTGAATGCGCGAAAATCGCTCAGTGGTCATGCTAAAAAGTCTGTAATTCACCTTGTTTAAAGACAATCTCCTTCCACTTGGCACATAAGTGTAGATAGTAGCAACAAATAAAACTTTAAAAATTCACGGCAAAATTCCAAGTAGTTGCTGAGAAAACAGCAAAAAACTATAGGGGGTTACTTTTTTTTTTTTTTTTTTTGCCTTACCCAGTTCGTAGAAGGCATACAGATTCAGCCTGTCAGAAACAGCTTGGCAGTGATCTCTATTGTCTCTACAAGTGTTAGATGTATGAAATTTTGATTTTGGAAGCTCTTGAAGTTTCTAAAATCAGGGCTGATCCTTCTGCCCAATAACAGCATTAGAAGGAAAAACCCCTTTGGAGGAAACCTGAGGAACTATAAAACCCTGGCCCAAGGGAGTGGCCTTGTCTTTGGCTTTTCCTCCCCTGGCCACTGCACTACTAAATGCAAGAGGAGCAGAGACTGACTATCCAGTGGGGAACCTGCTAGTTCTTTTGAGCGTTCCAGCGTCAGTGTTTGGTCACAAGGAATCAGCAATTAGCTGCACAGTACTACTACTGTATATTCATGAGCTTGGTCCAGTAGTATATGGTCTCGTATTCACTAGTACCAAGATAGCTAACAAGTTCATACATCCATCAGAAGACTCCTAAGCCAGGCCGTTTAAGCTGAAACACGACTCGTGTCAAGTCCTGGATGTTTATTGGACATCGTCTGGAGTTCTGTTTTTTTTTTTTTGTCACCTTTTCTGTGTTTGTTTTGTATGAACCAGTAACAGAACATACCATTTGCTGCACCGATTCCAAGGGGGATCTGGAACGGGGACCTCACCACCAACATGGCCTTTGCAGGAGAAAATAAAGAGAGCTGGATGGAAACAGTCTATCCAGGACAAGCAGTCAGGACAGAGAACTCAAGAAGTGAATCCTATTGGGGAAGGGATCGCCTACAAGGACTGTGTACCTGCAGGCTCAAAGAGACCAGCTCCTTGAGTTATCATCTATCTCAAATCAGCCCTCAGAGAGAGAACAGCTTCAAAGGACTTCCCACAAAGAACATCTATCGAGACAGAGGACTACCAGATCTACTACTTATAAAGACACTGTAAATGTGGAAAGCGACTCTATTCAATTTGTGACCTTAACTAGTTATTGCTAAGAACTTGTATATTTTCTCTTCTTTTCCCACCCACGTTTAAGTAAACCCTTTTGGTTAGAAGTTCACCCGCTAGATAAACTGATTTATTAGATGGAAGGTGTGTGCTAAAAGAGTAGATTGTCTGTGCTATCTGGCCTTCCATGTTTGCTGGCCCCAGCCCTAACCTTACAAACCAGTCCCCATAACCTACTTAAGAAATCTACCTGATGCTTACCAGGCAACCAACAGCTATAGGTCTATACCTGGTTAGGCTATTATTCTATAAATGAATGTAGGGAAATTTTAGGTGCCTAAATGTAGGTGCCTCGTTATAGGATTGTCATTTGCATGTCCTATGTGAAGCGTCCCATGAATCTGAAGTTATTGTCCTTGTGTGAAGTGCATGTAAAGGTTCAGCCCATCCCTCTGTCAGACTACAGAATCCAGGAGTGATTTGTAGAGCTGGGGCTGCAAGCTGAAGAGAGACAAAGAGGCCCCCATCAAGTGTTTGGTTATGGGAGAAGGTATTGTGGGGAGATGCTAAAGAAGAGGGACTGTAAAGTTCAGTCAGGAGGGAATAGGTTGGCCCAGTAATGGGACGCCCAGACCCAACCAGAACTGACTTTATCAGTGTAAGGGATTCAAACACAAATCAAGAAGGTATTTGTAGTGTGAATGCAAAGTGTTTACTTAATGCTGTACAACCTCAGGAAGAAAGACTATCTCGGAAAAGCATTTGTTTGCATCAGTCTACAGTAGAGCATATATCTCTCTGAGTAAAAAGGGAGAAAAAAAACTACACCTGGGTCTTGAAGAGAAACCCCCTCCTCTATAGAGATGCAACCCCCTGGAGAAGAGTGCACCAGAGGCGTAGCTAGAGGGGGTGCCAGGGGAGCGGCCGCTCCCCCAAATGGACTTCTGACAGTGCCTATATTTTACTCAATGTGTTGCATTTAAAACACGCACCGGCAGAAGTCCACACTCGCTTCCACTGTGCCTTCAACCTGGCTCCGCTTCTGGAGTGTACATGTGCAGCACGAAGAAAGAACTTGGACCAGGAGAGAAAAACTGTTCTTAGGGCCTTTGGGGTGAAAATTACTCAATCAACTTCCCCAAAACAAGGTACCCCGTTCTACATAGAAGAATGTCACCAATTTAGCATCAGACAGGCGCTTTCCATTAAGCTACTCTGTAGTTAATGACTCCAACAAGAGTGAATCACATATGGTCTGGCAGCTAAAGCAGCTCAGCTTTGACATTCAGTCTTTTTGCCAAAACCTACATGTGATGACCTGTCTTGCATAATAGGAGAGCTTGTTTACTGTCTGTTTGCTTGCATATACCCTCTGCTTTCAAGACCAGCTAGAGTGATGCCCTTACAGGACAGAGAGTATTGAAATGAGACAGAGAGATTGACTCATGCTTCTTGTTTTGACTCTAGTAGGAGAAACAACCCTACAAAACTCCAGCACATAAGATAGAGGGGATTTACTCATGTGGTCATTGATTTATGGCTCTTAACACAGTGTAAATGAATGTTTATGATTGTAAAATGATAATTAACTTAAACTGCATAAGCTTAAGGTATTTGTTTAAGTACATTACTTCAATTCTTTGAAGGAGTGAACAAACATGTGGACAAAGGGGAGTCGGTTGATATTGTGTATCTGGATTTTCAAAAGGCGTTTGACAAGGTACCTCATGAAAGGCTACAGAGGAAATTGAAGGGTCATGGGATAGGAGGAAATGTCCTATTGTGGATTAAAAACTGGTTGAAGGATAGGAAACAGAGAGTGGGGTTAAATGGGCAGTATTCACAATGGAGAAGGGTAGTTAGTGGGGTTCCTCAGGGGTCCGTGCTAGGACCGCTGCTTTTTAATATATTTATAAATGATTTAGAGATGGGAGTAACTAGCGAGGTAATTAAATTTGCTGATGACACAAAGTTATTCAAAGTCGTTAAATCGCGACAGGATTGTGAAAAATTACAAGAGGACCTTACGAGACTGGGAGACTGGGCGGCTAAATGGCAGATGATGTTTAATGTGAGCAAGTGCAAGGTGATGCATGTGGGAAAAAAGAACCCGAATTATAGCTACGTCATGCAAGGTTCCACGTTAGGAGTTACGGACCAAGAAAGGGATCTGGGTGTCGTTGTCGATAACACACTGAAACCTTCTGCTCAGTGTGCTGCTGCAGCTAAGAAAGCGAATAGAATGTTGGGTATTATCAGGAAAGGTATGGAAAACAGGTGTGAGGATGTTATAATGCCATTGTATAGCTCTATGGTGTGACTGCACCTCGAGTATTGTGTTCAATTCTGGTTGCCGCACCTCAAAAAAGACATAGTGGAATTGGAAAAGGTGCAGCGAAGGGCGACTAAAATGATAGCGGGGATGGGACGACTTCCCTATGAAGAAAGACTAAGGAGGCTAGGGCTATACAGCTTGGAGAAGAGACGGCTGAGGGGAGACATGATAGAGGTATATAAAATAATGAGTGGAGTGGAACAGGTGGATGTGAAGCGTCTGTTCACGCTTTCCAAAAATACTAGGACTAGGGGGCATGCGATGAAACTACAGTGTAGTAAATTTAAAACAAATCGGAGAAAATTTTTCTTCACCCAACGTGTAATTAAACTCTGGAATTCGTTGCCGGAGAAAGTGGTGAAGGCGGTTAGCTTAGCAGAGTTTAAAAAGGGGTTGGACGGTTTCCTAAAGGACAAGTCCATAAACCGCTACTAAACGGACTTGGAAAACTCCAAAATTCCAGGAATAACGTGTATAGAATGTTTGTATGTTTGGGAAGCTTGCCAGGTGCCCTTGGCCTGGATTGGCCGCTGTCGTGGACAGGATGCTGGGCTCGATGAACCCTTGGTCTTTTCCCAGTATGGCATTACTTATGTACTTATAAGCATTGCCATGCTGGGACAGACCAAGGGTCCATCGAGCCCAGCACCCTGTCACTGACAGCGGCCAAAAGAACAAGCAATTTGTCCCGCCCATCCTAGAAATACTGTATTATTCCCTCGTCCATTCAATAACATTCTATGGCTTTTTCCTCCAGGAAGCCATCCCTTTTTTGAAGTCCGCTAAGTTAACCGCCTTAACCACCTTTTCCGGCAGCGAATTCCAGAGTTTAATTACACGTTGGGTGAAGAAAAATTTTCTCCGATTTGTTTTAAATTTACTACACTGTAGTTTCATCGCATGCCCCCTAGTCCTAGTATTTTTGGAAAGCGTGAACAGACGCTTCACATCCACCTGTTCCACTCCACTCATTATTTTATATACCTCTATCATGTCTCCCCTCAGCCGTCTCTTCTCCAAGCTGTATAGCCCTAGCCTCCTTAGTCTTTCTTCATAGGGAAGTCGTCCCATCCCCGCTATCATTTTAGTCGCCCTTCGCTGCACCTTTTCCAATTCCACTATGTCTTTTTTGAGGTGCGGCAACCAGAATTGAACACAATACTCGAGGTGCAGTCACACCATAGAGCTATACAATGGCAGAATAATATCCTTATTTTTGTTTTCAATCCCTTTCCTAATGATACCCAACATTCTATTTGCTTTCCTAGCCGCAGCAGCATATTGAGCAGAAGTTTTGAACGTATCATCAACGACGACACCTAAATCCCTTTCTCGGTCCGTGACTCCCAACGCTGAACCTTGCATGACGTAGTTATAGTTTGGGTTCCTCTTTCCCACATGCATCACTTTGCACTTGTTCACATTAAATGTCATCTGCCATTTAGACGCCCAGTCTTCCAATCTCGTAAGGTCCTCTTGTAGTTTTTCACAATCTTCCCGCGATTTGACAACTCTGAATAACTTTGTGTCATCGGCAAATTTGATTACCTCACTAATTACCCCCATCTCTAGGTCATTTATGAATATGTTAAAAAGCAGAGGTCCCAGCACAGATCCCTTCTCCATTGCGAATATTGACCTTTTAATCCTACTCTCTGTTTCCTAACTTTCAACCAGTTTTTAATCCACAGTAAAACACTATCTCCGATCCCATGTCCCTCTAATTTCCTCTGTAGTCTTTCATAAGGGACCTTATCAAACGCCTTATGAAAATCTAGATACACAATATCAACCAGCTCACCTTTGTCCACATGTTTGTTTACCCCTTCAAAGAAATGCAGCAGATTGGTGAGACAAGACTTCCCTTCACTAAATCCATGTTGACTTTGTCCCATTAGTCCATGCTTTTGAATATGCTCTGTAATTTTGTTCTTGATTATAGTCTCTACCATTTTGCCCGGCACTAATGTCAGACTCACCGGCCTATAATTTCCGGGGGTCTCCTCTGGAACTTTTTTTTTAAAATCGACGTTACATTGGCCACCCTCCAATCTTCCAGTACCATCTCAATTTTAAGGATAAATTACAAATCAATAACAGTAGCTCTGCCAGCTCATTTTTTTAGTTCTATCAGTATCCTAGGGTGAATACCACCCAGTCCACGAGATTTGCTACTATTCAGTTTGCAGAACTGCTCCATTACCTCTTCCAGATTTACAGATATTTCAATAAGTTTTTCCGACTCTTCAGCTACGAATACCCTGTCCGGCACCAGTATTCCACCCAAATCTTCCTCGGTGAAGACCGAAGCAAAGAACTCATTTAGGTTTTCTGCTATTTCTCTGTCTTCCTTGATTGCCCCTTTTACACCCCGGTCATCCAGCAGGCCAACCGATTCTTTTGCCGGTTTCCTGCTTTTAATGTATCTAAAAAACATTTTACTATCAGTTTTCGCCTCTAATGCTATCTTTCTTTCAAAATCCCTCTTTGCCTTTCTTATCAGCGCTTTGCATCTGACTTGACATTCCTTATGCTGTTTCTTATTTTCCTCATTCGGTTCCTTCTTCCATTTTCTGAAGGATTCCTTTTTAGCTCCAATAGCCTCCTTTACCTCACTTTTTAACCATGCCGGCTGTTGTTTGGTTTTCCGTCCTCCTTTTCTGATACGTGGAATATGTTTGGCTTGGGCCTCCAGGACGATGTTTTTGAACAGCATCTATGCCTGTTGTAGGTTTCTTACCCTCTCAGTCACTCCACTAAGTTTTTTTTTTTTACCGTTTTTCTCATTTTATCATAGCTTCCTTTTTTAAAGTTAAACGCTAACATATTTAACTTCCTATGTTTACCTTTTTTAAAGGAAATTTCAAAGGCGATCATGTTATGATCACTGTTGTCAAGCGGCCCCCGAACTGCTACCTCCCGTACCAGATCATGCGCTCCACAAATGACTAAGTCTAGAATTTTTCCTTCTCTCGTCAGCTCCTGTGCCAGCTGCTCCATAAAGCTGTCCTTTATTTCATCGAGGAAGTTTACCTCCCTAGCGTGCCCTGATGTTACATTAACCCAGTCTATATGGGGGTAATTAAAATCACACTGATATATAATAAAGGAATTAGTAGAATATAAATCCACCAATAACACAACAAATTCTACTAAAAATATCCGTGTATTGAAGATGTTTTAACCCATTTAATCATGAAAATGTGGAGAAAAAAAGACTTCAGAAACCATGGAGAAATCTCTTAAAGGAGAACCTTTTCAAATATTCAGAGAAACTCCTCTTCAATCACTAGTCTTCACAAAAAAAAACTCCACTCTTCATTCATGAAATACTTGTACAAACACCTTTTACAATACACTAGGGTAGAGGCATTATTTCAACCACATATATCCGGTGAACAAACATTCATTTGTAACTTAGCTTGAATGATGATGATGCCACTGGTCCACATTAATTTTCACAATCCTCGATATCCAGAAAGCCCAACAGGAGACCCTGTTTCGCCACCATCGGGCTGTTTCAAGGGCTAGACACTGCATCCAAATTTTCAAGCCATTAAGAGGCTCAGTGGGTAGCACCCAGTGGTGTGCTGGAGCCGGCTCGCACCGGCTCACAAGAGCTGGTTGTTAAATTTTTAGCATCTTGCGAGCCAGTTCTTCAGGGCGAGCCGGCTCTCCTCCCTCCCTCCCTCCCCCGAGCTACAGGGTCCCAGGCTCCGGGTCCAGTGTACACACCTGAAGAAGGCAACTGCCCTGGTGGTCCAGTGGGTTGTTCAGGGCAGGCAGGAAAGATCGCCAATCTTTCTTGCCCGCTGCTGGCGCTGAGCTGAACCTCCCCTGCTGCTGGATTGCTCTTTAAAAATGGCCGCTGAGACTTCCAGCGGCGGCCTCACAGTTGCAGGATACACTTTTAAGCCAACTCGTTGAATACGGGGACTGTGAAGAGTGACAATTTGGAGCAGAACTAACTAGAGCCAATAATATTTGGCAATAACTCCTCTGTTCTGAAGGTCCCTCGCTTGCTATTGATATGACTGAACATAGCGTATTCTTGTCCAGATGATTAATATAATTTCATTTTACAAAATCCATCTTGAAATCAGTGCAAAATGTGGTTAACTAACAACAAGAATACAGTCTCATCTTTTTGAGATTATGAAACTGCTGGATGTGTATGAAAGTGGTAAACAATTAGCTGCTATGTGAAATGCTTCTCTGCTTTCTTCATTGCCTTGACTGTAGGTGGAAATCAGTTATTGGCTTGGAGCAGGGGTTCTCAACCCACTCCTTAGGACACACCAGGCCAGTCTGGTTTTCAAGTTTCCACAATGAAAATGCATAAGATCAATTTGCATACAGTGGAGAGAGTGCATGCAAATTTATCTTATGTAAATTCACTGTGGATATCCCCTGAAAACCTGACTGGCTGGGTGTGTCCAAAGGGCTGGGTTGAGAACCCCTGGCTTAGAGACATTGATGTCACTGAAAAAAGCTGTCACTCCATAAACCTGGGAACTGAGTTTGACCTAGCAATGAAGGAGAAAGGAAAGAATTTCGACATCAACCCTACAAACTGCAAAAAAAAAAAAAATGAATCTGCACACGTGTGAAATGACAGCTAATGTTTACTGTTTCATCCTTTGTCTTCATGACACTAACGGTACCAATGCCCAGATGATCCAAGTAGTAGTTACAGAAAATGCTTTCCTGATGAGGAAGGCACACTGTGAAGTCATTGCTAGCCTCAAGCTATAGGAGTTTCCTTAACAATGAATATTTGTTGCAGTCCATGGGACGTTCCAGCCATTGTGGCTAATTAGTGGCCTCCCACAGATGTGGTCAAATATTCTAAGGAGCTCCTTAGGAACGTCACAAGATTATTCCGCAAAATGCCTGTAGGAAGCTTTACTTAGCTTCCATTGAACTTTGTGCTACAAAGCCATCATTATCCTACTGGAACATTACTGCCGCATAACAATGAGCATCAAACTGCAGACATATAGTAGAATAATATTAGAGTTTAAAGCATCATACAGACAATCTATTATTGTAGGAGCCATTACTAAGCATTCTTACCACAGTCTCTGAGCAATACATTTTCTAGAATCTTAATGGAATGTTGGTTAAAATTCCCATATCCTTATTCAGTGTTGGTATATCGTTTAATAGTAAACGAGCAAAAGAAGTACATAAACACTTCTTTCAGCAAATTTTGCAATTTTAGGAAACCACTGTGATGGTCTGCTGGCTGCCAAATGCATATAGTTATATGGATGATTTATCTGTTGACATTTACACATAATTTCAGTCAGGCTATGTATTCACCTGCAAACCCTGAAAATGCTGACATAACTTTATACAGAAAACTTATCCATTTAAAGTTACTTCTGCTATTGTGCATTTAGAGCTGAACACACAGTCTGGCTGATATTCAGTGAGATATGCAAACTGCATAAGCTCCGGCTGCCAGTCCCACTGAAATTAGCCCCAGATTGCCTGCACATAGCCCGGCACTGAATATCCTGGGCTAATTTAGCCAGCGACGGTCCTGACTGCTGCTGGCTGACTATCTACCCCATAGCAGCTGAATATCAAGGGTATCCCTTGTATTCTATAACAAGACACCTAAATTTAAGTGCCACTTCCAAGCTTAAATGTATAGAATACTCACATCCACATATGTAAGTATGCGCGAATATGCATAAATGGCTGTTAACTGTTGTTTTGCATTTATGTGCTAGAATGTGTGTACATGCAAGGGGAGCATTCACAAGGGAGAGGCATGGACAGGGCATAGATGGAGCTGACATTTATGCATTTACCCCTCTGTTTACAAAGCCATGTGACAATGCCGACACAGTCCATTCAAAGTGAATGGGCTGTGTCGGCATTACCGCACCGGCATCCGCTAGCATGGTTTTTTAAACAGGGGGGTTAGTTTGTGGAATACTGACATTTGCATGTCTAAATTTCAACATTTAGGGGGTCTTTTACTAAGGTGCACTAGCATTTTTAGTTTATGCTAAAAATCAGCTGGTGCTAAATGTTGAGACACCCATTATACTCCTAAGGGCATCTCAGTGTTTCTCGCCTTAGTAAAAGACCTGCTTAGGCACTCAAATTTACACCAGCTCATAGACCTGTTATAACTGTGTAAACCGAAGGTAGGCGCACTGATACGGGTTTATGCTAATAATCTATGAACACTTAGTCGTGTAACTGTTCTTATACAATTGGCTTACAGCCCATGGGAAGGAGTCGCCTAAATTTTAGTGACCTGTTATAGAATTGCCTCTTATCTGTGTAAAGTTTGAAACTGTCCCCAGTACATATAGAAATTTGTATATCCAAAATGTATCCATATAATTTCAGGGAATGTCTACACTGCAGTGATTCTGCATATCAACTCAGTTATGACTTACAAAACTCCACTTCCCTTTATCCAATCTCTTTCTACATTATAGCTTAGTTCTGTGTGTGACGTGAATTCTTCTAATAAGAGCATTATCCAGACTAAACTCTGTTCACTTCTCCAGTCTTTAATTGCTTCTGCCCAAACTTTCTAAATGCTGTCCTCTCTAGAAAGCACCCATCATCCCTTCTAACCAGTCTTCTTTCATGCAAGCATGCCTCACCCTTTCTACAAATTCTCTTCTCTCGAGAACATCCTTCACAGCTTCTACAAAGGTATCCTCCCGAGAGAATACATATGCCCTTTCATAAGAACATAACCATTACCATACCGGGTCAGACTGCTAGGAAAGTGATACAGCAGTGAACATCTGTAGTAGGCACATTGCGGCCAGAAGGGGGCCTTGAGCATGCGTGCTTGCTCATGGCCTGTTGGCTCCTGCCTCCTCCAAAATAGGAAGTTTGGAGGGGGCAGGAGACAGCAGATCATGAGCATGCATGGATGCTCAAGGCTCCACACTGGTCACAATGCACCTTTTACAGATGTTGACTGTCATGTCGTCACCCCAGAGGAAGGGAGATAAGATGCTGAACATCTTGCAGGGGAAGTGGAAGGAGGGAGGAAGGAAAGAACATGAGACATGTTGGACAACATGGTGGGGGAAGATACTGGAGACCAAGAGGGGGAATGAAAGTAGGGAAAAAGAAAGATGTTAGACATGGGGAGGGGGTAGAGGGAAGGGAAGGATAGAGATGTTAGACACCAAGGGAGGGAAAGGGAATGAGAGAAATACTGTTTACTGTAGAAGGGGGAGCCTTTTAATCCATGAGCCAGCCCTTGGTGGAGAAGGCAGGGGCTGGGGGGCCCACAACTGAAGGTTCACCTAGAAATGTCAGATACCTTTGGGCTGGCCGTACTCCTGGCCCTCCCGACTCCACTGGTTATCTCAATTACTCAATTCTACAATCCCTTTCTTTCCCTCAGAGATCCTCTGTGCTTGTCCCATGCTTTCTTGAATTCAGACATTGTCATTATCTCTACCACCACCATCACCACTGGAAAGCTGTTCCACTCGCCCACTACCCTTTCAGATCTGCAGAGTCTGTCCCCTTTCTCTCCTTCCAAAGTTCAGATCTCAGAAGAGGGTCTTCACCTCTTCCAAAGTTTTCATCTCTGTAGCAGAGAGGTGTGGTAGTCGTGTTAGTCCACTTTTAAAGGTAATCAATAGAAATAAAACAGGAAAAATAAAATAAAATGATACAGTTTTTATTGGCCATAACTTAATACATTTCTTGATTAGCTTTCGAAGGTTGCCCTTCTTCATCAGATCGGAAATAAGCAAATGTTGGTAGATGACAGTATATATATATATAAGTGAAACATCAAAGTATTTCAGTGACAGTCTAAATGGATGGGGGTGGATGGGTGAGAGACAGGTAGATATGTATGGAGACAAACAGAGCATTACAATTTTATGGTTTATAATGGGCTAGAAAACCCAGATCTTTGTTAAGTCCTGTCTGGTGGGTGTCAAAATATTTGATCATTCTGACTTCAAAGGTCTTATGTTCCTGTATTGTTTTAAAGTTACCTTTCAGGATTCTTACTATGAAGTCATTGGTACAGTGTTCTGGTTTTGTAAAGTGCTGCCCCATAGGTGTGGCATCTTGGCTGGCACTGGCATTTTTCATGTCATGTCTATGTAAATTAAATCTTGTCTTTAGCATCTGGCTCGTTTCTCTAATATAGCATCCTTCATCACATTTTTTACACTGAATGATGTAAACCACATTGGAAGATGAGCATGTAAAGGATTCCTTTATGTTGAATATTTTTCCTTTGTGCATGACTATGGGGTCCTGTGAAATGTTTTGGCATAGTCTGCAGCTGGATATATTGCAAGGATGTGTGCCATTTTCTTCTTTTTGAGTCTATGTTGGGAGCTTACTTTTAAGTTGGGTGGCTGTCGGAAAGCCAGCAATGGTGGGGATGGGAATATCTCTTTCAGTAATTCACCCTCCTGAAGTAGAGGCTGTAGATCCTTTATGATTTTTCTTAATTTTTCCAGCTCTGGGTTGTATGTCACTATAAGGGGGATTTTGTCTGTGGCCTTTTTTTTCTTTGTACTGTAGCAGATTTTCCCTGGGTGTTTTGAGGGAGGAGGCAATATTCTTGGAGATTATTTTGGAGTTGTAGCCTTTCTGTTCGAAGGATGCAGTCAGGATTTCAAGGTGTCTGTCTCTGTCCTCTGGGTCAGAGCAGATACGGTGGTATCTTGTGGCTTGGCTGTAAATAATGGATCTTTTTGTATGTGAAGGGTGGAAGCTGGAGTTGTGGAGGTAGCTGCATCTGTCTGTGGGTTTCTTGTATATAGATGTTTGTATATAGCCATCACTGATTGACTGTTAGACTGTCACTGAAATGCTTTGAAATTTCACTTATATTACTGTCATCTACCAACATTTGCTTATTTCCGATCTGATGAAGAAGGGCAACCTTCGAAAGCTAATCAAGAAATGTATTAAGTTATGTCCAATAAAAAAGGTATCATCTTATTTTCTTTTTCCATGTTTTATTTTGTTTTATTTCTACTGATCACCTCTGTAGCATGATTCCCAACTCTTCAGAAAAACTTGCTGCTTTGCTCCAGTTCTCTCATTCATCTTCCTAGCAAATGTCCCTTTGGCAGAAAATTTGATTTTGTGTGATTCGTCTCTAAAGATGAACAAGTTAAACAGCTTCTAGCCTGAAGAATTCCTAGGCTTTGCAGTTTGCACAGTGCCGCTTTGTTTTAGAAATAATTTTTTATTAGCATCAGTGTGGGAGTTACAGAGAATATGCTTTATGCCACCTGAGGGAATTTCTCGTCTAAGCAACTTTATTTTAACCTCCAGCACTTTAACAAATAGCTTTAAATGTTTCATAAAATATACTGCTTAAAGAACTTGTGCAATATGCAATATTTATACACCAGTACATACAGTATTTATACTGGGCACAATCCCACAGCATGAGCTCAAAGGACTTACTGGAAGATGTTAGCGGGTTTTCATGAACAATGGCAGGTAAAGGGTAGCATGAATCCATACAATGTGCATAATTGACTGCCCCTAGAGAGACATGTGTTGCAAGACTAATTGGGAGGTTGTAAACTGTAACATTAGCAAATGTCTTTGCAGCTATGAGGTGAGAACATAACTTCAGCTTCATCACATGAGGAAACACATCATCTATTAGTAAGACTTGCAAATGATTTTTTTTTTTTAATAGAAAAGGAAGATGTTCTCTCCTGTACCGCTGAGCATTTCCTTCGATTCAGTTGGAATCACCTCTCTCTAGCCTTCTTTCAAAAAGCCTGCAATAGAGTTTGCAGGAGTAGGACAATGTGCCTTTACAAGCGCAGCTAGGCATGATTTAAAAGTAAACAAAGATCTTTAATTGTATGGTTCATTAAAAAAAAAAAAAAAAAGTAAAAAACACGCAGAAACCTATTCCTCTCAAAGGAAGTTTGTTTAGGATTATACATAAAGGGGTCAATATTCAGCCTGCGGCGTTAAGCAGCTTATAAGCCACTCACAGCCGCGGGTTCAGTTAACCCTGGATATTCAATGCTGGCCACGTCTAGCCTCAGTCACTGAATATCCAGGTTAGTGCGGCAACTCGAAAGCTTACTGCAGACCAGTGTGCAGTTAGCTAAAAGGCTGTCCTCTCTTTATCTGCTCACTTAACAGGTTAGCAAACTGAGGTGTCCTTTTACAAAGCTGCAGTAAAAAAAAAGTGGCCTGCGGTAGTGTGGGTGTGGCTTTTTGGCACCCGCTGGGCCACTTTTTACCGCAGCTGGGAGAAGGGCCATTTTTTTAATGGGCTGGGAAATGGGTATGCGCAAAAATTAAAACTACTACATGCTTATTTATGGCCTGAGCCTTTACCACCAGCCATTGACCTAGTGGGAAGGGCTCATGCTGGGAACGCCCCCAAGTTAGAAAACAGAAAAATATTTTCTACAGCAGGATCTGATGCACACTAAACTTGGAATTACCACCGGGCGCACTACCCTGGTGGTAGTGCCGGTTTGGCGTGTGCTACTGCTGGTTAGCCCTCCCGTGGCTTTGTAAAAGGGCCCCTGAATATCACTGCTAACTGGTTAAATGCTGACTCCATCCATACTCCGCTCCCAGATTGCTCCTAGCCTAGCCAGTTAGTGCTTTGACAGTCATATACAGCAGCACTAGCCAGTTAAGTATCTCTGATTATCCAGGAATGGCCAGCATGACGGGGTTTTACCCAGTTAAATCCTTTTCAATATCAGCTCCAATGTAGCTTAGAGTTCAATAGCAAACAAAACAGGGTCTGGTTTATACTACACCACAGAAGTGTCATAGTGAGCACCAGGGCCGCCGAGACACTAAGCCGGGCCCGGGGCAAGGCCACCTCCCGCCACCGCTGCCGCCCCCGCCACCACCCTTGCCCCCCCCCCCCCACTGGCTTTGCCGCCTCCCCACCACCGCTGCAGTCCCCGGTCTCACCTGCCTGCCCTCGCTCCGTCCGCCACCGGGCCCCCTGCATTAAAATCAGCAGCGCCTCAGCTCCGTTTGGAAATACAGATTTATTTATTTATTTTATTTATTTATTTGTTGCTTATATCCCACATTTTCCCACTCATGCAGGCGCAATGTGGCTTACAGAAAGTTAAATAAGAATACAATCTTAATGGATAGTCAAGCATCTAACAGCGTGAACTATATAGAATAGGGGACAAGGGATACATTAATCGACATGACAAGTTGAGGGGTAAGTCTTAGCAAAGAGGAATGTCTTTAACAACTTCTTAAAAAGGGCATGGTCCGCTTGAGTTTTAAGGTGATGAGGTAACGTGTTCCAGTGTTTGGGACTCCAGTAACAGAAGGACGAGGCGAAGATTTTCTTGTATTTGACTCCCTTACAGTTCGGAAAGTGGAGGTGGAGATAGGACCGAGCAGCAGGGTTGGCATTTCTGTGCGGAAGGTCGATCAAGGGGAGCATGTAATCCGGGGCAGACCCATAGATGATTTTATGTGTTAGGGAGCAGATCTTAAAAGCAATGCGCTCGTGTACAGGCAGCCAATGAAGTTTAAAGCGCAGGGGTTCGGCGTGTTCAAAACGCCTTACTTTAAGGATGAGCCTCGCCGCAGTGTTCTGAGCCGTTTGGAACGTTTTCAATAAGGAGGCCTGGCAACCCGCATAAATACCACTACAATAATCCAGATGGGAAAGGACAAGCCAGTGGACAAGGGTACGAAACAAGTCTCTGGGAAGGAGGTATCTGATGCGCCGAAGCCTCCACATTGCCTGGAACATTTTTTTAGAGACCACTACAGTCCCCGGTCTCACCTGCCTGCCCTCGGTTCCATCCGCCACCGGGCCTCCTGCATTAAAATCGGCAGCGCCTCAGCTCCGTTTGGAAAGGCAGATTGCCTCCCTTTGGGCCTTCCCTCACTGTGTCCCGCCCTCATCTGATGTAACTTCTGGTTTCCGTGAGGGCAGGACACAGGGAGGGCCCGAAGGGAGGCGATCTGCCTTTCCAAACGGAGCTGAGGCGCTGCCGATTTTAATGCAGGAGGCCCGGTGGCGGATGGAACCGAGGGCAGGCAGGTGAGACCGGGGACTGTAGTGCCGGTGGCCTGACCCCGGCGCCGGGCCCCCCCTTGGAGGCCCGGGGAATTTTGTCCCCCCTGCCCCCCCCCCTCTCGGCGGCCCTGGTGAGCACAGGTTTACAAGGTAAAACATTTTCCTCTCTCATGGCTGCTCCTCTGGTCCTTCAAATGCATGCTTGAGGAGTGTACTGTGGAGGTCTGTTTCCTCCTGTTCTGGGCCTCCCTGTCTTTCTCCAGCACTAGCTCAGCCACACCCTCCTGGCTGAGTTTCCCAAGCTTAGGCCTCTTAATGTGGCCCTGGGAGGGACTGTGCTTAAGGGGATCCAGTATCTTTCTCCCTCACAAAGATCTTATTGTGAACAAATTGTAATTGTGGATTGTCAAAAACCATGTTAGCACAAGAATGATTAAATAGATGGGGGTGAGGTGTGTGATTATTTTTCCTTTCTTGCAAGTGAAACCAAGACTTGCTCTTTGATACAGTATATTATTTAACCACATTTCAGCCATTTTAAAATAAATAAGAAAGAAATCTCCTTCCAATACACATGAGGTGGCATATGCCAGTTGTACCTTTGCTTTATGTAATGCCAGCTTGTTCCATGAATTATTTAATCAGATGTTTTACAGACTTTGAATGTAAAGTCCTTGGCCTATAAACTCTGTATCACTGAAGCAAGGAACAGATGTAAATCATTAATAAGTTACTATTTTTGCCCGCTATTCCACTTGGCCCAAGGTTGTTCTCTTGAAAATGGAAATTCAAAACAGTTGACCGGTAACCTTGTGGCTACAATTACTTAGCCTCAGCTTCAGTCTGAAAGGGCAGCTTGACTCTTAGAATTAGATTTCTTAGAGCATCATTGAAAACTCTAATCTGGTGTGCTATTCCTATAATACATTTACTTATTTCCGATCTGACGAAGAAGGGCAACCTTCGAAAGCTAATCAAGAAATGCATTAAGTTATGTCCAATAAAAAAGGTATCATTTTATTTTATTTTCCATGTTTTATTTTGTTTTATTTCTATTGATTACCTATAATACAATTGTACACAGTCAAAGTAAGTGTTAGCACATATTGTGCAATGGATTTTGAACTGTATCCTGCACATACTGAAGAGAAAGGTCAAAGGATCAGGGGTCATCAGTGCACAAAAATAAAGGATCATGGATTTGATATACCATTTTTTTGGTGGTACAATTTATTATTTACAGGTACTTTTCTGTCCCTACTGGGCTCACAGTCTAAGGTGTTAATTTTTGAAGCAGATGGACATCTCAAAATGGCCAAAACAAGGTCATCTGCCAAAAACGTTCAAACTGCAATTTTCAAAAGGTGAAATTTGGACGTCCTATACTGCAGTTTGTCCAAATATCAAGGGGGCATGTTGTGGGTATGTTTCGGGCTGGACTAGGGAGGGGCCAAATTTAGGATGTCCAACAGCAATAATCGAACAGGAAGAAATGGCCAACTCAAAAAAGAAGGGAATCCTATGTTAGACCTATTTGAATCACGTCCAGGGTATAAAAATGCACTGACCACTGGAAGGATTAAGGCATGACCCCTCCCCCCTTAATCCCCCAGTGGTTACTGTCCATCTCCCTCACCCCTGAAAGTGACACCGGAAAGGGAAACTAGACTCCCTGACAACATCAGGTATTATGGGCATTGGGAACACAAACACAAGCAGCTATGTAGCCTAGTGGTCAGTGCAGTGGACTGTAACCCTGGGGATGCAGGTTCAAATCCCACTTCAACTCTGCTTTTTTTTGTTTTTACCTTTAAATTGTGAGCCCTCCAGAACCACAGATATAACTACTGTACCTAAATATTAAAGATGCCTGCAAGCCTGAGGGTTATTGAGGTAGTGTACATCTACATACAGTAGGTATTTCCCTCTCTCTAGAGGGCTCACCATTTAAAAAACAGAGTTACGGTGGAACATGACCCTGAGTGCCCTGGATTAAAGTCCACTGCACTGACCGCTAGGCTGCCACTCTGCTCTGCAGGGATGTCTGTATGGCCACTTTTGTACAAATGGTTCCAAGCAGACATCCTTTTCCCTGTTTTTTTTGGCAATCACAATTTGGACATTTTATTTTGGAAAATGGCTTTTCATTTTGGATGTTTTCACCTATTTTCAAACAAACAGCCCCATTTCTTTCCTGTTCGAAAATGGCTGTGAGATGACATCCAGAGAAAGCCAAGCTGTACAGGACTTTCCCCAGGAACATCTATGAAGGCAGAGTGTTTATAAGGAAAGCTAGTAATGACTGTAAGTGATTGAACTACCTTATTCAACTACTGACTGTATGTAGTTGCCAATAAAATGTTATCCCATGTTTTACCTCTATCATCCAAGTTTAAGTAAATCCTTTGGTAAGAATTGCAACTTCTAGAAAGACCGGGGCAAGATGGCATCATGAGCGGTGGTGACTGACTGAGCTCCCGACTTTCTGTTAAAGCATCCAAAGAAAGAGTGCCTTACCCCAGTTTTCGATGGGGAAAAGGAAAGGAAAGACCGGGGTTTTGACCTCCTCAAACCCAGGGAAGAGTCCCGCTCTTCAGCAGACAACTTTACAGGGGTTTGGCGTTCAGACGCCAGGAATACAAACTCCCGCTTCAGTTGGATCCGAATCTATGCAATCGGATTGCAGCATAGAGGCAGCTTCGCTAAGTACGCCTATGATCTCAGCCCCCCCCCCCCCCGCGACCCGGATGCAGTTTGCTGTTGGAGGAAGAACAGCGTCAAAGATTGACCGAAGTGGTTTCGATTCTACAGATGACTAGAGGAGGACCCTCTGCCACCTCAACTCCGGAAGCGTTGACAAGGGGGAAAGTGGGGATAACCAAACCCACATTTCCATCTGAGCCGGAGATAGCTGCACAGGCAATCGGGGATAGTAAGAAACCAGCTGTGGTGACTTTAGATGCGGGATGCCATTCAGGGTCTGAATTTCTCCCTCTTGCAGGCAACTAATATGTTTAAAGGAGAACTATCTGAATTGAAACAAAGCCAGCAATCCATATCTGGGAAGATTCAGGAACAAGAGGGAAGAACTGAAATATTAGAAGGAGAGTTTGAAAAATTACAAGAATTTGTGGGCTCAGTGACTAAGGAGAGAGATATTATGGTTAGAAAACTGGAATACTTACATAACCAAGCAAGGGAAATTATTTAAGATTTCTTAATTTTCCAAAATCTCCTCTGATTTCCCCAATTGATATGTTGAAAAAGTATTTTGGAGAGATATTAGGAATTCCGATAGATGGTGTCCCACCTATTGTTAGAGCACAATATATATCTGGAATTAGATCTCTGACTTCGGAATCTAAATCTGAAATAAATCTCACTGAGTTTCTAGAAAGTTCCTTGGAAGTAGTGACAGAACGAACAGCTCTACTGGTGACTTTTGCTCTTGAACCAGATAGGAATAATATCTTTTGACTATATTTCAGATATATCAATGCAAAGTTCTTTGATGCGAAGATTCAGATATTTCCTGATTTTAATAAAGATACACAAAAAAAGAAGACGGGAGTTCATGGGATTAAAACCAAGAATTCTTGCCTTAGGTGGAACATTTACGTTAAAATATGCTTGCAGATGTTTGATATCTTTAAACTTAATTAATTATGGATTCTTTGACCTGAAGAAAATGCTAGAGTTTATAAAGGCTAAAGAACAGGAAAGACTTCCTACCCACTTGTAATCACTCGCCTCCACCTACCCTCCTCTCTTCCTTCCCGTTCACATTAATTGATTTGATTTGCTTACTTTATTTATTTTTTGTCTATTAGATTGTAAGCTCTTTGAGCAGGGACTGTCTTTCTTCTATGTTTGTGCAGCGCTGCGTATGCCTTGTAGCACTATAGAAATGCTAAATAGTAGTAGTAGTAGTAGTAATATTCCAACAGGTTAATACTATGCTGTTAAGTTGGCTGCGAGTGTTTGATATTTCCCCGCTTTAATGTAATATGTTTTTAAAAAGTTATTTGAATTATTTCCTTGTATCTTGCTCCAAAATTGTGGTCTAAGCAGAAGTGAATTTTCCTAAAATCCTAAATAGGATAAGAATTATTATCTTTATTTATATTATCAGTTATTTTAATGCATTTATGTGAAATGGATGTAAAATGGAAAATCTGAATAAGCAAAAGGTTAAAAAAAAATTGCAACTTCTGGCCTGGACTGACTTTATTAGATAAATGGAGAGTGCTGAATGAATGAATTTAATATGTCTTCAGCCTCCCAGCGTCTGCTGGTCCCGTCCCTGACCTCACAAACCAGTCCTAAATTTATGTACAGTAATCTGTACTCACCAGGCAAAGGAAGGGTTCTGTCTTGAATACCTTTCAGAGCTAAACTGAACTCAAAATAAAAGAACATAAACATACTGGGAGAGACTGAAGGTCCATCAAGTTCACTATGTTTATGTTTCCTGTGGCCAATCCAGGTCACAAGTACCTGGCAAGATCCCAAAATAGTAAAATAGATTTTGTACAGCTATCCTAGAAATAAGCAATGAATTTTCCCAAGACCACCCTATGGACTTTTCTTTTAGGAAATTGTTCACACCTTTTTTTAAACCTTGCTAATCTAACTGCTTTTACCACATTCTCTGGCAACGGATTCCAGATTTTCATTACAGGTTGAGAGAAGAAGATTTGTTTTAAATTTACTACTTAGGAGCTTCATTGTATGCCCCCTAGTCCTTGTATTTTTGGAGAGCGATTCACATCTACCTGTCCAACTCCACTCAGTATTTTCTAGACTTCTATTATATCTCTCCTCAGCCATCTTTTCTCCAAGCTGAGGATCCTCAGCCTCTTTAGCCTTTCTTCATAGGGAAATCCTCCCTTCCCCTTTATCATTTCCGTCACCCTTCTTTGTACCTTTTCTGCTATATCGAGATGCGGTGACCAGAATTGCGCACCATGGAGCGATACAAAGGCATTATAATATTCCTAATAATTTCTATTTGCTTTCTTAGCTGCCGCTGTACATGGAACAGAGAGTTTCAAAATAAATATGGTCACAGATGTAATTCCATCTGACTGCTTGGCACTCCACACTCAGATCCAGGGGATATCCACTATATCCTTTCCTTCTTTTCCAGGATAAGTGGCTTGCAGAGGCCTAAGCATCCCCTGTCATCTCTCATCACTCTTCTGCTTCTTGTGGTACAATAGTTGGGAAAGCCAAAGACTTTTCCCTCCCCCCCTCCCCCCCTTGCTGTATGGTACAATGGCCAGGAAAACAAAGTTTATAGCAGTAGTTCCTAAACCTGGTCCTGGAGGCAGGGGCAAAGCCAGACTGAGGTGGGAGGGGGGGCCAGAGCCCAAGGTGGGAGGCACATTTTGGTCACTGCCCCGCTGCCGCCCCCTTATGCCCAGACTTTCAGTTTCCTAAGGTCTTTCTGCAATTTTTCACAATCCGCATGGTTTTTTTTTGACATCTTTGAATAGTTTTGTGTTATCTGCAAATGTAATCACCTCACTCGTCGTTCCGTTTTCCAGATCATTTATAAATATGTTAAATAGCATCGGTCTCAGTACAGATCCCTGCGGCACTCCACTGTTCACCCTCCTCTATTAAGAAAAATGGCCATTTAACCTTACCTTCTGTTTTCTGTCCAATAACAAATTCCTAATCCACAGAAGGGCACTGCCTCCTATTCCGTGACTTTTTCTCAGGAGTCTCTCACGAGGAACTTTGCCAAAAGCTTTCTAAAAATCTAGTTACACTACATCAGCTGGCTCACCTATATCCACATGCGCTTAACTGCCTACGGTTAGGTGCAAGCATTTACACCAGCCACTAAGATGTGCTCGCACCTAAAGTTAGATGTGTAAATTACAGAATTTGCACTTAGTATGCATCATCCTGGCACCTAAATTTTGGTGATCTTTTGAGAATTTACCTCTATTTTCTTATGCACTGTCTTACTGCAGGTTACAATTTAAACAACCACTTGGTACAATGTTGAATTATCAGTTCTTTGCATTTACGGGCCAAGAGGATAAAACTGAATGGATTTTGCTTTGCTTTGGTAAATCAACAACATACAAGGGTGGAAAACAAATGCCTGCAATAAGTCAAAAGCAACAGGCTGGAAAGGGAAGTCATATTTTTCAGACATTCACTGCCCTCTGGCATCACTAGTGTTTTTTTTTCCATCTCGTTTCCTCATCACATAACTTTGAAACCCTGGTGTTCAACTAGCATACGGTACTACTGTTGCTATATTAGTCCACTTAAATGCACAGAAATAAAGATTAACAAAAATAAAAATTATAAGACAATACCTGCTGATTGGACTAATTTAATACATTTCTTGACATTACTAGATTTCTGAAGCTAACTCCCCCTTCATAAGGTTATAATAGAATGAACAAACGACATTACTGAAAAAATAAAGCCAACTGAATTATATAAAAAGCAATCCAATGCTTATCAGAAGGGGAAAGAAGAGTGGGGGAAGGGGAGGGGAAGCAGCAGGACCGGCTCAAGGGATAGTGGCACCCCCCCCCTCCCACTGCAATCGGCTCTCCCCATCCCCCTCTCTGCAGGTCTGGCACTACTCCCTTCTCTCATTCCCTCGTGGCCCTGTAAAGTTCACATCGGTGGCCGGTGGCGGCAGCAACAGCATGACAGGCTGTCTTTGGCCAGCCCCCAGCTCACAATAGTATCATTTTACAGAAGTGCTGCAAGAGGCAAGACCGAAGGGGCTGCACTATTGCCCCCAACAACCCCACTGGACCACCAGGGATGTATGTAGGTAAGCCCAGGGCTTACCATCATGGTTGGGGGGGGGGGGCCAGAGCCACCAAGAGGGGGGACAAAATTCCCCGGGCCCGGGCCTCTAAGGTGGGCCTGGTGCCATGGTCAATCTCTCTCTCCTACTCCTGAAAGGATTCGAGTGATTGTGTCCTGACAGGGAGAGAGATAACTCCAGCACTGGGCCCCCCTTGGAGGCTGAGGAGGACCCGGAGCTTCCTCCAGTGCTGCTCTTCTGTCCATTGCTGAGCGGCTGCTTTTCCTCTCAGGTGCACATGCTCAGTTTTGAAACTGAGCATGCCCTGAAAAGAAAAGCAGCTGCAGGGGCAGGCAGGCAGTCAGCGTTGGATGAAGAAGTCTTCTGCTGGCGGGACCTTGGGATCCCCGCCAGCCAAGTTATTTCAATCCTGTTGCAGCAGCGATTGGGGGGGGGGCAGCGGTAGTGATCGGGGTGGCACAGATTTGGGGGTGGCAGCAAAAGTGATCAGAGGGGGTGGCAGTGGACAATGATTGAGGGGTGGCGGCGGCCCTGCCCCAGGCCCAGTTCTGGGGGGGCAGGGGTCTTTCAGGGGATGATGTGGGCTGTGGGAGGGGGGAGGGAAAGAGGGGACATTGTCGGGGCGAGGGAGGAGGCTTGGGGGCTTTTTTTATAGAAAAAAAAGTTATGCAGGTGCCAGCCCGATATTCAGAGCTGGCATCCACATAGCTAATCAGCCTTATTCTAAATGAAGCCGCTTAGCTATGTGGGTGCTGGCACTGAATAGTGCCGTCTTCCGTATAACCTGGGGTTCCTCCCCAGCGCCGCCCCTGACCTGCCCACTTTTTCTTTGGGTGGTCGCAGGGGTTATTCAGCGGCACTGTCTGGTTAAGTGCCGCTGAATATTCCTGGTTAGGGGACAGGAAGCTATTTAAGTGGGCAGGAGAGACTCCTGTGTACTTAGATAGCTTTGAATATCAGCCTCATGGTGTTTAAAGTGGCCTGAAGAATGACCAGGAAGTCCTTATGCTGAGGAGAGGGCTGCCTGTCTAGCTGGATAATTCTAGATGCTAATCTTCTCTTACGAGAACTAACATAAGCAATCACGTTGCTCTGCAACACAGCCTTGGCTGAGCTCCAAAATAAAGTTGGTTGGGACTTATGTTGGGCATCATGAGCTGCAAAGGATGCCCAGCGGGTAGACAGATAATTAAGAAAGTCAGTGTTTTGCGCTAAATAAGTAGGAAAATGCCAACCCCCCCCCCCCCCCCCCCCCCATTAGGCAAGTAGGAGTCTCCATATCGATTGACACTAGAGAATGATCTGAAATTTCTCCAGGGCTCACTTCTGCAGATTGAATAGCTGAAAATATATCTCAATAGACAAAAATATAGTCTAGGTGAGAAAACATGGAGAGATGAGTGTAGTCACATTCAGACAGATGGAGTAGTCACCAAAGGTCTTCCAACATGAGCATAGTATTAAAATTAGAAAGCATGATGTGGACAGAAGAACTCCGACCCATTCCTCTAGAGCCCTGTGAGCAATCCAAAGTAGGATCTAGAACTAGATTCATATCCCTGCTATTTCAGAAGACTTGTAAGGTAACAGACGTTCTAAAAGGGCAGGTTAACATTTCTGATCATACAGGGTAGGGGCATATACCACTAGCAAGTAACATTCATGACCCTAAACCCACACCTTGAGAAACAGATAATGACCATGAGAATCCTGAAAAATAAGAGTAGAATTATAGTGTAAAACTTTATTGAACAATACTGCCACTCCCCCATGCCTACTTCCAGAGGAAGAATAATACACATTTCCCACCCACATGTTCCAGAGCAGTGAGTCAGTCTCCTGGAGGCAGGCAATATCTACCTAGTGTCTCTTTAGGGCTGATAGAATTTTTGTCCTCTTAATAGGAGAGGTAAAGCTACCAACATTCCAAGTCGCTATTTGACAGGGAAGAGCTGTCATTCCCAATTAATGATTGAAAGCTGCACTGAAAAATGGCTTGCGGTAGTGTAGACACAGCTTTGGGCACGTGCCAATCCATTTTACAGCACACCTGTAAAAAAGCCCTGTTGTAAAAACTTTTGCCGAAAATGGACATGTTGCAAAATGAAAATTGCCGCGTATCCATTTTGAGTCTGAGACCTTACCGCCAGCCATTGACCTAGCGGTAAAGTCTTATGCGGTAACTGGGCAGTAATGACCTATGTAAGCCAAATGCCACTTGGCGCACATAGCTGATGCGTGCCAGAAAATAAAAAAATATTTTTGGGGCGCGCGTAGCGGATGCACGCCAAAATGAAATTACCACAAGGACTATTCGGTAGCCCTGTGTTAACTCCATTTTGGCGCATTGGTGCACATAGATGCTTATGCAGCTTAGTAAAAAAAAAAAAATCCAGTCTAATAATGTGACTGGTCATTCCTGAAAGCAATAGAAAATACAGCAGCGTAAAGCGAATAATTACTCTGCTACAGCAGACACGATGGAGGTTATTTTGAAAGGCCTGTATGGCATTTGCATATGTAGATCATAGGCAGCAGAACAGCTGCACAGTTTAGGGAACTACTTGCTAACACGTTAAGGGAATAATACACGACATTTGTCTCCTAACATGGGCTAAAAGGCAAAATTGTGCATTAATTTACTGTAACACATATTAGTGGAAATCACTTTGAGCTGCATAATAATGAGATGCAATACAGAACTACTGTCACAAACCTCCAGGACTACTTAACTGTGATCAGATCTAAATGCGCAAAAGGTGTTGAAAAACAAAAGTAAAAGTCTGGAATCTGTCTCCATCATTAAACTTGGACAAGCGTTCTGATGAATAGAAGGAACAAGAAAGAATCCACCGGTATCCATAGGGAAGGAAGCAACATAATTTGCAAAAGAAACCCTCTTCAAAGAATGAAATCAGCATATGAGGAAAACCAAGTGTCAAATGAATAAATACAATGGAAAAAAGACAAATGTTACTCCAGGAGCCATTCATTCATCAAACCCAGACACACAGCTGGTTAAAGAAGGGCCAAGTGAAACCTAAAGATAAGCAATTGATAGCTGCAGCCCAAGACAGCAGATTATGGATGAGATGGTTCATAGTAAGCAGTGGCATAGCCAAGGGGAAGGGGGGTGAGTAGGACCTATCCCCCCTCAATTGGGCTCCCCTCCAAATTAGGCATCTCCCTTGTTGTGACTGGTGGGGATCCCTAAGCCCCATCAGTCAATGACCACCTCCACTTCCTTCTCTGATCCAACATCCTGAATTTTCTAAGCTCTGCAGAATGTGTGTGTGTTGGGGGGGGGGGGGGGGGGGAGAGTCAGCAATGGTGGCAACAGCTCAGGAACACTGTAAGCTACAGATCTGGCCGCTGGACTGGAGGAGATGGTTTTCAGCTGGCGGAGCTTGAGGATCCATGCCAGCTTAGATGTTTAGATTTTGCACTTAGGCAGGGGGTGAGGGATGCTGGCCACTGAGGGGAGGGCAGAGGGCAGGGATAAAATTTGATGCCCATCCACTTTGGGCTGAGACCCCCCCCCCCCCATTAAAAATAATCAGCCGTCTGGCTACACCACTGGTATATACCCATATACACATGCAGAGGGTTGCAAAAATTCCACAAACTATGCTCGGCATGCTTCCCCACTTGTAATTCAATAAAAATGATAAATACCTTTCTATAGGAATTTCTGTGCATCCTGAATTCGGATGAACCAACCTCTACAGTAAACTTTCTGCTATAGTGAAGGATTATTTGAGAATAGTGGCTCATTTTAAGTGCTTTCATTGTATCAAGAAGGAATGGGGCACAAAAAGCCAAACAAAATATGTGTTTGTGAGAAAGTGTTTTTCCAAGGAACCACATTGCCATTTTTTTGAGTTGTCATTCTAAAGCCAACAAAAACAATTTAACCTTGATTGAAATTCCCCTCCTCTTTCTTATTGCCTTCATATCCAATTGTTACAGGAGCACTTTATCATAACAACATTAGGACACAACAGAAGCTTATCGTGACACTAAGCTTCTTTGTGACTTGAGATTTCCCATTATGCTCTTTTGACACTCTACCGTTTCAGCTTACTGTAAATGACAGGTTTTCATTTTTCTCAGTTTTTTTTCATTTTCTCTTTAATTTTTCATCCTAAATAAATGGGCATTTTGTAAATAGTCTCTGTTGTTGTCAATAAAAATATATTTACAAAAAAAACCCCCCACAATAGTCTATGGAATGGTCTGGACAGTGAAATCATCACCCCCCCCCCCCCCTCCCCATATTCATCTGGCAGTGGTCAGCAATTTTAAAAGTGCTGAAGCCACGGGCAGAGCAGGATATTCAATCCTGCACCTATTCTGGGCACTGGTAGGGCCAGTTAAGACTAACCGTAAGACCATAGAATAGAGGAGGTCAGGCTTTATAACGTTTCTTGCTGTTCAGGAGTGCCCCCTCCCCCTCCCCCCAACACACAGCATGATTAATCCGGGCACATGCCTCTTTTGGTCACTTAAACCACATTGAATATTAACCCCAGAGAAGTGAGATTTAAATCCCACTGATACTTCTTGTGACTTTGGGCAAATAACTTAACCCTCTGTTGCCCTCATGTACAAATTTAGGAACCCTTTTGGTAAGTTGTGCTAAAAAATGAGCTTAGCATGTCCTTATGCGGACCTTTCCTGCTCACTGAACCCATGTCTAGCATGGTGTCAAAAAGGGCTTTTTCCTATTTTTAGCCATACAGTAAGGGGTCCTTTTATGAAGCTGTGGCAAAAGGGGGCCTGTGCTGGCGTCGGTGCATGGTTTTAATGCGTGTTGAGGTCCCATTTTACTGCAGTGGGTAAAAGGGAGATCTTTTTTCTTAAAGAAATGGTTGTGCAGCAAGTGAAATACTTGCCACGTGGCCATTTGGGGGGGGGGGGGGAGCACTTACTGCCACCCACTGAGGTGGTAGCTGGGCAGTGATTACTGCCGGGTACACACCAGCAATGCAAAATCAGAAATGGTTTTACAGTGCCAGAAATAGTACGCACTGTGGGAGGGAACTACCGCCGAGCTGCTGAAGCAGCCCGGCAGTACTTCCCATTTACCTCACGGTAAGCTCACGGTAAGCTTTGTAAAAGGGTCCCTCATGTTGTAAATCCTACAAACATAGGGAAAAAAATATTTTAACTGCCAGAGGAAAATTGCTATATTAGGCAAACCACTTCCGTATTAATTAATTAATTTATTTATTTGCATTTGTATCCCACATTTTCCCACCTATTTGCGGGCTCAGTGTGGCTTACAATACATTGTAAAAATGGAAGTGCAGTTGGTTGCAGTACAATTATGGGTTACATTGTGAAGAATTATATAAGACAGAGTAAGTTCAAGATATTCTTAGGGGATTGAATAGTGGATTATAACAGGGGTGAGTTGAGAGGGGGGAAACATAATCGAGGGAATAGGGAGGTCTGACAAATTTGGTCAGTAGGTAGGGTTTAAGCGCGGGAGTAGAGGTTCAGAGAGTGTATTGGTGCGCGTCTATGAGATTGCATGGGCTTTATGTGTTTTGATCCTTGCCGTAGATTTTCTCGAAGAGATAAGTCTTTAGTAGTTTGTGGAAGTCGGTCAGTTCGTAGGTCATTTTCAGGCTGCGGGGTAGTGTATTCCAGTATTGTGTGCTCATGTATGTGAAAGTCGATCCGTGCAGTGCTTTGTATTTTATGCCTTTGCACTTAGGGAAATGGAGATTGAGGAAGGTTCGGGACGATCTTTTAGCGTTTCTGGGTGGCAGGTCAATTAGGTCGGACATGTATGCAGGGGCTTCACCGTGAATGATTTTGTGGACTAAGGTGCATACTTTAAAAGTGATGCGTTCCTTGAGTGGTAGCCAGTGTAGTTTCTCCCGTAAGGGTTTTGCACTTTCGTATTTTGGTTTTCCGAAGATGAGTCTGGCTGCTGTATTCTGTGCTGTTTGAAGTTTCTTCAGTATTTGTTCTTTGCATCCTGCATATAATGAGTTGCAATAGTCCAGGTGACTGAGTACGAGTGATTGCACTAGACTACGGAAAACAGATCTTGGAAAGAATGGTCTAATTCTTTTCAGTTTCCACATGGAGTAGAACATTTTTTTTGTTGTGTTGTTTGCATGAGTCTCGAGAGTTAGGTGGCGGTCGATGGTGACTCCAAGGATTTTTAAGGTTTCTGAGATTGACAGATTTAGTTTAGGTGTGTTGATGGCAGTAAATTTATTCGTGTTGTATTGGGAGGTAAGTATGAGGCATTTAGTTTTTTCTGTATTCAGTTTCAGTCGGAATGCATCTGCCCAGGTATTCATGATGTGTAGACTTTGGCTGATTTCGTTAGAGATTTCATTGATGTCTTTTTTGAATGGTATATATATCGTTACATCATCGGCATATATATGTGGATTGAGGTTATGGTTAGATAAAAGTTTTGCCAGGGGGGTCATCATTAGATTGAAAATAGTTGGTGAGAGGGGGGATCCTTGCGGTACTCCACAATCAGGTGTCCATGCAGCTGACGTAGTTGAGTTTGATGTGACTTGATATGAACGTGTGGTTAAGAACCCCTTGAACCAGTTTAGAACATTACCTCCTATGCCAAAGTATTCGAGAATGTTTAGTAGGATTTCGTGGTCTACCATATCAAAGGCACTCGACATGTCAAATTGTAGTAGGAGTATATTGTTGCCGGTTGCAATCATTTGTTTGAATTTGGTCATTAGGGTGATTAGCACTGTTTCTGTGCTATGATTTGACCGGAATCCTGATTGGGAGTCGTGTAGTATGGAGAACTTGTTGAGGTAGTTTGTGAGTTGTTTGGTAACCATCCCTTCGGTTATTTTAGTTATTAGTGGTATGGATGCTACTGGTCTGTAGTTTGTTATTTCGCTTGTGTTTTTCTTTGTGTCCTTGGGTATTGGGGTGAGTAGAATGTTTCCTTTTTCTTTTGGGAAAAGTCCGTTTTGTAGCATGTAGTTCATGTGGTTAGTTAGGTCTATTATGAATTGTTGGGGGGCTGATTTCATGAGGTTGTTTGGGCAGATATCTAGTTTGCATTGGGATTTGGCGAATCTCTTGAGTAAAATGCCTTGAGTAAAATATTATACAAAAATATTATAAATAACTAAAGATGTGTTAAAGTGTGCTCATATAAACATAAATAGGACCACCACAGATCAAAAACAGGTTTACCCGAACGACTTGACCTACCATAAGCAAACATAAGCAACCCATCTACTTACCGGTTCATCTAATCATTAATAACAATGACTCAGATATTATCTCCTACAAACCTTCTTACCTTCCATGCTCTTCCTCAACTTTTTCTTTATCGCTCCACCTCCTTACCTATCCCTATCCTTTCACTCATACCTCTTTTATCCCATTTACTCCTTGTTTATTTGTCCTATCACATACCTCCTTTGTTGATTTTGATACTATAGATTGTATTCTCTTGTTACTATGTAAGCCACATTGAGCCTGCGATGAATGGGAAAGCGCGGGGTACAAATGTAATAAATAAATAATAAATAAAAAGATTGTCTGTGTCACCCAAGTGTTGTTTTAATCAATGCACACATATATAAATCACACTGGGTTCCCACAAATATATTCAAGTTGTAGAAACCGTAATTATCAAAAGTCCAATTAATGTCAAAATATTTTTTTAAAATAATAATGAATAAATGAACTTATCTTCTCAGGGTGCTTCCAGGGTCCCAACACGAACCATGTTCCGCATGATGCTGCCTCAGGGAAACCCAATGAAAGTTCAAACATTTAAGAGATAATGCCTCTGTATTGCTCCATGGTGAGACTGCACCTTGAGTATTTCATACAGTTCTCAAAAAAGATATAATGGAATTGAAAAGGTTCAAAGAACAGTGACCAAAATGATAAAGAGGATAGAATTCCTCGTATGAGGAAAGGCTAAAGAGGTTAGGGCTCTTCAGCTTGGAAAAGAGATGGATGAGGGGAGATGTGTTAGTCTGGTTGTGAGCCCTTGAGCCCAGGCTGAGGCCTAGAATAGGTGTTAGGCCAAGGCCGGGGTGGACCGAGCAAGCGCTACACACTACCCCAGCTACCAAGTTCTGCACACACACACGCAGCAACCAACTTGCACCTCCAGAAAAGGGAAGATAGGAAATTCAGGCGGGCCTCATGGCCGATAGGGAACCCATTTACTCAGAATTCAAGCATGCGGGCCTCACCACCTAACCGGAGCCGACTCATACGTAGGGAGGGGAGAAAGAGGAAAAAACAAGGAGGTCTCCACGAGAACTAGATCACCAGCACACCTACGGTGCTGACTAAGGACACATAGGAAAAATCTATAGTCTGATATTGAGACAGACTATAGTTTCTTTTCCTATGTGTAAGAAACTGACAGATGTATCTTACAAAAAACACAAGGCAGTGCACTAGGCAATCAAGGAGAAAAGGAAGCACACACAGAAACACGACAAGCAGTACCCCATGGCACACAAAGGAAATGAGGGACTGCGAAATAAAGATACTGTAAGCAGAGACCCTCAGCGGACAGGAGAGGGAAAAGTAATCAAAACGGAGTGCGGTGCCTAACACACCCCCAGCACAGAAAGGAACAGTGCTCAGCAATACAGAAGATAATTACAGCAAAGAAAGGACTGACAGTCACAAGGGAAAACTGCACCAAGCAGACAACTGCCAGAAGCAGAGAAACTCTGCAGACAAAGGGTTAAACCAAGCTCAAACACACAGCTGCCAGAGGCAGGGAACACTGCAGACAAGGAAAAAGCAAACAAACAACCCCCACGGGGAGAAATAAAGGGTCCCGAGCCTGCTACAAGGGCAGGACATACAAATCAGAATACAAACACAGCAACAAAGAGTAACTCCGAAGGAAGGGGAACCAAATCAAACAAACTGGAACGGAACGAGGTAGGAACTCACCACACAGCACCACAGCCAAAACAGAGAGAATCCCAGGTGCAGTGTAGAGAGGTAATTAGACACACACTAGAAGCAGCCGGCAAACAGAGACAGAGGAACAGAAACTGCAAGCAAGGTAAGGAGTAATCAAACCGCACGAAAGCACAGAGCTAATAGCTCAGACAGAGTGCAGGTAAGGCTTCAAGCAGAACAGGAATAACGCCAAAGCAGGGGTTGTAGGGAAAGGTAAGCTTAAGTAGATCAGACTGACATCAGCTCAGCCCCTGACGGACCAATCAGAAGCGATTCCAAGCATTCCCCTGTCTGACCAGCAGAATTCTAACAGAATCATAACAAGATGTGATTGATGTCTACAAAATCCTGAGTGGTGTAGAACGAGTAGAAGTAAATTGATTTTTTACTAATTCCGAAAGTACAAAGACTAGGGGACACTCGAGAAAGGTACATGGAAATACTTTTAAAACAAATAGGAGGAAATATTTTTTCATTCAACGAATAGTGTAGCTCTGGAACTCTTTGCCGGAGGAGGAGGAGGAGGTGGTAACAGCGGTTAGCGTATCTGGGTTTTAAAAAGGTTTGGACAAGTTCCTGGAAGAAAAATCTATAGTCTGATATTGAGACAGACATAAGGAAGCTACTGATTGCCCTGGGATTGGTAGCATGGAATGTTGCTACTAATTGGGTTTCTGCCACATTCTTGTGACCTGGCTTGGGCACTATTTGGAAACCGGATACTGGGCTAGATGGACCTTTGGTCTGACCCAGTATGGCCACTCTTATGTTCTTATGTCGTGCAAGTCCCTCATTATTAACAGTTCTCAGTTATAACATCAGTACACAGCCATTTAATAAAATTACCGCTGGAGCACTTGCCTTCTAAGGAAGCGCTAAGGCTCCTATGTTATGGACACCCTAACCAGTTAGTGCACTATTGACATCAGCACACTAGCTGGTTAGTGGTCCATGCCCAATTCTTGGCCGTTCACATGCCCCTTCTCCAAAAATAAGTACCGTGCGCTTAGGTACATGTTATCGCCTAACACTGCTTAGTAAAGGGCCCCTTACATTGTATTACATTACATCGGGCACTTGTATCCTGCACATACCGAGTTCAGTGCAGCTAACAGACAAGAAAGACCAGGAATACCTGGGATTATAAGAGAAGTTAAAATATAAGCTCCCCAATATTCAACTGGCAGAGGGCAGCGCTGTTGATATCTGCCTCTGGCATTAAACCCGGACATTCAGTGCTGGGCTATATCCATTTTTTTAAGCTGGCTAGCGCATGCCTGGTTAACTCGATATTCTGAGATAACCAACCATGCATCAGCACATAAAGTTTGAACAGCTTATTCACGCATTAATACTGGCCAGTTAGCTCTGAAGCTTAGGAGCTAACCAAATTTTGCCCCCCCGATATAGGCAGATTACACTTGACATTAACCAGCTAAGTGCTGCTGAAAAAGACTGGTTAAGTGCTAGTTAGCCACCAACAAACAAGATAACCAGTCAGTGCTGTTTCGGGCCACTTAACTCGTGCTGAATATCGTCCGGAAGATGTTTTATCAAGAACATTTTTTTTTCTCTTTATTTTTATTTCAAAAGTATTTTTTGTAGTACATCAACCATTCAATGCATCATGCAAGTACAACAAAAAGTGATACATTCATACTACTACTACTACTATTAAACATTTCTATAGCGCTACTAGACTTACGCAGCGCTGTACAAATGAACATGAAAAGACAGTCCCTGCTCAACAGAGCTTACAATCTAAATTGGACAGACGAACAGACAGCTAGGGGTGGGGAAATTGCAGTGGTAGGGGTGATAAGTGAGGGTGTTGAGTAAGAGAGTCATGGTTAGGAGTCGAAAGCAGTAGCAAAGAGGTGGGCTTTAAGCCTAGACTTGAAGACAGCCAGAGACTGAGCCTGACGTACTGGCTCAGGGAGTCTATTCCAGGCATAGGGAACAGCGAGATAGAAGGAACGGAGCCGGGAGTTAGCAGTGGGGGAGAAGGGGGACGACAGGAGACATTTACCCAGCGAACAGAGTTCACGGGGAGGAGTGTAGGGAGAGATGAGAGCGGAAAGGTACTGAGGAGCTGCGGAGTGGATGCACTTGTAGGTCAAAAGGAGAAGTTTGAACCGTATGCGGAACATTCATAGTTCTATAAACACAAGAGGATAGTCTAAGTGGGCCTTTTACAAAGGCACACTAGCATTTTAGTGCACGCTAAAAGTAAGCTTGTGCTAAACACTAGAGACGTCCATATATTCCTATGGTCATCTCTAGTGTTTAGTATATGCTAATCATTAGCATGCGCTAAAAACGCTACCATGTCTTTTGTAAAACACCCCCTAAATGTTTTTCAAGTATATTTAACCACTACTGATGCTCTGGAAGTAGAAGAATTGAAATATCCTCTCAGCTAATGGTGAGACAAGAGCAAATTATTGATACAGGAAAACCTTTAACATTTTCTGAAAGAATTTATAGGGCATTATCTTCCTGGAGGGAACTGAGTTCGATTCCCACTGCAGCTCCTTGTGACTCTGGACAAGTCACTTAACCCTCCATTGCCCCTGGTACAAAATAAGTACCTGAATATATGTAAACCGCTTTGAATGTAGTTGCAAAAACCTCAGAAAGGCGGTATATGAAGTCCCATTTCCCTTCCCTTGTTAAAATAGGTAAAGAATTCCACCGTTTTGCAGATTGGTAGGGGAAGAGTAACATAAACACTGATTTATATGCTAACTGTCTAAGATTTGGGTAATGAAGATCTAAATAGGTTCTTGAAGTAGCATCACAATTCCTGGCAGGTAAATATATAAGACTTGACATGTAACCCGGAGCCTGTCCAAATAAAATAAGGCATTAGAGAGAACATTTTGAAGATAGCTCAGGTCTCTACCGGGAGCCAGTGCCATTCCAAAAATAGGGGAGTAATACTGTCAAATCTTGATGCCTTGAATAATACTTGTACAGCTATGTTTAGTAGGGTTTGTAACCTTTCCTGTATTGTTTCTTTACATCCCCATATAAATTATATTACAATAATCAAGATGAGATAATATTATAGTCTGTACATCCCCTTGCTATTTGGACAAACTGCAGTGTGAAATGTCTAAATTCTGACTTTCCAAAATCTGGATTTGGGTGTTTTTAGCAGAGGGACATTTTTTTTTTTTTAGTCATTTTGAGGCGTCCATCTGCTTTGAAAATGAGCTCCTTTACTATTTGTTGCTGAACATAGCAGGAGTTACACATGTACTCCCACACATCCTGATATGTACTTTACAAAAGGCTCCATGTCCAGCAAGCCTTTTATAAAATACTGGATGCCCAATTTCCCACATAATCTGCTATCTTAGTTTGTTACCATATTTTGAAGAATCTCCTTCTATTTTAAATGCATAGAATGATGCCAGTAGTGCCTCTGAAAGCACCAGGCCGATTGCCTTTTCTATTGTAGTCTATGAACAAATGAAAACAAAAATGTTTTTCTTGAAAATGATCTTATTGATTGGAAGGCGCATTGGGAGAGCGTTTCTGACTGGTCCTTGGACTCATGTTGCTTCCACAGTTCTTTGTATGTTTGGAAACACCACTGAGTTCCCTACAGGGCTATTCAGTACATTCCCATGAGTTTCTTTAAGTCCAGACTTTGTTTTGTTTCTTTTATGTGGGTCTTTATCTCTTGTCTTCTGACAAAGCAGTCAGTCCTTTTGAGTTTGTGTCTTATATTTTCATATTAAAAACTGGTGAGATATGACACAGAAATCCTATCTGGGCTGCTCTTCAATTATGTTGTACGGTTCTGTGCCTCTCCCTCACCAAGGGGTCCTTTTACTAAGGTGCACTGAAAAATGGCCTGCGGTAGTGTAGGCGTGGGTTTTGGGTGCGCGCAAAATTATTTTTTTAGGGCGCCTTCAAAAAATACCTTTTTTTATTTTCTTTGCCAAAAACGGACGTGCAGCAAAATGAAAATTGCCACGCACCCATTTTGGGTCTGAGATGGTGGTAGTGCTCTACGCGTGTCAAATACTACTTGACGCGCGGCAGAAAATAAAAAATATTTTTCAGACTCGCGTAGCGGACACGCGCCAAAATTGAAATGACCGCAGGGCCACGCGGTAACCGGGCGGTAACTCCAATTTGGCGCACATTGGGGACATATAAGCACCTACACGGCTTAGTAAAAGGGCCCCCCAGCTGCCTTGATCCTCTGTTGTGAGTGATGTTTTCACACATTTTATAGAGTCAGGCAATTTCAAAGTGCACCCTGAAGCACTAGCTGAAAGTATAGAGGCTAGATGTAGACTGAGACTTTAAAGAGTCAAGGAGTGTGCTGTGCAACTCTTACTGCATCCTCCAAAATTTAAAGCATCATCCAGCTATCAACGCCAAGTGTTCTTGTAGCTTCATGAGACTCTTAAGGGCACTTTTCTAAAGTTACTCTCTAATTTGATCCAATATGTGTTGTGAAAGGATTAAGTGCTTCTCAGACTCTCACGCTCTATTTCCTTTCCAACTTCCTGTTAATAAAGAAAGAGGCTGTAACAGACAGAATATTCTGCTCAAGGACACTTAGTGGTTTTTTTCTCCCCCAAAATAGCCTGGGTCTGGGGAATGGTGATAATTAGATTCAGAGGAAATACTGGATGTGCTTTTTCAGCACTATGCACACAATTTGGTTGCGTTGGGCTCTTGGGGAAAAGGTTCAGCTTTGCTGTGTCTCAATGCACCAGTGAGCTGAAGGGCCAGATGTTGGTATCCAAGGCTCATTAGGGCAAATCCCAGCATCAGTGATGCCAAAGCACTAAATATAAGTGCTTCAAGGTTTGCATGTGCTATGATGTTTGCTGATCAGGTAAATACAAAGGTCCCATTACTTACTACAGATAGGCAAAGTATAAAACAAAATCCTAACCCTTTCCTCCAAGGGCATCTGGAGGTTTGCGATCTAGAAACCATCTAGATTTTGAAGATCACAGAAGTTGAAATGATGAATCACTTTGGAAGACCAATTCTTTTTTTACAAGGTTTGCTCAAACCTCTCCCTCAAAAACCTGAAAAGATTAGTTCTCTGTCCTAGCCAGCGGGCAAAGTGGTTCCCTTAGTCATGGGAGCCAGCTCTGTGGATGCCAGTGGATCCTCAGCACTCCCAGTATCGAGCAATCTCCTTCACTGTGTCCATGGACGGGTAATTTGTTTTGTGTTTGGTACCCCCGATTATTTTGAAATGTTAGCGTTTATGCCATACTTTACAACCCTCTGCCCCCAGAAGGGGATGGAACTATGCATCAACCAGGGGAGTATCCCCCCCCCCCCTCTCTCCACACACACACAATCAATAAGATTTCCCTCTTGGTCAACATTCGCCTCTCTCCTTTTCAAAGCCTTCCACAAACAGAGTTGCTGAATTATTACTACTACTACTTAACATTTCTAAAGCGCTACTAGGGTTATGCAGCGCTGTACAATTTAACATGGAAGGACAGTCCCTGCTCAAAGAGCTTACAATCTAAAAGACAGGTGTACAATCTAAAGACAAGTGTACAATCTAAGAGACAAGTGTAGAGTCAATCTGATAGGGCAGATAGATTGGGGGGCATACTATATTTCTCGAAAGATTAGGTGCCGAAAGCAGCATTGAAGAGGTGAGTTTTAAGCAGAGATTTGAAGATGGGTAAGGAGGGGGCTTGGCGTAGGGGTTGAGGAAGATTGTTCCAGGCATAGGGTGAGGCAAGGCAGAATGAGCGGAGCCTGGAGTTGGCAGTGGTGGAGAAGGGTACTGAAAGGAGGGATTTGTCCTGTGAGCGGAGGTTATGGGCGGGAACATAGGGGGAGATGAGGGTAGAGAGGTAGTGAGGAGCCACAGACCAGGTGCATTTGTAGGTAAAGAGGAGAAGCTTGAATTGTATGCGGTATCTGATCGGAAGTCAGTGAAGTGACTTGAGGAGAGAGGTGATAGTATGTCGGTTCTGGCGGAATATAAGACGTGCGGCAGCGTTCTGAACGGATTGAAGGGGGGATAGATGGCTAAGTGGGAGGCCGGTGAGGAGTAAGTTGCAGTAGTGAAGGCGAGAGGTAATGAGAGGGTGGACGAGAGTTCGAGTGGTGTGCTCAGAGAGGAAAGGGCGAATTTTGCTGATGTTGAAGAGGAAGAAGCGACAGGTCTTGGCAGTCTATTGGATATGCGCAGAGAAGGAGAGGGAGGAGTCGAAGATGACTCCGAGGTTGCGGGCAGATGGGACAGGGAGGATGAGGGTGTTATCAACTGAGATAGAGAGTGGAGGAAGAGGAGAAGTGGGTTTAGGTGGAAAGACGAGAAGCTCGGTTTTGGACATGTTCAGCTTCAGGTGGCTGGTTGGATATCATTCAACAATTTTGTGTAAGGCTGCTATACAAAATTTAGAGGTAAATATTCCGCTGTGTTTTTTTGTCCTCTGACATTATGCCCAGATATTCAATGCCAGGCCATGTCCAGGAATTGGCATGGAATATCTGGTTATATGTGCCGGCTATCAGTTATGTGGTTACATGCGATATTCAGCATGTAACTGCCTAAGTGAAACCGGATAAAGATTGGACTACATAAAATTCAGTCCTATGTCTCTGGTTAACTTAAGACTCCTTTTACTAAGCGGCGCTTACAGTTCACTATACAGAAAGTACCGCCAGGCTACCACAGCAGCCTGGCAGTACTTCCCACCCCAGCATGCCATCATTTCCAGCGCTACAAAATTTATTTGTTTTTGTAGCACTGGAGTGTACCTGATGGTAACTGGGCAGTGCCGTGTACTGTCCAGTTAGCGCTGGGTTAACATGGGAGCCCTTACTGCCACCTCAATGGGTGGCGGTAAGGGCTCTCCCTCCCCCCCCCCCCCCCCCCCGAAATGGCTGCATAGCAAGTGCTTTACTTGCTGACCGGCCATTTCCTATAAGAAAGAGAGGCTTCCCTTTTACCAGCTGTGCTAAAAGGGGGCCTCGGTGGGCGTGTAAAACACGCACCGAAGCCAGCGCTGGCCCCCTTTTGTTGCAGCTTGGTAAAAGGGGTCCTTAGGCGGTTAAGTGTGACTCTGCCTCCAGACCACCTACAAAATCATCAGCTATGGTTTAAGTAGTTAGTACTGATATTTAGAGGCATTAACCAGTTAAGTACCACTGAATAACAGTAGATAGCCCTGCACAAGCAATTTAAATGGCCGGGAGCCTCTCCTGCCTGGTTAAATCACTTTAAATATCGACCACCTAATTCTCAGAACAATGTGAGGTGCAGTCTATCGTTTAGAAACTCCATCTCAGGTCACTGGATCATGCAAATTTTACAATAAGCAATCTTACAACTTCCTAAGAAGAGCATGATTGATTGCACTGAACTGAATTCTTCTATTTATCAACAAAGGTTGCCAAGTTACTCAGTTCCAGGAAGGAGACGTTTTGGCCAGTTCTGGTTCTGAACTTATTTTACAGTCTCTGATTCTATTCATTGGAATCAGTGCTGCAAGTCTTATAATGTCCAAGCAGAGAATTGTCAAAAATGCAGAACTAGCTTAACTGGATATCTTGGTAGCTCTTTTCATCTCAACTCTGTTTACAATGATCGTTTCTTGGGTTTAGAAAGTATGGTAGCTTTGTCTCCATGAACCTTTAATCTCTTTACCGCTTTATAAGTTTCAGGTGTATGGTAACCTGTCTCATGGTAATGCAAGCCTCAGCTTGTTTTGCATAAATCATGATATCAGCTACTGGCACCATTAGCTGGACTCCTGCAGGTAAAAATCTACTGTCCTGCCTCCCCCCCCCCCTCCGCCCATTCAGAAATTTTTTAATAAATATTTGCTTCAACAACTAAATTTCATAAAGTTCATCAATACTACTAATCAATATTAATCCATGGCACAGAAGATGTGGAGGGGCATAATCGAAAGGGGCGCCCAAGTTTTCCTGAGGATGTCCTCGCAGGACGTCCCGACGAAGGAGCGGGGAAACCCGTATTATCAAAACAAGATGGGCGTCCATCTTTCGTTTCGATAATACGGTCGGGGACACCCAAATCGTAAAATTTAGGTCGACCTTAGAGATGGTCGTCCCCGATTTTCAGCGATAATGGAAACTGAGGACACCCATCTCAGAAACGACCAGATCCAAGCCATTTGGTTATGGAAGGAACCAGCATTCATAGTGCACTGGTCCCCCTCACATGCCAGGACACCAACCGGGCACCCTAGGGGGCACTGCAGTGGACTTCACAATCCCAGGTACATAGCTCCCTTACCTTATGGGCTGAGCCCCCCAAAACCCACTCCCCACAATGTACACCACTACCATAGCCCTTATGGGTGAAAGGAGCACCTACATGTGGGTACAGTGGGTTTCTGATGGGTTTGAAGGGCTCACATTTACCACCACAAGTGTAACAGGTAGGGGGGGTGGGCCTGAGGCTGCCTGCCTGAAGTGCACTGCACCCACTAAAACTGCTCCAGGGACCTGCATACTGCTGTCATGGAGCTGGGTATGATATTTGAGGCTGGCATACAGGCTGGAAAAAGTATTTTTTTAAAATTGTTTTAGGGTGGGAGGGGGTTAGTGACCACTGGGGGAGTAAGGGGAGGTGATCCCCGATTCCCTCCGGTGGTCATTTGGTCATTTAGGGCACATATTTGTGGCTTGGTCGTAAGAAAAAAAGGACTTGGTAAAGTCGTCCAAGTGTTCGTCAGGGACGCCCTTCTTTTTTCCATTATGGGTCGAGGGCACCCATGTGTTAGGCACGCCCCAGTACTGCCTTCGCTATGCTTCCAATACGGCCCCGTGAACTTTGGTCATCCCCGCGATGGAAAGCAGTTGAGGACGTCCAAAATCGGCTTTCGATGATGCCGATTTGGGTGACCCTGTGAGAAGGATGCCCATCTTGCGATTTGTGTCGAAAGATGGGCGCCCTTCTCTTTTGAAAATAAGCCTGTCAGTCATCAATGTCTTTCAATGACAGCTCGTGGCATAAAGGAATTGGCACGACTGTGTTTCAGCACCTAGGCCTGTGTCAGAAGTCAATAATTCTAAATAAAATTGTGTCATTTATTGGAATGATGAGTCTCAGTTTATAATGTAGTCAAACGGCTATACACTGAGTGTTTGATGGTATTAAACTGAGACTCATCATTCTGATAAAGTGACACAGCTTCTTTAGAATTACTGACTCCCGACACAGGCCTTGGTGCCAAAATACAGTGGTGCTGAGTCCTTTGTGCCATGAGCTATCATTGATAGATACTGATGGCTAAGATGTGCCACAGATTAATATTGATTACTACTGTTGATGAACTTTGTGGAATTTAGTTGCTGAACCAAAGCTTTATTAAATAATTTTTTCCATTTATTTAGATTTACTGTGTTTTCATCTCTGTTGCCTCCGTAAGGACTATGTCTGTCTTTTTTCCTTTATTTCCTCCCCCCCCCCAATTCAGCCATCCTGTTCTCCACTAGCAAAGACATTTTCATACTAAACACGGCTTCGTTATTGTTGCTTTGATAGACAATGATTCATTGATTCCATTACATCCATTTTGAACATCATAAGTTAACGTCGCAGCACTACCAGTCATGATGAGGTTGAAGACTGAAGCTCCAAAATTCCATTACTCAGACTTGGCATTAAGTTGCCCCTCATCCTTTTTATGCATTTTTGTGTTTTACTGTTGTTCCAGAATTGCTTGACCTTCATACTTATCCAACTGCTACAATGGCAGTCTACCAAAAGAATGAATTCACAGCCAACGTCCATCAAGTTAAGAATTTGCTCTGCATCAGCATCTCTGCCCAGAACTTCAGCAAGAGTCCTGTGTTATATATCAACAGCATCTTAATTAAAATAACAACGCTTTGAGAGCACCTTTACTAAGGTGCCATTCCAAATGTTGAAGAATTACATCTTGTTATTTTGTTATTCCCTTTTCTATCTGTTTGAGCCTTGAAGGTTGCCTGCTTCTTTATGGTCACCATCTGTCTTCTTAACAATATCTCTGAGTCTTCTGCCATTCTTTGTTCTGCTCCTCATATCTTTTAAGTCTCCAGCTTTTTGCTAGGATCTGCAGTATTTTACTGAGTTGAGAAACTCTTTTATTTTGCTGGTGTCTGGAGTTCAGGCAATGATCACCAAAAATATCAGGAGATTTCCAGCAGGCTTTAAGGGCAGTACTGAAAGCCCTCAGAAGACATGCGTGTATCTTACAAGTTATTAAGCTAATAAACAATAAGCATGCACATTTTTCTAGTTTCATTTCTAATTTCTTATTTCAGTAATTGCACAGAGCCCAGATCAGGAGAAAAATATTATGCAATTTGTTTTTTACATATATCAGCCAACTGAATTTTCTAATCTCATTAAGTTATCCATAGGTTTTAGTGATACAAAGAATTTTGGCTAATTGTAAATATGGGCTGGGTGTCAAAATGGTAAATGAAATGTGGAAAAGTGCATATAGGGAAAAATAATCCTAACTATAGGTTCATGATAATGAGGTCTATATTAGGAGACGTCACCAAGGAAAAGGATCTTGGAGTTATTGAAGACAAAAGAGTGAAGTAGCTTAGTGTGCAGCAGCAGTCAAAACACAAATGAAATGTTAGGATTATTCAGAAAAAGATGGAAAATAAAAGGGAGAATATTATAATGCCTCTGTGCTGATCGCAGTTTTGAGAATTATGTGCTGTTCTGCCCACCCCATCTCAAAAAAGATATAGAGGAATTGGAAAAAGTACAAGGAGGGCAACAAAAATAGCACAGGGGTGGAATGTCTCCCCTACAGGGGTGGACTGACAGTGATTTGGGCCCCTGGGCACTTTGATTCACAGACCCCAAACCACCTATCGAAAATGATTAAACTAGATGGAAGCTAGAGGAAAGTGCGCCCCCTACTGATGTGGGATCTCAGGCACTGCCCTATTGTCCCAATGGTCAGTCTGCTCCTGCTCCCCTATGAGGAAAATCTAAACAGGTCAGGGCTCTTCTGCTTGGAAAAGAGAGAGCTGAGAAGAGATACAATAAGAGGTCTATAAAATCTTAAGATAAACAGATAATTGTTTACCTTTTTCAATAGTATCAGGATGAGTGCACACTCCATGAAATTATCAGGCACCGCTTTTAAAATAAATTCTATTTTTTTTACTCAGCACATGACTAAGCTGTGCAATTTGTTATTGGAAAATGTGTTCAGGACAAAAAGGTTTTAAACGAGTTCCTGGAAGAAAGGTCTACTAGTCATGTAGTCTTGGCAAAGCCGCTGCTTATCTCAGGATTGAGCAATGAGGAATGGATCTACTCTTTTAGATCCTGCCAGGGACTTGTGACCCGAATTGGCCATGGTCACAACTGGGTTTGATGGATCTTTGAACTGACTAACCTGCTTATAATCGAACGAGAAAAACGCCCAAGTTCCGACCTAAATCGGGAGATGGACGTTTATCTCACAAAAACGAATAACGTGGTATAATCGAAAGCCGAACTTGGACGTTTTCAACTGCACTCCATCGTGGAAGCGTACAAAGTTGGCGGGAGCGTGTCGGAGGTGTGGTGAAGGCGGGACTGGGGCATGGTTATCACCCGAACAGAGATGGGCTCCTTTCGCCGATAATGGAAAAAAAGTATGCATTTGTAGCTAGAATTTAGGGCACTTTTCCTGGACCCTGTTTTTTCACGAATAAGGCCCCAAAAAGTGCACTAAATGACCAGATTACCACCAGAGGGAATCGGGGGTGACTTCCCCTGACTCCCCCAGTGGTCACTAACCCCCTCCCACCACAAAAAATGATGTTTCACAACTTTTTATTTTCACCCTCAAATGTCATACCCACCTCCCTGGCAGCAGTATGCAGGTCCCTGGAGCAGTTGTTAGGGGGTGCAGAGGACTTCAGGCAGGTGGACCCAGGCCCATCCCCCCCTACCTGTTACAATTGTGCTGCTTAATGCTTAGTCGTCCAACCCCCCCAAACCCACTGTACCCACATGTAGGTGCCCCCCTTCACCCCTTAGGGCTATAGTAATGGTGTAGACTTGTGGGCAGTGGGTTTTGAGGGGGATTTGGGGGGGCTCAACACACAAGGGAAGGGTGCTATGCACCTGGGAGCTCTTTTACCTTTTTTTTTGTTTTTGTAAAAGTGCCCCCTAGGGTGCCCGGTTGGTGTCCTGGCATGTGAGGGGGACCAGTGCACTACGAATCCTGGCCCCTCCCACGAACAAATGCCTTGGATTTATTCGTTTTTGAGCTGGGCGCTTTCATTTTCCATTATCACTGAAAAACAAAAACGCCCAGCTCACAAATTGTCGAATAAAACATGGGCGTCTATTTTTTTCGAAAATACGGTTCGGTCCGCCCCTTCACGGACCCGTTCTCTGAGATAAACGCCCATGGAGACAGATGTTTTCATTCGATTATGCCCCTCTATGGCAGATGTGCATCCCCATTTTAGACAGAGCATAGAAACCGGAACTGAGATGCCCAAGTTGGCACGTGTCAAATTCTGGTAGCATTATAGAAATACCAGTGCTTTCAAGAGTTAAATTTAAGATCATGTTATTAACTTTTAATTCTTTGAAAAAATGAAAGTCCTAGATATTTTAACTCTAGATTGAAAAGGCATGTGCTAAGAAAAGAAGAGTAGAGGAGTAGCCTAGTGAGTAGTGCAGTGGACTTTGATCCTAGGAACTGGATTCAATTCCCACTGCAGCAAAATAAATAAGGAAAAAGAGGAAAAAACAATTTGGGTTTCATGAAATTATTACAACTTTTCCAAGGCATCCTGGAAACCCAAAAGATACTAGTGAAACTTTAAGCCAGGTAAGGAAATGGTGCCTTTCCATAGATTCCCTATGCTTTGAGTTGGACATATGATTTGCAGCAGGCCTATCGAGTGACATCAAGCACAGTAATCTTATTTATATGACAAGATGAATTTTGGTAAGATTGATGAGAAAGTCCACAGCTGGCATTTTATAAATAAGAGCTGCTGGACAATTTAGTGATATGTAAGATAACAACAAAATCTCAGCAGCACAAAAACAGAAATATGCATGCAATTCTGAAATACACAGTTTCTGGAAAAACAAGACCCTGTTTAACCATCTACCTTAGCGCCGATTCCTGTACCTAACTTTAGGCACCAAACGTACATCTGCTAAAACCTGGTGTAAATGCTGGCAACCAAGACCCAGATGCATAAAACTTAACGAGCCAGCAATGTGTTTTTTATACTGGTTCTATCCAGTTTAGCGAGCAAAGAGTTCAGCGAGACATGAACAAAAGGGTTCTTTGGGCTCTTTTCCTGTCACGGTAGCAGTTAACAAAATTTGTAAGCAAAGCTACTTTAATGAGCTAATTACTATTCAAATGTGCCTTCTGAGTGATGCACAGAAAGGACCACCTACCTTTACAATGAAATTTTTATGGGTGGTCAGGAGCTGCCGGTACTGCTGTTTCCTTCCATTACTGCTGAAATAGCAACTCTAGAGCCTACCCCCCCCCCCTCACCAAGCTTGCACACAGGCTGCTCTTCACTCTCTCCTTCTCCTCACTCTCCCTTGCTTCCCTCCCTGCCTGTACTGCAGCCGAGGGTCTGGTGGCGATAAAAAAAAAGTTTGAAACAAACAAAAAAAGCTACGCATTGCTTTCATGCATGCAGCTTGTATGTACGTAAGAAAGACGTCTGTAGCATGTGCAGAGCAGCCACGCTTAGCGATTGGCTGTCCTGCTGACACTCAGGTGACTGACAGGATTCCCCCCCAGCTGAGCTGCTCGCTGCTCTTGCAAGCAGCTCATTTGCATGCTGATTCTTATTTATTTATTTAAGTTTTCACATTGCATTCACAAGAGTTAACACTTGATCAGGAATAGTATCTATCTACTTACAATATAAAGAAACATTTTATATATCACATTAAAGATACTAAAGTCCACATTATAATGGATTCCAAGATTACAAACAAAGGAGAATGAAAAACATCAAAGTTTCAGGAATATATACCTAAACTAAGGACAAACATTTACTTATGCTTGAGCTATCTCAACCCGCTTGGAGGCAACAAATGATGTCAACTGTGTGGGTTCAAGGAATACATATTTAAACGAATTGTATCTAATGATACATTTATAGGGGTATCTAAGGTAAAATACACCCCCCATCTGAAGAACAGCCGGCTTCAATAACAGGAATTGTTTCCGCCTTTTCTGTGTCTCTCTTGAGACGTCAGGAAATAAGTTGATTTTCAGTCCCAGGAACAATTTGTCCTTGTTTTTGAAAAAACAACTTTAAAAGCCACTGCTTATCCGGGGAAAGAGCCACAGTGGCTACCAAAGTTGCCGCTTTAGCTTGCTCTGTCTCCGAGGTCTCCAGTAAAGCAGATACACTTAAATCAGTATGTTCTTCTTTTTGAGGAATGTAGTATACTTGAGCAAATGGTGGCATAGCAGATTCAGGAACTCCCAAAATTTCAATTAAATATCTTTTTTAACGTGTCAATTGAGGAGACCATTTTACGTTTTGGAAAGTTCAAGAACCTCAAATTACAGCTTCTCATATAGTTTTCAAATATTTCAGATTTTCTCCTCATTGCAACTAAATCTTTAACCATGTCCGTTTGTAAACTAGTTAAATTAGTTATGTTATTTTCAAGCGTTTCTACTTGAGTTGTCAAAGATTTCACATCCTCTTCTATTTTAACTGATCTATTTTCCACTTCTGTCATCTTTTTGGCCATTAGCTCATATTGAACTGTAGAAGACTGCATGAAATTTGAAATCACATCCCATAGGGACTCTAATGTTACCTCTGCCGGCTTCTGGATGAGAGGTGTAATATCGAACTTCAATTCCTTGGGCCCCTCTATCCCTCTTTGTTCCACAGCTCCTAATGCAGAGATCAGCCATATCCCCGTCTCTGGGTGTTCTTGAGCTTCCTTCGACGTCATGCCCTATTCGCTCCGTGGCGGAGGCCCCGTCAATCCAAGAGAAGGGAGCTGGTCACCGCGGCTGCAGAGGGGGCGCTCGCAGGTCAAGGCTCAGCGTGACATCCAGCCCTGAAACCGCTGAAAGCTCCTCTTGAACGCCAGCAGTTCCAACGGGTCCGCTCCCGACCAACTCAGCCTGTCCTTGGGGCCTCGCAAAATGGTCCATCGGGCCCAAAGGTAAGGAGGGAGAGGCTAGGGAAGCACGGGCTGGCGCTCTCCCTTGTCTTTTTGGCATAGCCAAGTAGGAGCGAGGTCCCAGTGCGTCTAGGTATAAGCTGCAGCCATCTTGGAATTGCCAGGTCGGAGTTCGCATGCTGATTTTTTTGAGCATCCCTAGCTATTTCCAACTCGGCAATTTTTACCGAGTTGGAAACAGTGATTGGTGCTTTACTGGGACTTTGATGAATCTGTCTCCAAGTTAGGTGCACTGAGGTTGTATCCTATAATTATGCATGCAACCTTTTGGAATGCACCTGACACATCCATGGCCATGCCCCATTTGGAGTTACATGCTAATAGAGTTAGGCACCATCCTTTATAGAATAGCGCACATCTAGATGCATGCACAAATTTTAATGAGTGCCAATTAACATCAATAATTGGTTGTTTGCACCTGATTATTGATAGTTAAGGGCTCATTACTCAATTAATCTGTGCACACATCTTGGGTGCATGCACACATTTGAGTGGGCAAAACTGAGTGCCAGGGGTTGATCGGCAAATGGTTTCTACAAGAATGTACTGACAGTTTATTGGCAGCTCCGCTTCTGTGTAACAGTCACCTGTAGAACTCTCAAGGAAACAGGCAATATCTTAATGGTCAGGGCTATACAGTCATACTGAAACTTTAAGGCAGATTTGTGGAGATCGACAGCCCCCGTCTTAATAAAAAAAACCTTTTTGCTTTGCAATGGGGTCTTTGGAGTAATTTCTGAAAAGGACTTTGGATGGCTTTAGTCATTGTTCAATGCCACCTTGTCGGCTTTCGAAGTCAGGTCATAGCAGTATCTGCACAAGTTCTGCATTCCAGCACAGTGACTGTTTTTCACCAGAGAACCATTTTGCAGATAATTCATTGGGACAGTATTAAATGACATTTGAAAGAGTGGCAGTAAGTGGTGGAAGCAGGGACATGAAACAGATGGAGGAATAACCATTAAAACTTGTGGTCTGGAAAGTAATTTTGTAGCAGATTTTGGGTGAATCAATATTAGATGGAATATGGAAAAGAACCACGATTAAATCTCAGTCTATTCACAGCTAAATCTCTCTTCTCAGTTTTCTTTGTTTTGAATCCATCACATCCAGCCAAAGTAGTACTCTGAATTACTAGTGATCAGTTCCCTCAAGTTACAAGCAAAGCGCCAAAGGGCATCAGGAGGGAAAAGGAACTGAGGTTATGTTGTCAATCACAGTGAATATCCCCTAATTACAGATTACTGATTCCCTCGGCCTAATTGGTCTGATTAATTATTAAAGGGAAAAGCTTTTCCTTTTAGGCAATGAAGGTAATCCAAGACCCCTATGGCCGGAGAATGTCTGTGTCAGCCTTTATCTAATAATTAAGAAATGAGGGGTGGCCACAGGAGGCGAGACGGAACTCCTGGAGGGAAACTTGAACAGACATTGTAGAAAAGTCAAAAGTGGAAGACCAGAGAGAGGACCCAAAGGCAGAACTATTCCGGGAACTGCATCTGGCATCTCAACGAGATGGTCATTTCTTAAGTGCTATCGACAAACACAATGCTATTAACTCCGTTGCCCATTGATTACATTCTTTGAACAAGAAAATCATTACAGTTTATATGATTTTAACAGGCGAACTCGAGCCCAGACCTTTTCTGTGCTTGCTGGCTGTTGTTTTCAGGGACTGGTCAAGAGTGGAAACAAATAGTTCACAATGCTCACTCTCAGGGCTAGATGCACTAAACCTTAACGACCCTCTAACAACCCTTTAAGGAACGAAATTCCCAACCGTTGCATGCATTAAAGGCCTTTTTCCAACGAAGCAAGCAGCTAACGAAAACGGAGTAACTACCATTGTAATGTGGGCGATTCGGGATGCACTAACAATACCGAAAATTACACCGAATCATTTTCTGCAACATATTCAACGTGTGGTCAGAGCAGTCGTAAAGGCCTGAGCTGTCATCTCCCCGCTGCCCCCTGTACCAGAAAAATCAAAGCTGGCATGTTTAAACATGAAAAGTGAGAAAAAAAAATAACACCACAAACACTGGCTCCCCGCTTTCCCCTGCATTACCAAAAAAATAAACATACCTTAAAAAAGGATCGGGAGGGGGCAAAGGCGCTCGTCAGAAGCGTCCTGTATGGACGGCCTTGCCCCCCCCCCCCCCCAGATCGCCGCTGTTCCACGCTTCCGCCCTTCACTAAATTAAAAACTGAAAATAAAAAGTTAAACTTTAGCAGCGCCGGGCCCCCCTCCCTTCCTGTGTTGATCTTCTTCTTTTCCCAACACTGCTCCGCCTCCCGCCATCCTCCACCCCTTGCTCCGCCCCCCCGAGTTCGTCGTCGCCGCCGTTCCCCCCCCTCCAAAGGACCTCCTCCGCCTTACCGGCCGTGCAGCGCCTCTCACCTTTGTGTGAAGGCGCTGCACGAGATGAAACAACGGATCGTCGCTCCCTTCTGCCTCCACCGACGTCTCTCTCCTTCTTCCTCATGTGCACGCCCTCCTCTGACGTAAGTTTCCTACAACAAATGCACTTTGAAATTCTCACAATGCACCATGAACATGAAGTTCAATCCATAGCCTTACTGTGTTTTATTCTATACATCAACATGCCTCTTGGCAACCACAAAGGGAATATCACATGGTACTGCTTAAGTAGTTTACCTTCTGTTTCAATTTGGGAACATTTCTTCTATTAAAAAGTCAATTTTCATGTAAAGTGATCTCTGATTGGCAGCTGGTAAGCACTGTAGGGAAATATAACCAAGCAGAAAGTTGTTTATATAAAGAAAATAAAACTAGCATGGAGTTTGGCTTCTGCAAGTTGGGAGCTGAAGCATTTTTCCCTTCTTTGCCTTTTGCTAAATGTAATAATGCCGTTGTATCGCTCCATGGTGCGACCGCACCTTGAGTATTGTGTTCAATTCTGGTCGCCGCATCTCAAGAAAGATATAGTAGAATTGGAAAAGGTGCAGCGAAGGGCGACGAAAATGATAGCGGGGATGGGATGACTTCCCTATGAAGAAAGACTAAGGAGGCTAGGGCTTTTTAGCTTGGAGAAGAGACGGCTGAGGGGAGACATGATAGAAGTATATAAAATAATGAGTGGAGTGGAACAGGTGGATGTGAAGCATCTGTTCACGCTTTCCAAAAATACTAGGACTAGGAGGCATGTGATGAAACTACAGTGTATTAAATTTAAAACAAATCGGAGAAAATATTTCTTCACCCAAAGCAGAATTAAACTCTGGAATTCATTGCCGGAGAACGTGGTGAAGGCGGTTAGCTTAGCAGAGTTTTAAAAGGGGTTAGACAGTTTCCTAAAGGATAAGTCCATAAACCACTACTAAATGGACTTGGGAAAAATCCACAATTCCAGGAATAACATGTATAGAATGTTTGTACGTTTGGGAAGCTTGCCAGGTGCCCTTGGCCTGGATTGGCCGCTGTTGTGGACAGGATGCTGGGCTCGATGGACCCTTGGTCTTTTCCCAGTGTGGCATTACTTATATACTTAAGTACTTAATTTCACTAATCTAACAGTGGGGCAAATCTCACTGTAAGGCAGTTTCTACCAGATAAGATTTGTGCAAGTTTTGGGGTCTTCTCAGATGATGGAAAAAGTATTTTCCTAAACAGTATCATAGAAGATCTGGAGAAGGAAATCCCTTTTTCTTCTCCTCCACTTTCACCTTTTTTTTCTTTTTATAGTTACAGATTAATATAGTAGATGATGAGAACATAAGAGTGTAAGAATAGCCATACTGGGTAAGAGATCTACCTATACCAGAAATGGTTTTCAAGGGTGAAGATGCGGAGGAACTGAAAGAAATATCAGTGAGCCTGGAAGATGTACTGAGCGAAATCAACAAGTTAAAGAGTGATAAATCACCTGGACTAGATGGCACACACCCCAGGGTACTGAAAGAACTCAAACATGAAATTGCTGATTTGCTGTTAGTGATCTGTAGCCTGTCATTAAAACTGTCCATGGTATCTGAAGATTGGAGGGTGGCCAATGTAAAGCTGATTTTTAAAAAGGGATCCAGGGTTGATGCGGGAAATTACAGACAGGTAAGCCTGACTTCAGTGCCAGGCAAAATAGTGAAAGCTATTATAAAGAATAAAATTATGGAACACATAAACAAACATGGCTTAATGGGACACAGTAGCATCGGTTCAGCCAAGGGAAGTCTTGCCTCACCAATTTGCCCCATTTCTTTGAAGGCATGAATAAACATATGGATAAAATTGAGCCAGTCGATGTAGTGCATCTAGATTTTCAGAAAGCCTTTGACAAAGTTCCTAATGAGAGACTCCTGAGAAAATGAAAAAGTTATGGGATAGGAGGCAATGTCCTTCTGTTGATTAGAAATTGGTTATGGGACAGAAAATAGAGGGTAGGGTTAAATGGCCATTTTTCTCAATGGAGGAGGGTGACTAGTGGAGTGCCTACTGGGACCGATGCTATTTAACATATTTATAAATGATTTGGAAATCAAAATGATGAGTGAGGTGATTAAATTTGCAGATGACAAAAAACTATTCAAAGTTGTCAAAACACATGCGGATTGAGAAAAATTGCATGAAGACCTTAGGAAACTCGAAGACTGGGCATCTAAATGGCAGACGAAATTTAAAGTGGACAAATGCAAAGTGATGCACATTGGAAAGAATAATCCAAATCATTGCTACCTGATACTGGGGTCCACCATATGAGTCCACACTCAAGTAAGAGAACTAGATGTCATTGTAGACAATACGCTGAAATCTTCTGCCCAGTGTGCAGCGGCAGCCAAAAAAAGCAAACAGGATGCTAGGAGTTGTTAGGAAAGGGATGCAAAATAAAACCACAGAGACGCTCCAGAGAGAGAGAGAGAGAGAAGGGGTAGGTATATGTCATTTACTCAGGTTAACTTAGGAACTGCCCTAGTTTTCAGCATTAAAAGTTTCACTGTCTGCAGAATATTTCTCCTTATCCAACTCAATTAAGCTCTATAGCAAAGAACTCCAATTAAAAAGAAGTTATGCATGTGGATGGGATCTGATGAATCAGTTGCAGAGAAGTTTGTGATACCTGAGCTTTGATGAGTATTCTAGTGAAAAGTTTACCTGAGCCTGCATAAGGGATGAACTGAAAAAAAATATTAAGGAATCAAAGAGTATTCATGAGAAAATAAAACTGTGCTGAGCTGTCTTTGTGATATCTGCCTTTTTCCTGGACTCTATAAGCCCTAATTTTTTAAAAATGGATTGCATACATATTCTAGCTCCCGGGCATGGAAATAAAACCAAATTGCTTAGGCTAGCATAAGGATACCTGAAAGGGCAGAAATTCCTTGCCTCCTGACTGTTTTTCCTTATTTTGCCCAGTCTTAAAACTGGTTTTCAGTCAAGTCTCCTTTCTCTTTAGGTCAGATGCTATCCAGAGAAAAACACTCTCTCCACTGATACAAATAAATATAATAAATCAAATCAGTTACAATTAGCTACAACACTTTATTTTATTAAAATGTCTGTCTATCATGGAGTGGCCTAGTGGTTAGAGCACCAATCTTAAGTAGTTAGAGTACCAATCTTAAGTGGTTAGAGCACCAATCTTGAAATCCAGAAGTGGCCGGTTCAAATCCCACTGCTGCCCCTTGTGATCTTGGGCAAGTCACTTAACCCTCCATTGCCTCAGTTACAACATTGGATTGTGAGTTCTCCTGGGACAGAGAAATATCCAGAGTACCCAAATTAGCTATACTGAAATAGGTGTGAGCAAAATCTAAATAAATATTATTCTGACCTGAATAATGGCAGCAGGCAGGTTTATGCATTCTATTCTCTCCCATCCTAAATGTGTGACATGGTATATAATTTATCAGGATTTTTTTTTTTTAACCATCCTCAGAAGCAGAGCAATGCTCTATCATCTGAAATCAAGCTTCTCGCTTTTCCTTTTGGCTGGCTGCCCTGTGATTCTTCATCTCAGAAAATCCTTCTGGCCTGTAGGCAGTGCTACTTCTGCTGGCTTCTGTCTCATTATTTCTCACCCAGGTATATAAATCAAACTGCAAGTCTTATTATCTAGTTCTCCCCTCTGCTCCCCGCTTGTCTCTGCTCGAGAAAAATTAACACATTTGTCTTTGGCAACTGCACAGTCCCTTATAACTCAGCTTTTAAACAAGAATGCCGGCCACCAACAGCCTCAGGTAGCTGATTCATTTCACCTTAAAGTAATTGAGTCCTCTCCCTTCGATTTTCCTTCGGCTGTTGAAGACAAACGGATGTCTTCCCGGAATACGTTTCTTTATAAAAGTCAGGCCTTCAGGATGGAGGCACAGCTTAACGCAGGAGGCTAGCTAGGAAGAGCAGTCATCTTCATCCCTGGGAACATTTAACTTCTGCTCACTTCCAGATTTGCAGAGTGGGGAGGGAATTAAATGATGACAGTGGATGTCTCTTCCTCCTCCCACTCCTGTGGAACTGCTTTCTTCATAATTAATATTAGACACACTAGTTGGTGTCTCTGGTTTGATAATCTGTAGGGGACGTTGAATTCACATCTCAGAACTTCTTCAATTAAGAAAGGATGTGAGGAAAGTCTGGCGAACTGGTTAGCACACTCCAGAAGGCAGGAGAAACATTCTAATCCAATGAGATTTTTTGTGAGCTTGGCAAATCGCTAACTTGGTTTTCCCAGGTTTAACTAGATAATAACTGTTCCTTACTCACAGCATGATAAGGTTACTCTAAACAAGTCTGATGCAGAAAGTAGTGTGTTCAAGTGTGTGCCAATGGCTGAGTACATGGCTTCTATTGGGAACTTACCACAAAAGTGCTCTCCAATGCAAAAAAGAAAAACAAAAGGCATGAAATTACTGCCACATTAAAAAGTGTGCACTGTAGTCTGCAGCCATTTGCTGCTGAATTTTTTTTTTTTTTATGTGATTGGCACATGCACTGACAGGAAGGGAGATGTAAAAAAAAAAAGCCAGCTACTGTGCAAGAGGTCACCTCTACTCCCGCCCCCCAAGTTAATCTCCAATCATCAGATCCCCTTACCTCTCTGAGATTACTTCCAATTCTCTGTCTCCCAACCCCCCTCCCCTCCCCAATGCACAAACAGCCAACTTCCCAATCATGCCCCAAAATATAGCCTTGGTGTCTAGTGGCAGCCCCAACACCAGCAACTCCCCCGACCTTCCAAGCGTCCCCATCAGTGTACCTGCAAGAAGAGCCAGGAGTGATGCCAACTTGATCCTGCCTCTGCATCACAATCTTCCAAAATGGTATCGCCTGACCCAACGCAGTGCATCTAGATAAGTTACAGGATCACTCTGGCCCCACCCACCCTCCACCCTGGCACTATGAGGGTCATTCTATACAGCAGGTGCAAACATTTATATGCCAGTTATACACATTAATATTTAGGATACTATCATATACAATATTCCACCTAAGCACTGTACAGTAATGACACACACATCTTCGATAAGGTATAGTGTACAGATGGATATATACATAGGTGGTGTCTGGCCAAAGTGTGGCTCAGTGCACAGATACATGTGTAACTTATAGAATGCTAAGTTATGCACATCTGTGGAACTTAGGTGCCCACAATTTATGCAGAGGGACTAGGAGAGCAGAGAGAGGCAGTTTGAAAGGAAGAATTCCCTAACTGCTGTGTTTCACTGTATATAAGTTTCTATGTTACAGAAGCTGGAACTCCTCCTTCCATATAAATGCATTGGGCCATTTTCTTTTGGGAGTGGGGAGGGCTTATTCTCTGGAATCTCTTGTCCAATTTGGCCCATTTTCAAACTTTATGTGTTACTTTTTAATGTTTTCCCCACGTACCGAGTTTCATTCCTTTCCATTAAATTTTGAAAGAGTTATTTTACCCCAGACAGATATTTTTAACCCCTTTTGTATAATTCTTTTCAGCTTCTATTGGGTTGCAAATAATACAATGAAAAGTGGTACAGTTTCTAAATATTTCTTTTTCCAGTCCCTCCAGTTGAAAAAGGCAAGAGAAGACTCCACCACCAGACAGTGGGAACTTGACCTTGCTGGCTAAGGCCTAGGACTCATATAGAGCTTCACGGGAAAGTTACAGGTATCGATGTGTACTGAAAAAGTCAGTAAAGGGCTGTTTCTTGGTAGACAGGACAGGTACAGAGCAACTGAAAGGAAGTTCTAGTGTTTCTTTATTCTCGTGTGACTCTCAGAACCTGAGATGTGGTTGGTCTTGTATGGCTACAGGTCAGGAAGGGAAGAAGGGACAAACAGTATGAGGAAGGAAAAAAGAGAAAGATATGAGAAGAAAGAAGAGAAGAAAGACAGAAAGGAATGAAGAATCCATTCAAGGAAAAAGACAAAGGGCCCAATATTCAAATGCATATTCAGTCAGCTGACTGGGTCACAATTTATATTTATTTAAAATTATATTACAAATATTTTTACCCCATACTATCTACAAATCTAGTTGGCTCACAATAAAATCAAGTAGAAGCTGAACACAAGAATCCCAAGAGGAAACCACACAAGACAAAGAAGTGGGAAGCAGAAGAAGACTTGGCAAACAATGGGACTTGAGGTGAAACAATGGTCCATAAGAAGTAACATAGTAACATAGTAGATGACGGCAGAAAAAGACCTGCATGGTCCATCCAGTCTGCCCAACAAGATAACTCATATTTGCTGCTTTTTGTGTATACCCTACTTTGATTTGTACCTGTGCTCTTCAGAGCACAGACCGTATAAGTCTGTCCAGCACTATCCCCGCCTCCCAAGCACCAGTCCCGCTTCCCACCACCGGCTCTGGCACAGACCGTATAAGTCTTCCCAGCACTATCCCCGCCTCCCAACCACCAGCCCCTCCTCCCAACCACCGGCTCTGGCACAGACCATATAAGTCTGCCCAGCACTATCCCCGCCTCCCAACCACCAGCCCCGCCTCCCGATCTTGACTAAGTACCAGACATTCTCTGTTAAAAGACTTGACACAGCACCGTGTTTCGGCCAGTGCCTCTCTCAGGAGTGTTTTTGTAATTAGCTCAAGTAATAATGATAAAACCACTGCCAAAAGGGTATCTTAAGATCTTTAAAAAGACTGTGATGGAACCCACAATGTACCACTTGATTCTCATATCTGGAACAACAAAACACTGCCTTAGGAGGGGTTGTATAAGGAATGAAATACGTGTCTCTGCATTTTGTGTATGAATAAAGCATTGTTTCACCGCTAGTCCCATTGGTTGCTGAATCTTCTTCCACTTCCCACTTCTTTGTCACAATCAAATCATACATAATATTAAATAAACATATATTGATATCAGTGATATTCAGCTGCTATCTACATACCTGATGCATTCAAGTCTGAATGGAGAAAAGGCAAGTATGAACTCTACACTGATAATTTGTGTAAAAAGTTATGCTGGCATATACGGTGCTCAGACAAATGCATATCTTTAGTAAAAATATACATGAAGATATAGAAGTTATCTATATATCTTTATGTACTCACCAGACTGATGAATAAAGTCCTCCTCCTTTTCATCCTTTTGGGAAAAGATTTATTTCTTACTATCCCCCCTCCCCTTTCTAGAGACTCTGAAAGTTGCTGGGCCATAATTCACCAGGACTCCTGTCCTGGGTTCTTCTTGACAAGGGGGAGAGGAATCATTGAAAGCCCATAGATGCTGCTACACTTCTCTTCTCTCACTTGGCTAAGTACTATGTAAAATATTCCTCACTGGGACAGTATTTAAATGTTTACCTGGGTACAGATGTCAACTCATCCTTCCAAGCAAGCATCTGATTCTCCTCCTGATGGGATGTTGAATATTCCCCTCAATTAATTAAGGGATTGATATTCAAAGTCATTCAAATGGGCAAGAGAGCCACCGATATTCAATGGCACTTACCGGCCATGTCCCAAGTGGGCAGGTCAGGGGAGTTACATTTTATGTATTTGGAAAAAGTTTTTTTCTCCTCTCTCCACTTGTTTAAGTGCATTGTGATACTGTTGTGATAAGCGTGGAAATCTGTCAACAACTGGCGTTCCTTTCTTCCTTTAATGCTTAATTTTGGAATTGTACAACGCTTTGGTCTGCATCAGTTTAAGAGGTATATCAAAAATGAATAAACATAAACATAATGAATGTGACTATACTGAGGCCATAATAATAAATAAATAAAAACACTCTTCAGACTATTAGCATGGTGATATGATATTGTGGTATCATACAGAACTGCCTATATGTGATAGCAATGGTAACAATTTGTCAACTGCTCTGGTTGTGATGCCTGTGTTCAATTATGAAGGAGTGTAACCTGCACAGAGCGGCAGGTGCGGCTCAGACCACCTTGCTGGGCAGACTGGATGGACCATGCAAATCTTTATCTGTCGCCATTTACTGTGTTACCCGTGTGTGCGCCATCAACAAAACTCAAACTTTCAGGATAGATAGGGGCTGCCAAACCTACATGCAACCAGCATAAGACCCAAGGTCCAACTGCATCAATTAGACTGCAGATACCAGAGGCATCTATTGCACTTCTTCTGCAGACATGCGTGTGTGACATAATGCATGCACTCTAGGCATGAGAGACACCCTGAGGCTGCCACGTCACATTGGCAATCATGGTTTTTATCAAGATCCCTCTACCTGCTCACTGTAAAGACAGGCAGAGAGTTTCCTTTAAACCCAAGGCAGTGGCTTAGTGGTGACAACTTCATTAATGGAAGACAAATTGTTCCAGGCTGAAATAATCAATACATAAATGCAAACCATTTTACGGTAATGGAGGTCAGTAGAGGACAAGGCATGGCAGGTGCTTCCTGATACGCTCTTTAGACAGTGTCATGCCCCAAAAGCTTCAGGGGAAAAGGTCTGTGGCAAGAGACACTGCTGGGAACTGAGCACACATTCTAATCAAAGCTCTCAGACATGTTTTCCCCTTAAATATATTTCTGACCACTTATTCTTCTTCCAGTTGATCAAATACATTCTTTTCAGTCTAAGACAATGATATATCTACACCACCAAATATAGCCTCCCCCCTCCCCCCAACAGATAAGAGCTGATGAGCTCATTGGATTTACAATGAAAGAAACACAATGGCATAACCACAAACCCTGCCAATGTTTCCAGCACAGTACTGCTAGAATATTCAACCAAAACTGTGACACAAGTCAAGTCTGAATGGGACAGATGCAAAGGGAAATGGAAATGAAAGGTGGGATATTACAAGGGGTCAGTTTGGGTCTGTGGTGACTACCATGATGACTAGAGCATGAAAATTGTCATAATCAGGTCATGAAGCACAAAGCTCTCATTTTTCAAGGACATCAAGATCCTGATTCACCCAAGTCTTTTCTCATGGACATAGAAATGGGGAAAAGAGCCTTTAGTGAATCAGACCCAAAAGACAAAAACCCTTAGGGAGTCCTTTTACTAAGGTGCACCAAGAAATGGGCTGCGTTAGTGTAGGTACATGCTTTGGGCGTGCGCAGATCCATTTTTCAGCACCTGTAGAAAAGGCCTTTTTAACATTTTTGCCAAAAATGGATGTGCGGCAAAATAAAAATTGGCACGCGTCCATTTTGGGTCTGAGACCTTACCATCAGCCATTGACTTAGTGGTATGACGATTACCGCCGTGTGCAGGAAAATAAAAATTATTTACTGGCGTGCATAGCATACGCTCGTAAAAAAACTAAATTACCATCTAAACTGATGCGCATTGGGTGCACGTAGGTGCCTACGCGGTTTAGTAAACGGGTCCCTTAGTGATGTGGAGGGTTATTTTGTATCAGGGCACCTAGGATAAGAGAGGAAGTAGGCACCTACTTTTCTAAATGGAATACTAGTGCAAACGGTGGAAAATACGTATACATTTTACAGCATGATAACTTACACCAGCTGTGTAGCTGATGCAATGCTGGCACTTAGATGTTAGTTAGAACACGTGCAAATTATAGTATTCTGTAATTTATATGCACAATTGCATGCTCTACCCATACTCTTCCCAAACTCTGTAAATCTGAGCATCCATCGCAAATTTAGAAGCTTTAGAATTTTGCTTATACAATACATTTAGGTCTGTCAATCATTTGCCTATATTTAAGAGCTTTAGAAAGTGATTGAAACCGGGGTTCTCAGTTTCATAACCGAATCAGCAGCTGAAATTTGCCATTCAGTTTCAGCTGGAAATGTAAACAGTGCCTCCCCCCCCTACATGCAGAGAGCAGGTTCTCTCGGTTCAGCTGCAGCTGCCACCCTCCCCCCACCAGCTACAACCCCTTCCTGGGCCTACCTTTAAATGCCCTGGTGGTCGAGTGACTTCTTCCAGGCTATTGCGATCCCCAGTTGCTTTTGCCCCTGCCAGTTCCTTGGCCAAAATGGCTGCTGTGCAAGACAATACAATAGATGAATTCAAAGAGCAAGCTCGACCATTGCAAGAGAGGTTTTAGCAGCGTGGATACCCCATAAAATTCATCCAAAATGCATATAGAAGAGCACGATATGCACAACGGTACCTGTTATTACAATATCAGCGCCCACAACAAACGGATCAATTAGTATGTGTACTTCCTTACTCAGATATATCGCAGCAAATAACAGCTTCAATTCATAAGCATTGGCACGTTTTACAGCTCCAAGACAGTTTCACAGAACATCCATTGGTGGCTCTAACAGAGGACCCAACATTGGAAAATTATTGAAATATAAGAAAGATCAAAAGACAGCCACACACGGACCTTGCAACTCCTGTCAATGGTGTCAACAAACCATAACGGGTAAATATTAGAAGGAACTGCAAACTCACATTAAAATCATTATGAGAAGTACCACTTCATGTGCTACACATAATGCGGTATATATCATAACATGTCCATACAATAAAACACATGTAGGACGAACATCAAGAGTAACAAAAATCAGATTGACGGAACACAAATCAAAGATTAATACTAAAATGGAAGAAGGTCCTCTGGTCAAGCATTGGGAAGAACGTAATCATTCAATTCAGGATATCAGATGGAGAATTATTGACACAATATGGAGTGGGTGGGCGGGAGGTAATTTGGAACGAAGATTGAATTACAAAGAACAATATTGAATATTCAGATTAAACACTGTAGAGTCCCATGGATTAAATAAGGAAATTGAATGGATGACACTAATTTGATCCAATGAACCTGGAACATGTGACCGGACGTCTCTCCAAATAAGAGAGGGGAACAACGCCACAGCCATTTTAAATGCAATAGCAGGACGCTAAGTCAGCAAGGAATGAAGTAAGGTATGGAGTACTCGGGGTGACTGTTATTCATCCTGGACAGGTACAAATGAAATTAACTTTAGTATCAGTAATAGATAAATCGATAATATTTAATTTGCAGGGGAAAGCCTTGAGACAGCTTGGCGAAACACGTGTCAGCACAAGAACATCCCCGACCATGATAAAATAGGAGACTGAGCAATGCAGTGTGCAGAATCTCCATCGCCTAAGATAAGTACAATAATGTATTGTTTAAAATTTAAGAGTAAAGAATACACAGAAAACAAAAAACATAAAAGAAAAGAAAAAAAAAAAGAAAAATCTTATTAAACACTGGAAGCAATGAAGAACTAGGTATAAAACCTACTTCCCATGAATAAGAGAAGATTCTATCAAGGAAGTCCACCTCTGACGGTCCTCAGTAACTTACAATCTTGAATAAGGTTAAGTAGAAGAAACTACAGAAGCACATGTTGAATTGCATTGCTGTGCAAGACTGCCATTTTGAGATTAGAACCATCATAAGCAGGAGTGACTGGAGATGTATGCTGGTTCCAATCCTAAAATGGCCACCGAGAGCTCCCATGGCAGTCTCGTGAGGCTGCTGCAGGAAGTACTGGCAGGCATTCGGGGGGGGGGGGGGGGGGGTGAGCACAACTAGAAATTGCTTTTGTCCGGAAGAGGCACAGATGGCTGGGGGGGGGGGGCACTAGACCACCAGGGCATTTAAAGGTAGGCCTGAGGAGAGCCTAAGGGTGGTTGGGTAGCTCGAGGTGGGGAGGGAAGCATGATCACAAGAAGGGAGAATTTCAGATTCAGCTGAAAATCCACTGCTATTTTTGGCTGAACCCCAAACCCAGATTTCAGGTCGGTTTCAGTGCCAAATCCAAAAGCAAAGCAGCAGAGAGGTCCATTGAAATACCTAGAACGGTCATATGTCTATCCAGATGAGAATAGATGTTGTTGAGCACAGCTGTAAGGTCCATCTCAGTACTAAAATGAGGCCTAAATCCTGATTGTCTAGGGTGGAGAGAGAGTATTTGATTAAAAACAATCCTTTTGAGCACCTTTGAGAAAAAGTTACGGTTGGATACAGGGCGATAACGAGCGGGAACTTGGGGATCAAGTGATGGTTTCTTGAGACTACCACATGCAATTGCAGATTTAGATGTATGCATAGTACTTTACTTCTGTCTTTAGTATCTATGGTGAAATTGCTATTAAGTCAAAAAATATCAGATGGGGCCAGGCTAAATCCCAAGAGGCCGGTGGGGGGGGGGGGGGGGGGGGGGGTTTAAGCCACCACCTTTGTCACGTTAACACCCTCCCAGAAAAATAATTGCTTTCACTCCAGTAGTTGCTTCTGTAAACTTTTATGAACTTTTACTAACAGAACTTTAAACATCAATGCTCAGCAACAAGTCACCTTAACAGTTGTAAATCTTTATCCCCTCGGGAGAAATCTTGGGGCACTACTCAGATGGAAAATTCCTCACATTCAGTCTCTTTCAGTGTCCATTCAGCTCTTAAACCTCCAAGCCCATCCCACCTGGCAGGCCAATCCGGGGCTGCAGCTTGTCTGCTCCCGTTCCAGGCAAGGGTCCCGCTGGGCTTTTCCCTAGAAGCCAGACTGTATTCAGGACCATAGGAGCCGGCTCTGTGGGTGCTGTGGGTGTTTGAGCACCCCCAGTATTGAGAAAATTCCATGTATGTGTCCAGGAAGTGGTTATTTCCATTGGACTTAGCACCCCCAATAATTTTGGAAAGTTGGCTCCTATGTTCAGGACCGGACCTCCCTGTCCATCCTTCTTTCCCCAGAGGTGCGGGTCCTCTCACCCACCTTCAGGCCTGAACAGGTCTCTCCTTTTTCTGCTCGATTTTCTCTCTCCCTCCCCTGGAGCCTTCTGCCTTCAATCTCTGTTTTTTCAGCAGATATTACTCTATCACAGCAGCCTCTGTTTATTTTGCTGGGTAGGATACTTCCTAACTCAATGGTTCTTGTCGAATGTTTGGGCAACCAAAGACCTCATGCACAAGATGGAAAGCACTTTAATTTCTCTTCACATTCCCCCCGATTACATCTCCATGTCAGATGTTATAATAAATAAAAAATTTCCTTCACACATCCCAGTGCCATCCCTGGCACAGCACGCCATGTCAATTGGCTGGGTATACACCTCCCCCCCACAAGCCAATAACCACTCCCATCACTCCTCCCAGCCCCTAGCCAGGAGCCCAGTATGATTCAGTAATCCCCTGGGGGAACTCACCCAGACTTCACTCCATTACCGGTTCTCCCCATGGGGTTACATAAGCTATCTCTATAGCTCATGTCATATCACTGGGGTTTTCAGTTTGCTCGTTGTAAGGGTCAGCTAGAGTCAGGCACTCTCTGAAGGTGATACATTCAATCACAGGAAGAGTGAAGGTCACAGAGCTACTGCAGTGACCCCAACTGACCATGAAACCAGCGCTGTGGAATCATCTCAAAGTCCCTCCAGTCTATAGGGTTAACAAAGGCTACCAGAACATGTTGTTTGGTTTAGGAGAGTTTGAGTGGGAATGAAATAAGGAAAACATGCCGACTAGCTTCTCCCATTTTAACTGTTCTTTCTGATTGTTTTTCTCTCTCTACTATGGAATGAATGATCTGTCTTTCCTATTATTCATTTCCTTGCTGCTTTTTATTTTTAGACTGCAAAATGCTTTAAATATAACTTCCAGATTAGCTAAAATTCAGAACATCATTAACATAATAATACATTATATACAGAAAGCCAAATGTCAACACAACCAACACTGACCTTGGTTTATGAGCCCGATATATACACTCTCATATTTGCACTTGACTGATGACTGAAGAGATTTTGCTGAATGAGGATGGGGTGAGAGTGGTGGGGGGAAGGTGTTGAATGCACAGTCCCCACTATTCTGCTTCAAGGCAAATAAATTCCCATGGGGCCTTCAAATCCCAAAGCTTGTCAGGTAATTGTTTCTAAAAAGATGAATGTGTATCATAATATCCAGTGAGGGAGTCGATTGATGTGTTGTTAATGGATGCAATAATCAGTTTGGTAATAACCTCCGTGTGTATCTGTCAAGAGCGAACCAGGGAAACGGCATCTCCCCCTCCCATCCACCCTTGTCTTTATCTCCTGGTTTGTGTGGGGAAGTGTGTTTGACAACTGCCCTATGATAGCTCATGAATAAAACAGCTAGGAGCACCTAGACATAATTAAACTTCCAATATGGATGCACCTAAATGAACTTGATATCTTAATGACACTAGATAGCAGGCCACTAATGAAAGCAGCCTGAAAGCCAATCACATAAGGAAGAGAAATGTTGGGGATGGCATTCAGCAGTCACCCTTAGGGGAACATTTCCATGCTCTGCCGCTCCCAAAGCCTGCTGGTTATCAGAGCAGGACTTTATGTTCCTTGTATATCTCCAGGCTATTTTATCTGTGCTGGGGGGTGGCTGGTCCCCTGCATGCTATATCTGTTCAGGGAAATCCCTTTGCATATTGTATTTTTGCTCCTGGAAGTGAGGTCAAGGATTCCAGGATCACCACACTACTACTGTGCTGTACTTTGATAAAAGGAGCCCTTTCAAATTTCTATGCCAGCACTCCATTGATTTTTCCCAATATGCCTGAACATTAAGAACCCCCTACCTTATAGTTAATTTTGAAAATTTCCCAGGGGTACCAAGTATCTGTGGACTCTACATCTGCTCTTTCCTCAGGTAAAAACTTTCTAGAAATCAAGGCACAATATTTTCAATATCCAGCCTATGTGTATGTTTTTGTCTGTGCTTTCTCCACTTTTCTGTCACCCCCCCCCCCCCCCCAGGAATTCCTTCCATCAATCTGGCTAAAAGCAGGCAAACTGTGGAAGTCTGTACATACTTTTAACACACTTGTCAACAGATTACACTATGAGGCATCACATTTCTAACAGCCTGTATTTAATGTAACCTTACAGAGTGTGCTTCAAGTGGCCCTGAGGAAGATGTGCTGAAACAGGGCACTCTGTTGGACCGAGCTGAGCAACTGAAATAAGTTGGCTTTATTACTTTATATTTTCGGACATGCTCAAAAGCATCTTTTCCATATAGTCCATGAAGTTGTTTGATAGTGGACTTTACAGAATTTACATTCATAAAATAAGTTTGAAGTACGACTTTTTGACTCACTTTTCATTTACACGTAACATGGAGCTACTATGATTAGTCAATATAGGTGACACGTTCATCGATTGTGGCTCTTTGGACCACATGGTTGGTTCTTATAACTGAATATCTTCTCTCCTCATCCATAATTATTACATCAAATCCTGTAACTTTATTTCATTTTATTATCAGGGATTTTTATTTTTTTTGTGTGTGTGTGTGTGCTACTCCCTTTGGTGTTATATCCTCTTGCATAGTTTTAACAGGGCAGAAGAAGGCAATGTTCATATAGGCCAGTTTACGCAGGTAATTCACTAATTACACATGTGTAACCCCTTCTTGCCCAATGAGCATCAGGCTTGGTTACTAAGATTTTGGACTGTTTGTGAGGTCAGGGCTGATTCAACAATTCTGTAAGATAGTAAGTCTGTTGAACACTCTCTCTCTCCTCAGAGTAGAGCTGCCATTGATCATTTCCCTGCAGGTACCCAGTGCCTGTAGCAGGGGCGTAGCCAGACAACAGATTTTGGGTGGGCCTAGGCAAGAAGTGGGTGGGCACCAAGTGTTCTCTCCCCCTCCCCCCCCACCCAAGAAATGATCTCAGCTAGCAGAAAAACTTCTTTCCACTTTGGCAGTCTGCAGCAGGCATGCGCTGAAAACTGAGCATGCGCAGGTGCTGGTATCATGGATAGTAGCGTTTTCATTGCCATCAGGAGGAAGTCTTCAGCTGGCAGAGCTTGGGATCCCCACCAGCTACTGGTAAATGTGTGCTAGGTGGGCTTGAGCCCTAACCCAGGCCCACTACGCCATTGTTGTAGAGGATCTTTTCCCTGAAGGGACCACACTACTAAAATTATCTCTACTGGTGCACCTCCCAGGCAAAAGTTTCCATTGCTTCTCCTTATCATCCTGTGAAGGCAGGGGCTAGCTGTCTGGTCTCTGCTCCAAATTCACCTGGAATCAGAGCAGCAACAGTGTAGGTTCTGTTTCTTCAGTCCTTTCCCCCAACATACTGGCTGTGTGAGTCACAATGCCCCCTTATTTATTTATTTATTGCCTTTGTATCCTACATTTCCCCACTGTATGGCAGGTTCAATGTGGCTTACATATTGCTAAAAAGGCGGTTACAAAATTTAGATTAGTAGAAGTCTAGTACATAATAGAGAAGTACAATAAACTCTTAGGTTGATATAGTAGCATATTGTGAGACAGGTTAATATTATTGTTTTCCATTTCTGAACTTTTCGTGATGTATGTTGGTGTGGGATTAGGCAGATCCAGGGGGGAAAGACTTCTTGAAAAGATGTGTTTAATGATATAGCGGCCAAGGGAGCAAAAAGCAAAAGACAAATTTCTCCCTTCGGGCTTGGCATTTATAGTCCCTCAGTTTGCCTCAAAAGGAATATCTCCTCCTGCCACTGTCACTCAAGCAGGAGGGTCGGCCCTGTTCTAGAATCTGCAGGAGCTTTCCAAGTCATAAGTTCACACACATAACACTAGTACAGGCAATAGAGATCACCGCCAAACTGTTTCTAACTGGTAGAATCTACACATGTAAATTGCTTTGAAAATTATCCTGCCTTTGGTTAAATTTTGAAAAATCCTCCTGTGACTAGAGGTCAGTGCAGGGCTGTACACTGTGGGCACAGAACAGTGGTTTTCCTAGCCTGCTCGCCACCTGAGGCGGGTCACCGCTATGCCCCCCTGCGCATCACCCCCCCCCCCCTAAGCACGTCACCAGACCTTTCTCCTCCCAGCAAGGGGGTGCGCAGAGCAGGCGCACAGCTATTGGCTTTGCCAGTCCCCTGCCCCGGAACAGGAAGTAATGTTAGAGAGGGCAGGGGACTGGCAGAGCCAACAGCCATGCGCCTGCTCTGCACATCGCCTTGCTGCCTGCACCTGGGGCAGACCACCCCCATCACTCCACTCTTGGTATGCTACTGGCACAGAATATCCAAACTTCAGGGCCTGAACAGTTACACAGAAGTTAGGGTTGGATAGGACCTAAATAGATAATCCGCTCTAACCATCTGCCTCTAATGGAAAAAGGGTAAGGGCGCTGCAGACCAAAGGCAATTTCCCACTGGCACTGGACTTGCTTCCTTTTATGAAGGAGTCTTTCCTTGCAGAGTTTACCAGCAAGGGAGTAAGATTACAGTATATGAACAGGGCCACTGAGAGACACAAGTACTTGAAGCAGACACTAAAAATTGTGGCTTTTTGACAGGCCTCTTGATGTTCTCTGCTTGTTTTATTGATGATATTATGATAATCTTAGCACTTCAGTAGTAACCTACATGAATGAGAGGTAAAATGATTCATCTAAGGCTACAAGAAGAGTCTGGATTTGATCCCAGACTTCCTTGTTCATAGTCCATTCTTCAGGTACGGCCCACTAGGCTTCACCATATGTTAAAATGTGGAAGTTTTCAGCAATAGACATGAGTATAGAAGCAGTAAAATGATGCTTGGTATGGCTCCTTCCCACAAAAATTCTATATAGAGTAACTCAGCAAGTATTATTATTATTATTATTATAAACATTTGTACAGTGCTACCAGACGCACGCAGCGCTGAACACTTGACATAGAGAGACAGTCCCTGCTCTATAGAGCTTACAATCTAAAAATACAGACAGACAAGACAATTAAGGGCGAGAGTAGTACTGGGTGAGAAGGAACAAGGGGGGGAGGCAATTGAGTAGTAGCTAGGAGCCAAAAGCAGTGGTGAAAAGGTGGGTTTTCAGCATAGATTTGAAAACAGGTAGAGATGGAGCTAGACGTACAGGCTCAGGAAGTTTATTCCAGGCATAGGGTGCCGCAAGGGAAAAGGAACGAAGCCTGGAGTTAGCAGTGGAGGAGAAGGGGGACGACAAGAGAGAGATTTGTCCAGTGAGCGGAGCTCACGGGGAGGAATGTAGGGAGAGATGAGAGTGGAGAGGTAATGGGCAGCTGCAGAATGGATACACTTAAAGGTCAGTAAGAGAAGTTTGAATTGTATGCGGAGGCAGACAGGGAGTCAATGAAGTGACTTGAGGAGTGGGCTAGTGTGGGCACAAATAAATAGAGCAAGGAGCTATGGCTCTCCTTGATGCAGGAAAGGAGAACCTAAATTGCCCTTCTTCTCCATTGGGAGATAGTGCTTAATTTTCTCCTATCTATGGGGGATATAAAGACTGAATGAGTTCCAGCAGAAGCTTAACAAGCAATGCCCCAAAAGTTACTTTCTCTAGTCCCAGGAATAAGATTTCTCAGGGAGATCAAGAGCACCAACCCCATGTTTTGATAACATTGATGTGGGAGTTGTTTTTTCTTTCTTTTCATGATCAGTCTAGGCCCCTGGAAAGAAGGCAGACCTCATGTAACCTGTAGAAGACCTAGTAGTCCTGCTACCTTATTTAAGTAGCATAAGGAACTGTGTTTTGTGTTTGCTTTCTTATCTACTGAAATTCTGAAGACATATATGTTTTGTATCAATAAATGTTAATTTGTTTAGGAAGAAAACTTAAGTGTGTGGAGACTTTATTGAGACTGTGTATGATTCCCTTTGGTCTTGTGAGATTGCTGCCCCCCAACGGAAGCATCCTGAATCTGAGGATAGTGAGTTGGATAGTGCTCAGCAGCAGTGACAAATGGACCCTTGCTTGTTTTCATGGAGAGCCCTTGGGGGGGGGGGGGGAAGGATTATATACTAACCACTGGGCTACCTGCATTCTCCCAAGAAACAAGGAATACAGCAACCCACAGGCAGAGGGATAGAAGTAGAAGAGGATCCACCAGAGTGAACACTGAAGGTGTGGAGGGAGAGGTAGGAAGAGAACCAGGAAAGGACAGAGCCCTGGAATCCAAGTGAGGACAGGGTATCAAGGAGTATGCTGTGATCAACAGTGTCAAAAGCAGCGGAAAGATCAAGAAGAATGAGGATGGAACAGAGACCTCTGGATTTAGCCAGTAATAGGTCATTGGAGACTTTAGTAAGCACAGTTTCGGTTGAGTGGAGTGGGCGAAAACCAGATTGTAGTGGGTCAAGAATAGCATGTGAGGACAGAAAATCAAGGCAGCGGTGGTGAACAGCACACTCAAGTAATTTGGAGAGAAAGGGAAGGAGGGAGATAGGTCGGTAATTAGAGGGACAAGTTGGGTCGATTGAAGGCTTCTTAAGGAGAGGTGTGACCACAGCATGTTTAAAGGCAGCAGGGACAGTCGCAGTGGAAAGTGAGAGGTTGAGAATGTGACAGATAAAAGGAATAAGAGCAGGAGAGATGGCATTAAGAAGGTGGGTGGGAATGGGATCAGAGGAACAGGTGGTACATTTTGAGGAAGAAAGGAGAAGTGTAGTTTCCTCAATGGTAACTTCAGGAAAGGAGGAAAGGGAATGAGGGGGAGGAGAGAGAGGGGAACGGACTAGTGGAGGGAGAGGTGGCGAGGTAGAGAATGCAAGGTTTATCTTTTGAACCTTGTCGTGAAAGAATTCAGCAGGGGTCTGAGCAGATAATGAAGGGGGAGTTGGGGGAGGGGGCACCTTGAGGAGAGAGTTCAATGTGGTGAAGAGAAGTCAAGGGTTAGAGCCAAGAGAGTTGGTCAGTTGGATATAATAATCCTGTTTGGCATATAAAAGAGCAGATTGGAAGGAGGTCAGCATGAACTTAAAGTGTAAGAAATCAGCAAGGGCCCGAGATTTCCGCCAGAGGCGTTCGGCAGAGCGGGTACAGGAACGTAGGTAGCAGATATTAGAAGTCAGCCAAGGTTGGTGTTTTGTACACCTTATAGGGCGGGTCATCAAAGGTGCAAGAGCGTCTAAGGCAGAGGATAGAGTACTGTTGTAAGAAGAAATAGCCTCGTTGACAGACGTGGATGGTGCCACAGTAGAGAGGAGGTTTGAAACATGGGAGGATAGAGATGAAGGGTCAATATCGTGAAGATTCCTAGATAAATTAGATAAGATAGGACGGGACTGGGAGGGAGGAGATTTAAGTGTGAAAGTTATAAGATGGTGATCAGAGAGGGGAAGATCAGAGGCAAGGAAACTAGAGGGTGAACAGTTGGAGGAGAAGATGAGGTCAAGACAGTGACCATTTTGATGAGTGGGGGAGGTGGAGCATAGTTGGAAATTAAAGGAGGATGTTAAAGCGAGTAACTTGAAAATATAAGAGTTGGAAGGATCATTAGCAGGAATATTAAAGTCACCTAGGATGAGAGAGGGGGAGGAAGGATCATGGAAGAAGGCAAGCCAGGCATCAAAGTCACTGAGAAAGGATGAAAGGGACTTATCAGGGGGACGATAAATGACCGCTATTCAAAGAGGCAGAGGAGAGAAAAGGCAGATAGAGTGGACTTCAAAGGAGGAAAAACAGTGAGATTGAGATGGAAGAAGGGGTTGAAATCTGGAGGAGGGAGAGAGAAGTAGACCAACACCGCCCCCGCAGGGCGAGAAGTATATGAAAAAAGATAACCACCATGGCAGAGGGTTGCGACTGAAGCAGAGTCATCAGGGCAGAGCCAGGTTTCTGTTATGGCGAGCAGATGGAGGTGACGCGAGATAAAGAGGTCCTGGATATAGGGGAGTTTGTTACAGATAGAGCAGGCATTCCATAGGGCGCAAGAGAAGGGCAGAGAAGAGGAGGGGAGTAGAGGAATAGAGATGAGGTTAGAGAGGTCACGGTGAGATCTGTAGAGTTGGGATACTAGTTGGTGAGGAGGGCCAGGATTGGGATTGATGTCACCGGCTGAGAGTAAGAGAAGGAGTAAAAGAGAGCGGAGAAGAGTAGGAGAGGTGTGGCCATGAAGGCGTCGAAGGCGAGAGGTATTTAGGTGGAATGGGGAAGGCAGAATGGAGGGAAGAAAGAGACGGAGATTAAATGCCAAGAGGGAGGAAGAGGGTAGGAGAGAAGGTGAGGTGATGAAGTCAATGGATGGGCAGTGAGTTCCTGTAGCGGAGAGAGGTAGGGGGTGAGGGAAAACATTAGGAAGGGACAGAGCTAGGAAGAGAATGTGAATAGGGGTAATAAATGATTGAGGTACTTTAGCAACTGGGAAAAAGATTAGATATAAAGAGAAAAATGCCCGGCACCTAGAGCGGAGGCCCTGAGTGGATCGGAGTGGACCTGGGTGTCACCTCGGAGAAGGCTGTAAGGATATGCAGATGAGCTGCAAGTCCTCCACAGCACATGAAAGGCAGCCGGTGGTAGAGCTGGGCACCTCTCAGCTGAAGAAAGGCTTACCAGGGGTTAGGCTGAAGCCAGCATTCCTCCCCCTGAGGGTCGCCTGATCCTACCAAAAAGCACCTGGAAACTGTGCACTTGGAGCGAGGGCCCTGGGAAGATCGGGGTGGACCTGGAGTCACCCCACATACAACTGTGAGGAAATGCAGAAGGGCTGCAAGTCCTCCACAGCACCTGGTGGGAGCGCTGGGCACCTAGAGCGGAGGCCCTGAGTGGATCGGAGTGGACCTGGGTATCACCCCGGAGAAGGCTGTAAGGATATGCAGATGAGCTGCAAGTCCTCCACAGCACCTGAAAGGCAGCCGGTGGTAGAGCTGGGCACCTCTCAGCTGAGGAAAGGCTTACCAGGGGTTAGGCTGAAGCCAGCATCCCTCCCCCTGAGGGTCGCCTGATCCTCAGTTGTTGCTGTGTGGAAAGGAATCCATATGCTGTGGACCTGCAGGAGCAGGCTGCCCAAAGACACTGTTGTGCTTACCTCTGGGCCTAGTTTATGACAGGTTTTCTACTTCTGCCTCTATGAGAAAAATCTACGATTCGTCAAGGCTTTGTGATCTACTTACTAGCGGTTCTGAGTACATCTCCATTGCCTACTTGGAGATGAAATTCTTATAATTTACCTCAGAAAACAGGAGCTAACATTTGCACATCTAACACAGGATAAAACCAGAAGTGGCTTAGACTGTCTGGGGAAAACGTTGAGCCAGCTGGAACCCTGTCCTGGATTCTGGCTGAGAACTGTAAGCTGTGGAAAGGAAAATGAAATAAGCCTATTCAAAAACCGCTGTGCTTTGATGATTTATAGCGAAACAAGTTTTGCTTGAGATTCTTGTGGCCTGGCACCTATAGATTCCTTGATGTTGGTCTTTCCTTCTCTGGTACTGAAAAGAACTCTTTCATTAGCCAGTGTGTGGTGACTAAGACACATTAATCATGAAAGAAATGGAATAATTTGTGAGATGTAGTTTATTGGTCCAACATAACGAAACCCCAAAGATGTTATGCTGTATGAGCTTATGAGACCACATAGGTCCCGACTTCAAATGTGTCTCACACAATCTACAAAGAATCCAGTCTTCTTTTATCAAAACTGGTTATTCTAATGATGATCCAATAAAAACTATCATCACAGTCTACTTGAAATCCCCAGAATAGCAACAACCCAACAAAAATGAAATTTAATGAAATGATTTAACCAGGTACAAAGGCTCCCACCTGGTTATATCCCATTGGTTGGCTCTGCTGTAACCAGCTATGAACATTTTTGTGTCACGTTTTTCTAGTTTTTTATTTTTTTTTGTCAGTGGGAGGGAGTCTATAGGCAGGGCCACCGAGAGACTAGGCTGGGCCCGGGACAAGGCCGCCCCACCTCCGCCCCCCGCCGCTGCCGCCTCCGTTGCTCCCCCTGCCGTTGCCACCCCCATCTCTCCCCCTGCTGCTGCAGTCCGCGGTCTAACCTGCCTGCCTCCACGGCTCCGGGCCCCCTTCATTCAAAGCGGCAGTCGCAGATCGCGTCTCTTCTGGCCTTCCCTCCTATGTCCCGCCCTCGTCTGATGTAACTTCCAGTTTCCGCGAGGGCGGGACACAGAGAGGGAAGGCCAGAAGAGACGCAATCTGCGACTGCCGCTTTGAATGAAGGGGCCCGGAGCCGAGGAGGCAGGCAGGTGAGACCGGGGACTGCAGCGCCGGTGACCTGATCCCGGCGCCGGGCCCCCCTTGGAGGCCCGGGGAATTTTGCCCCCCCTGCCCCCTCTCAGCGGCCCTGCCAATAGGATGTTGGAACTTCCATTAAAGGACCCTCCCTCATACTGTCAGAGCCACCTTAAAAACCCTCGTCCCGCCCCAGGGGGATGTGACACAAGAGAGGTGGAGCCAGGAAGGCATAGTCCACGAAGTATGAAAGGCTGGGCCAGAGCTAGGTTAATGGGGAAGCAACAATGCCCATTGCAGATGTCTTTACTCTGAAGTGTAGAAGCTGTAACCAAGTAAGCAGGTTCAACTTGGAATGTTTTAACTTGGCCAGCTGCAGGCCAGTCTTGTGCTAGAGACTGTGCTGCAACTTTGGAATCAGGGACCAGGCCAGAGAACAGCAAGAGTTGTTGCTTTGTGGAAAGGAATCCATATGTGTGGACCTGCAGGAGAAGGCTGCCCAAAGACACTGTTGTGCTTACAGAATTAGCTTTGAGTATTGTTTTCTTCCCTCCTATGAAATGAACAGGTGCACTTTCTGGACACTTTTAATAAAATATTATTTGTTTTCACCCTAACTTGTGGAGTATATGTGACTTGTCTTACCAGGCTCCAGGGGTGGATTGACCATTCGAGCAACCTGGCAGTGCCTGAGGGCCCAGAGGCTCTGGCCGGATGCCCGCCGCACACTACAGCCCTCCCCGTCCTATCTTTAAAGGTGTGCCGTTGGTGATTTAGTGGCCTCTGCAGTGGGAAACATGTTCTTTCCTGCCCGTTGTGCTGCTGTTATTCCCCCTGTCCGGCACCGCCATACTTTAAAAATGGTGGCCAAGACTCCCTGCGGAAGTCTCGTCAGACTGTCGAGACCCACGAGACTACCGCGGGAAGTCTCGGCCGCCATTTTGAAAATACGGCGGTGCCCGGCAGGCAGGGGAATAGCGGCATCACAGCAGGCAGGAAAGAACATGCCTCCCTCCCCCCCCCCCCCCCCGGCAGAGACCACTAGACCACCAGAGCCCTTCAGGTAGGACTGGGGCAGCGGGGGTGTTGGCTGCGGCGGTAGATGAGGTAGCAATGCAGCGATAGGGGGTCTTGAGCAGCGGCCGGGAGGGGGACCCAGACCACCCTCAGTGCCCAGGGGCCCAGTCCACTCTGTCCGCCCCTGCCGGGCTCCATGGCCTGCTCTCGCCCACGGTACCACAGCCATTTTAAAATGAATATCAGTAAGGTTGCAGAAATTTTGGTAGTACAATGCAACATATTTAGCACAAATTCCATATCGATAATTATGTGCATAATTACCAATATATAATTCTAATATCAATGGGTATTTATGTGCGTCCGCTTACATCATGTCAATGACTGGTGTAAACAACAGCAACTAAATGTTGCTGTTCTGCACCTGAAAATATTCTAGAATCTTAGTGTGTAAGTGCTGGACATGCCCCTGACCCATTCATGCCCTCCACACCTTCATGCCCCCTTGCAGTCAAGCACTATAATTTTCCATGCTAAATTCTAGTTGTGTGCACATTACTGCAAATTAGTGCCAATTAGTGTCAATTAACTCCAATCATTGGTAATTATTGGTTAACACCAATTAGCGGCTAATTTACCAATTAACTGATGCATGTAAATGTGTGTGCAAGTTTATAGAATGAAGGTGATAGTGTGTATTTTCTTAAAGAGTGCACACCATGTGCACATATTGCACACTCTTTCCTGATGGTGTGCATACATGTGAACCATTGTGCATGCATGTGCATGTGTTCACTATCAGGAGTGTGCACTATAGGCAAGTAGTGTATGCTCTGGGGCTGATGCAGAAAGCTTCATGGTACATTTGTGGCTCTGTTGTGAAATTTGCACTCCAAAGTTTCTATGGCATTCTGTAGGCAGTGAGCGAGCAAATTCCTGCTGCATTAAAATTGCAGCGGTAATCCACAGCTCATCGGATTGGATCACCACTGACAGGAAAGGTGACACTTAAAAATAAACCATACATAATATTCATCCAGATTTCAAAGGAAGCAAGGTCTCTGTGTTTCCAGACATTGCGCGATGGACTCATCAGAGGCGAAAAAATTCCTAGATATGAAACAGGAATCTCTTAACACTAGGGCTGTTTTCCAATTACGATTTCCCTGCAAATGTATTTTGATATTCAAGGAGAAAAAAATATATATTCTTTGAACCTGAGCAACTGCGGTCTTTCCTTGATATGAAGAGAAACCAGGTTCCAATCCAAACACTGAGTCCCGAAAACATTTTAAGGGAACCACTGCTTGTGTCTTCAACTTTATTCTTTATTGTACCAACTTCCTTTGGATATAACTTATCTTGAATCTACCTTATTTACTTGTGGACTATAGAATCCAGTTTAGTAAAGATTTTCTGTATAGTTTATTTCCTTAATATGAATGTATCTTTCAAAATGGATGTATCCATTCAAAGAGTGTTATCTTTGTTTAAATTGAAACTAATAAAGAAATTTAAATATAAAAATAAACCATACATACAAGCCACTGGCACCTGCATTTATCAACTTTACCCCCCCTCCCCCCCCCTTTACTAAGCTGCGCTAGCAGCTGCCCTGCGCTGGCTTATTAAACAGGGGGGTAAGTTGGTTGACCAAAGGGCACATGTCAGTAACTGTGGCCATAACTGTGAGATATCATTGGCCCATACCATTGGCCCATTGGCCCATAACTGTGAGATATTCATGGGGCAAGTTACACAACATCAGTAATTTAAGTTTTATATGGATAGCCATAGGCAATTCAATTTGGTTGACTGAATAACCAAGGAGGCAGCTACTTTTTCACTTAGGTGACAAATGGGTGTTGGATAAGTAATCATTTAAAAACTGTGTTTTGTTTACACTCAGGCTCCCCTCCTCCAATATTACATTTTGTCCAAAGATCAGAAACCACCAGCCCGACACATGAAATAATCACCCTCATCTCTGCCTACACTCCTTCCCAGGAACTCCGTTCACTAGGCAAATCTCTTCTAATTGCACCCTTCTCCTCCATCGCTAACTCCAGACTCCGTTCCTTTTATCTCGCCGCACCTTATGCCTGGAACAGACTTCCTGAGCCACTACGTCAAGCTGGCCGCCTTCAAATCCGGGCTAAAGGCCTACGTGTTTGATGCTGCTTTTAATTCCTAACTTGTCACCAGCTCATAACCTTTATCTTGTCTTCCTCTCTTCAATAATCCCTTTTCCCTATGTGTCCTATCTGTCTGTCCTACCCTTGTCCCTTATTTGTCCTGTCTGTCCTGATTTAGATTGTAAGCTCTTTTGAGCAGGGACTGTCTTTTCTTCATGTTCAATTGTGAAGTGCTGCGTACGACTGGTAGCGCTATAGAAATGATTTGTAGTAGTAGTACTATATTTAGCTATTTCCAATAAATCTGTCCTTATGCCCAACAGCGAGGTCCTCTGTGTTCCACCTCTTGACTGGGGTATTTTCCCTTAATGGTGCATCATTCTGGTCTCTCTAATGGAGTCTAGAGATCTTATTCAACTGGTTGGTAGCCAGGAAACTGCTTATATAGTGCTTGTGTCCATGGGCAGTAGCTGTACCCTGTTGAAATTAGGTGAAGTGCCTGGTATCATTTCATCATCGGTCCAGCCTTTGGAGACAGATTGGTCTGACTAGGTGAAACACATTCAGCCTTAACTGCAGTGGCGTAGCCAAGGGTGGGCTTGGGTGGGCCCAGGCCCACCCACTTTGAGCTCAGGCCTACCAGTAGCAGCACACCTAAGTTTGTGGCTGGCAGTGATTCCCAAGCTGAAAACTCCCAACAACTGTCCCTCCTGCATACCATATAAATAGCAGATCTTCGCTTGCAGGAAGCAGCAACTGATACAAACTGCTTACACCGGCCCCACAGCCTTCCCTCTGACGTATTCCCGCCTATGCAGAAACAGGAAGCTGCATCAGTGGGAAGGATGTGGGGCCTACATGAGTAGTGTGTATTAGTTGCTCCTCACTGAAAATCTGAAATTTAAAAGGTGTGCAGGACAGGAGGGATATTTGAGAGACCATATGGCTTGCAGGCGAGAGGAGAGACCAAATTACCTATGGGATGGGGTGGGTGGGGTTCTTCTGCCCACCCATCTTGGACCCAGGCCCACCCAAAATTGAGTGTCTGGCTATGCCCCTGCTTAACTGAAGGGCTCTCATAAAGGAAGCGATGCAATAACCCACACCATCACCGCTTGTACAACCACATAAATTCAAATTCAGCAAGAAATGGTTTTAAATTTCTCAGTTTATGTAACCTATGGAAACCACTTCTAATAATAACCTCTATGGCCAGTTGTGAGTCAAAAGATGTTTAACTTCATACCGGATTGGTTGATCAAATTTATCCAGATGAAGATGATCTGGTAATAAAGATATGGGGCAGCAGCAAATTTCCAATGCCTTACTTTTTGTTACATTCACCACTGGATAGAGCTCACTCAATCAGAATAGAACTGCTTTCCTATATGGGCCAACTCTAGCTAGATCCAACTGTTGTACCTCCATAGCTTGTTTATATTTTGTTTTGTAGTATACTAATAGCCAGTAAATTAGGGAAGTCAGCTTCCTGTAATCTCTGTTCTTATAGTTTAAATGTTGCATGTGACCAATCCCCCCATGTCTTCTTGGGATCTGCTTGCCTTCCTGCATCAGCCCAAGGTACAACCTTTGACCCTATTGATCAATTCCAGAGCTCCTAGGACATCTACAATACTGAGAGCCATAGGAGCCGATTCTGTGGGTGCTTAAGCACCCCCAGTATTGAGAACATTCCTTGTATGCATCCAGGGAAGGTTTATGTCCACTGGGCTTAGCACCCCCAATAAGTTTGAAAATTTGGCTGCTATGCTGAGAGCCCCCCTAGTCTCCCACTAATTACAGGCACTTTTTCTTTGTGCTTTAATCCACTGAATTTGGATTTGTGTTTTATGTAATATTCTGTTGCTTCTGTTTGGATTAGGTGTGTCCCGTTACTGAAAGGTGAAGCCACTGTAAGTGAAGGACACAGGCATTAATGCAGATGTTTACCAGCTGCAGAGTTCCAGATACATGCTAAAAAAAAAAAAAGAAAGAAAATCATAGCATATGTGTGAAAAGATTAACTTGATCAGTTTCCTCTTGTCTGGGTGAATTAACTACTTTTCTCAGACATCAGCAAGTTACAAAATTAAGAAGGAAATTGAAATCTACTGAGAAAACCACCCCAATGCATATCAAAAAGTCAAATATCTTTCATGCAACTCTGAGGCAGGTCTGCTAATCAGCACAAAGAATGCTGATGCCACAGAGCAACACTGGGAGACTTCCACAAGGCACCAACCTCCAGCTCCTATTACCTGAACAGACCAGGAAAAATGTAATGCTGACTGACAAAGGTAATGCAGCAGGGACCAAAGAATGTAAGGACAGCATATGGTCTAGAGGAAGGGGGAAAAAATCGGTAGTATTTAAAGAAGATGAGATGAAATAGCTTGAGGTGACCAGAGTTTCCATTGTATTTGATATACCGCATTTCAGTCAAATAACTATGCAGTTCAGAAAACAAATAGTAAATCAAAGTAGAAAAACCTATTAGTAAAAAATTAGAATTAACAAGTGAAGGCACATTTTAAATAGTAGATGGTGGGGGAATTCACATGTTCAGGTCAAGACGTGGAGAATTCCCATACTATTTTATAAGAAGCTCTGTCAAATGTAGAAACTTTTGTAAAATAGCAGCAATTCTGCACGTTTAAGTCCTTCCATGTACAGAGGTTGCAGCAATTTCAGAAAGCTGCATTTGGGGAAACACATGTAAAAATCCCCCATATATATGTGTGTGTGTGTGTGTGTGTGTGGAACAGCTTTCTAAAATCATTGTTCTTCACTGGAGAGGGCCCACATCCTGGAGGCCACTTCCCCTTCCTGCACGCACAGTTAGAATCCCCTGAGTGAATCCCCCCCTCTGCAGCATCACAACTGTTCCACACCCCATGTCCACAACCCGCACCCCAACAATAAGACCTCCACCAGAAGCCCCCCCCCCATAACACTAAACCCCCACACCCCATGTCCACAACCCCCACCCCAACAATAAGACCTCCACCGGAAGCCCCCCCCCCCCCCCCCCCCCATAACACTAAACCTCCACATGACAACCTCCCCTGAGGGCATGCATTGGATGTGGTTTACTTAGATTTCAGCAAAGCCTTGGATATTGTTCCTCATAGGAGGCTCATGTTTAATCTTAGCAGCTTGAGGATAGGAATCAAGGTAGGAAACTAGATCAGAAATTGGTGGATGGACAGGCAACAGAGGATGGTGGTAAATAGATTTCCCTTGGAAGAAAGAAAGGTGATTAGTGGAGTGCCTCAGGGATCCATCCTGGAGCCAATTCTGTTCAATATCTTTGTGAGCAATATTTATTTATTTATTTGTTACATTTGTATCCCACATTTTCCCCACCTATTTGCAGGCTCAATGTGCTTACATAGTACCGTAATGGTGTTCACCAACTCCGGTAGAGAACAAATACAAAGTGATGTTGTGGTAGAATAAGGTTCATGTGTTACAGATACATTAGGGAATCGTAGAGAGGAAGAGTTATGTTATGTCCATTATGAGCTTTGGTTTTGTTGTGTTGCATGGTTCAGGCAATTAGGTTGGGTCGGTAGGGTATGCCTTTTTGAACAGGTTGGTTTTTAGTGATTACTGGAAGTTTAGGTGGTTGTACGTTGTTTTCAAGGCTTTTGGTAGTGGGTTTCACAGTTGTGTGCTTATATAGGAAAAGCTGGATGCATAAGTTGATTTGTATTTGAGTCCTTTGCTGCTTGGGTAGTGGAGATTTAGGTATGTTCGTGTTGATCCGGTTGTATTTCTGGTTGGTAGGTCTATGAGATCTGTCATGTATCCTGTAGCTTCACCATAGATAATTTTATGAACCAGGGTGCAGATTATGAAAGCAATACATTCTTTGATTGGGAACCAGTGCAGTTTTTCTCGGAGGGGTTTGGTACTTTCGAATCGCGTTTTTCCAAATATAAGCCTGGCTGCCGTGTTTTGAGCAGTCTGAAATTTCTTTATGATTTCTTAGAAGGAAAATTTTGCTTTTTTTGCAAAGCCATGAAAATTAGTAACAGAGTTAACACCATGAAGGAAGTGGAAAGCATAAGAAGTGATCTACAAAGATTAGAAGCTTGAGCTAATACTTGGCAGTTAAGCTTTAATGTGAAACAATGTAGGAAGGTGCATTTAAGATATAGAAATCCAAAGGAGCTGTATTCATTAGAAGGTGAGAGGCTGAAGTGCACAGACCAGAGAAATTTCAAGGTGGCAAAATAATGTGACAAGGCAGTAACCAAAGCCAGAAAGATGCTTGACTACGTAGAGAGCGCCATAACCATCAGGAAGGAGGCGATAATACCTCTATACAGTTGTTGGCGAGATCTAATCTGTAGAATTGTATTCAGTTTTGGAGGCCACATATTGCCAAGGACATAAAAAGACTCAAAGCCGTTCAGAGGAAAGTGACCAAACAAGTATGGGGTTCATGCCAGAAAAAAAGGCATAGAATGAGGTAACCTGTCTAGAGGAGCGGGTACAACCCTAGTCATATTTCTGGATAGACTGAATGATCCACACTGGTCTCTATCTACTGTCATTTACTATGTTACATCAATAGAAAAAAAGACAGTGAAAACACAATGACAAACAGTAAAACATGACAATATATAATGGAGGTCTTGATAGTGAGACTCCACTCATACTTTCCAAGCTCTCCCTCTTTGGGTGGCCGGACTTATGGAAAGCAACTGATGCCATTTTTATTTTTATTTAAAAATTTGCTGTATCACCAAATTTGGGGGCAGCCAAGTCAAGGCAATTTATAAATTAAAATACATAAAATATAGAAGGCAGAAAAGAACTCCATAATACTATAGAAAAGATGCAACTGCACAAGAAATAAAGAGAACATTCAATGGAAAAAATTATTTAAAAGTTATCAAAAAGTTACGGTCACCGTTACTATCAGTAAAACAGCGCTAATAATCACTAAGGGCTCCTTTTACTAAGGCGTGCTAATAGATTTAGCTCACACAAAATGTTAAGAAGCCCATTTTAATCCTGTTGAGTGGAGGAGTAGCCTAGTGGTTAGTGCAGTGGACTTTGATCCTGAGCAACTGAGTTCAATTCCCACTGCAGCTCCTTGAGACTCTGGGCAAGTCACGTAACCCTCCACTGCCCCTGGTACAAAATAAGTACCTGAATATATGTAAACCGCTTTGAATGTAGTTGCAAAAACCTCAGAAAGGCGGTATATCAAGTCCTGTTTCCCTTCCCCTATTTGAGATTCTACATGGAATGTTGCTACTATTTGAGATTCTGTTGCTACTGTTTGAGATTCTACAAGGAATGTTGCCATTCCACTAGCAACATTCCATGTAGAAGCCTACCCTTGCAGATCAGCAACGCGGCCGTGCAGGCTTCTGTTTCTGTGAGTCTGACGTCCTGCACATACGTGCAGGACGTCAGACTCACAGAAACAGAAGTCTGCGCGGCCGCATTGCTGACCTGCAAGGGTAGGCTTCTACATGGAATGTTGCTAGTGGAGGAGTAGCCTAGTGGTTAGTGCAATGGACTTTGATCCTGGGGAACTGAGTTTGATTCCCACTGCAGCTCCTTGTGACTCTGGGCATGTCACTTAACCCTCCATTGCCCTTGGTACAAAATAAGTACCTGAATATATGTAAACCGCTTTGAATGTAGTTGCAAAAACCTCAGAAAGGCAGTATATCAAGTCCCATTTCCCTTAGCATTTAGCATACACTAAATCCATTAGCACATCTTAGTAAAAGGAGCCCTAAATGAGTTTTTAACCCAATTCTGAATTGCTTACAACTCCTAATGAAGATATAAAGGCAGGTTATTCTTAGGCCAGGAGCTAGAAAGAAAAAACACGCACTACTGCATGTGGATCCTCAGCTCACTCAGGAGGGGCCGGGAAGCACCAGTCTATAGTCATTGAGGGGCCCTTTCACAGAGCGGCTGTAAGCTCAACGCGGTTTTACCGCTCGATCTTCTGGGACTACCATTTTGTTTTGCAGGTTCCATGCTATTTTTTTCATTAGCATATGGGACTTGCAAAAAAAATTAAATGCTGCAGCACTTGTCCTGTCCTATTTAGGAGGAGATCAGTGCTCTCACATTAACCCTGCGTTATCCAGTTAGCACATTGTCTGGATAAAGCTCCCACACCCATTCCTCTCCCATGACACACATCCTTCTGAAAAAAATTACAAAAAAACCCCAAACACCCAACATCTGATTAGCATGTGCTAAAGGCAAATGACTGCAAAATCCTTTTTCTCATGCTAAGTGCATGTTGGTGCTTTTAGTTAAGGGGCTCCTTTAATAATTAAACTCTATAATCAAGATCACCCTGCAACAATTCTATGAAAACACATAACTGAGCATCCTGCTTTTAAACATCAAACTGTGCTTTGCAGGTAATACTAGGTGCTGATGGTTCATTGAATTTGCATAGCTGTCAACACTTACTGTTTAGCTTTGAATACAGCTCCTTTTTGCTGCCCCTAGAAACTGCCGCTCTAAGCGACTGCCTAGTCATGCCTAACAGTTGGGCTAACCCTGCCTACATATATGGATGCTCTATGACCTTCCTAAGGGAGCCATTGTAGGAGAGTGAATGTCCTTGATAGGCTCTGCATAACCCTGCTGGAGAGGGACAGAGGCGCTGATGCTCAAAAGTGACTGTTAAATACCGCACACATTTATAGCTGCGGTTGAACCTGCTGATTTCGAAACAGTGACCAAAGCTCAAAGGAAATCGCGTGCAAATGAGCAGAACAGCCTCTTGGTAAGTGTCCATGTTCTGTACATGCCCAGGAAAAAAAAAATGTGTGTCCAGTAACGCCACATTCAGAGTTTCCTTTTTTTTGTTGTTCCACGGCAACATTTTAACACTACTGTTATATGTGGGCCACACACACATAATACAGGCACATGGCACCTTTCACACACACATGCAGAAACTATTAAAAAACGCAAGCAGACTGCTCCAGCGAGAAGTTGGCCTCGTGCAATGACAGCTCCAGACCTGTCAGAAAATTTTGCATGTAATTTATTTATTTATTTATTCATGACGTTTTTTCCCCACATTAGCCCGAAATAGACTCACGTTCAATGTGGCTTACAAACAATAAAGTGAATAAAACATAATAATGTACAGAACACAACCCAAATTACAATAATAATATTATAACTAATAATTATAATAATATTATAATTGTAATACTAATGAGCTCGCTGTAATACATTTGCATAGGATTATCGGTAGTTGCTATGGCAATTGATAAAAGCAACGCAGAACCCCTTTGTGCATTAAAACGTGCATGCTAGACCGGCTACAACCAGTTTAAATCAAATGTTGTAAGCATGGTAAGCTTTGAAAATCAGGGTCAGAGTGTCTCTGACTTTGCTCCAAGTTTCAAATCTAAAAAGAAACCCAACTTTCATTCTCTGTTATTTTCTCCTTGTGAAGGCATTTTGTCTGTACTTTACAGCTGTCTACATCCTTGGGAAGAATTTTGACTGAAGGTCCTTCCCCTTAAAACAGTGAGCTAGCTGACCACTTTAGTTAACCTTAAAAACAATGCCTCTCTTAAATCCAACCAGTTGGTAATTAAATTAGCTTTACACTCAGTCAGTACAGCGGTTAGGTTTGAAGACCTCACCTCAGTGGAAATAGCAGTTTTCTGAAAAGCTTATGTTGATCCCATTAAATTAAATAACTTTCCTGATCCCAGGGGATTAAGCACTATTTAAGTAAAGCTATGGTATTTAATACTGATTAGCTTTCAGTCTCTGCACCAGAAGTAAGGTGTGCCTGGAAATCTACTAATAATGATTCTCAACTTGGGGAAACATCAATCTGTCTGAAATATTAGACCAGCAGGACCCTGGAAGACCCTAATGATTATTCAAACATCCTTACAGCAACACAGTTATTAAAAAAAGAAACAGAGACTCCTGCATTTGGGGAACCTTTTCTGTACCTGCATCAGAGCCTTTCTGGAATGCATGAAGTTTGGAAAAAGCAACTTAAGCTTTGCTAGTGAAGTTTTCTATATTTTATTTTTCTAAAAGCTTTGGCTGATGGTGTGCAGTTCTGGAAGATAGAGCAATGTGGAAAAGTGTGCAAGGATGAAAGCTGTCAGAATTAAGGCACTGTGAATGCTTATGTGCCATTAAAAATGTCTGTGTGCTCTAAGAATCTCATCCCATGTAACAGGAAAACTATTTTTATATATTGGGATTTATTAACCGCCTTTATGAAGAGATTCACCCAAGGCGGTGTACAGTAGGTACAGTTTAACATCAAACTTACAATTTTGCTAATAGTAAAATGTACAAGTATAAACATAAATACAATGATGGAGGAAAACTTGAAAACCGCAAATTGAAACCTAATTATAAGACTACCATGAAACAGGATAAAAAATATACACATTTAACAGCACTGAAATTCAAACAGCAGAGAAATAATACAATGCAAGCATAATACTAATGCTTTTCTACAATACAGCTTACCATTTAGCTAACCAGATAACTATGTGAGAAGTCCATAAAGACCCCTATTTCAGCCTATTTTATAAATGCAACATATGTGCCTAGAGGCTCATTTTCAAAGCACTTAGACTTGCAAATTTCCATCGGTTACCATGTAACTTTGTAAAGTCTAAGTGTTTTGAAAACTCGCCTCCATGTGTCTTTCTAAACAGGTACCCCAAAACCAGCCCCAGTAACATGGAAATGCCAACGCACACTTTTACATCTTCTCAAAAGTTGGTATAAACGCATATTCTATAGAGGCCACATGATGAGAGCCTTTTCTATTCTATTTGTAATGAGATTTTTTAGGAAATATCAGTTAGAGCATTCTTGATGTGATAGATTGTACAGGGTTTATAAGATTTCAAATGAATTCAGACAGCCATTGGAAGAGATTTGAGATAGTGACCACATGTGTGCCAATTGAGGAAGGATGACTTAGGATTTTGAAAAGTCGTGTTATACCAGAGTGAAATTTCATTTGGGTAGGTGTCTTCCCATCCTAGATGAAGAAGGAGATCTTTCAGTGTTTTGATACAGGATTTGATGATAAAGGAGGAGGGAGAATGTGAGAACTTGTTTATGGACAAGAGGCAAAAAGGATGGGCCAATTCTTTTTCTAATAAGAGCCATCTTGGTTGCTCAGAGGAAGATGATATGTCAAACTACTTTATTGTTTGGGAAGCCTGAAAGGCCAGGTGATATATTTTAACATTTGGAGAGCTTTGTCATACTCAGCACCTGGGCACCCAAATTACAGATTAGAATAGAATTATAGCATGATCTGGTATTGGCACACCTATCATAAAAGCGCAAGGCCGGTTTTAGCCATGGTGGGGCCCAGGGCAGAAGTTAAGCAGGGGGCCCCTGATCCCCCTCCCCCGAGCTCCCCAACTGCATTGCTATTATGTGGTCCGTTTCCCTCCCTTCCCCTCACCTTGTGGTCATCTTTTATTTGCCTTCTCAGAGGGACACCGACGTGGCAGCCATCTTCACGTGGCAGCTGTCCTGAAGCTTTCCATTTCTGCCACTATCCGCCCAGGCAGAAACAGGAAATTGCATCAGAGGGGGCAGATTGTGGCTGAGAGGGAAAGCTTCAGAGCAGCCACAGGCAGCTTGTGAGAATGGCTGCCGTGCCAAAGCCTCTCTGAGAAGGGAAATACATTTTTAAAGAAGATGAGGAAGGGAGGAACAGACAGACTGTGGTGGGAAGAAGGGGAAGAGTTGCCTGGACCATGGGGCCCAGGGCAGCTGCCCTGTTTGCCCCCTCCCCCCCCCCCCCCCCCAATGTTGGCGCTGTATAAGCACCTGAACTTACTCCAGCTATAGACCTGGTGTTATAGCAGGCACCAAAATGTGGTAAGGGTGCACGTAAGTTAATGTATTCTACAAGTAGCCACCCCACCTATGTCCTTCCTAAAGCCCAAATGAATTTCGGTTTTTCCCATGTTTTTAGTTTTGGCCGAAAATGACCATGTATTTTTGGTGGAAGCTGGAAAATTGTGCTTTGTCCCATTTGTCTCCCTTCCCCCCTCCCAACCATAGGCCCCTTGGGCCTATTTTGCAATCCCTGGGGGTCTAGGGGGCATAGTTGGGGCAGGAGCAATCCTTAGCTACTCTGCTCTCAAAATGTCTGCCACGACTGGGCCATCACTCCTGCCCTAACAGGGAACACAAGAGACCTCTCTAATGTTAAACCCAGCTCTACCTGAATTCCAGCAAGTGAATTTGACAACATGACTGGACTTGTTCTGTGTGACCTTAGGCCAGGTTCCAGAGCCCACACTGATGAATATCAAGAAAGTACCAAAGGGTAAAAAGAGGAAGCATGACCATCTCCTACCAGTTCCTTGCTCTTTCTATTCGATATGCCTGGCTCTGGATTTATGTACTGTAAAGTTTAGAATTTTACACCAATGAAGAACACTGAAATAAACCAAAGCACCAGGGCCCCATTTGATCCAAAAAGTCAAATATCAAGGACAGCCTTACCCTTCTTCACCTTCGAGCTTAAGAAGTCTCATGATGCAGAACAACTTATGCTCACTGTGATGAGAAAACAATTATTTGATGGAATGTAGTGTGGGACATGAATTATTTGGAGTCAATATTCAGCGCACAACAGTCAGCGGTTTTGCAGCTACTGACAGCTGCATGCTGAATTAAGCCTGGATGTTCAATGCTGGGCTGTATCTGGGCTCCAGCAGTGAAAATCCAGGTGAGTGGTGGCACCCAGAAGGTACGTGGTTATGGCTGATACACATTGTCATACCCGCAGCAGCCTTTTGCACAGTCCAACTTGCCTGGTTAGGTATACAGGCAATGCCGCAAAATATCACTGGTGCCCACTTATCTCCTGGCTCTGCTTCAACTCCACCCCAGGATATAGCATTAATGGTCTCTGCTGATACTCAATGGCACTGGTTGGATAAGGACTGCTGCATATCAGCAGATGGCCAGCTGAGTATCATTTAACCAGGCAGGAGCCTCTCTTGCCCAGTTAAATTGTTTTAATATTCACCCCTTTATTAATAATTTATTTTATATAGTACCTCTCACTAAGACTAGGGGACTCTCCATGAAAACTCACTATTAGGTAGCACGTTTATAACCAATCAGAGAATGTATTTTTCACTCAGTGTAAAATTAAGCTGTGGTATTTGTTACCAGAAGATGTGATCAATGCAGTTAGCACAGTTGAGTTTAAGAAAGGTTTAGACAAAGTTCCTAGAGAAATGGTCCATAAAACAGACCATTATTAGTCATGTAGTATTGGGAAAGCCATTGGTTATCTCTGGGTATGAGCAACAAAGAATATAGAAGAACATAAGAAAAGCCATGCCAAGTCAGACCGAGATCCATCGAGCCCAGCCTCCAACAGTGGTCAGTTGGGGTCACATGTACCTAGTAGATTCCAAAAAGTACATCTATTTCCCATAATTACTGGGGATGAGCAATGGCTTTCCCAAGTCTATACCTTGGGATCCTGCTCAGTCCTTGTGGTCCGGATTTGCCACTGTCAAAGACAAGTTGTTGGGCTTGATAACAGGGCTGTAGTGAGTTATGTGCAGGCTGTGCGGCCACAGAGGGCACAGGGGAGAGGGGGACACCAAACTTGTGTGATAATCATTACCTCCCCTGCTTGGCCACAACATAGTGGATGGGGCTGAAGCATGAGGGCGTTTCTGACTTGGCATGGTCCTGTTGATAGACCTTGGTCTGACCCAATGTGGCACTTCTGCTATTTTCTTATCCCCTCCCCATGACCCACACACCCACACTTCATGTCCAGCTGCATCCCCAGAACTAATGAAACTAAGGGGCAAGAACGCAGTCCATTTCATAAATCATAACATTTTGAGGGAAAACAACACTGAATCCACTGGATCTGTTGCTAAACTTGAAAAAATTCAAGGCTAGGATATTCTTATGTCCATGGCATTTAATCACCAACCTTACAAGACCATGAAATAAAGGGGCCCCCAGAAATTAGAGGAATATGAACAAAAAGGTAAGTTTTGTTCTGGGGAAGAGACAGAAAATTGGCTTAGTATTTTGAAACAAATCTGGATGCCTTCGCTAACTCCAGATTTTTCACATCAGTTTTCTCCTTCATGTGCAAGAGATGTTTAACAAAAGTCATTAGCTGCAGTTTGTGTCTATCACACAAGTGACTCTAGATACAAGTTACTAGTTACTTAAGCCAAAAACTAATTACAGCTGCAGTTAAGCTTGGCTCAGTACATCAGAATCCCTTTGCCTGCAGGTAAAGAGAGTGCTGAATGGTACAGCAAGTTTATTCACACCCATAAATACAAGTTTTCTTCAAGATGGAGCTTGTGGAAAAGAAAATTATGATATTTTCTGCTCTAACTTGCTCCGTGAAGAGAACCAGCAACCAGCCAGAAAGCATTCAGCATACTACATAGGTTTTTATTTCTAATCCTAGCTATTCTGTTTAGGAATTATGATGCTGTAAATTTATTTCCCTTTTCTTTAACCTTCTGTCCCTTGTTACTTTTTCTTCTTCTCCGGTCTTGTATTGTTATTCTCCCTCTCCCAGTTTTAACTGGTGGGATTGTAAATCGCTTAAATGATTTGCTGTATATCAAATAAATGTGAACTATGAACTAAGAAAATGCTTTGTTGAACAGGAATGTGATTATATGGTTTGACGAATTCTAGTGAAAGCATTCTGGCCACATAAACTGTTCTGAGTTTAGAGGCAAAGTCTGGTTAAAGAATGAACTGGGATGGTTTCTGGGGCTAAAAGTGGGGGAACAACCCACTGTATAGTGCTTTTCGCTGACCTGGGTTAACCTTGATAGGCTGAACTAATCATCCAAGTCTTTCCACTGCATTTCATGACTTCTCTTATTGAAAGATCCTGGACCTAGAGAGTGCTGTGGTGTGGGGATTTATGAAGACAGAAATGGGGTTTCAGAAGCAGGAGAGTATCTGCATGGGGTCACTGGGGCCTGGGCCCCCATAGATTTGGCCCTGGACCCCCCTGCCGATGACCCTCTCCACCCCCCTCCCGTCGCCAACCTGCTGTCGCCTATCTTTGCTGGCGGGGAACCCCCAACCCCCGCCAGCCGAGGTCCTCTCTTCCGTTGCAGCAAAGCTTCCTGTTATGAGTCTGACGTCCTGCATGTACAACGTGCAGGATGTCAGACTCAGAATTTGAAACTGAAGGAAGCTTTGCTGCAACGGAAGAGAGGTCCTCAGCTGGCGGGGGTTGGGGTCTCCCGCCAGCAAAGGTAGGCGACAGTGGTGGGGAAGGGTTGGCAGCAGGAGGGGGGGTGGAGAGGGTTGTTGGCACCGGGGGGGTCCGGCAATGACGGGAGGGGGTCGGCAGCGCCAGGGGGGGCTAAAATGTGCCCCTCACTCTGGCTCTGGCCCCCCCTCCCGCCAAAGTCCAGATATGCCTCTGTTCAGAAGGCTGTCCTTCTAGGGAGGTGGTAATTGGGACAACAGCCACAGATTCCGCCAGGTTAACGCAGTAGCCCTTACAGTCACCTAAATAGGTGGCAGTAAGGGCTCCTCCCCCCCCTCCAGAAATGGCCACACGCCAATCCCTGTGATTAGTGCACTGTTATTTCTTTTTTTAAGCAAAAACATGTACCTTTTACCTGCTGTGGTAAAAGGGGGCCTCGGCACATGGCAAATCCTTGCACTGATGCCACCTCAGGTCCCCTTTTACCCCAGCTTGGTAAAAGGGGGCCCTAAATGAGGTTAATATGAAAACAGCAAATTAAAACCTAATAATAGGACTACCATGAAACAGTATCAAAAATAAACACATTTAACAGCACTTAAATTCTAACAGATATAATACGATTTCAGCATAATATTAATGAAACATCTGATAAGCAGAACATTTAAATAACATAGATATGATGCTAATGCTTTTCTACCGACACAGTATACCATGTAGCTGAGTGCAGATATACAGATGGGGACAAGATGGGTGGTACAGAGTCAGTTGGGATAAATAGATGGGTGGATAAACTAAAGGCAAGTTCTTTGTACAGTTAAAGATATAAGTTACAGTGAGGGGCATAACCGAATGCGAACGCCCATCTCCATGGGCGTCTATCTCCGTGGACGGGTCCGTGAAGGGGCGGGCCAGACCGTATTTTCGAAAAAGATGGGCGTCCATATTTTGTTTTGATAATATGGTTTGTGCCGGGCAAATGCATAGGATTTGGGCGGATTTGAGCTGGGCGGTATCGGTTTTCAGCGATAATGGAAACAGAATGGGGCCCAGCTCAAAAACGAACAAATCCTAGGCATTTGGTCGTGGGAGGGGCCAGGATTCATATTGCACTGGTCCCCCTCACATGCCAGGACACCAACGGGGCACCCTAGGGGGCACTTGTAACAATTAAAAAAAATTTAAATACCTCCCAAGTCCATAGCTCCCTTACCTTGGGTGCTAAGCCCCCCAAATCCCCCCCCCAAACCCACTCCCCAGAACTCTACACCATTACCATAGCACTTATGGATGAAGGGGGGCACCTAGATGTGGTTACAGTGGGTTTTGGGGGCGGTTTGGAGCGCTCCCATTTACCAGCACAAGTGTAACAGGTAGGAGGGGGATGCACCTGGGTCCACCTGCCTGAAGTCCACTGCACCCATTAACAACTGCTCCAGGGACCTGCATACTGCTGTGATGGAGCTGGGTATGATATTTGAGGCTGGCATACAGGCTGGCAAAAAAAGTGTTTAAAGTTCTTTTTTTTTGGTGGGAGGGGGTTAGTGCCCACTGGGGGAGTCAAGGGAGGTCATCCCCGATTCCTTCCGGTGGTCATCTGGGCAGTTGGGGCACTTTTTGGGGACTTGTTCATGAAAAAAAAGGTCCAGACAAAGTGACCCAAATTCTGGCTTCTGGTGCCCTTCTTTTTTCAATTATCGGCCGAGCGCGCCCATCTCTCCTTGGCCGATAAACACGCCCCAGTCCCGCCTTCACCATGCCTCCGACACGCCCCCGTCAGCTTTGTCCGTTCTCGCAACAGACTGCAGTTGGAGACACCCAAAATCGGCTTTCGATTATACCGATTTGGGCGCCCATCTCCCGATTTGGGTCGAAATATGGGCGTGTTTCTCTTTTGAAAATAAGCCTGAGTGTGTGTCAGTCACCTTATGTATTAAAGGCTTGAGAGAAGAGCCAGGCTTTCACCTGCTTCCTGAAGTACAGGTAGTCTCGAGTTAGACGTAGCCCCTCTGCGAGTAAATTCCAGAGTGTGGGGACTACTCTTGAGAAGGCTCGCTGGTGGGTACCGCATCGTATAATTTCTTTGATGAAGAGATAGTGATACTCCTCCTCTGTCACCCCCTCCATAATCCCCTTAGTGGATATATAGGTAGTCAATTGCACAGACTAAAAAAAAACATATTTATGAGGCCTATAAATGATTGTTTTACAGTGCTGTTAAATGTGTATATTTCTGATACTGTATCATGTTAGTCCTATTATTAAGATTCAATTGCCATCTCCAAGTTTACTGTATTGATTATATTTATTTTTGGTCACTTTATCATTGTTATGCTGTTAACAAAAATGTATGTTTTGTTAACCACATAACTGTTGTACACCGGCTTGGGTGAATCATTCCATAACATAAAGGCAGTCAATAAATCCCAATAATGAAATAAATGAATCAAAGGTAAAAGCACACTTTTTTTTCAGTGAAAGTCCTAGAACCAAAACATCATTATATTGGGGTCAATGGATTTAGACTACGCATTAAAAAGCATTTCTTCATGGAAGGGGGTGATGGATGCATGGAATAACCTTCAAGTAGAAGCGATGGAGACTAGAAGAGAACAGAACTCATGAAAGCCTTGGATGAGAACTTTGGATCCCTAGAAAGGAGTGAATGATAAGGTAGAGAGATCAACCTGGGCTTAAAGCAATTAAGAGGACACACCTGGTTGCAAAGTACCTGAGCACCTTAACATGCATACCATCTGGCTAATTTACAAAGGAAAAGTGGCAGTGTTCTCTCTCTTTAAACATTGGTTAGTGTAAATTATGTGTTGCAGGTTCCCACCTACTGGCCACCTCCTATTGGTACAGGTAAAAGAACACAGGTAACATAGGGTAGTGAGGACAGATAAAGACCTGATTTACTATGTTACACGTTACCTGTGCTCTTCTACCTATACACCTGTAACACATAATTTACACTAACCAATGTTTAAAGAGAGAACACTGGCACTTTTCCTTTGTAAATTAGTCAGACAGTAAATTAACCAGGTAGTGTTTACAATGCTATGTCCAAAAGGATGTCTTATTCCCCAGGCGTAAGCACATTTCTTAGGAATGCCTCTTTTAAACCTGATTAAAACTACACACGCTATAGATACATATCTATAGCTAGGCAGAGGAAGACAATTTTCAGACAGCCAAATTTCCTAGGCAAATAAGTATTTACCTGGACAAACTGCTTTGGATTGGGATTCTGGATTTAATTAAACTTGAACTCAAATAAAGTTATGGTGACTTGCAAAAGTCTTCACAACCTTATACCTTTTTCACATTCCGCTGTCTACAAAATAGAATTCAAAATGCATTAAAGGAGAAGTTTGGTTCACTCGGTGGCGGCCCGCATGCAGGCCATTAGGGCCGAAACACGAGTCGTGTCTGGTCTCCCACACTGTTTTAGAAGAACTTTTAAATAAAGGCTTTTTTTGGACACCATCTGCGTGAGGTTCCTTTTCTTTGCTCTACTGTTCCAAGCTTAATGAATTTAATAATGCACCAAACATAGTGAAGGTGATAAAAAAGTAGAAGTTAGATGATGTTCAAAACATACTAAATATTTTATTTATTACATTTGTACCCTGTGCTTTCCCACTCATGGCAGGCTCAATGCAGCAATGGAGGGTTAAGTGACTTGCCCAGAGTCACAAGAAGCTGCCTCTGCCGGAAGTGGGAATTGAACTCAGTTCCTCAGGACCAAAGTCCACCACCCTAACCACTAGGCCACTCCTCCACTCAAATATTAATTGAAACATCCAATGACTCGACACAAGTTTTAAGGATTTGTATGTACATTTTTTAAACTATTTGTATTTGTTTTTAGATTTCATCTGTATGTTAGGATAGCGGTACATATGTACTCGCTTTGTAATGTACATCACATCTCTCTATGTTTTTTAACTGTCACTTTTAGCTATCTGGTATTTCTTGTTGACCACGCATGTTACGTCTGTGTTCACCTCGCCCTCTGGTGGCCAGAACTGGTGGCTGCTGTGGACCGTCACCCGTTCCAGATTTCAGTCAAGTCCGGTCCGGATCTTCCGGGCTGCCAGACTTGCTTGCTTGGATTGAACCTACACAGCACCCGTAGTTTCCTGGTGATTGTTGCAGCTGAGCTCCAGATGCTGCTGGGCTTATTAGCCATTCTGAAACCTTGCTGCTTGGCCTTTGCATTGCGTCTAAGGCCCTGGTATATTGGTGCTTTTGCACTTCAGCCTGAGTTTGTTTCCTTGCTCTTGTTCTTGCCTGAAGCCTTGCCTGTTCTAGTTAGTCTATGTTTAGTTTAGGGTATTGCTTGTTTACTATATTGCTTGTTTCCCAGTCCTGTGTCTTGTTTGTGTGTCTTTGTCTAGTTCTGGGTTTATCTGTGTTTGTTCCCTGCTTCAGTGGTTGCTCGCAGCTTTCAGTCCTGCCCTTTAGCCTATCCTTTCCCTGCCTTGCTGTCCCTGTGCTGCCTAGCTGTTAGCCAGTCCTGCCCTGTCCAGTAAGTCCTGCCAGCCACCTGAAGCCTTGAGCTCAACTCTTAGTGGAAAGTGGCCAAGTGCAGGTGAAGCCTAGCTGTTTGTCAGAGATCTGCCCTGTCTCTAGCGTGGGGTGGTTTTGCCTGCCACTGCCGCTCCTCGGCAGTGGCCCAAGGGCTCACAAACCCAGTTTCCAGTTTTGAAAACGTGACAACATAATAATTATTATTGTTTTTAGACTCTGAAGCAGGCCATTGAGGCCGAAATATGACATATCGAGTCATTGGATGTTTCAATAAATATTTTGCATATTTTGAACATCATCTACCTTTTACTTTTTTGTCACCTTCACTGTGTTTGGCGTGTCTTTGCGACTGTGAGCGCTCTGGTTCTTCTGTTCACACAGTGAATTTAATAAGGAATGACTGATCTTGAATGAATTTTAATAGGTCTTTCCTATCTTGGGAACCCTTTTTACTAGAGGGTTGCCGTGCGGCAAGTCTGTTGCTGTGCGGCAACCCATTAGTAAAAGGGCTCTCAAGATAGGAACCGTCGGCCCAATGCGAGAGCCAGTGGTAGTTCCACCCCTAGCGTGTGCCATTTCCAGTGTTAGCAGAAATATTGAAAAAATATTTCCGCGGGGGTCTACTCGGCAGTAATCGGGCAGCGTCATGTGCTGCTTACCTCTGAGTTAGCGCTGGAGCTTTTACTGCTCCCCCCTGAAATGGCCATGTGGCGAGTGTGAACTTACCACACTTCATTTTTGACTATTTTCACCCACTGTGGTAAAAGGAGCCTTAGTGCGTGGCAAAAATGGCTGCCACCGCTAGCACAGAGCACCTTTTACCACAGCTTAGTAAAAGGGCCCCTTGATATGAAATTTGTAAACAATAAGCATTAATTGAGAGGTGCCAGATTGCAAATCTCGTGTTCCACTAGTATTTCAGAACAGGATCTGCAGATGTACAGCATGTTCTTAAATAAGATCGAGAAATAGAGGTTTATGTTCTGGTTACGTACGGAGGGGTGCACCTATTTTTATACCCATAAAGGTCAAAAATATAAAGCAGGTTAACAAGGCAACATAAACATGCGTGTACCAGTACACCACTCCGACATTAGTTGGATAGTGCCAAGGTGGTTGACCCGATATTCAGCAAAACTCTCCAATTAAGTGCTGCTGAATATCAGACCAGGAGCCAGTCAGCATAGGATAATCGGATAGAAGCCACTCCTACCCAGCTAAGGGGGGAAGTTATCAATGTGGGCTACCCTTAAGATGTTTCTTAAAAATCCCAAGTCATGCTATTTTAGCACAGGCTCCCATTTTATGCCATGAGATCCTAGGCTAGAATAGCACAACATACAGTAAAAACAACCTATCCTACTGGTAACCCACATTGAATACTAACTCCTTTCTTTTTCATATTTCCCTTAAGGTAGGGGGGGGGGGGGGTAATGGGAGAGAATATTTCTAGAAACCCAAGGATTGGTTTTCCAATTGAGTACTACATCAAGATCTGTTTCATTTAACTTTCAATCAAACTATACAACATTCAGAAAAAAATGCAATTGGGGCATGATTTCAAAAGAAAGATATTACCAACCCTTGCCCCACATCCTGCCCTCAACAGATCTCTGAAACTCATTGCTGCTGCTGCTTTTTTCAAGCCTGAGATTTCCCGTATCTCTCAGATTCTTGGACATTTTAAGAAAATCCTGGAGTCTCTAAATAAAACCTTGAGAGTATTTAATGTAGGTGCCTATAACACAAAGTGTTCTAAATTGGATAAGATTCTAGTTGTGCTCTTATGATAACTAGGGTAGGATTAACCCTATAGTAGACTATGAATTAAAAAACTACGTTGGGACCCCCATATTAGTATTAATATATTTTACATCTCCTAGTGGGGCTTTATATGGTTCTGTCTGCAGAGGAAAAGCGACAGAGGAGGAAGTAGCTCCCCATGCAAACTCGAGGATGATATACTAGGGGTGGGATAATAGATATACCTCTGCAGGCAGTAGCTGTGACTCCCCCTCCCAAAATCGCAATTCTGCTTTCTGTCAGCTGCTGACTTACCAGAGCAAAAATATGCCTTGAGAACCAATGAATTAGCATATCTCATAAGGCCCTTCCTAAATATTTTGTCCTATAGGCACATGCCTATGCTTTAATCCTGCCCTGTAGATAACTCTTTCAACCTGCTGCTGTATACATAAAGATGAAATTCATAATCACAGGGAGGCAGGGAGGCAGGCACCTTTGGGGTGGGGTTTGCTGCACAGACCGTGATCTGGGATCTGGAAGGAAAATTTCCCAGTTCTGCAGGTTGTCTAATAGTAGACAGAGCTGGAGCAGAGATGGCCGTCAAAGATGTGCTTTGAAGTACATGCACATAGCGCAAACCATAGCCCCGGGCAAGAGAGTACACACCCTGGAGTAGCCAGCCATTAATCAGCTGCCATATGGAACTGGAGCCACTGCTGCTTCAGTCAGTCTTGGCCCATTGTTCACTTCCACAGGACCATCCTTCTGGGTTCATCAGACCATGTGGACCCAGCCAATGGCATTCCTGGGGGGGAGGGGCGGTGGGTGCGGTCCACCCCAGGTGCAAGCTGCTGGGTGGGTGCCACGTGCCTGTCGGCGCCGCTCGTTCCGTGCTCCCTCTGCCCCGGAACAGGTTACTTCCTGTTCCGGGGCAGAGGGAGCATGGAACGAGCAAAGCCGACAGGCGCGCGGCACCCCCCCCCCCAGGAGGTAAAAATGCACCTGGGGGGGTTGTTTCGCTGGGAGGGGGAGGTGTCGTTTCGCTGTGGGGGGGGGGGGCACTGCACCCAGGGGGGGGGCACATTGGCAATCCACCCCGGGTGTCAGCCGCCCTAGGAACGCCACTGGACCCAGCTCCAGCTGCTGACATTGTAGAGCAATCCACATGTTCTCTGCTGCAGCCTCCCTAAATTTAGCTATCATGCGCTTTGCACACTGTCATCATATTGTCTTTTACTGCTATAAAATGTAGTGGACTAACTCAACAAGACTGATCTTTGGTAGATCTAAATTCAAATCAGCCAAGCCTCTTCGTGAAAAACTACACTGGCTTTCCATTAAAGAATGAGTTGCCTTTAAGATCTGCACCTTAATTCACAGGATAATTTACAGGGAAGTTCCAGAATATATGCTTGAATTGGTTGACTTACCACCTAGAAATAGATCCAGTCTCTCACGATCCTACTTGAATCTGCACTAGCCAGACTGTAATGGCCTTAAGTACAAATCTATTTATGCCTCCAACTTCACATATAAAGGCGCACAACTGTGGAATGCTCTACCCGCTCTACCCAAATTAGTCAAATGTACCCAGATCTACTTACAATTCAGAAAATTATTGAAGACAGTAATGTTCAAAAAGGCTTATTCTCCAGACTCATCTAAATTCAAATTAACTTCTAGTATAACGAAGATTCAAAAACACTATATATCTTTTTATCTTTACATATTGTTGTTTCAAATGTTGTTTACTATCTTACTTTTAAACTGTATAATTGTACTTCATGCACTGTAGCCTTTTCTACAGATTGTGTAAGCCACATTTGAGCCTGCAATTGGTGGGAAAATGTGGGATATAAATGTATTAAATAAATAAATAAATAAATAAGCATCTTCACTGCTCTATTGCATACAGATATTTGTAGTTATGATTTACCTATTGCATTCCCTAAGACAAGCAAGACTGCAAGCCCTTGCAACTAGTACAGTAAAACCAAGACCAGATCAGCCTGGCCTAAAATCTGTAACCACTTGGGAATCGTATTGGACCAGATCCTTAAATGTGGCTCTATGCCTCTTCTACTGAGAACCAAACTGTTGTGGTCAGCCTAAATACAATATAGGTAATTATATTCCACAATTACCACAATTAGCCGAGATTGGGTGGCAGAGCCGGTGGTTGGGAGGCGGGACTAGTGGTTGGGAGGCGGGGCTAGTGCTGGGCCGACTTCTACGGTCTGTGCCCTGAAAATGGCAGAAACAAATCAAGGTCAGGTATACACAAAAAGTAGCACATATGAGTTTATCTTGTTGGGCAGACTGGATGGACCGTGCAGGTCTTTTTCTGATGTCATCTACTATGTTACTATTACTATGTTACCACTGATCAGATTTGCATGCCACACACTGCGTGTGTGACCCCCTAAGCCACAAGTCACATTTACCCTTGGATTTAGGTTTTCATGGATGAAGTCTTGTAGTGTTCAGTACATGTGGCATAACCCACCCCACATTCCAGGAACAGCCAAGTTCTTGCTCATAAGTCTCTTACAGGCTTCCTCCTGCCAGGTGTTGGGTCCCTGATGACACTGTGTTCCTGGGCCCCATGCTCTTTTATATTTTATAGAAAGCTCCACAGCATTTTCTCATCTGCTTTTCTTGGCAATGGGGAGTTCTTGCCCCTGTTATTATCAGCACTAAAGCAGATAATAACAGGTTATATGAGTACTAAGGTGGACGAAAGCAAGGCAAGCGTCTATTGGCAAAGACATCTGTGTGCAGAAACTCTATTCTCTGAAGCTTACGGGATCCCTCCCTCCCAGCTGTTCTCTCTCCCCTACAGGCCAGGATTATGTGCTCATCCATTTCCCACAGGTGTTGGGCAGAATATTAATTAAAGTCAATAAGCAGGAGAGGGAATCGGGATGAATGGGTGGAAACACCTGTGCACAGGTATGAGGTGCTTCTATTCACCTGCATCCACTGCCAAGCCTATAAGCACAACAGAGCCTCAAACCTTCGGACCCTGCTGCTTTTCAGTGTTTGGGCAGTGTGGGGAGTACCAGGAATCATCCCCTCTTTTGTACACACCCTCTGCCTAAGACATTCATGGCACTTTGGGTTGAATTCTGAAAAGTGACCACAACAGACCTGAAACACGGTTAATCCTTCCACTTCCTTTCTCCAGGGATCCTGTGCAGCCACTCGTACAGATGGAGGCTTCAAAACAGCAATTTGTCTCTCTCAAGGCTCAATTGCTTCCTCTTCTGATTTTGTTCCTAAGCCTCCTTGTTTTTCTTGCTATATAATTTTTTTTTCACACACTTCCTTTTTTTTTTCTGGAATAATTCCAAGCTTGTTGTTCCTTCTGCATCCATACTCTACCTGCACCAGGGTACTGTTCCAATTTATTTTGGTGCAAGACTTTTGGTGTGATTATGTCAAAGAAGCTTCTTAGAACCTGGAGACTCTTATATCGCTTCAGAAATGAGATCAAAATCCAAACAAAACAATAATATTTTAATCATGCTGAGGTTTATTTATTCAAATACTCAATTTTCTTAAAATTCTGCAGTTAAACGTCTGTATTTGACCAAACATTTGATCATGTTACACCTATAATAAAGACCCATTACTTTTCAGATTCAGTTTAAAATTTTGATCATTGTTTACCATACATTCTACTATGGTGACCTTGGGTGTATCGCTAGCCTGTTTTTCCCTATTCTCTCTCTCTGGCTCACTCCGATCCATAAAGAACAATCTTCTAGTGTTTCCAATTTCATAAAAATCAGACTTAAAACAACACATCACACTGCCTTTTGCTATCTGATTCTCTCTCTTTGGAACTATATGCCTCTCAAGCTGAGACCAGAAAGCTCTTATGCTTGTTTGAAGGTAGGATTAAAAAGCTGTTTTTTTTAGATTAACCTTTGAACCCAATGTCCCCATGATGTACATTTCAAATATCCCCACTTTAACCACTGGTTGGCAGCACTTAGTCCTGGGACCTGGGCAACATATATTTATATACTCAAAAAATTATTTGATCACTTATCTTGAAAACACTGTAGCGGGGGGTTAGTGCCGAAACATATTTTGCCTTTGCTGTTTCAAGGCGTCCCCCTTATTTTGTACTGTGGTGCATTTGCATCCTGCTTATCAGTGGTTAACCACAGTACAAAATAAGGGAGAAACCTTGAAACAGCATAGGCGAAACACGTGTCGGCACTAACAGCCCCCGCTACAGTGTTTTCAAGATAAGTAATCCATCATTTTTTGAGTATATAAATATATTAAGTTACTTTTAGTAACTTTTATATATTATGATAAGGAAATAATAACATGACAAAACGTATATGAATTAATATACAGTATAAATCAAGAAAGAAGTCGGACTGATGACGAAATAAGGTGTTTCACCTCCTTTCACAACAGGGGTTTTCCCCCAGTGGAAGAGCACCTCTGATGGTCTGTTAAAGTACAACATATAATTGCCTAAATTATGCAGTGATAATAGTTTGTGTCGATTGAATCAGCAACTGCATAATTTAATATTTGATAGTGATGGCCCTTTATCTATGGAATATTCTAAATATTTACCTAACATTACATAGAACAAGAATCAGTCGTGTAGCCAGGAATTGTTAACAGGGGGTGCGTCTCCCTTGCCCCCCCTCCCCCGTATCCTTAAAATCACCTCCACTCCAGTCTTTGCCTGGTCAGATGCAGCGGTACTCACAGGCTACCTGCAGCCTACACTGGGACCTTTTCTTTGAACCGTTCCACCTTTCATAAAGAAGTTGTGTCAGAAGGGGTGAGACGGTTCAGAAAAAAAGTCCCGGTGCAGGCCACAGGCACCCTACGAGTGCAGCTGCCACTGCTGTCTGGGCAATGCCTGAAGCAGAGATGATTTTAAGGTACGGATGGGGGGGGGGGGGGTGTACGCAATACACTCACCTTCAGTAAATATGCCACTGACAGGCATATAAATGTTACTGCCTAGGTTGTAGAAATGCCAGGGGCTGTGTTGCAGCAGCCTCTTCCTTCTTGTAATTGTGGGAGATGGGGTCCCACTGGCAAGCAGTGCCAGCGCAGAGTTGAAGTCCCTGCATGCCCGTCTGAAGTGGAAATCATAGGTTTGTTTGCATAAACAAAAACAAACCTATGTGTATAGATGAATGGACCCTCCTCAATAGGCACCACCAGTAGGGCTCAAGGCACCTATAAATAACCCCTCCTCCAATACTGAACCTGTAGCAGTCAGCGATTTTGTTCAACTTTCTGTTGTCTGCCATGTTTTGTAAACATGTTGTGGTTAATTCTATAAACTGGCACTTCAATTTAGCAGCCTGATGCTATGCGCTTAGCGCCAATATTCCCATTACAGAATATTAGCATGTTAGCACTGCCACGCCCATATTAAGGTGTGTCCTCTTGCGCTATGTCAATGGGAGACGTTGAGGGACCCTTTTACTAAGGTGCGCTGAAAAATGGTCTGCGCTAGTGTAGGCACGTGTTTTGGGCGTGTGCGGATCTATTTTTCAGAGCGCCTGTAAAAAATGAGGCAAAATAAAAATTGACGTGTGTCCATTTTGGGTCTGAGACCTTACCACCAGCCATTGACTTAGCGGTAAGGTCTCATGAGTTAACTGTGCAGTAATCATCCACGCACATAGAATGACGATTACTGCCCGGTTTCTGCCGTGCGTCAGGAAATAAAAATTATTTTCCGGCGCGCGTAGCAGATGCGTGTCAAAAATGAAATTACCGCAAGGCCATGTGGTAGCTGGGTAGTAACTCAAAATCGATGCTCATGAGGTGCACGTAGGCGCCTATGCAGCTTAGTAAAAGGGCCCCTAAGTTGCATGCCTAGGTGCACCAAGAGGGGCATAATCGAAAGGGACATCGAAGTTTTGCTGAGGATGTCCTCGCAAAATGTCCCGGTGGAGGGGCGGGGAAACCACTATTATCGAAACAAGATGGACGTCCATTTTTGGAGGGCTCACATTTACCACCACAAGTGTAACAGGTAGGGGGGGGGGATGTGCCTGGGTCCGCCTGTCTGAAGTGCATTGCACCCACTAAAACTGTTACAGTTTAGTAGTTATTGTGAGCTTTTTTTGTGTTCGCCCCAAATTTGTAAAATCACTTTGACGTTAACCACTAAAGGCAGATAATCAAGTAAGCAAAGCCGATATTACATGAATGTTTGGGTTTCAATAGCTGGGCCTAAGGGATTGCATTATGTGGTGACTAGAGAACCCCTCCCCCAGCCATTGTCTTCTCAATACCCCCAACCAGCATAAGGAGCAGAGACTGGACTGGGGACAGGCCCAGTTCTGCTGGCACTAAGCCATCCTGCTGGCCCTGCCTGTTTGCCTAATTGTTTAAACTTACACTGGAAGCAGTGGCGTACCAAGGGGGGGAGGCGGTGAGGGCGGTCCGCCCCGGGTGCATGCCGCTGGGGGGGTGCCGCGCGCCTGTCGGCTCTTCGTTTTCATGCTTCCTTTGCCCCGGAACAGGTTACTTCCTGTTCCGGGACAGAGGGAGCATGAAAACGAAGAGCCGGCAGGCGGGCAGCACCCCCCCCTCCCAGCGGCGTGCACCCGGGGGGTTCTTTCGCCGGGGGGGGCGTCGCGCTGTTCCGGGAGGGGGGGCGCTGCACCCGGGGGGCGGAGCGCATTGGCGATCCGCCCCGGGTGTCAGCCCCCCTAGGAACGCCACTGACTGGAAGTAATTTTTTAACCAGGTGATCTATTTTGTAAAGTTTTTTTCCGACATGGGTAGACTTAGGGTGCTTGCTGAATAGCTGCGAGCCCCACTCAGATGCAAGAGTAATAGTAATTATTATACATAAAAAGCTTTTAAGGTGTGGGACATAGTGATAATGACTTCTATTCTGCTAAAAAATCACATTTTTTTTAGCTTTCTCCTCAAGGCTGCCCACACATATACTGCCAATCATTTTGGTATGGAAAAATAAGCGAGGTTGCTTTCTGTTTGGGGATTGTCCCTGCGAGACTCTGTTGCAGTTTATACTCATAATTGGCACTGATTTGCCACCTGGGGTGAAGCATATTTTTAAATATCCACCACATAAATAGTTCCTTTGTGCAAAAGGCAAACACCTTCCATCAGTTTGGAGCAGGCACTATTCCATACGATCTGTAAATGACTTGAATGCTAAGTGGTTCCTGCCTGACACTTACGGGAGTCAGCAGGCTTTGGGAAGGGAAAATTACCAGACAACTATATGACAAATTCTATACAAGTCATCTCTAATTGCTTTGTCCTAAATATTAAGAGCAGAACAGCAGGGAATCGGAGCTCATGGTCTGCCAGCAAAGCTTAGAGTCAAGCAGCAGTGCAGTTTTATGAACAGCACAAAATGAAGTTCCTCCACTGTCCACAAGTTCAACCACTTGAAAAGCGCTGGAACAATAACTTTTCCAATGGCACAGTTCTCAGGATCTTTTTTGTCACACTTTTCTGTGCCTTCTTGCTAGGGATGTCATTCACGTTTCTTAGCATACCTTTAAGGGGGCATTTTACTAAGATGTACTAAGAAATGGGCTTATCATGTTTTAATGTCGACTTTTCCCATGCACTAAGCCTATTTCTAATGTGTCCCTAAAATGGGGCTTTATTCTGTTTTATTTTTGCAAGTCCTGCACTAATTTTTTCCATTAGCATGTGAGATCTACAAAAAATATTGTGTTAAGCCTGCATTGTCCAATTATTCTGCACTAACTGGATAACACTTCCACTGAAAGGCAAAGTACTGCAAAAAAACTTTACTGCATTTTGTACTAAGCTTTTTCTCACGTGCTACGTGTGTGAACATAAAATTGATTTAACATTCATTAACCTATGAATTAATGCATGTACATCCCATTTCCATGCACTGAAAAGGTATAGTATGTGTGTGTGTTTATTTTTTATGAAACCAAATTGGAATGAAAAGGACACTGAAAATTTTCCAAAATTTTCAAAAACGAATATTTTTTGGTCTGTGTCCATCCCTACTTCTTGCCCTGGAAAATGTGGTTTATATAATGTTTACAAGGTCATTTTCTAAAAACTTCATTCTATGATGTCAATTTATTCAGGGTGTCTTTTGCCCCAGAGACACATGGGAGGTAACGTGGTGAACAGAAAAGGCCGTTCTCCATCTATGATGAGGCGGACACAAAGGTTGCAGAAGTGAAGCCAAATTCTAGAGAAACATGACTGGAGTCTAAAATAAACCCTCGGATCTTTTCATGAAAGCTGCAAGGGAGTCCTGCTGGTGATGTTGGGTGTCTCCCAGCAATTATTATCCCGCAAAACATAAAGACACAGAGGAACATTGTCCACACACATGTCAAAGGAACACAACAATCCCTTGAGTTCAATCTCTGAATTACTTTAGTTTGAGCAGTTATTTGTAATGTTATCAACTAGCTCCACCTTTTGAAAACAGGCTCACTCAGGCCTTGTCTTAGCTCCATTGCATGCATGAGCTGTTGCCTGCTTGAGGTAAAACCAGGCAGAGCCAGCTTGAGAGTAGGGCAAGCAGGATGGCAGCTGGAGTACTGCGCTGTAACAGTTGCCACCAGAAACCCTGAGTGCACATGAACTGGGATTTTCATATTCCCTGTCCCATCCCCCCTCCCCCCCACCACCACTATCAGTCTAACCTGCCCCTCTGTCCCAAGTGCATGCAAGCCTGGAGTGCTACACAGTTCCCAACTGACCCAAGGTATCCTCTCTGCCTTGGGTGGCTGCAGCTCCCCCTTTCTCTGGGGGGAATGTGGTTAGGTGAGGGCACTCCTACTCTTCTTGTCTAGGGTATCACCTAACCAAGAGCCTGCTCTGATAACAGGATGAAATTGACCTGTTCTGAAAAAGAAATAGAGCCAGTTGGTATTAGTTTGACAATTCTCTTGCAATTCATACCTCCAAAAACGTGGAAACACAGAAACAGAGAAAAATATAGGCAGATAAAGACCATAAGGGGCATAATCGAACGGAAACGTCTATCTCCATGGGCATTTATCTCCGAGAACGGGTCCGTGAAGGGGCGGACTGAACCGTATTTTCGAAAAACATGGACGTTTATCTTTTTTTGAGCTGGGCGTTTTTGTTTTTCAGCGATAATGGAAACCGAAAGCGCCCAGCTCAAAAACGAATAACTCCAAGACATTTATTCGTGGGAGGGGCCAGGATTCATAGTGCACTGGTCCCCCTCACATGGCAGGACACCAACCGGGCACCCTAGGGGGCACTTTTACAAAAAAAAAAAAGGTAAAACAGCTCCCAGGTGCATAGCACCCTTCCCTTGGGTGTTGAGCCCCCCAAATCCCCCTCAAAACCCGCTGGCCACAAGTCTACATCATTACTATAACCCTAAGGGGTGAAGGGGGGCACCTACATGTGGGTACAGTGGGTTTGGGGGGCGGTTTGGAGCGCTCCCATTTACCAGCACAAGTGTAACAGGTGGGGGGGGGATGGGCCTGGGTCCACCTGCCTGAAGTCCACTGCACCCCCTAATCACTGCTCCAGTGACCTGCATACTGCTGCCAGGGAGGTGGGTATGACATTTGAGGGTGAAAATAAACAGTTGTGAAACGGCATATTTTGTGGTGGGAGGGGGTTTGTGACCACTGAGGGAGTCAGGGGAGGTCATTCCCGATTCCCTCCAGTGTTCATCTGGTCATTTAGGGCACTTTTTGGGGCCATATTCGTGGAAAAACAGGGTCCAGGAAAAGTGCCCTAAATTCTCGCTAAAAACGCATATTTTTTCCCCTTATCGGCGAAAGGCGCCCATCTCTGATCACCCGATAACCACGCCCCAGTTCCGCCTTCACCACGCCTTCGACACGCCCATCAACTTTGTCCGCATCCGCGACGGAGTGCAGTTGAAAACGTCCAAATTCGGCTTTCGATTATACCGCTTTATTCGTTTTTGTGAGCTAAAAGTCTATCTCCTGATTTGGGTCACAATATAGGCGTTTTTCTATTTCGATTATAAGCAAGCATGTGTCCTATCCAGTCTGCACATCTATGCCATCTACTCTCCCTATCACTCCCTTAGAGATCCTATGCACTTGTCCCAAACTCTCTTGAATTCAGGTATTTAAATGTCTATCGTATCTCCCCACTCCTGTCTTTCTTCCAAAGTATATATTGAAATCTTTTTAATTAAGTCTGTCTCCATATGCTTTATGATGAAGACCACTGACCATTTTAGTAGACACCCTCTGGACCAACTCCATCCTGTTTATATCTTTTTGAAGATGCGGTCTCCAGAATCGTACACAATATTCTAAATGAGGTCTCATCAGAGTATTATAAACTGGCCATTCCTCTCCCTATGCATCCAAGCATCCTTCTAGCTTTCACCATTGCCTTTTCTACCTGTTTGATCACTTTAAGATGATCACGTATGTGTTATACAGGGGCATCATCATCTCTTTTTTTCTACTGGCCATTCTTCTCCCTATGCACCCAAGCATCCTTCTAGCTTTCACTGTTACCTTTTCTATCTGTTTGGTCACTTTAAGATTATCACATATGATCACACCCAAGTCCTGCTTCTCTTTCATGCACAAAAGTTCTTCACCCCTTAAACTGTACTGTTTCCTCGGGTTTTTGCAGCCCAAATGCATGATCCAGCCTTTTTTAGCATTAAACCTCAGCTGATAAATTTCAGACCATTCCACTCATTTCACTAAGTCCCTTCTCATGTTATCCACACCATCGGGGATGTCTACCCTATTGCAGATTTTGACATCATCCGCAAAGAGGCACACCTTACGAGACAGCCCTTCAGCAATATCGCTTGCAAAAATATTAAAACGAATCGGGTCAAGATCTGAACCTTGCTGCAAACCATGGTAACATCCTTTTCCTCAGAATGAGATTCATTTACCAATACCTTTGTCACCTTCCACTCAACCAGTTCCAAACCCAGACAGTCATTTTAGGGCCCATACTGAGGGCACTCAATTTATTTATTAGTCTTCTATGTGGGACTGTATCAGAAGCTTAAAATCTAAATACACCACATCTAGCGCTCTCCCTCGATACAACTCTCTGGTCACCCAGGTCAAAGAAATTGATCAGATTTGTCTGACAAGACCTGCCTCTAGTGAAACCATGTTGCCTCAGATCCTGTAATCTATTTGAGTCCAATCACTTTACTGTACTTTGTTTTAAAAGTGTTTCCATTAATTTACTTACCACAGAAGTCAGACTTACCGGCCTGTAGTTCCCAACCTCTTCCTTACTTCTGCTTTTGTGGAGAAGGACATTTTCTCTTCTCCACTCTTCTAGTACCACTCCCAACTCTAGAGAAGTACTGAAAAGGTCAGCCAGCGGAGCTGCTAGAACTTCCCTAAGTTCCTTCAGTTCCTTTGGATGTATACTATTCAGCCCCATTGCTTTATCTATCTTTAGTTTAACCAGCTCCTCACGAACACAGTCTTCTGAAAATCATTCAGGGCACAGGAGCCAACTTTTCAAAATTATTGGGTGTGCTAAGCACAATGGAAATAGTGGACACATACAAGGGATTTTCTCAATATTGGGGGTGCTCAAGCACCCACAGAGCCAGCTCCTGATTCAGGGACTACCACCCCTCCATTCCTATTTATGTTTGTCTTCTGTAATCCTGCTCCCAGGCCTTCAGCTGTAAGCAGAGAACAGAAATATTTGTTAAGCAATTCCGCCTTATCGTTATCAGCTTCTACATATTCTTCCCCTTCATCTTTGAATCTCACAATGTCACGTTTACACTTCCTCCTCTCACTAACATATCTAAAAAAATGTCTTGCCCTTCTATTTTACCATACTGGCTATTTGTTCATCCATTTGCTTATTTGCTTTCCTGACTCTCTACCATCTTCTCTTAGCTTTTCCAGATATTGTTGCCTGTCTTCCTCTTTCTGTGGTCTTTTGTAGTTTATAAAGGCTAACCTCTCTTTCCTTACCTTTTCTGCTACTACTTTTGAGAACCAAAACAGCCTCCTTTTCCTCTTACTTTTGTTTACTTTCCTTACAAAAAGTCTTTTTGCCTTTACAATAACTCCTTTCAGTGTTGCCCACTGCTTTCCATCTTCTTCCAGATGTTCCCATTCAGACAGCAATTCTTTGGGTTAATCCCCCATCTAAACAAAAGTTATTTTGAAGTCTAGAACCTTCACTTTTAAATGAACCCTCTCCACATCTATCTTAATATTAAACCACACCATCTGGTGATCACGCCAGATGATCACCTACTATAAGATCAGAAACACTTTTTCCATTAGTAAGCACTAAGTCCAATATGGCCCCATCCCATGTGGGTTCCATTATCAACTGCTGGGATAGTTCCTCTGTAGAGAATCCAGGATCCCCCTGCATCTAAAAGACCCAGCAACAGGGATACCCCAATCAACATCTGGTACATTAAAATCACCTATTAGTAGTACTTCCCCTTTCAGAGCTATATTTTGACTGTCTTCAATTAAACCTGTCTATTTCTTCTGTCTGTGGAGGCCTGTATATCACACCAACGTAAATACATTTGCCATGCCCTCTTTCCAGATTGACCCACAGTGCCTCTTCCTTACCCTATAGGTCCTGCAATTGTGTGGCTTTAATATTATCTTTGGGGCTGAGATCCCACGGGGGCCATAGTGGAGGCCCTGTGTTTGCTTGCCCAGGACCCATCAAAAGTTTAATGTGTGCCTGAGTGCATGAAGGGGGTTAGAAGAAAGTGTTTATAAACCTGTTTCTACTGATTATGAATGTGTGTTTTTGTTTGAAGAGAACATGTTTGTGCAAGTGTGTGACTGAGATTGAGTGAACATAAGAAATAGTCATACTGGGTCTGACCACATGTCCATCTAGCCCAGTATCCTGATTCTAACAGTGGCCAATCCAGGTCTCAAGCATCTGGCAGAATCCCAAACAGTAGCATGATTCCATGCTACTTAGTCTCCACCCTCACCCCCCCAGGGATAAATAGTGACTTCTCAAAGGTCTACTTTAGCAATGATTTATGTATTTTTCCTCAAGGAATTTGTCCAGTTTTTTAACACAGCTACATGAACTGTTTTTACCACATCCTCTGGCAATGAGTCCAGAACTTACTTATGCACCAAGAGATAAAATATTTTCTCCTATTTGTTTTAAATCTACTACCATGTAACTTCATGGTGTGTCCCCTAGACTTTGTGCGCTTTTTGAAAGAGTGAACAATTTGTGTTTTATCAGTTCTACTCCACTTATGATTTTATAGACCTCTATCTTGTTCTCCCTCAGCAATCAATATCAGTTAATTTTTGTCCTGACAATGAAGTTGACCAGTTAAAATGAGGTATTCTGGGGCGTGGTTTTACTGTAACTGGATGGCACCAAATATCCTGTTAAACAGTTAAAGTCTGATCAGAAAAATACCCGGCCTAAAGTTAATTAGACAAGTACAGCACGCACAGGGGTACAACATACACAACAGCAGTGCAAACTTCTCTCACACACACTTTCCCACCACAGAACAGGTACATCACAGGAAGCAGAAAAATAAAATTTCCTTATACTACACTGACAATTTCCTTCAACCCTATTTTGGAGATACACCTCTAGGAACAAACGAGTCATCCAGTCTGATTGTTTATATGCTAAAACCATCAACAACAGTACCAATTAGTGCCAAACGTGGTAGTTTCAGTTACCTGGACTCCTGTCTACAAAAAGCTGGACTGAGGCCACCAACTCATTTCACAATTTCCAAATAACTTCAGATGGTAATGGCCATCAGTCACTATAAATCTGAGCTGGACCTAGAGATGAAGGCCATTCCTTTGAGTCATCTAGTCCCTCATATAGTAAAACAATTTATAACTTTAAAAACGTGAGTGAACTGTGACACGTAAGAAATGTTTTCTCAATGAAGAGATCAAATTCATGAACATTACAAATTTAATACAGCAAAATTATGATATTTCTCTTGGACTTTCAGTAGACGTATCAGTTCTAGAGAATTTTTTTTTCACATTTGAAACTTTTTGCCAGGTGCATTTATAGGGAGTGTGCTTTTCCACATTAGACCAGGATTCAGTTTGGGACATTTCTGAATGCAAATCAGCTACCCATAAAAACCTTACCCTCTTGCAGCTCACAAACATAATGTATCTCAGGTACACATTGAGGCTACTGGTTCTGTTTACATCAGAAAACCACAGAGGTTCAGCCTGTTGATCCTGATGAACCAGGAAATGTTCCTGACATCTCTTCTCAAAATCTAATGAATTGATCCAGATTATGTTCAGCAACTGACTTTCTTATAGGACTTCCCCTTGGCCTACTTCTTCCCCTTTAAACAAACTTTGAAGATTCAGCAAGACTGTGCACTGAGAAAAGAGGGAGTCCTTGTTGTGACTCCTCCTCCTTCTGCAGTGATTGGTAGTAGATTTCTCAATTTGACCTAAACTAAGACCTTCATTGCTCAACTTGGGTGTAAAGGGAGTTGTAGGCCGTACAGTAGAAATGGGTTACGTAGTATATGATGAATGACCAAGGAATGATGAAAGTGAACAGAATACAAGAGGAATCCTTCCACCAACCACACTGATATCTTCAATGGTCTCACACTCATGTAGCACAGCCCCATCAAGGTTACCAAAATGGATCTAGAAAGTAACGATATAAGGTAGATATGTTAGCTTTTCAAGATGTGCGATTATCAGCTTTTTTTATATTGTAAAGAAGCATATGATATCTAGTAGAGTTATGGTAATAACTTACTCTAGAACATCTTCATTCACTTTCATCTACAGTGTACCTATTTGTGTCTATGGCTAGCTCTATGATTCCTGCAGGTCATTCTGTTCTCTGGAATGAGGGTTATGTGGAGTTAGTCAGGGTATTGTACTTCTTCCAGTTCCTATAACTGCATGCACTGACAAACATTAAGCTATAGTTTAATGTTAACATGATTTTGACAACTCTGAACAGACGTATCATGTATTTTACAGTATATTTCTTTCTTCTGCCATTCTCAACATAGAGCATAGCATCTCTGATCTCTCTCCCAGTACTGTATAAAAATGTAAGAACTGCCATGCTGAGTCAGGCCACAGATTGCCAAGTCTAGCATCCTGTTTCTTCCAGTAGCCAACTTGAATCAGTAGAAGAGTTGATTCATTTCTTGGAGCTCACTCCCAGGGATGAGATGATATTCCTAAGTCTATTTGACTAATAATTGTTTATGAACTTTTCTCAGAGAACTTGTTCAAACCTCTTATAAAGCTAGTGAAAATAAATACATTGACCATGTCCTCTGGCAACAAATTCAACAGCTTAACTAAGCACTAAATGAAAAATTATTCTCTCTAAAATGTGTCGTATCTATTACCAGTTAGTATCATAAAGTGGCCCCTAGTTCTAGTATTATTTGAAAGTGCAAATCATTCTCTATTTATCTTGTTTCACCTCAATTATTATTTTATATCATATCTCCTATCAGTCATATGCTCAAGTTGAACAGCGCTCTATATATTGTACAGTCATTCCTTTTTACCTACAGTATACCTTGCAAGTCAACATGTAGCTTTGGTGTGAGTCATATGTCTAATAAATGACAGATACAATAAAGTTATACATCAGTCTTATAAGGCTCTTGTCTTACCAGAATATAAAATTCTTCCAGGTCCAGGATCGTTTCTGCAACATTGGTGTATCTCAGGTACATGTTGAGATCTTCTTGAGAGCAGCAGGCAAAGAGAATTGTTGTTCTGAGAGTGGGAATTCTGTCTGGTGCCTCTAGCATGGTAAACATATTAGATACCTTATGGACCATTTGCAACTTCCTCTCTCTCCAAGCATAATTTGAGTTCCTTCAGCAACGTCTGCACCACTTCAGTACTATGGAATGGAATTCTGGACTCAGCACTAGCTCTGCTGCTTCCTAACACTCATGCTTCTAGACTATTCTCAGTACAACTGCGGGAAAGTTGAGGTCATGTCATGGACCAAGGCTTCTATTTCCTGGGGATGAAATTGAACCTTGCAAGACTTCCATTCCTTTCTACGTTTGGTCTACCACTTATCAGTAGCCAATAGAGCATCAATATTTCTCTGGCGATAGATGGCTCCAATTCAGACTATGGGAAGACTAAGGGAAGCTACAGGTCATTCATAAGACGTTATGATCCCTAGAAGTGGAACCTAGCTGTCATGAGTTCTGTCTTTGGCTGGATCCATTTCACAGCAGTTAAAAGTGTGGGTTATATTTTGTCAGCATCCTGTAAATACTTTCTTTGCGGTGCTCTTACTAAATATTTTTGCAAGCTACTAAAATAGTTGCCACAGTTCTTGGTACAATTATATAGATCTTCTTTTCCCAGCTGCTTCAATCTTTTCTGATTAGATTTATGTCTACAGGTATAATAGACTTGTTTTTCGCATTGATATGAATTTGTAAGCTTTCATGATCGTGACTTGTGAATGCCTCTCCCAACTGCACTTGTTGGAGATGGCCGAATGGATCTTCAGCATATTTATTTATTTACTTTAAAACAATGTGGTGCCTAAAGAGGAAGGAAATTATTTTAGTTTCTTAACCTTTACTTGAACTGATCTCATGGTGCAAGCATGGTCATTGTATTCCTTCCACCCAATACCAGATGCAGATAACATCAGAAGATTGACTACCTATAAGAATAGAATAAAGATCTTGCATATTGGATGATAATACAAGGCAGCTTTACAAAGGAATAAAGCAGGATTTTACATGACATTTCCAGTATGCATACAGTCTTAGAGCTTTAACATAGGATTAAATTATCTTTATTCACCAAATAAAGTTTTCATTACAAGTGATTTTGTGTGCTGTCTGAATAATATGGAGAATGAAAAGCATTCCCTGTTTTTTTTTTTTTTTTTTTTACTGAAAGCAGTCATTGAATACCGTCTGTATATTAAAACGTGTTTCAAAGGCAACCCAGAGCAAGTGGTGTTATCATCTGCTGTTTTAGCGTTCCATCGTGTAAAATTCTTTAAGCAGCTCCCCTCCAAATTCTCTAACAGTGGAACTCAGACAGCTACACTAGTTATGATGCGACAGATGAAAATCACACAATGAGCAAAGCAATCACAATCCATATCAGATTGCAAAGATGGAGGCTTATTGATGTACTAGTTCGTTTACATATGCTCACTTTACCCATGTGGAGGATAGTTCTATAACAGTGCATCTATTAATGGTGATGATTATAGCGCCAATTTGAAGTCTATTTTATAAAGAAAAGTAGACACTATAGCTGGTGTAAATGCCTGTGCTTAACTGTTAGCTAGAACACACGTAAATCACACTATTCCTATAATTTATATTTGCACTCCACCCATATGCACACCCACTGACAAAGTACATGCATACTTTTCCGCTAGTCAGTATTCTATAAGAGGCCATTCACTACGCAAGTAACTGACTGAAATATCTCCTTTTTGCTGCTGGGCTCCTTATAGAATTACACTCAAAAGGCCAAAAAGTGAAATACAAGAAAGTAGCAAAACACATTGAAAAATGACAGAGTACTAAATAGATATGGGATAATTCTTGCTATTTGCCTTATGTACTTTAGAAATATTAACACAGTACACAGCTCTCCTTAAAATCTGGCTGATTAAATGTTTCCGCATTAGTGAACGCTCCTATTGCATTGCAGTGCATCGTTGAAGCAGGCTCTTTTGAAGCTTGGGTGACATAAAATAATACACATCTGCAAATACCAAGCAACTGGATGCCAACATGCAGAAAATATCATTTACAAGGTCTTTGAATGTGAGAAAGTGAGGGCATTAATATTATCACAACTCAATGAAACTAAGACTCGAATTGATCACAACTCAACCCTTCCTCCTTATTCCCTGTTGTGTTTATCCTATACGAACCTCAACATTGTCACTCTGTATCTGCTATACCAGAAATGGTGATCGCTACCATGGTTATTATGTAAGCCACATTGAGCCTGCAAATAGGTGGGAAAATGTGGGATACAAATGCAATAAATAAATAAATTTGCCAGGGGGAATCAAGATGATGGAAGCTGCATCAAACATTTCCAGACAACGATTACTTTTGCCTACATTATGGTTAAGAGGAAAGCTAGAAAGAAGGCTCTCCCTTCTGAACTCCATCAGCCCATACACAAGGTCCAATGGGTACCTTTGTTTATCAGTCTGGGATACAAGAAGTTTCCGCTGCTGGAGTCCAGCTGTATCAACACTCGGACCTGGGAGATCAATTTTCCAATTCAGGGGTGATACATCACGGACCCTAAAGCAGCATAAACCTATCCTCCGCCTCACCGTGGCCACCATTTCCAGTCAGTGATGAAGGGACCAGAGAGTTAGCTGAACATCTCTCCTTGTGAAAAAAATTATTTGGCGAGTCTAGGGCCATAAGATGTAACAGTGAGGCTTTAGAAGAGAGTCCTTTGGGGCTGGATTGTCTGGGTTTGACAGGTGGAAACAGAATTGCTGAGTGTACAGACTTTCACCTTGAAGTCTATCTGGGAAGTTTTCTATGGTCAGTTTAGCTTATTGGCAGATAAAAAGTCCATGAAGTTAAACTGAATCAGCTACAAACAGAAGTGATAGAAATGAAACTTGCTATTGAGGACCTGAAAGGTAAATATCTTCTGCAGAGCAATTTAAGGATATCTCCAATCTTAACGTGGAAGCATTAGAAAATATTACAAGACATTCAAAATTTAAACTGTATTAATGTTCCCAAGTCTAAAGCGATTTCTCTACAGAAAATATTTAAGTATCTAGTGGAGATTTTGAGAGTACCTAGTATACGATACATTTGATCTATGGGAGGTATTATTTACCAATTTTAAAGAAAGATACATGTCTCATCAGCAACAAGTAATCCCAGCACTATTTTATATCTATCATAACTGTCACCAAGGAAAAGAGTATAGTGTAACTTCCATTCTCAATGAGCCATTGGTAACAACTTGTTTCACATGTGATATCTACTAATGACTTGCCTTAATCTTCATCGGCTCCCAATTATTATTATAGCAAACTTTAATCATTTATGGTTTTAAATTGTTATAAAATAAATAATGCCATGACATGGACCATGTTTTGTTCCTCCATCAGGGAAGGTACTGCAAAATGTAGCAAAATTCAATTATAATTCTGTAATTTTCTACAACTACAACCACACTACTATGTCAGGTTTCATTCTAAAGAGATTCTTTTTTTAATATACTCCACTTCGGCATAGTGATATTCTTCCTCCTGAAAGAATTTATGAACAAGTACAAGGAGTGGCCATGGGGGCGTCGTTGGCCCCATCTGTAGCAACTTTATTTGTAGCAGAATTTGAAGAATTGCATTTATATAAATCTCATTGGTTCCAAACACATTGCTTTTTGGAAGCGTTTACCTGGATGATATTTTATTTGTCTGGGATGGTATCAGTGAGTCTTTACATCAATTCTATACATGGCTGAACACCTTGACCTCCCATTTACAGTTTACTTTCTTGAACACGTGATTCATTTTTTAGATGTTCACATCTATAAATAACATCATCAGCTATTGACTACCCTATATAGGAAATCAGTGGCCAGGAACACATTGCTTCTCTTTCACAGTTTTCATCCATATAAACTTACTTAGAGTTAGTTTACTGATTAGCCAGTTCCTCAGAATGACAAGTATGTTCGACTGATGGTGAATTTTTGCGACATTCTAAAGACGTGTGGCAGAGGTTTGTTATGAGAGGATACCTGCATTCTGTTCTAAGGAAAGCTTTCCTTCAAGCAACGTTTGCCAACAGAGAATTCTTGCTTCTATATAAAACCTCAGAGGAAAAGGATAAATTAGTGGCAGTGTTCCCATTTACAAGATATATTACTAAGGTGGTAGAGCTTCTTTTTAAACACTGGCCAGTACTATCTCTATATATAAAAGGCACCTCCAACATTCTAATGAAGCCTCAGCCAGAAGTTTGAAGCGGTCTAGATATCCGGTTTCCCCATGAGTGTCTGCCCTGCCCTCGTGTCACAACATAATGACGTTGAGGGCGGAGCAATGACACTCGACAAATCGCGATCTCCCCCTACCCCTCGGCGGCCATTTTCAACAGGCAACTGGCATCATGGAGCGACAGCGACAGCCGCGGCCAGGCAGGAACGTGGATCTTTCCTGCCTGCCACGAACATTTCCTAAAAAACAACCGCAGTGGATGGAGGGGCAGGTGAGACAGCAGGGTCGCTAGACATGGGTGTCTGCTGGGGGGGGGGGGGCAGGGTCGCTGGCATGGGTGGCTGCAGGGGGGGCAGGGGGAGATGAGGGTCGCCGCTGCACATCGGTGGCTGCAACAGGGCAGGGGGAGAGGAGCCTCGCTGCTACACATAGGTGCCTGCAAGGGGGCAGGGGGATAGAAGGGTTGCAGGACATGGGTGGCTGCAAGGGGGCAGGAGGAGAGGATGGTCACACGACATGGGTGGCTGCAGGGGGGGGCAGGGGGAGAGCAGGGTGGCTAGAGAAGAGTAGGGGGAGAGCAGGGTTGCTGGCCATGGGTTGCTGCAGGGGGGGCTGGGAGAGAGGAGGGTCGCTGGACAGCAAAACCTTGCTAGCGCCCATTTCATTTCTCACAGAAATGGGCATTTTTTACTAGTATTTACATAATTGTTTTCAGAATGCTATGATTGCTTATACGAAGGTAGAATGATGGGAGAAATGTTGTCCTATAAGCATATTGATTATAAACAGGCAAATGTGATGATAGAAGGCAGTGGCATTCCTAGGGTCGCTGACACCCGGGGTGGATCGCCGATGTGCCCCGCCCCCCCGGGTGCAGCGCCCCACCCCTGTGCAGCGCAACCCCCACCCCGGCAAAAGGACACCCCCCACCCCGGCGAAAGAACCCCCTCCCCCCGTGTGCACACGCTGGGGGGTGCCACGCGCCATTCAGTGTCGTTTGTTTCCATGCTCCCTCTGCCCCGGAACAGGTTACTTCCTGTTCCGGGGCAGAGGGAGCATGGAAACGAACGACACTGACCGGCGCCGGCACCCTCCCAGCGGTGCCGGAACAGGTTACTTCCTGTTCCGGGGCAGAGGGAGCATGGAAACGAACGACACTGACCGGCGCACGGCACCCTCCCAGCGGTGTGCACCCGGGCAGACTGCCCCCCCCTTGGTACGCCACTGATAGAAGGTCACAAAAAATGTCAGCAATACCAATGGTGTGATCAAACTATGGAGGGTTTAAGTTGGACTCACCCTAAGAAGGGCTTTATCATCTAGTCTAGACTTAACACTAATTGTAATTCAAGTAACATCATTTATTTAATTCAGAGTCCTTGTAATTAAATCTATGTAGGACATTCTAGTCATTCAGTAAAATTAAGATTGAATGAACACAAATCAAGAATTAACAATGCAGTATTATTAGCTCTGTTAGTTTCCTACTGGATTCAAAAACTGCTTTCTGTGGCTGATTTAAAATGGAAAGTGATAGATCAGATTGTGTTGGGGGTGGGAGTGTAGTAATGTCAGCCAAATATTGAATTATAAAGAACAAATGTGGATTTTCCCGTCTTTATGCTGTAGAGGCAGAAGGGTTAAATTTAGAATTAGATTGGACATCCCTTCGGTGACGGTTCTACTAGTAGGTTTCTGTTTGGTTTAGATGATTGTTGATGAAACCCTCTGCTCAGTATGTAGCAGCGGCTAAGAAAGCGAACAGAATTTTAGGAATTATTAGGAAAGGAAGGGATAACAAAAATTATAATGCCTTTGTATCGTTCCCTGGTGTGACCGTACCTTGAATACAGTGTGCAATTCTGATCACCTCATCTGAAAAATAACATTGCGGAATTTAAAAAGGTACAGAGAAGGACAATGAAAATGATACAGGAGATGGGGTGACTTCCCTATGAGGAAAGGCTAAAGTGGCTAGGGCTCTTCAGCTTGAAGAAGAGATGGCTGAGGAGAGATAAGATAGAGGTCTATAAAATACTGAGTGAAATGGAATGGGTAGACATGAATCACTTGTTTACTCTTTCCAAAAATTCTAGAACTAGGGGGCACACAATGAAGGTACATAGTAAAATTTAAAACAAAATAGAGAAAATATTTCTTCACTCAACATGCAATTAAACTCTGGAATTCACTGACAGAGAATGTGGTAAAAGCAGTTAGCTTAACAGGGTTTTAAAAAGGGTTAGATAATTTCCTAAAGGACAGGCCATAAGTCATTATTAAAATGGAGTTCCGCTGCTTATTTCTTGGATAAGCAGCATAAAATCTGTTTAACTCTTTCGGGATTTTGCCAGGATACTGGGCTTGATGGACCTTTGGTCTATCCCAGTATGGCAGCACTTATGCCCTTATGCAATTCAATATTAGTCATTATTGTACTTATACCAATGTATATTTCCATGCATCAATGACTTGATTTTTTAAAAAATTCAGAAATAGGATATTTGCTAGGAGCGTGCATGGAAAAAAATTTAGTTGTTTTCAGATTATTTTCAGGTTTTTAGATGATTTAAGACTTTTTAGGTTAAAGACATGAGTGCACTTAAATTTTGATTAAAGCATCCACTTTACTTACATTAATTTGGAGATTTTGTGAATATAAAGTTTATATAGTGCACATTCTTTACACGCATAAAATTCTACAAACTGAAAGCATATTCCTGCCATGTGCATGTGTCTTTCCCAGCACAAATGCATGCTCCAGGCAAATTACAACTAAAACAAATTTCTTGTGGTGTGAATCTGACTTCAACTTATGGACTGGGAAACTGAAGAACACTCTCTACAGCTGTTTCCAGCTGCTGAAACTGCACGTTTACAGGAAACAGGAAATGCTACTAATTTTTGAGAATCAATAGTATATTAAGTAGAAGACACAGTAACAGCTCTTCCCGGGATTTGATGTGTATGGGAAGATCACTAAGAGTTCCTTTTACTAAGCGGTGGTAAGCCCACCTTGGGCTAACCACGCGCCAATCTGGAGCTGCTGCCAGCCCATCGCGGACACTAGCAACAGTTGCACTCCCAGTGTGCGGCATTTCCGGCACTAGCAGAAATATTAAAAAAATATTTCCACAGGGGGGTTACTCACCAGTAATCAGGAAGCACAGCAAGCTACCCGGTTACTGCAGGGCAGGGGCGTAGCCAGACACCCAATTTTGGGTGGGCCTAGGCTCAAGATGGGTGGGCAGAAGAAGCCCGCCTCATCCCACAGATGATGTGGTCTCTCCTTCTCTCACCTGCATGCCATATGGTCTCTCAAATATCCTCCCTCTCCCGCATACCTTTTAAACAGCAGATTTTCACCAGCAACGGGCAGCAACTAATACACACTGCTGACGTTGGCTCCATACCCTTCCCTCTGATGCAACTTCCTGTTTCCGTCTAGGCAAGAATACATCAGAGCGAAGGCTATGGGGCCGGTGCGAGCAGTATGCATCAGTCACTGCTCACTGCAGGCGAAGATCTGCTATTTACAAGGTATGCAGGAGGGACAGTTGTTAGGAGTTTTCGGCTGGTGGGGCTTAGGTATCCCTGCCAGCCACATTATAGCTATGCTGGTATTGGGTGGGCCTGAGCCCAAAGTGGGTGGGCTTGGGCCCACCCAAGCCCACCCTTGGCTACGCCACTGCTGCAGGGTTAGCGCGGGAGCCCTTACTGCCACCTCAATGGGTGGCGGTAAGTGCTCCCCCCCCCCCCCGTATGGCCATAAGGTAAGAGCAATGTTACCGCATGGCCATGTTTTTTTTTCGGCCTTTTTACCTGCTGTGGTAAAATGGCCTTCAGCATGTGGCAAACACGGTCTCCGCCAGTAGCGAAAGGCCCTTTTAACTGCAGCTTAGTAAAAGGGCTCCTAATGCATCGATGTATTAAGCCTTTATAAAACTGGCACAGTAACGGGCATTACCAGCAGTCACTACCTAATGCTTTAAGGGCCAACATTCTGAATGCAGCAGAATTACCATTCTTTCAACTTTTTAAATTCATACTGAAGCATACAAAGCAAAAAAGAACCAAAAACAAAACTAATGAAAGGAATCACCAGTACCTGGATATCAGAGATACACCCTCCATAGCCCCATCAAAAGGGCACCTTTGCTCCCCTTCTATAATCTTGCATGTAAAATTGTGCAAACAGGTAACAGAATAGTGCCAGTTATGCATATAAGTTAGATGAGAAATTAGCCGCTAATTGGCGCTAAAAACCCATAATTGCTGATCATTGGAGTTAATTAGTTCTAACTAGCACTACTTTGCAGTTACATACCTAACTGCACTTACCCACAATTCTATATAAGGCACCTTAAGTTGCGCGCAGTAATTTGCCCACATGGCCAAACTGCATGCACAACTTAATTGATTAACAAGTTAATCAACGCTGATAACTGGAACGTATCAACCAATTAGCATCACTAATTGGCTTTAATTAGAATTTATGCGCACAACTTTCTAGGCATATTCTATAATGCAATGCACGTAAATTCTAATGCACACAGTCGAAAAGGAGGTGTGATCATGGGCATGGAATAGGTGGGTCGTGGACGTTTAAGAAAATTATGTGCACTATTATAGAATACACTTGATCTGCGCCTAACTTAGGCGCAAGTATTTAGGCCTGGTTTTAGGTGGCTTAAATCAGTACACCAACATTTTAGGGGCAAGAATAGATGTGAGTGTATTCTATAAACTACGTCTAACTTTAGGCGGTTTATAGAATAGAGTTAACTGCATGGTTTTTACGGCGCTGATTTGTAAGGTGCCATATATAGAATTTGGGGGTTAGTCTCTATTCTAGAAACAACAAGTAACTGCAAGGGGGTGTGAGTTGGGAGGGACATGGGCATGCCCAGCACTTATGGCGCTCAAAGCTACGTGCCCATCTTTGGGCGCGCTTCCGAGATGTGTGCACAAATAAATTGGATAATCAGCACTGAACCATCAATAACTGGGTACTAACAACCAATTATTGATGTTAATTGGCAGTCATTAAAATTTGCACACGTGCATCTGGATGCGTGCTATTTTAAAAGGCACAACACCTAAATCCCATGACGTGTATCTCAAAAGGGGGCATAATCAAGGGTGTGTTGGGGCATTCTGAAAATTTCATGTAGAATTACAGAATACAAAATTGGGCGCCAACATTTATACCAGGTTTCAGCAGGAATTAGATTGGAAGCTCTGTCAAGCAGGGACTGTCTCTTCATGTCCAAGTGTACAGTGCTGTGTACATCTAGTAGTGTTTTAGAAATGATAAGTAGTAGTAGTAGTAGTAGTAGAATAAGTCCAGTGTCTAAAGGTTAGGTGCAAGATCACATGTGCCCTTCATAAAATAGCACTTACCCCCTAATTCTTTAAAAGTCAGCAAAAATTGCACCCAATTGGAGAATGCAATTTAATTGAATAACGAGCTAATTAGTGCCATTTATAGAATGTGCTTAGCACTGGGATCAGCACCTAACTTTAGATGTGAGGATTTATACCAAATAAATTGGGCATAGCACGCATAAATTGTAGGAACACCTTTTTGGAGCCATGCATAAAAATTAAGTGTAGATCCCCATGACTAAAAATACGTATGTAAATTTCAATTAAAGCCAATTAGTGCTAATAATTTTTTTTTTTTTGTTACATTTGTACCCCATGCTTTCCCACTCATGGCAGGCTCAATGTGGCAGGCAATGGAGGGTTAAGTAACTTGCCCAGAGTCACAAGGAGCTGCCTGTGCCGGGAATTGAACTCAGTTCCTCAGGACCAAAGTCCACCACCCTAACCACTAGGCCACTCCTCCACTAATTGATTATTAGCCCCAATTTTCAGCACTAATCGATTCATATTCAATTAAATTGCACATGCAAATTGGTTTATGCATGCAATTTGTAAGAACCATTTATAGAATTTTGGGGTAGTGTGTGTGACAAAACAGTGGGTTTTTAAACCTGTAAAACTGCCTTAATTCTTGAAATGCAGTTTTCTAGTTTAGCCAGCAGGTGGTGCATGTTTATGTTTAAAGCTATTACAGAGAACTGACCGTTCCTTCTTTAGTTAACACAGATAAGAGGTAACCTGCAGTGATGTGGCCAGCCACTTTTAAAACGTATTGTTCTGGACTCGTTTGAGTTCTCCACCTTAGGCGGATTCTTTTCAACATATACTCCTGGACTCTCATTGGCCCAGGAGCTCAATTCATCTAGAGTATACTGGCTTTTTTCTCCAGTCTTAGCCAGGGAGAAGAGAGAGAGAAAGATACCTTTGCTGAGGCCCTGTAAACAGTTGTGAGCAGTTGTGAGTAGCTATATGTCCTGATCTCCCCAGGTACTATTTAGATAGTATACAAAAGTTTAGATAGTGTTATAATTGATCCATATTTCAGTTACTTGTTATTGTTTTGTCGATTGCACCTTTTCTGTTCATTGTTCTAATTTTTCATAATAATAAAGATTTTCAGTTTATTGCCTCTGCTTGTCTGGACTGATTAAGAATCATGGTGGTTTGTGTGTTGGGTCTGTGAGTGCTTCCTAGGAGCTGTAGGACCACTAGGAGTGTGGCCCTAGCAACCTAGAAATCACTGGGGATAATTTGAGAGCGGGAGACTCTCCCAGAGTCAGTGGGAGAAGGGTGCTATGGCAGAGCACAAGTAGCAGGTGCAGGCAGACCTCAGCTGTGCTGGGGATAGACCCTCTATGTGGCCAAAGGTAGCCCCAGGCAAGTGGCTAGGTGTTTCATGACAGTGTGAGGTAAGGATTTTTTCTGTGTGGTAACTATAAGGGAAGATGCTGGAAACACCCCAACAACATATAGACTTTGCGCTTACAGCAAGCAGAACCAGCTCAATCATTAGGCAAGACTAGGCAGCTGCCTAAGGTGGTAATTCTAGGATATACATTACAAGCAACTGCACTCAAAACAAAACAGTAACATTCTAAACAGCCACACAACTCAACACCTGCAAAACAAAGTTTAATAGTTAAAAGCATGAGATCCAATTTTGTGTTTTTACAGAATTGTTGTAGGGTGATCATGATTGTAGAGAGAATTCATGGGCTAGAGAGCTGGAAATTAATTGATGGAAGTGTAAGATTGAAGTTTCATTTATGTCCCTTTTTACAAAGTCGCACTAGCGGCTGTCGGTGCAGTAATGCCGACACAGCCCACTCTCTTTGAATAGGCTGAGTTGGCATTGCCATGTGGCTTTGTAAAAGGAGGCCATAGTGTGCCCAGTTCTCTTGCACCCACCCTGAAAGCAAGAATTTACCGTGCTTTAATAAAATGGCCCCTAAGTTTATGGGCGGTGGTACTCGTAGCATGCATTGAATTATACCTTCTGAAATACCAATAACTTTCCAGCCTTGCATGACCTGCGTTAACCCTCTTAAGTATTCATGCTGGATGGTATATGCAACATTAAGAAGGCCATTACAATTTTTTTTGCCTCATTTGCATTAATGTGGTGTGAACTAGCAATGAAATGCATGCAAATAGTACATGCTAATTCACTTAGGGCTCCTTTTACTAAGCTGCAACAAAAAGTGGTCTTAGTAAACCCTTACACAGATCTTTCCCGTACCAAGGCCATTTTTTCCGCAGCTGTAAAGGAGTAGATTCTATATATGGGGCCTGAAATCAGTACCAACTACTTGTATTCTATAATCAGCACCTAGATTTAGGCGCCGATTATAGACTATGCTTAGTTATTTCACTGCCGATATCTGCGCATATCCACTTACACCAATGAAAACCTGCTGTAAATCTCAGCGCGTAGATTTAGGCAAACTGGGCCATATGCTATAACTAGGCACCTAAATTTTGGAACACCCATGAAATGCCCATTTCCCACCCTTTACCACACCCTTTTGCCTCCATGCTTTAGAAGTTCAGCGCACATCGTTACAGACTACGCTAAGCGAGTTGTGCACCTAAATTCTAAATCAGTACCAATTAGTGCTCATAATTGCTTCTTAAGTGATGTTATCAGCGCTCATTCGCTTATAAAGCCAATTAAGTTACGTGCAGTGTTATAGAACCTGCGCCGATTTCAGCACTTAAATCTAAGTGCACTATATAGAATCTGGGGAAAATGGTCAATTTTCTATTTTTTGTGTTAATGGCCATGCATTAATGTTAAACCAAAAAAGTAGGGTGGAATCCTCTGTAATGTAAATCAATCAATCAATCCATTAGTGGGCAGCCATTAAAAAAAAAATTACTGGGTGAGCACTTACCAGCACTCATTTTGTAGGCGGTAAGGGCTCACATGGTATTCTTGCACTAACCAGTTAGCACATCTACATTAGCATGTGCTCTTTAACACAGAAATACCCACTCTCTGCCCCCGACACACACCCCTCATTAAAAACATTTTTTAGCACACACAGTTATCATGCATCCCGCGTTAAGCCATTTTAAGCTGCATTAGGTGAACGTTAGCGGCTAACGCTGTTTAGTAAAAGGTCCCCTTACTACACAAACATTATCTAACATTCTTGTTAATGCACTTTAAATATGACCATTAATACTAACGCCTGTTAGCCAACAGACCCCTATATGTCTGTATTAGCAATTCTCTCTCTTTGGAAAGCAAGAGCACGTTGAAGTCGTTCTTAACAGGTCATCTAAGCTTACCTGCAAGTCAGAGAACTGGTATAAATGCACTAAGTTGCCAGGGTCATCTTAGTACTATAGCCATCTCTAAAAAAAAACTTAATAGGAGTAGTCTTACAAAAAAAAAAAAAAAGCTACTTTACCAGTCTACCACTCCCAACCACCAAGAACCAACAACTTCAGTCTCTGCTGGTAATTAATGAATGCTAAACAGTTCAGCTTATTATTAAATCTGTACTAAATTCAGTTTTATTCCAAAACAAAACATTCTTGCTTTTTGTGCAGGCACAATCGGATCTTTTCAAAAATGGCAACTCGTTCAGATATCACTTTGGAGCATGAACATCATAAGAAATGCTCTTAAACCTAACAGCAGAAAAAAATTCTACGTGATGTATAAAATTCCTGAGTATTACTCTGAGTTGTAATACTGCAGTCTAAAAGAGCGATGAACCCACTTAAACCTAATTAGAAAAGGAACTTCAGTTTAACTAGCCACTGAAAATAGACTGAGAACTTTTAAAAGTTAGCTTTAAACCTTGACCTCATTACTGTATCCAAACAAACTTCCTCAGTTCATGAAGCAGATTCCATACACTGTCAGAGAGCATCTAGAAATGAATTCAATTAAATAATAATAATAATAATAATAATAATAATAATAATAATAATAATAATAATAATAATAAAGCTGATAATTAATTATCCCTCCTCTTGGTGAAATACAGAATTCAATTGAGACATAAGTTGGCTGGGTTTTGCCATATATTTTCTGTTCAAACGGTTTTCAAGCTCCAGACCTTACAACTGTTGAGAACTTAGGGGTCCTTTTACTAAAATGCATTAGAAAATAAGCTTAGCACATTTTAATGCAGGACTTTCCTGTGCACTAAGTCCATTTTTAATGCTGCCCTAAATATGGCTTTTTTGTCCCACACTACTTTTTCCATTAGTGCACGAGACCTGCAAAAAATTAGTGGCTCTTTTACTAAGCTGTGGTAAAAGGGGCCCTGCGCTAGCGGAGGGGGTTGTTTTTGCCACGTACTGCAATGGGTAAAAAGGCTAAAAAAAAAAAAAATGGCCACGCGGTAAGATCACACTTACCATGTGGCCATGTAGGGGGAGCACTTACCGCCACCCACGGAGGTGGCGGTAAGGGCTCCCGCGCTAACCCAGTGGTATCCGGCCAGTGTGCGGCATTGCCCGATGACCACCGGGTAACCCCTTGCGGAAATATTTTTTCAAATTTTTCCACTAGTGTCGGAAGTGTCACACACTGGGGATGGAACCACCGCCGGCGCCCGTGTCGAACCAGCAGTGTTCCGGATTGCCGCCCAATAAGCCTGCGGTCGGCTTACTGCTGCTTTGTAAAAAGGGCACCTTCATGCGGGAACACTTAGCACCTCATATTTAGCATGGTAAAATTAACACAGGAGCACTTACCACTGCTCCTGCACGCTAGCTGGTTAATGCAGATGCACCCATTCTGCAGCTATGGCATGCTCTCTTGCAAAAAAATATTCTTTACAACTTCATTAATGCATGCTTAGCATGCGGAAAAGGCAAAATTACCAAAAAACGCTTTAACGTGTGTTGTGCTAAGTGTTTTCTCATGCACTAAGTGCATGTTAAGGCTTAAAGGTGGTAAATAAATCCTAATAAATAAATTAATGCCTTTTAGTAAAAGGGCCCCTTTGGAACAGAGCAACAAAGTAGAGAAGACTGGGTGAGGGCAGAAAGCAAAACAAACTTCAGTAAATTGTAGTGCAACTCTTTCATTATAATGACGTGTCAGGTCACCATGGAACCTCTTTTGTATTCCCACATTTTTGAGAAGTTTGCACTGCTCTATTACAGTTCTCCAGTGTACACCTAGTACCCTGTTGAGACCCACTGTGTAACCCTGAGTCATGAAACTATTAAACTTGAATGCAGATCATACAAGAACGATGATACAGGGCAAACCTGAGCACAGGGCAGTCAGGCTGTAGGGCTATGAATAGATAGATAGATAGATAGATAGATAGATAGATAGATAGATAGATAGATAGATAGATAGATAGATAGATAGATAGATAGATAGATAGATAGATAGATAGGTTTAAATTAAACTGACAGCAAAGCGTGTCATATCATTTGAAAATGGATGAGATCTCATTTCGGGCTGGATCCTCTTCTTGAGTGAGCCCCAAAGAGAACAGTTACCCCATATTACTGTGGTTCCCAAATGTATATTCCAATTACGGCCAACTCCCAAAATGAAAAAAAAAAAAATCAGTGAAACCATCTTTTCTGAGACTTGAGATAAATAGAACTGTTTCTCTAAAGAAAATGTATCAGTTTTGCAATGAGTGCCACGTTAACAAGTATATACAAGTATGCATCCTACCTTCTTTAAAACTAGAGAGAACAATAACCCACATTTCAGACCAATCAACAAATATTTGGAGAAGCCTGACTTTCTAACTTTTTTTTCTTTCATAAAATCCTATAAAACATTACATCAAGTCGAACAGATTACTAAACGATACCCTACAGCTGACTCTTATCAAACTCCATAAAAAGCAGTACATGATGAACAAGTCAGACATTACACAAGTATTTTCAAGGTTCTGAGTCAAAAAGTTCTATCCATGAAAAATTCACCAAAATCGCTCCTTGCACCCTGAAATATTTCAGCTTTCTCTGGCTTGCTAGAGAAACAAACCCAGAACTTTATATTTTGCTATAAAGGAAGCAGTTTCCAGACCATCTGATTAATCTTTTGGAGCCTGGCTCAGGCCATTCCCAGGCAGGCAAAAAATGTATTACTTTAATGGAAATTCTGAATAAAACCAAGCGGAGAGCAAAGGCTTAAAAATTAGATAATACAGCAAGGAATAGAAAGTGTAAATGTCCTTTTCACATTTTAGATGAACGAACCTTCAGTCTAAAACCTCAGCCTAATTAATGATTAAAAAGTAAAAACTCTTGCTCTCTCTGGCTATCTATTACTTAGGGGTAATTAAGTTGTCGGTCTAGGATTTTTATATAGATCTTTTTCGCGCTACTGTATCGTTAATCTTTCATTTTTAAGATTGATTTGCATAACATGAATCATATTCAGTTGTATTTATAGATGTAAATCATTTCTACCTGACTTTATTATGAAATGAACTCCAGAAGTTTAGTCTAAATGCTTAAGTAATGCAGAAAACAAGAAAAACAACTTCAAAACAAATCATTTTCTGGTAAAAGAAAGCCACGCCTATTCAGAAAACACATTTCTGCATATCTTCATATTTTTCACGTCTTTTTATCCCTTTGATTAATCAGCATTTTTTTTCTGTATTTGCTTTAGTTTTTTCTTATTTCATTGTATCCTTGCTGGGGCGGGGGAGAGCGGTAAATTAGTTATTTACTATGACAGTCTTTGATTTATTAAACTTGTAAATTGTTTGGCTGACATAAAACCTCTACATATACAGGAAATACCGACATCTGCACCAGCTTGTCTTTTAAAATATATTCTGAATGTTCATATTGAGGGATTATTTTCCTAATTTAATATTTAAATCTGTAGAATGAATTATCTCTGTCTGGACGTAATTTTGTGATGAGGGTTTTACCGTGTGTTTGTGTGTGTTTTTATCTAGTATGTGATCATTATCAGGAAAACATCCTTTCTGAAAATGAAAAATAACCGTCTAGAAAAAGATCTGCTACTAAAAACCTTCTAATTCTTAGTTTTGTTCATTCAGGAGCAGTTCACTTTTCAGTTACTTGCCAAGACATTTTACAATAAACAGAATGGATTGAGTCGCCAGATCTGGATTTCTGGAGAGTCATTTCCATAAACTAATAATTACCATTATTTGAAGGATCGTGCTCCTTGGTCCATTTTTTCCCCTTTGCTTTCAGTAAAGTTATCTCCTTCACAGACACAAGAGTCGAAATTAACTCTGGGATCTGCGAATCTTAGCCCTCAGTTCAGGGGGAAAAGTGGCCAGTGAGTGGCACTGGAAACCCATAAATAAAGCCAGCAGACTTAAATACGAAAGAGGTGGATTAGAAGAGGGGATACAATGTATCATTACTTGTCCTCATACAACCAAATCCCTTTTCCTCACTCACCTGTACCAGTCGAAGCCCTTCTCATAGTTCCGATCAAAGAAATGCGGCTCTGCGCCCACCGCCCTGATGTCCGGATGCACCCGGAGAAACTCCAGCAGCGCCCGGGTGCCCCCTTTCTTCACCCCGATGATGATGGCTTGAGGCAGCTTCTTACTGCCCTCTCCCAGCAGTGTCAGCGTACTGACCGGCTCGCTGCCAGCCCCCGAGCCACCAGGTGCCATGCTGCGCCCGATCCCTGGCTGCCCCCGCTGCAGCAGCCGCTTCCTCTTCACCGACTGCCCCTGGCCGAGCTCTGACACCAGGGATCCCCCTTCCTCCTCCTCGGAGCCCCCGATGATAGGGCCGGGCATGGTGTGGCAGCGATCGGCCAGGCAGTAGAAGACATACAGTGACATCAGCAGCGAGCACAGCATCAGCACGAACTTCTTAAAAATGCTCCGGGGCAGAGGCTCCGAAATGGTCGCACCCAATGCCATAGTAGCCCGAGGCATGGGAAGTTCGCCATGCTAGGCGATGCAAAATGCCATAGCATAGAGGAGGGGAACTTGCTCCTGATGTGTCCCCTGCCTAAACTCCCATCCAGGTCACACCATGGCTTCCCTGGGACCTGGGAAAGTTCAGCTGGGAAAATACTTAGCATAGGAAAGGTCTGGGGGGGGGGGGGGGAGAGGTTTGCACGTAACACTGTGTGTGTTTTGGGGGGAAGGGGGGGCACTAGGAAACAAGGCGATGTGCCACCGATTGCATTGCAAGAAGGATGCTCCCAAATATCGTTTGCCAAAAGCAACAGCACACGCGCTTTTACAACCACAAACCCAGCTGTTCGTGCCCAGCAAGATGAATCCTAACGCCTGCCTATTTCCCTGCTCTCCTCCAGGAGCTGGGAGGGCTTATTTCAAAATAATAATATTGATCCATCCCACCTGGCATTAGAAAACCTAATGCTTGCTTGCATGCATGCAGTAAATCTCCTGGCTGTATCAGCTTAGTGACCTCCCACGGTCTCCTTCTGTCACCTGGAAGCTAAGCATTCCAGCATTCTTGAGCCTTTGCAGAATAACAAAAAAAAAACAGAACAAAGTATTCCAGCTTGCAGGGTAAATCTTGTCTGCGCTCCCCCTGCTGACTGTAGGGTCCTCTCCTCTCCCTTTATCCTCTAGTTTGTTTTCCTGTGCCGGTATTGGAGCCTTCGCGTTTCCTGAGGACCGACTCCTGCTGTTACCGGCTGCCCATGAGCCCTGGAGCCGCCGCAGCTGCCCACCAGCAGCTCCTCCCTTGCAAACTTCTCAATGACGTCATACAATGACAGGTAAACGTTCCAATGGCCAAAGGGAAGCAAGGTAGAACGCCCGCCTAGGGGTGTGCAATCCCACCTGTGCTCCAATTGGAACGTGGATGGGCTGGCACTCCTGTTGACACGCCCCTTTCGTAAGCTTCTTCGAAGCGCTGCATTCGCCCTCGCTTCTTAGGTCTGTTTTGCTTTGGTGATCCAGACCTACCTGATAGTTTAAACTAGTAATGGTGTTTGTTTATGGACGAATTAAAAGGCTGTGGCATAAAATAGCAGTGCTTTATCCCTTTTTTTAAAATCCTCAGGAGTCCGGCTAATTGCAGCTAATCCTCTTAATTCTTTCATTAGCTTTCGTGATCTGTCTCCCGTTGAAGCGAGAGAGGGGCGTCCTCTCATACCCTCAGGATCTAGCTCAGTAAGAGATGGGCAGCAAAGAGCAGATGACTCTGTTTATCTCGGGTCTGCAGGAACCTTCTACCTTCCTTGAGCTGGAGAAGCAGGGCTAGTTAAGGCAGCTAACCTTTCCTCAACTGCTAGATTTCCTTTTATTTATTGCATTTGTACCCCACATTTTCCCACCTATTTGCAGGCTCAATGTGGCTTACATAGTACCGTCAAGGCAATTGCCCAGTCGGTTCATAACAGATATAAGGTTGTATAGTTATCGTATCGTATGAGTTATAAGTAGAGGGTCGCAAGGGATACAGATTGGGTGTTGTCCAGTACGATTATAGTCATGCTGTGTTGCTGGGTGAAGAGGTTTTACCTTCCTTCAAGCTGTTTCGCTCCTTTTGGGGGCCCATGCAGCAAGGCTCATGGAAGAGCTGTGCACAGATGATGTCTGAGCTTCTGCCTTCTATTGCAAGCTATACTATGCCTTGCAGAAAGCTAAATATGTGCAGATTTTATGTGTGGAAAACAGGGCCTCCAAGAGACTGAGCCGGGCCCGGGGCAAGGCCGCCCCCGGGGCCCTGCCCCCCCCCCCCCCGATGTCCTCATCCTCGCCGCCCCCCTCCGTCCACCACTGGACCGGGCCCCCCTGAATTCAAATCATAGCACCTCACCTTGACCTCGCTCCGTGTGAAAGAAGCACAGCAGCGGCAGTCTGCAGATCGCCTCCCTTCGGGGCTTCCCTCCCTGTGTACCGCCCTCCCGCAAGTTATGTCAGACAAGGGCGGGACACAGGCAGGAAAGGCCCGAAGGGAGGTAATCTGCAGACTGCCGCTGCTGCGCTTCTTTCACATGGAGCAAGGTCGAGGTGAGGCCCAGCCCGGTGGTGGACGGAGGGGAGCGGGTGGAAGGGACTGCGGCGCCGGGCCCCCCCTTGGAGGCCCGGGCCCGGGGAATTTTGTCCCCCCTGCCCCCCCTCTTGGCGGCCCTGGTGGAAAACTTGTAACTAATGGGATGGGAGGAAGTGTGCCAGACATGCACACAAAGGTTTTGTGGTAGCACAGCTTTCACGTGCAAGTGTGTACAAAACCAAAAGTGTGAGCAGCAGTGGAGTACCTAACTTGGCACCTGGGGGAGAGCACCTCCCCCCCCCCCCCCCCCCCCCGTTGCCACTCCCTCACTCCAGGAAATAAGTAGGTACACAGAGCAGTCCCACTGTCAGCTCTGTCGATCTCCTGCCCTGGAACAGGAAGTTGACATGAGGGGACAGGAGACTGGCAGAGACAACAGCCGCGTAATTGCTCAGTGCACCCACCTTAGTACCTGCATCGAGGTGGACTGTACCTATTGCTCCACCCTTGGTACGCCACTGACAAGCAGCAGTATTGGGATCTGTTTTATGCCTATAAATATCAGCCTTGCAAAAATTTATGGGTGGGAAATATTTCCAAGGCTCATATCTAGGCGCAGAAGAACTTTCGATTTTGTTTGAACATGAGCTAATCACTTAGAAACCGCACAAAAATTTAGGCACCATTTAAAGAACAGTCCCGTGGATCATGGGAAGTGGTTCCTCCTGAAGAAGCACCATGAAATGCGGTGATGCATAGAGGAACTGATGACCAGTTAACTACTTGATTTATTTTGAAGGTTCACCAGGAAGCCTCTCAGCTACACTCAAATGTCAGCAGTAACATCAAACGGAAGTCCAGAGTTGCATAGTGACAACGTTCAGGAGTAGAAATCAGAGTTCGAATGTCATATACCAGCAATTTAAACATCATAGGGAGTATATCATGAAATAACTGCAGTGTGGACAAGAACATTGAGATAAGTGGCAAACGTACTGTGCACGTTTAAAAGTGTCTTATGTGATACGGCACTGAGTAGTGCTTTGAAAAAAACTTGATATAAAAGACTCTTTCAGACATATAAAGCAAGTTGCTACAAGTCGGGGATACAACAGTATATATACAATGATATACTATGTCATAATTTAATAAGTTATCAAGTGAGGTGGATTGACAAGATCAATGTTAAAATTCATTAAGTAATGCCGATGTGTATTTCTGAATGGCATAACGAATGTGGAGTGAGAGAGAATTCTGAGTGAGCTTTAGGATAATATATGCGTTAATATAAGTTGATACAATAAAATAAGTATAAAACTTTAGGAAAAAATCTGGAGTAATGGATGTTAATTATTACATTTTAACTGCCAGACCCTCGACCATTCTTCTAAGGTTCGGAGATCCATTCTCATCGCTTCTACTCCCTCCAGGGTATCTACTCTTTTGGCTAATTTCGTGTCATCCATAAAAAGGCATACCTTTCCTTCCAACCCTTCGGCAATATCTCCCACAAATATATTAAACAGAATAGGCCCCAACACCGACCCCTGAGGAAATCCACTGCTCACCTTCCTTTCCTCCAAGCGGATTCCATTTACCACCACCCTCTGCCACCTGTCAGTCAACCAATTTCTTATCCAGTTCACCACTTTTGGTCCTAAGTTCAACCCTTTCAGCTTATTCACTAGTCTTCTGTGGGGGACCATATCAAAGGCTTTGCTGAAGTCCAAGTAGATTACATCTAGCGCACATCCTTCATCCAGTTCTTTGGTCACCCAGTCAAAGAAGTCAATAACATTCGTTTGGCAGGATTTTCCTTTGGCAAAGCCATGTTGCCTCGGGTCCTGTAACCCATCGGCTTCTAGAAAGTTAACTATCCTTTCTTTCAGCAGCGACTCCATTATTTTTCCTACCGCTGACGTGAGACTTACCGGTCTGTAGTTTCCCACTTCTTCCCTGTCTCCACTTTTGTGAAGAGGGACCACATCTACTCGTCTCCAACCTCGCGGAACCTCTCCCGTCTCTAAAGATCTATTAAATAAATCTTTAAGAGGTCCCACCAGGATCTCTCTGAGCTCCTTCAGTATCATGGGATCCCATCCGGCCCCATAGGGGAGTAAAATGGCCCTTGTGGACAAGGGAAGAAGATTCCTTGTGATGGAACCAGGGAAATCATCTTTCCTTTACAGGGGTGGGGGGGGGGGGGAGGGTAATGCCCTATTATAATGGGGATTACTAGACTGTTGAGCAACCCCTCCCTAGAGTCACAGGGGGAAGGAGGGAAGTGGTTGAAAAGGGGAGATTGAGAAGCCCAGCCCTATGGAAAGTGGGGAAAGTGCTGAAGGAAATGTTTCTGTTTTCTTAATGACAGTAAGAGTGGAGTTTGAAGTTAATAAATGTTGTTGGGAAGAGTACATGCTTTTTGTTTGCCACTGCCCCCCCCCCCCCCCCCCGGACCCTTGTGAAGAGGGGGCATTCTGGATGGCTTCAAGAAACTAAGGCTGAACTAAGTAGAGGTTTCTGCCAGTACAAGCATTAACTGTGAAGTGGAGGAGTGCTCCAAGTGGGAGGCAGGGGAACCCAGACTGTGAACAAGAACAGGAAAGGTTCCGTAGGAGCCCAAGGTAGTAGCCCGGAGAGGTACACCTTTGGGGAGAGAGTGCACGGACAGGGAGGTCTGATCCACAGTGGAGACTGCTTGCTACATCAGTGTTGCAGGCACTGCCATAGGATGTTTCACCCAGAAAGGATGGTTTATGGACTGGAGGAGTTTGTAAATACGTACATACTGTAGGATCTACAAATTGAATTAGAGGGTTTACACCATATCCCTGTGTTGGCTTATGACTTATTTGTTCAAGACATCTGGTAGGAGTGGAGGAGTGGCCTAGTGGTTAGGGTGGTGGACTTTGGTCCTGAGGAACTGAGTTCAATTCCCACTTCAGGCACAGGCAGCTCCTTGTGACTCTGGGCAAGTCACTTAACCCTCCATTGCCCCATGTAAGCCGCATTGAGCCTGCCATGAGTGGGAAAGCGTGGGGTACAAATGTAACAAAAAAAATTATAAATTAACTTGTTCTACTCTGAAAGGAGATTTGAACTGCCTGTTGAAGAAGTTGAGTAAAGTTCCTGTTTGCTTCATTAAAAAAGCCTGGACTGAAGACTTTTCTTGGTTTGAGAGTGAACCTTACTTACTCCTGAACTACCAAATAAAAGAGGGAGGGGAAGGGACAGAGATGCTAGAGCCATGTGGGGTGCTGGAGCTGGAGGGAAGGAAGGGGCTGCTGGAGGGAAGCGGAGGGGTTAGAGTGGGATGAGAGGGCGAGAGGTGTTGGAATGTGGAAGGGGCTGCTAGAGGGAAGGGGCAGAGGTGCTGGACCTATGGTAGGCTGCAGCTGGAGCTGGAAGGAGAGAGGTGCTGGACCCATTGGGGGGAGCTGTTGGAGGGAAGGGGCTGGAGTGGGAGGGGAAGGGAAGATGTGCTGCACTGGGCAGGGGGAGCTGGAGGGAAGGAACAGAGGTGCTGGACCCATGGGGGGCTGGAGCTGGAGCTGGAGGGAGAGAGGTGCTGGACCCATTGGGAGGACTGCTGGAGGGAAGGGACAGAAGTGCTGGACTGGGAAAGGTTGTATGTATGAATGGATGGAAGAGGGAGAAAGATTGCACATGAATGGAATGGAAGGGAGAGGGGGAAATGAATATAAATGGAACAAAAGGGAGAGGGAGGAGTACTGCACTTGGATATGAGAGCAGGGAAGGGAGGGAGGAAATGCTGCACATGGATGGAATGGAAAGGAAGGGAGAGGATGAAAGGCTACATATGAAGGGAAGAGGTTTGACTGGTGGAACTTCAGCATGCCTGCCATGAAAGGTGTTATTTTTGGCATGCTGGGGGGGGGGGGGGGGGAGGAGAGAATACATCGCCCTCCCCCTCCCCCTCCCCAGTGCATCTCTGAGCTCCCCCCCCCCCCCCCCACCAAATCAGAGGGCTGGCTAGGCCCCTGATATCCAGTAAGGTGTACCTGCCCATTCCATGATGAAGGCCTTCACTGAATCTGCAAGTACTCCCACCCACAAAAAGAAAAGTGATGCCCCCCCACCTGTACCATCACCCAATCAGTGGAGAGTTTCCATCAGGCCACAGACAATTGAACTCACATTAGCCAGAAGTGAGTGGGGGACCGGGATTGTTGGCTGCCATTATATTAAGAAAAAACAATTTGTTCCGAAGAAAGGGAGGATAAAGACAATTCCCTCTACTAAGAAGCTTGAAAAACTGTTCCCCCTACCCCCAACCCCACACCTCTGAGTTAGGGCAGCAGTTGGTTATTAATATATTACAAATGTGGATATGCTTCATCCATTACTGAAAGTAAGTTACAATTCTACCCCGACTCACCCCTCACCAGAAGCCTGGTCAACAAGTCAAGCCTTACACTTTTTGTTGAAAGTCAGATGCTCTTTCTCCTCCTGGAAATCCAAGGAACTACATTTCACCATCAAGGAATAAAGTAAACAAAAGCAGGTGACTGCAGACTCTGTAATCTCACTCATTTGGGAATTGCAAGAAGCAATGGTCACAGAATTCTAGATGGAACACTGGGAATCAGCAGGTCTCTCAAATACTGAGCCCTGTTATGTTCCAGCAATTTTAGAGATCAAGCATAAAATCGTAGGAATAGCAAAATAGGAAACCAATGTAGAGAGTGCAAAATAGAAGTCACATGATCAAATGCTTGCTTGCTCATCAACAACTGGCAGCCATATACTGAATGAATCACTAATGATGCAGTTGTGGTATTTCACAATATAGACTACTGCAATAGTCCATTGACCTGTTAGCACTGTATGGATCCTAGTGGCTCAGGGGCCCTTTTACAAAGGCTCGCAGAAAAATGGCCTGTGGTACTGTAGACGTGTGTTTTGGGTGCGCGCAGAATCATTTTTCAGTGCACCTGTAAAAAATACCTTTTTAACATTTTTTGCCGAAAATGGACGTGCGGCAAAATTAAAATTGCCACACATTCATTTTGGGTCTGAGACCTTACCGCCAGCCATTGACCTAGCAGTAAGGTCTCACGTGGTAACTGGGCGGTAATTCTCTATGCATATAAAACGCCAATTACTGCCTGCATGCCAGAAAATAAAAATATTTTGCGGCGTGCGTAGCGGATGCGCATCAATAATGAAATTACCACAAGGGCCACACGGTAGCTGGGCGGTACCTCAAAATTGACGCTGGTTGAGCGCGTGTAGGCGCCTACGCGGCTTAGTGAAAGGGCCCCTAAGTCTTTTGAGCAATAAAATGCCACATTCTCTCAATTGCAGAAATCTGTATTCCAAACATCAGATCTCAAGCCACAACCCCCCCCCCCCCCCCAAAAAAAAAAAAAACTTTCTTTACTGCTTTATTACATAGTGACACCAGTCCATGATAGGAAGTCTGAACAGTTCCTGAAACCAGCTCAGCCACAAACTCCCCTTGTCTGTAAAAACAAAAAGAAAACCAAACCCTATAAGTCTATAAGTTCTCTAGAACTATCTTTTCTACAAATGTTCCCAAAAATGGTAAATTTGAGACATGATGGTAAGCAGGGGTCGGGGGGGGGGGGGGGGGCAGGATGGGATTTCATATATCGCCTTTCTGTAGTTACAATCAAAGTGGTTTACATATTATATATACAGATAATTCAAATCTAATCCTGATTTATTTTTCTTTAGTTGTTTACCACCCATGCCTCCTTGTTGGCTTACCTATGATACATTGTGAGAGAAAGGGAGTGAGGAGATTGAACTGTTCTCATCTGCATCTGCATGGGACAGGATGCCACCAAGTGGCCTAGTTCCACTCTCCTCTGTTGTCTGATCCTCAAGTTAGAGGGAAGAGTGCAATGAAGCCAAATGATCTGACCTGCTCTATCTTCTGCTGTGCATTCTGAAGGAGGAGAGGATGTGATACAACCACATGGTTGGGTTGTCGTCTTCCATTTACTGTGTTGTGTGGATCATGATGTAGGCACATGGATTCTTCTGCCATATGAGTTGGAGGGGTCTTATTGTCTCAGGATGGGGGGGGGGGGGTTGAATTTAACCAAACCAGTTGTGCCTCCTCTCACAGCTGCTTCCTTAGGGGGGGGGGGGCTACAATTGACCCAAAGGTTTCTTTCTGCTCTGTTGGCTCTACAAGTTTGGTAACCTGTTTCTGTAGAAGTTAAGTCCTGGTAGTAGCATCCATTTTATGAGCAACATGTAGACTAACCATAATGCAATACAAATCTATGTCTGTCTATCAGCACATCAGTGGAGCAAGATGAGGCATGGGCAAGTACCAGTGTACCAGCAGGCTACATGTAGGCCATGCTGCACATCCAGGTGATCAGCCAGAACCATAATTTGGGCACACATTAAAGATTATCAGGCGGGATGATGAACGGCAGCCTAGGTCATAGACACAGGAATATGATTGGCTTTCTGATTATAGATGGTGACAGAGCAGTGGGGGATGGGGGCTGCAATGGGATCTAGTGCATTCCACACTAGGTAAACCTGGCAGTAAGGGATGTCCATAGCTGGGAGGAGAAGGGTGAAGAGGCAGCATCTATGTCCTGCAGATCTGTTCCAGGAAAAATAATGGGGTAAATATTCTGCTGGCAGTAGTCAGTGATTTTTTTTTTTTTTTTTTTGCTCGGATATTCAATGCCAGGCCATGTCTGGGCACCAGCATTTAATATCCAGGTATGTGTGGCTGGCTGGCACATAACTGGTTAAATTAAACTGGCCAAAGATAGGACTGCTATTTATGTGGTCTTGTTTGGCCAGCTAACTTAACCGGTTAAGGATTGAATATCGACACCTAACTGGTTGAGTGCCGACTTCGCTTGGACTCCGACCCTGGATCGCCCACTGAATAGCTGCTTTCAGCTTAGGCGGCTAGTACTGATATCCAGCAGCACTTAGTTAAGTGCTATTGAATATTAGTGGATAGCCCCATACAGGCAATTTAAGCAGCCAGGAGCTTCTTCTTCCCAGTCAAATCACTTTGAATATTGACTCCAATGTGGCATTTCAACAGTAGCATGAAGAGTTGGCCAGCAGCTAAGGGAAAAGCAGTGAACTACCTCATCAAGGATTTGGACACCAGGTGGAATTCCACCTACTTCATGATAGAGAGGTTAGTGGATCAGCAGATACCAGTTCATGAATTGTCATGGGAGGCCAATGTAGGTTTAGATCACTCTCTGAGGCATCAGCATTGGTTATACATGATACAAACTGTGCATGTCTAAAAGCCCTTCAAGAATGCCATGGCATCTCTGAGTTCAACCACAGCCACCCTAAGGGAGGTTATCCCCATATTTAAGTTGCTGGAGAAGAAGTTAAGGGTTGATTGACACCAGAGGTGATAGTGCTGAAGAGATCTTTCTTCAAACCTCTCACCCTTATATGCTGGCAAGCATATTTATTTATTTATTTATTTATGAACATTTATACCCCACTTTTTTCCACTTGAAGCAGACTCAAAGTGGCTTACAATGCACAGAAGAATCAGTTACAATTACATTAGATAGGGGTGAAAGAACAGGATAAGAAGGGAAAGGAAAAGGGAAGAGAGACAAGATGGATGGTGGAAATCCAGACGCTGAGATGGACCAAAGTGGCTCGAGCAGTTCACGGCAAGGCGAAGTTGCAACGGAGACCCAGCGAAGTGTCGGCGAAGTGGCTGCTGCTGGTTTAGCTACGAACGATCGTGGGCAAGACAGGAGCCGCTGGACTGCAACTGATGATCCAGACGCCATGGAGAGGGATCCACAGCGACGCAGACTCAAACGTTCCTTCTCCATAGTCCCAACCGATGAGGCCCTCCAGACCAGGGACAACCGTCTCCGCTCCGACGGACCGGCAGAAGAGAAAGAGCCGCACAGATGAGTGACCGGCGGTGCAGGCGGGGAGAACAACTCCGATGCAATGGCCAGAAGCCTGCCTGGGTCAGGGCAGCAGTGGCAGCGGATTCACTACAGAAAAGGTGAACAGCAGGGAAGAGGTGGCCGCGGCCTGGTTCACGAACACAATGGCAACCTGGAGAGGTACTGAATCAGCAAAAGAGGGTCGACTGGACGATTTTGCCAGGTTAAAACCCATGGGTGCCCGGAGCTAACGTTCCCCGTCCGTTTACCCGGCGGCCATCTTGTCATATGTGATCCTCAGTGAAATGGAGTATTGCCCTCTAGTCCCATAACATTTTGGAAGAATGTGCTAGTAGCTAGAGTACAGGAATGTGCACACAAGAAGTATAGAAGAAATAGGAATGAAGCTAGAGGGTGACCAAAACAGGTTTTTTCGGTCTCGGCTAAAACCAAATCTTTAGCCAAAATTTGCCGCACCGTTTAAGCCGAAGCTGAAAACGATGCAGCACCCCCCCCCCCCGAACAAAAGCAGGCCTCACTCCTGACCCCTCTAAACAAAATCAGTCCCCCACCTGTAGGTCCCCCTGAAAAAATTGGCCCTTCACCCATAGGCACCCCCTCCCAGGCTTACCTTATAAATCCTGGTGGTCTATTGGCTTAGTCAGGGCAGGAGCGATGCTCAGTCACTCCTCCCATACCGGCTCCACAGTCAAAATGACTGCTACAACTTCCTGGACTGCATAAAGCTCAGTCATACGTTTATGCGTTGTCATTTACGCAATTAAGTACTATCTATTGCACTTAACGGCAAAAGAGATAGCCAACCTCATAAACCTGGATATTCAATGCCAGCATCCGGACATGGCCTGGCATTGAATATCCAGGGATAACACTGTCTGAATATTTACCCTCTGATTTCTTCAGCTGGTGGGGCTTGGGGATCCCCACCAGCTCTAGGCAAAAGTGGAAGGTTTCAGGCCTACCATGTCTACCTCCCAGGTCTGGGTTATCACAAAAGATCTAGAACCCACTTCAGTGTAATTTATCAGGAAGAACTTGTTTAATATTAATTTTCTTAGCCAGTGTCATCTGGTGCCCAAACAGTACTTCACCATTAGGAATAAGACACCTCAGTGTCAACCACATAAATCAAGGTAAAGAGAGGAGAGGAGACTGTCATGCTGAGGAATAGAGCAGAGTCATTGACATTTGTGAAATCTATCTTTCTGCAAATGGTTTCCATATAGAATGTAATGGAAAAGATATTGACAAAACAGATGAAATTTGTCTTTTTTTTTTTTTTGAAGGAGAAACCAGTGGGCTGAGAATCAAAGAAACTAGTGTTCAAATTTCACTTTCCCCTTTATGACTTTGGGCAAGTAATTTTGGGAGTAATTTGATAATCGCACAGATGCATACTTTTCCTTGCAGGGGACTGGTGAATCTTCAAAAAAAAGGGAAACCATTCATGTGCTTCCCCTTTGAAAATTAGCCCAATAAATCTATATGCACATATTTATACCTCCTGTTTGCCATGCACAAATTTCACAGGTTAATTTATGTACATATGAGTGAGCTTTATACCGAATGCACATAAACTAATCCTTGCTGCTTGGTTACTCGGTTGTACTCTAATCATGACGGAACAGTTATTGTTGTGAACTGGCTCACTGGGTGACAAAGAACTTATCAATGAAGGAAATACTAGAGGCATTGTGGACGGTAGGACCCATATCCCAGGTAAGTAGTAGAACTAATAGCAATCCTGATGGTTCCAAAGGTGATAGCACGGTATTTCACAGTGACTGTAGAAAGGAAAACAGGCACCTAGAATGGCAGTAGCGATGGATTCTTCTTCAGAAATTATGCAGCACTAGAGAAGACATTTCAGAGAAGAGCCTTGCTTATCATTGTTGGGCCCGATATTCAGCAGGCAGTGCTCAGCGTTATGTCTGGAAACTCAATGCCAGGCCATATGAGAGCTTCAGCATTGAATTTCCAGGTTTGTGGAGCCAGCTAAAGCATAGCCGGGGCTACGGGGCGCCGCATAAAGATAGGGATGACTTTTTAAGCGTCCTTATTTATGTATTTACCCTGGCCAGTTAAGTGCTGAATATAATGGCACTTAACTGGCCACATGCCGACTCCAACCCTGATACACCTCCAAAATAGCCAGTTTTTATTTAGGTGCTAAGCAGACATTTTCAGCAGCATTAACTGGTTACATGCCACTGAAAATTACTGGTTAGCCCCAAACAGATGATTTAACTGGCCAGGAGCCATTTCTGATGAGTTAAAATCACTTTGAATGTCGACCCGATTATCAACTTCCAGAACCCCAGGACTGAAGCTTCTACTGTACCACTGTAAGCTTGAGACATGGTTCCTTCTCACTAACCAGTGTTCTTCAGTGCAAGGCCTAAGGGCCAATGGCGACTCCTGGATAACCTCTGGGATGGTCTCCATCATTCTGGTTGTTTTCACAACTATCTGCCTCTCATCCCAAGCTTATGACAGAAAGCGGGAAGTGGATTCAGGGAAGAACCGCACGTTTAACAGACAAAGGCATTTCTCAATAGAAGAAGAGAATGAATTTAGAAATGCCCACCTCCTTTTAGATAGCCCAATGAAAAGTCTGAAATTGGCCTGGAAGGGGTGGATGTCACTTCACACAGTGGTCAGCAGTGTCGAGGCCCTGCTTGGGAAGATTATTTGATGGCTCTCCTTCAGCTCATCTGGATCCAATTGTTCCCCACTTAAAAATCAGTGAAGAACACTGCACACATCAACACATTAATTATCCCAAGAGACTTCTATAAAGCCTTCCAGGTGATAAAGAAGCAAAATCTCTCTTATGGTGTGGTGCTACATTGTTCTTCTATTGGCCATCGGGATAAGTCAGTACTTAGGTAGTCAAAAATGTAAAATGACTCTGCACGTTGGGAACTAGGAGCAAAGAAACAACATACACTAACTATTCAGTTCCTCTCTTAACACTTCCCCAGAAGAAGAATTATTCCTCCCTCCTCAACTCACCAGGGACCTCCAGGCTGAACTGCAAGAGCTTAAAGGCATATGCTCTCTTTACAAAATAAGACATGGAGGGGCATAATCGAACGGAAACGCCTATCTCCATGGGCGTTTATCTCCGAGAATGGGTCCGTGAAGGGGTGGGCCGAACCGTATTTTCGAAAAAATGGATGTTTTTGAGCTGGGCGTTTGGTTTTTTTAGTGATAATGGAAACTAAAAACGCCCAGCTCAAAAACGTCCTAATCTGAGCCATTTGGTCGTGGGAGGGGCCAGGATTGGTAGTACACTGGCCCCCCTGATATGCCAGGACACCAACTGGGCACCCTAGGTCAGTGTGGTGGACTTCAGAAAAAGCTCCCACATGCATAGCTCCCTTACCACAGGTGCTGAGCTCCCAACCCCCCTCCCCCAAAACCCACTGCCCACAAATGTACAACACTACTATAGCTCTTAGGGGTGAAGGGGGCACCTACATGTGGGTACAGTGGGTTTTGGAGGCCTCCCATTTACCAGCACAAGTGTTACAGGTAGGGGGGGATGGGCCTAGGTCCACCTGCCTGAAGTGCACTGCGGTACCACTAAAAGTGCTCCAGGGACCTGCATACACGCAGGCCTCTAGACTTGGTTGCTTCTGTATAACATTGGCACACCAGTTGACACCTGAAGACTAATTTCTCCGAAAACGTCCTTTATTGGAATAACCGCCTTTACTCACAGTTAACAGCAGATCAGAGGTTGTGCCCCACTGGCAACGAGTCTCCCTGGTACTGAGATGAGCAGTAGGTCAGAGCTGGCAGAATGCTGTACAATGCCCTCTTTCAGCCACATTCAAGGTAAGAACTAAGTTCTGTAACGTGGCTAACACAGGAAAGGGAACTAAAACTGGCTTACAAAAATGGTCACTACCGCATGGACTACAACAGAAAACACAACAGGGCACACTCTGACCCAGTAGGCAGGGGGAAAAGCACCATGGGAGAAAAGCCTACCAACTACCAACATCGTGAGACTGTAACACAAGCTAATGAAATCACGGAGCCCAATACCCTACACCCACCACAATGCAATGCTGATGTGTCCCTGTACTGCACCCAAGAGCCACATCTGACCCAGGGAAAGGCTGTGACAGGATCGAACACATTCTGCTGTCATGGAGGTGGGTACAGCATTTGAGGCTGGCATACAGGCTGGAAAAAAAGTTTTTAAAGTGGGTTTTGTTTTGGTTGGAGGGGGTTAGTGACCACTGGGGAGTCCGGGCAGGTCATCCCCGATTCCCTCCAGTGGTCATCTAGGCAGTTGGAGCACTTTTTTGGGACTTGTTCGTGAAAAAAGGGTCCAAAAAAAGTGACCCAAAATCGCGGTAAAAACGCTTTTTTTTCGATTATCAGCTAAAGACGCCCATCTCTCCTCGGCTGATAACCACGCCCCAGTTCCGCCTCCGACACGCCCCCGTCAACTTTATTCGTTTCCGCGACAGAGTGCAGTTGGAAACGCCCAAAATCGGCTTTCGATTATACCGATTTGGGCGCCTTTGCGAGACAAACATCTATCTCCCGATTTAGGTCGCAGTATAGGCGTTTTTCTCTTTCGAAAATAAGTTGGATAGAATATTTGCAAACCAGTTCTATGCAGCACTTTAAGAGACATGTAAGAGAAAGTACTCGCTCTTGGTGGCTTACAGCCTACTTAAAACAGATGCACAAGGCATGCAGATAAAAAGATTAAAAACAATAGGAAGCTTTGGATTAATAGAGGAGCAGGATAGGCAAAATTATACTGGGTAGATTACAACTAAATTGAGTGTAGTTTGAGAGGGGATACTTGAGAAAGGCAAAATTTAAACTGGATGAAGGTTCAGAGTTTATGAGGAAATCCAGTGGAGAGCATAGCTAGAATTATTTATTTATTTATTTATTTGTTACATTTCTATCCCACGTTTTCCCACCTATTTGCAGACTCAATGTGTCTTACATCTTACCGTAAGGCGATCGCCTAGACCGGTATGGAAACAGATACAATTTGATGTTAGGGTCGGGTAAAGTTAGTATATTCAGGCTCCTAGGGATCGAAGATAGGAAGTAATATATAGTGTCCAGTACAGTTTATGGTTTGCTGTGTTGCAGATTGGAGGCATCTATGTTAGGTCGGTGGGGAATTATATTCATACATTCAGAATTAAAGTCTTTGAGTTGACCAGGTGGGGGTCAATAATTGAGCAAACCTGAAAGAACCCTTGGTTATGTGTTCTAAACCAATCTATAAAAGAAAATCAGAATGTGGCGAAAACATGAAGTTGTGTCAAAGGTGGGGTAGACTGCAGTAAAGGGAAAGTGCCAAGAGAGGCCACAGGCAGCATGTCGGAATCGCTGCCTCGCTGGTGACCCTCTGCAAAGCAAAATGCATTTTAAAGTTACTGTATTCCTCCAGTAAATAGAATTATATATCCTCTAAAGAAGAGACAGGTATGCAACTAGGAGATTAAGTTGGTGAAGAAAAATTGGATTTAAATAATCTTTCTATATTATTCGAACAGTCTATTACAGAGACTGTAGAATGTACTACTTTACTTATTTCTTTTGTATTTGAGCAAGACTTGAATGCGGTCTTAAGAGCTTATTTTCGTTGCTCACAGGGGTTGTTTCTTGGTCAGAGAATTTGGGCTTATCCTGATGTTACTAAATCTATGCAAGAACCTAGGAAGCTTTTCTTAGCAATGAGACAGGAGACCAAAGATCTTGGTGCTACTGATTTACTGAGTTACTTATTTACTGAGTTACCCATGCATCTTACTTACCCACATCTAATTGTTCACCTCTTTATACACTATATTATAGCTGTTTATCCATTCCATGTTATCATGTAAACCTGTTGTATTATGTAAGCCGCATTGAACCTGCTAATAAGTGGGAAAGCGCGGGGTACAAGTATTACAAATAAATAAATAAATGTATTATTAAATATGCTGGAACTAAGTATGTTTTTTTTGCCCTTTGAACAACTCAGGGCCTTTTTGGACTTGAAAAAGTTAGTTTAGAGGATTGACTATTGAAGTTAGGTGGAGGTTTGTCATACTGAGATATGCTTATCACCATTTTTCTTCCTTTGTATGACCTCCCTGTCTTTTGACTAGTCCCCTTTTCCAAATTATGGTCAAATACAAAGCAACCTATGCATCCAGCTTCTCCTATATAAGCACACAACTATGGAACTCACTGCCAAAAGCTGTGAAAACAGCCTACGACCATCTAAACTTCAGAAAATCACTAAAAACCAACCTGTTCAAAAAAGCATACCCTACCGACCCAACATAAATGCCTACACTCTGCAACACAGCAAAACCAAAGCTCGTAATGGACACTATATAACCTCTCCTCTCTTTGATCCCCATTGTGCCTGAACCTTAATCGACCACAACATCACCATGTATTTGTTTCTCTACCGGACTTGGCGAACGCCTTTATGGTACTATGTAAGCCACATTGAGCCTGCAAATAGGTGGGAAAATGTGGGACACAAATGTAACAGATAAATAAATAAATAATTGATATTACCTGAGTTATATGTGATAATATTTTTTATTTATTCCTATTCTGTATTGCTGTAACGTGTTTTGCTTTGCTTTTGTAATAAGCTGCTAACTGATTAAAAATAAATAAATTAAAAAAAAGACACACCAGAAAGGTTATAGAAATGTCAGATGGGGGTGGAGAGAAGGAGAAGACATGCCAGCCTACAGAGAGTCCACTGGAGACCGCCCCCCCCCCCCCCCCCAATGTTGGTTCTGCCCTTGGGTCATTCCTGTGCACTAAGGCCATCTTTACCCCTGGGATAAAATAGTCAATTTTCTGAATTTTTCAATAATGGTCATGTGCTAATGTGACCATTAGTGTGTGAGCCTCAACCACCACCTATTTTGTACATGGTAAGGATTCATGTGCTAAATCTGTACTCATCAGTTATTTATTTTATTTTTTTATTTATTGCATTTGTATCCCACATTTTCCCACCTATTTGCAGGTTCAATGTGGCTTACAGAGTTTTGTTATGACATGCGGCAACGGTAGCTGCACTAACCAGTTAGCACACAGCATGCCTACTCTCCATCCCAGACACAACCCTGCACTAAAAAAAAATATATATTTTTTTAGAGCATGGATAGTGCACGTACATGGAAAAATTACCACAGAACACCTCAGCGCACTCCGCAATATGCCATTTTTTTGCTGCGGTAAGCTCTCAGTGCTTACCGCAGCTATGTACGTGGGCTCCTTAATTTGCAAAAGCATATAAAAGGCACATAGGGATTGAAAGCGATAGAATCAGCTCTTAATTGTCTTTAAACCACTTTAATTTTTCTTTTTCTGTTGGAAATTCAGTTTTAACGCAAGGGGCTGGATTATGTCCCACTTCATTGGAGGTCTATCACATTTTATGACTACATAAATAGATATTGTGTGGACTGGACTTGCAGGGGAAAACTGGTGCTGAGCTCGTTATCACGTTATCTCAAGCAGTTCCTCTTTCTGTGACATCTAATCCTGCCTACACCTGCTAGTGCTTTCCAGCCTTGAAAGACAGCTTTCTCTGCCCTCCATTTGGTGCCATATCACATGTACAATAGTGAAGCAGAGCAAACTTTTATTACTTGCAGTTGGCATGAGCATCAGGGAAGAACATCTGGGAGACGATGGGCATTGGCACTGGAATAGAGGCCCATGAATTAATAAGAGCTGGTAAGAAGAGATGGACCAGGATTCGAGCACTTTCCAGCTCAATTTAAGTCCTCGCTAGAATGGGCATCTCAGATAAAGCTCCAATCTTCATCTGCCCAACCGAGGGAGATATTGATTTCCCGGCTCTTGTGCATTGAAAGGAAAACTCAATGAGTAAACACAGATTAGGATCTTAAGTGACCAAGACTCCAAAATTCCAACAGGTGACATACATTTGAGGCTCTCTGAGTTCAGCATCTTTCAAAAGATCCAGCATTTTTGGTGGTGTCTTTGGCTTTTAATGATATTTAGTGTTTTACCCACTTGTGATTCAATGCTTTTTTTCCCCCGAACTGTTTAAAAATTTTAAAAGATACTTTTGTTACAAATGTTTGAAATGCAGTTTGGTGAGCAATACTCATTTCTGTGGCGTCTTTACATTAACGACTTCCACTATGTGATTCAGGCTCAGAAATGGAGGATCACACAATGGAGGGGATGAGAGTTAGAGATTTTAGTTCAAATGTTTTATTGATTATCAAAATGTTAGGCAAAAACAAGAACAATCATACAACATAGTACAGATAAAACAGCTATACCATATAAGCAACACAAGAAATAAGTGTAAGACATGGATGTTTAGTTCCCATTAAACTAAAGAATAATTCAGAGGCTGTAGCAATCTCTTACTTTATATTATACAACAAAGGGACTAATGTCACTAATTAGACAGATTGTTGAGAGTGATAAGAGACAATTCAATGTCAAGAGGGTACAGTAGCAAAGTCAGAGAGTGGTTTCCAAATCTTTTCAAAGGCTACAATATGACCATTTTTCTCCCCTGCATGCTTTTCATACTGGAAGTCTTGACAAAATCTTGGCATATGGACACTACGACATCTTCAACAGAACAGTCACTGAATTCCATTTGTTAAACATCAAGATCTTTATAGATTACCAAACCATCAACATTTTTGCTGGGTGAGGAGAGTTTAAAAGAGGTGTGTAAGTGACCGATGGGGCTGAGGATGGTGGGAAGTGTCAATGTTGCCATGTGCAAGCACCAGAAAGAAAATGCATACTGTGGGGAAAATTCTAGAACATAAGCATTTAACATTTACATGTGTGATACATGGATAAATATTTAGCATACTCATCTCCCCTTTGAGTTATATTCTTTAGCTATCATATATGATTGAGGGACCTGTGCTCACGTGGCAGGCAGGTAGGCACCAGTGCATACGCGGTGAGATGCTACTAGAAAGTTCTCAGTCTCGCTAGTCAGTGTCTGCACTGGGCTCCGTTTGATGATGTCACCTAGCTGTAAGAATGCTTGGCCTGATGTCCTCAGAGAACACCTGCTACAGCTGAGTAACTTTGCTATATGTCAAAACAGAACCTATCAGTCCTTGCAGTTTATAAGGTGAATTTTTGTTACTTAGTAAATATATATTTCTTTGCATTACTTTTCCCTTTCTTTCTTAGCCTTTCCCTCTACACATATACCCATTATAACATATAGCTGTTGACCTGAAAATGTTCATATGACACATCTATGAAAGTTGAGAAGATAATCTGCAGCTGAATACAAGTTAGCAGATCCTTAAGGATAGGATGTATAGCTAGAATAAATTGTTCACTAAAAAACTTACCTGTTCAAAAAGGCATACCCTACCAACCCTACTTAAATACCTGAACCCTGCAACACTACGAAACCAAAGAACGTAATGGACGTAACTTAACTCTTCCTCTATACGATTTCCTAATATGTATGTTCGACATGAACCTTATTCTACCATAACATCACTGTGTACCTGTTTATACCGGAATTGGCGAACGCCTTTACAGTACTATGTAAGCCACATTGAACCTGCAAATAGGTGGGAAAATGTGGGATACAAATGTTACAAATAAATAAATAAATAAAAATATATTGTCCAAGCACTATTCTGCAAATACAAGTGCATGTTGGATGGTGCATACTTGCAAGGCGGTGCACAAAGGGGCATAATTTGAACACTTACACCAGCTCTATGGGGGCTTTTATTAAGCTGCGGTAGTGTTTTTAGCCCATGGTAGAAATCAGCTGACTGTATACGCCGAGATGCCCAACTGATTTCTATGCGAGCATGGCCATTAACTCAAAAAATGAAATATTAGCCATTTTACTGCTGCAGTAAAAATGGCCTTAGCATCTGGGAAAAACCCGCACTAGGGCACGGTAAACCCACTTGTTACCACAGCTTAGTAAAAGGAACCCTTAGAAAGAACTTAAATCAGTTTGTGGTAAATTAGGGGCCCTTTTACAGAGCGGCGGTAAGCCCAACACGGGCTTACTGCTCGCTCTTCCGGGACTACAACTTGCCCAACACAGCCACTGGTGGTACTCCAACCCCACTTGTGTGTCATTTCCGGGGGGAAAAGAAAACCCCCAGAAATGGATCGTGCGACGATAACCCGGCGGTAATTGCCCTCAATGGGTGGCGGTAAGGACTGTGTGGTCATGTGCGCTGGGTGCTTTTTTACCCGCTGCAGTAAAAAGGGCCCTGGCACACGGGAAAATTGCCCCCGCCGCTAGTGCAGGGCCCTTTTCCCCGCAGCTTAGTTAAAGGACCTCTTAGATTGTGAGTCCAGTAGGGACAAAGAAAGTACCTGCATGTTATCCTGTCTACCCTATTTCATCCTAATCATACATTATCAAACTCAACTTATCATACATTATTCAAGCTCAACTTCATAATGTTTTACTACCGTTTTGACATTTCTGTTATAAGACTTTGTATTTCGAATTACTATGTAAGCCTCATTGAGCCTGCATTGTGTGGGAAAGCGCGGGGTACAAATGTAATAAATAATAATAATATGTAAACTGCTTTGTTGTACCACAGAAAGGCAGTATATCAAGTCCATGACCCTTTACCCCTTTACCCTTTACACGGAAAAGGTGCCCACAGGGAAAGGCACCATGCGAATTTGCCTCCTATCCCTAAAGACAAAAAAAAAAATCAAGACATTCAATTGTCTCCTCACTGTGTGCCTGTAATATACTGGGGTCCAGGTTCTCATATTGCAGTCAGGACTTTTATTAATTTATTTTAAATAATTTCAATACAGTTTACAAAAGGTCCTTTTACTAAGCCGCGTTAAAAAATGGTCTTGGCACGCCCTTACACAGGTCTTTCCTGTGCTCTAAGGCCATTTGTAGTGCAGTTGGAAAATGGCCAATTATCCATTTTATGAATTAATGGCCACATGCTAATGATGTTGTTAGCACGTGGCCATTAACAAAAATTAGTGCATGAGTGCTTACAACCACCTATTTTGTAGGCAGTAAGGACTCATGCGCTAATCACACGCTAATCGGTTAACACATGGCAATGCAGACATGCTAACTGATTAGCACAGAAACACCCACTCTCTGCTCCCCAGAAAAGCCCCTTCTGTGAAAAAACGAAAATGATTTTGCACCCGCAGATTGCAAAATGACCATGGAACATGTAAAACAACCCCATAGTAAATGATAAAAAGTGAAGAAAATTAATATGAAGTATTCTTCATCAATGGGGGAGGGCGGTACAAATCAAAGTTTAAAAAAGTAGATGTAAACGTTAGTTGAACTACCAAACTTCTTGGCCACCCCTGTCATATCTCCAAAGCTGCTAAATATATATATGAATTTTTAGGACCTGATTTTCAAAAGGGTTTATTTGGGCAGGAGAGGCTTTTGCCCGGTTAACCTGCAATGAGCATACTGGCCGCTAATACTCAGCGGCATTTATCCTGACTGCTGCGGAATAGAGACTTGGATCGCACAAAAAAATCCAGCCAGTGCCAGGGTGGTCCTGGGGTGGAGTTGAGGAGGAGTTGGCATTTTTGTAGGCACAGGCCATATTCAGTGTCCTATCTTTGCCGCTTAGCTATGTGGGTGCTGACCCTGAAATCAGTCAGTACCTGCATAACTTCCAAGTCATTAATCCAGTCCCCTCCTTGTTGATCCCAATCTCTCCATTCTGTTCCCCCCTCCCACCCCCTCTGTATAAGCTTTCAGAAATTGCACTCAGACTGCAAGTACAGACCTGGAGCAGGTGTAAATGTCGGCACCTATAATTTTTTAAGTATACGCGTGACATTATTTGTTTTGGAAAGCCTTTGTAAGCTTACACAGCTGAGGTTAATTAGGTATTCTTATGAAGATCATTATAGGTTGGTTGTTCAAGCTTTAATTCTTTCACAACTAGACCACTGTAATTCATTATATTCAGTCTGTTTTTTCTAGCAAAAATGTTGCTGGTACTCAAATGGCAGGCCTTCCTTCAGGGGTGGGGTGTTCACTGAGTGACCCGCCTCCCTGTAGCCAGACCCTTACAATCAGCAACAGGACATATGAAACGGGACTTCATAAACCACCTTTCTGAGGTTTTTGCAACTACATTCAAAGCAGTTTACATATATTCAGGTACTTATTTTGTACCAGGGGCAATGGAGGGTTAAGCGACTTGCCCAGAGTCACAAGGAGCTACAGTGGGAATTGAACTCAGTTCCCCAGGATCAAAGTCCACTGCACTAACCACTAGGCTACTCCTCCAGGGAGAACTGGTGTGCAGAGCCTGGGCTCTTTCATTAATTCTTTGGGATTATGGGTCAATTTTAGCAGGCAACGGTTCCCGTAATCAGTACCCCCAAGTACCTCCTGAAAAAAAAAAGCCCTGATTGAATTTAGAAATTACTGTAAAAATGAGTCAGAAATGTTAGCTTTTGTAAAATATTGCAGCTAAGCGGATTTTGAATGCTTTCCCCCTACTGATTCAACTCCATTGGTGGCCTGTGGATGTGTGCATTCCAATTAAAATTGCGTAGTTTTCAAGATTCTGACTGGTTCTGTTCCAGAATCTAACATTCATCTTTCTTTTAAGGTTATCAATAGAAATCAAACAAAATAAAACATGGAAAAGAAAATAAGATGATACCTTTTTTATTGGACATAACTTAATACATTTCTTGATTAGCTTTCGAAGGTTGCCCTTCAAAAGCTAATCAAGAAATGTATTAAGTTATATCCAATAAAAAAGGTATCATATTATTTTCTTTTCCATGTTTTATTTTGTTTGATTTCTATTGATAACCTTAAGAGTGGACTAACACGGCTACCACACTCCTCATCTTTCTTTTAAAAATATGAGTTCTTCCTGTTTTGTGACATCACAGCTTTCCCACAGTAAGGGGTTTCCGTTTCTAAGAACTTTTCGGATGGTTATTTCTTTTTCCAGGCAAGTAGGGTTTGGAACAATTTATTGTTTCCAACTAGATTACAAACTTTCCATATTTCTTTTTGCAATCCTTTGAAGTCTCTTATTGTACAAATACTGGATTAATGGTCAGGAGTCTTAATATATATTTAGATTCACCATAATATTTTAGTTAATTTTGTTGGGCCTTCCCGGTGATAATTTTCTGGTTTCTTCTTTTATGAGCTGTCTTAGATCTTCTGGGATAAGGCAGGTTATAAATGCATAGATTAGATTAGATTTTATGTGTACATGCATGCACCACTCATGCTTTGCCCAAACTCCACCCAGTATATGTCTACCAGCAAAGCACATCCCATCATGTCATAGTCTGTAATTGTATGCTGATTGGAATTTTATAAGAAGTCATTTACACATGTGTGTGGCCACATACACTCTAAATAATTACCCCTCATAGGATATGAAAATCCACAGATGAGTAGTTATACATTCACTAACCTCTGGTGAACGTATAACTAACTTTTAACACTGGGCTGAATGATCTTCTAAGTCTAATTTTCCTAGAAAGAACAAGACTGTTTTATTTATTAGACTAATGACTTTCCGCAGATTTATTGGATCTTATACTAGAGTGTCATGTATAGTGACTGGTAGTATTTTATCTTTATGGAGGTGGAAGTAGCAGTCACCAAGCAAGGAACATAGTAGAGTCGCATGTGCCTGCTCTGTGGGTACTGTGAGTCTTTAAGCCCCACCCCACCCCCCAATATTGAACAAACACCATTACTAGGGAACGTTCAATTTTGTTGAGTTTTGCGCCCCCAATCATTTTTAAAAGTTGGCTCCTATGAGTGCAGTCATTGGGGCTGATACTCAGACTGTGGGGGCTGGCTAACTCCCATGGTCAATGGTAAACCCAGACATTCAATGCCAAGCTGTTTCTGTTGACCGGTGTTGAATATCTGGTTTATTTTTGGCCGGTTTGAACATAGGCCGGCTAAGTACTTATGAGACCCCAGAAAAAGTCAAAACTGCTATGGGCAACGGAAGCTCAAAAGTACTAGTGCAAGGGCGACAGGTGCACCTCGTCCAAGCCAAGACTTGCCACTCCCAAGCCTCTTGACCAGTTTATGACGCTCCACAGAAGGGCAGAAGTGAACCCAAGACCAAGACAGGGAAAGTAGGTTCCAGAGAAACAAATGCCCTTCTGAAGGCAAACCTTTCGGTTCCATAGCAGAATGGCACGGTCCATAAATTACTGCTGGCACTCCCCCGTACCCGGCGCGGGAGTGGGCATGAAGTACCGCATAAAGCCAAAAGCAGGGGAGGGTGTAAACCCCAAATGTCCCAATGAGAAAGTTGTTTTTGGCTCACGAGTTATGGAGTCCCCAGCAGAGGCTGAGAAGCTTGCCGGGACCCATGCACAACCATCTGGGCTCAAAGCCGTGTCGGACACTGCTTCCAGCTCAACTAAGCAATGCACAGTAGCGTAAACTGGTGAAGACTGTGTAGTAAGAACAACGGCTAAGCTACAAAGTAGTAAATTTAAAACGAACTGGACAAAAATTTTTTTCACTCAATGTGTAATTAAACTCTGGAATTCGTTGCCAGAGAATGTGGTAATGGCAGTAGCTTAGTAGGCTTTAAAAAAGGTTTGGACGTCTTCCTAAAGGAGAAGTCCATAGACCATTATTAAAATGGACTTGGGGAAGCCATCAACACTAGCATAACAGAAACAGTTGCTAAACGGTTGCTACCATCCACCCCCATTTGGCAAAAGCTCTGATGTCTGTAGGCTGAGGTAAATAGCAGTTCATAGAAATATTCCCACCTGGCCTTCCTCTATTCCTCCATTCAAGGGAGTTGTGGGTGTTTGCTCTTCAGGTTCAAGGCTCCAACTGACTTTCAGCAGTTTCGCTCCTCATTTAAGCAGCTGACTGACCCAGAACTCCACCCACTTTGATCCCAGTGTTCCGCCCCTTATAATCCATTGGCCAAAAGAAAATCCTTGTCCCTCCTGCTGTCACTCAGCTTTCAGGCAAACTTACTCTTAAAGAACCCTCCTCCCCAGTATTGCCTGTACTCATCTCAGTATGAAGACACTTTTTCACTTAGACAGTGGTAGGTATCTGGAACAAACTTTCAGCAGTGGAGATAGGAGCTAGAACAGTAGCAGAAGTCAAGCATGCCTGAGATAGATAGAAAGGAACTTAAGTAATAGAGGGAGAGAGAAGAGCACAGTAATACCCATACCAGTACAGTTGGCAGGAGCAAATGGGCAAACTGTATTGTCAAGGCTGTCCTTTTCTGCCAACATTGTCTGTTTCTATATAACCTTAAAGTGATGGAAACTAATTTTAATTCAGTTGTTTAATTACACTTTCATTATTTTCCAGAACAGGCACGACTGTAGCCTTGCATTCCCCTTTCGTGATATATCCCCACAAATGCTGGAAGAGACAGCAGCTGCTGTGTTATCTGTTTTATTCAGATACATTGTTCCTGGCCTTGCTGCATCTGCCCGGCACAGAATCAGCGCACTTTCCTGTGGGTCTGATATTTATGCCTAGTAATGAATCAGACATTATATTCAATAAGCTGGCACTCACGACATTCCCATTTGTTTACGAAGTGACTTGGTTTATTTGTGCAGCTCATAATTTTTTCATGCTATGGGTGTTTTTAAGGACTCCTTTGGTTTGTACAAGCTACGCAGCTCGATTATAAAGCATATTAGCGCATTTTTTAAAGATCTTGCTTTTAAATAATGGATTTGTTATGTTAGAACATGCATGCAATTCATCACTTCAATTACCAGTATTTTGGTGCAGTATACACATAATTTACAACGTACTTATAAACTAATGTATCACACATGAGAATCACCATATATGACACAAATGAATTAACATAATTTATATGCAAATACTGCCTACTTTGAACAGACCAGTATAATTCACAGACAGCATAATTGTGCATACCAGCATTATACATAATCCAATTTATTTTAACTTGAAGACACATTGGCTGACAGATAAAATGGTCTGATTTATCCAAACTATTGTGGCTGTCATAAACACCCATAGAACACACATGCAACCCTGTATAATGTGTGTGTCAACAAACTATAAATTTGTCATACCAACCAATGTATCCCTCGTCTCACACCATCTGTTATAAATCAGTGGGCTAATGCGTCTCATTGACAAATCAGTGTCCCAATGAACACGAATGAATCTTCAGAACTCCTCAAAGATGCCAGGACCAACATTCAGCAATCTATGGGGTCCTTTTACTAAGCTGTGGTAAAAAGTGGCCTGCGGTAGTGTGGACGCTGGTTTTTGGCACACGCTTGGCCATTTTTTACCGCAGCTGGGAAAAAAGGCTGTTTTCAAGGGGGGCAGTAAATGGCCGTGTGCTAGAATTTAAAGAATCATGCAGTTATGTACTGCCTGAGCCCTTACCGCCACAAATTGACCTAGTGGTAAGGGCTCACTTGTTACACATGTGGTACTCATGCAGCGTGTGCCAATGTGTCCACGCTGCTGATTATCGCCGGGAATGCCCCCTGTGGTAGAAAATTGAAAAATATTTTCTACTGCAGGAAACAGCGCATACCAACTTTGAAATTACCATCAGGTGGGAGCGCTAACTGGGGGGTAGTGTTGATTTGGCGTGTGCTACACGTGTGGTAGCCCTACCACCATTTTGTAAAAGGGCCCCTAAATGTTCCACCACTTGAAAGGCTTCTCATCACATTCATTTTAATAGAAATACACACACACACATGCAGATAATAATATTCAGTCAGATGTGATTGCACCCAAGCTCCATCCCCAGATTTAACAAGCTGGGTTCAAGAGCACTTGAGAACATGCAGGGACATGTGTCTGCCTATCTGCGTAAAATACATGCACTGGTGGGTCCCTCATTCTGCCAAGCTATTTTTTTTTTTTGTTACATTTGTACCCCGTGCTTTCCCACTCATGGCAGGCTCAATGTGGCAGGCAATGGAGGGTTAAGTGACTTGCCCAGAGTCACAAGGAGCTGCCTGTGCTGGGAATTGAACTCAGTTCCTCAGTTTCCCAGGACCAAAGTCCACCACCCTAACCACTAGGCCACTCCTCCACTCCATTTGTGCCATTGATTTTATGTTTTGGAGATTCTGATTTAATCCAGGGCAGGCAGGGGCATCTCTGGGCAGTGGCATACTGTGGGTCTCCAGTGCCCAAGGGCCAATGTAAACATTTGCCCCCCCCCCCCCCCCCACACACACACACACATACACACACTCTGCCATATCTCCTCTGGTCCTCTGACCCTTCCCTAGTGATCCAATCCCAGCTGAAAAAAGCACAGTGCAGCTGGAAAGTGCAGCAGGCCCAGTACTGCTCATCATCTGTTCTTTTGGTCACTGGTGTCTCTCCTGCCCATGTGGTTTACCTTTGTCACCTGTCTGGTGCTCCACAGATTTCTACTGCACACTGGGAGAGAAGAAGGGGTTAAAGAATAGAGATGGGCAGCCCAAGAATGTTTACTTCATTTTGTTTTCTGTGTCATTTGCGGCTTTGTTCATGTTGTTTTCTTTTGGTTAAGATTGCACACTATTTGCAAATAGGGCACGCATTCTTTCAGAATCAGTGCACACTCTTTCACGATGGTTCACACGTGTGTGCACTATCGAGAAACTGCACACTCACTCTGAATGAGAGTGACCTCTTTGCAAATAGTGTGCATTGTTTGTAAAGAGTGCACACTATTATCAGCAAACCAACCCCCCCCCCCCCCAAAAAAAAAGTTATGCTTTTTCAACTTGATTTCATTTGTTAATATCGTTAACATTTCCCATATCATTGCAAAAGATAGTCCATATCCTTCCTAAAGAAGCACTCAGCCTGTCATATCATTGACTCCTCTCCTGCCATCAGCTGGGATTAGATGGCAGTGTGAAGAGAAAACCAGAGAGGTGGGTGAGAAAAGAGGTGATGGATAGTGTCTACTGTATGAACATTGGACAGAAGCATTACTAGGTACTTAAAAGAAGAAGAGCTTAGATCCTTAGAGCCCCCACCTAAGATTTTAATTACTAAAACACTAATAAGGGTCCCCTACCATCAGCAAGAATGATCCTGTAAAAACATATAATTTGACATCATACTCGTAAATAATATTAATATTTTAATGTCAGTGTCATCTCAGTAACAGCAACACAACTTTCCTCCAGTGCCAATTGCCACATTATGATCGAAGCAGGGGCATAGCTACGTGGGGCCACGGGGGCCTGGTCCCTCGTAGATTTGGCCCTGGACCCCCCTATCGATGACCCTCTTGACTCCCTTCCCGCCGCCAACCCACCCCCCCGTCAACTCCCCGTCGCCGTCACCTACCTTTGCTGGTGAGGGGCACATTTTAGCCCCCCGGCGCCGCCGCCATTGCCGCCGCCACCACCACCAACAACTTTGACCCCTCCCTGCCAACGACCCTCTCGACCCCCCCCTCCGGTCACCTACCCTCCCCCACCGTCACCGTCGCCTACCTTTGCTGGCGGGGAACCCGAACCCCCGCCAGCCGAGGTCCTCTTCTTCCATCGTTACGTTGTACATGCAGGACGTCAGACTCAGAAACAGAACGAAGGAAGAAGAGGACCTCGGCTGGTGGGGGTTGGGGTCCCCCGCCAGCAAAGGTAGGCAACGGTGATGGTGGGGGAGGGTTGGTGCCGGGGGGGGTCGAGAGGGTCATCGGCTGGGGGGGGTCAAAGTTGTTGGTGGTGGTGGCGGCAGCAATGGCAGCGGCGCCGGGGGGGGGGGGTTTAAAATGTGCCCCCTCACCTCGGGCTCTGGACCCCCTCCCACTGAAGTCTGGCTATGCCCCTGGATCGAAGTAATTCAAAACCCTGCAAAGAAATCTGTTAGAAGGCAATTGTATAACACAGCACCTAATAGGAGCCTACTGAATAAAGAAACAAAAGTGCCTAATTTCCTTTATCGAATACCAGTCTAAACAAGTATATATGCCCTTAACGTTTAGATACCAGCACGCATGCCAGCAATAGAGCTGGTGTGTTGACATCTGTCAGGATTGCTGGAAGTCAAAATAGTGCTGTACAAACCCACATAACTTACAGTATTCTATAAGTTACATGTATAAGTTTGATCCCTGCCCAAGCTCCGCCCATGTGTATATAACCCGGGTCTCACACCTTGCTAGCTTGGCTCCATTTCCTGATTGGAGTCCGAATCGGGCCCACCAGTTAACTTTCTTCATGGTGTCAGAGGGGACCACACACACCACACTCACAGTTCGAATTCACCAGCAGTCGAGCTTGGGAGTGGGTCAGTGGTCCGGAATAGAGATCCGGGGCATTGAGACTTTAAGAGAGATTTACCAATTCTTTTCCCAGCTCGGGATTCAACACTCTCATTCTCTTGCCAAGAATCATACTGCACTCCAGGAGATTTGTAGAATGCAAAATAACTTTACTGAAAATGGCTGCAACTGGCAGGTGAACGCTTCAAACTCTTTATATAAACAGTTCCATTCAAGACAATTCGTAATAATCTTATCCTCTCTTCATATGAAAATGATACAAAAAGAGACTGTAAAACTTTGAAAGAGGGAGGGCTGGCAATGAGTCAGGGGCCCACATATCAAACAAGGTACACATCCCTCTGTTTTCATGCATCAAACCTCTGCATTAATTCTTTCTACAGTCTGCCCCAGCAACCTTTTGAATATTTTAAAAATGAACTGTATGTGTTCTGCTTTGTTCTGGAGCCTCTGGCAGAGTTTTATTTGTTAAAATTAAGTAAATAAATTGAGAGCTATGTAAACCAAGTGCTAATAGCTCGCTGTCTAACAACTTCTGCCAGCTTTTACTAGTTGCAGTCTTCTCGTTCTCCCAATAACTCCTGAATAATTGCTCTGTTCCTGGTTTGTTTTGGGAGGCACCCCACTGGCACGTATGAATGTAATGTTTTGGACTCCTGGATGGTTTTGTGACCATTCCCCAAGATTTGCAAAATGTTTGCATTAATGAGAAGATTTGCATGGAGAATATTTTGCCAGTTTCTCTGCATTTAGCCATTTTGAAAGCAGTAAAATAGTTTAGGAGATGAATTGTTATGCTTATTAAGCTCTTTCAGGATATATTTCTCATAAAGGCAGTATATCAAGTAAATAAAACTAAAGCTAACATTTTTATACTCCCTAGAAAAAAATTTAGCAGATGTACATTTTGTTTTTTCTGCAACAGTGATGAATCTGGACTCATTGATTTTACTTCTCTGTAAATGGTTTTGCACATTGCTAGAGCACAGAGCAGGGGTCCTTAAATCCAGTCCTTGAGGTCCACAACCCAGCCTGGTTTTCAGGATTTCCACAATTAATATGTATGAGATCTATTTGCAGTTAACTCTGTAATCCTTTATTCACAAGGCAAAGTAAGAGCAAGTCAGGATCTACCATATCGAATGCAGAAGTTACCGTATTTTTCGGACTATAAGACGCACTTTTTCCCCCCCAAATTTGGGAGGAAAATGTGGGTGCGTCTTATAGTCTGAATGTAGCGTACCTGCTCGCTGTGGGGGGGGGGGGCGTCCAGGGCCGGTCTTAGGCCGAGGCGAGCATTGCAACCGCATAGGGCCTTGTGCTCAAAGGGGCCCCGTGCGGCACGCCTCAACTCCGCCCAGTACTTTTTTGGTGAGGTCTGGCTCACCTGCCCACTCCCTTCCATTCGTGTGCCCGTGCTCCCTGTTTTGAAACTGAAATCTTTAATTTACCCGAAGTCATGGCGAACCAGCAGTAAAAGCAGCAGGCAGGCTCGCCTTCTTGTCGCTTCCCTTCCCTCTCAGTGCGTCCCGCCTTCCTCTGATGTAACTTCCTTTCCGCGCGGGCGGGACGCGCTGAGAGGGAAGGGAAGCGATGAGGAGGCGAGCCTGCCTGTCTACTGCTTTTACTTACTGCTGGTTCGCCGCGACTTCGGGTATGTACATTAAAGATTTCAAGGCAGGGAGCACGGTTGCACGAACGGAAAGTCGGGGAGCTGAGGGCAGACAGGCAGGCAGGCGGGCGGGCAGGTGGGCGGGGGGTTTAAACAAATCGCTGGACATGGGGAGGGGAGGAGAATTGCTGGACATGGAGGGGAGGGAAGGGCAGGGGAAAGAGGAGAATCGTTGGACATGGATGGCAGGGAAGGACAAATTCCACTGCAGAGCCACACAGGTTGTGCAAAACTGCTATCCCCATACAAGAGTGTTGCACAACCTGTGGTCCTCCAGCAGATCTCTGCCACACTTCTTACTTCAAAATTTTTTTTCCTATTTTCCTCCTCTAAAACCTAGGTGCGTCTTATAGTCCGGTGTGTCTTAGTCTGAAAAATACGGTAAATCCAGAGAAAACAGGAAAACGGTTCGCATATTAACCAGTTCGGCCTGGATGCTGAGGAGCATAACTAACATAGCCTCTTCTGTGCTGTGGTATAAATGGAAGTCCGTTTGGTTAGAATGTAAAATCACATGGGATTCCACATGTTCTTTCAAATAATCTGCCACAACCTGTTCAGTGATCTTGGAAAGAAAAGGCAACTGAGCTATTGGCCTGTAGTTGGTTGCAAGGTTCTTATTCTGGCGAGCATCTTTCTGTCTAGCCAAACAGTGGTTTCTTTCTAGGCTGAAGGCACCAAACCCTCTGTTATACTATTCTGCACCATTCTAGTTATATAAGGAAGAAAGAAAGGTCCAAAACGTTTCACTAGAGATGTGGGCATGGGATCAAGGGGTGCCGTAGCAGTTCTAATTGCGTGCATGACGCAATCTATTGCTGTTATATATGGAGTCTATAGTCTTGCATGAGAATCCAGAGGTGACAAGCCTGGCTCTGCTGGGAGCAAAACTGAAGTAGCCCGGGAAGTGGCTAACTGAGACTCGACTTAACCCTATACAGGATGAGTTAAGGGATGGCAGTTTGTTGGTTCTGCGACTGATAGCGTTGGAGTATTCTGTGAGAATAATTCCACACCCTGATCGAGACCCTTCAGCGACTGTTGTAGAGTAGTGATCTTTGAGCAGAAATAGGTAACTAGATTGTTAGCTGTAAGAGTGGAATGCATGCAAGTCCTCACAGGGGGAGCCGTAAGATCACTAAGAATAGAATATAATTTTTTTGTATTTGGGCACCTAACTGATTTGCTCTGAAAAATGTTTCTTCTTTGTAGTGTTAATCTGCTGCTTATAGAGCTTAAACAGACTTTTAAACTTCAGCCTATGATCTTCAGACCCATGTTTTCTCCAGAGCCATTCAAAGTGACGGAGCCGTCTCTGCAGCAGCCTCGGTTGTTCCTGAAACCATGGTTCCTTCTTACAGGCACATTTATCCTTAGAGTTTGTGACCAACATTGGTGCCACTGTTTCCAAAAGGGATGATAAGGCTCTACTCCAGTGAACAGTTTGCTCCTCTAAACTAACAGCACTAAAGGAATCTAAATCAATTGACCAGGTCTCTGCCACTGATTCGGTCATAATTCCAGCCAGATTTCAGCTCAAGTTTGATTTCACCTGATCCTTGCTAGGGACCCGTGAGCCCACCAAACTAAGCATGACTAAAGTGTGGTCCAAATAAGGTTATGTCTGGGACTGAGAAAACAAAACCTATATTCTGGGTGGAGAGTACAATATCCAGTACATGACCAGCTACAGGAGTGGGGATAAAGATATGTGTCGACAGGTCTACATCAAAAATGGTTGTGAAATCGGACACAAAGGGTGCTGCTGGATCTTCCAGATGTAAGTTGATATTCTCTAAAATTATTAAGTTTGAAGTCTTAAGAGCATGATGAGAAAGTGCTACTTGCAAATCTGTCAAAAAAAATGTCTGTAACCGGTGGTGGATGGTACTGCAATAGTAAATCAAACCATAGCAGACTATAAATCTGAACAAATAAAAAAAGTGTGACTAAAATGATAAAGGGGATGGAGCTCCTCTCGTATGAGGAAAGGCTAAACAGGTTAGGGCTCTTCAGCTTGGAAAAGAGACGGCTGAGGGAAGATTTGATTGAGGTCTACAGAATCCTGAGTGGTGTAGAATGAGTAGAAGTAAATTGATTTTTTACTTGTTCCAAAAGTATAAAGACTAGGGACACTTGAGGAAGTTACATGGAAATACTTTTAAAACAAATAGGAGGAAGTATTTTTTCACTCAACGAATAGTTATGCTCTGGAACTCTTTGCTGGAGGATATGGTAACAGCGGTTAGCGTATCTAGGTTTAAAAAAGGTTTGGACAAATTCCTGGAGGAAATGTCCATAGTCTGCTATTGAGACAGACAAGGGAAGCAGCTGCTTGCCCTGGGATTTGTAATATGGAGTGTTGCCACGATTTGGGTTTCTGCCGGGTACTTGTGACCTGGCTTGACCACTGTATGGAAAACAGGAAACTGGGCTACTCTTATGTTCTTATGTTATGTTCTAAGATTTAATCTGCCTATGGATATCCTGAACTGGAAGAGGAGCAGAGAAAGAAGAGTGAAAAAAGACAGCTAACCCACCATCTTGTTTTCCCTGCCTGTTAACATTTAAAAAAAGAATAGCTGGTGGGAGCTGCCTGGCTCAGATAAGCTAATTCTGAATCCTCTAGCCAAGTTTCTACAAGGCACGGAATATTAAACTTATATGTGGAAAGGAGATCATTAATCAGGTATTGCTTACCCTGAAGAGAACGTATATTAAGAAGGCCTATCTAGAGATCTGAAGAGTCAACATAGTTGTTAGAGTGCGAAGACACCTGGGAAATTAGGTTAGGAGTCAGCGTCCTTACCTGCGCATGAACTGATGAGCAATACCGAACGAGGCATCAATTCCAAACAACAGGAATATTGCATGTAAGAATCGAATGTGGGTGCTGGACAGAGTAAAAGCAAGGCAACCGTTAAAAACAAATGGTATAACTTCGTCATATTGAACTCAAAAATAGGGTGCACACTCAGGGTGTACATGAAGGAGCATGACCTTATGCACGATCCTTTGGCACATGCCATGCATTGTGAGTCGCAAAGAACAATGGTTTAATTGCCTTCCAGGGAATGTGATGCCACCTTCCAAAGTCCAGGAGGGGACTGGTTCAATGCTGCCGCAGTCACGGCCAGTTAACTGCTGAAATAACTTCTCACCCAGAGCCTTCCAAGAAAGAAAGAAGTTTACTGAATAACTAAAAAAGATGTTTTTTTCTCCAGTAAAAGTTAAAGATTGCATCACAGCAAATTCTGATCTTATTTTGTAGGTCTGTTTTGTGAAATAGTTTCTGAAGTACACAGACTTAAGGACTTTATTTTATATCAAGGGAAAATAATATTGCCAGAAAGAATTATAATTTTACAGTGATTACTCAGCTGTTGTTTTTTTGGCGTTATAGACTGATGGCATTTACAGTATTACTAGATTGTGAAACTTATTCTTCTTGGCTTCATTCTTCAGTTCTTTCTCAGGCATTTTGTTGGTGGTGTAGGTCTGGTTCCAGTATATTTCAATGGCACCATCCCCATTATTAGCATAAGATGGGTCCAGGTAAAAAGGGGGTACATAAGTAATGCCATACTGGGAAAAGACCAAGGGTCCATCGAGCCCAGCATCCTGTCCACGACAGCGGCCAATCCAGGCCAAGGGCACCTGGCAAGCTTCCCAAACGTACAAACATTCTATACATGTTATTCCTGGAATTGTGGATTTTTCCCAAGTCCATTAGTAGCAGTTTATGGACTTGTCCTTTAGGAAACTGTTCCAACCCCTTTTTAAACTCTGCTAAGCTAACCGCCTTCACCACTTTCTCCGGCAACGAATTCCAGAGTTTAATTATATGTTGGATGAAGAAAACATTTCTCCGATTGTTTTAAATTTACTACACTGTAGTTTCATCGCATGCCCCTAGTCCTAGTATTTTTGGAAAGCATGAACAGACGCTTCACATCCACCTGTTCCACTCCACTCATTATTTTATATACCTCTATCATGTCTCCCCTCAGCCGTTTCTTCTCCAAGCTGAATAGCCCTAGCCTCCTTAATCTTTCTTCATAGGGTGTTCTTGAAATAGCAAAGGGACCAGTCTTTATTTGGAAATCACCCATAGAATATTTACCTATGGGATATGTATTTTCTTGAAGTGTAATCTTTGCATTCATTCGCCTAACTTCAGTAAATCCTCTGAAAAATGGTTGGTTCTTCAGCTGTGCAGTGCCTCAGGCAGTACCTCAACTCCATACATGGATGCCTTTATAAGCAGACCACTCTATGTGACCATCCATGTGATGTTGTTCTGCTTGTTTGTGTCCTGGATTTGAAGTTCTGCCATATCCGGTATAGGTGGATTATCACACGTAGCGTATGAGTTCCATAGTATCTTTTGTACAAATCAGCTTGTAGATCAAGATTGTCTAAACTTGGTCTCCAATGAATATGCATGAGATCTGTTCGCCTGCATTGCCTCCATTGTATGCAAATAGATCTCATGCATATTCATTGGGGAACTCCTGAAATCCGACCTGGTAAGGGCTGAGGTTGGACACCCCTGTGTAGATGGTTCATACTATCTATCAGGCTGATGTGAAATGTTGTATCCCAGACTCTCTCATGAACCACTCTACCTCCTTGTAGCACAGTCCAGTAGTAGGACAGAGAGCTCTCTCCTATTTGTCCCAGCTGAGTCTCCTCCAGGCTCCAATACCAAAGAGGCAGATACAACTAGGACATGAAGTGGTCTCTGTTGCTACTTCTCAGGAGTAATTCTGATACAAATACAGTTAAAGAAGCACTCGAGTATGATGACAAGATAGCAGGTTCCTTTTCCCCCTTTAGATGCTCCTTGAAATGAATAGCAGAATCCTTCTTGAAGTTCCAGATGAACAAGGGCAGTGTTTTGGTGGTGGCTCTGACAACTGTTGCTAGGGTGACCTACTTAAAATGAGTTGTGGTCTCAATCCACTTCCTACTGGAGGATGGTGAAAAGCACTAAAAAATACCATTTGGCACCGTTGTCAGTCTTGGCTGAGAGCGTGCAAAGAGCTGAGGTAGATGAACATAAAAATAAAAAAAATTTGAAAAGTGCACAATTATAATGTGATAAAATGATGTGTTACCCCCATTTCTATTTGCAAACTCATACATGTTTATGAGTGACTGGGTGCAAAGGGACATGGTAAAATGTGTCTCATTAGGGTAGTAGGGCTTTGGGGCTGCATGAAGCATCTAAGTTGTGTTTTGTGTATATTTGATTCTGTCTAGAAAGAGAGAGAGAGAGAGAGGGTGTGGTGGGGTGTGGTGGGGGTGGAGTGTGTGTGTGTATGTGGTGGGGTGTATAGGGGTAGGCGTTAAGTGGGGAGGGTTTTGAAGTGGGAGCTGTGGGGTGGGTGTGTTGGGGTAAGTGGATATGGATGTGGGTATGGCAGGTAGATGGGTATATGGGCTGAAGGTGAAGAGGTGTGTATGGGAGGATGTGGGAATGTTGGTGTGTGGTGGGTATGTGTTCAGGGGCATTTGGGAGTGGTGTGAGGGTGTTGGTGGGGTATGTGTGCAAAGGGTATGGTGTAGGAGTTTGCAGATATGAAATTGTTCACACTAAAATTAAGCAAAATGAAAAATAAAATACCTATTAATAGAAAAGTCAACACACTTCAAGGGTAATTCTATAAACAGGGCTCCATCATTTAGGGATGGGTGTGGGGGAGAAGAGTGTGTTGAGGGGTAGAGGTAGGTGGGTATTGGGATAGAGGCATATGTGTGTTGGGGGGAGTGGAGGGTATGTGTGTGTGTGTGTGTGTGTGTGTGTGTGTGTGTGTGTGTGTAGGGAGGTTAAAGTATATGGGGAGAAGGTATGTTTGTGGAGAGGAGGTGGGAAATGAGGTGTGGGGGGGTGGAGTGGGGTGTTTGGATGAAGGGATGCATACCCCTATAGACAGCCTGACCTCTTTCTCCCATTGTACTCTTCTCTCCCCATCTCCTGCCCCTCCTTTTATACTGTCATCCCCCACTCTCCATTTCCCTTTTGCAGTCTCTCTCCCTCCATCCCCCTTACACTTCAACCCCTGTCATCAATTATCCTGCCTCCTGTGTATTTCCCCCTCCCCTTCCATGTTTACCCCATACTCATCTCTCCCCCTCTCTCTTCTCAGTTCCATCTCACATACTCATCATCTCTCTAGTCTATCCTTCCCTTTCCATTCTCTCTACCCCCTTTAACTCTTGTCTCCTTTTCTACCATCCTCCTCTCTTCTGCCCTCTTAAAGTTTTAACCCAGAGGTTCTTAATCTTTTTGTACCACAGACCCCTTTGAGAGTCCGGTGAAACCTACAGAGCCCTTCTCAGAAAGAGGCAGAAAGGAAAAGAGAGCAAACACAATGGATTCTATTGAATGGACTTTTCCTAGACTTGCAGGATTAATGACTTGTATGGATATTTAGGTACAAAAGAACCCTTTGAAATGCAAACTGTGTTGACTATTATCAATTACATGCTTTTTGGAGAAAAAGGTACTTCACACAACCAAAAGCATTCTGGTTTCACTTTTTTAGGGTATAATAATTTTAGATAGTGAGATTTATTGAAGTTAAACATTACTTTCACTATTGAATGAAAAGCTAAATTTCAGTCCATGCAAGTTCATGGACCCCAGGTTAAGAACCCCTGTTCTGACCTTTATTCCAAGCCTTAGGCCATGGGCACAGTCTGCAGATCTTTGTCAGAGACTTTGCTGTGGTAGTTTCTCTTGCCTGCAGGCTCTGGTCCCCTTCAGTGTGGTCTCTCTTCTTCTGCCGGTGGGAGATGGACCCCCTGTCAGTGGGTCAAACTTAGTGTATCCTGCATTTCACAGAATACATACGTTCTCTTGTGCTTGCATAAATCTTTGCATACAGACAGACACACACACAGACAGATGGATGGACCCTCCCCAACAGGGGCTATTACTAGGACAAATGTGCATACAAATATTGTACACAAGAGCAAAAACTCCAGATTATAATATAAACTGTCTAAGGGTACAACAACAATTTAAGCACCAAAAATAATAATAATAAGAATAAGAATAAGAATACTAGGTAAAAAATAATATGAATTCCTAATCAGTAAAGTCTATTGGAAGCATGTAATCATGGATAATGTTATTAAAAATAACAAGTAACAATTTTATGGGACTTCACAATCCAGATTGCCCGACACTTATAACACCCTAGACATTACTGTCATTGAAAAAATAACATGTTTGGTTTATTGATATAGCCATTCCGAGAGACAGTAATGTGAAAGATAAGGAACTTGAAAAACAAAAATACTGAGAATTCCAGATCAAAATTTTGAAAATTTAGAACAAGAAATCAACAGGGGTACCAACTGACGTCAAGGCAGTAGGTTCAATACCAGGAGGAATCAGGAGAAATTTGAACAGTATAAAATTGGGAACAAATTGCAACAGCCCACTATAAACAGCAGCACTGTTGGGACACCTTATACATCAATAGGCACTAACTTCATGATTCCCATGCCCTTGGGTAGTAGACCTTAAATCACAAAGAAAAAAACATTGGCTATGTACACTATTTGTTAATTGTAGACATAATGATAGTAATGAAATGAGATTGAAGGGGGGCAGACTCAAGAAAAATGTCAGGAAGTATTTTTTCACAGAGAGTAGTGGATGCTTGGAATGCCCTCCCGTGGGAGGTGGTGGAGATGAAAACGGTAACGGAATTCAAACATGCATGGGATAAACATAAAGGAATCCTGTTCAGAAGGAATGGATCCTCAGGAGCTTAGCCGAGATTGGGTGGTAAGAGCCGGTGGTGGGAGGCGGGGCTGGGGGTTGGGAGGCGGGTATAGTGCTGGTCAGACTTATACGGTCTGTGCCAGAGCCGGTGGTGGGAGGTGGGGCAGACTTATACATAGTAACATAGTAGATGACGGCAGAAAAGACCTGCATGGTCCATCCAGTCTGCCCAACAAGATAACTCATATTTGCTGCTTTTTGTGTATACCCTACTTTGATTTGTACCTGTGCTCTTCAGGGCACAGACCGTATAAGTCTGCCCAGCACTATCCCGCCTCCCAACACCTGCCCCTCCTCCCACCACCGGCTCTGGCACAGACCGATAAGTCTGCCCAGCACTATCCTCACCTCCCAACCATCAGCCTGCCTCCCAACCACCAGCTCTGTACAGACCGTACAAGTCTGTCCAGCACTATCCCCGCCTCCCAAACACCATCCCTCTGCCCACCACCGGCTCTGGCACAGACCGGACAAGTCTGGTCCAGCACTATCCCTGCCTCCCAACGACCAGCCCCGCCTCCCGATCCTGCCTAAGCTCCTGAGGATCCATTCCTTCGGCACAGATTCCTTGATGTTTATCCCACACATCTTTGAATTCCGTTACCGTTTTCATTTCCACCACCTTCCGCGGGAGGGCATGTCCAAGCATCCACTACTCTCTCCGTGAAAAAATACTTCCTGACATTTTTCTTGAGTCTGCCCCCCTTCATCTCTATTCATGTCCTCTCATTCTACCACCTTCCCTCTCCTGAAAAGGTGCGTTTGTGGATTAATACCTTTCAAATATTGGAACGTCTGTATCATATCACCCCTGTTTCTCCTTTCCTCCAGAGTATACATGTTTAGTTCAGCAAGTCTCTCCTCATACGGTCTTGTAACGCAAATCCCATACCATTCTCGTAGCTTTTCTTTGCACCCGCTTCAATTCTTTTTACATCCTTAAACAAGATACGGGCCTCCAAAACTGAACCACAATACTCCAGGTGGGGCCTCTCACCAACGACTTATACAGGGGCATCAACACACCCCTTTCTTCTGCTGGTCACACCTCTCTCTATACAGCCTAACAACCTTCTAGCTACGGCCACCGCCTTGTCACACTATTTCGTCGCCTTCAAATCCTCAGATACTATCACCCCAAGATCCCTTTCTCCGCCCGTACCTATCAGACTCTCCCCGCCTAACACATACGTCTCCCGGTGGATTTCTATTCCCTACGTTGCATCACTTTGCATTTCTTCACATTGAATTTAATTGCCAAACCTTAGACCATTCTTCTAGCTTCCTCAGATCTTTTTTCATGTTTTCCACTCCCTCTGTGGTGGTCCACTCTGTTACAGATCTTAGTATCATCCGCAAATAGGCAAACTTTACCTTCTAACCCTTTCGGCAATGTCACTCACAAATATATTGAACAGAATCGGCCCCAGCACCGATCCCTGATGAGGCACTCCACTACTCACCTTTCCTTCCTCCAAGCGAATTCCATCACCACCACCCTCTGGCGTCTGTCCATCAACCAGTTCCTAATCCAGTTCACCACTTCAGGCCTATCTTCAGCCCCTCAGTTTATTTAAGAGCCTCCTGTGGGGAACACGTGTCAAAAGCTTTGCTGAAATCTAAGTAGATTACGTCCATAGCTCGTCCCTGATTCAATTCTCCTGTCACCCAATCAAAGAACTACAGTCTGTGCCCTGAAAAAAGACAGGTACAATCAAGGTGAGGTAGACACAAAAAGTGGCTACATATGAGTTATCTTGTTGGGCAGACTGGATGGACCGTGCAGGTCTTTTCTGCCATCATCTACTATGTTACTATGTAATATCACAGTAATAGCAACTGAAGAAGCGTATAAATATTTGGGCTCCTAGAAACATCAGATCACTGCTTCCTTAAGCTGAGTGGAGTCCTCCAACTGCATTGCTGCCAATAGGGAGTAATGTTTCAATATTGTGTTTCCAATCACTCAGGATATGCAAGTTCCTTGGAGTCCTGCAGAGCTTGCTTGTCCCTCATCATTGAAAACATGATACTGAAACAGTACCATCTGGTGTGGGACTGTAGGTGGAGGACTCCTGCTCAGGCTCTAAGATGAACAGTGCATCATATATTTGCAAAACCCAATAAACAAAAAAAAATTAAGCAAAGAATATTACAAGCGATTAAGGAAAAATCCTAGCCAAGCCTAAACAAGGCAATATAATCAGAGCTATCAATTCTTGGGCAATACAAGTGATTCAATACAGTGCAGGAATAGTCAATTGGAATCAGATACTTTGATAACCTTGACTAGCAAACCAGAAAAATCGATGACTCTGAATAAGCCCTGCACCCGCACAGTGACAATGATAGACTATACTTTCCAAGAAAAAAGGTGGGCAAGGATTTCTGCACGTGAAACAGACCATAGAGGAGGAAAAAAGGAGGGCTAAAACAATATGTGAAAAGCAGCACTGAAAAGCTACTGAATTTAATTCAAACGAAGGACTATTTGCAGAACTGGAATCTAAAACAGGATGCAAAAAAAACAACAACTTGAATAAGATTAAAAACTGGAAAACCAAACTATTCCATGGGCATGTAAAAAATACTGAAGGAAAATTGGACAACACCAGAACACGGTAAGGCATATAAATGTGCATTAAAGAAACTGAAGGATTGATTTTTGCTGCCCAAGAACAAGCATGACAAATGTCGTGAAGGCAAAACAGAAAAGAGCAGCATGATAATAAATACTATTTGAAACAAAGATGAAACTGTTGATCATGTTCTAACTGGATGCAGAAAATTCCCACAGACTAATTACGAAACCAGACATGATTAAGTGGGCAAAATATTACGTTGTTTTTAATGCAAAAAATAGATTCCCAATCAATAAGAGATTACCGGAAGCATGACATTTTGGATAAAGTTATTGAAAATAATGAAGCAAACATTTATGGGACATCAAAATCTTTATATTTTTTGAGTATGGGAGAAGGTGATAGGTACTGTAGGGTTGTGAATCTTCTTCAATCCTGGCTGGTGCAGAGCATGGCATTGAGTTGGTTTTCTGATTCTCTGTTCTCTGTGATAGGGGGTGGGGGGGGGGCTTAGTTGATATAGGGCCCTTTTACTAAGGTGGGCAAAAAGATGGGCTGTTGCTAGTGTAGCACGTGTTTGGGGCCGTGCAGATCCATTTTTCAGCGTGCCTGTAAAAAAGACCATTTTATATTTTTGACGAAAATGGACGTGCGGCAAAATAAAAAATAGCGCGTCCATTTTGGGCCTCAGACCTTACCACCAGCCATTGACTTAGCAGTAAGGTCTCACATGTCAACCATGCGGTAATCGTCTATGCACATAGAATGATGATCACCGCCCGGTTTCTGCCGCACGCCAGAAAATAAAAATTATTTTCCGGTGCATGTAGCGGACGTGCCTCAAAAATGAAATTACCACAAGGGCCACATGACTGCCAGGCGGTAACTCCAAATTGATGCACGTTGGGTGCGCATAGGCGCCTACGTGGCTTAGTAAAAGGGCCCCACAATGTTTATATTTCTGGTTGCTGAGAGTGAGCATTGAAGAACCAACTGCACTCCACTTATTGTATATTTATTCCTGTGCTTTTACTTAAATAAAGATTTACAACAAAAAAATCTAGATTGACCAATACTTAGAACATAACACCCCAGACATTACTGTCATTGATATGAACCATATTTGGCTTATTGATATAGCCATTCTGAGAGGCAGCATTGTGGAAGACAAGGAAATCATAACGGTCACAACACATGATATTTGCAGATAGAAAGTTGGAAAATTTGGAAAAACAAATCAACAGCATTATTGATTGTCCTTGGGACAGCAGGTGCAGTACTACGAGGACTCAGGGGAAGTATAGACTGTCAGAACTGGAACAAATTGCAACAGCCCAACTACAGGTAACAGAAAGAGAGGGTAAGGCAGTACACAAATATAAATATTCAAAGAGAAAAAAGCACAGCTGGGCCTTCAAGACTGACATAAATGAAGTCCTTTAATTGTGAGCAAGACCCGACATGGGCCATGTTTCGGCGCACCAGCGCCTGCCTCAGGGGTCCCGAGTCACTGTATTCAAAGTAACAGGGCAATAGAATCCAAACGACACGTAGCATATCTTTTTTTTTTTTAATAAGACTTGTTGTACTCTCAGGGACACTGCCTGCATCTCCTTTCTCAGTCTAAAGGATTTCATTTATCTCAATCTTGAAGGCCCAGCTGTGCTTTTTTCTCTTTGAACAGCCCAACTACAGACCAGTGGCATAGCCACAGGTGGGCCTGGGTGGGCCGTAGGGCTCAGGCCCACCCAACAGTAGCACATGTTTAGTGGTAGCTGGTGGAGATCCCAAGATCCACCAGCTGAACACTTCCCCCTGATGGTAATGAAAATACTACTCTCCATGATACTGGCACCTGCACATTCTCAGTTTTCAGCGCATGCCTGCTGCAAACTGCCAAGGTGGAAAGAAGCGTGCTGAGATATTTTTTTGGTGGTGGTGGTGGAGGGGAGAAGAACCCACTTCTTGCCTAGGACCACCCAAAATCTGTTTTCTGGCTACACCCCTGCTACAGACAACAGCACTTTTAGACATTCTTAGGCACTGCCTTCATGACTCCCAAGTCCTTCAGTAGGGCTCAAATCATGAAGAAGAAAACCAACTAACATTGACTGTGACAGACTCAGGAGTGTAGCCAGACCTCAAAGTTTGGGGGGGTCTGGAGCCCAAAGTGTGTGGGGAGGCACATTTTGGCCTGCCTCCCCACTGCTCTGCACCGTCTGCCGCAACCACACATACCTTAGCTGGTGAGAATCCCCAACCCCTCCCGTCAACAGAAGTCTTTCTCTAGCGCTATTCTCCGCCGCTTTGCGTGCCTTGCTTCCCCTCACATTGCGCATGCTCGATTATAATGAAATTGACTTGATTGAAGTATTCACGCACACTCAGTTTCACTAAAACTGAGCATGCACGTGACATGAGGGGAAGCAGGGCAGACAATTGGCGAGAACCAGTGGCTAAGAAAGCTTCTTCTGGTAGAGGTTGTGAACCTCCACCTGCCAAACCAAGGCCCAGATCGAAATTTATTTGGGGGGGGAGGCGAGGCCCCCAAGGCCCCCTGTAGCTACACCACTGGGACAGACTATTTGTGATTGTGGAAACAATAATAAATATAATAAGGTTAAAAAAGTAGAGAAAATTGTGAGAACAAAAAAAAAGGAGGAAACATAAAGAATATCCACACGGCCACAGAATGGAATAGTCATACAGTCTCAGTCTAAATGATCTTTTCTCCCTCAAAGATTAACCTTGTTTCAGAAAGTAAATTCTTCAGAGTTGAAACCTAATGTGCAGAACTTTGCTCTAACAAGACAGTATGAGAGAAACACTTAGGCATTGGCTGGAGAGATTTAGCAGATGTATTTTCTCCTCATGGATTATTTCATGTGCATATACTGGTATATAATGCACCTCTTGGAACCTAAAACCAGTTTCATAAAGTTCTTACAATGCTTTTAAACAAGTGAAATGATATAATCCATGCAAAGTTTGTTTGCATAATATCCCTTATCTGATAAACATAAGTGGAAACATAATTAATATTGTATTCTGTGCATTATCAGCCTGTTACAAGCTTTTAATCTAAGAAGAGATGGTGCCTTTTGATTGCTGTCAGATTAGGTAACAAAATGGTGAAAAGGGAGGAAGGAGGAAGCATCTGAGAACAAACAGATGTAACAAAAGATTAGGATGGAGGAAGATAGAAAAACGTGTACTTATCTAAGGGCGAGAAGCTGAGAAGTTTGATGGAACAGTTGCATGAAAATAAAACAAGTTGAAAAGTTCACAATGGTGTGTTTCCCCTGTCCTCCACTCACAAATTTCAGCATGTCTGAAACAGGCATGGTAAAGTGTGTTTTTAGCTGGGTAGCGAGGGGACTGATGACGTATGTGACATACCTATGTGTGTGTGAATCGTGATATAATGTGCATATCTGTTTCTATGGGGAAAAGTCTAGCGTTTTATCTGTGGACATGTGAGGGTGGGATGTCAGAGGGCGGGGATATATGGGTGTTAGGTATATGTGTGTGTTGGGGGTAGGAGTGTATTTCGTATCTGTATGTCTGGGGAGGTATATGTTGTGTTTTGGGGGACTGTTAGGGGAGTAGGGGCTGTGAGTACGTGTGTGTGTGTGGTGTGGTGTGTGTTGTCACTGTATTGGGGTGGGGTGTATAGGTTTGAGGGAGGGCTGTCTGTGTGGTGTGGCTGTGGTGCATGTAGGCTTCTCTCTCCTTTGCATGTGTCTTGTCCCTCCCACTCTCTTACACTATTGTCCCTCCCTGTTATTCAACATTCCATCCTGTGCTCTTCCTCCTTCCCTTCTAACCCAGCCATAAACTAGCCCTCCCCTCCCTGCGTACCCAGCCTTATATTGACTGTCTCTTTCCTGTCAAACAGACTCATTACCCTAGCCATAGATGCTATCACTACGTGAAACCATGCTTAAAAGATAGGATCCCTATTGATGGGAGATGGAATCCAAGCATTGAGCGTTTCAGTTCAACAGCAGGAAAATAATACTTTATTGAGTAGTCTAGAGTGACCGCTTTGGTGTTTTGTCTTCTATCATTACCATTTATTATGATGAATGCTTCATCTAAAATGGGGGTGGAGTATACGTTTCAATAGTCACACTCCCTGAGTAGAACGAGAACGACAGATTCTAATTATGATTCTCTAGAAGGCTGTATAACAGAGTCACTTCTGGGAGAGCTGCTGTAGATTTTAGAGATACCTTCGTCTTTGTAGGCAAAAGGTGACTAGAGAAATTATGATGACCCCCCCCCCCCCCCAATACAGGTACCCTTAACCGGGAAGTGGAATTGAGATGGGTGCCTAAGATCAAAATGACAGCTCTGACCCCTTGTGGTACTATCACTAGGAATCAAGTTGCCAGATAAGGAACATGTAACCCTACTGGTAGTACTGAAAGGTATTTGCAACTGCATTAAAAGTGGTTTACATATATTCAGGTACTTATTGTTACCTGGGGCAATGGAGGGTTAAGTGACTTGCCCAGAGTCACAAGGAGCTGCAGTGGGAATTGACCTCAGTTCCCCAGGATCAAGTCCACTACACTAACCACTAGGCTACTCCTCCACTAGCAATAGTCCACCTAGAAGCCTGCTCTTGCAGATCAGGCAACGAGGCTGCGCAGGCTTCTGTTTCTGTGAGTCTGACGTCCTGCATGAGGTAAAGACTCCCACACTAACCAGCAGTAACCGATTACTGCCAGGTAAGCACCGGCGCTATAAAAATAGAAAATATTTGTAGCACCGGAAATGGCGCACAACTGGGGGTGGGAACTACCACTGGGCTCTTGCGGTAGCCCGGCAGCAGTTCCGGATTGGCGTGAGGGCAAGCCCATTGCCACATGTCAACCCTTAGTGGATGAATTGGAAAACCATACACTCTGTGCAGTCCATATCTTCAGCTTTATTGTATATTTTTCTGTTCCTAGCATTCTATGCAGCAGCCGCACTCACCTCTGTTTTTAACATTTGGACACTGTCTGTATCCATGCCTTGCTGCAGCTTTCTGCGTACACCTAGTAATTTGGCAGGGCCTGATACAAACATCATTTCTGCGGCCCACCAAGGGAGAACAGCCATTGTAACACATTTTTTTTTTATGTTAGTGGTATTATTTCTTTACAAGTGAACAAGAACAGAACCAAATGCTTCACATCTGCTCTAGCAGTCCTGGAAATTTGCATGAGAAAAACCGTGAGTGTTCAATGTTGCACAGCTCGATGGCTGAGAATGGAGAACAGGAGCCCACAATCAAGGACCCCTAGCTGCTGCCAGATGTCCTGGGTTGTGACACAAAAGAAGACACCCACCTCTTTTTTAACAAATCGCTTTCTTCAATGCTCATCAACACAGGCCTTTGGGTGCTGGAAGGTATTCCCAAATGATCCCCCACAACTTAAGGTCATCCTTTTCAATCTTCCCATTTATTTGAAAGTGTTGACTAGATGTATGTGCCAACAACTGTTACAACTCAGGATTCCTTGTGAATAGCTGGATGCTAACACAGTTCAATGTAAAAAGGGTTTCCTACTGTGAATATATCCCCCCCCCCCCCCCAATTCCTACCCCTAAATGCTAATATGCTATTGCATTCACGTTTTTTTTTCTTTTTAGCTGCAGGATGATTTAGTGGAAAATATGAAGAGAAAAACAATTTTCGATACAGCTAGATAAAATAACCAATACGGAAATGTATATGTGTATTCTGTTTGATAGATAGTTTTACTGGGTTCCCTTGTTTATTCACTCTTGTTCTCTTTCTTGATATTTGAGTAATTATGTATTATTAAGCACTCTCTGATTAAAATCAAGAATATTTATTCACCACATGCCTTCCCTGTGTAGAATGTTCCTGCTACCGCTCCATCCTGTCCTAGAAATATTGGGGTCCTTTTACAAAGGCACGCTGAAAATGGCCCTGCGGTACTGTAGGTGCGGGTTTTGGTCACGCGCAGAATCAAAAATGGACGGTGGCAAAAATCAAAATTGCCATGCATCCATTTTGGGTCTCTGACCTTACTGCCAGCCATAGACCTAATGGTAAAGAATTTGGGCAGTAAGGACCTACGCATGTCAGATGTCACTTGGCACGCGTCCACTACGTGCCAAAATGAAATTACTGCAAGTGCCGCGTGGTAGTTGGGTGGTAAGTCCATTTTGGCGCACATTGGGTGCGCAAAGGTGCCTACATGGCTTAGTAAAAGGAGCCCATTGTTTCCACGTTCCAGCAGTTGAATTAGTTCCTGTAAGTAATTCATGTAATAGGTACATTGTGCCAGACAGGACATTTCTAGCTAGTTCCAGTGATCGGAAATACACGCTTTAAAGGACAATTTGAGAACTGGATAAAAAGGGGAGAAATAGCCATTGAAGATGAATTTCAAGATTCGAACAATTTCTTAAAATCATTGGTGCTGTGTAATATCTTTCCATGAAAGACTGTCAGAGAATCCCTGAAACTGAAGGTCGTTCTATTTCAAATCTATGTTCAGCTCTGCTCATCTGAACAACTTCAGAACTGCTCTGACATTCACTGTTAACTCTGTTCATTTTTTATCAGTCACAGATCCCCTACAGATGAACAAGGATCGGAGCTAGTGACTTACCTTGAGGCACTCTGTCTCAGAGGTGGCCTGCTAGAATAATAGCACAGTATAATAGACAGAATAAACAGGTGGTGCAACAATTGGCCAGGAAAAATCATGTGATTATAATATCATAATATTTGCATGTAGCTTGTTTTTTCATTGGTATTCTATGACTATTACACTCCATGAGCAACCTTATAAAAATCATATGTAAATGGTCAGAATCACATTAATAGGTTAAGCAAACACAAAACAGTATTAAATGCCACCAAGATAAAAATTCTGTTGGTTGGGGAAATAAGTCTCCCACTTTCTCCTCTATTCTTTTGGATGGGGAAAGATAGTTTAGAAATAGTTGATTCCACCAAGGTTTGGGGTTTGCTTGGTTAATTCATCTTTATCTGGAAGTGCAAGTAAATCATTTGTATAAAAGTGTTTCCTTAGGGGGGGTCAGCAGCGGACGCATTTCAGATCGCTGCGAGAGCCAGCGCCCCTCTCAACAACTCTTAAAACTGATAGGGAAATATTTTTGAACAACAAATCTACTCCGTGGGTAGAGGAGTATATGGACAAAAAATCTGAGCACATCAGCACCGCAAATGTCGGCCAAACCACCGCGCCACTGGGAACGATCGGGCTAAGCAGGGAGAAGACAAGATGGTGCCCACCTCTCCATCCACACCGATCTCCACGGAGTTCATACCGGAACTAACAGAGGCGGTACTAAAGCCTTGGACTCTCGATTTCACAGTTATCGGAGCACTAGCAGGCATCGCACAGAGCACCATCGGAACTAGTCCGCCAAACTGGTGAGCTGGAATGCAGTCTCGGATGTGGAAGATTTACTACAAACACAGAACGAAAGCTGGAACGGCTTGAGACCCTGACCCCTATCCAGCAGGATAAATTAGAAGACTTAGAAACAGAGCACAAAGAGAAATCTAAGATTGTGGCCTTTCCTGAATCTATTCCGGAATCTTCTCTACCCTCCATTCTAGAGACTTGGCTTCTTGCACACTTCTCCGCGGTGAGTACCCAGGGAGCAATTTTACCTGGATAGAGTCCATAGAGTGGGCCCCTTGAGACCCAATACAGATAAACCGAGGGTGGTGATTGCAAAATTCCACCGACACTCCCAAAAAGCCCAAATACTGCATTTATATAAAAGCAAAACGAAGATGCACAATTTGAGGACAAGCAATCAGAATTTCCCAAGACTACTCGCCGGTGCTTCGCCACCACGTGAAGGGCCTTTTCTACAATATGTACGCAACTAGTGGAGAAGAGCTTCGCTTTGCGCAACAGTATTCTGCAACCTTGAAGATCCAACATAACAATCGGTGGCTCACATTTCTTAAATCGGAAAGAGGCAGTGACCTGGCTCCAAACCTTGGAAGTGACATGAACAGTATCTCATTAGAGCTGGGAATTAATGAAAGTTGTTCATACAGGTTATATTACAATAATATTTTTATGTACTTTCGGTTCCAATGTAAGCAACGATAAATGCTTTTGCTAAGGGGGGGGGGGGGGGGGTTCTCATGCGCTTTGACATCTGTACGTCCCCTAGACCTGTCCCTCAGAGAGAGTGATAGTTCTAGAATGTCTACTCTAGGGGTTAAAAAGGTTCAAAAGGGGGGCAAGGGGGGTAGGGGAGAAGTGGGGCATGGATGGGGGGGGACTTGTGGGAGGGAGGGTTTCAGGAATTCAGGCAGTGCATATATAGTGAAGACCTACAGAAAGGAGAATGTCCTCACAAGCCACAAATTTCCATGATCCACACATCTCCCGGGAGGGGGGCTGGGCTCCCAGGGAGAAAGATATGATGGGAACAATTGATCTTTTCCTAGAATACAATTTGGGTGAATAAACTAAACGTCCACCTTATCTCTTGGAAACATTTCCGTATATCATCTCAAATAAAACGATCCAAGACTTTATCACAGCTTAAGCATCACAAAGCTTCTATTTCTTGTATACAGGAAACTAAATTATCAGTCTTAGAGCATGAGAAATTGAAGCAGCAATGGGTGGGAGAATGCTTTTACTTATCATCTGACAACAGAAGTGGAGTGGCGATATTGATAAAAAAAGGTCTCCCATGTCAATCTAGGCTAATCTACAAAGACACGGACGGATGGGTGGTCCAGCTTCACATGAATATGTATGGGCAAAGCTTCTATTTGTGCGCAGTGTATGGTCCAAACACCCACTCGACCCAAGTTTTCCAAACTTTGATCTCCTTGGGTCTTCAGCACTTGGAAGTACCATGGATATGGGCAGGAGATTTTAATCAGGCCCTGGACCCAGAGTTGGACCGCTCAAAAGACAGAACCAGAGCGAGGTTGGGGGGAGACAGGGGCTTATCTCTGATGTGTAAATCTTTACAATTAGTGGACCCCTGGCGCTTTTTACACCCATCCACGAGAGATTATACTCACCAATCTAAAGTTCACCAATCCTGGTCAAGAATAAATTATGTACTAATGACACAGGAATGGTTTTTCAGAGTCTCACAAGTGGAGATAGGGCCTCTGGAAATCTCAGACCACTTGTTAATTTGGCTAGATTTAACATTTGACATAATGGGAGAATCCGGCTATTATTGGTGATTCCCCGCCTTTCTGTATCAAGACCCGTCCTTCTCTAATTATGTCAAAGATCAGTGGAAGCAATATGTAGAAAATAATGCAGACTCCTGTGACTCCCCTATTATATTTTGGGAAGACTCGAAAGCCGTTCAAGAGGGGGGATTATAGCCTATATGAATGCCAGGGCTAAGAGACTCTCAGCGGGCATAATCTGCATAGAGCGAGAACTGCGGCTAGCAAAACAAAAATACAGTACATATCACAGCCAAACCAATGTAACCGCGATGCCATGTCAGCGACAGCAGTGGCATTAAACTCATTAATACATGAGCAAACAAGAAGTGCCTCCTAATGAGACGTTTGCAATTCCACTGGTTTGGGAACAAATCGGGGAAGCTGCTGGCCCGGGTGGCCTGAGCCAGGACCCTGCGCAAGTTAATACCATCGATAATATTGTCAACAGGGAATAGGATTCATAGACCAGAGGGGATAATGCAGGCATTCTACTCACACTTCTCCAGAATGTTTGCCGGGGAGAGCGAGATAGATGTTATGTCGGCCCAAGACTGCTTAGATGATGCAGGTCTCCCCCATCTATCACAGGACGTTCAGAGCCAGCTTTCATTACCACCACGGGCCCAGGAAATACAGCAAGTCCTCAAGTCCCTTCCAGCAGGTTCAGTGCTGGGACCAGATGGTTTCTCGGCTGAATATTATAAATTGTTGCCCTCCCAGTTTTGTGGTCCACTTATAGAATACTATGACACAGTAGTGCAAAGGGGATCCTTTTCGCCCTAGGAAAACGAAGCACTAATCACCCTGATCCACAAGCCAGGCAAACTGCAAGATCGGGTCGAGTCATATAGACCTATTTCTCTGATCAATGTAGATCTAAAGATCCTGGCATGCGTGCTGGCGGATCGCTTAGTGCCCTACATACCAGCCCTAATAGGGAACCATCAGGTGGGGTTTGTGCGAGGCGGACACTCGGTAATCAATATTCGAAAAGTTCTGCTCTCAATAGCCCAGTGCCGCTCCTCAGAGACACAACTACTATTGGTGAGCCTAGATGTAGAAAAAGCATTTAACAAGGTACAGTGGGACTACCTGTTCCAGGTGCTGTCCTATGTGGGGATGGGGGGTTGGTTCCTTCAAGCTATTTATACAAGGGACAGTCAGCAAGATTGTTAGTAAATACAATTAAATCCCCTCCCTTGGCAGTGCAGGCTGGCATGAGACAGGGTTGCCCTCTTTGCCCCCCTGTTATTTTTGTTGTATTTGGAACCACTACTGCGCACAATTGAGGCAGACCCCGATATCTCTGGAGTACTGCTGCCCACCCAGCCAGTAAAAGTTCTGACATTTACAGATGATCTGTTTCTAACCCTAACACACCCAAAGAATTCACTGCCTAGATTATTGTCAGTTATAGACGAGTTTGGGGGGGTTTCGAGTTTGTACTTAACCTCCAGAAGTCTATGGCTCTTCCATCCACTTCAGAGATAAGGGAGAAATGAGAGGGAAACATTCCCGCTACAATGGGCCGAAAGGGCAGTGACATATGTGGGTGTCCGAATCCCAGTAGACCTAACCACACTCTACTCACTCAATATGGAATATTTACAAAAAAGAGTGGTAACAGCTTTACAAAGTTGTCAGGTCTTACCCATACCTTTATTTGGGCGGGTAGCATTGTACAACATGGTTCTGTTCCTGATTTGGATATATGCATTCCAAACATTGCCCATGTTCCTGCGGAGCAGAGATGAGAGATGGCTGCACAAACAATTAAATAAATTTCTCTGGCAGGGAAAGAGAGCCCGCATGACAATTGTTAGCACAGTCCTTCCACGTGACAAGAGAGGCCTGGGCCTATTGGACCTACGTCTCTTTTCAGTGGCAAGCTGCATGCGTCATCTCTCAGACTGGTTCCGCGATACCCAATTTTTTTCTAATGCACATGCGGAAACTCGGTGGTTTGAGCGCCAGCATTTTGCCAGCTGACTCCAAGCACCGGCAGGCTGAGCAACGAATTTGGGTCCAGTATCTCCTATTTTCCAACCTTTGCGCCAAACGAGGCGCTGGTTATGTAAGTTCTTTACCCTTAATAGCACAGTTTCTCCCTTATTACCTATCAGCGGGAACCCCGATTTCCCAGTGGGTGACACATCGAGGACATTTCAACGGTGGTGATCTCGGGGGATACATTATTTATATCATGTGTTAACAGAACAAGGTACAATAAAACCTTTTTCAGACCTCTGTGGGGAATTTCAATTGGAAAAGCAAGATATTTTTTGCCTACTTACTGATTAGACATTATATACAATCTCTACCACGAGATTCACTGACATCAGAAACTTGGGAATGTTACAATTCTATGTTTGGACTTGATGCACAATCACGTGTTCCCTTAAAATTCTTCCATTTTCACCTCAGAGAGTTTACAAAACATGTGACTATGAAAAGGTGACCCGACAATGGAACACAGAACTGGGCATTCACGTCATGCAAGAACACTTTGGTCCAGCCTTATGAGAACCTATCAACTGACAGAGAATGCTGGCTGGTGGGAATTACAATATAAATTTACTTTCCAACTATATATTTCTCCACGAACAGCTCACCGTGCCACCCTGCAAAACTCAGATAGATGCCTCAAATGTGAAAATGCGGGCACACACTTGGGTCATATGTTTTGGACATGCCCCCCAGTGCATACCTTTTGGAAGGACCTAGCTTTACATGTATCAAGTATGTGGAAGGTCACATGGCAGCACTCACCGAAACAACTATTCAATGGATACGTGCTGCAAGGACAGGCACCAGCAGGTATGAAAGCTTTTTTGCAACGGTCAACACTGATGGCGAAAAAGGCGATTTTACAAGTGTGGCTTTGACCAGATGCCCCAACAGTGGCTCAATGGCGCTCATCTATGATACACATGTGCTCCTTGGGATGTAGGGGCACACCGGACCTAGCCTCAAAAAAGGGGGACTTGTTCTGTAAGACTTGGGCTCCGTGGGAGGTGGGGCTGGTGGTTGGGAGGCAGGGATAGTGCTGGGCAGACTTATACGGTCTGTGCCAGAGCCGGTGGTGGGAGGCGGGGATAGTGCTGGGCAGACTTGTACGGTCTGTGCCCTGAAAAAGACAGGTACAAATCAAGGTAAGGTATACACAAAAAAGTGGCACATTTCTTGGGCAGACTGGATGGACCGTGCAGGTCTTTTTCTGCCGTCATCTACTATGTGGGAGGGTCCAAGAAAGCACAAAGGCAGATGGTCTGCAAACTCCAAGGTGGAAAATAAAAAGAGCAGATCGTTTAAAAGTAAAACGTAATTTATTTATTTTTTTTTAAGTATAGCAATACTTATATAAATACAAACAGCCCAACACAGGCCATGTTTTGCCCAACTGGGCTGCTTCAGGGGTTATACAAGAGTCCTTTGCTACCAAATATGGTGCAAATGGAGAATGTCCTGTCAATAAATATACGCAGGATTTATTTGATCTAAAAAAAACAGCTGAATCAGAGATGCCAAAACATAATCCGTTGACTTGAAGCCAGTACTACGGTCTCATATCTCCGGAGATATGAGACCATAGTACTGGCTTCAAGTCAGCGGATTATGATTCAGCTGTTTTTTTTAGATCAAATAAATCCTGCGTATATTTATTGACAGGACATTCTCCATTTGCCCCATATTTGGTAGCAAAGGACTCTTGTATAGCCCCTGAAGCAGCCCAGTTGGGCGAAACACGGCCTGTGTCGGGCTGTTTGTATTTATATAAGTATTGCTATACTTTTAAAAAAAATAGAAATTACGTTTTACTTTTAAACGATCTGCTCTTGTCATCTACTATGTTAGTATGTTATTCTGGGACACGCTAACCCCAGTAGCATGGAGTCGAGTGCTGAATTCCTGAAACGGGTGGGATGGGGAGGGAGGAGGGAGGATGAGGAGTGGGGAGAAAAGAAGTGTTTCAAACAGATAGGAATTCAGTATTAGTTGGAATCAAGAAATGTTTCTACTGTAACACATGGAAGAATATTGTATTGCATACAATATATGTTAATTGAAAATGTTAATAAATATGATGTTTTTAAGTGTTTCCTTAAATTGAAGCAACCGAGGACTGTCAATGTTTATTTTTATGAACCACAATTTGAGGTCTTGGTTCAAGCTTTGGTCCTGTCCCAACTAGATTATGTTAATTCTCTTTATTCTGGAATCTCAGCTAAGATACTGAAAAATTTGTAATTGCTTGCAAAACACTGCAGAAAGGTTAATTTTCAAGAAATAAGATATGAGCACGTAACTCCGCTGTTAGCTGAAATTCACTGGCTTCCAGTAAAAGCTCGCATAATATATAAACTTGCATGTTTGACATTTAAGATTCTGTATGGTTTAGCTCCAATAAACATTTCAGAATTGATTCAAATTTCTTTGGGCAGAAGTAACTCTATATTCAATCATTATACTTTCGTCACCATCGAGTTATATGGACTCCCCGTATAATTTATAATTTAATTTCCTATATGACTTGAAGATAGTATAAGCTATTTCTTTTTTTTTATTATTATTATTATTTTTTATTTCACTACATTGACAAGAAAAACTTTTTCTTGTACAGAAAGAATAATGTCACAGCCCAATAAAGGAAATCAATATACATAACATATCTTTTCCGTGACAATTATAACTTAAGTCCACATATTATTGAGGCAAGGCACAATTCAAAGAATTATCTCTAAATGATGAAATTTTAAAAAAGAGTAGGAAGAACTTCCCAGGTATATATTTCACTTTACAAAGTGGATATTACAGGAACTGCTAAGAGAGGAGGCACGACTGGGTCTTGTTTAGAGTCCAGAAAAGACAACAGATGATCACTTTCGAAGAAAACATATTTAACAGACTGCAATTTAATAACACACTTGCAGGGAAAATTAAGCCAGAAAGTTCCCCCTAATTGGAAGACACGTGAAAGAAGTTTCAAAAAGGATTGAAGTCTCTTTTGAGTTTGTCTAGATATATCGGGAAAGACCTTGACTTTACAGTTCAAAAAAAACTTCTTGTCTATATCGAAAAAAAGGTCTTTAAGATCCAGTCTCGGTCTGGTTGAAGAACAAAATCTACAATTAAAGTGGCAGTTTGTCCTCCCAAGAGCTCATCTTCTATAGTCTGAGATAAGTTTAAATTTAACTCCTCAAATGGTATCTCAGAATTCGATGTTAATAACTGCTCCGTAGGTTTCTTAACATAAGGTAAAAGATAATAAATTCCTGATACCGGCGGATAGAGTTGCTCTGAGATTTTCAAAACTTCTGTGAGGTATCTCTTAAAAGTTATTAAGGGGGCCACAGCTGGCACTTTTGGAAAATTTATAAAATGTAAAGTTTTCATTCTTTGCTGGTTTTCTAAGTTTTCTATTTTTCTTTGTAGGAGTAAATCTTGTTTAATTAATGTCATTTGTCCTTCTCTAATTTTATCAGTATCAGACTTAATTGTCTGTTCAAAGGATTTAGATTGTTGGATTTGCTTTTCCAGTTCCACAACTTTACCAGGGAGTATCTGAGTAACCATCAACATCGAGGTAATTTTCTGAGTAAAAATATTCTGTAAACTCACCAGAGCGTCCTAAGTTTCCAAGGTAATTTTTTCTGTTTTTTTCATCGCCAAAGCAGTAAATTGAGGCTGGATCTCTCCTTGGGTTCTTCCACTGCCGATAGCCACCACCTCCTCTATCTCTGTTCGAGAATCTCAGGTGGAACTCCCAGCAACATCGTCCTGCATTGCTGTACTCAGCAATCCATTGCTGAGGCTGCCCCTGCGCCCAGGTCGGTCGACCCCTCACCGGGTCCTTTCGATCTGGAGCGTCCATCTTGCAAGTCTGCCGGCATCACCGGAGGGCTCTGCACGTCTGTGCTCAATGAGATATCCCCTTCAAGCAGGGAGAGCGGTTCTCCTCTCACCGCTTCTTCCTGCAGCAAAGTCTGCCCAGCTAGTTCACCTCAGATAGTGAAGCGGTCCATCGGACCCATCTCAGGTTGAACAGAGGGAGCAGGGAAAACCCTCTGTTTAGCCCTTCTTTTTGGCATAAAGAAATTGAAGAAAAAAAAAAGAGCAAACGCAACGAAGTAGAGGTGGGTCGGAAGAGCAGCTTGAAATGCTTCCTACTCAGTCGCCATCTTGCCCCCCTATTCTTACCGCTATTTCTTTTTATATGTACCAATTATTTATTTTATTTCATTATTTGGGCTGGCAAATAATGTAGCTTACTTAATTTAACGTCAATGAGATTGCTTTGCATTTAGGTACATTGTACCATTGTTATCTTCCGGTTTATTTTTGCACTCATTTAAAAAAATTATTTATTTATCGATCTTACAAATACTCATCAAGTAAACACCTATATAAGGTACAAATTAAATCAGAAAAAGCAAAAGAAATTACATATCCAGATATTATAATTTGAACATTGTCCACAAATAGGAAAAAAGAGTTCCAAGATATAAAAGAAATACTCTTAAGGAAATTTTTGTAGTCCTTTAGGGCCATGTTTACTAAGCTGTGCTGTAGGCATGCTAGCGTTTTTAGCGTGCTCTAAAAATTAGTACGCGCTAATGGTTGAGACACTTTATATTAGTATGGGTGCTCACTAAAAACACCAGCACACCTTAGTAAACAGGGCCCTTAAATTGTTGTATTATCTGAAATTATTAATTAAATTTCTTGGACAAAAAAAATGAAGTAACTAGGTTACTGTCTAATTTGACATTGATCTTTCCATCCTTCAAGGGAATAAGATATAAAGGATTATTGGAATCAACTTTTTCTTATAAAGCCATAGAAGAATGGAACAGTCTTCCTCTTTCAGCTAGATGTCAACCATTTTATGAGTTATTTTGCAAGTTTCTTAAGTGTATTATTCCAGAATATTTTAAATTGAATGATTTGCAATTTTGATATTTCGATTTATTTTCAAGAGGTAATTCTATATGCAGTGTTTTTTTTAAATCTTTTGCAAACCATTATGGACCCTATTTAGGGATAATACTGTAAATGAAACCCAGATTAGATTATAGAGTAGCACTTGGAGCAGATTCTTATGCCCTACTGCGGGTGAGATGACTTATGCCTGCTGAAACCTGGTATAAATCCTCATAACCAATTGATAGCACTTGGGTGTGCAAATCCAAGTAGTCTGTGACATTGCGCTTAATTTCTGGGAACACTCCTGACTCACCCTTGCCCCTCCCACGGCCACACTCCTTTTGAGTGGTGTGCTGTAAAATTCAGGCACGGATATTATAGAATAGCAACTAGGCCAGATGCGAGCAGAAATCCAAATTGATGCTAATTAACTCCAATTATTGATTGTTGACACCTCATTAACTCATTAAGGGGTCATTTTACTAAGCCACGATAAAAAGTGGCCTGTGTTAATGTGGGCACGTGTGTTTGGCACACACTGGGCCATTTTTTACCATGGCTAGGAAAAAAGGCTTTTTAAAATTTGGGCAGTAAATAGCCATGCGCTGTCATCGAGGCTGGTGGGTACAAGTTTATTGACAAAAAGAGAAGAGAGAAACCAAGGAGTAGGGTAGATTGGCTCTTCCAATAAACCAAAGGAGAAGATAGTTCAAAAAGGAAAGACTTGACACAGCTGCTGTGTTTCAGTGTCAAAACGCCTGCTTCAGGAGTCTCGTGATGCTCGTTGATCAGAGATAGGCAAATGTTCTGTGATCACATACAACTTTGAGTGAATAAAGTAGATCCAAAGTCCATGAGAATGCATAAAACTTCTGTCAGCTAAATGTCAATCAGTGCCAATCCTCAGATAGGTATCCGGCCAAGTTAAGAATGCTATTTATATGGTTTGACTGGTCCAGATAGTTACTCAGGTACCAACACTGAATGTCGGTGGTGCACGGATAACTACCTGCTCTCTGCGGTTATTCAGAGCTGAGTATCAGCACCGGATCCAGCCAACATGATTTAACCAGGTAAGAGCTGCTCCTACATGAGTAACTCCCACTGAGGATCAACCTCTATATTGTTTCACATGTGTCACTTCTTATATTGGAGTGGGGGAGTGGCCTAGTGGTTAAAGCACCAGTCTTGCAATCCAAAGGTGGCCAGTTCAAATCCCACTGCTGCTCCTTGTGATCTTGGGCAAGTCACTTAACCCTCCATTGCCTCAGGTACAAACTTAGATTATGAGCCCTCCTGGGACAGAGAAATATCCAGTGTACTTGAATGTAACTCACCTTGAGCTACTACTGAAAAAGGTGTGAGCAAAACCCAAATAAATAAACTATTGTATTTAGCATTTTTGTGTGTGTGTACTCATCTTATACTTTGTTGTAAAGGCAAACAGTCAAACCTAAATAATTAATAAGTAAATGTTTTCTTATTGTTCACAATGGAGATGAGTGGACCAGAATAAAATAGGAATGAGACCTCTTGGAACCCCCAGGGTACAGCAGTGCTTTTCTCCAAGTTCTGCCCTAATAATAGTTGCTGGACTTTTCCTCCAAGAGTTTTCCCAAACTTTTTAAAAACACTGCTACTATACATTAACCTCTGGATTCTATATATGGCGCTTTGAGTTTGCGCGTTCAACTTGATTGAATAACGAGCCAATCCGCACCGATAATTGGGCAATAAGAAGCAATTATTGGCACTAATTGGCAATAATTAGAATTTATGCACACATCTTTTTAGGAGGCTTCTATAAAGAAGCACGCATAAATTCTAGTGTGTGGACCTGAAAAGGGGGTGTGGCCATGGGAGGAGTATGGGTGGGTTTGATGCACATTGTTGTAGAATTAGGGGAATCTGTGCCTAATTTACACATGGCGATTTACACCAGGTTTTCATTGGTGTAAATCAGTGTTTCCTAAGTCCAGTCCTGGAGCATCCTTTGCCAGTCAGGTTTTCAGGATATCCACAATGAATATGCATGAACTTGATTTGCATACACTTTCTCTTTCATTCATATTCATTGTGGATATCCTGAAAACCTAACTGGCAAGGGGCACTCCAGGACTGGATTTGGGAAACACTGGTGTAATTGGTCACACCTAAATGTAGTCATGGTTCCCAGCCCTAAGACCTAAAAGAATGAATTGCATTCAAAGTTTGCACACTGGTCCACAAAATCGTGCATGGTGAAGCCTCGACCTATATGTCAGACCTCATAGACCTGCCAACTAGAAACACAAAAAGATCAGCACACACATTCTTGAATCTTCACTACCCCAGCTGCAAAGGACTTAAATATAAATCCACAGATGCATCCAGCTTCTCCTACATAAGCGCACAAATATGGAACGCGATACCAAAGGCTATAAAAACAATGCACAACCTAACAATCTTCCGAAAATTATTGAAAACCAACCTGTTCAAGAAGGCATACCACAACGACCAATCCTAAATAATAGATAACTAGACGTTACATGAACTTGACAAAAACAAACTCTTTACATTAGATTGATAACCTTCGCTGCCGCTAATGAAAGTTACACAATACGCACTACCACTTTATCTCTCATGCTGGAAATGAACTTTATTTCTCATGCTGGAAATGAACTTTCTATATTTGATGATCTAACTTATTTTATAATTCACTCTATCATTCAGGAACTTGAATGCAATACCTCTTTGTATTCTATTGTACCAATTATCTGCCTTAATGCAATACCACTTGTAATTATCCGGAAATGGCAACCGCCATTACGGCACAATGTAAGCCACATTGAGCCTGTAGATTTGTGGGAAAATGTGGGATACAAATGCAACAATTAAATAAATAAATAAGCACTATTCAATAAACCATGCCTAACTTTAAGCATGGTTTATAGAATAGCGCTAAGCACTATTTTTTTCAGTGTTGATTGTTTTAGGCACCGTTTTAGTCCTAACTGCTTATACCACATCCTCCTGCAAAGAGCTGCAGAGCCTATTTATTGATTGAGAAAAAGGCTTTCTCCTATTGGTTTTAAATATAATGTACAGTGTTGGTTTGTAACTTTGTGGCATATTTCCATGGTGAAGTGAGCTGCCCAAGATCACAAGAAGCCACAGTGAGATTTGAACCAGGCTTCCCTGGTTTTCATCCCATTGCTTTAACCACTAGGCTACTCCTAATACTTAGAAGTAACTTACCAAATGTAAGACAGCTGGTGATTGTTGTAATTAAGACAAAGTACAAACACACAAAAAAATGAAGGAAAAGAACCCCATAGACATAGATTCCATGAAGCAAAGCAAGGTTGACCCAGGGAATGAAACAAAAAAGACTGTAGTTCCAAACAAAAAAAAGAAAAACTTACTGCAAAAATGTTTGGTTGCCTTCCTTTACAGCGTAATTTGTTCCAGCATTTTTAGGTATTCTCCTAAATTAAAAACTCTGTGAAGCTGACTTTATGTGAACTGCTACGGCCCCTGAGGAAGGCTTTGTGCCGAAACATGGCCCATGTAGGGTCTTTGTATTAGTATTTCTTGGCAAATAAACTCCTGGACACTCTTATTCCTGATTTGCCTCTGTCATTTGGAACTCTCCTCACTTTCACCCTCGTTGGTGCTACTATGTAACAGCAACTGTTTACAATAGTAGAAATAGAGGCACATTTTCAAAGCACTTAGACTTACAAAGCTCCATAGGTTAGTATGCAACTTTGAAAGTCTCAGTGCTTTGAAAATGAGCCCCATAGTATTATAATAATAGTTATTATTAACATTTGTATAGCGCTACCAGATGCATGCAGTGCTGAACACCTGACAACGAGAGACAGTCCCTGCTCAATAGAGCTTACAATCTAAAATAATACAGACAGACAAGACAATTAAGGGCGAGGAAAGTACTGGGTGAGAAGGAACAAGGATAGGGGAATTGAGTAGTGGTTAGGAGCTTATAAGAAAATCATCAAGCACAAACATAGAGAACCTTTTACTAACCGGTGGTAAGCACTGATGCGTGGATACCACAGGTTAAAAGGCACAACTGTGGGGCATGCTCAAGCGTCTTGTCGTAGTTTTGGAATCGGCATGTGCTACCCAAGTGCACCGAGGACATATTTGGGGTGGAAAGTGAGTATGGCTATGCTAATCTGTTAGCATGTGGGCATTGCTGTGCACTAAGGGGCCCTTTTACAGAGCGGCGGTAAGCCCAACGCAGGCTTACTGCTCACTCTTCCGGTACTACCGCCAGCCCAATGTGGCCACCGGAGGTAGTCCTGCCCTGAATGTGCGTCATTTCAGGGGGGGGGGGGGGAAGAAAACCTCTGGAAATTGCTTGCACAACATTAACCTGGCAGTAAACGGGCATGCCACGCTGTGCCCGGTTCCTGCCGGGTTAGCATGGGAGCCCTTATTGCTACCTCAATGAGTGGCAGTAAGGGCTCCCCGCTGCATGGCCATGCAGTAAGAGTTCTCTCACCAGTACTGCAGGGCTCTTTTTCCCGCAGCTGAGTAAAAGGACTCCTAACTGATTAGCATGTGAGTCCTTACTGCCTACAAAATAGGTGGCGATAAGGGCTCCTGTACTATGGTCATGCACTATTGAGAAAATTAGCTTGTGGCCATTATTGGAAAAATAGAAAAATCTGCCTTTCACCGGCAGCACTAAAATTGGTCTCAGCATGTAGGGAAGACCCACGTTGGGGCTACCATAGGCCACTTTTTGGTGCTTGGTAAAAAGACACCTTATTGTGGCACTAAAATACATTGGGCTCCTTTTGCCAAGCCACGGTAGTGATTCTCTTATGGCAAATGCAACAAAGCCCATAGGAATTGAATGGGCTTTGTTGCATTTGGCCATGCTGAGAATCCCTACTGCGGCTTTATAAAAGGAACCCATTGTCCACTGAACCACAACCATAGTTATTAAGGAAAAGACAGGGGGTAATGGTACCATGCTCAATTAGAACATGGTATTTTGTATTTGTTGATTAAAATGATATTTTAATATATATATTTCTGACACTGTGTCATGTTATTTCTATTATTGGGATAGTGCTGGTCTCTTGCCATCTCGAAGGTTAACTCATTGATTGTATTTATGTTTTCATTATTTTACTATTGCTATGCTGTTAACATTGTAAGTTTTATGTCTATCTATACCTGTTGTACACCACCTTGAGTGAATTGTTTCATAAAGATGGTTAATAAATCCCAACAAATAAAATAAAAATAAATTTTATTTTAGTGTGCCTTTTATTTATTGCTAATTTGCTTGTTTTATCATTGTTTGGGGGAAGCGGGGCTAGTGCTGGTCAGACTTCTATGGTTTGTGCCCTGAAAATGGCAGATACAAATCGGGGTAAGTTGTACACAAAAAGCAGCACATATGAGTTTATCTTGTTGGACAGACTGGATGGACCGTGCAGGTCTTTTTCTGCTGTCATCTACTATGTTACTATGTGTGTATGTTACTAGACACCCCAGGTTCAGGTCACTGCCCATTCTGGTTTTCCCCCATACCGTGGAGGTCCTTGAAGTTTGTGTTTCCTTAATGGAAGCAAAACTGTATTTCCTTATGAGCAATGCAACTTACATCAAAGACTGACTAAGCTTGTCACTCATGAACTCAGCCTTCTGATAATCAATTAGGATTCTGCCTTCCAAAACCAGGAGGCTTGTAGATCTAGAGATGTGGAATTTTCCTTTTTACTTCCAACGCTGAAAAATTAAATTATCCACCCTAGTTGGTGGCCGCATATTCAAGGAACCAAGAAAAGAGATAAAAATAAACTGTCCCATTTTGGCTGTCTTTACTAAATAAAATCTTGCTTAAGCAAGCATGAAAGAGACAAGAGCAACAAGGAACAAGTAAGAAGCAGATCCCACAGTCTGAGAAAATCCTGCCACACTGTATATCATCTCATGGCAGCTTAAAACCATAAAAACATGTTTGACAGGCTGCCCACGTATGACTACAGCAAACTTTGATCCAACTTCTTCAGTATATTCAAAAGAAACCCCTTAGAAAAGTGCTGCTTAAAAGAGCCTTTTTTCCCCTGCCTTAAATATTCCTTATCTGCTCTCGGTGGTACTGTGTTTTGTGATTGCATCAAAGGTCACGGAAGAGACAGATGCTGTAGACCGCAAGAGATAAATAGAACATTCCAGCTGAAACAGCAGATAGATACTAGTCTATTAACTGATCTCAAGTAAGCCCAGAAAGTCCTTTGGCAAAAGAAAGGAGGTGAGAAAAGGATTATATCAAAACTTTTCCAATTTTATTGTTCACTAATGGATATCAACAGTAAAACAGGAGATCCTTGTGTTGGCCAGGGATTAAACAGCACTTTCACTATACAAGAAAGAGGGATGATGTATACTTTGCAGGAGGTTTTGGAGCACTGTAGCTGGAGATTTCTTCTCAGAAGTTCTATTCTTAATTTTATCTGTTCATCTCTTAACTCTTTTACTGTCCTAATTCTCCACTTCTATCCCTTACTCCCATCATTATTCTCTTGTAAATTTTAGCTCCTTTAAATTCACCTCTGCTTCCCATTCACAGCTCAGCCTCCATGATCTTTACTTTTTTTTTTTCCTCTATCTCCATCCCTCAGTTTCATTGCTTCTCTATGTTTCTACATTACTCTCTCATTTTCTGCACTTGGTTGGTCCTTTTCTTTCCCCTCTCCCCTATTGTTTATCCCTTGTTTTTATTTTTCAACCCTACCTCCCACTTTCTCTTCCTTACTTCCTTCAAATCTGATTTCCCTGATTCAGGGCCAGGTTAACCATTGAACTCTTGATATCGGTTGCAGTAGTAAGGAACTATATATTTCCTAACTGGCAAGAGGACTCCTTAGCTAAAAGTGTATTTAGGGGCCCTTTTACTAAGTGGTGTGTCTATGCGCACCCAATGTGTGCCAAAATGGGAGGTACTGCACGGCAACCTCGTGGCTGTTGTGGTAATTTCATTTTAGTCACGTGGCTGATACGTGCGGCTGAAAAATAATTTGGGGGGTCCTTTTACCAAGGTGTGCTGAAAAATGGCCTGTGGTATTGTAGGCGTGGGTTTGGGCGCATGCAGAATCATTTTTTGTGGCTGTTGTGGTAATTTCATTTTAGTCACGTGGCTGATACGTGCAGCTGAAAAATAATTATGGGGGTCCTTTTACTAAGGTGTGCTCAAAATGGCCTGTGGTATTGTAGGCGTGGGTTTGGGTGCATGCAGAATCATTTTTCGTGGCTGTTGTGGTAATTTCATTTTAGTCACATGGCTGATACGTGTGGCTGAAAAATAATTTTGGGGGTCCTTTTACTAAGGTGTGCTGAAAAATGGCCTGTGGTATTGTAGGCGTGGGTTTGGGCGCACGCAGAATCATTTTTCAGTGCACCTGTAAAAAAGGCCTTCCTTAAAATTTTTGCCGAAAATGGATGTGTGGCAAAATGAAAACTGTCAAGCCTCCATTTTGGGTCTGAGACCTTACTGCCAGCCATTGACCTAGCGGTAAAGTCTCATGCGTTAATGGCCTATGCGCGCCAAATGCCACTTGGTGTGCGTCCGATACGCACGGCAGAAAATACAAATAATTTTTCAGACGCGCGGCAAAAATGTAATTAATGCGGGAGCCACGCGATAGCCGTGCAGTAACTTCATTTTGGCACACGTTGGGCGTGCATAGATGCTTATGCGGCTTTGTAAAAGGGCCCTTTTATGTTCTGCCTCGTATTTATCTGGCACGCGACAAGTGGCATTTGGCACGCATAGGTCATTACTGCCCGGTTACCACAAGAGACTTTACCGCTAGGTCAATGGCTGGCGGTAAGGTCCCAGACCCAAAATGGACACGTAGCAATTTTCATTTTGCCACACATCCATTTTCAGCTAAAATTTTTAAAAGGCCTTTATTACAGGTGTGCTGAAAAATGATTCTGCGTGCACCCAAAACCCATGCCTACACTACTGTAGGCCATTTTTCAGCGCACCTTAGTAAAAGGACCCCTTAATGTGTCTGAAGGGAAGAAGAATGTATCTTGTCCCACTGTTTACATGGTAACTCTGTTAGCAGCACCCCCCCCCCCCATCCTCAATAAAATAAGTTGAGTAGCTTTCCACTGCTTTAAACAAGAAAGACAGAATCTAATTTAAGAAATATTAGGGTAGATATTTGGAATGAATTCTCCAGGCAGGAGAGACTCTTATCTGGTTAGATCACACTATCTGGCTTACCCGCTGATTTTGAGTAGCACTAAACTTGCTAGTGCTTCTGAATTTCAGCACAGACCACTGTAGCACTTAAGGCCACTGAAAGGGGGGGGGGGGGGAGGGGTAAAAATTCCCTTGGCCCGGGCCTCCAAGGGGGGCCCAGCACCGGGGTCTCTCTCCTGTTCCTGATGGGACCCGGGAGATTGTGTCTCAACGGGAGCAGGAGAAAGAAAATTCCGGTGCTGGGCCCCCCTTGGAGGCTGGGGAGGACCTAGAGGAAAAGACACAGCAGACTGCTCTTCTTCACAGTCTGCTGTTTTGCCTTCCCCTGCAGGGGAAGGCCACACGGCAGAGGGAAGAAGAGCAGCGCTGGAGGGATGAACTGTTCTGCTGGTGGGACCTTGGGATCCCCGCCAACCAAGGTACCTAGGGTGGGTGGCTGCAGCTGGCAACGGCAACTATCCTAGGGGTGCCCAACAGTGGCAACAATGATCCTGGGGGGGGGGGGCCCGGCGGCAGCGGCGATGACGATAATCCTGTGGGGTCCGGTGGCGGCGAAGATCCTTGGGGGGGCCCAGCGGCAGCCTTGCCCCAGACCCAGCTCAGTCTCTCGGTGGCCCTGGTAGCACTATTCAATTAGCAGCACCAGTGATATTCAGATAACTAGCCGGGCAACTACGACATGTACAGGGTGAGTGAGGCAAATAAATAAAAATAACCTCCTACAGTTTTTTACAGGTTTCTCAGCAACCACTTTAAATTTCAATGAAAATTATATATACTTATTAGTCATCATATGCCGATATTACTATTAAGCAACATTTAATTATTAGGGATAAAAAGGGGTTGGTCTTGCTCTCATTTATAAAAGCTTTTTTTATATCTCACTAGTCACCTCATATTTGTCCCCTGAGTTGGAATATATATATATTGTGTTATCTTGAGGATGACTCAAACAACACAGGCCAGATCGGCCTTCTACTCATATATCGTCCTCCAGGCCCCTGGCAAAAGGTAGAACACAAGCTTACCGAGTGTATTAAAGTAATTCAGCCTTGATGTTTTCATGGCATGTCTTGATGTACTGTTTGGAGAGAGGCAATTCCTGAAGGTTGCTTGGATTTAGGAGATCATTGTAAGTGTTGATTCTAGCTGTACCACATGGTTCCTAACATGTAATTTAAGGGGGATGTTTATAGCTCGCAAAAAGGATTATGATGTCAGGTATGTGACTGCATGTATTAGGAACCCACAGGAGCTCAGTTGTACTTGGGTTCAGGCAAACTTTGTTGTTTTCAGCCCATTCTTGAATTACTGTTAAACAGGTAGTCAATTTATTCAGGGCTGTAGGTGAGTCTTGTTCAACAGATATGAGTAGTTGCAGTCATCTGTATAGATATAAAACTGATTATCTAACAACTGAATTAGATTGGGTAGTGGCTTGAGGTACATATTAAACAAAATAGGTAATAGTATTGATCCTTATGGTACTCTGCAGGTCACTGCTCATAGTGGTGATGAGGTACTGCCAACAATATGGACTGTTGCCTACCTGAACCAGGAATGTACTTTGCAACTGATACCTGTTCCTTCTAGCATGATATTGTGGTCCAAAGTGTCAAAGGCAGTTGAGAAATCCAGCAATACTAACACCAAAGTGAATATCACCAGTACCCAGATAATTTCTGTGAGCTTCATATATTCAATGCCAACACCCATATTAGATCCAGCATTGAATACCTGGGTCAAATTCAACCCACAATGGTCAATGCCTTTAAAACTGATGTCCACCACTGGATGAACATGGAGGATGGTTTATCTGTGAAGATCATCTGAATACAAACTAACATGGATCTAGCCAGCTTTTCTCTTCTAGACAATTGCTGAGCTGAATGTAGACTGTTTGTTCTATACACATAGACGCTTTGGGTGCATATTGCCCTTATTTCAGAAGCTCTATTTGTGCTTTTGATGTCTAAAAACTGGCATTTAGGCATCCATATTTTATAGATGTCCAAATCCTGATTTTGTAAAGTTGGGATATAGATGTTTAAACCAAGTAGACAGTAAATTGGCCCTTAGATGGAACAAAAGCTGGATACAAGGACTGGATAAGCCAACATTTTATTAAAGGACTTGGCATGGCCTGTGTTTCAGTGTATTGCTTGCATCAGGGGTCAAAGGTGATCTTACAGGTATAAAGCTTCCAGTATTGGTCACACAATAGGAATCCAATAAGAAAAAAGTATGACCGAACGTAGCATCCTAGAGACTGGCGTAATTCTAAATGATTAATTTTAGTTAGGAAACTTACTAAAAGTATGAGGAAAAGGAGGATGCTTTGGTTCTCAAAAGTAATAGCTGAAAAAGAAAGGAAAAAGAGATTTATCTTCATAATCTACAAAAGTGTGCAAAAGAGGAAGACAGACAACTATATCTAGAAAAGCTAAGAGAAGCTGGTAAAGTAGTCAGAAGAGCAAATATGTAAATGGAAGAAAAAAATAGCCAATATGATAAAAAGGGGGAGACAATACATTTTTTAGATGTCAGTGATAGGAGGAAGTGCAGAAATGTCATTGTGAGACTCAAGGATGAAGAGAAGGAATATGTAGAAGTTGATAACAATAAAGTAGAATTGCTGATCAAATTTTCTGCCCCGTGTTTACAGATGAGGGACTGGAACTAGGTCTGTAGAAAATAAGCACAAATAGGAATGGAAATGAGGTAGACCTTGAATAATTTTTAAGTGGGTAGGTGCCATCCCCAGATTTTCAGTAGCACTTAACCACACAGTGCCTCTGAAAATCCGGTGCGACCGCTGCAGCATGGTCTGGAAAATATTGAGGCAATTTGGGCAGAGTCAGGGTGAAACTGAAATGCCAGTGTCTAAATATCTAACCAGGTAGATAGGACTACATATAAAGCTGGTATATGCAATAAATATCCGCCAGCACCTGCATAACTTCAAGATTTGCCAAAGATCTGGATATTCAACGCTAGTGTCTGAATATGGCCTAACATTGAATATCCATGCTTAAATTTAGCCAGTGGCGGTCAATGTTTAAAGAGACGCTGACGGCTACCAGCTGAACATTGACCCTTTAGATCAGGGGTGGGCAACCACGATCCTTGAAGATCACAACCTAGTCGGTTCTTCAAGATTTTCACAATGAATATGCATGATATTGATCTGCATGTACTACTTCCATTGTATGCAAATAGATCTCATGCATATTCATTATGGAAATCTCAAAAATCTGACTGGGTTGTGGCCCTTGAGGACCATGATTGCCCACCCCTGTGTTAAGATTGTAGGCCCTCTGGGCACTGTTTCCTCTAAGTTGAGTGGGGAGTGGTGCTTCAATATTCTGTTATCAATCGCTAAGGACGGGGAGGATCCCTGAAGTCCTACAGAGCTTGCCTGTCCCTCACTATTAAAAATGTGAAACAGCATCCCTCACTAGTAGGACTGGAGGTGGAGGACTCCTGCTCAACTTAGAAGGAACAGTGCCTCTGGGGTCAAGAAAATTCCTTCTGTACCTGAATGGAATTCATCTTGAGCTATAACTGAAAAATTCAAGACCTAATCGAAAACCCATTTCCCTTCCTTTCCCTCCTTTGTTACACCACTGACTGCTATGGAATCACTGTTCAATCACAGTGAGGACCTAAATACTACAGCATCATGTGATTTTTATATGTTTATTATGCAAGGGTTTTTATATATTTAAAAATTTTAGAGATATATTTTGGAATGAGTTCAATCTTGACAGCTGGGCTTTAATTTAAGGACAGATTTATAAGGTTTTTGTACATGTCAACATTTTGTTCACAGTGACCTGAAGATCCTTTTCTTGGGTAGTGATACTAGTTATGGAATCCAGCAAATGCTTTTTCATATATGTATCACTTTACACCTTTCCACATCATTTGCAATTTAGATGCCCAGCCCCCAGTCTCATTAGGTCCTTCTGCAATTTCTCGCAATTAGCTCTTGAATTAACTACTCTGAATAATTTTGTGCCATCAGCAAATTTGATCACTTCACTCTTGCTTCCTTGCCAGATCATTTATAAATATACTAAAAGCATCAGTTCCAGTATAGATCTCTTGAGGTTCTCCACTATTTACCTTTCTCCATTGAGAAAAATGACCATTTAGCCAGGTATTGATCCACAATAGAGATTGCCTTCTGTTCCATCCCTTTTTAATTTCAAGAGTATCTCATGAGGGAATTTGTCAAGTGCCTTCAGTAACTCCAGATAACTATATCTAGGGGCTCATCCTTTTCCACATGCCTATTAGTCCTGTCAAAAAATCTAACAGAAAGATCAAGGAAGACTTTGCTCTGCCCCCATTAATCTATATCTGTTCAAATGGTCAGTAATTTTGTTTTCCAGCACCAATATCAGGCTCACCAATCTGCAGTTTCAATCCAGAGCCAATAAAAAAAAATGGCTATGATGGCAACCCTTTAATGCTAAAATCCAAGAGCTGATTTGAATGAGAAGCTGTGGATTAGTAGGAATGAGGGTAAAATTTCATTTTTAAGTTCTTTTAGAACTCTAGAGCACGTGGCATCTGGTCCTAGTGATTTGGATCTTTTTATAAAGCCACAGTAGAAAGTGTCATTAGCATGCCCTTATGTGGGTCTTTCCCACGTGTTAACACCATTTCTACCATAGCCAGAAAATGGATGACCTAGGAACGCCACTGGCAATGCTGATAGGCTAACTCAGCTATTCCCAACCCAGTCCCTGGGGCACACCTAGCCCATCGGATTTTCAGGATATCTACAAGGAATATGCATGAGATAGATTTGCATGCACTGCCTTAATTGCATGCAAATATAACTCATGAATATTCATTGTGGATACCTGAAAACTCGATGGGACTAGGCGTGCCCTGAGGACTAGGTTGGAAATGGCTGTGCTAACTGATTAGTGCATAAACACTCACTCTCTGCCTCCAAGATACTACCCATTATTTAGCCCATGGGTAGTATGTGCATATTTGAAAATTACTGCGGGACACCTCAGTGCACCCTGCGGTAAGGTAAGCCCTTTTAAGAAGGGTAAGCATGTGTTAGTGCTTATCGCAGCTTAGTAAAAGGATCCCATAGTCAAGTTGTACTATTATATCATCCCGGTTCACTGCAATTTGCTTCAGTTCCGCTGAATCATTACCCTCAAAGAATGTTTCTGGTGTAGGTATCACCACAATACCCTACTCAGTAAAGAAATTGCCTTGTTTTCCCAGAGCACCTCTTTTATTCCTAATTATGTGGTCCAGCTGACCCCCTCACAGGCTTCATGCTTAAAACATACTCAAAAATATGTTTATTTTGATCTTTTTCTCTCTGGTAAATTTTTCTCAAATTCTTTTGTGGCTTGCCTTAGTGAAGCTTTACATCTAATTTGTTAGTACTTATGTTCTTTCTTCCTTTCTTCATTGTGTTCTACTTTCCATTATTTGAAAGACATCCTTTGCACTTTCATAGTCTCTTTGGCCTCATCATTTAACCATGTTGGCAGCCTTTTGGTCTTCTTTTTACCTTTTCAAATGCTGGGAATGCATCTAGTCTGAGCTTCCAAAATGGTGTTTTAAAGCAGCATCTATATTGTCTGCACATTTTAAACCTTTGGATCTGCTCCCTTTCATTTTTTTTCTAGTTAATTTCCTCAGTTAGTCACAGTCTTCCTTTTTAAAAGTTAAATGCTACTGCAGTAATTTCTTTATTGTCCTCCCCTCTGTGAGTATGTTAATTTGATAGCATTATGATCACTTTTGCCAAGCTGCCCTACCCCCCAATACCTCTCATACAAGGTAGTGTGGATTACATCTAGAAAAGTCTCCTTCTCATCTGTTCCAGGACACTTTACCTCACTAGCATGTCACATTAATACCAAAGTAATTAAAACCATCCATTATTATTGTGTTGATTTTATATGCTTTTCTACTTTATGCATGCATTCTATTGTCCATTGTTTCATCTTAACTACATGGACTACTATACTTTTCTCAGTCAAACATGGAATTTCTATTCATAAAGATTTAATAGAGGTATATTTTATTTTGTGCAGAAATTATATCTTGCTTGATTCTATGCCGTTCTAAATATATATTGAGGGGCATAATTGAACAAAATCGTCTATCTCCATGAGCGTTTATCTCCGAGAACGGGTCCGTGAAGGGGCGGACTGAACCGTATTTTCGAAAAAAATAGACGTCCATGTTTTATTCGACAATTTGTGAGCTGGGCGTTTTTGTTTTTCAGTGATAATGGAAAATGAAAGTGCCCAGCTCAAAAATGAATAAATCCAAGGCATTTGTTCGTGGAAGGGGCCAGGAGTCGTAGTGCACTGGTCCCCCTCACATGCCAGGACACCAACCGGGCACCCTAGGGGGCACTTTTACAAAAACAAAAAAAAAGGTAAACGAGCTCCCAGGTGCATAACACCCTTCCCTTGGGTGTTGAGCCCCCCAAATCCCCCTCAAAACCCACCGCCCACAAGTCTACACCATTACTATAGCCCTAAGGGGTGAAGGGGGGCACCTACATGTGGGTACAGTGGGTTTGGGGGGCGGTTTGGAGGGCTCCTATTTATCAGCACAAGTGTAACAGGTGGGGGGGATGGGCCTGGGTCCACCTTGCCTGAAGTCCACTGCACCCCCCTAATAACTGCTCCAGTGACCTGCATATTGCTGCCAGGGAGGTGGGTATGACATTTGAGGGTGAAAATAAAAAGTTGTGAAACGGCATATTTTGTGCTGGGAGGGGGTTGTGACCACTGGGGGAGTCAGGGGAGGTCATCCCCAATTCTCTCCAGTGGTCATCTGGTCATTTAGGGCACTTTTTGGGGCCTTATTCGTGGAAAAACAGGGTCCAGGAAAAGTGCCCTAAATTCTCGCTAAAAACGCATATTTTTCTTCCATTATCGGCGAAAGGCGCCCATCTCTGATCGCCCGATAACCACGTCCCAGTTCCGCCTTCACCACGCCTTTGACACGCCCCCATCAACTTTGTCCGCATCCACGATGGAGTGCAGTTGAAAACGTCCAAATTCAGCTTTCGATTATACCGCTTTATTCATTTTTGTGAGATAAACGTCTATCTCCCGATTTGGGTCGCAACATAGGCGTTTTTCTTTTTCAATTATAAGCTGGATTGCCATCTCTTTACTAATTTGATACACCCTATCATTTTGGTATAATCTGTGCCTTGTGTAGTAAAGGTCCTTAGGAGTTAGTGCTTTGACACAGGAACTTAGCATTAAACTCATTTACCATGAATGAGTAGAATACAGTTGTACTGTTTATTAGGGATGGGCTGTCATTTTACAACAACATGGAAAAAGTCAATGGCATCACATGTCGTTGCATGTTTATTTATTTATTTATTAGGATTTATTTACTGCCTTTTTGAAGGTTGTTAACAAATGAAAATGGGCAGAAAAAAACATACTTTGGTGCTTATTTTCAAAGCAGATAGAAGTCTTAAAATGCCCAAGAAAAAGGTCCAACTTCTAAATACATCCAAATCCTGTTTTTGAAAAGTCAGAATTTGAATGTTTCGCTCTGCAGTTCATCCAAATATCAAAAGGGTGTGTTGTGGGTGTGTTTTGGGAGGGCCCAAAAATAGGACATCTGACAGGGATTTTCGAATGGGAAGAAACATCCATGTCTAAAAAAAAGGACCATTTTATCTAGGCCAGTTTCAGTGACATCCAAGTTACAAAATGTTGCTGTAGAGAGGTGTGGTAGCCGTGTTAGGCCACTCTTAAAGGTTATCAATAGAAATCAAACAAAATAAAACATGGAAAAGAAAATAAGATGATACCTTTTTTATTGGACATAACATGTTGCTGTAACTGAGCAGCTGACCACTGGAGGGATTAAGGCAGGACCCCGCCATAATCCCCCAGTGGTTGCTGCCCTATCCCTCTCCCTTGAAAGTGAAACTGGAAAGGAAAACCAGGCTGTATGTCAGCTGCAGATATTATAGCCATTCTGAAGAAAGTAGTAAGCAGGTCAGAGGAGTAGCTTAGTGGTTCTGTAGTACACTGTGAACCAAAGAACCCAGGCTCAAGTCCCGCTTCATCTTTTTTTTTTTAATTCTGAGCCTTCCAGAAACAGACAAATACCTGCTGTACCAATCATATAAGACTGCTGCAAGCGTGTATATTCAGGTCCTGGAGGGATCACATTTCCGAAAAAAAGAGTTTTTGTCAGGTTTGGTCCCTTGGTTTATAGTCCACTGCACTAACCACTAAGCTATTCCTCTGTTCTGTGGAGGCAGTTGTGTGGCCATATTTTTGAAAATGATACCAGACAGATGTTCCTGTGTCTGTTTTTTTTGTCATTCAAAAGTTAGACCTTTCACTTTCGAACATGGCTATTCATTTTGGACGTTTTCAGTGCAAAAGTGTCCATCTCACAGCCATAATCGAATAGGATATCTAGATATTTTCCCTGTTTGACTATGGCTGCAAGATAGATGTTTTTTTTTAGACTTAGAGGTAGGGGCATATCTGACCTTCAGCGGTAGGGGGGGGTCAGAGCCAAGGTGAGGGGGCATATTTTAGCCCCCCCCCTGGCGCCGCCGCCGCCATCATCATCGCCGACACCCCCCCACCGCTACCGACCCTCTCGACCCCCCCCCCGCTCGCTCGCCCGCCGTCGCCTACCTGGGCTGGCGGGGACCCCATCCCCCGCCAGCCGAAGTCTTCTTCCTTCCTTTCAGGTTTCTGAGTCTGACGTCCTGCACGTTGTACGTGCAGGACGTCAGACTCAGAAACCTGAAAGGAAGAAAGAAGACTTCGGCTGGCGGTGGATGGGGTCCCCGCCAGCACAGGTAGGCTACGGCGAGCGAGCGGGAAGGCGAGCGGGCGGGGGGGGTTGATGGTAGGGGGGTCCAGGGCCAAATCTACTGGGGCCCTGGCCCCCATGGCCCCATAGCAGCGACGCCCCTGCTTAGAGATTTTTTGAAAATGCTCCTTTTTGTGTTTTTTCATTTGACAATAATAGTGCACCCTTTTCACAAATAGTGCACACTGACATTTAAAGGATTTTGGATTCTGAATTTGGGCCCTTTACTAAAATGCACTAGGTTGGACCTCTTAGGGGCCTTTTTACTAAGCTGCGATAGAGTCTTCGCAAGTGCAGCGCATACCAAAATGAGACTACTGCCAGGCTAACATGCCCCCCCCCCCCCCCGGCAATAATTTCAGATTTGGCACACGCTCATTCTGGCAGTAGAAATTGTTTTATAATTTTCTACCACATGCCGCTTTTCCAGCGGTAATCGGCAGTTGGTGCGAGCTGAATGGTTACCGCATGTGTAGCATGTGAGCCCTTACCGCTAGATCAATGGGTGGTGGTAAGAGCTCAGGTCATAAATAGGCATTCGCTAGTTTTAAATTTAGTGCACGCCCATTAAAAAATACCCTTTCTCCCAGACATGGTAAAAAATGGCCCAGCGCGTGCCAAAAACATGTGCCCACACTACCGCAGGCCACTTTTTACCACAGCTTAGTAAAAGGATCCCTTAACTCTTAACCCTTATCATCCCTCTACCTTCCTTTCAACAATCAACAGACGTCCCTACAAATTATGAGGCCCCATTCTATGTATAGCAGCACTAATGGAAGACCTACTGGTGTGAAATCACTAGTCATGTCCAAAGGAAAACACCACTAAAATATTTCCACCTGTTTAAACAGCCTGTTGCCATTTATTTAATAGATATATTTTTAGCATAAATTGGCATGACTGTTGCTGGAACATGGTAGCTCTTATAACAGGAAGCAGAATCTATTTTACTTTAATGATAGGCGCAAACGTCATTGTGTGTTCTTGCCTTGTCTAGATTTTTCTTGGCTTAACCGATGGCTTGAGGCAGGAGCAGCTTATGAATTCACTTTCTAGCTACATCTCATTTTATACAGAGTGAAAAAAAGATAGCAGTTCTCACGTTATCTCAGCAATAGTGGTATCACCTTACAGAAATGCGCGGACTGCTCCGTGTGCAAAACATGGCAGCAGCGTGTTGCAGACTGGGGTAAGCACTAGTTTGACTTCACACTTTTCATTTTTATTCCCAAACACTGTAGAATAAATACCCAGAAAATAATTACAAGCAATATCCTGCTGTATGCTTGCTTTTCTTTTTTGTTTAACATTTTATTAGAAATTTAAGCAACAACAACACTTAAAATAACAAAATAACATAAAAGTGCACAGAAATTGTGAATTGACATTACAAGTGAGGTGCTGGCAATTTCAAATAACGCTCAAGAGTTCTCACATCTTGCAATAGGATTGAATGCAATTAAGATGTTCTGCTGCTACAGCTTCACATTTAGCAGTATGATAAAAACTATATTTCCAATCGAGCAAAATAACTTGAAGATCCAAGGCAATTAGCAAATGAAAAAGTCTTCGATAAGATTTTATAATACTCTGTGACAAACCAGAGGATTTCCAGATTTGGGGGCCCTTTTACTGAGTCATGGTAAAAGGTGGTCTGCAGCAGTATAGGCGTGTGTATTAGGCACACGCTGGGCCAGTTTTTACCGCATCTGCAAAAAAAGTTGTTTTTTTTTAATGTGGCGGGAAAAGGGCATGCGGTAAAACTGAAACCAGTGCGTGTCTAAAACCAGCCTAAGCCCTTAACGCCACCCATTGATCTAACATTAAGGGCTCATGCGCTGCAATTGCGGTGACCAGTTGGTGCGTGCCAACTGCTGATTACCACTGGAAACGGCGGACATGGGAGGAAATAAATAACTAATTAATCCGAGCATTGGTGGCAGGCAAAATGGTAGAGACTATTATAAAGAACAAAATTACAGAGCATATTCAAAAGCATAGATTAATGAGACAAAGTCAACATAGACTTAGTGAAGGGAAATCTTGCCTCACCAATCTACTACTTTTCTTTGAAGGGGTGAACAAACATGTGCATAAAGGTGAGCCAGTTGATATTGTGTATCTGGATTTCCAGAAGGCATTTGACAAAGTACCTCATGAAAGACTCCAGAGGAAATTGAAGAGTCATGGGATAGGAGGAAGTGTTCTATTGTGGATTAAAAACTGGTTAAAAGATAGAAAACAGAGAGTAGGGTTAAATGGTCAGTATTCTCAATGGAGAAGGGTAGTTAGCGGGGTTCCCCAGGGGTCTCTGCTGGGACCGCTGCTTTTTAACATATTTATAAATGACCTAGAGATGGGAGTAACTAGTGAGGTAATTAAATTTGCTGATGACACAAAGTTATTCAAAGTCGTTAAATTGCGGGAGGATTGTGAAAAATTACAAGAGGACCTTATGCGACTGGGAAACTGGGCGTCTAAATGGCAGATGACGTTTAATGTGAGCAAGTGCAAAGTGATGCATGTGGGAAAGAGGAACCCAAATTATAGCTACGTCATGCAAGGTTCCATGTTAGGAGTCATGGACCAAGAAAGGGATCTAGGTGTGGTCGTTGATGATATGTTGAAACCTTATGCTCAGTGTGCTGCCGTGGCTAAGAAAGCAAATAGATTGTTAGGTATTATTAGGAAAGGAATGGAAAACAAAAATGAGGATGTTATAATGCCTTTGTATCGCTCCATGGTGCAACTGCACCTCAAATACTGTGTTCAATTCTGGTCGCCGCATCTCAAAAAAGATATAATGGAATTAGAAAAGGTGCAGAGAAGGGCATCAAAAATGATAAAGGGGATGGGACGACTTCCCTATGAGGAAAGGCTAAAGCAGCTAGAGCTCTTCAGCTTGAAGAAAAGATGGCCGAGGGGAGATATGATAGATGTCTATAAAATAATGAGTGGAGTTGAACGGGTAGATGTGATGAGTCTGTTTACGCTTTCCAAAAATACTAGGACTAGGGAGCATGTGATGAAGCTACAATGTAGTAAATTTAAAACAAATCGGAGAAAATGTTTCTTCACTCAACATGTAATTAAACTCTGGAATTCGTTGCCAGAGAATGTGGTAAAGGCGGTTAGTTTAGCGGAGTTTTAAAAAGGTTTGGACGGCTTCCTAAAGGAAAAGTCCATAGACCATTATTAAATGGACTTGAGGAAAATCCACTATTTCTGGGATAAGCAGTATAAAAACTGTTTTGTAGTTTTTTGGGATCTTGCCAGGTATTTGCGACCTGGATTGGCCACTGTTGGAATCAGGATGCTGGGCTTGATGGGCCTTTGGTCTTTCACAGTATGGTAATACTTATGTTATGGGCGTGCGCCAAATCTGAAATTACTACTGGGGTGCACGTTAGGCCTGGCAATAATCTCATAGGGTGCACGCTGCACGTGCATAGAGCCTACTGCAGCTTAGTAAAAGGGCCCCTAAATATTTAAAATGTATTGGCTCAGTAAGTTGAAAATTAGCATTAAACTTCCCCCACATTCTCTGTCAGTAGCCTCAAAGCAGAGAACAGTAGTATAACATATGAGAGAATGTTCCTATCTCAAGTTGACAAAACCAACATTGAGCATTAGCTTGACCAGACAACTTGGCAACTGTATTAAGGGCGTCTAAACTGTTCTATCGAATTTGTTTGCCTTTCAATGAAACAATTTCCCATCCAGTGAATTTTCAAAGTTTTTCCTTTACATTTCCAGTTCCCCTGCTGTCTACTACATCCTTTTTTGTTAAAATGCTTAACCCGACGAAACCCACGGCATGTAGGGGAGAAATGTGAAGTAGAAAGCTGCCTCAGCCAAGCTTTCTGACTAGTTTGGCTTTTTCTAGCACAGTTCTTGCCTCTGTGTGGGAGGTGAGCATCAGCCACCAGTGCTGAACGCAAGATAATATGACATTAAGTTTAGATTCTGTCTCTAGATGATACAATTACAGAGCAGAATAGCTACAGAATTTGTTTTTAATAACCCGTAGCACGGATTTAAGGGCAATCACCTTGGTGGCAATTCTAGGTGCTCTGATACAGTGCATTGAAAGCCTATTCTATAATGGCATCTATGTGCCCAGATTCCATTATAGAATCCTGGCATAACCCGAAATTGGCATGCCTTACATTTGGGCACCTGCAGTTACAAAAGCCGTATAGATGGCATAACTGCATGCACCTACATGCAGTACAGGCACATGTAACTTGGAGACTCATGCTCTACCCATGTGTATGCCCCAGGGGCAGACTGACCATTGGGACAATAGGGCCCATAACAGTAGGGTGTGCACTTTTCTATTGCTTCCGTCTATTTTAATCATTTTTTATGAGTGTTTAGGGACCCATGACCCTTAGCGCCCAGGGTCCCAGATCACTGTTAGTCCCCCTCTAGTATGCCCCCTTGGATTTGTGTGCTACAGTACTTGTATGCACCCTTATAGAATGATACCTAGGACGCTTTTGCGACCTTAACTATTCCCTACACACCATCGCAAACTCTATGTTCACTCACGGACAATAGATTGGTGATTCCACCTCCTTCTAGAGCTAGGTGGGAATCAACCTGCACTTTGGGCTTTTTTTTCCTTTTGTTTCCATCCCTGTGGAATTCCCTCCCAAAATTTATTAGGGTGGAAGAATCATATACGCTCTTTCGTAGGGCCCTGAAAACCTATTTTTTTTAAAAAGTTTTTGAAATATAACATTATATGATTAAGGTAACCACTCAGGTAAGAAAAATGACTCTACTATATAGGAGATATAAATTATTAGAGACAATAGTATGATTGATGTGATTTATAAGATTGATGTAATTGTTTTTTATCCTTTCTGGTATGGAAGTTTTGTTTGTGTTGTCCTATCGTTTAATAACGGATTTCCTAGTTTTTATAGTTGTTGATTTTATAGTGTGTTAATTACATATTTTTTGAAATATAAACCATTCTGATTTGCTATGCAATAAATGACAGTATAAATAAATAAACGATGAATGATAAGTGCTTATATCCTTGAAGCACACGCACAAGGTTGTAAATATACAAAAAGCATCAGTTCCAGTATAGATCTCTTGAGATTCTTCACTATTTATTTATTTATTTATTTGTTTGTTTGTTGCATTTGTATCCCACCTTATCCCATCTCTTTGCAGGCTCAAAGTGGCTTACAATACATCGTGAGTAGTGGAAGAATGTTAGTAATATAGACATTTGGTATTGCATGATCTTGGTAAGCATGATGATAGAAACAGAGTAATAGTATAGAAGCAGATATTAATAAACAATTCTGAAATTAAATAGGCGAGTTGTGCATATTCACATAGGTTGATCTTTTTGATATGCTCTATCAAAGAGATGGGTCTTCAGTAATATGTGGAAGTTCGCTCCTTTCTCCATTGAGAAAAATGACCATTAGAATCACCCTTCTTGTGTCTTGTGTGCCATAATATAATGGCTTGAAATATATTTTTGGGAGCTTTAGAGTGTTTGAGCCCTTTTGTTCTTAGAAAATGAAGTACTGCATTAGAGTACGCATCCAGATGTGCTTGTTGGTGTATCCCAGGATAGAAAGGAAAGACAAGCCATGAAATAAACAGCCATTAAATAACAGCAGGGTGCAAAATTCACAGAAAAAAAAGAAAAGAAACAGAACAGACCTGGTTATGGGGACTGGCATAGGACTCTGCTTGAGACAGTAGATTGTTTTGCTGACTTCTTCTGTTGTTTCATTGTTGTTTAATTGTGCTTTTGTAAATTGTCTTCAGGGGTTTTCCTAGAAGCAATTAATAAATTGATGTAAATAGTAGAATGCTGATACTGCTTGAAGGAGACAGAAGACTGAATACTGGGGCCAGCAGCCATGGTCTGATCACTGGGCAGCTGTTTTTTTCACACATGGCTCTTTTTGGCCCTTCCTGGCATATGCAAATGAGGCCCCACAGTCAGTCTCTGTACGTGGTCCTTCATCCTGCACAGGCCACCTCCTGTTTCCAACAGTGTGGGGAATTTAAGGGTATTCCAGACTGTTAGAAATACTATGGACAATATTCAAAACGAATAAACTGTCTGAAAATGAGAAAAGACGGCTGAGGGGAGAGAGGATAGAGGTCTATAAAATAATGAATGGATTGGAACAGGTAGATGTGAATCACTTGTTTACTCTTTCCAAAAACACTAGGTCTAGGGGGCACACAATGAAGCTACAAAGTAGGAAATTTAAAACAAATCAGAGAAAATATTTCTTCACTCAATGTGTAATTAAACTCTGGAATTTGTTGCCAGAGAACGTAGTAAAAGCAGTTACCTTAGTGGAGTTTAAAAAAGGTTTGGCTAGCTTCCTAAAAGAAAAGTTCATAAGCCATTATTAAAATGGACTTGGGGAAAATCCACTGCTTATTTCTAGGATAAGCAGAATAAATGTATTGTACTGTCTTAGGATCTTGCCAGGTTCTTGTGACCTGGATTGGCCACTGTTGGAAACAGGATGCTGGGCTTGATGGACTTTCGGTCTGTCCCAGTATGGCAATACTTATGTACTTATATAATGGCCGCCCACCGGTTAAATTGCTTGTTCGCAGTTATATGGTCAGTTTCTCCGGCACTTAACCAGTTTTTGATGAAAATGACCGGCTAGTGCCAAATTTAAAAGTGACTAACTTGTGTACATTCAGGGGCGGAGTCAGGTTATATTCCAATATTCAGCCCTTCACCGCATAAATAACAGTCATATCTTCAAGCAGTTTGGCTTATGCGGTGAAGGGCTGAATATTGACTTAGGCAGTTATGTGTTAACTGGCTCAAGAAAAAAAAAAAAGATATTCAATGCCAAATCCCAGATGGCCATGGAAGGCAGGCAGCAAAACCTCACCTCTGCAGGCTGAATATTGGGAGGGACTGTCTTATTCAAAAGCACTTATGAAGTATGCATCTTCTTTGTGTTTGGTGAATTTAGTGGCCTTTTAGCACAGGACAGCAAGGGCTTATGCCTAAGGTGGCAATTGTATAAAGAGACACCTAGATGTAGGCACCCCGAAGCACTGTGGGGAGTACCCAGTGGCATAGCTATGGGTGGGCCTAGGTGGGACCTGGAGTACCTGTGGGTGCCTAACTGTGGCCGGGACATGTGTAACTTACTGCATTCTGTAAGTAATGTGTATAACTGTGAGCCCTGCCCATGTCCCTCCATCCACAGGTAGGCCCCCATTTGCTGTTATTGTTATAGAATAGTGCTTGGGATGTTTACTAAGTACTAATTTTGCAAGGGGAACATGACTGTAGATGCCTAGTTATAGAATTGCCCTTTGAAATGGTCAAGGATTTGATATACTGCCTTTCTGTGGTATAACCAAAGTAGTTTGCATTTATTATAAGCAGGTATTTTCTCTGTCCCTAATGGGCTCACAATCTAAGCTTTTTTGTACCTGGGGCAATGGAGAGTTAAAGGGCCCTTGTACTAAGCCGCATAAGTGTCTACACACGCCCAATGTGCGCCAAAATGAAGTTACCACCTGGCTACCGCATGGCTCTTGCGGTAATTTCATTTTTGGCATGTGTCCAATACGTGTGTCCGAAAAATAATTTTTTTTTGGACACACGTATTGGATGTGCGCCAAGTGGCATTTGATACACATAGGTCATTACTGTCTGGTTACTGCGTGAGACTTTACCGCTAGGTCAATGGCTGGTGGTAAGGTCTCAGACTCAAAATGGATGCATGACAATTTTCATTTTGTCGCACGTCCATTTTTGGCAAAAATTTAAAAAAAGATATTTTTTACAGGTGCAGTGAAAAATGATTCTGCGTGTGCCCAAAACACACGCGTCTATATTACCGCAGGCCATTTTCCAACGCGCCTTTGTAAAAGGGCCCCTCGGTGACTTGCCCAGAGTTACAAGGAGCTGCAGTGGGAAATGAACCCAGTTCCCCAGGTTCTCAGCACATTGTACCAGCCATTGTGCTACTCCTCCACTTTAAAGCATTAGCAAGTAATTTTATAAGTGATTTCCTTTCATATAATGGGGTTGTGCACACAGAAATTGCCTCTTGTAACACTGTGTGGCACATAGATACATGTGAGCATGTGCCTCAAACTGCAAATAAAATTGAGCTTTGGTGCTCTGCTTAGCTGGCCACCTTTGGACGTGCAGTTTTGTAAAATCTGCTACTGCCAGCACTTACATCTACAAAGCCCCATGTGATGTTGCTCTCTTTTTGTAAAAACAAAAAAAGGGGGTCCACGCACCTTCCACAGAGAAAGAGCAAAAAACCACACAGCAAGGTGGAAGTGGGACTTTTCCAAGTAACCAAGACTGACCACGGGTTAAAAAATATCCCAAGTTTATTTGCCAGTAGTAAAACTGACCTGTGTTGGGTCCTTTTACTGGGTCAGTTTTAGCACTAGCAAATAAACTTCTGGATATTTTTTTTTACCTGTGGTCAGTCTTGGTTACTTGGTACAGTCCCACTTCCACCTTGCTGTGTGGTTTTTGGCTTTCTTTTTGTAAAACATCTGTTCCTAATGTCCATGCCATCAAATTCAAGTGTTTTTCCTGTGACCTTATACATATTTTACAAAAAGCTCCATATTCAACTAGTCTTTTGTAAAACATGCTGCAAACTGTAAACATCTTATCTTGGACACCCCTTTCCAACCTAGAGAGCCTGTAGAAACCTGGGTTTTAAATATCCTGAGTTCACACACAGAATCAGGCGCAGAGCAGGCCAAAGAGACTAGTGAAAGTTTTCTGAGCTCTCCTGACTTATAAAGTAAATCCCACCACTGTAACCACTACACTGCACTTATTCCAAGTATCTCTGTGCCATCTGCTTAGTATAGGCATAAATATTTTCCCCATGATTGACAACATCCAAATGATCTGGGAACATACATTACTGTGCAGAAATGTTCACTCCCACAAATCTGTAGAGAATTGAGATTGAAACTGGTCAAACTTTCCACAGAGAGCAGCAGAAGGTTTGATAAATAATGCCTGTTATTGAGACTTGAACAAATTGGGCTGTGTCGTTGGGTTAGTTATGTTGGCAATGTGCATTATGTCAACCAGGCAGCAAACAAAGCAAATGCAGAGTTTTGATTAGCAACCAGAGAACTTGCAACAGCGTCATCCTGTTGATCTTAAGAATCAGTGACAAGCTGCAAAAGGGAGAAAGGTTAGGGGACCACGAGTATAAGGAAATGATGGTCAAGTTTGTTCTTTCCTTTGTTTACCACCCTACACATGAGCTGCAGGATAATGGCTTGTTTTTTGGTATGTTTTCTTTTTAATAGAAAAAGACATTTGTTCATGTTTCAGCAAAGAAAAATATGCCCATGCTTAGTAATAATTGAAGAATGAAAAGTGGATTAAAAAAGAGTCCCTCTGGACAATTACTTAAATATCAGCATCTATTATTTCCAAATGTATCATCATTGAACACTCAAGTTTCCCCCTCCCTTCCTACCCTAAGATGCCTCTATCAATACCGCAGAATGGTCCAAGCCCCAGTCCTTCACATAGGATAATTGCACTAGTAAGGCTGGAAACAAAGTTAAACGTTTAGGCAGTTGCAGCATAGACTTCCTGCCGCCTCCATTAAAGGTCTGACCTCCTGGGTACAATCCCTCTAGAGAAGGGGAAGAGATAAATTCATGCCACGTTAAATTCATGCCACGTTAATCCAAGGTCTATATGAAATGGAGCTGCCAATTATGCCAGAGTGTGTGAAGTCTTTGTACTCTGTTTTCCTGCCTGTTGTATTGTGTTCTTTTTTTTTTCACTGTCAGAACAGAACAGAAAGATATGTCAGCTTGAATGAGGGATATAGATTATACAGAAATTCATGTGCTGGATCTTAGAGAAACAATCTTTTAAATGGAAATGAAATCATTTCCAAGGCACAGTGGTTTCACCGAAACATAGATAAGCTTGTTCTGGGTTTTGCAGACTCCTGCTGTGAATTCTTCCCCGAATAGGGAAGCAGTTTACGCTTTCCAAAAATACTAAGACTAGGGGGCATGCGATGAAGCTACAATGTAGTAAATTTAAAACGAATCGGAGAAAAGATTTCTTCACTCAATGTGTAATTAAACTGTGGAATTCGTTGCCAGAGAATGTGGTAAAGGCGGTTAGCTTAGCGGACTTTAAAAAAGGTTTGGACAGCTTCCTAAAGGAAAAGTCCATAGACCATTATTAAATGGACTTGGGGAAAATCCACTGTTTCTGGGGTAAGCAGTGTAAAATTTTTGTAGTTTTTTGGGATCTTGCCAGGTATTTGTGACCTGGATTGGCCACTGTTGGAAACAGGATGCTGGGCTTGATGGACCTTTGATCTTTCCCAGTATGACAATACTTATATACTATATGTACTTATGTACAAATGTGGTGATTGAGCTTTCTGCATGATTGTGGATAAAACTGCCATCTTTATTAATCCAGCTGATCAGGAGGAATACTCCCTGAGGTACAGAACTTCTTGCAAATCTGATCATGTAATCTGTCTTTAGATTGTTCTCTTGTCTTTTAGATTGTAAGCTCTTTGAGCAGGGACTGTCCTTCTATGTTTAAATTGTACAGCGCTGCGTAACCCTAGTAGCGCTTTAGAAATGTTAGTAGTAGTAGTAATCTATTGCCTAAAATGCCCCTGTGATAAAATATATGTTGGTCAGACCTCCCAAAAACGTACTATTCGTTTGTCAGAACATAAAAGTGCTTTGCATGCTTTCAAGACGCTCACTTTAGCAGCTCTAGTCTATATTGTTTCGAGCAAACTTTTGCATTGCAAGTTCCCTGAAGAGACATCCGGAGAGTTGTTTATATAGCCGTATTAAATACAATTCATTCACAGGTTGTTCTACAGATTAATAAAAAAACTTTTGATGTAGAAATAGAGAAAGACGTTCTCTATGGTGAGAAGACTCCTGACTCAGGCCTGGCCGGCCGAAACACAGCTGTGTCGAGTCTTTTTCTCCCTAATTCTACATTATTTTTTATGGTTAATAAATATTTTTAAGTTTTTTTATCATCGAAGTGTCGTCTTCAATTTTATTTTTTAATTACTTATAATTTTTTTAGTCATCTTCGCTGTTTTGTCTACTCTTGCCTTTGGTAGCACATTGTGTAAGATATCATCATTCATTTAATGATCTGAAATGTGTGGTTTTGCAAGCCTTGCCATGCTTTCAGAGAGGAGGGGACCATCTGCGAGTTTTATTACAGCAAGACCAGAAGTGAATTTTCAGATTGTGCTCCCTTGAGCCAATTGGACTGAATACACGAATAGTGTGGTGCCATTTTTTGTAGCTTGATTTTGATAGGAGGAGTGAGAAACAGCGTCGGTCCCATCTTCTATATTTATTGAGGGCCATTTTGAGGATCTTTAGGCAACATGTTAGGCACTTATAGCTAGACGTGCTGTCGGTGAAAGTACGAGGCTGTATTCTATATTCGGAGGTGCGGTTGTGAGAGCTGCTAGCGATTTCTCCGTTTCTAGATGAGTCCCGCTAACCAGGACCCTGAAGCAGCAGAGCAAAATGCTGGCCATCACCGGCCTGGGGGTGAGGAGAGAAGCAACTGTTTTAGCACAAGTCCTACAAGTGTCTCACATGGATAAGTGCTTCACTTTTTGCATTAATGATAAGTGCTAGAGATAAGTTTTAGTGCATCTCTAGCCCGTCTTCAAATCTAGGCCAAAAGCCCACCTTTTTGAGGCCGCTTTTAACTTCTAACCCTTGCTCACTTGTTCAGTACCCATATTTTATCATTCCCACCTTAGTAATTTCCTTATCTCTTATTTGTCCTGTTTCTCTGTCCTAATTAGATTGTAATCTCTGTTGAGCAGAGACTGTCTCTTCATGTCCAATGTACAGCGCTATGTATATCTGCAAGTGCTATAGAAATGATAAGTAGTAGTAGTAGTCGTCTTTGGGATTCTGGAATCTTGCTACTCTTTGGGATTCTGCGTGGAATCTTGCTACGCTTTGTCCTTATCCCTTATTTGTCCTGTTTGTCTGTCCTAATTAGATTGTAAGCTCTGTCGAGTAGGGACTGTCTCTTCATGTTCAAGTGTACAGCGCTGCGTACGTCTAGTAGCGCTATAGAAATGATAAATAGTAGTAGTAGTAGTAGTGCTTTGCTAAGATGACTGCTTCACCTTTGCAGCAATAGTAAAGACTTGGACTGTGTTAGTTTGCTTTAGCCTAACACAGCACTGATTATATAATTGAATTTTTTTGATTAAGATCATACTAACAAAAAAAGAGACAACTAAAATGATCTGCAAAAGTCATTAACAAGGAAGGGGTTTTTTTTTGCCAATGATGAAGAAGAGAAGATTGTTCGATCTGTTTAGCTCTGTAAATCTGCATGATTTTTGAGCTCTTTGAGGCTTTTCCCTTCCTTTTAGGAACATTTTCATACTGTGGAATTTTGTTGTTGTTCTAGTCTAGCGAATATATAATTCCACACCCAAAACCTTTCTTGCTTTAGTAAATCATCATGCATGCACACACTATGTGGAAAGAGTGTATCCTCTTTCACACAGTGCACACTCTTGTAGAAAAGTGCACCCTCTTTACATACAGGATGAAATTCTATAATTGGCACTCAAAAATGGGTCCCCAATTCTGCTAATAAGGGATAACAAATCTATACCGGAGTTGTGCTGATACCTTAACACACTAAAAACTCCAGTAATGTACCAAAAGCCTTACTTTTTATTGTTACAGCACTTTGTTTTTACAAACCAGTTGACGTAAGTCATCTGACTACACTCACTTCCATCAACATTCATTCATCACTCACCCTTACTGCCTACCCTTATCAATTTCAAATATCGGTAAACAATATAAACGTATGCACATGTAACGTGGGCATAGAATATCACATAATATTCATATCACAATTCACCAATATAAACTTAAAAGCAGTAACTAATGTTTTAGCGAAGTCCTCACAGTTCATATATGTGAAAAAGTCCTTTTGCACTTAAGCTGGGTGCCAATATACTTCCTGCTAACACGCTGCCAGATCTCCTCTATCGCAGTTGGTATGAGGCCTGGGTGAGAGGCTGCTGAAGTTGCCATCACGGCAGAGACACTTTACTGTTCATACTCAAAAGCGGTTCCCCGATGCTGGACTGCATTTCAACACTTCCTCAGGAGGAACCAGCGTTTCAATGTTATACTCATATGCGACTGCCTGCCAGAAGGATACTCGCCCCAGCGGGGGTTGGTGTTTCTGCCGTGATGGTAACTTCAGCAGCCTCTCACCCAGCCTCATACCGACTGCGATCGAGGAGATCTGACAGCGTGTTAGCGGGAAGTATATTGGCATCCAGCTTAAGTGCAAAAGGACTTTTTCATATATATGAACTGTGAGGACTTTGTAATGGTTCAAGCCATACAAAACAAGCGTTAAATCACTAGCTCTGCGAGTGGTGGCGCAGCTGCAGTGAATAGCGTGTTTGATCCCAGCTACGCTTGCTAAAACATTAGTTACTGCTTTTAAGCTTATATTGGTGAATTGTGATATGAATATTATGTGATATTCTATGCCCACGTTACATGTGCATACGTTTATATTGTTTACCGATATTTGAAATTGATAAGGGTAGGCAGTTACAGTGGCGTACCAAGGGGGCGGTGGGGGCAGTCCGCCCCGGGTGCACACCGCTGGGGGGTGCCATGCACGCGCCTGTTCCTCCGAGTTCGCTAAACTTCGTTCGTTCGCTGCAGCTCCCTCTGCCCCGGAACAGGTTACTTCCTGTTCTGGGGCAGAGGGAGCTGCAGCGAACGAACAAAGTTTAGCGAACTCGGAGGAGCAGGCGCGCACCACGGCACCCCCCCCAGCGGCGTGCACCGGGGGGGGGTCATTTCGCCGGAGGGGGGGAGGTGTCATCTAGCGGGGGGGCGCATCGGCGCTCCGCCTCGGGTGCCATGCAGGCCAGGAACGCCACTGGGCAGTAAGGGTGAGTGGTGAATGAATGTTGATGGATGTGAGTGTAGTCAGATGACTTACGTCAACTGGTTTGTAAAAACAAAGTGCTGTAACAATAAAAAGTAAGGCTTTTGGTACATTACTGGAGTTTTTAGTGTGTTAAGGACTGAAAACTGGGTGCCAAAAATAAAAAAAATCAGTGCTAAGCACGATTCTACAAAGAGCAAGAGCCCTTATGTTGATGTTGATTTCAACTTGATGAATCGCTTTTTTTTTAACAAATATTTCTTTTTAACAAATAAATCAAAGTGATTTACAAAATAGTTAAAAACATATAAAACAAAGAGAAAGGAATGCCAAAAATAAACAGGAAAGGAACCAATCATGCCAAGATATAAATAAAACATAGCTGCACAACTACTGCACATTCTTCAAGCTCAACTGCTCTGCAATTGCAAAAACTCACTACATATTTGAGAAAAAAAAAAGATTTTGCAACTTTAAAATTCTTTAACAAAGGTTCTGCTTTTATATACAAAGGAAGACTAGCCCACAAGAACGGAGCCATAAAGAAAAAAATCACTTTTTCTTGTAACTTTATAGTATTCCTACCTAGGATTAGGCAGGACAAGTCTATGATTGTTGAGTGAGCTCAGACAATGTGCCGGAGTATAGGACGTGGAGGGGCATAATCGAACGCGGACGCCTATCTTCATGGGCGTCTATGTCCAAAAATGGGTACGTGAAGAGGCGGGACAGACCGTATTTTAGAAAAATTGGATGTTTTTCAGCTGGGCATTTGTTTTTTTTAGCGATAATGGAAACTAAAATCGCCCAGCTCAAAAACGTCCTAATCCGAGCCATTTGGTCGTGGGAGGGGCCACGATTCATAGTACACTCGCCCCCCTGACATGCCAGGACACCAACTGGACACCCTAGAGGTCAGTGTGGTGGACTTCAGACAATGCTCCCACATGCATAGCTCCCTTACCACGGGTGCTGAGCACCCAACCCCCCCTCCCCCAAAACCCACTACCCACAAATGTACAACACTACCATAGCTCTTAGGGGTGAAGGGGGCACCTACATGTGGGTACAGTGGATTTTGGAGGCCTCCCATTTACCAGCACAAGTATTACAGGTAGGGGAGGATGGGCCTGGGTCCACCTGGCTGAAGTGCACTGCGGTACCCACTAAAAGTGCTCCAGGGACCTGCATACATGCAGGCCTCTAGGACTTGTTGCTGCTATATAACATTGGCACACCAGTTGACACCTGAAGACTACTCTCTCCGAAAACGTCCTTTATTGGAATAAGCACACTTACTCACAGTTAACTGCAGATCAGAGGTTGTGCCCCACTGGCAACGAGTCTCCCTGGTACTGAGATTAGCAGTAGGTCAGAGCTGGCAGAATGGTGTACAATGCCCTCTTTCAGCCACATTCAAGGTAAGAACTAAGTTCTGTAACATGGCTAACACGTGAAAGGGATCTAAAACTGACTTACAAAAATGGCCACTACCTCATGGACTACTGGAAACAAAACAGGGCACACTCTGACCCAGTAAGCAGGGGGAAAAGCACCATGGGAGAAGAGCCTACCAACTACCAACATCGTGAGCATTTTCCACAAGCTAGTGGAATCACGAAGCCCAATACCCTACACCCACCACACTGCATTGCTGATGTGACTCTGCAGTGCCCTTAACAGAAAAGGTGTCACACTCACCCAAGAGCCACATCAGAACCAGGGAAAGGCTGTCACAGGATAGAACACATTCTGCTGTCATGGAGGTGGGTACTGCATTTGAGGCTGGCATACAGGCTAGAAAAAAAGTTTTTAAAGTGGGGTTTTTTTTGGTGGGAGGGGGTTAGTGACCACTGGGGGAGTCCGTGGAGGTCATCCCCGATTCCCTCCAGTGGTCATCTGGTCAGTTGGGGCACTTTTTTGGGACCTGTTCGTGAAAAAAAAGGATAAAAAAAAGTGACCCAAAATCGCGGTAAAAACGCCTGTTTTTCGATTATCAGCTAAAGACGCCCATCTCTCCTCGACCGATAACCACGCCACAGTTCCGCCTTCACCACGCCTTCGGCACGCCCCCGCCAACTTTAGCCGTTTCCGCGACGGATTGCAGTTGGAAACGCCCAAAATCGGCTTTCGATTATACCGATTTGGGCGCCCACGAGAGAAAGACGCCCATCTCCCGATTTGGGTCGCAATATAGGCGTTTTTCTCTTTCGATTATAAGCAGGATAGTCAATGATGCTAGATAATCAGGCAAACCTGTATGAATTGCTTTATGAGCCAGTAAGAATCTTGAATTGGATCCTCAAATGTACAGGCAACCAATGTAACTTGAGCAGAAGAGAAGTGACATGGTCAGAACGCCTTGCATGGCATAACAAACAGGCTGCTGTTTTTTGAAGAGTCTGAAGATGTTTTATTGCAGTTCATAAGTATATAAGTATTGCCTTACTGGGAAAGACCAAAGGTCCATCAAGCCCAGCATCCTGTTTCCAACAGTGGCCAATCCAGGTCACAAATACCCGGCAAGATCCCAAAAATGTACAACACATTTTATACTGCTTATCCCAGAAATAGTGGATTTTCCCCAAGTCCATTTAATAATGGTCTATGGACTTTTCCTTTAGGAAGCCGTCTAAACTTTTTTAAAACTCCGCTAAGCTAACTGCCTTTACCACATTCTCTGGCAAAGAATTCCAGAGTTTAATTACATGTTGAGTGAAGAAAAAGTTTCTCCAATTCGTTTTAAATTTACTACATTGTAACTTCATCGCATGCCCCCTAGTCCTAGTATTTTTGGAAAGCGTGAACAGACGCTTCACATCTATCCGTTCAACTCCACTCATTATTGTATAGACCTCTATCATATCTCCCCTCAGCCGCCCTTTCTCCAAGCTGAAGAGCCCTAGCCGCTTTAGCCTTTCCTCATAGGGAAGTTGTCCCATCCCCTTTATCATTTCTAATTCCACTATATCTTTTTTGAGATGCGGCAACCAGAATTGAACACAATATTCGAGGTGCAGTTGCACCATGGAGCGATACAAAGGCATCATAACATCCTCATTTTTGTTTTCCATTCCTTTCCTAATAATACCTAACATTCTATTTGCTTTCTTAGCCACAGCAGTACACTGAGCAGGTTTCAACGTATCATAAATCACATTACAATAATCCAGCTGAGAACAGAGAAAAGCATGAAACAGTGTATGTAATGTTTTAAAGTCCAAAATGTTCCTTACTGATTTTACTCTCACTTTATTGAATAGAGCTTTGTGCCAATTCCTGCACCTAACTGTGGGGGGCCAGACTTACGCCTCCTGAAACATGGTGTAAATGCTGACACTCAAGTTAAGTGCATTGAGGAAGTATTCTGTAACTACGCACATAACTTTCTGGAATGCTGCCACATCCCCTTTTGAGTTATGTGCTAGTAGAGTTAGGCACCATGCCCTATAGAAAAGCTCACAGACAGATGTATGTGCAAATCCTAAGTTATCTTGTTGCACAGACTGGATGGACCGTACAGGTCTTTATCTGCCGTCATTTACTATGTTACTTTGTGATGCCAATTAACTTCAGTAATTGATTGGTAGCACCCAATTATTGGTAATTAAGGGCTCGCTACTCAATTAATTTGTGTGCACATCTTGGGCATATGTCCAGATCTGGGTGCCATTTATAGACTCCAAGAGATGATGCACATACTTTATGAAGAGTGCACACTATTATCAGCAAACAACATTTCATCACAGATGAACTTCTGAGGCCACAAGAATGAGAAGAAAATCTAGACCAGGTCACCTAGAAGTATTCAGTAGATCATGCTTGGAAAAACTATTCTCTGTTGCTTAGTCCAAGACAGTGGATTTATTCCCTCCCCTCTCCCTCAGCCACCACAGCTGTCCTTAAGCAATATAATAGCTGATCATCCCTCCCTCACCCCTGTCTGAAGTTGTGGTCCTGGTGAGGGAGACCCACTATGAAGTTAAAGCTAGGGGAGGGGGTTCCCATCTGCAAAGCCATGATCAACATAGCCAGTCCAGGAGAAATCTTCCCCATGAGCCCCACATGATGATGTACCAATAGCCAGGGCCACCGAGAGACAGAGCTGGGCCCGGGGATGAGCCACCATAGCCGCCACCGCCCTCCCCTCACTTGGGATGCAGCCATTACCTCCCCACTCGGGACACAGCTGACACCTCTGCCCCTTGCTCAGGCTGCCACCGCTCCGTCCCCTACCTTCCTGCGTCAGTGCATCTGCTCCTCCCCGGCCTCCAAGGGGTCCCAGTGATGGGGTCTGTCTCTCTCCTGGTCTTGTGTGTCGAGACTGGGTTATTGCATTAACACAATCACCTGGGTCCCAACAGGAGCGGGAGAAAGACAGACCCTGGCACCGGGATTTCCTTGGAGGCCGGGCATGAAGAATCACAACCTTTATTAGTGTAGCATTGCCTTTTAAGCTGCAACAGCTGCTCAGAGCAGCTCACTCCCAATGCCTTGTCATAGATGCACTGGTTTTAGGATTGGAACTGCACTCTGTTCTCTGGACAGATCTCTAGTCGGCCACTTTTACCATTCAGCTGGCTCTAGGCACTTACTTAGTCTGCCTACTGAGAAGTCTGCCCCTATTCCCAGAAATAAGAGGTGGTAATTCCCAAATCTACCAGGCTAATTAATTAATTAATCTCCCCTCATCTGTCTCTTTTTCAAGCTGAAGAGCCCTAACCGCTTTAGCCTTTCCTCATACGAGAGGAGTTCCATCCCCTTTATCATTTTGGTTGCTCTTCTTTGAACCTTTTCTAATGCCGCTATATCTTTTTTGAGATACGACAACCAGAACTGAACGCAATACTCAAGTTGAGGTCTCACAATGGAGCAATACAGAGGCATTATAGTACTTTCAGTCTTATTCACCATCCCTTATCTAATAATTCCAAGCATCCAGTTTGCTTTTTTGGCCGCCATCCCAGACTGAGCAGAAGATTTCAGCGAATTATCTACAATGACACCTAGATCTCTTTCTTGAGTGCTGCTGACCCCCAAGGTGAACCCTAACATCAAGTAACTATGATTCAGATTGTTCTTTCTAATGCATTCGTCCACATTAAATTTCATCTGCCATTTAGATGCTCAGTCTTCCAATTTCTTAATGTCTTCCAGCAATATTTCACAGTCTACAAGTATTTTAACAACCTTGAATAGTTTTGTGTCATCTGCAAATTTAATCACCTAACTCATTGTTCAGATTTCCATATCATTTATAAATATGTTAAATAGCACTGGTCCTAATAATGATCCCTGCAGCACTCCACTATTCACCCTCCTCCATTGAGAGAAATGACCATTTAACCCTACCCTCTGTTTTCTGTCCAATAACCAATTCCTAATTCACACCAGAACCTTGCCTCCCATCCCATGACTCTTTAATTGTCTCAGGAGTCTCTCATGAGGAGCTTTATTGAAAGCTTTCTAAAAATCTAGATATACTACATCAACCGGTTCACCTTTATCCACATGTTTATTCACGCCTTCAGCACCAGATTCCATATCTTGAGTGTAGACCAATAAAATGCTTTCTTAACTTTGTTTTAAATCTTCTCTGGGGTTAGCTGTTAGTGTTCTCAGCTCTATGACTTACTCCTCCTGCTTGTTTCCTGCCCTGTGTAACCCTGATCCCCTCCAAACAGTCCTGGATACTGGCTAAGCTGTTTAGGTCAGGCACCTGGACCAGGGCATACAAAAGGTAAAATCTCTTTTGAGCTGGGAGAAGGCTAGGCCAGACTAAATCTCAGTATGCCCGGGGGGGGGGGGGGGGGGGGGGGGGGGGGGGTGGTAAGCCACTACCTTTTTCAGCTTTACAGTCCAGGAAAAGAAACCACTCTCACTCTACTCCCTTCCCTGGAGCTTCCTCACTGAGACCTCTGGTTCTTAGCAGGTTGGTTTCCACCTGCTTCTTATGCTGGGCAGAATAATCCCTCACTCCATGGGTCCTGGCCGGGGTTTGGGCAATCAAAGACACCAAGGACAAAATGGCAGACTTTTATTCTACCAGTCTGCTCCCCCACAATGACATCCCCCTGTCAATCAATACAGTATCAGTTTTCCCGCTCACAGTAATATACTCAGCTGCATTATTACACCAACATCACATATCCAAATGATAGGGTATGCCCCTCCCCCAGCTACCAACCACTCCCATCACTCCTCCTATCCCCTGGCCAGGATCCAGATATCATTCAGTAATCCCGTGGAAGAAGTCACCCAGACTCAACCCCATTCTGAGTTTCCCAGGGGATTACACAAAGATATATGTATATTTTCTCAGCCCTCAAGTCTACAAGTTGCCAGATTTTTGATTGTGCCTCTGTATCCTTGCCATTGGATAGAGCTTCTTTGATATTTCATCAGATTGGCTTCAGTTTCCTTGCACCTTCTCAAGGCTGTTCATGAGTTCCTTCCTGTGTCCCTGCATATTCAGAATAGTTCCTCGTTATAGAACTGAGAGGGAGGAGGCTTCTTCAGGCAGAAGACCTACACCTATTCCATTCCGGGCATGCCAAACTCACCTTTGCCTGTATGCGCCCTTTATAGAATAGCGTTGAGTGCAAATGTTTCCCAGTACCTATCTTTCAGCGACATTTACTGAAGCTGGCCCATAACGTCCACGCTTTCAGTGTAGGTTCCACTGCTGCTGGCTTTCCACTAGTATTTTCCAAAGACACAGAAACACTTATAAAATATGTCCTTTATAAAATATGTCCTAAATACGTGCCTTCTTGTCTGCTAACTTTGGTGCCCTGCTGTAATGGCAGTTACGCCATTGAATATTGCCCTTATAAGACTAGATTCTATACAGTGGTGGAAATAAGTATTTGATCCCTTGCTGATTTTGTAAGTTTGCCCACTGACAAAGACATGAGCAGCCCATAATTGAAGGGTAGGTTATTGGTAACAGTGAGAGATAGCACATCACAAATTAAATCCGGAAAATCACATTGTGGAAAGTATATGAATTTATTTGCATTCTGCAGAGGGAAATAAGTATTTGATCCCCCACCAACCAGTAAGAAATCTGGCCCCTACAGACCAGGTAGATGCTCCAAATCAACTCGTTACCTGCATGACAGACAGCTGTCGGCAATGGTCACCTGTATGAAAGACACCTGTCCACAGACTCAGTGAATCAGTCAGACTCTAACCTCTACAAAATGGCCAAGAGCAAGGAGCTGTCTAAGGATGTCAAGGACAAGATCATACACCTGCACAAGGCTGGAATGGGCTACAAAACCATCAGTAAGACGCTGGGCGAGAAGGAGACAACTGTTGGTGCCATAGTAAGAAAATGGAAGAAGTACAAAATGACTGTCAATCGACAAAGATCTGGGGCTCCACGCAAAATCTCACCTCGTGGGGTATCCTTGATCATGAGGAAGGTTAGAAATCAGCCTACAACTACAAGGGGGAAACTTGTCAATGATCTCAAGGCAGCTGGGACCACTGTCACCACGAAAACCATTGGTAACACATTACGACATAACGGATTGCAATCCTGCAGTGCCCGCAAGGTCCCCCTGCTCCGGAAGGCACATGTGACGGCCCGTCTGAAGTTTGCCAGTGAACACCTGGATGATGCCGAGAGTGATTGGGAGAAGGTGCTGTGGTCAGATGAGACAAAAAGTGAGCTCTTTGGCATGAACTCAACTCGCCGTGTTTGGAGGAAGAGAAATGCTGCCTATGACCCAAAGAACACCGTCCCCACTGTCAAGCATGGAGGTGGAAATGTTATGTTTTGGGGGTGTTTCTCTGCTAAGGGCACAGGACTACTTCACCGCATCAATGGGAGAATGGATGGGGCCATGTACCGTACAATTCTGAGTGACAACCTCCTTCCCTCCGCCAGGGCCTTAAAAATGGGTCGTGGCTGGGTCTTCCAGCACGACAATGACCCAAAACATACAGCCAAGGCAACAAAGGAGTGGCTCAGGAAGAAGCACATTAGGGTCATGGAGTGGCCTAGCCAGTCACCAGACCTTAATCCCATTGAAAACTTATGGAGGGAGCTGAAGCTGCGAGTTGCCAAGCGACAGCCCAGAACTCTTAATGATTTAGAGATGATCTGCAAAGAGGAGTGGACCAAAATTCCTCCTGACATGTGTGCAAACCTCATCATCAACTACAGAAGACGTCTGACCGCTGTGCTTGCCAACAAGGGTTTTGCCACCAAGTATTAGGTCTTGTTTGCCAGAGGGATTAAATACTTATTTCCCTCTGCAGAATGCAAATAAATTCATATACTTTCCACAATGTGATTTTCCGGATTTAATTTGTGATGTGCTATCTCTCACTGTTACCAATAACCTACCCTTCAATTATGGGCTGCTCATGTCTTTGTCAGTGGGCAAACTTACAAAATCAGCAAGGGATCAAATACTTATTTCCACCACTGTATATGGCACCTGAAAATTCCACATGGAAAAAAATACTTTACTTGGTGTAAATCCCAACACCTAAATTAGGTGCAGAGCAAGTGTATTCTATAACAACATGCATAGATTTTAGAAACACCATGCCCCGCCCATTACCACACCCCCTTTTCAACTATACAACTTAGAATTTACGAACACCATGTTACAGAATATGCTTAATGAGTTATGCACATAAAATCTTAATTAATGCCAATTAGTGCTGATAATTGCTTTTTAACATCCAATTGACAGCACTAATTAGGTAGTTAACCGATTAAGTTACATGCATTGTTATAGAATACGCTTCGATTTCCACGCAACCTGCTTGCAAAGTCTGCCTTCAACCCAGCCTTGCAGTTCCTGTCACCAGCCCAGCCTCGCTTTTACTATCTCCAGCCCAGCCTCACTGTTCCTGTCGCCTGCATCACCTTAGTGCTTCTGTCTCCTGTTTCCAGCACAGCCTCATTGTCCCTGTCTTCTGTCTAGCCTGGTGTTCCTGTCTTTTGCCTCCAGTCCAGTGCTCTTGTCTCCAGCTTCTGTGTTCTGGCCTCCCGCCTATCTCCATGCCGGGACTGCCCCCAAGGGTCCTCTTCAGGGCCATCCACTAGGCTACCCAACCAACTCTGAATGATTCGCCTGCCGTTGGTTGGGATGCTCCTGACTACTGGGCTGGGAACCTGGTGACACCCCAAGGGCTCACCATCCAGACCAGTGACAGTTATATTTTGATATGTTGGCATATGCTAAACAGATCCATTGTCATGAGCAGAGGTCACAGAAATCCCCAATTCTAAGACCACAGGAAGGGCTGCAGGTAATGGAAAATGTGGGTTTTAAGTGGATGCTGCAACTGTTGGCCCTAAATTACAAAGTACCATCAAGTAAGTTTACCATGAGGGGCATAATCGAATGGGGCGCCCAAGTTTTCCTGAGGACGTCCCCGCAGGATGGACTCATGAAGCGGCGGGGAAACCGCTATTATCGAAACAAGATGGGCGTCCATCTTTCATTTTGATAATACGGTTGGGGACGCCCAAATCTCAACATTTAGGTTGACCTTAGAGATGGTCGTCCTCGGTTTTCAGCCATAATGGAAACCGAGGACGCCCATCTCAAAAACGACCAAATCCAAGGCATTTGATCATGGGAGGAGCCAGCATTCATAGTGCACTGGTCCCCTTCACATGCCAGGACACCAACCGGGCACCCTAGGGGGCACTGAAGTGGACTTCACAAATTGCTCCCAGGTGAATAGCTCCCTTACCTTCGGTGCTGAGCCCCCCAAACCCACTACCCACAACTATACAACACTACCATAGCCCTTAGGGATGAAGGGGGCACCTACATGTGGGTATAGTGGGTTTCGGGTGGGTTTTGGAGGGCTCACATTTACCAGCACAAGTGTAACAGGTGGGGGGGATGGGCCTGGGTCCGCCTTTTTGAAGTGCACTGCACCCACTAAAAACTGCTCCAGGGACCTGCATACTGCTGTGATGAAGCTGGGTATGACATTTGAGGCTGGCATAGAGGCTGGAAAAAAATGTTTTTTAATTTTTTTTTAGGATGGGAGGGAGTTAGTGACCACTGGGGGAGTAAGGGGAAGTCATCCCCAATTCCCTCAGGTGGTCATCTGGTCAGTTTGGGCACCTTTTTGAGGCTTAGTCATGAAAAAAAATGGACCAAGTAAAGTCGACCAAATGCTCGTGAGGGACGCTCTTCTTTTTTCCATTATCGGCTGAGGACACCCATCACTTAAGCACTTCCCAGTCCCACCTTCACTATGCCTCCGACACGCCTCCGTGAACTTTGGTCATCCCCACGGCGGACTGCAATTGAGGGTGCCCAAAATCGGCTTTCGATTATGCTGATTTGTGCGACCCTGAGAGAAGGACACCCATCTCCCGATTTGTGTCGGAAGATGGGTACCCTTCTCTTTTGAAAATGTCCCTGCATATGTCCTCTTTTAAGAGGTCATGTCCTCCTTTTGAACTTCTTCAGATATGTCCTCTGTTTTTGTTTTTAATTTTTAGGAAAATATCCTCTTTTTTTATGTGCCTATGACCAACACACCTACCCACCATCTCTGGCCTATTAGTCAGTCTGGATAAATGGGGGCACTAAAGAGAGAGAACGGCATTGCTGATCTTCTCTCTTCTTTAGCATCCCTTCTGGCTGAATCTGTCAAAGAAATTTTGTTTGTGCAGCTCAACTTTAAGCTGATGTTATCGTTATGCAAAGACTTTCACACATATCTCAGAAGCCAGCCAAAGCTTTTGAGAGATATCTGCTCTTCTGCTAAGTGCGCTTGGGATCAGTCTCAGTCAACCTCAAATCTGGAAGTTATTGAAAAATAGATTATTGCCCACTGCTGTACTGTAAGTCAGTCAGTCACTGTTTCATGTGTGTTTAATAACTAAAAGCCATTTAGACATTTGCTATGATTAAAATATTTCTTTAGCAAAGGTAGCCACTATTTTTATTTTTTTGTGTTCTCTTTGTTTACCTCCGTAAATATGGTAGCTCTACCATCAAGAACAACTTTCATTAAACGCAGGCTTAGCCAGTCAAGGCAAAGAGGAGTAACATCCAGTTATGAGAAACATGCGGACTAGCTAGAATATGAATCATATCTATCTCTCCCTGAAGACATAGTAATTATTATTATTATTTTAAAAAAATGTATTCCACACTATCCACTGTTCTAGATGGATTACAAGTTTACATACATAAAAAACCACATTACAATTTATACACTATACATAGATTATAAACAAACATAATCCACTATGTGATAAATCTTTCACTTGCTATACAAACATCACTGCAGATAGTACTTTCTCGCATGAACAAGCTGGAATCATCTATATGCTTCAACAAATAGCAATGTCTTAAGTTCTCTCTTAAAATCTCTCAAAACATTAATTTCTTTAATTCGTTTTGGGATTTTATTCCACAACATTGGACACAAAACATAGAAGATTCTTCTTCTAAGCTCCTCCAATTTAATCATGCGATAAGATGCTACTTCAAACAAGCATTGTTTGCCAGATCTTAATGGCCGTTTAGGCTGGTACAAATACAGTTTCGATGTCAGTACAAGGGGCACACGTTTATGCAAAACCTTGAACATCAGACATAAAGTTTTAAATTTAATTCTTTGTGCAATTGGTAACCAGCGTAACTCTTGGAAGATGGGAGTAGTATGTTCAAATCTAGATTTTCCTACCAACAACTTTCCAATCACGTTTTGTGTCACTTGTAAGTCTTGCAACTGAGTCCTTTTTAGAGCAATCATTAAACCGTTGCAGTAGTCAAAATATGGGGTAACAATACTCTGAATAACTTTTCTACAATTATCTTGTTTTAGAAAAGTTTTCAATCTTCTCAGCACTCGTAATTTCCAGAAAACATCTTGAGTAGAATGATATGGTAGCCGTGCTAGTCCACTTTTAAAGATAATTAATAGAAATAAAACATAGAAAAGAAAGTAAGATGATACCTTTTTTATTGGACTAACTTAATACGTTTTTTGATTAGCTTTCGAAGGTAACCCTTCTTCTTCAGATCAAAATAAGCAAATGTTGATAAATAAGTGTATATAAGTGAACTATCAAAGCATTCCAATGACAGTCTCATAGGAAGAGGGTGGGGTGGGTAAAGTGAGAAACATGTGAGTTGGGTGGATGAGAGACAGGGAAAGATGCATGGTGATAAGAGGGTGACAAAGCAATAGAATTTTATGGTTTATAGTGGGCTAGAAAGTCCTGTCTGGTGGGTGTCAAAATAAGTAATCATTCTGACTTCAAAAGTCTTACGTTCCTGGATTGTCTTAAAGTTTCCTTTTGGCATTCTCACCATAAAATGATTGATACAGTGTTCTGGTTTCATAAAGTGTTGTCCTACAGTGTTGAAATTCTGGTTGGCTCTGGCATTTTTCATATGATGTCTATTAAATTAAATCTCATCTTTATCATCTGGCTTGATTCTCCAAAATAGCACCCTTCGTCACACCTTTTACATTGAATGATATATACTACATTGGAAGATGAGCATGTGAAAGATTCCTTTATGTTGAATATTTTTCCTTTGTGAATGACTGTGGGATCCTGTGAAATGTTTTGGCATAGTTTGCAGCTGGATATATTGCAAGGATGTGTACCACTCTCTTCTTTTTGATTTTCCATCAGGAGCTTGCTTCTCACTAGTTTGTGTTTGAATTTGGGTAGCTGTCGGAAGGCCAGCACTGGTGGAGATGGGAATATCTTGTTCAGCAGTTCATCCTCCTTGAGTAGTGGCTGTAGATCTTTTATGATTGTTTCAATTTTTCTAGCTTTGGGTTATATATCACTACAAGGGGGATTCTCTCTGTGGCTTTCTTTTCCTTATATTGTAATAGGTTTTCTCTGGGTGTTTTAAGGGAGGAGGCAACATTCTTGGAGATTATTTTGGGGTTGTAACCTTTTTATTTGATCGATTCGGTCAGAATTTTGAAGTATCTCTGTGGCATGGCTGTGTATAATGGCTTTTTTGGTATGTGAAGGGTGGAAGTTGGAGTTGTGGAGGTAACTGCATTTGTCTGTAGGTTTCCTGTATATAGATGTTTGTATATAGCCATTGCTGATTGAAACTGTGGTGTCCAAAAACATCTGTAATCACTTTCTGTACATGCCATTTCAAGTTCAAAGCAGAGTCTATATTATTACTTCCAAATTTTGAATATTCTGCAAAATCTTAATTGTAACAGAGTCATATACAAATTCTGATGGCATATCACTGCTCTCTTTGCCGGTTAACCAAAGAATCTGAGTTTTTGCTACATTTAATTTTAAATGATTATCCTTCATCCAAATCTGGATGGATTGCAAATAGGATCTTAACTTGACAAAGGTAGCCTCCATGGTAGCTTCAAGAGGTAGAAGAAATTGTATATCATCTGTGTATATCTTGAAATCAATCTCCAGATCATTCAATAATCTACAACGAGGCAATAAAAAGATGTTAAACAAAATTGCCAACAAGCAGGATCCATGTGGAACTCCTGTTTTCAAATGAATAAAATCAGACGTCATTCATTTGGCTAACACTAAACTGTCTTCCATCAAGAAAGGATGCAAGCCATCTTAATACATCACCATCAATTCCTATTGATTTCAGACTATTTAACAAGATAAAGTGCTCAATTGTATCAAACACGAAGATGAGTTGGGGCAGTCAGTAGTGGAGGAGCAGCCTAGTGGTTAGTTCAGCGGACTTTGATCCTGGGGAACTGGGTTCGAATCCCACTGCAGCTCCTTGTGACTGTGGGCAAGTCACTTAACCCTCCATTGCCCCAGGTACAAAATAAGTACCTGTATATATGTAAACCACTTTGAATGTAGTTGCAAAATACCACAGAAAGGTGGTATATCAAGTCCCATTTCCCTTTCCCTTTCCCTCACACCACTCATGTACAGCTGGGCTACACTCCACACCCAAATATTGAATCTGAGTGGCAAGGAGGGAGGAAGGTGTAAGAAAATAGAAGGGCATTTGAACTACAGTGTGAAAGGTAGGCAGCATCTATGGACAAAGCAGGAAGAGGTACGGGTGCCCTTAAACCACTTTATTAAGGATCTGGACATCGGAATTAATTACACCTACCTCATGTTACAGAGGTTGGCAGAAGAGCAAGCACTCCTTCTTGTGTTGTCATGAGAAGCTGAGAGTTTAGATTGTCCCCTGGAGCCACAGTATTGGTTATAGATGTCTTATTGGTGCACATCCAGAACTCCTTCAGAGTGCCATGGAGGCCCCATGTGAAATCACGGCCACCCTGGGTGATGTCATTCCTACACACAGGCTGCTGGGGAAGTTTAAGGGTTTCCAACAGGAACCTGGAATGGCCCCAGATGCTAGTGATAGTGGGTATCTTGTACCTGCAACATTAGCTCAAACCCCTCCCCTGCTATACTCTTCAGCACTGGCCACCCTTTGTAACTCTTGGATGAAAGGGAATATTACCCTTCAATCCAAAGCTCCGACTTCTTAGAAGAAGGCTATGGTGGCAAGAGTGCATGAATGTGAGCACAAGAGATAGAGGTGCCGTGGGGATACAATGGAGGAAAGAATGATCTCCCATTACAGCACTGTCAGCATCAGCAACATCCTATCAGCTACCACTTCCTTGCTCTCCTTTATTCAACCCTCCTTTCCTCTTTCTTCACCGCCACCACCACCTCCATGGTCACCATAAGACAAACTTTCCTGACACAGGCCTTAGCTTCAGCAATTAGCAACAGAGGCTCGCATTCCCCCCTCCACACCCCCCCCCCACCCAAAAAAAAAACCTCATGCACAAACACCAGTCACCTGGAAAAGCAGATTTTAGACTTATAGCTTGCTCTGAAAATTGCCCCTAACTACTGTTAATTCTCTGGTATAGAGATTTTTTTTTAAGTATCCAGAGGAGAACTGGGAAATTATAGACCAAGTGAGTCTGACGGTGCCGGGCAAAATGGTAGAGACTATTATAAAGAACAAAATTACAGAGCATATTCAAAAGCATGGATTAATGAGACAAAGTCAACATGGATTTAGTGAAGGGAAATCTTGCCTCACCAATCTACTACATTTCTTTGAAGGGGTGAACAAACATGTGGATAAAGGTGAGCCGGTCGATATTGTGTATCTGGATTTTCAGAAGGCGTTTGACAAAGTACCTCATGAAATACTCTAGAGGAAATTGGAGAATCATGGGATACGAGGTAGTGTTCTATTGTGGATTCAAAACTGGTTAAAGAAAACAGATAGTAGGGTTAAATGGTCAGCATTCTCAATAGAGAAGGGTAGTTAGTGGGGTTCCCCAGGGGTCTGTGCTAGGACCACTGCTTTTTAACATATTTATAAATGACCTAGAGATGGGAGTAACTAGTGAGGTAATTAAATTTGCTGATGACACAAAGTTATTCAAAGTCGTTAAATTGCGGGAGGATTGTGAAAAATTACAAGAGGACTGGGAGACTGGGCATCTAAATGGCAGATGACGTTTAATGTGAGCAAGTGCAAAGTGATGCATGTGGGAAAGAGGAACCCGAATTATAGCTACGTCATGCAAGGTTCAATGTTAGGAGTCACGGACCAAGAAAGGGATCTAGGTGTTGTCGTTGATGATATGTTGAAACCTTATGCTCAATGTGCTGCTGTAGCTAAGAAAGCAAATAGAATGCTAGGTATTATTAGGAAAAGAATGGAAAACAAAAATGAGGATGTTATAATGCCTTTGTATCGCTCCATGGTGCAACCGCACCTCGAATATTGTGTTCAATTCTGGTCGCCGCATCTCAAAAAAGATATAGTGGAATTAGAAAAGGTGCAGAGAAGGGCGACGAGAATGATAAAGGGGATGGGACGACTTCCCAATAAGGAAAGGCTAAAGCGGCTAGGGCTCTTCAGCTTGGAGAAAAGGCGACTGAGGGGAGATATGATAGAGGTCTATAAAATAATGAGTGGAGTTGAACGGGTAGATGTGAAGCGTCTGTTTACGCTTTCCAAAAATACTAGGACTAGGGGGCATGCGATGAAGTTACAATGTAGTAAATTTAAAATGAATCAGAGAAAATGTTTCTTCACTCAACGTGTAATTAAACTCTGGAATTCATTTCCAGAGAATGTGGTAAAGGCAGTTAGCTTAGTGGAGTTTAAAAAAGGTTTGGACGGCTTCCTAAAGGAAAAGTCCATAGACCATTATTAAATGGACTTGGGGAAAATCCACTGTTTCTGGGATAAGCAGTATAAAATGTATTGCACTTTTTTGGGATCTTGCCAGGTATTTGTGACCTGGATTGGCCACTGTTGGAAACAGGATGCTGGGCTTGATGGACCTTTGGTCTTTCCCAGTATGGCAGTACTTATGATTGGTCTTCTCCATCTCCACTAGGACTGTCAATGAGAGATGTCTTCTGTAGAAGTGTAGAGACTGAAATGAAAGGTTCAAGTTTGAGTTTTTCAGGAGGGGAGAGGAACTTCAAGAGCAGAGCGCTTGATTTTGCTCAGAAGAGTGAGATTGGGAAAGGAGCTTTACTATGAAAGGGCTAGTCACTTTGTGATCTTTTCTCAGTGCAGAAGCAGAATGTACCTCTTGCTCTTCTCCAGTAATGATCCAATTTAAATGTCCAATGCTTTCCTAATAACTATAAAGCAGTATATGTGGGTATAGACTAACCCCTGAGCTTCAGCTGACAACCCTTTTCAAGTGGAGAACTCCAGTAATGAAGCAGAGGAGTCCTATACACATAATCAGTGGAGGTCTGGTGGGGGTGGGGTGGATGAATGCAGGGCCATGTGCAGAAACTCTTCATGGGGCCTCATTTGCATAAAATCATCCATGGAGAAGCTCCATCATACATGTCAGACCTAATTGACTTACCGGCATGAAACATCAAAAGTTCATCACGTCCCTTCCTAAACCTCCACTACCCTAATTGTAGAGGACTCAAATTCAAATCATTACACGCATCTACCTTCACATACCTCTACACAAAAGCATGGAATAAACTACTGAATGTTATAAAAACAACACATGACTTGACAACCTTCAGGAAATTATTGAAAATGCACTTGTTCGAAGAGACTTACAATAAGACTCCTCCTTAATGACTTGATTCATTCAATATCTAAACCAACCACTTACTGATCCATCTGAATTGATTATATTAGTCATATTATCATTATTGGTCATTATATTTTGCTGTTTTTTATTATGTGTTATGTAAATCATTCTACAAACCTAGCTACCTTTTTTCTTACACAGTAATATGTTAAATTAGAACAAACCTCTTACTCTGTTCATAACAGGGCCGCCAAGAGACTGGGCCAGGCCCGGGACAAGGCCACCCCCAGGCACCCCCCACCCGAGGTCGCCGGGCCCCCCTCCACCCGCCACCAGGCCCTCTCTCCACCCCAGGGCCCTCTGCACAGACCTTAAGCGCCTCACCTTCGAAGGAGCAGCAAGCAGCGGCAGACCACTCCTTCCTTCCGTGTCCCGCCCTGCGGAAGTTACGTTAGGCGAGGGCGGGACACGGAAGGAAGGAGTGGTCTGCCGCTGCTTGCTGCGTTTTTGAAGGTGAGGCGCTTAAGTTCAATGCCAGGGAGTAATGGAGGGAGGGCGGGCCAGACTCCGGCGGCAGCGCTGGGCCCCCCCGGAAGCCCAGGCCCGGAGAATTTTGTCCCCCCTGTCCCCCCCTCTCGGCGGCCTTGGTTCATAATTATACCTTTTGCAATATAATGTAAGCCACATTGAGCCTACAAATAGGTGGGAAAATGTGGGGTACAAATGCAGCAAATAAATAAATCAATAAATAAATCAATAGGGGTTGAATAGCAGGGTCATGTGCGAACAGCGCAGTTGCTCAGTGATAAGGTCAACCCTGTAAATATTTGGAGGATAGGAGACATTTCAGCCTTGTACCAGTACATGTGAAGCACTCAGAAATTTCTTTCTGTACTTTTGGACTGAACTCAATAAAGTCCTGGATCTGTCTAGTGCAGAGTGTAAGCAAATTATATTTGGATAGCCATACTCATTTTGAGGGGAGAGGGCCATTTCTAGAATATTCAAGTGGAGGGCAGAGAACAATACTCTTGTTGAATAAATGAAGTGGATGGGGAGTTTCTGGAGACTGTTAGACACAAGGAAGAAATTTCCCATTCGAGTAATGCCTTCATTTCCTTTATAAAACATGCCCTCTAACTCAAAGGAACACAAAAGCTGTATATTCATCTGTAAATACTTTTTTCTGCTATCTGACTCAAGTAGAAGGAGAATTCATTTGGGAACAACAATCCAACATGTGGCATATTATTCTTCTCTATGTAGACTGGACTTACAAAATGCCTGTATTCCCCCACTGGAAGGTCCTGAAAATTGCTCTCCCCCAATTTGTACAATACCTTCTGTGTTCATCTCATGTTAAATAATATGCCAGGGCTACACATGAAATGTGCCGTATGGAACGTTTTTAAAGAAGTATTAAGTAGGTTGCTAAAATATTTAATTTGTCTGTTAGAAGACCATAATATTATTAATGAGTCCTATTTCTAAGCCTCCTTTTTTTCATCATGCAATACTTTCCTGGAATAAAATCTGTGCCCTTCTTTTAATACAGACTCATCCTTTTAAAAAGCTTTTTCCCTGAGTCCACCTTCCTTCATTCTGTGTCTATGGTCAACAAATCAATGTGACATCTGAAGAGGGAGCTGATGCTTTTTCAGTTGTCAGTTTTTGGTGCTCTGTTCATGCTAGTCTAGTAAAAATCCTCTGTTTACCTATCTGTGCTATATTACTACTACTACTACTTATCATTTCTAAAGCGCAACTAGACGTACGCAGCGCTGTACAGTTCAACATAAAGAGACAGTCCCTGCTAGACAGAGCTTACAATCTAATTAGGACAGACAGAACATGTCTTATATCTATTGCCTTTCCTCATATAACCGCACCTTCTATCTTGAATCCAAGGAGTATTCCAAAACAGGGATAATATTTAAAGGTGTTATTTTCAAAGACTTAGGTGCTTTCTATGTGGATAACACAGAGTTAACACATTTGGGTGAGCCTTACCAGGGCAAGTTCATTTACAGCCACCAGAAAATTTGCACAAACTATCAGAAAACTAGATTAGTATAACAGGACATTGGGGTCCATAACATTCAATCACATTGTAAGTGAATCCACATTATGTGGGGGTCTGCAGTGTAATATGTAATTAAAAAAAAAATAGGATTCAACCTTTGATCACGTTATAAGCAATCCTGTGTTATATCCAGCCATGATATATGGGGTTTGCAATTTATTTTTACCCCCTAATTCTATAAAAAATTGCCAAAAATTGGATGCACAAATTTGGGGGGATAAGCCCACTTTGTACATACAATTTAATTGAATAATGAACTAATTAGCGCAAATGATTGGCTTAAGAAGCAATTATTGGTACTAATTAGGTTTAATTGGAATGTATGCATATATACATTTAGGTGCTGGATCCATGCCTAAATTTTACACGTGAGTAAAAAAAAGGAGGGGCATGGGTGGAATGGGGGCATTCCTAGTGTATACCTCCTGGTGGCAGACCTAGGTATTACACTTTAAGAAAATCATGTTAAAATATGTCACAGTGGTTTCCCCAAATAATCTCACTGGTGGCAGGGGTTTACAGCAACATTTATTTGCATTGTTATAGAATAAGAGGGGATACATGCCCAATTTAGGTGTGCACGTTTCACTTAGGCACAATTCCATGGCGTAAGTGATATTCTATAAGCTGCGTGTAACTTTAAGTATAGTTTATAGAATAGCCCTTTTTTTGGTGCCATATATATAGAATTCACCCCTTAGGGCGCAGAAAAGTAATATTACACTAGTATTCTATAACGGCATCTTGGTGCACAGGAACCATTATAGAACTGGCATCCAGTACTTGACATGGGCATGCCAAAATGGAGGCACCAGTTCATAGAATAGCTTCCTAAATGAATATGCATTATTTGCACTGCAGTTAGGAGTCCTTTTAATAAGACGCACTAACAGATTTCCTGTGCACTAAATAAGACACCCATTGGAATATAATAGGCATCTTATCACTTAGTGCATGTTAATTGTTAGTGTGTGCTAAATCTGTTAGCGCGCCTTAGTAAAAAGACCCCTATGTCTCTATGCTAATTGAATGAGAAGATGCTGCTCATGACCCTAATAGGTAACACAGAGGCTCTACAGCTACTGTGTATCAGTGTTGTCCATTAATGCATGGTAACTACAAACTTTTAATACAACTTAGTAAAAGGGGACCTAAATCAGTTGGATTGTACGAGCTGAAAAGAACTTGAATATTAGTTAGTGGCCTTATTGAAAATTTACCTCAAAATATGTTAAAGCAAGGGTGGCCATCATCGGTCCTGGAGAGCTGCAACCCAGTCGGATTTTCAGGATTTCCCCCAATGAATATGCATGAGCTCTATTAGCATACAATGAATGGAGTGCATGCAAATAGATCTTACGCATATTCATTGGGGAAATCCTAAAAACCCAACTGCGTTGCAGCCCTTGAGGATGTGTTGACCACCCCTGTGTTAAAGGAAAGCTAAGGCCATAAGAGGAATCAATAAATTCTCAGAAGATTCAAACTGATAACCTGAAGAATCTTAGCTAGTTCTGAGGTGTTAGAACTTTTGAAAATAAAGCCATATAATGTTTGGCTAGGGAGGCAGTTGGTTGTGCTATGGGTCATTGAATATACAGTCCAGATTTTTCCCACTGCAGATACTTCATGGACATAGCTGCAAACTGTCAAACACATGCTGGATTGTGTCCAGAAGTTATGTGCTTGGAAATATGTACCAAAAATTAGCATTTCAGCTGTCATGGTAGGGTTTGTAGGTTCCATCCAGCAAATCCATTATAGGTTTGGCTGACATGCACATGGTGATTTCAACTGTTTTCCAACCATATAATGAAAGACCTTTATTCACGCCCCTGTAATACTGGCCTTTGAACTTGTCTTATCATGAGACAGTGGCCAAAACCTCCAAAGTCAAGTAAACCACAAACAAAAACAGTCTATATTTGAGAAAATGGAATTTTGGAAAAAATGACTACATTGCACACACCTGAATATTAAAAAAAAAAAAAAAGTAATAACAGTTTCATTTGAGAAGTTTGCAAACGATCAATTCTGGTGAAATTGTTTGTTTGACTGAGAGAAGAGCAAAAATGCAAATAGAAGAAAAAAATAGCTAAAAACTCCAAAACAGGAAGACAAGATTTTTTTTTAATTTTATATTTTAGAAATTTTAGTGACAGGGGGAAGTGCAAAAGCAGTATTGTGAGACTTAAGGGTGAAGGATAAAATATGTAGAAAGCAGATAGGATAAAGCAGAATTACTTAACAAAAATGTCTATTCTATGATCACAGATGAAGTCCCAAGAGTGGGACTGCGGAAAACAAGCATAAATGGGAATGGAAGTGAGGTAGGCTGCAAACATTTTGTGGAAGACTGTTGTGAAGGAGTCTGTAGGAAGCAGCTGCTCCCTGTTAACAATATTTCCTCACAGTAACTAGGCATATTCTCTAAAGTATGCCTACATTTTATAGAATTGACAATTTTTCACGCGGTATATAGAATACAGTGAGCTGCACGCCACACAACCAAATTTGGTTGCATCCATTTAGGCCACATTTTAGAAATGCCCACACCCCGCCCATGGCCACACCCCTTTTTCAACTATGCAACTTAGAATTTAGGTGCGCCGCGTTGTACACATGGAGGGGCATTGTCGATATGACATCTAAGTCTGATTTTGGACATTTTGCACATGAGTCTTTTTCCATCTCAGTTATGACTGCAGTAACCTGCTGGACTCCATAACACACAATGCACTGCTCATATACTACAGTAGGAAGTAACATTTTCAGTAAAAGAATCCTAGCGCATAAAACTATGCATGTCATGGCCTAAATCCCTGCACATTGATTTACATGCACTGGGCATATTCTGTAATTGCGTACATAAATTTGGGCATGCCCACAAAATGCACATTTCCCTGCCCATAGCCACACCCCTTTTGAACTGCACACATTAGAATTTAGGAGCAGTTTAACACAGAATACACTCAGCAAGTTGTACATGTAAATTCTAATTATTGCCAATTAGGGCTTATTATTGCTTGTACAGTGCTGTTATCAACGCTGATTAGCTTGTTAAGCCAATTAAGTTACGTGCTAGAGACTGACATGGGGATGGAGACCCGTGGTAACCATGGTAATGGGGGCAGGGACAGAGCCCGTGGGGACAAGGACAGATCCTGCAAGGACAGGGCGGGGATAGGGACAGAATCCATGAAGATGGGGACAAATTTTGTCCCTGTGTCATTTTCTTCTTTGAAGCCTGTCTATGAACTGGACTACTGTTTATGTCTGAGTGATGCAGACAATGATATTTTGATTTTTTTTGGAAAAACAAGCAAACATACTGGCCACAACTAGCAAAATTTGCATGGGGGGGGGGGGGGATCCTGTACTTTCCTGCTACCAGCACATCTTCTAAGAAGACTTTTTTTTTAATTGCAGGAAGGACTGTGGAGGACAGGAGAACTAGACTGATGCCTGAGATGATTGATGACTTATTATTCATCTACAGATTAAAAAATCATAACAGTGTAGGGCATATTTCTCCCCCATTAGGGCATACAGAACGGGTTGTGTTTTGTACCCCTGGACATTTTAACAGGGTAGATTAGAATTCCTTGGGGTAGTAGAAGTCAGCTATTGTTGGGGTTGGAAGGGTAGAGGGTAGTGGTGGTGGTGGGGTTATTATAGTTGCTCATTGTTATTATTGTTTTCTATTTGTGACTTATAAACAACAGTTGCACAGCATATTCCTTTTTATACTTTAATAAAATAATTTAAATATAAAATCATATGTGTTCAAGGCTTCTGCAGATGAGGACAGAGCCCATGGGGATAGGACAGGGAAAGAACCTGCGGGGGCGGAGACAGAGCCTGTGGGGATGGGATGGGGATGGAGACAGAACCCATGGGGATAGGGCAGGGACGTAGAAAGAACCTGCGGGGAGGGAGACAGAACCTGTGGGGATGGGGTGGGGATGGAGACAACCCACTGGGATGGGGAGGGGACTATTACGCGCATTGTTATAGAATATGCCTAGATTTGGGAGCAGATCTCTAGGTACGCTATAGAGAATCCAGGGGTTAGTATGTATAGATGGCAAGAGGGAACAGAGAAGAATGCTCTTTTTTATTCCTACTATTTTTTCACCTATCTGTACTTCCTTCTCATGTGTACTTTTTCTTCCTCTTCCCTTTTGCCCTCCCACTGGCACTCAACTCTAAGCTTCTACCCTCATTCTTCACTGCCACTCTAAATTGTCACTTCATCATACTATGGGCTGGAAAAATGAAGGACAGTTCAGTCACCACCACCATGAAACTGCTGCTTCGTTAAGTGGCAAAGCATGTGCTCCCCATCACCCCACTGCCCCATTCCCTGTTGGGACTCTGCTTCTTTGAGTTGGGGGAGGGGGATGGGTCTGACCTCCCTACCATCTTGCTGCTTCTTTGGGTGTTGGGGGTATGAGATCCCAATTACCCATCCTCTTCATTTCCTGCCGGCCTCCTGTTTTCTCTAATGGTGGAGCCTGGCCTCCCTGCCACCACTGAAGCTCCTGACCTGTACTCTTTCTGTCGATCCACGCATATACAATACATATGTGTCTGGATAGACAGATACACAGATGGAAGGGTCTTGGCAATAAGTGCTCTCATGTCATGCAAGATGGGCCTAAAAAGTACTATCAAATTTCTGAGCAGGGAATAAATCTAAATTTGGTATTGATTTAATCTGCATCTCTGTTTCACATGATTTAACGTTCTATTTATAACTGGAGTGCCATTTGTTTAAAACTAATACAGAAACAACATCTGGTAGAGATGTGCATAATATTCACAGTGAAAGCAAAAACAATAAACATCAGGTCTTTCCTCCTGGTGGAAAATCTCACAGGAAGCATCTATTTCCAAGAATTTTGTCATAGCACTCTTTCTAAGCAGCAGAACGTTATGGAACTGTCACCTCTTGCCACTTCCTGCTTTTCAAAAGCACCCACCAACATTGGTGGCAAATATTTTGCTGTAAATTTTACAGAAGGTTCATGGATTATTTGTAAAATGATAATTTGAACTTTTGTGCATCATATGTGGCTGGTAATTTGGTGTTTTGGGTTTCTCATCCTCCTGCATGTCATGTTTAGGGCATTTTTAAATAAAGTTGCTAATATTTTGAACAAACACATACAATAAAAAAAAATGCAAATTAGCCATTAAGTCTATTTTCTTATGGGGTTATGTCTTCCAACAGATTAGTTTTGCACATGCACAAGAAAAGTCTTTGAAGTAAGCCACTAGAGCAATTACAAGAAGGAGACTGTAGGCTGGTCCTAGCTTTCTGACAACATTATTCTGATGCATTATGGGATTTGCAGCACTGATTTCAATGGATAGAATCAGGAACTACAAATCCCACACTGCTTTTGGGATTTAAACCAGGACTGTCCAAAAAGTCTCCTTCCAGCAACTGAGTAACTTGTAGCTCTGTTTAAGCTGCTGTGAACACAAATTTAGCTGATTCCTACTATCAGCTTTTTACTTATAACTGAACCAACCAGCTGCATAGCTAGACATGAAAACAAATGGAAGCAGCAGGAAACAACCCCAGAGGTGGGGCAGAAATACCCAGGAAATAGAAACTACTAAAGTCATCAGAAATATAAGACACACTATGAATGGGCTGGCTACAACCAGATTCTCAAGAGGCAGAATAGCTCCTCCTGGAAGATAGGTGCTTTCTACCTCAAAGGTCACTGGTTCACTCAATAGTCTGAACTGATTTATAGTTTTACATAAGAAATGATAAAATAAACTGAACTAAACCACAAGTGCACATCACAATTAACAAATACTACTAACACAAAGTTACAAGAGCTGCACATCAAAAATAGTAAAACAACAGATTACTCACAAGACACATATTAACACCAAACCTATAATAATATGAAAAAATTATTTAGAAAAAATTAAAAGATCTCCAGCTTTTATTACATTATTCAATTCTTATAAATGCTTGAATAAAGTAAAAAGCCTTGGTTTTCTTTCTACAATTGAACATATCAGAGAGCTGGCTAACTTCTGGGGAGAGTAGATTACACTCTCCAGGACCAGTCCTATTAAGATTCTCTACATCTGGGCAAGGGCTGGAATTCTGTGCAGACCAGTACCTTGAGATATAATTTGCTAGCAAGATTGTGTTGTGATAACCCTGTTCCGAGGTGCCAAGTTTCATTACATGTAGAAAAATCCAACATCATTTGCTTAACAAAACCCATAACCACAGGCTCCACAGTGGACAAACTACAACAGTAGATACACATTGCAGCAACAAAACCCTTCACAGAATAAATTCATTTCTGGAACCTCCACCTTATCAGCACACATGGGGCCTTGTTTCCTAAGTCACAGTGTAGGTGCGCTAGCATTTTTAGTGCATGTTAAAAATTAGTGCATGCTAATGCTAGAGGCACCTATATATTCCTATGGGTGTCTCTAGCATTAGCACACATTAGTGCACCTTTGTAAACAGGGCCCATAGATTCTTATAACTTACTTCATTCTCTCAGTTCCATCTGATGATGGTTCCTCTACTATAGTAAGGCTTTCAATTTTTGGTCCTCCTAATCCTTACAGGGGTTTTGATGTTCGGTTGGTTGACCTAGGAATGGGATAATAATAGTCTGAGGTGAACTGAACAGAATAGCTAACTTTATAGATAAGCACTGCATAAGGGGGTCTTTTATAAAAGTGCACTAGCATTTTTAGTGCACGCTAATTAGTGCACACTAAATGCTAGAGATGCTCACAGGAATATATGGGCATCTCTAGTGTTTAGCGCATGCTTTTCCAGGAAAAGTGGCAGAGGTCCAAAAAAGTGATGGGTTTCAAAAAAAGCTGAGCCATGAGGGAGAATCCCAAGATCAACTGGAGTCTATAGCATTGTACCTTAAAGGAACTTGTAGAGTCTAAGTGGGCCTTACAGTCTTCTTCTGCTCAGCACCATCGCTGCCTGTTGAGCACTGCTTCATCTTGATATGCAGAGCTTTCTGTGTCTGAGCTCAGCTCAGGCTGTGCATGTTGGGCACGGATCCATTTTTGCCCGGTGAGCACAACTCTCATCGTGTTGAACGCAGCTCCATCACTGCATGTGGAGGAGCTCCATTACTGCATGTGGAGGAGTGGTCTAGTGGTTAGGGTAGTGGACTTTGGTCCTGAGGAACTGAGTTTGATTCCCACTTCAGGCAAGTCACTTAACCCTCCATTGCCCCATGTAAGCCGCATTGAGCCTGCCATGAGTGGGAAAATGTGGGGTACAAATGTAATAAAAATAAAATCAGATTGTATATTTCCATATTAATTGCAAAAAAATAATCATAAAATGATAATGTTAGCTGTTGATAAGATACTGTTCCCACTACCTATCAATCCTACAACTCTATGCTCTTTCTTGACCAATGTAGCATGACCATACTATAGTATGGTCATATAGTTCAGAAAACAGAGACCATGCTTATCTGTAATAATTTGTTGATACATAAGACCATTTTCTATTTTATTCCAAGCAGATATTTAGTAATCTACCTTACATAAAACAGTGAAGACTTGCATAGAAAGGTTGAGCTCTTGACTATGCCATTAAAGATTTATAATTATATTTCACTGGCCAATAGCATAATCACATATGCAATTACAGGCAAAGAGCAAGTGAGTGTGAATGGTAATGGTTAAAAGCATTTTCTCTGGGAGAAGTCAGTTGGCAGTATCACTAAGACAGTCAGCTCAAGGATGGCTTTTTAAGAGCTATTAGCAGAACTGAATTAGAAGTGGGACCTGAAGCAGAATTAATTGCCACCAAATTGCACGCTCCTAGCGATCACCTAATGTGCTCTAGCAGAAGGCGAGGGACCATCACAGAACAGACAAACAACAACATCAAAGCTTGTTTTCTCAATATGACGGTTTTGTAGCTGAAGTTTGGGGATACGACAGTTTTGACTGTGTTAAGGTATTAAGTTATGTACTGGCTGAAACCCACAAAACATGTATTTATTTTTTAAACTTTACTTTATGTACTTATTACAATTTATTAACTGCTTGTGTTATTCATCAGAAGTAGTATATAACAGGTATAGCTTAATATATTGGCCCCCCTCACATGCCAGGACACCAACCGGGCACCCTAGGGGGCACGTCTAAAAATAAAAATAAAAAAATAGCTCCCTTACCTTGGTTGTTTAGCCCCCCCCCCCCCAAATCCACCCCAAAACCCACTCCTCACAACTCTACACCATTACCATAGCCCTAAGGGGTGAAAGGGGCACCTACATGTGGGTACAGTGGGTTTTGGAGGGCTCCCATTTACCACCATAAGTGGAACAGGTAGGGGGGGATGGGCCTGGGTCCACCTGTCTGAAGTGCACTCCCCAATGGAGGAGTGGCCTAGTGGTTAGAGTGGTGGACTTTGGTCCTGGGGAACTGGGTTCAATTCCCACTGCAGGCACAGGCAGCTCCTTGTGACTCTGGGCAAGTCACTTAAGCCTCCATTGCCCCAGGTACAAATAAGTACCTAAGCAGCATTAAGCCTGCCATGAGTGGGAAAGCACGGGGCATACTGCTATCAGGGAGCTGGGTATGACATTTGAGGCTGGCAAAAAAGGGGTTTTTTTTTGCTTTTTTTGTGTGGGAGGGGGTTGGTGACCACTTGGGGAGTAAGGGGAGGTGATACCCGATTCCCTCCAGTGGTCATTTGGTCAGTTGGGACTCCTTTTTGAAGCTTGGTCGTGAAAAAAAAGGGACCAAGTAAAGCTGGTGAAATGCTCGTCAAGCCTGGCTTTTTTTTTCCATTATCTGGCAAAGCCGGCCATCTCGTGAGCACGCCCCTGTCCTGCCTTCACTACCCTACCGACATGCCCTCTTGATGTTTCACTGGCTCCGTGATGGAATGCAGTTGAACCCAGCCAAAATCGGCTTTCGATAATACCGATTTCGCCAGGTTCAGGAGATCGCCGGCCATCTCCTGATTTGTGTCGGAAGATGGCCGGTGATCACTTCCGTAAATGAGCTGGATTGTGCATCTGTGCATTTAGGACTTAAATTCATTTTATTTATTTATTTACTGCATTTGTACCCCACATTTTCCAACCTAGTGGTAGATCTACCAGCTTATTTTTGAAGGAGAAGGGTGCCCATCTTTCGACACAAATTGGGAGATGGGCGCCCTTCTCGCAAGGCCGCCCAAATCGGCATAATCGAAAGCCGATTTTTTTGACACCCTCGACGGCTTTCCATTGCGGGGATGACCAAAGTTCAGGGGGGCATGTTGGACGGGTAGCAAACGCGGGGAATGGGGTGGGACTGGGGCAGGATAAGGAGATGGGCGTCCTCGGCCGATAATGGAAAAAAGAAGGGCGGCCCTGATGAGCACTTGGCCGACTTTACTTGGTCCATTTTTTTTCATGACTAAGGCGTGAAAAGATGCTTGAACTGAGCAGATGACCGCCGGAGGGAATCGGGGATGACCTCCCCTTACTCCCCCAGTGGTCACTAACCCCCCTCCCACCATAAAAAACAGGTTAAAAATACTTTTTTGCCAGCCTCTATGCCAGCCTCAAATGCCATACTCAGGTCCATTGCAGCACTATACAGGTCCCTGGAGCAGTTGTAGTGGGTGCAGTGAACTTCAGGCAGGTGGACCGGAGGAGGGGGGTGGGGGGGGCTCAGCACCCAAGGTAAGGGAGCTATGCACCTGAGAGCAATTTCTGAAGTCCACTGCAGTGCCCCCTAGGGTGCCTGGTTGGTGTCCTGGCATGTGAGGGGGACCAGTGCACTACAAATGCTGGCTCCTCCCACGTCCAAATGGCTTGGATTTGGCCGTTTTTGAGATGGGCGTCCTTAATTTCCATTATCGGCGAAAACCAAGGCCGGCCATCTCTAACGGTGGACATCTCTAAGGTCGACCCAAATGTTGAGATTTGGCCGTCCCCGACCGTATTATCGAAACGAAAGATGTCCGCCCATCTTGTTTCGATAATACGGTCGGGGACGCCCCTTTACGGGGCCGTCCTTAGAGATGGGCACCCTTAGAGATGGGCGCCCCCGTTCGATTATGCCTCTCCTAGTGTGTTTACAGTTAAGGAAAAACTGGTTACATGTTGTCAGAGCCATTAAAGGCTTCAGAGGAGAGCCAGGCTTTCACCTATTTCCTGAAGTAGGAAGTAGGGGGATCTGTAAAGAATACTAGCTTAGCACCAATTTCATGCCTAACCTTAAGCCTGAGCATTTCTGCCTGTCAAATACTGGTGTAAATGCTGGTGTCCAACCGATAGAAGTCAGGTACAAAAATACAGGTATTCTATAACACCACACCTAAATTCTGGGAATGCCCCTGACCCACTCATGCCCCTTCCATGGCCACGTGCCCTTTGGAGTTGTGTGTTATGAAATTTAGACACACATATTATAGAATAGGACACAGGGCAGATCCACGTGTAACTCCTAACTGCTGCCAATTAAGTGCTTGTTAACCCCAATAACTGATTGTTATCACCTAATTAGCTAATTAGTTTGCATATGAATCTGCGATCTGTACCCAAAACTGCTGATTTGGATGACCCTGCGAGAAGGACGTCCATCTTCCGATTTATGTCGAAAGATGGGCATCCTTCTCTTTCGAAAATGAGCCCAACAGTAAATCATTGTTTTTAACACCCTACATTTTTCATTTCTCTTTTAAGACATATGGCATTTTGGACTTTCTCTGCTTTAATTCTATTGTTTGAGACAGCCCTGCTGGTGGAATATTATTAGCTTCCATTAGAGGCAATTCTCATATCAGGCAAGCTCAGTTTATTCTGCCAAGTTGCATGAAAGTACTTTAATACAGTCCATCCTGCAGAGATTGTGTGAATCAGACTGTGTACCATGCATTGTGCATTGTATTGCTGTGTTTGCAATCTAAGACAATAACCCATCGGGGGTTAAGAATAATTTGTATGTCAGGGGCCACCCTCACCAAGGCCTTGTTTCAGCACAGTCACAGCGGCTTTTATTCATGTCTCCATCATTATGCACTCCCACAACAGCTTCCCATTCTTCTGCAATGAACACCGTCTCTCACAGTGCATTATGAAATATTTATAAACTGCCGTGCATGACATCTGTTTGCTGTTCTCCTTCAAGATGTTCTCTACGGGCACGCTGTCTGCCGAGCCGAAAGCTCTCGGCATGCCTTGATCTGCTTTCTGATAAGCTGTCGTTTCAGAGCATAGAGAGATGCACAAAGACGTGTATGTCCCAATGAGACACAGGAATCATGCCTCCCAAGATCATGACTTCTAGTGCTAACCCTGCATACTACAGTGTGAACAAGAGGTCACAACCCCGTTAGTTGTGCAGGACAAGATGTGCTGGGCAGAGCTAAAATAAATGCAATAACTTAAGGCTGTGTTCATGTCAGTTGATTGATTTATTTCATTTTGCATCTTGTCTTTCTGAGAACATCCAGGACAGGTAACAATAAAACAAGAAACAATAATTTGCCGGTTGTGTTAGCTTTTAAGGGGGTAATTTTATGAAGCTTTTCCCATGCATCAAGTCTGTTTTACATACTGAAAGGGCTTTTATAAAATAACACAACAGCATAGGTGCATAAACAGCACACACATGAAAAGCATGTACCTACTTTTCTGTGATCTGTGTAGGCAATCCCAGGGGCACAGTTAGGGCAGAATGGAGGCAAAGTAGCAATATAAGTGTGTGTTTTATAACAGTTAGGAGTGAAGTAGCAAAAAAAAGAGGAAACCAAAGCTAATCCAATAAATCAGGTCTTTATTGCCACAAAAATGATGTAAGCCTATTGTTGAAAGCTTTTGATACAAAAAAAAACTATGAGCTACAACAGCCTGAAACAGCTTTGTCTTATGTGTATTATATTTGTACTGATCATCATTCTTAGACTTTTGTTGATGTGGTCAATAAGATAAGGCTCCTGACGAAGGCACGTCTGCTGAAACACAGCCATGTCGAGCTTTTCGACAATTGGCTTACATCATTTTTGAGGCAATAAAGACCTGATTAATTGGATTAGCTTCAGTTTCCTCTTGTTTTTGCTTCCTCCCTCCTGATTGTTGGCAAAAACAGATCAGGATCGAGGCTGGAGTGGACTTCGATGGCAACTCCAGTAGTTGGAAAATAGGACCGGTAGAGGGCAGACTTCTATGGTCTGTGTCCCAAAATTGGCAGGGAGAGACCTAGATTAAGTACACCAGTGTTTAATCATGAAGAAGTGGAACCTGGGCAGAATGCCAGATTCAACTCTGGCCACTTTGTTAGGTCTTTATCTGTCAACATTTACTATGTTACTATGGGCAGCTTCGAGGTGGCTGAGGGACCTACTGGGATGTTAGTCGTGCTTAGGTTTCACTACAGGCAGGTCTTGTCAGACAAATCTGATTAATTTCTTTGACTGGGAGGCCAGAGAGTTGGATCGAGGGAGAAAGCTAGATGTGGTGCATTTAGATTTTAACAAAGCCTTTGACACAGTTCCACATAGACAGCTAATAAATAAACTGAGTGCCCTTGGTATGGGCCTTAAACTGACTAAATGGGTTAGTGAAAGGCAACAAAAGGTAGTAGTAAATGGAGCTCACTTTGAGGAAAAGGATGTGCCACTTTCAGTGATTGTGTGTCCAACCATCTAAGCCAACATGTACCCCTTCTCTCCTTTATCCTCCCCCTCTCCTATTGCTGTTTTAATCCAGCAGTGACGTTCTCCATTCTCCCATACTTGCCCTTTGCATCACTTCCTCATTCCACTCACTTCCCTCCCTTAGACAAGCTCTTGCATCTCCTTCCCAGCTTTCTCCTTTACCATCCTCGACTACAGTCCCTTCTATCCATGCCCCGTCATCTCCCCCTTCTCCTGCCCTCTGAGTTTCTAGCACCCTCACCCCCTCCAATGTCCCCTGTTAGTCTTTCTTCTAACTGGTCTATGGAACCTCCCCTCCCCCCTCTCTCTCTTGCAAATTACTTCCTTCAATCCCTCCTCCATATCAACTGACCCCTTATCTGCTTTCTGTACTAAATGGCAAGCCTCATCTCTGATCCCTCACCTTCTCCCTCTCTTTATCTCCAGCCTTTCTGATGGTTTTGTTCTTCCCCTCTTGAAGCACACCCTTGTCCACCCTCTACTGAGGAAACCTCACCTTGATCCCTCTCTGCCTGCAAGCTTCCATCTAGTCTCTAACTTCCTTTAGATACATAGGACCCAAACTTTGAAATGACTTGCCCTTCTCTATCAGAAACCAACCAACCCTCAGCTCTTTTAAGAAACTACTTAAGACCTACCTTTTCCTAGAGTTCTTCCACTCCTCCACTACCTAGGTCTCTGCTCAGCTATATTCTGTATAGTACAACCTTTACTATTAACTCTTGTTCTATTGTAAATTGCCATGTTGCCTATGTTGAGGCTAACTTGTAGTATATCAAGTGGCATAAATAAATAATAAATAAATAAATTTTCAGTAGCACTCAACTGGTTAGTGCCGCTGAAAATAACCAGTTAGCACCAAACTCAAAACGAGCTATTTTGGGGGCGTTTCAGGGTCAAAATCAGCACTTGGCTGGTTAAGTGCTCTTATTCAGAACTTAACTGGCCCGGTTAACCACATAAGTAGGACTGCATTAAAGTCAGTCCTATCTTTATGCAGCTGGTTAAGTGCTGAATATCACACTTCTCCTGCTATGTATTAGCTGGCTCCGGGAACCTGAAAATTCAATGCTGGTGCCCAGTTTAGTGGGTTTAGTGCTGGCGGTGGTCAGCAAAACACTGATTGCCGCTGGCTGAATATCGACCCCATGGTTATTAGTAACTAGGTCTCATTGCATAAAGTGGGACCTGCCCTAAAATAGCATGAGTTAGTGGCAAAATAACACATCTTAAGGGTAGCCCACGTTGATAACTGTGCCTCTAAATGCTTTCAGAAGTATCCTGACAGCAGTTTTTGCTTTACCGGTTCCTAGGAAATTTGGAGATGTTCAATGAATGAGACGAGTGCATCCTCAAAGAGCTAACAAATGACAGTCCTGATGAGTAAAAATATTATGCTGGGTGAAGAAAAAAAGATATTTCAACCTTCATATCATCTGAGAACATAATGCATATTAATGTAAAACAAAAGTTGCCTTTAATGCTGCAGAACTGCCACGGAAACCACAGAGAAACGAGAGTTTTCCAAAAGCCCTTCTGAAGGAATGATGGGGGCATTCCTCTGGGGGTTGCGTTGTGCTGGCAATCAATTAGAATTCACTTCTTAAATTCCAGTGCTCAACTGGATGGATTATAAATGAACAATACAAGCTATTTTCCAGGCAAAGCGAAAGACCATAAATATGAAAATGGCCTGAAAATCCTTTACCCTGTCAGCGATTCTTGTGACTTTGTAATCTAACATTCACACTCCTGCTTCCCATACTCCTCTGGCTCTTAACTCCACACTTACGCTCTTGATTAATCCTGATTGATTTAATCATAAATCTTCGTGGAAAAATGCAAGAGGGATTAGAATAATTTGTTAGTGTTTTAAATAGATTTAGAGTATACAATAACCAACAAAATAAAAGAGACATGAAATGCTGAATTTCTACTGCAAGTTAATGTTTCCCTAGAGAAGCCAAATTGGGAAAATATTTGGAGTACCCTACAGGTTTCCATTTTTTTCTTTCTCTCTCACAATTATATTATGCATATTGGTCCTGAATCATGCCGGATTCCTTATAGAATATGATATTATTTATTGAGCCAGATGTCAATTGAACGATAGACCTATGTAACTTTGAAACTTTAGGTGCTACACGTGAAAGCCCATTTTAGATAGAAGGTAATCAATAGAAATCAAACAAAATAAAACATGGAAAAGAAAATAAGATGATACCTTTTTTATTGGACATAACTTAATACATTTCTTGATTAGCTTTCGAAGGTTGCCCTTCTTCCTCAGATCGGAAATAAGCAAATGTGCTAGCTGACAGTGTATATAAGTGAAAACATTCAAGCATTACTATGACAGTCTGACAGGGTGGGAGGAGGGGGGTGGGTAGGAAGTATGCATGGGGACATCAAAGCATATCATTGATATTCTAACAGGGTGGGTGTGGATAGGTGAGGGGAGGGTGATCAACAGAGACATACAGCTTTATGGTTTATAATGGGCTAGGAACCCCAGATCCTTGTTAAGTCCTTTCTGTTGGGTGTTAAAATATTCAATCCTCCCACCCTGTCAGACTGTCATAGTAATGCTTGAATGTTTTCACTTATATACACTGTCAGCTAGCACATTTGCTTATTTCCGATCCGAGGAAGAAGGGCAACCTTCGAAGCTAATCAAGAAATGTATTAAGTTATGTCCAATAAAAAAGGTATCATCTTATTTTCTTTTCCATGTTTTATTTTGTTTGATTTCTATTGATAACCTTAAGAGTGGACTAACACGGCTACCACACTCCTCTACTTAAGATAGAAGGTAGAAATCAGAAGTGATACATCTTGGGGGGAGGGGGCATGTACAGTTCCAGTAATATTTTAGAAAAGATCTGCCAACATAGAGTCTTTTCTAAGAATATATGTAGACATGCACATATATGTGATGGCTACATACATAGGTGTGGGATTAGCATTATTGTTCTGTAGTTTGCACAATTCATCTTATCTTCATTCTTTGATAGCACCATCAGAATAGATCTCCACCAATCATTAGGCCATTTGCCCATTTCCCAAATTTAATTACAGATCTTCCAGACTTCCACAACTACCCAGGATACTCCTACCCAGGGGCGGAGTGACCATCGGGCAATCGGGCAGTGCCTGAGGGCCCAGAGTCTCTAGGGGACCCAGAGGTTCTGCCCAGTTGCCCGCCGCTGCCACACATTACAGCCCTCCCTGGTCCTACCTTGAAGGGCCCTGGTGATGTGAGTGTCCTCTGCAGGGGAAGGAAAGAATCCCACTTTCTTCAGGCCGCTGCTGCTACTCTGCCTGGTGATGCCAGCACCGCCATATTTTTAAAATGGCTGCCGAGACTTCCTGAGGCAGTCTCGCGAGACAGAGCATATTCAAAAGCATGGATTAATGAGACAAAGCCAACATGGATTTGGTGAAGAGAAATCTTGCCTCACCAATCTATTACATTTCTTTGAAGGGGTGAAAAACATGTGGATAAAGGTGAGCCTGTCGATACTGTGTATCTGTATTTTCAAAGGCATTTGACAAAGTACCTCATGAAAGACTCCAGAGGAAATTGGAGAGTCATGGCATAGGAGGTAGTGTTCTATTGTGGATTAAAAACTGGTTAAAAGATAGAAAACAGAGAGTATTGTTAAATGGCCAGTATTCTCAATGGAGAAGGGTAGATAGTGGGGTTCCCCAGGGGTCTGTGCTGGTACTGCTGCTTTTTAACATATTTATAAATGTTCTAGAGATGGGAGTAACTAGTGAGATAATTAAATTTCCTGACAACACAATGTTATTCAACATAGTAGATGACAGCAGAAAAAGACCTGCACGGTCCATCCAGTCTGCCCAACAAGATAAACTCACATGTGCTACTTTTTGTGTATACCTTACCTTGATTTGTACCTGTCCTTTTCAGGGCACAGACCGTATAAGTCTGCCCAGCACTATCCCCGCCTCCCAACCACCAGCCCCGCCTCCCACCACCGGTTCTGGCACAGACCGTATAAGTCTGCCCAGCACTATCCCCACCTCCCATCCACCAGTCCTGCCTCCCACCACCGGCTCTGGCACAGACCGTATAAGTCTGCCCAGCACCATCCCTGCCTCCCACCACCGGCTCTGCCACCCAATCTCGGCTAAGCTCCTTAGGATCCATTCCTTCTGAACAGGATTCCTTTATGTTTATCCCACGCATGTTTGAATTCCGTTACCGTTTTTGTTTCCACCACCTCCCGCGGGAGGGCATTCCAAGCATCCACTACTCTCTCCGTGAAAAAATACTTCCTGACATTTTTCTTGAGTCTGCCCCCCTTCAATCTCATTTTATGTCCTCTCGTTCTACCGCCTTCCCCTCTCCGGAAAAGGTTTGTTTGCAGATTAATACCTTTCAAATATTTGAACGTCTGTATCATATCACCCCTGTTCTCCTTTCCTCCAGAGTATACACGTTCAGGTCTGCAAGTCTCAGCACAAGAAGATTGTGAAAAATTACAAGAGGACCTTATGAGACTGGGAGACTGGGCATCTAAATGGCAGATGACATTTAATGTGAGCAAGTGCAAAGTGATGCATGTGGGAAAGAGGAACTCGAATTATAGCTACATAATGCAAGGTTCCACATTAGGAGTCACCGACCTGGAAAGGGATCTAGGTGTTATCATTGATGATAGGTTGAAACCTTCTGCTCAGTGTTCAGCTTGGCAAGATGCACTGCTTGTGTCAAGCAGCATAAAATGTATTGTACTGTTTTGGGATCTTGCCAGGTACTTGTAACCTGGATTGGCCACAGTTGGAAACAGGATGCTGGGCTTGATGGACCTTCGGTCTGTCCCAGTATGGCATGTACTTATGTACTTATGAGTTTAGTGGTTACCACTAATGGGTGCTCTCATTCTGTATTTTGGATGGAACTATAAAGGCCCTGGATTTGGGGGATATTAGAGAGTGGAGTGGTCTGTAGTCTGCTATAGAGCAACAAGGGGTACAGCCTCTCTGCATGGCCAACTATTCCTTGAGAGAAGGAGAGGGGATTCCGTAGGTCAGTGTTACCTAAAAGACAGAAAGACACTGTGAAGAGTAGGTCAGAATCAACTGTGGTCTTAAGCTTGAACCACCAGCTGAAGGCAACTTGTGAAAAATAGCCAAAGTCTGAATGGAATAGCCAGGGATTCCTAGAGGATTCAAGATGCAAATAGTGATTTTTATATACCTTAAAAAAAGGTTTGGACAAATTCCTGCAGGTACAGTCCATAAATCATTGTCACTGTTTATCACTGGGGGGAAGTATCATGGAATTTTTCTACTTTTGGGGATTCTGTCAAGTGCTTATGATCTGAATTGGCCACTATTAGAAACAGAATTCTGGGTTAGGTGGCTCTTTGGTGTGGCCCAGTAGGTTCATATGTACCTCAGGATATTAGTTGGACCTGGAGTGGACGTCCCAAATAATACCCTGTGGTGTGAGGGGACCAAACACACAGGGGTTTTTTTGGATGGATTTTGACTTTTGCTGAAGCAATGTACTTTTTTCTGTTTTTATACTTTCCCCAAAGGTGCTATTTTTGAGAGTGGTTTTAATGTTTTTTGCAAGAAGTCCAGGGAACAACAGCACAGATAGATTATATGGAGTTCTTGGGGAAAGCTACTCGGGAGGGGGAAAGAGAGAGAGAGAGAGAGAGAGAGAGAGAAAGAGAGAGAGAGAGAGAGAGAGAGAGACCACCTAGGGGCATAAAGAAAAAAGAAGCTGGGGGAGATACCAAGAGAAATGACCTACTGGGTGACCCTTAAAATAGAGAGAGAGGACATATTATCAGTATATTTACAGAGAAACCATTGCTTCAAATATATGAATAGATGACTGTGCTGTTTCTTCTGACCATCTTTTTTGAATTTGCATCCATTTGATTTTTCTGAATTTCTTTTTTCTTTTTGTAAAAACCTTCTTTCTGCGGACATACACAATAAAGGTGCTTTTAAGAAAATTATCACCTAGGCTAAACTTGAATTTCTTTAAATGCAGAGCAGTGTAGAATGTTTTTCCAAGTGTGATTAGGCAGTTAGAATCTTGGGGCTATGGTCTTCCCCTGACATCTCAAATCCTTTTGTACATTTTACTTATTCTTTCTATACCCTCTGAAAACTGTCAAGCCAAACCCTACACCCCAGAAGAGATCCAGATTATATGTATGTTACCAAATATATGCATCCATCATAACTGTGACCTCAGAAATGCTTATGCACAAATTGAATAAAGGTTTGCACAATTTTGTCAGCACATCTACTTACACTTATTTGGCTACACTATTTAATAACTGACAGACATTACAGATGGAAAATGCTCCATAAAATTAGTTTAGTTGATTTAGTTTATTAAGCCATAATATACTGCCTTTCAATACAAATCAGAGCGGTGTACAATTTACAAAAAAAAAAAATAATAATAATCAAGTCATTGAGCATGGAAAGGAACTCCATTTATAGAAAAAACAAGACAGTGACAGCCTCCCCCCCCCCCCCCCCCTCCATGTTATTCAACACTGTTTAACCGGCCAGAATGGCTGCTGACTGGCTATTCGCAGATATTCAGCGGGGCATATCTGGCCGCTGAATATCCCCGGTTAGTGGCTAGCAGATAGCCGGTTATTTCAGCCAATAAAACCGGCTATCCTGCAATTTTTAAAGCTGGTTAGCAGCCATATTTAGTCACGTGAAAACGTGGGATATCTTCGGCCGGTTTACAGATAACCGACTAAGTCTGACTTAGCCTGTTATCTTTAAATCGGCCAAAAATAAACTGGATATTCAATGCCGGTCACAGGAAACAGTCAGTCTAACTCCTGAGTCTCCATATCGGCTGCTCAGAAAATAAGTGGGTTTTAAGATGTATTTATTTATTTATTTGATGAGCGCAAAAGCGAGGGAAGGATTGTTCCGCACTAAGATCAGGGGAAAGGGCATTCCAAAGCGAGGGAGCAGCACAGAAGAAAGCTGAATAGTGGTTAGATTTGAGACTCAAACAGTGAATGGGGGGACAGTCAGACAAAACATCAAGGCTGAGCGAAAAATCCTGGTAGGAGTTTAAGGAGAGATCAAAGCAGAAAGATAAAGAATATCCCTGTGTATAATACTTTATGAACCAGAGTATGGAGCTTGAATTGTATGCAGAAAGAGACTGGCAATCAATGATGGTGGACAAGGAGAGGGAGACGTGGTCAGACCTGTGTACATAAGAGAGTAGACACATAGCAGTGTTTTGGACTATTTCAAGTCGCTTAAGAGTAATCTTAGGGAGGCTGGAATAGACAATATTGCAGTAATCAAGGTGGGAAGAGGTCAGAGAGCACAACAGAGTGGCACAGTAGGTGTCGTTGAGATACAGAGAAAGAGAATGAATAAATCAAAGTGAATGAAAGAGGCCTTCACTATTAAAGAGATATGGGGGCCAAAGGACAGTTGAGAATCTAGAATCACTCCTAGGTCTGGACAAGCTGAACTGGTGTGTTATAGAGAAAAGGGGTAAGGGAAGGGGTGGATGACCGACCCAAGACCCAGAGAGTGACAGTTTTGGATGGGTTGAGGACTAAACGATTGGTTGCTAGCCAGGCAATGATCTTATTGAGGCAAAATTGAAGAGAAGATAGGTCAAGATTAAGTCTACTTTGTGGGAAGACTAGTATGATATCATCGGCATAGATACAGAACTTTACTGAACTGAATTGAACTAGCGATGCTAGGGGGCTAAGGAAAATGTTGAAATATATGCCAGAGAGCCCCCTCAGTTTGTCTAGTTAGAAGGGCACTGTGTGATAGGGAGATTATACTTGCCCCCCACTATTTGATGACAAGGACAAAATGGCCACACAAGCATAGTTTAAATATAAATAGACATGGCGCTATATCAAGGGCTGCATGAGAGGTGTGGGCACACTAGGCGCACAAATAGAGGAGTTTAAAAAATTGCTCCCAACCCTTTGTCTCTCCTCATTGGTGACGGCGGGACAGGACGGTGCCAGTGGGTGAGTCACATAAGGTGTCTATTCAGGATGCTCCTAGATAGACAGATGGATATTAAACAAGACACCAGAACCTGCTGTCTTTTGAATTAGCACATATTTGGGTAAGCTTTCTTAAAATTCTTGCCTTTCCATTTGGATGCAGAAGACTTCTGAAACCTCTTAGTTGTCAGAACTCATAAAAGTGTAAAGTTATTTTGCAGTCTTTTTATTGATTGCCTTAGAGCTTCCCTTAACATTTCCTAGCAATTGAGTATGGAAATGGGATGTGAAACCAATTTAAACCTTTCTAACCATTATAAAGGCATTTATACTAGAAAAAAGTGGTTTCAGATGTCCTGCAAGTTAACTGGGGACAGTCAACTTAAGCATTGCTTTCCGAGTCTGTCTTTAAATGGACAGATTTAGAGGGAATCCACAAGGAATATATGAGACATATTTGCATGCAATGCCCCTATTTTATGTAATTACATCTCATGCATATTTAATGTGAATATCTTGGAAACCCAAATAGCTGGTGGTACTTAAGGATGTATTTGGGAACAAGGTCACCTCCACTCCTGACAGCTAGTCAAGATTCAGCAGATCTATTTACATACTCTTGATTCGAGAGCTGGATTAATGTCTTTGTTTTCACTATATATAAGAACATAAGTACATAAGTGTTGCCATACAGGGACTGACTGAAGGTCCATCAAGTCCAGCATCCTGTTTCCAACAGTGACCACTCCAGGTTACAAGCACCTGGCAAGATCTCAAAACAGTACAATACGTTTTATGCTGCTTATCCTAGAAATAAGCAGTGAATTTTTCCCCAAGTCCATCTTAATAATGGCTTATGGACTTTTCTTTTAGGAAGTTATTGAAACCTTTTTTAAACCCCACTAAGCTAACTGTTTTTACTACATTCTCTGTCAACGACTTCCAGAATTTAATTACACATTGAGTAAAGAAATATTTTCTCTGATTTTTGTTGTAAATTTACTACCTTGTAGCTTCATTGCATGTCGTCTAGTCCTAGTATTTTTGGAAAGAGTAAACAAGTGATTCACGTCTACCCGTTCCACTCCACTCATTATTTTATAGACCTCTATCATGTCTCCCCTCAGCCATCTTTTCTCCAAGCTGATGAGTCCTAGCCGCTTTAGCCTTTCCTCATAGGGAAATCATCCCATCCCCTTTATCATTTTCGTCACCCTTCTCTGTATCTTTTCTATTTCCATTATATCTTTTTTGAGATGCGGTGACCAGAATTGCACACAGTATTCGAGGTGCAGAGTTGTTTGCAGCAGTCCTCAGGGGCTGGAGGTGAAAATTCATGCTCTAAGGTACAATACTGGGCTACACACAGCTGAAATAAAGAAATCAAAACTGATGTATACTATATCCATCCTTTTTTTTAGAATGGATCATTGTGTGGCGTCAGGGAGCCTGAATGGAGGTGCCAGAAATAGATTGTCCTCTTAGTGAATAGCACCCTAAGAGCATTCATATAGATGTCGATATTCAGCTGGTGGCGGTCAGCATTTTGCTGACTGCTGCCAGTTTTATTCACGGATTTTCAATACCGGGTCATGTCCGGGATCTGGCATTGAATATCCAGACATATGTGGTGGCTAAAATATAGCCAGTTAAATGCGATATTCAGCACTTAACAGGCTACAATGAACCGCATAAAGATAAGTCTGTGGGTTTTTTTTTATTATTTAACATTTTACTTAATTACATTCACATTTATCACATAAATGTAAGGAAAAACAGAAATTAATATAAAGGAAAAAGAAAACATTTTCTCTCATCAATATATATTATATAATTGTCCACAATTGGGAGACTCAAGATCAGGAAAACAATCTCAAAGAAAATAAGAAAAACTCAAAATGGTTAATCTTACAATTCACATTTTCTGAGGGAGGAAGATAAGTCTGTGTTTTATATGGTCCTCTTTATATGTTTATCTTATTTGGTTAAGTACTTAAAATCAGCACTTAACTGGTTAAATGCCTACTCCACCACTGGAACACCCACAAACTGACTGGTTTCGGCTTAGACACTACCTGGGCATTTTCAGCGTCACTATCTGATTAAGTGGCAATGAATGTGCCCAGTTAGCCCAGGACATGTGATTTAAATGGCCAGGAGCTGTTTCTGGCCATTTAAATCACTTTGAATATCGATCCCGTAATTTTTACCTGCTAGCTGTGTGTTCTACTGTGGTGAGAGGAGGAATAATGCATATACTATTAAAAATCAAATATATATCTGTTGCTTTTCTTGTTCAACCTCCCCCCACCCCCCCCCCCAGGAATACTTCTTTTTAACTCAGATAGAGCAATATATCATCTGGCCATTTTTCCTTCCTGGCTTTTTGAACTGTTCATATAGGTTGCTTCTTGTCACTCAACTTTCTAAGCCTTTGGCTTTATTGGTTGGGCATGCTGATTGTGTCAAAATCAAAATGTATGGAGGTCGATTTTTTCCCACTCGGGACTTAGAACATTTGCTATCGAGCAGTTTTTTTCAAGCATCAGTGAATAAAGTTGATCTATTCTGAGTCTGAAAACTAACTGCGGAGAAGTGTTGCATATTTCAGCAATTCCCAATAAGCTCTCTTTATATGCAGTATTAAGCCAGTCATTCTCTGGTGTTTGCTACATTTCTTGCTGTATTACAATATTAATGAAACTATTATTCCAACATGTAACATCATAAGAACTGACATGTTAGCCACAGTTGAAATAGGGTGGAAGAAGCACATGGACCATATGCATGACATGATATAATATGAGATAACCAGCTATCTCCCACTGAATTGCTGAATTTTGCCGGATAGCTGGTTATGTGCCATTTAACCGACCAGGAGTCTGTGAAATGGTTTTAAATATTGGGTGGTGGAGGGTATTTATTTAATGACTTTGTATGAAATATTGTACACCATCTAGAATGGTAGATTGTGCGGTATAGAAATTTATGAAATAAATAAAATTGCCCCACAGATGCTGCGTTTCCTGGTTTGGCTCCCTGGTTTTCTTCCTGCTTAATTGCTGAATCTTACTCATCTGTTTGCTCTTAGTAAAGCTCTGCAGCCACCTCCCAGATCCCAGCTGAGCTACCTGAGCTGAATACTTATTCCTTGGTCACTGAAGTAGTATCGTGCGGGTAGACCAGAACACAGTGGCTGAGCTGCTGGAACATGTTCTCCTACTTCAGGTGTAATCTCTGAGGTTTCAAGCTGTGATCCTTGCTGGGCATGTGGCAGAGAATCTCATGTGGACTCAGCAGGCAGATGGTTGCCACTGGCCTGGAATTCATGAGAAGCGGGAAGAATGCTGCAGTGCAGGGGTTGGGAAGCCAGTCTCAGAAAACAGGAATGTGCCTGGAGCCAGGGAAATGATCCAAGCCTGTGAGATATGGGGCATTGGAAATGAGTTAAACCTGCCAATGAAAGGAAGTCTCACCTGCAGAAGAGAGTGATAAGTAGGAAGTAGTGTAGGGTTAGGCAGGCAACTGGCTATAGAGAGATGCACCGGAGCTTGCTGGGGAATGGAGAGCTTGCTGGGACAAGGGGAAGTGAGAAGCATAGCAGACTAAAAAGATGAAGGGAGTGGAACAGGCAGAGAGCTATTAAAGTTCCTGTCCGGTCTGGGTAGTGGTGAGCCCTTAGGTTCCCTGAGGCCCGGAGGACCTCAGAGGACTGCCGCGCACCCCAGATCTTCACCCGCGGCGACCGCCGTTCACCGAGGGTTGAGCCCCCAGCTGCAGGCGGCCAGCGGGACTGCTGGAACCGCGGGGTGACGGCCGGCCTGGCTGGACGCCAGCAACACAGTCTCGGAAGAGCAGCTAGCAGGGATGGCTAGTGCTGCAAGAACACAGTCTCTGAAGGCGGCTAGCAAGGACGGCTAGCTGAAGGGAACACAGTCTCTGGAGGTGGCTAGCAAGGACGGCTAGCTGAAGGGAACACAGTCGCTGGAGGTGGCTAGCAAGGACAGCTAGCTGAAGGGAACACAGTCGCTGGAGGTGGCTAGCAAGGACGGCTAGCTGAAGGGAGCACCGTCACTGGAGGTGGCTAGCAAGGACGGCTAGCTGAAGACAGTCACTGAAGATGGCTAGCAAGGACGGCTAGCTGAAGACAGTCACTGGAGATGGCTAGCAAGGTCGGCTAGCTGAAGACCGTCACTGGAGATGGCTAGCAAGGACGGCTAGCTGAAGACAGTCACTGGAGATGGCTAGCAAGGACGGCTAGCTGAAGACAGTCACTGGAGATGGCTAGCAAGGACGGCTAGCTGAAGGGACGCAGTCTCTGCACTCCACGGCGTCGGCTTCTGACAATCGAAACGGAAGCCCTGGGCCCTTCTTGCTTCGGGGTTTAAATCCCCCGCCCATCTCTCCTCTTCCTGGAAAGGCGCCAATCCCACCGGCCCTGATAGGCAAGGAGCGCCCGGATTGGCGGTCCTGCCTACCAGGCGGAGACTCTCCTACCACGCGCCAATCCGGCGCGAGTGGGTGGAACTTGCCTGCTGCTGCTGTGGACGGGGAGACGACGACGCCGGCGCCGCCATCTTGGCCGGCGTCTCCCCTTCCCCGAGGCCGGCGTCCGCTCCCGCCGGTCGCCAGCCTCGGAGCGACCCGCGGTAGCGCTGGCCCCGTCGGGGACTGATCCCTGCCGCCCTGGAGCCCGCGGCCCCCGGCGATCATCGCTCCCCGCCGCGGGAGCACCGATAAGAGCCCGGGACGGGACAGTTCCTACCTGCAAATATAAAACATCAAATTATGCCTCTGCAGGAGAAGAAAATGAGAAAGTGTAGAGAGTAAGGAGGAGGAAAAGAGGGCAAGGAGGACAGAGGATGAAGAAGAAATTATGGGAAAGTAAAAGAATGGGGGAATGAGAGAGTGTGGTGTAGATAGGCTAAGAGTAGAAAGAAACTGGTTAGAAGGGAAGTGTGGAGTGTGAATGCACTAAATGGGGGGGGGGGAGAGAAAGAGAGAGAGAGAGAGAGAGAGAGAGATGGGCTGGCTGCAAGGGGTGAGGGAGAGAAGAGTGGCAGGACTCTAGCTTTTGAGCTGGCTATACAAGTCTTCCCTATGCCCACATTACCTGCCCTGTCCTTGACATTTAAAATACAGGCTGGTTACTACTTCAATGACCAAGGAATAATTTTAAAAAATGAGGAATTTAAGAAATACATCTAGATCCATCATTACAATCCACAATAAGGAAGAGGGAGCAAAGCAAAATACCAAGAAATATATTATAAAGGAAAAGAGAAAGGGATATTTATTACATCAGATCCTCATTTCACAGAGTAGAGGTGGTCAACACCTGAGAAGCCTGGGCTACAATTGCAGGTGACTTATAAGAATCCAAAAAAGGTTTTCAAGGGATTAGGATCAAAGAAAATATGTTTAAGTGAATTTAGTTTAACAACACACTTGCACAACCAAAAAAGAGCTCCCAACTGCTGAACATGCGGCCTTAAGATAAAAAAAAATGCTGGTGACGCTTCTGGGTGGCCGTCACCACATCAAGGAAAGCCCTTACTTTACATCCTAGAAAAGGTGAGTCATGGTGACGAAAGAAGAGCCTTAGCACCCAAGATTATAAAGTGTATAATCTGGGCATGTTCTTTTGCAATCTAGGGGGTCTTTTTAATAAGGTGCGCCGAAAAGTGACCTGTGCTGTAGACATGTGTATTGGACGTGTGCAGGTTCATTTTTCAGCACACCTGCAAAAAAGGCCTCTTTTTTGTGGGCAAAAATGGATCTGTGGCAAAACAAAAATTGGTGCTTGTCCATTTTTGGCCTTAGACCCTACCGCTACCCATTGACTTAGCGGTAAGGTCTCATGCATTAACCGGGCGGTAATCGTCAGCACGTGTACAATGACGATTACCGTCCGGTTAGCACCGTGTGCCGGAAACTGGAAATGTGTAAAAAATGAAATTACCGCCCGGATCACGTGGTAGCTGGGCAGTAGTTCCAAACTGGCACGTATTGGGCACGCATAGGCGCCTACGCGGCTTTGTAAAAGTGCCCCTAGGTGTGAGCATTGCTGGTGTAAATGTCTACTAATTATAGAATTCAGATATTTGATGGTGGATTGCAAAATAACTTATGCTATCAATAACCAGCAATTTATTGTCTCAATCACGGTTGTGTAGGTTTTTTAATGGAGAAAAAAGACTTCAGAAGCATTTAAGATAAATTGTATCAACAATAAAGGCTGTAAGGGAGGTTTTTTAAGACGAATGAAGAGCTTATCCATATATCCTGTTAAATATAAGGAGGTTCCTTGAACTTAGGATAATTTTGGTATCAACCAGGCGAAGTCAGCTGGTTGAGCTTCTGAAGTCTTTTTCCTCCATTAAAAAACCTACACAAACGAGATTGAGAGAATAAATTGCTGGTTATTGGTGTAAATGTCTGCAATGCAAGTGTGTGTCAGGTGGCTTGCATGAATATTCTATAAAGAAAAGTAGTAATCACATGTGGCCCAGAAGGGCATCCGGCATGGCTTTTCCGCACAGCAGAATATTTTTGTATAGAAAATAATATCAAAAAGTGGTTTAAGGCTAATGTGACTCATTGAACAATATGGCTAGAAGATCACTGAATTCCAGTATCAAAACTTACTACTGTGTGTCGTCATACCTGAGGATCCCAAAAAACAATAAGGCAAACGATCTGCAAAATCTAATATGGGAAAGAACAAAAATATTTTATTGAAGATACCTTGTATGAACAAATCGTGATTTGTTCATACACGGTATCTTCAATAAAATATTTTTGTTGTGATATTGATCTGCTGGCTTTCCTTCGTCATACCTGAGGAGACAGGCAACTTTTCTCTTATCCAGGGCTGCCATCAATAGTCAGACATCTTAGTTATATTTCTGGTTCCTCTACAGGGCACTACGCTTTGATAGCAGGATTCCTATCTCTTCAACATCTCCTGTGCAAAGCAAAGTAATTGCATTTTTGCTTTGTTTTGGGCCAGAGCCCCTTAAACTTTTCGGCGCTTCATTTCTGTTTTCTTTGTTGATCGTTATCTGTAATTCACTGCATCTGAGAGTAATTTCATGCTCATGTGGAACTTCAGCAAAGTATGGAATAAATAAGCACAGAATGTATACAGTACACGGGATCCAGAAATAAACCAAGTTTGGACCAGCATAGCCATGGCAGCACAGAATGGGGACGGGAGGAATGAAGACTGCTAAATCATCATTGGCTCTTTTTGTCAACATGTAATCACGCCCAGATGCATAGAATACACAGAATCATACATGCATGAATTCAACTCATAGCAATATGCAGAGAAATAGTTAACATTGGGCAAGTTTGTGAGCAGAGGCTTCTTACTATTGAAGCATTTCTACACTTGTCCTTAGTATTCGTACACACAAAGAGCTTGATTTGTCAATGAATTTAGTTGGCTAGATCCTATAGGCTGAAACTTTCCTCCCTGATAGGTTAGACTATAGCCACTTAAGTTGTGGACATTCTCAGGGTTGGGGTTGAGTTGCTGGAATAACTTAGCTGGTTGAAATAGCAGGCTGACTTAGAAACAGAGAAAATGATGGCAAATATAGACTATACAGCTTATCCAGTTTGCCCATCCACACCAACTACTAAGCTCTACAATCCCTTCATTTCCTGTAGAGATCTTCTGTGCTTGCCACAAACTTTCTTTAATTCAGATGGTATACTTTAAGTAATATCCTTTAAGCATTTAAGTAGACTTAGCTCTGGTTCATGGGATGTGGCCTTGCTGCTGGATTCCGACCATCTGCTCCATAACTTCTTTCAATTTTTTTTACTCTTTCTCTATTATAATCTGGGTGTGTGTATTCTTGTCGAATGTATAAACCTGTCCTATCAACATATGTAGTTCTTTTCATTTTTAAATTCTTCTTACTTTAGATTGTAAACTGCCCAGATCTGCGAGTCAGCTGGGTGGTATAGCAAGTTTTAATAAACTATAAACTATCCTTGTTGCCACCACCTCCGTTGAGAGACTGTTGCATGCATCTACCACCCTTTCCGTAGATTAATCCTGAAGCTACCCTTCTTCCCTCACCTTATGATCTCTCATTCCAGAGCTTCCTTTCAATTGAAAGACATTTGTTTCCTGTGCATTTATGCTGTGGGTCTATTTTGACGTCTCTGTCTTATTACCCCGGCTCAGTCTTTCTTTGAAATTATTTTTATATATATTTAGGTTTTTAAGTATGTCCCTATACACTTTTTGACAAAGGTCACTGGTCATTTTAGTAGCTGTCCTATGAATTGGCTCTATTTTCATTATATTTTTTGAATAGGACTCTAAATGGGGTCTCAGTAGAGACAAAGGGCCCTGTTTACAAAGGCATGCTACAAATTAGCACACGCTAACAGTGTAGGTGCCCATAGGAATAACATGGGCATCTACATGGCTAGCACGTGCTAATTTTTAGCGTGCACTAAAAATGCTAGCACGCCTTTGTAAACAGGACCCTTGGAAACTATCACCTCCTTGTTCCTGCTGGCTGTTCCTCTCCTTATGCACCCAAGCATCCTTTTGGCATTTGCTTTTGCCTTGCCTATTTTCTGTTTGACTACATTTAAGTCATCAAATATCACCTTTAATTTGTGCACGTAACAACGTCACCTGCCATACGGTACCAGTTGGGGCTTTGCAGCCTAAATGCATAATACTACATTTTTTTCTTTAGTACTAAGTACCAGATTCAATATAGTGCACCTACAGGGGCATTTTCGAAAGAGAAGGGCGCTTATCGTCCGACACAAATCGGGAGATGGGCATCCTTCTTTCAGGGTCGCCCCAAATCGACATAATCAAAAGACAATTTTGGGCACCCTTAACTGCAATCCATCGCTGGGGACGACCAAAGTTCACGGGGGCGTGTCAGAGGCGTAGCGAAGGCAGGACTGGGGCGTGCTTAAGAGATGGACGTCCTCGGCCGATAATGGGAAAAAAAAGGACATCCCTCACGAGCATTTGGTCGACTTTACTTGGTCCATTTTTTTTCATGACCAAGCCTCAAAAAGGTGCCCAAACTGACCAGATGAACACCGGAGGGAATCGGGGATGACCTCCCCTTACTCCCGCAGTGGTCACCAGTGATATATAGAATCTAGTCCCATTTGTAGAATTTGAGGGATAGTGCACGGTAAAACATATTTCTGTGCATTAACTGTATGCTGATATGCTGGGAAGAACCCCCAACAGTTAGCACATAGCCTTTGCGCTCATCAAGCATGACATTTTGTATTTACTGACGGATTCTATATAGCATGCCTAGCGTTCCGTGCTGAAATATAAGCATACTCCATAACAACACGCATAACTTACTTGGCTTAACAATCTAACCTCATTGTTACTAATGAAAGTTACGCAATGCACAAAGTTGATAATGATTTTCTCTATAGTCGATGACCCAACTATGTTACAATTCACTCTATCACTCAAGAACCTCTATGTAATATCATAATGCATTCTCTTACCATGTACGTATGCACCTTAACGGAATACCATTTGTATTTCTTAAGTCGAGTATGATCTCTCTATAGTCAATGACCTTACCTATGTTACAACTTACTCTATCACTCAGGAACCTCTATGCAATATCATAATGTATTCTTCTTACCATGTATGCATGCACCTTAATGCAATACCATTTGTAACCCTGTACCCGGTAATGACGATCGCCATTACGGTATAATGTAAATAGACTTGCATAGCTTTAGGCACTGGGATATCAACTAAGCATATTCTATATACTGCATCTAAATCTAGACGTTGCTTATAGAATACGCTTAGGCAGAAGTGTTTACTGCGTGAATCTGGCCCTTAATGTGTGGTAATTGTAAAACTTGAACACTGTTTAGTAAACAGGCCCTTAAGTCATTTTCTCAGCTTGTGCCTCAAGTTACTCAATTCAGCTGTGAAATTCTAATAACAATTTGTCCATTACCTCTGCTTCCTTTGAAGCTTTTGTGCAGTCTGGGTGCTACCAATCTGCTGCTAGTCAAGTCACCCGAGGAATGAGGGCATGTGGGATGTATGATGATTGTATATATAATTCCAATACATTGGATTGTATAGTGTGTTCAAATACTGTCTGGATAGAAGATCAAAATCCAAATTATCCCCAGTGAAACTGTTTACAATAACTCTTTGCTTATCCTTAATCTAGGATGTCATTGACAGCTGGCTGCTCTGTTTTACATATGGCAGGTAATCAGGCACAAAGTTGCCACACAAACTAATTAATCAACTCTACTCTGGTGCCCACCACTTATCAGGAGTCCATTGCAACCAGCTGTGATGTTGAATTAAATCCAAAAATCAGCACTGCAATGAGATCCTATGCTTGAATAGCATGACTTGTGGTAATATACAACTCATCTTAATAGTAGCTCACATTGATAACTTCCCCCCTTAATCGATTTATATTAAATTATGCAATTAATTTTTGTCCTGGATTCTGCATTTACTTTAAATATCTATGTGTTTGCAGAAATAGAGCAGTTGCATTTATGAATAACAGAAACTTTTATAATATTGCGCAGTATTCCTTCATCCCCACCCAGCTACTCCTTCATGCCATCAGGCTGTCAAAAATCTCTGGGGTGAACACTGTTTTATCAAATGTGTAAATGCTGAGAAAAACACTGGTTAGTCCTAGATTTTGTTTATAATGCAAATTTGTATCACTAATGGTAATATTCTTGAAAATAGTTTTATTAAATATATGAATTTTCCAAGTATATGTACATACCAGCTTCCTTTTTATCCACAAATAGAGTATCGTGAGTATAGCAGTAAGTTCACTTCTGGCCATGACCCCGTATCACCTCCGGCCTTGGCTCCTCCCCCAGTTCCACTTCCTTTTTGTCTACAAATGAAGCCCTGCACCCATCCCACAATGGAGCCAAATCATGGTGGTTATGGGGAAAAGGACTTGGGAAGCGAGTACTGGGAAAGTAGAGGAAGAGGATCATGGGAAGGAAAGAGAGTGATGGGGAAGAGTGAAAGAGTAGGAGAGTGATAGAAAGGAGAAGAGAGAGGTGCAAAAATAACTAAAGAGAAAGATGGGAAGAATGTAGAGAAATGAGGAAGCCAGTGATGGGAGGAAAGGGAGAATTGTGAAGGAGGGAATTTGCAATAAAGGGAAAGGGCAGGGAATGAGAAATAGGGAAGACAAGAAGAAAGGGAAGATGAAAGAGGAGAGGGCAAAGATAAGAAGGGAGGGAGGGAGGGAGGAGGAGGAAAAGATAGGGAGGGGAAGGAGGGAGGGAAGGTGGAAGAAGGGATAAGCAGGAATTGGGTGAGAGTAGGATAACACCCTTATTTGGCAGTCTGACCCTCTTGTTGTAGTACCAGGAAACTACAATTAGAGGGCTGAAATAGGCATTTTCATGCCAGAGAGCCACCAGGAGCATCTGGAATCACTCCTGCCACATCCTCCCACCTCCCAACAGGGAGACTCCTGATAGGTGCCAGGTTGAGAGAAATGGGAAGTTTCTGTTGGTGGAGAGCAGGAGGTACTGCCATTGGAGGGTTACTGCCAAGACAAGATACTGCCACGGGGGGATAATGTTTTTACACACTGGCCCTTTAAAAGATAGCGAGCCCAACATGGGCCCTCGATTTTTGCATTGCTGCAGTCAAGGAACAAACAATGTTCTCATTTGCAACAACAGGAAATGAAATATACTCCACGAATACTGATGCATTGCAGGTTAGTGACTCGAATGGTACATTTGCTATGGTAAAATAAAGCATTGCACTGCAGCTTAGTAACTATTCCTATAAATAAGATGCTTATTAGTCAGGGGTAGACACACACACACATACAGAGATTACATTAATTTCCCTCCCATCGGAATGTAGACTAAATATGTTGAGAAGAAAGAAAAGAGGTAAAACCAAGAGGCTGGACAAAAGGGGAAAGTCAGGTTAGGGAACCAAGCTGACATGGCAAGGAATGGTAAGAAAGGTTTTCTCAATCTCCCCAGTTTTATAAACATAACAAATTAATAGAAAGCTAATAAAAGCTGATGAGTAAATACAATAATTTACTGATTGTACTTCTTGTAATATGGCTGTAAGCTCTTCCCATACCCAAACACAATCACACAATCTATTGGTGTTGCTTACTCAGATTGATGTGACGGGGCCCTCATTCCTAAACCATAAAATTAAAATGGAGAAAACAGCAGTACATCATTGCTAACCATGACACATCTTTTCCTCTCTCTTCATCCATATTGTTCTTCATATAGTACTTTCCTGCCAGCAGGCATGAGCTGTCAGCTGCTCGATTCCCCGGCATTCCTCGGACCCCGGGGCTGCGTCACTGATGCCTGCCTCCCATCTTTCATCACATGAAATTAAAACGATTAAAGCCAAATTGCTGGAATTCCCTTTGTCTCGATCGGAGATCAGGGCTGGTCAAATGGAAAAGAGGTAATGAGCATCGTTTGTTAATGTCACTGTTATAGTGATGAATTTTTCATGCTTAACATGCTCGGAATACTTTCTCTTTCATTCCTACGTTTGCTTTTTGGATTTCCTAATTTAATTAAACCTTTGCTGTTGAAGCTCCATTAAAAGTAGCCAAGCATGAAAGATACCTGGTTTGTTGTTCTGTAAAATTAGCATATGTGGGAGGGGAAGACAGAGAAGGATGGCTGAACCAATAAAAGCTGTTATAAAGAAGCACAGTGATGGATATTTGCCATGGAGATAAAACCCTTGGATTACTGTCATCCCTTTCAAGATACTCTTTACCTTTTAACTATGATGAATTTATTTAATCCAGATCCTGTTTATTAAAGTTGCAGTTCTAATCTTTTTTTTTTCCTTAGATAATTGAGTTAACATGTAACAATGAAAACTTTTGACTTTGATTTTCATGTCTTTCCTGATGAGATATTGCTATTTGAAGGTTTGAAAATTCCAGTTCTGCCTTGACACACTTACCAGAATGAAGCCAAGTGGAGTATGATGCTGCCATGCCGGTTCTCCTCATTGTACTGACCTATATAAACCAGAAATATGGCCTGAACAGCTTGGACTCCCACAGATTGGAGTTCCAGGTAGACCCCTGGAGCTACACAAATGAGAAGATGCTGGGTTCTGAGGCACAGATGGAAGAATTATCTTCAAAGTCCTTTAGGAATACAACTTTCCGGGTGTTGGGTTACTGCACCTTGACCTTCCTTGTAGGAAGGTTCCCTGAAATAAGTCCCCTCCACACTCAGTCAGGTAACAATGACTCCGGTCAAATGTCAAGAACAGTTGCTATTCAAGATGAACAGCAAAACAAACTCTTGCGATAGCTACTTCAACAATTTTACATTACTGTATACAGCAATATATACTCTTCTCAGTTCCTCGCAAAATACTTGACACACCTCAGAGTCATTCCTTTCTAGGCTCTGCAGGCATGTTCTCGAGTTAGTAGCTGAGTTATCTCTTACAGGATTCCCTTCCCTTATGAGTTCCAGCAGTTTCTCCTGGGAACTTAGTCCACCTGATGCTGTAATGTTTCTTCTTCTCCTCTGTAGATATGATGGGACTTCCTCAATGGCTCCCACCAGTCTTTTTCTCTTGTCTCCCCTCCTTGAGAGTTCAGAGGCTCCACTCACTGTATTGTGCTTGTCTAGTATTCAGGCCAGCTTGGTAGAAAAAGAAACTCTTCAATGTGGTTGCTTCTACACTGTACCTGGGGTGATGTCAGGAGTGAGAGCCAAGTCAGAGATTCTAAGTCAGCTTACAACAATAAGTGGACACCTTTCTCTTACTGCTTTTTATGGAACAATGAAACATATAGTAACTAGTAACATAGTAAATGATGGCAGATAAAGACCTGAACGGTCCATCCAGTCTGCCCAACAAGATAAACTCATTTATATGGTATGTGATATTTTATATGTATATCCGAGTTTGATTTGTCCTTGCCTTTCTCAGGGCACAGACCGTAGAAGTCTACCCAGCACTGTTCTTGTACTAAGTTCTGTAGCTAACATTGAAGACCCTTAAAATTTACACTCCAGCCCATCCCTATCTATTCAGTCACAATCAGGGCATAGCCCATAGAAGTCTGCCCAGCTCCCATTTTGTTTCCCAATTACCGGCATCGCCACCCAATCTCTGCTAAGATTCCGCGGAACCATTCCTTCTAAATAGGATTCCTTTGTGTTTATCCTACGCATGTTTGAATTCCATTACCATTTTCATCTCCACCACCTCCCGTGGGAGGGCATTCCACATATCCACCACCCTCTCCATGGAAAAAATACATTAGTCCTGAGTCTGCCCCCCTTCAACCTCAATTCGTGTCCTCTAGTTCTACCGCCTTCCCGTCTCTGAAAAATGTTCATTTGCGGAGTAATACCTTTCAAATATTTGAACGTCTGTATCATGTCACCCCTGTTTCTCCTTTCCTCTATGGTATACATGTTCAGGTCAGCAAGTCTCTCCTCGTACGGTTTGCAGCGCAAATCCCATACCATTTTTGTAGCTTTTCTTTGAACCACTTCCAGTCTTTTTACATCTTTAGTAAGATACGGCCTCCAAAACTGAACACAGTACTCCAAGTGGGGCCTCACCAACGACTTGTAGAGGGGCATCAATGCCTCCTTTCTTCTGCTGGTTATGCCCCTCTCTACGCAGCCTCTATATATATCTCAGGGTCTATCTCTAGCCCAGGCCCTGCTACCTATGTGTAGTAGGAAAGGTGGATTAGAGAAGGGCAGCCAGAAAATTACTACTACTACTTATCATTTTTATAGCGCTACTAGACGTACGCAGCGCTGTCAAAATCTTTGTTTCATGTCATTTCTTTTGTCATTTCTGGGAATTTGTGTTTTATTTGAGTTTTCTTGGCTAGTTTGTCATTATGAGAGCAATGTCGATAAGAGTGTGCCCTCTTTTCAAACAGGGGGCAATTCTATAAATTGGCACCAAGATGTAGGTACCACAATGGGACACACTTAGCACCAATTCTATAACAGCACTTAGGTACACCTGGTACTCCTCCCACGGGAGGTGGTGGAGATGAAAACGGTAACTGAATTCAATAATGTATAGAATAAACACAAAGGAATCTGCATGGAAAGATTGGAACCAATCGAAGTGGTGATGAGAAGGCAACTCCAGTAATTGGGAAGCAAGGCTAGTGCCAGATAGACTTCTACAATCTGAGCCCTGATTGTGGCTGAACACATTTGGATGGGCTGGAGTGGGCTTCGATGACAGCTTCAATAGTTGGAGAATAAGGCTAATGCCAGGCAGACTTCTACGGTCTGTGCCCTGATAATGGCAAGGACATATCAAGATCAAGTAAGCATATGTAGCATCACATCATACCTTATGCTATGAGTTTATCTTGTTAGGCAGTCTGGATGGACCATACAGGTCTTTTCTGCCATCATCTACTATATTACTATATTATAGAAAATCAGAGCAAAGTGTATTGGTGAGCCAAAAAGTAGACTCCCCAGAGTTTACAAAAACAGAACTGATTTAGCCTTTCCTTAATGGTCAGGAATTTACAAGCAATACTGGAGAAGTTTAATTTAATTTATGCAAAAATTTATAGCCTGATCTATTCTACAATCTAAGTGGGTTACAATAATACACATATACCCCCAGATTCTATATATGGTGCCCACGGTTGCACGCCCAAGTTGTACACTCAATTTAATTGAGTAACGAGCCCTTAACTATTGGGCACTAACAACCTTTGTAGTTCACAGGTTCCAATAAGGATTTGCGTGTGCATCTGGCTGCACACTATTTTAGAAGGCTCAACTTTTACATCTGAAAATTGGGCATGGACAGGGGGCATGTCAGGAGCATTCCAAAAACTTGGGTGCAGATTTATAGAATACAGCCTGAGCTCGCCCAAGTTTGGGGCCAGCATTTACACCTGGTTGTACCATGCATTAAGTCCAGCGCCTAAACGTTCAGTGCAAAATCGGCGCTAAGCACGATTCTATGAAGTGCATGTGCCCTTAATAGAATTGTGCTAAATGCCGATGATTTTTGGGCACCCAATTTTGAGCATCAGTTACTAAATCCAGGCCATAAAATAAATCAGCTCTTACAATATAAACATACAATGAAATGACTGCACTGCTGCACTACAACCGACATCAAATATAAAGTTACAAGCCGTTAAGCCCATTAAAACGGGCAAGATTTTTATTTCTGAAATGTAATTTAAAAGTTGATGAACGTAATGTGAGTTGATGTCTATAGTACACTTTTATATACTATGTTCTTTGTGTAAACAGCATTAGACCCTTCAATTAATTTACCTTGTTCTAATGTCTCTTTGACTAAACCTTTTACATCTGAAGCGGTAGCGTGTGTGGGTGGGTCCGCTTAGTTCGGGTCCTGTGCAGCGGCACTTGTGTGGCAGTGTAGTGGTCTCCATGTCCTTTGTTGTTTCTTGTGGTTTCCTGTTTTGTTCCCCACCGCGGTCCCACACAACATTCCCATTGGCTGCCTTGCTCTCTCCCCTGCCCTTCCTCCATGTCCAGCAACCCTCCTCTCTCCCCTGGCCTCCCCCACCCCGTGCAGCAACCCTCCTCTCTCCCTTGCCCTCTCCCCATGTCCAGCAACCCTCCTCGCCGCCGCTCCTTCCTTCCTCCGTGCCGGGCCCCCTGCACTGACATGACAGCGTCTCTCGCCTACGTGTTAAAGTGCTGCAGATCGATGCGATGTCACTGCAGGGGGCCCAGCACGGAGGGGGGCGGGGCGGCGTCGTGGAGGGTTTTGCGGCAACTTCATGGTGGTGTAGGTGTGGAAGCAGCGGCGTAGTTATTGGGCCCTACACGGAGGGGTGCGGCAGCGGCGACGTCGTGGAGGTGGGTGGAGGCAGGTGCTCCGGCAGATGCGACCTCAGGGAGGGTGTTGGAGGGTGCAGCGCTTGCGGCGTCAACCTCATGGGGTTGGAGGGGCGGTAGCGGCAGCATAGTGGGTGTAGTGACGCCTGCGCTGTTCTGCGCATGCACGGCACATCGGAAGAGACCTGCGAAGTGACGCGCAGAACAGCTGTGCTGCTCTGCACATGCGCGTTGCGACGGTCACAGCTCATTTATTAGAGAGATTGTTGCATCATCATCTTTAAGTTTGAGAACTTCCTCTTTTTCTCAGTTGAGATCAAGCCTCCTTTATTGATGAGTAGAATAGAAAAGGGTTTCCCAAAACTGCCCTTGTGATCCCACAGCCTGTCCGGTTTTCTGGATATCCACAATTGACTGTGAAAGACAGTAGTTTGTATGCAATGACAATATAGCACCTGCAAATGTATTTCCTGTACATTAATTGTTGATATCCAGGAAACTGGACTAGCTGTGAGGTACCAGGACTGGTATGGGAAGCCCTGTGGTGGAAGGAGTTCATTGGATCCCAACCAGAATGACTCACTCATCCCTTGTTACAACTGTGTAGTTCAAGCCGACTTTATGCAAAGCAAGTCTCCTCATCCAGTAATGAAGCTGTACTCCAATTGCCTGTGACTCCATTTGTTCTCCTTTCAATTAGCGCTTTCAGATGAAGAATGCAAATTATTTTCCAAAAGGGTTGCTCCATCAGAAGGAGAGATGAACCTCAAGCTCATTGAGTATAATCAGGGTTTGCTTTGTGGGCTGTAAAGCTGTTAATTGCGATGCTGAAGTTCAGAATTAATAACCTTTAACTGAGTCACTAATAACGAACAAGGTTATGGCAGATTCCAGCCTCATCTGCTTGCATTAGGCAGGTCTGCTGTGGCCATTTCAATGTGCTGACTGCCTTTCCCCCCCTTTTCTCCTTGTGGGCTACAAAATATATATTGTTTTCCTAGGAAGAGGGCAGGGAGAGATATGTTTGGGTCTGGTAAAATAGACATTTTCTAGCGCAGTGTTTAGATTGTTCAACAGCTCATGTCATCATGGTGAGGAAATACAAAGACTGTGCTTCCTTCTGAAAAGTGTTAGGGCCCCTTTTACCAAGCTGAGGCAAAAGGGGGCCGGCGCTGGCATTGGCGCATGTACTACACGCGTGCCAAGGCCCCCTTTTACCACAGTGGGTAAAAGGGAAGTCTCTCTTTCCTGCAGGAAATGGCCACGTGGCAAGCAAAGCACTTGCCACGTGGCCATTTTGGGGGAGAGCCCTTACCATCACCCATTGAGGTGGCGGTAAGGGATCCCGCATTAACCCGGCGGTAACCGGGCAGCTAGCGGCACTGCCTGATTACTGCCGGGTACACTCCGGCACTACAAAAATAAATACATTTTTGTAGCCCTTGATTTGTAAACCATGTTTCAAACCTGCGTGGGATGAACATAAAGGAATCCTGTTCCGAGGGAATGGATCCTCAGAAGCTTAGCCGAGATTGGGTGACAGAGCCGGTGGTGGGAGGCAGGGCTGGTGGTTGGGAGGCAGGGATAGTGCTGGGCAGACTTATACGGTCTGTGCCATGAAAATGACAGACACAAATCAAGGTAAGGTATACACAAAAAGTAGCACATATGAGTTTATCTTGTTGGGCAGACTGGATGGACCGTGCAGGTCGTCTTCTGCCGTCATCTACTATGCTACTATGTTTTACTATGTAGCGCTGGAAATGACAGTGCGCTAAGGGTGGGAAGTACCACCGGGCTGCCCGGTATAAACTGAGTGTACAACTTGGGCATGCCGCCGCTACCACCCCTCCAACCCCATGAGGTCGACGCCGCAAGCGCTGCACCCTCCAACACCCTCCCCGAGGTCGCATCCGCCGGAGCACCTACCTCCACCCCCCGCCGCCGCTGCCATACGTTGGGCTTACCGTCGCTTACCCCCACTTTCCGTCTCTATTGACAACGCCCTCATCCTCCCCGTCTCTTCAGCCCGCAATCTCGGAGTCATTTTCGACTCCTCCCTCTCCTTCTCTGCCCATATCCAGCAGACAGCTAAGACCTGTCGCTTCTTCCTCTATAATATTAGCAAAATTCGCCCATTCCTCTCTGAACAGACCACCCGAACCCTCGTCCACTCACTCGTTACCTCTCGTCTTGACTATTGCAACCTTCTCCTCGCTGGCCTCCCGCTTAGCCACCTATCCCCCCTTCAATCTGTCCAAAATTCTGCCGCACGTCTTATCTACCGCGTGAACCGATACTCTCATATCACCCCTCTCCTCAAGTCGCTTCACTGGCTCCCGATCCGCTACCGTATACAGTTCAAGCTTCTCCTATTGACCTTCAAGTGCACTCAATCTGCAGCCCCCCATTACCTCTCTACCCTCCTCTCCCCGTATGTTCCCACCCGTAACCTCCGCTCTCAGAACAAATCACTCCTATCTGTACCCTTCTCCACCACCGCTAACTCCAGACTCCGCCCCTTCTGCCTCGCATCACCTTATGCCTGGAACAGACTTCCTTAGCCCATACACCATGCGCCCTCCCTGCCCATTTTCAAGTCCTTACTCAAAGCCCATCTCTTCTCCCTTGCTTTTGGCGCCTAACCACCTTCCCCATTCATGATACCTATACTGACTACATAGCTTGTTACCTTTAGATTGTAAGCTCTCTTGAGCAGGGACTGTCCTTCCCCATGTTTAAACTTGTACAGCGCTGCGTAACCCTGGCAGCGCTATAGAAATGCTAAGTAGTAGTAGTAGTAGTAGTAGCTTAGTAAAAGGAGCCCTTAGTGAGTAGGGATGTGCAGCCCCCAAATTTTCCTTTTGTATCATTTCCCATGTTATTTATTGGAATTCTCATTTATGGTCCCTTTTACTAGGCAGTGATAAAGAGTGACCTGCAGTAGCCCCAATACAGGTCTTTCCCACGCGCTGAGGCCACTTTTTGCATTGCCGGTAAAAGGCAGATTTTGTGTTCTATTTTTCTGATAATGGCCACTTACTAATTTCCCCTTTAGTGTGTGACCATTAATGCAGGAGCCCTTACCGCCACCTATTTTGCAGGTGGTAAGGGTTCACGCACAAATCCTACACTAATCAGCATGCATGTAACAAAAAATGAAATTTCCGCACAGGTCACGAGGTAGCCGGGTGGTAACTCGGAATTACCGCACATTGGGTGCATGTAGGCACTTATGCGGCTTAGTAAAAGGGCACTTTTATTTCTCTTGATATTTGGCATTCTCTTCACATTGCTGACTTTTAAGATAAACATGGATACTTTTGAGCACATTTGAAAAAAGGGAGCTCTATGATTATAAGTGAATGCTTAGCCTATACAGGCAGTTTGATATTTAACTGCATTATGCTTTGTACAAGAGATCCTGCCTTAAGAGTACTGCAAATTATTTTGGGTTTGTATCTTTACAGCGGCAGAATCTGTGCTGTACAATTTTTACTCCCCATCTGTGCCATCCCTGAAACTATGTTCAAACCTTATGGGCAGTACTTCATGAAGCTGATCTCGTGTATTGCAAAATCAGCCTAGAGGAAATGCCGACCTGCCAGCTTTGAAAATCATTGCAAAACCAGTTTCAGCGGCAGGGGCGTATCTGCGTGGGGCCACAGGGGCCTGGGCCCCCACAGATTTCGCCCTGGACCCCCCTACTGCCGCCAACCCTCCCCTGCCGTTGCTGTCGCCTACCTTCGCTGGCGGGGGACCCCAACCCCCGCCAGCCGAGGTCCGCTTCCTCCTGCCGCTGCGACGTCAGACTCAGAAGAAACGTTCGACGCCAGCTTTGCAGACTGCAGTGGAAGAAATGAAAGGACCTCGGCTTGGCTGGCGGGGGTTGGGGGTCCCCCGCCAGCGAAGGTAGGCAACAGCAACGGCGGGAGGAGATTGGTAATGGCAGTGGCTGGGGGGAGGGGGATCGGCAATGGCAGCGGCGGCGGGGGGGGGGATGCTATAATGTGCCCCCTCACTCTGGCCCTGGCCCCCCCTACCACCGCAGTTCAGATACGCCCCTGATCAGCGGTGGCGCAGGCTCTCACTTTCTCTACCCTTCTGGTGTCAGGTTCAGGTAATACGGAGTTGATAAAGCAATGTGCAGGGCACAACTTACAAGAAACAGTTTTAATCACTTACAAAAATCCCTCACAACCTCCTTGAAAACTAATAATTTACTAATCAGTAAAAAAATAGATCTAAAAATATGCTCGTTAATAAATTCAGGACACGATATTATTCATTCTTTGGAACAATTATTATGAACCAAATTTCAGTTCATACCTGTGGGCTTCCTATTGAATAAGAGAGATGCCTATGGTATACAGGGCAAGGGACGAAGTTGCATGATCTCCAGGATTTCAATACTTCAATAGTGGCTACATATTGAACCGCCTTCTTACTGGTATTGGAGAAACAAATTCCATAACACTTATACTGGAGGCTCATACTGCAAAATGCACAGTCTAGCATCGAAAGGCATATTGCTGTGATCGAGCTGGTTATGACATTTGAGGCTGGCAATAAAATGATTTTAAATGTTTTTTTAGGGTGGGAGGGGGTTAGTGACCACTGGGGGAGTAAGGGGAGGCCATTCCCGATTCCCTCCGGTGGTCATCTGGTCAGTTCGGGCACCTTTTTGAGGCTTGGTCATGAACAAAAAGGGACCAAGTAAAGTCGGCCAAATGCTCCTCAGGGCCGGCTTTCTTTTTTCCATTATCGGGCGAAGCTGGCCATCTCATAACCACGCCCCCATCCCACCTTCTGTACCCTGCCGACACGCTCCCTTGAAGTTTGGCCGGTTCCGCGACGGAAAGCAGTTGAAGCTGGCCAAAATCGGCTTTCGATTATACCGATTTGGCCAGGTTTAAGAGATGGCCGGCCATCTCCCGATTTGTGTTGGAAGATGGCCGGCCTTCTCGTTCGAAAATAAGCAGGATAAGCACCCACTGATTTATGGTTGGCTCCTTTTCTTAGATGCTCTGGTTCCTTAGTGGGTTTAAGAGGGGAAGCAAGAAGAGAGGGAGGCAGGAAGGGCTGGAGCATGGGTGGGGAGAAAAAGGAATTTTTCTTCCAGTTCATACTTTGAGAGGCTGGCGTCGGAAGCTCCAGGCTATAAGAGTTCAGTCCTCAAGCGGCTATCCAGGCTTCCGCTTATTTAAGCTATGTACTGGGTCATTTATGATGTTGGGGAAAGTATTATGTATTCAACAAACAAAAATGTACTAAGTCTGATGTGTTTCATATTGTAATCTGTTTTCATTAATAAAAAGAATTTAACTTTAAAAAATACACAAGACATTTGTAAGTAATGAAAATAATGTATCTTCTAAAAGATCACTTCTGTTAACACCGTGTACACTTTGAAACCTCTGTTTTCCACATATGTAGGAACCTTTTCTTGCATCAGTTTTTAAATTATAAATTTTTCAGGGGTCCTTTAACAGAGTAGCAGTAAGCACAACGCGGGCTTCGCTATTCCGGGACAACTGCCGGCCCAACGCAGCCGCCAGAAGTAGTTCCGGGTCGAGCATGTGCCATTTCTGGGGGAAACTCCCTCCGGAAATGGTAAGCATGATGGTAACCCAGCAGTAATCGGGCATCGCTGCCGCGCGCTGCCCAGTTACCACCAGGTTACCACAGGGGCCCTGTGGATGGCAGTAAGGGTTCCCCACTGCATGGCCACATGCTAAGAGTTTTCTTAAATCAGCATATAAATATAGAAACACAGTTTAAACACAGGTAAGAATTTAACTAATTATTCTTAAAGGAGAAAAACGCCTCAAGAAGCACCTCTACCATATTGACAGGCAGAGGGCTAGGGCTTCATCATCATAGGCAAAAAAAACCTTCTTCATTTTTCTTATCTTCTTAGCAACTGAAAAAGCACAACCTTAACACACTAGAAAATTACTTAACTTAGACAGGCATGCTCGCCTTCTTCAGCTTAGCCTATGATGAAGAAGCCCTAGCCCTCTGCCTGTCAATATGGTAGAGGTGCTTCTTGAGGCGTTTTTCTCCTTTAAGAATAATTAGTTAAATTCTTACCTGTGTTTAAACTGTGTTTCTATATTTATATGCTGATTTGAGAAAAGAAACCAGTTCCCCTAGAATATCTATAGCTAAGAGTTTTCTTAACACATGACCATTTTGTTTTGGAGGCTTTTTATCTGCTGCGGTAAAAAAGGCCCTGGCGCAGGGGAAAAACAGCTACCGCAGGGCCCTTTTTCCCGCAGTTTGGTAAAAGGACCCCTCAATGAGGTGTTTATTTATTTATTTAAGAATTTTTATACCGCACAATCCAAAAGTTTGCAGCGGTTTACAAAATACGCATACATAAAATCACAATACAATTCTTCACATCGACATAACATTACTGAACTAACTAACTAAAATAAAATAACCAAAAACAATCAACATAAAAATCTTTTCAAACTTCAATCTCATCTCTCAGTCTGATCTCTTCCACCTTCTCAAATCAGATTATCTTCAGCCCCTTACACTTGTATAAAAAAGTAGTCCCTGTGTTTACTAAGTCACTCGGCAGTGCCGACACAGCCCATTCAAAGTGAATGGGCATTAGCGCACGGCAGCTGTTAGTGTGGCTTAGTCAACAGGGGTAGGTTTGTAGTGGTGATTAACTATTTAATCCCCCTGTGCATGAATTCATGTCAGAGAATTATACTCCTCAGACATAATCCTCACTTTTTCACTTTTCGAGAGAATTTCCATGCATGGCTTTTACTGTGTTGACTTGTTTCTAGGCACATTTGCAGTGGATTTTTTTCCTTTAGAAATATTTTTGCCAACTATTTTAGTAGACAGAAGATCAGGCTGGCCAAGGTTTGTAGAACATTTAGAGCTATGGTGAAGCTTGGCAGCCTGTCTCTGGGACATCTAGAGTTGGATAGCTTCAGTCTGGTCTAAGTTCCTGATAATAACTTGCAGTTTCATGTCATGACGCCAGTGTGCCTAAACTCCTCAGCAGTACAGAATCAAGCACTGCTCTGTGCCCTTACTAAGCATACCAGCTCATCGCAAAAATATGTGGGCAATTTTACAGAGAGGTTATAGCCAAAAGTGCTACACCATAACTAAAGGAAAACGGGCCTCCACACAGTTCCAAATATTTTCCACTTTTAAAGATTGTATCTCTTTTTTTTTTTTATTTGTCTGCATTCAGCAGACAGGAGGGAGCCATTTTTTGTTAACTGGAGGAGAGGAGCATTTCCTCAATTCAGTGCAAGTCTGTTGAAATGTATTTTACTTGTTTTGTGACTGTGCGTGTGTAATATATGAGGATCCTTGCTTTCAGTTTTTAATGTATTTTATATTTCTCAGGAACTTATCAGTGCTTATTGCAAGAACTACAATGGGAGAAAATCCAATGAAAATTTAAAAAGATGCATCATTTTTCCAAGCAAATAATGCTTATTATGGTGGACAAAATCCAGGAAATTAAACTATCAATTAAAAAGAGATGTCCAGTTAACTTTGGGGCCCTTTTACTAAGCTGCGGTAGGGCTATCACGTGGGTAGCGTGCGTCAAATTGACACTGCCGCATGGGTAGCCTAGGCACCTGGCAACAATTTCTAAATTGGCACGAGCTGATTCCCATAGTAAAAATATATTTTTATAATTTTTACCATAGGGAACAGCTACGTTAGCGTGTGCTGATTACTGTGCGAGTAGCGCGTGAGCCCTTACTGTTAGGTCAATGGGTGGCGGTAAGGGCTCAGGCAGTAAATAGCTGCAAGCTACTTTTATTTTAGTGCACGGTCATTTTCCATCTCACAAAAGAAAAGCCCTTTTCCTCAGTAGTGGTAAAAATGGCCCATTGTGCAGCCAAAACACGCACCCTCGCTACCATAGGCCACTTTTCACCACAGCTTAGTAAAAGGGCCCCTTTGGGAGTTAGGCATACAGATCTTCAGAGTTTAAATTGCCAGCCCCTGGCCTCTAGCCAGCCAGTGGCAAAGTTTTACTGACTGCCACCACTGTTAAACCCAGAAATTTAATGCCAGGTCATATGGGGGCTCCAGCACTGAATTTCCAGGTATACAGAGCCGGCAAAATCAGGACCAAGAGGGGGGGCAGGGGGGACAAGATTCCCCGGGCCCGAGCCTCCAAGGGGGGTCCGGCGCCGCAGTCCCCAATCTCACCCGCCCTCGGCTCGACCGTCCGCCACCGGGCCTGGCCCCCTGCATTGAAATCATGACTGAAAGCGCAGCAGTGGCAGATCGGATTCGCCTCCCTTCGGGCCTTCCCGACCTGTGTCCCGTCCTCATCTGATGTAACTTCCGCGAGGGTGGGACACAGGGAGGGAAGGCCCGAAGGGAGGAGAATCTGATCTGCTGCTGCTGCGCTTTCAGTCATGGAGCAAGGTGACAGTTGAGGTGCTGTGATGATTTCAATGCAGGGGCCCTGGCCCGGTGGTGGACAGAGGGGGGCGGGTGGGGACTGCGGTGCAGTGGCGACGACCTCGGGGGCGGGGCCCCGGGGGGGTGGCCTTGCCCTGGGCCCGACCCAGTCTCTCGGCAGCCCTGGGCAAAATCACCCAGTTAAGGGTTCCTTTTACCAAGCTGCAGCAAAAGAGGGCCAGCGCTGGTGTTGGTGTGTGTTTTACACACACACTGAGGCCCCATTTTACCACAGCTGGTAAAGGGGAAGTCTGGCCTTCTTGCAGGAAATGGCCGTGTGGCAAGTAAAGCACTTCCCATAACTTCTCTCTCTTTCCTCTCCCAGCCTTTTCTCTCTTTGTCTTTCACTCACTCCCCAGCCCTCCATTTCTGTCCTCACCTCCTCCCATCCAAGCTCTCTTGTACCTTCCTCATACTCTCATTCCTTCATCAGCCCCAACTACTTCCCTGTAACAGAACCCTTCCTGTCATCTAAGCCATTTCAGCTTCATCTTACTCTTTATCCAGCTTCCCATGCCTCCTCTTCTACTTCTCTCAAGTCCCATTTCCATATTTTTTTTGCTCTTCGTAGTCCCATCTCTTAACATTGATTTCCAAGCCTCCCCCCTCTCCCCCGATCCTTCACACCATCTCTCTATACCCCCACCAGACACATACTCTATTTCTCCCTCACTAGACTATATAAAGATAGGACTGTGGTTTATATGGTCCTATTTATGTGGTTATCTTAGGGGCCCTTTTACTAAGGCACGCCAAAAAATGGCCTGCGGTGGTGTAGGTGTGTGTTTTGAATGCACGCAGGCCTATTTTTCAGCACTCCTGGAAAGAAGGACTTTTTTTGTGGCCGAAAATGGACGTGCGGCAAAATTAAAACCAGCGCATGTCCATTTTCAGCCTGAGACCTTACCGCCACCCATTGACTTAGCGGCATGGTCTCATGTGTTAACTGGGCGGTAATCGTCAGTGCACGTAAACTGCTGTTTACTGCCAGGTAAGTGCCACGCAGTATAAAATAAAAAATATTTTCTACCGCGTGTTTTGGAAAGTACGTCAAAAATGGAATTACCGTCCAGGGCATGCGGTAGCCGAGCAGTAGTTCCAATTTGACGCATGTTGGATGCGCGTAGGCGCCTACGCACCTTAGTAAAAAGGCCCCTTAGTCGATTAAGTGCTGACTCCTCCCCCAGAGCACCCACAAAATAGCCATTTTCAGCTTATACACTAACTAGACATTTTCAGTTGCACTATCCGGTTAATTGCCACTGAATATGCTAGGTTAGCCCCAGATAAGCAATTTAAATGGCTTCCTGAATATCGACCACTTTGGTAGTAATCCTACTTATTACACCTGAAAAAAAACTTGTCTGCCTGCGGGCTTCAGTGAGCCTTAGTTGAGGATCTGTATTATTGATTTCCTTTTTCCAAATATCAAAGCTGACCTCTTTATATCTTTTACTTGATATAACTGGAAATAAAAAGCTCAAACCTGGGCCTGATTCACTTCACTTTTGCTGTTCAGGAATCTGGGGGCGCACCCTACAGGGGACCTTTAAAGAACTGTAACTTCACATCCACTTACAAGAAGGTTCTTAAAACACCTCCCCACAAGTACCGGCCAAGCTCAACTGCTTCTAATTTTTCCCATCTGGCAATGAATGTGATTGTTGATTGTTTTTCCGTGTTTGACTCCCACGTTATTGAGGAGAGCGCTCTGGCTGTTTAACTCGCCATAATACTTTCCTTCTCAGGGTCTTGAAAATAAAGTTCCTCTTGTTTTCTTCAGTCTGATGTCATAAGCATAACTCTTGGGCCTCCACAAAGCTTTCCTTGAGGATTCAGCAATTAGTTGCTTATTAAAGCAGATTACTTTATGCTTATTTTCTTTTCTTACTTCAGAGTGATATCATCCACTGGCCTTAACTCTCTAATGGAACCATTGCTGTACTTTGCTTTACCCCACTGTAACTAGTCAGTCACTTCACAACTGTCTTTTTGGACACTGCTGTTGAAAGGTGGAGGGGGGAGTTCTCATACTGAGTGCTCTTTGAAGGGTTTTCTGAACTTTTTATTCCCTGAAAACCAAGTGGCAGCCTAAGGATTTAACCACAATCATAGGGGTTACCATAGCTCCTGATCTGGCTTGTCTTTATATAGTGAATTTTGATGATAAAAGAATTTGGATATTTTAAGCTGGAAATGTTAAATTTATACTATTTTTTTTTTTTTTTAATGTGGGTACATTAAAGATCTGGGACTCTCTATTCAGCTGGTGGCATTATGCCCATGAATTCAATGCCAGGCCAGGTCCTGGATTCAGCATTGAATTTCCAGGTTTGCGGAGCTGGCTAATGCCATGGTCCTTTGAGCCGGCCCTGTATGCAGCCCTATTTATGCGGTGACCTTGGCCAGTTAAATGCTGAATATTGGCACTTAACCAGCCAAATGCTGACTCCGCCACCTGAAAGCCCTCAAAACAGCCAGTTTTCATAGAGGCGCTAAGAGCTGGATTCAATAAACGGTGCTCAAAATTCGTCACTGAAAAAAATTGGTATTGAGCACTATTCTTTAACGGGCATTCTGGGATTAGTGCTCATTATAAAATAATGCACAGCGCCAGGATCTGTGCCCAACTTCGGACGTGAGGAGATACACCAACTGAAATCAGGTATAAATCCCAGCATGCAAGTCGGACATGGATATGCACTATTCTATAACACTGCATGCATGTTAAGGAAATACCCCTGTCCTGCCCCTGTCCCTCCCATGGCCACGCCCCCTTTGCAGATCTGTGAGAAAACAGTTAAGCGCTATTCCAGTGTTTTTCAACCAGTGTGCTGGAGTTGCTCCCCAGTTAGGCCAGCTTAATTTGTGTCAAAATGGAGTAAGTTTTCTTGTCTCTAGCAGTTGGTGACAGGGAGCAGCGATTCATACAGCCTGCTCGTGCCAACCCTGGAGCCTTCTCTCTGACATAACTTCCTGTTTCCACAAAAGTGGGAAGAGTCAGAGACTAGGCTCTAGGGTTGGCACGAGCCGGCTGTATGAAATCGCTGTGGCTGCTGTCAATTGCTAGAGACAAGAAAACATTTAAAAGGTACATGGGGGGGGGGGGGGGGGAGTAACAAGAGTGACAAGAGGAGATGCCTGGTCACCAGCTGGAGAGTGGACAGAAGGGAGAGATGCTGGTCTATTTTTGTGGTTGTAGGGGGAAGAAAAGGTAAATGCTGGACTATTTGTGAGGGTGGAGGAAAGGGAAGGTAAAATGCTGGACAAAGAGTGGGTGGGGAAGAAGGTCAAATGCTGAACAATATGTGGGGGTGGAGGTGGGAGGGGTAAGAAGGTAAAATGCTGGACCATACGTAGGGGTGTGCCTTGACAGTTTTGGTGCTGTGTAAGTGTGCCACAAGATGAAAAAGGTTGAAAATCTCTATCCTATTCTATAAATGAGTGCGTGTGTTTTCACGCAGATCTGTCATTTGTGCCCCGTTGTGGCATCTTGCATCTATTAGCATGCTTTTTCATGCCATATATAGAATTCCCCTGTAAGCCGACCTTTTCAGCCACACTAACCAGTTAAATGCCACTGAAAATGACCAGTTAGTCCCGAACGGGTGATGTAAATGGCCAGGAGCCATTTCTGACTGGTTAAATCGCTTTGAATATCAATCTGCTTCTTTACATAGTTCAGTTCAAGAGATTCGAATCTGAGGTTTGTTTGCTTTGAGGTTAATTTTATAAGTCTTTTTCTGCATGTAAAACATAATTTTGGGGGGTAAATCTATAAGAAGTCACCTAGTTTTAAGCAGTGAGAATGTTCGTAAATGCTAGTATTCTAGTCACCTAGGGACCCTTTTAAAAAGGCGCGCTGAAAAACAGCCTGCGGTAGTGTAGACGCGTGTTTTGGGCACGCGCAGAATCATTTTTCAGTGCGCCTGTAAAAAAAATGCTTTTTTAAAATTTTTGCCGAAAATGGACGTGCGGCAAAATGAAAATTGCCACACGTCCATTTTGGGTCTGAGACCTTACTGCCAGCCATTGACCTAGCGGTGAAGTCTCACGTGGAAACCGAGCGGTAATGGTCTACACATATAAAATGCCGATTACCACCTAATTACTGCCCATGCACCAGAAAATAAAAATATTTTCGAGCGCGTGTAGCAGATATGTGTCAAAAATATTACTGCAAGGACTATGTGGTATCCGGGCGGTAACTCAAAATTGATGCATGTTGTGCACACACAGGCGACTACGAGGCTTAGTATAAGGGTCCCCTAGACACATAGGTGTTCACATACATGTCTAAATTACAATTTTCTGGTTGTGCAGCATTCTGTCAGCATGAGCCAAGATGCAATGACATGCACTTTGCAGGTATGCGCTCACAGGAGCAAAGCGATGGAGAGTGAAAGACTGGGTGGAAGAATTACCTCGGGTGGTGACATACAGAGAGCAATACAGGATTTTATACATCGGGTACAGTACATCCTCAGGGTTTCAACTCCGAGATTGACTGGTTGTCTTTGGTGTGATGTTTTGATGATAGATTATCCGACCAATATTCAGCTCGCGAGAGGCAGACTGGCTAAGTGCTGCGATCGGCGCTGAGGCCAGATATTCAATGCCGGGCCATTTACAGTGACCAGCATTGAATATTCTTTTTTTTCCTTTGGCTGGCTTAAACTTAACCGGCTAAGGGGGTCTTTTACAAGTCAGTCCCGCCCTAACCACACACCATTTCTGGAGGAAAAAGAAAACCCCTGGAAATGGCTTACACGGCAATAACCTGGTGGTAATCGGGTATTGGCGCATGCTGCCTCAATGGGTAACGGTAAGGGCTCCCCACTGCAGTGGCCATTCAGTAAGAGTTCTCTTACCACATAGTCATGTTTGTCTGGGGGCTTTCTTACCCACTGCACTAAAACAGCCCCCATGGCTAGCACAGGGCCCTTTTCCCTGCAGCTTGGTAAAAGGGCCCCTTAGATTGTAAGCCCTCCAGGGACAGAGAAATTCCCACACCTTGAGCTGGTACTGAAAAGGTGTGAGCAAAATCCAAATCCTATATAATAAAAAGCACCTCCAACGTTCTGAAGCTGACTCCGTGAAAGTGAAGCCTCGAAGCAATCGTGCTCCTGCTGTATCCATCTCCTGAATTGACGTCACATACTTCCGGGTTCCAATCACTTGAAGTGAACGCTGTAGAGTTGCCAGGCCACGGAACGCGACGTCACACGCATGAGGTTGTCATCGTCCCTCCCTTCCTCCCTCCCTCCCGTCCAGTTCCAGGCCCCCTCCCTCCAAATTTTAAAAGTCATCTTCACTTACCAAGTCAGAACTCTGCTGCATGTCTTATCTTCCGCCTGGACCGATACACTCATATCACCCCCTCCTCAAGTCACTTCTCTGGCTCCCGATCAGGTACCGCATACAGTTTAAGCTTCTCCTATTAACCTACAAATGCACTCGATCTGCAGCCCCTCCTTACCTCTCTACCCTCATCTCCCCTTACATTCCTACCCACCGCCAACTCCAGGCTCCGCCCTTTCTGCCTCGCCTTACCCCATGCCTAGAATAAACTCCCTGAGCCCATACGCCAGGCCCCCTCCCTGCCCATCTTCAAAGCCTTGCTTAAAGCCCACCTCTTCAATATCGCCTTCGGCACCTAACCACCATACCTCTATTCAGGAAATCTAGACTGCCCCAACTTGACATTTCACCCATTAGATTGTAAGCTCCTTTGAGCAGGTACTGTCCTTTTTTGTTAAACTGTACAGTGCTGTGTAACCCTAGTAGCGCTCTAGAAATGTTAAGTAGTAGTAGTAGTAGTAAGTCGAGTTTACGGCGGCTGTCAACAGCAGTAAAAGGCGTGCAGGCTCAGCCCGTCTCTTTCTCTCAGCTCTGGTCCCGCCCTCATTTCATGTTTCCGCAAGGGTGGGACCAGAGCTGAGAGAGAGAGAAGGGCTGAGCCAGCACGCCTTTTACCGCTGTTGACAGCCGCCGTAAACCCGACTTACTACTACTACTTAACATTTCTAGAGCGCTACTAGGGTTACACAGCGCTGCACAGTTTAACAAAAAAGGACAGTCCCTGCTCAAAGGAGCTTACAATCTAATGGGTGAAATGTCAAGTAACCCCGACTTGGTAAGTGAAGATCGCTTCTAAAATTTGGAGAGAGGGGTGCTGGAACTGGGAGGGAGGGAGGAAGGGAGGAACGATGACCCTGGAACTGGGAGGGAGAGAGGGAGGGAGGAGGGAGGGGGATCCTGGAACTGGGAGGGAGGGAGGAGGACCCTGAAACTTGGAGAGAGGGAGGGAGGGGGACCCTGAAACTCAGATGGAGGGAGGGAGGGAGGGAGGAACCTGAAACTCAGGAGGGAGGGAGGAAGGGAGGGAGGAAGGGGGAGGATGATCTTGGAACTCAGAGGGAGGGAGGGGATTACCCTGGCACTCAGAGTGAGGGAGGGAGGTGGACGACAACCCTGGAACTCGGAGGGAGGGAACGACCCTGGAACTCGGAGAGAGGGAGGGGGGATGACACTAGAACTCGGAGGGAGGGAGGGAGGGGGAATGACCCTGGAACTTGGAGGGAGGGAGGGGGACAACCCTGGAACTCGGAGGGAGGGAGGGGGAACCTGGAACTCGGAGGAAGGGAGGGAGGGAGGGGGGCCCATGGCACACACTCTCATTCTCATACACACACTCTCTCTCTCTCACAGACACACTTGCACCCAGTCTCACTCTCTCTCTCTGTTACACACACACACACACTCGCACATTCACTCTCTCTCTCACACACACACTCTCTCAAACATACACTCTCTGAGAAAAACCTTGCTAGCGCCCGGTTCATTTGTGTCAGAAACGGTCCTGTTTTACTAGTAAATAATAATAATAATAAATTTATGGCTCCTTCCAAACCATGCACCCTGTGGCTTTGACTGATGTAAATCACAATTTTCTAAAATTATAATTCGTGTGTGCTGGTCATTTATATGTATAAATTCCACTATTTATATATGTAAAAGCTGTACCAACCTTCTTAAATGACCCTCCCAAATATATCACAATGGCTGGGAATTTATCTGAGTTTTGACATAGGAGAGAACAATACTAGAGTTTTGTCTAAGAGCTTATCGCCTAATGGGTTAAACTTGGATATTGAAGAGTGAGCATTTCCTTGCTATATTTTTTGTGAAAGTGATTATTTTATTTTGGCTTGCCTCAGATTAATTTAATGTTATTTAATCTAATTTAATTTACCAATTTATAATTGCTTTTTTCCAGCAAGCTGCCCAAGGCGGGAAACATAATTATATATAAAATCCATCAGAGATTCATAAAACATAAGAACTTGCAGAAATGAGTTGTTTGATTATTGCTTGGCCTGTACACAGGCAGAAATATAAGGATTTGTCTGTCTACAACATACATAGGGGCTCTTTTTTAAAAGAGCCATAGGGGTAGTGCCGGCATGGCGTGCGGTGAGTTGGCCCTACCCAGGGCTTCCAGGGGAGCCCGTCAATAGTTCTAACTCCCACCTTGTGCCAGGTCTGGCACTAGAAAATATTTTTAATTTTCTAATGCTGGGGTCGTGCCCGGTGGTGCCCCTACTGCCTCCTAAATAGGAGACGGTAAGGGATCACCAAGAAATTGCCACGTATGTAAGTTACCGCACAGTCATTTCCTTATTTAAAAGAAAAAAAAAGCCTTTTTAGTAGCAGCAGTAGCAAACCCACACATCGACATCACTTCAGGACCCCTTTTACAAAAATGACTTACCATGGGGCATGCAGAGGCGTCCCATAGTAATTTGGGGATGTCCATGTGCTACCCACGTGCTACAAAATAAAGTTTATTTTAAGCACTGAAGGCAGGTCTGAGGACAGGGAGTGGACATGTTCTATGCTAATCAATTAGCACGTGGGCATTGCTATGCAGTAACGGATTAGCACAGGTTTAATGCCTGAATCCCTACCGCCTACAAAATACCTCACATGCTAATGACCATGCACTAATGGGGAAATTAGCGTGTGGCCATGAACATGAAAAATAGGAAAGTTGGCCATTTTATCCCAGCAGCAAAAGTGCCTTTAGCACGTGGGAATTACCTGCATAAGGGTGCACTAAGGTTATTTTTTAACAGTGTTTGGTAAAAGGGCCCATAATATTTACCTGTGCGTTTTCATGTGCATTCGTGGCACAGGTTAGATTCTGGATGCAATTTATAGGGCCCCTTTTTCAAAGGTGTGCTAGCATTTTTAGCATGCACTGAATGCTAGAGATGCCCATATATTCCTATGTAACTTTACTTAGTGTCCGAACTTCATCACAATTTTCTCATAACTGCAATGAGATAAATACTTTATTTGATTTTATGGGGATCATCAGACCTAACTGCAGCACACATCATATGAACAATTTTGTTCTATCTTTTTCAAAGAAATGGTTGTGGTGCAAATCTTCATGAGATCACCCTGATTTTATATTTTTTTTTTAGTTTTTTTGTAGCTTTTCTTTTTAATCTTTCAATCTCTCGTGGCTGCACATTATAACAGCATTTTAAAAGTATACGAAACGTGCATTGTAGCACAAACTTATCTTTATACGGCGGCAGCCTTTGACCGCAGGAGAACCTTCATCGACGTGGCCAGGTTTCGCAGTAAGCTTCCTCAAGGAAGAGCCTCTCATAGCATGATTCATGTGCTCCCGCGTAAGGAAAAATTGGCCGATAGTCCCAACACTTGCTTTTTTGGTGGGTTGTAATTTGATTATATTCATATATTCCTATGGGCATCTCTAGCATTTAGCACTAAAAACGCTAGTGTGCCTTTGTAAAAGACCCCCATAGTATTATATATTTAAAATTATACCCATAGTTTTCCTTAAAAAATGCTCACGCACACACAAAAAGAAAACAAGCAGGTATTTGCGAGGGGACAAGATCCAATGTGAAACTAGCCATGTAAAAACAAACTGCAGGGCTTGTCTGACTGTGTGCGGTTATCATTACAGGGAAACATAGTATACAGGAAAACTCCTTGAAAACTTTGCTGATGCATGGAACCTGTGTACACTGCACCTGCTCTAAAGCGGATAGAAAGTATGTGCTAGAAACTGCATGCACCAATCTGATTACACCACACTCTGTAAGTAAAGGGGGGGATTCATCAAGGTGGGATCAGGGCTGGCCCGAGGCAAGATGCCGCCTGAGGCCGAGCTTGCATGCAACCCTCCCCCCCCCCCCCTCAGGGCTGAGATGCCACCCCTCTCCCCAGGCATTTTACCAGGTCACAGTGAATTCCCATACGCTGCCCTGCCGCTGCTGGCACCTGCCTCTTCCATTTACTGCAGCTATCTGATTGAAACAGGAAGTTACTTTAGGCGGCCGCAGTAAAGGGAAGAGGCGGGTGCCAGCGGCGGCAGGGCAGCATATGGGAATCGCTGCCAGGTTTGGAAAGTCACCATGACCAGGTAAAACGCCGCAAAGCCATCCCCTGAGATGCTGCTCCTAAGGAGTGCTGCCTGAGGACCCCTCCTTAGGTGGCCTAACTGTCAGGCCACCCCTGCGTAGGATTCAGCAACCTGTAGGGTCCCAGTACCACAGGTTGCTGAATCACGCATTAAAAAAATAATGCTGCTTGCGAGCCACTTCACATTAAACAGTCTGAGTCTCCGAAAACACACATTTCTCCATGGGATGAGTCAAGAAAAATCTTTCTGTCCATCACTCTAGCCAGATAATGTGGGTGAGATGTGTACGTTGACCAGCTGCTAAAACAGTACTTGAACCCCAGTCAGTAGTATCAAAGGTTGTTATACTAACCATTAGACTACACTACCAGGTTACCAGCTGCTCTTTTCATTGAATAAATACCTTCCAGCACAGTTGACAATGTCATTACAGATGTGACCAGGAAGCTCCCACAAATAGAAACACTCAGCTGTTCAGATCAACCTAGACAAATATCTGTTTGATTGCTGTGACCAAGTGAAAGGCATGGCTTGCACAAGAGGAAATATATCATAACCCTAAGATACAATAGGTAACTCCACAGGAAAGGTATCCCATTTAACAGTAGGACATGAAGTCATAGGTGCCATATAGAATAGTGCCTAGTGCCGACATTCTGCGTCCTCCTGTTAGGCGCAGCGATTTACACCAGGTTTCAGCAGGTGTAATTTATCGTACCTAATTTGGGCATGGTTCTACCAAATTCTACAACTTGCCCATTTTCTTGCCATGATGCACTCTTTTCTGATGTGTGCGCTAGAATTTAGGCGCATCTCTTTATAGAATACACCTAAATAGATGTGTACATAAATTCTAATTATTGGCAATTAGTGTTTATAATTGTTTGTTATTACCCAATTAACGGCACTGATTGGCTCATTATTCATTTAAGTTGTGTCCTCAATTTAACTGCACAGCCAAATGTGTGTCCGCAACTCAAACTGCCATATATAGAATCCAGGAGATAACTTTTAAGCTCCTAAATCATTTTTAGCTGAAAAGTTATGTTCCTGTTTCCCTAAAAATAGGGCACAAATATAGGAGGCTAAGTTTAAGAGCTCAGCATTTTCTGAATATTGGGCCCCTAAATTATTGAAGGTTGAGATTTGCTCTCTCTCTCTTTTATTGGAGTGGACTCTGAAGAGAGCAGACTGCCATTCTCCTGTTATAGCCACTGTCTCTATTATCTCAGTGGGCTGTGAAGAGAGCAAATGGCCCCTTCTCCTCATAGAGCCACTCTTTCTTTTATCTGAGTGGGCTCTGAAGATAGCAGACTGCCATTCTCCTGTTATAGCCACTGTTTCTTTTATCTGAGTTTGCTGTGAAGAGAGGAGTGTGGTAGCCGTGTTAGTCCACTCTTAAGGTTATCAATATAAATCAAACAAAATAAAACATGGAAAAGAAAATAAGATGATACCTTTTTTATTGGACATAACTTAATACATTTTTTCCAATCTGACGAAGAAGGGCAACCTTCGAAAGCTAATCAAGAAATGTATTAAGTTATGTCCAATAAAAAAGGTATCATCTTATTTTCTTTTCCATGTTTTATTTTGTTTGATTTCTATTGATAATTGTGAAGAGAGCAAATTATTTGTTTATTATTATTTGTTGCATTTGTATCCCACATTTTCCCACCTATTTGCAGGCTCAACGTGGCTTACATTGTTCCATAATGGCGATCGCCAATTCCGGAATGAGAAATACAAACTGGTATTGCATTAAAGTTCATAAGTGACATAAGTGGCCATTCTTTTATCTGGGTGGGCTCTGAAGAGAGCAGACTGCCATTCTCCTGGTATAGCCATTCATTTCAAATGCTACACATGGCTATTGCTAATGATCTCCTCTTAGTGCTTGGGGACAGGTTGAGAAATCAGCCTATAAATTGCATGCTTGTATTTCATTGTGATGGGCTCCCAGTGTATGTTACTACAGTATTTATTGTGGAATTCTATTAAAACCAGGAAAGACTTTGGTAATATAAGTTTTGGCCCATTACCCTGCTTAACTTTCTTCTGACGTCAAAAGCCCTGTCATGAACTGTGTTCTCATTGCCTGTTATTTAATAACTCTACACTCAGACAGTAAGAGATTCAGCTAACCTTGTTTGCCTCTATAACTTCTGATTCAAGGCTATGGTGTCCTGGTTTCATCCAGCAGTAAGGCAAACATCCTCTCTTGGCTGTAACAAGCATGTGTTATTAATGGTGTAATTTAATGAGGGTTTCGAAAAGGCACACAAATCTTCTCTAGAAAAATAAGAATTTATTGAGGAGCAGAGGGCTTGTGCTAAGACCTATTAGTCTAACTCCCTGATGCTCCAAAACATCTGAAGGGCAATTCTTTAACTGGGTACTAACATTCATGCACTCATTGCATGCATAAATGTTTAAAATGCTAGTATATATGTGTGTATATGCCAGTATGCCACCTAAGCACTATTCTGTAAATATGCAACTGTCTTGCAGAGCATGTATTGCAAGGGGGCTTACGCAGGAGCAGAGCATGGGTGTCAGCACTCAAGAAAAAGATCTAGGTGTCATTATAGATAATGCAAACCCCCTGGTGGCAGAGCAAGGTATTACAATAATGGTACCAAATTTGTTTCCCCAAAATGACTCAACACCAACCAGGGAGTTTAACAATAAAAAGAAAATATTTTTTTATTAGTTGAATTATATTTAAATGTTAATGAAACTTTACTAACTTGCAAATTTAACATATGTATTTCAATTACAGGTTTGCAACACAGATCAGTTTACTCTCTAGAAACATTGGAAGCATTTTCCGATAAGTATAAATATTGGGTACATAAATCATTTAAGCACATTCAGTTTTACAAAACACTAGATTCTTTAACGTTTCTTTTCTCCTGTCTTTCAGATTTCCGGAGACCTTCAAGGATCTCAACATGTAAGTTTTCCTCTACTCTTTTTTTTTTTTTTTTTTTAGTTATCTCTCACTTATTGTTCAGGTTTCCTTTACTATTTTCTCTTATGCGCACTTTTTTAATAGTTTCAGTCACTTAGCTGTTCTCTTTGTTTTCTCTCTGGCTCTCTTGAATGGTTGGCGCCTTTTCTTTCAGGTGACGATCTCCAGCATCAACTTTCTTCCAGTCTTTTCCTAGTAACATGTCTCCCTCCCAACTGCCAGCCTGAGCTGTTTGTCACTCTCCTGAGAGTTCCATCAGCATGCAGAACACTTAGTGCATGCACACAGACTACTCAGTTTCACTGCACTGCTCACTGTCTCTACACCAGATCTAGAAGGAGTCAGGTAAACTTTTAAAATTTAACGCATAGGGTTACAATAATATGTTGAAATCTTCAGCTCGGTGTGCAGCAGCGGCCAAAAATGCAAACAGGATGCTAGGAATTATTAGGAAAGAGATGGTGAATAATACTGAAAATACTATAATGCCTTTGTATTGCTCCAAGGTGCGACCGCACCTTGAGTATTGAGTTCAGCTCTAGTTGCCGTATCTAAAAAAAAAAAAGATATAGTAGAATTAGAAAAGGTTCAAAGAAGAGCAACCAAAATGATAAAGGGAATGGAACTCCTCTCATATGAGGAAAGGCTAAAGAGGTTAGGGCTATTCAGCTTGGAAAAAAGATGGATGAGGGGAGATATGATTGAAATCTACAAAATCCTAAGTGGTGTAGAATGAGTAGAAGTAAGTAGATTTTTTATTCGTTCCAAAACTACAAAGACTAGGGGACACTCAAGGAAGTTACATGGAGAAACTTTTAAAACAAATAGGAGAAAATATGTTTTTACACTCAACAAATAGTCAAGCTCTGGAACTCTTTGCCAGAGGATGTAGTAACAGTGGTTAGCATATCTGGGTTTAAAAAAGGTTTGGGCAAATTTCTGGAGGGAAAGACCACTGCTTGCCCTGGGTTTGTTAGCAAGGAATGTTGCTATTGGTTTCTGCCAGGTACTTGTGACCTGGCTTGGCCACTGTTTGGAAAACAGGATACTGGGCTACATGGACCATTGGTCTGACCCAGTGTGATTACTCTTATGTTCTTATTTAGGTGCCCACGTTTACAACAGCTCTTTGGCTGGTGTAACTGCTGGTGTAACCTAACTATTAGGTGCACTAATACCGGGTTACACTAATATTCTGTAATGGAACTACAGAGTGAGTCAAAAAAAAAGTAGCCCCCCCTAGAGTATTTTTGCCGTTTTCTCAGCAATCGCTTGGAATTTCATCATGAACTTTTACAGCTTTATTTGTTATTGCTATCTATGTTTATTTGCTGAGTGGAATGAGATTATCTTTAAACATGGCGAAGTTACAGACTTTTTAGTTTGACCACACAGCAATTTTCACACATTCAAAAATGTTTGCACTGTAAAACTACCAAAAACACCGATGAATCCGGGTAACCCTACTATAAAGACAACTATTGAATGCAATTATACTTTACACCCCAGCATTACGGATCTAGCAGAGAAGAACACATTAGGGTCAGATCATGGTGATGTAAAAATAGACGCCGTCTTTAGTTTAGTTTATTCCATGATTTGTTAGACCACTCTTTGAAGTGTACAGCAATATAGATTGCAAAAGTCTATAGATAACAAGAAAATAGAAAAAAAGATATTTAAAAAATGGCAATGCAAAGGCTGTATCAAAAACTGAGAACAAAACATTGCACATGATGAGACCCTACCATAGCAGATGAAAAGAGAGTCCACCAGGAACAGGTTAATCATATTCTCCTTCCCAAAAAGTCATTGAATAGACATTATAACATAGAATTCAACCAGAATGGACAAGCCAAGGCTGCATAAGACACGTCATTGACCAGAATGGCGTAGCAGCTATGTCACACATTTATTAGATAAGACATAGGAAAGAAGATATGTTCCAGGCTGAGTCCAAGAAAGAGTCTCCAGTAACTTATCAAACAACTTATATTTCAAATGTCTGAATGAAAAACAGCGTTTTAAGCCCAGCTTTGAATTTTGAAGCTGGGCTTAATTTATTAAGGAGTTCCAATGTGAGGGAGCAAGATAAGCAAAGGATGGCAGCCAAGTGATCTGTAGTTGAATTTTGATGGAGTTGAAGAAGAATGTTTGGATGTTATAGTGAGGGGCTGAATGTTGCCTGGAACAGAAGATTATACTGTCATAGAGGATCTCTGTCCTGCATTGCCTAAGAGGAAACTGATAGCAGAATGTTGTGTCTTAGAGATATAAAAAAGAATAACAGAGGAACCAGAAGAAGAAGAGGAAAGAGAAGAAAACAGGAACCTGTAAGAAGGAGGAGATAAAGAGATGGCTGTTCACTGAAGTCAATGAAGAGAAAAGAGAAGGGTTGAGAAAAGCTTCCAGTATTTTGAAAGAATATTTTTTTAGTTCTGTCCTTGTGGTTTGAACTTTATAGTTAGAAGAAAACTACAACAATAAATTGTGTTTTTATTCAGAGACTGACTGGGATAGTGAACTGGTGTGCCTGAAAGGTGAATGAATTTGTGTAGTCAAAGGAGGAAGGCAGTTTCCCACAGAAGAGGTCCTTGAGGGTTTGCTCTCTCCTTGCCCAACAGAGCTCCAGGGCTAGGGTTCCAGAATTTTACCCCAACCACTATACTGCATGCCTTCAGGCCATTACAAATATTTAACACCGTAATCATTTTAGATTTTCTGACAGAAAGAGAGAACTCCTGTTAGATTGTAGTTAATGATGGATAATTTATGAGAAATAGCCATACTGAAGAACACCGACAAGCAGTTTGGCACCAGAATACTTTCTGAGCAATAAAAAATCAGGTTGACATATTTGACAGTGATTTACATGCTAGGCTGTTATGGTCCTAAGCTCTGTACCTGAACAAAGGCTCTTTCATTTACAACTCTTCCTCTCTGATTATTTTATAATGGAGGATAAGTCTGCACCATCATTAACTGCAGTCAATAATTCGGAGACATAACCTTTCCCAAAGAGCAAGTTTTCAAAGGAGGAAGGGTGGGGTGGGAGACAGAGAGAAAGGAGAGGCATTGCAATGCAGAATTGCTTACTTGCCTCCTAAAATGATCCCTAGCATTCCCCCTCTTTCTATAATTTGCCGCCTAGTATTAGATGCCATATTCAAAGCAACTTAACTAGCTAGAAACATCTGGCCTGTTAAATCACCTGCTTGGGGCTTATCCATTAACTTTCATTGGCACTTAATCGATTATTGCTGCTGAAAATTAGCAATTACTACCTGCGAAGCTATCTATTTTGGGGACATTTCGGGGGTGGAGTCAGCACTTAGCTGGTTAAGTGCTGATATTCAGAACTTAACCGGCCAGGTTTACCGCATACAAGTCAGTCCTATCTTTATACGGTAATCCATAGCTGGTTAAATGCTGAAAATCACACTTAACTGGCTCTGTGTTAGCCTGCTATGCAAAACCAGAAATTCAATGCCGAAGCCCGGACAAAGTTCAGCATTGAATATCCGGAAATAACGTCAGCGGTGGTCTACAAAATGATGAGCACTGCCAGCTGAATAGCGACCCTATAGTTTATACAATGCTAGCACTTATTCACCCCACCCCAATATTAAGCGCTATTTAACCAGCCAGAACAGCTGCTGACATGTTAAATAGCGCTTAACCAGCTATCCATTGATATTCAGCAGGGGATAACTAGCTATCCCCCACTGAATATCCCCAGTTAGCAGATAGTGGATAGTCGGTTATATCGCGTGATATAACCTGCTATCCGCCAATTTTTAAAACCAGTTGAGCAGCCATATTTGGCCTCATGAAAACATAGAATATCTTTGGGTGGTTTAAAGATAACTAGCTAAGTTTGAATATCAACCTAGCCAGCTATCTTGAAACCGGTCAAAAATAAAACGGATGTTCAATGCCGGTCACCGGAAATGGCCCGGCATTGAATATCCGGGCTCAGCTCTAACCGCAGGAGTTAGCCAGTTTAACTCCTACAGTCCGAAAATCAGCCTCTATGTGTGCCATGGCACCGATAATTGGCATTTATGCACTTAAGTGCTAAGAGTTCGTCTATAAAGTATGCACAAAATTCACTTGGGGTAAATTCTACAAGTAGCACCTAAAAATTGGCACCAAAAGGTGACTTGCTTAGCACGATTCTATAATGAGAATGCTTCCTTTATAGATTTGCGCTTAGCAGTAAGGTGTGCCTAAATTTAGGTGGCTAAATTAAGCCTGCTATAAGCAGGCTTAAATAATGGTGCCTCAGTTAGGCATACTTAGGCAAGTTTCTGTATCAATGTGCATAAAATCTGGGAATGCCCCCAGGAATGCCCATAATGACGCCCCCAAACTGTTATGCGTGATAGGATTTAGGTGCAATCCATTATAGAATCAGATATGTGCCTAAATCCTAATTATTGCCAATTCATGCTGATAATTGATTGTTATCTTCCAATTATCAGCACAGATTAGCTTGTTGTTCAATTAAGTTGTGCACACTCTACATAGAATCACGCTCCTGTCTTTAATTGGCACCGATAAGGTGACATGCTTAGCATGATTCTATAAAAAGTGTGCTTCCTTTATAGATCCTTGAGAAGATTTTAAAAGAAATTGGATTATAGAACTTGGAAAGGAAGGAAATCAGGCTCCTGTCTCTTGGTTTGCAGTGGTGGTAAGTGGTACCACGCGGAGGTCTCCCATACTGCTTCATCTTGCAGCCTGATATTACTGATTGTACCTATTATAAAAGCTACATTGGAGAGTTTCCCTATTCTGAGGGACTTATCATCTACTGTCCTGAATTTGTCAATACAGGAAGGCAAACTTTGGTCAAAATTCCATACTGAATTTAGGTCCTGTGTAGAAACAAGGAGTGACAGAAAAATAATGAAGGATCAGAGAGTAAATGCTGAAGGGGCCATCACCTTATCAATAGGGAGCCAAGTATCTAGTCTATAAGGAGAAATTTACCAGAGGAACCAGAAAAGAGTGGAGCAGAGATTAAGCATCAGAATAAAGATGCATCAAGGTTTCTCCATAGCAGAGGGAACCTACACCTAAGTTTGAAGAAGAGGTCATATTAAGATATCCTGGCTTATGAGTGAAGTTCACTGCTGTCATGAGGTGCACAAAATGAACCTTTTTGCAAAGGAAACCCACCACGGTGAGCCTGCATTTCAGAAAAGAAGCAAGGGGATTTCGGAAAGGTGTGGTAGAGTAGGATCTGAAGTCTTATATCTAGTTCTACAGTTTCCATTCATTTAGAAAAGGTTTAGTTGGTCTGCATTAACATGTTTTAAGTATTTAAACATCTGGACAGTAGAATATGATACAGACATTTAAATATCTAAAAGATATTAACATAGAAGGAACATTTTTTTTCCAGGTGAAAGAAAGCGGTAGCACTGAGGCTCATGATATGAAGCTACAAGGAGGTAGACTCAAGAACAACATCTGGAAATGTTGTTTCACAGAAAGGTTGATAGATGCCCGAAGGAGGTAACAGAGTTAAAAACTGTAATGGAATTCATAAAGGAACGGGATAAATTCAGATGGCCTGATATTCAACATATAATGTTAATTGCCGGCACCGGTGCCTATCTTTATTTGTACATTCAGCAGCTCTATCTGTTTAATTAGTGTCACTGAATATACATCTGACCAGCAAGCATACCTGTGATTATCCATTTAAAATTAGGCCTGCTGTTTTTCAAATATAAGAATGAATCAAACAGGCCTTTTCTATGAGAAAGCACCTATTACTCACTCTCAAACCTCCTCTAATTTGCTCACCGCAAAATGTTAACTTTCCAGTGTCATCGGATGGGAGAGGCAACTTATTAGGAAGGCAGATTGGTGGATCCTCTTACATAGGCACAATTTTACTTTTAAAAGGTTTTGGTACAACAACTGACAACTGGTATTGCTCTGTTCTTCCTAATTATAACTGATGCTTTTAATATTTGCCACAAAAATGCACCAAATGCTATTTTTTAGGATATGTGGAGGGAATAGGGGGACTTCTCCTGCTATACTTCTCTTAAAGTGCATCTATTTTTTGTATATTTCTTCCTGATTCCTAGTACATACATGAATATATGCTAGCATGCCACCTAAGTACAATGATACAAATACCTGATTACCTTATATAAGTGCGGAATATAGGCTGGCTCTTATGTACATGAATAAATTACAGACTACAGTAAGTTATATGGGTAAGTGACACATTTAGGTGAGCACACCTAGACCAACTCTATATGTTGGGTGTATGCTGAAATGTAAGGTTCTTCAAAATCACTTGTATCAATATTCTATAATGGATCCTAGCAGTGCATTTTTTCTAGCAAGAAAGGTACCGGTACTCAAATGTTAGGCCACCCTTCAGGGGTGGGGTGATCACTGAGGACCCACCCCACAATAGTCAGGCCCCCTGCAACCAGTCACAGAATCTTTGACAAGACAGAATTGATGTGTAGAGCCTGAGCTCTTTCATTAAATCTTGGGGTCCATGGGTCAATTATAGCGACAATAGAAAAGTTGTCGGTACTCAGTACCCCCTCAAAAAAAGCCCTGGATCCTAGGCACCTAGGTTTGTTAATAGAATAAGCTCCTACCATGCACCCGTGGGGCATCTAAATGGAGACAACCAGTAATAGAATTGCCCTCTTAAGGGGCCAAGAGCAAACTTTTGAGGATAATCCATATTTTATTTATTTTTTCCTATTTTCATTCATGAAATATTGTAGGGTACACCTTTGCAACAGCAAATCTCAGTCAATCACGGGTCACGATGTGAACATTTTGAGTCTCTGTAAGTTTTTGCTCAGGATATGTTACGGCTTTACAATGTTTTAGAAAATCAGAGAAAAACATGGCCATAAAAGTCTGTACATACTAACAGTGCTCATGTTTACACTCTATTACCGTAATTGTCAAATTTGTCATCTTCGTGGCTTCTTTCCACTTCCACCTTTGTGTACAGATGTTAGCATGAATTATTGTATTTGGACTATACAATTGTACTAAATGCAATAAATAGATTGCAGAACCCAAACTATCCACCACAGTGAATCTTTTTAGTACTTGTAGATTTTGCAGTTTTGAATTTTAATTACTTCCCTGTCAAGTCTAAACTCATAGTGAGTTACATTCGGGTGCCTTAATATTTCCCTGCCCAAGAGGGCTTAAAATCTAAAGACCTAATTTGCTAACGTGTGTTAATATGCACAGTTAATAAAATAGGCCTCACTGACAATAATGGAGCTTGCAAATAAATGTCATTAAAACATATTATTACATCTATCTCTAGGGTAAGATGAAGCAGGATTTGAACGTTGGTTTTCAGGGTTTATAACTCACCACTCTCACCACTAGACCACTCCTCCAGTGCCGTGCATGTAGGAATTTCAAAATAAAATTCCAGTGCATTCCTTGGCAACATCTTCCCTGCCCTGCTCTTTTGTGACATGAGTAAAAGAGGGACAAATGTTAGCCCCCAGTTTTACCAAGTGAACTGCATAGTTAGCCACGCAAAATCTTTTGAAAATTATCCTTCCAGTAGACCATGAACATCACAACATTCTTAACAAAATTTTGTTTCAGCAACACTGAGCCAACTCTGGATTTCCTGATTTCAAATGGATTAGACTACTAAAGTAAATAATTTATGTACAATAAAATTTGGAAGTGGAACACAATATCCGTTGGCTGGTGTTCATATTTCCCGCTCTTAAGACAGCACCCTGTATTATCTAAACACCCCAAATTGTAATATAGCTACAGCCTTAACCAAAATGAAAGGACATCTAGGAATAAGACCTTAAAGAGAGGAGAGCAGGGCCAACTAACATGCTGGTTGTTATTTAGCGTAAATCACAAGGATGTTAGCTTAAATGTTAACTACGTTTTTTTCAATACACCAGTATAAAACACTCTTAAAGAGTTCGCTGCAAACCAGGAGACTTTAACCAGCAGTTTGGTGAACTCTTTCAGCAAGTTAACAATAATTTCTGATTGAGGTTTTTGAAAAGGAAGACAAGGAAAATCTGTTCTAGTCCAAAATAATAACAACAACAATAAAATCTGGATTAGTTCTTATTCGTACTTAAAATGTATCTTTGTTTTAATATTTGTCCAACCCAATTAATCAGTCATTAAGTTAATTAAGCTAGAACAAGCTCACTTAGGTCACTCTTTTTCCATGACATTTACCACTAATGGAATATCGTGCACCTGAGGCTAAGCTGAGTAAGGAGATTAGAGGCCTGCTTCTATTCATGAGAAATGTACAGGCCCAGAGGTCACTGCTGGGGTTAGATCATGGCTGCTGTCAAACACCCTGACTCTTTCTTGTGCCATGTCTGTGTGTGTGTGGGGGGGGGGGGGGGGGAAGCCTTTTCTTTGCTTGTAACTACACAGGGCCTGTTGCCTACCACTTATCTTTCAGAAAGGTATTGTCTCTAATTATTCAGTTGTAAGGTATCAGAGATATTTGGTTTAGTGTTATTCTTCATGTTCCCAGCCCAAATTTGTTTTTGTCCCGAGGGATGTAAACATTTCAGCTCAGTTTAAAGAGTAGAAGCAGGCTTGGTTAATGAGGTATTGGGTAAAATTTTGCATTTCGAGGATATGGCCATTTGAATCACTTATGCAGGGCTATCCAGAGATATTCAGAGGCACTTAACTGGACAGTGACGATGAATACCCCCTCTAACCACCGACGCCGAAACTGACTAGTTTGCGAATAGTCCAGGGGCATAGTTATAGCAGAGCAGAAGCTTAGCTGGTTAGTGCAATTTTCAGAAAAAAAGGTTGCCCTAACTGTATGTGGAGAGTTAACCAAGAACTGATCTGAACATCAGTCAGTGCCCGGTTAATTTCAGGGTCTTGGCCTAAAGTTGTACCAACCCACTATCTCTCCCCCCTCCCCTCCCCAAAACAAGATGCATCCCTACCTCTCCAAACAAGGTACAGTCCCATCTAATTCTCCCTCCATCTCTCTCACTTCCAGAACAAGAAGAAGCCCCACCTCTGATCCTTCTTCCCACCCCCCCACCCCAGTTGAGCAAGATCCCTCTCCCAGATCCCCCTAGGTGGTCCAGTATAGGCGATGGTGTCAGGAGCAAACCCCATTCACTCCTGCCCCTAATGTTTGCCTCATGAAAATGACTTCCGCAACTCTTGTGAGGCAGCCACTTGGACCAGGAGAGAATGGGGTTTGCTCCTGCCCCCATCACCCCCACTGGACCACCAGAAACTTTAGGTAGGCCCTATTATGGGGTCTATTATGAGTGGGGGGGAGTTCCTATGGCCTGGGGGGAACTGGGAGGGGGGGGGACCTTGCTCATTGAAGTAATGGAGGAAAGAAGGGGGGCTTCTTGTTCTGGGGTGGGAGAAATGGAGGGAAACTGGAATCAGAGGAGCAGAGGACAACAGAGGCCACTTTATGCGTGTCCTGGCTACTGCATATCAAGGGCTACTTCTGCCCATTGTGATCAGTGTCTCCAGTCCAGCCCAGTATTGCTGTCTTCAGCTTCAAGGGTCCTTTTCAGGGCCATCTCAGGTCCCGGTTCTGCTGGGCCTGCCCCCAAGGGTCCTTTTCAGGGCCATCTATTGGACTCCTCCAGTCAAGGGTGTCTCATCTGCCCTCCATCGGGTTCCTCGGTGGCAGCCCAAGGGTTCACCATCTTGGCCAGTAACAGGGGGTATGCAATGAAGCTACTGAGTCATAAATTTAAAACAAATCAGAGAAAATATTTCTTCACTCAATATCTGTTTTCAGAGATTGTGGTAAAAACAGTTAACTTAGCATGGTTTTAAAAAAAGTATGCACAAAATTATCACATTGGGAGATACTACCCCCAAGAGATATCAAGCATCATGTACAAGTTGATCTGCACAGTGTACAACCTGTGTGTAACTTACTGGAAACCTCTTGCACCAGAAGCCTGACAATCAAGCACAGAGAGGTCACAAGGATGGTCACACATCATTCATGTACACAATGGGTGGCAGCAGGCACAGGCACTGTCTGAGGGGATGCGCAGCTGAAGACTCAACTCTTTACTTGTTCTGAGAGTTCTGTTTTACGCAGGATTTAAAAGGTCCAACATTCTGTTTTGCAGTAAGCATTAAAGTTATCCCCCCCCCCCCCCCTGAAATTGCAGGCAGAAGGTGAGAGGATTTTCAGGGACTGCCAGCCTAGTGGAAGGTTTTGTGAAGGGTCAGCCCATGGTGGCAGAGCAGGAGGTAATAAAAGGAATTGCACGAAGAAAATTCTGGTCTTTGGTAGCCCACTTCTACCAGACCCTGAGTATCAAGGGGGAAGTCCTGGGAACCAAGACAAGAGGAGTTTGCAGTGTGGTAGTGATTGAAGCTCCTACTACAGAGTAACAAGTGCCTGTGGAGTGTTCCGGATGGGAACAATTGGGAATGCTTTTAGAAAAAGACACCCCAGGTAGGAGAAGTGGGAGCGGGTGTGCCTCACTTCTGGCAGGATTTTCATTGCACGTGTGAATGACCCCTGTTCCGGGATGAGAGAGAGAATAGAGTTAATCCTATGGAGATGACTGTGAAACTGTAAAAGGTCTATGGGGAGATTGCCAAGTACTTTGTTCTGGTTTGCAACTAGAGGAGATTTAAGATAGAACTAATTTGAATACCCTGACACCATTTGGAAATTAAGTTTGACGCTGTTCTGACTATCTGAAAGCCCTGAAGTGTGCAGACCAAGTTGACAAGTTTGTGAACTGTTTTTTTGAGTTACTGTTAGTAAAGCAAGTTGAAGGTGAAATATGGAGACTGCTGCCAATTTTGTTTGTGAATGAAATAAAGTGTGCCCAGAAAAGAGTACCCTTTAGCCCCGACCTATGTCCAACTCACCCCCTTGAACTCTGTTTTTGTTCATCCTGGTTCCAGAATGCCTGACCTAAGTAGCTTAACTGGTGCCTGTGAACTGAGTGCGTGGGACCAGGGTTACACATTTATTCAGATAACTTCAACCATATAATCAGAAGACTTGAACAGTTAAGTCCCATTTCTGAATATATCTGGTTGAAGGTACAGTATTTGGATAAACTATATCCCTGGAATGCCCCAATTTCACTTTCACATATCTGCACAGCTGCCAGGTTACCATTTTTAGTAAATCCTAGTTTTCAACTTACACCTCAAATCACTGTGAGATTTCTAGTCCCTGATTTTACCGATTAAAATTCATTCTACAAATCTCATAAAAGATAATTCTATAACTGGGTGCTCAAATGTATGTGTTATTTGAGCATATAAGTGTACAGAATACTGTCACTTCTTCTGAAGTGAAGAAAGTGGTGAAAAGTTCCCCTGAAGCAGCTTGTTTGTGAAACAGGGGCTCCTGTCAGGACATATTGAGGATTGTAAGGAAGCCTATAGGACGTTGTCACTTCCCCTTAAGGAAACTCTCTCACAGTGTCAGAGCCACTTTAAAACCAATAGTCCCACCCAAGTGGGAAGTGACATGGGAGAGGTGGAGGAGGGCATAGGTCCAGGAAGTATAAAAGCCCAGGGTACAGCTAGGTTAAAGAAGCCCAGAAGGAAGGAGCGATGCACAACTGTATTTGCTTCCACCACCTACGTGTGAACTGCAACTGCTAATGTCAGGTAGGCCAAGTTCAACTTGAATGTGCAACTTTGAATTTTGACCCAAGTAACTGCTAGAGACTATGGGGCCCTTTTCTAAAGGCACATTAGGCTCTATGTTCGTGCAATGTGTGCCAAAATGAAACTACTGCCAGGCTACCGCACCCCCTGGCAGTAATTTCAGATTTACTGCGCGCCCATAATGCCTGGATGATTTTTAAATTTATTTCCCCCACGCGTGGCATTTATGGCAGTAATCGGCACTTGGTGCACGCCGACCGGCCACTGCCCATGTAGCGCATGAACCCTTACCGCTAAATCAATGGGTAGCGTTAAGGGCTCAGGCAGGTTTTAGGCATGTGCTGCAGGGGCGTAGCCAGATGGCCACTTTTGGATGGGCCTGAGCCCAAGGTGGGTGGGCATGGAATTCGCCCCTCTCCCCCTCAGTACTCCTCTCGGTTTGCTCCTCTCTCCACCCCTCCCTGCCCACAAACCCCAAATATTAAATACTTCAGCTGGCGGGGATCCCCAAACCTCCTCCTCAAGCAGCCAGCACGCTTTCAAATGGCAGCTGGCAGCACTTGCCTCAAACTAATGCTGTTGCCAGCAGGCTGTGCATGCTCAGTACTTTTGCAAGTGCGAAAACTGAGCATTTGCAGGAGCGCTGGCTGCCCAAGGAGAGAAAATCTTCAGTTGGCAAGGATTGGGGATCTCCACCAGCCACAGCAAGAGAGTGTCACAATTTTGTGTGGGCCCGAGTCCAAAGTGGGTGAGCCCTGGCCCACCCAGGCCCACCTGTGGCTATGCCACCGATGTGCTGGTTTCAGTTTTACCACATGTCCTTTTCCCGTCCCATTAAAAAAGCCCTCTTTTGCAGACGCGGTAAAAACTGGCCCGGCGTGCAACCAAAAGACGCACCTACGCTAACGCAGGCCACTTTTTACTATGACTTAGTAAAAGGACCCCTATATTTGTAACTCTGGGGAACTAGGCCAGAGTCAAGTAAAGTGTACGGCAGGAAAAGGCCACTGGAGAACCTTGTTACAGTTAAAGAACATGTTTGTGTTTGTTTTCTCTCCCCTCCCCATGAATGGAACATGACCTCTACCTGATACTTATAATAAACAGTATTTTCTTTCAGCTACAACCGCTGTGTGGTTCTGTCTTACCTGGGCTCTGGGCCCACCCTCTTAAGGATCTAGTGAACAAGTTGAAGACTTCTGCTATACAGATAAGTGTTTTCTAAGTGATTTTCAAGTTTTGGGGGGCATTAAAGACTGATGGAAATATAGCCAGATGGCATCTTGTTTTGGAACTGCTGGCTTTTTTTCGCTGATGTTTTTCTCTGCTTTTTTTTGTTCGTAGTGTTTTTAGTTTGTGGTACCAATGCTTCCATTCCCCCACCCCCACCCCACACACACCTTTTACAAAGCTGCACGGCAATGCCGACACAGCCCATTCACTTTTGAATGGGCTGTGTCAGCATTACCGCACCGGCAGCTGCTAGCGCGGCTTTGTAAAAGGTGAGGTATATTTAGAACAATTTTTTTCAGCAAAATTTTTGCTCACTCTTTCTTTTTCTATTGAAAATCTGCTAGCCCAATTCACATCTTTTAAAAGGTCACTAGACGTTTACAACTTTGGATTTTCCTCAGCTATCTGAATCAATAGAGCTGACTGCGAATAAAGCACAGCTATACAATCACTTAGACACATTAATGGGTTGAATTAGGCCAAGTGAACAGTGCCTTTTATGGAATAATCATTGTTAAAATAATTGAACTAAGAATGTTTGACAGTTAAGTAGCAAACCTTCTACCATGTATGTCTAGACAGCTGTTAAAAAGCTTACAAAAGAACAAATTTTAAAAAAGGGGTACCAAAGTCGTCCTTTAAAACTTTTTGGTTTTTTTTTCAGACATTAATATAACATGAAGAGAGTAAAACCATGCTTTAAATCTATATATACATGTGGAAAGTTAAAAGAAAATATGACACAGAATCTATCCTCTAAACCCCCACCCTCTCTGGTTACCACAGAAGAAAACAATGTGTGTATTGTCACAAACTTTTAGAATCCAGCTGCCAGCTGGGATGAAGTAGCAAATGCAACTGGGGATGAAAAATAAAAGAAGTGTTTCAAGTTAAGGCATTGTGGTACTGTCCAGATTTCAACGTGTTCCCTGTTATGGCTCATTTCAAACAATTCCCCCTGCTTCCCTTTCTCAAAGGCTAGGAAAGTGTGTGACTGTTTTTGAAAATAAGACTTCCCATACTGGAGTGCCTGCCATCGTTCATCTCAGGAAATTAAATATAGGAAATAGACCTGCTTTTTGGGATCTTTGCAACCTCCCCCCCCCCCCCCCCCCCATGTTGTGTCTATGGGAATGAATGGCTTCAGAAAAAAGAAAAAAGCCTTATGTGAGAAGTGAGAGCAAGAGGAGGCAAAATTACTGGTAATGGGTAGGTGCTGGTTTACTCAAGCACGCATACTACCTCAATAATGCTACTAAAGTGCCAGTTACAAGGCAGCACAGAACAAACTGCTTTGCATAAGTACATCACCATACTGGGATAGACCAAAGGTCCATCAAGCCCAGCATTCATGTATAAACTAGCCTTGAATATTTCACCTTCAGGTTGGAAGGCAGCTGCCTTCCGGGAAAAGCTATTCTGCCTCTTGAGAGCAGGACTCAGCATTTCTACTGTGCCTCTGGGTTTGCTTTCTGTTAAAAGTTATTGTTGTCCTTTTGTATCCTATATATATGTGGGATTCATATATATATATATATATATAGAGAGAGAGAGAGAGAGAGAGAGAGAGAACACAACAGGACAAGAATAGCTTTTAACAGAAAACAAACAACCCAGAGGCACAGTAGAAATGCTGAATCCTGCTCTCAAGAGGCAGAATAGCTCTTCCTAGAAGGCAACTGCCTTCCAACCTGAAGGTAAAACATTCAAGGCCAGCTTGTACATGATAGCTGTTAACACTGAAAAGAAACCTGTCATTCTTAGAGGTTTTCCTATCCTTCGAGGTTAGACTGAAATCTAAGCTGAGCTCTGGGTGCTAGTGATTCTGGTAGGGAGTCACTTGACAATGTTGCTTTGCCAGTTCAAAACAGACTTATCCACTGGAGGAGTGGCCTAGTGGTTAGGGTGGTGGACTTTGGTCCTGAGGAACTGAGTTCGATTCCTGGCACAGGCAGCTCCTTGTGACTCTGGTCAAGTCACTGAACCCTCCATTGCCTGCTGCATTGAGCCTGCCATGAGTGGGAAAGTGTGGGGTACAAATGTAACAAAAATAAAAAATTAAACTCTAGACAAACAAATCTAATTTGACATTCAAGGCAAACCATGGTTGGTTTCCCCAGTCTTGTGTCCTTTGTTATCTGGTCAATGCTTTCATTAGCTAATGATAGTCTTAACTATAGGCAACGATTCATGCAAGTACATTCCGCAAAGGGTGCAACCATTCAATTCTTTGGCAGAGAGACAACTCAAAAGCTATATCGTTCCCTGAATTTGTGATTCCTGTTTTGTGCCTTTAGGGTTTGTAAAATGAAAGAAGCTGTGAAATACTAGTTTAAATTATTTTTCAGTTCGTTATTTTGTAATCAAGGCTAATTGAAACCAGTTTAATTTCTGTCTCCTGATACTTCCTGAGTATCTATTCTAACCTACAGGGCAGGATTATTTTCTAAAATTAAAGTCATACATCATCTGCATCATACTTTCTGCATATGACTTTTTTTCTATTTCAGAATTAAACAGAGAAATATGAGAGTATAAATTATGAATCTGTTATTTGAGGTGAAGGCGGAGTAATTTTGGGAAGTGCAGTGTGCTGACGACAGCTGTGGACTACACACCTGGGATGTGAAGTTGAGTATTTTCTTGCCAATGGCTCTGTGTGATCTTAGTCAAGTCACTTTCCCTTCTGATTCTTCAGTTTATTCAACTGTAAATTATACTGCTACTAATTATCTCTCCCATCAACCTCCCGCCCCCCCGACTCTTGGCTATTTTGGATGAATTCATGCAATTTAGAGGCCAAAAATGAGCTACCAGGCCGACCACCCCAGATACAGCTGCACAGAGACCCTTTCATAATGAGCTATGTTATAATATGGAGCAGCATATTGTGCTATCTCACTGTCACTTGGGATTCGTGACATAAACATAATCAGTAAAGCTCAAATGTTATTGATAGAATCAAAGAGAAAATGGCCCGCAGCACCTCTCCAGTGATCACAGAGTTCTCCAGCACAAGTGATGTAGGATAACAAATGTATATTAATAAGGAGTTTACTAAACAATCTAAATGCATTCATGCATGTCAAATGCATACATTAGCACTGAATGCGCATTAAAGTGATGTAAATGTGCGTTAATGGTAATGCGTTTTTTAACACAGATTTCGGCATTTAATTTAGAATTATCTGATTAATATGCTATATTATATTAATCGACTCATTTAAATATCAGGCATATGCAATGCAATTCTGTAACAGGGGGCTCGGTAGGTGCCTGTTCTATAAAAGAGTTTAGGCACCTACTTTCCTTAACACAATAGTAGCCTAACCAGATATATATACATGTATGCTCTTGAGTATGAGGACTTATACCAACCCTAAGGACATGGGGAAGCCATTGCTTACCCTGGGATCAGTAACATGGAATGGTGCTACTCTTTAGGATTCTGCCAGGTACTTGTGACCTGGCTTGGCCACTGTTGGAAGCAGGATACTGAGCTAGATGGACTATTGGTCTGACCCAGTATGGCTATTCTTATGTTCTCATGTGTCAATACTTACGAGGTCCTTTTACTAAGAGGCGTAGGTGCCTACTTGTGCCCAACATGTGTCAATTTTGAGTTACCGCCTGGATACCACATGGTCCTTGCAGTAATTTCATATTTGTCGTGCATCTGCTACACACGCCTGAAAATATTTTTCTTTTTTGGCGCGGGCAGTAATCGGCATTTTACATGCATAGACCATTACCGCCTGGTTACCGCATGAGACCTTTTACCGCAAGGTCAATGGTTGGCAGTTAGGTCTCAGACCCAAAGTGGTCACGCAGCAAATTTCATTTTGCCACATGTCCATTTTCGGCAATAATTTTAAAAAGGCGTTTTTTACAGGTGCGCTGAAATATGATTCCGCGAGCACTTAAAACATGTCTATAGTGCAGGCCATTTTTCAGTGCGCTTTTGTAAAAGGGCCCCTATGTGTTGGTAACACACTTGAAACTTACACCAGACAATATTCAAAAGCATTTAAACAGCCAGGATTATCACCTGGCCAGTTAAATGCTCTCAAACCAGCTATCTGTCGATATTCAGCAGGGGGCAACTGGCTATCTCCTGCTGAATATCACTGGTTAATATCAGGGTAAAATCACAACTTTCCAGCAAACAAAATACAATTCCACACAACATCTCTCCACTAGAAAGAAATCGTATTTTTTTTAAACCAACAAAATTACCAAAACATTATCATCAAGCCTGTAAACAAAGGAAGCTCTGTTGTGAATTATGGATGCACAAAAATACATAGAAGAACACAGACAGCTCTCAAACAATCCATATTACAGGACACTGACTGAGGAACCCACCACAATTGAGTGAACATATGTATCATTCGCTACATTTGGCATCCAACTAAATACAGAAAGGCAAGAAACTCTGAGAACATACCATATAATGACAAGTAGATAGAGAAATTATATAACAGAACAAATATAAGGAGGGATGGGGTAAGGGAGAAGGGATAGGGAGGAATGGGAGCGGAAAAGGGGAAGAGGGAAGGGAAGAAAGGAATGAAGAAAAAGATGGAGGAGAAAGGAAAGTAGGAAAAGGGGCAGAGAGAGGAAAAGAAAAGGAGAAGAGGACAGCAGGAAGATAAGGGGAAGGAAAGTGAAGAAGAGGGAGGGAGGGAGGGGAAGAAGATAGTGGAGGAAGGGGGAGGGGAAAGGAAGATACCAGTTACAACTAATTATGCATGCTCATAACTTGGAATTATGACAAAGAAACAAGGAGGGACGGGGAGGAAGAAAAAGAACAAATGCCCAATTATGGCTAAATTACTGCAGCTCATTTTCTCACGCCAAAATATTCTTCAAAAAACAGGGAACTAAGAGGAAGGATACCATATCATATCTATAAGCAAAGTCAGTAAACTAAAATTAAAATAAATGGAGAAAACAGAAAAAAAAATTTAAAAATAAAACAAGACATTAAACCAGCCCAAAGTAAATGAAAAACTCACCCAGAAAAGTCAGTGACGATATTTGGATACATTAGTGCTCACAGATTTTATACTTGCTTTTCAACAGGTACAAGGCCTACACCATCAATGGCACATGAAGATTTCAAAATGAAAATCTCTATTTTATTTATTTATTTATTGTATTTGTATCCCACATTTCCCCACCTCTTTGCAGGCTCAATGTGGCTTACAATACATCATGAGTAGTAAAAAATATATAAGAAGATTGACATTTGGTATTGCAAAAGGATCTTGGGTAACATGATAATGATAAAACATGATAGTAGTGTAACAAGCAAATATGGTCAACTGGCTAAAAGCATCCATGCTTCACTTATGGTATACCTACAGAGCAATACTGCATCTTTCTCATACTGTGCTTATCATAGAAGTAACACCACATTGCCTTTAAATTCCTAGATTTTCAGCTTCAGGTTGAAGGGCAAAAAAAGGGAAGAAGACCACAGAGATGGAGGTTATATTTTTGTGAGGGATAAAATTGGAGGAGTAGCCTAGTGGTTAATACAGCAGAATTTGATTCTGGGGAACTGGGTTCAATTCCCACTGCAGCTCCTTGTGACTCTGGGCAAGTCACTTAACCCTCCATTGCCTCAGGTACAAATAAGTACCTGTATGTAATATGTAAACTGCTTTGAATGTAGTTGCAAAAACCTCAGAAAGGCAGTATATTAAGTCCCATTTCCCTTTCCCTATTTGAGATTCTACATGGAATGTTGCTACTCACAGAAACAGAAGCCTGCGCGGCCGCATTGCTGATCTGCAAGGGCAGGCTTCTAGATGGACTGTTGCTAGTGGAGGAGTAGCCTAGTGGTTAGTGCAGTGGACTTTGATCCTGGTGAACTGGGTTCAATTCCCACTGCAGCTCCTTGTGACCCTGGTCACTTAACCCTCCATTGTCCCAGGTACAAATAAGTACCTGTATATAATGTAAACCACTTTGAATGTAGTTGGAAAAACCACAGAAAGGCAGTATATTAAGTCCCATTCCCTTTCCCTATAAATAAATGGCATTACATTATGGAAAAGGTTGCTGAGTGATCAAAAGTTGACAAAATGACAAGGAACGGGGCAATTTGAAACCCTCAGTTTTACCCAGGTAGTTTCATAACTGGGTAAAATCTTATGCAAAAAGCTCTCTCTTCCTATTGCACCCATCTTCTTTCAATCTCTAAATCTACACTGATTTCCGAATCCTTACCTACCTCTGTATCCATTTAAGGATGCATGGTAGCTACGGAATGGTGGTATCAGGCAAGTTCCCACCCTGACAGTTCCCAGCCACCAATTCCCCCCCTCCCCCCCCCCCCCCGAGACAATTCCCACCTAGGACAATTCTCCCTGGGACAATTCCCACTTAAGGGGGACAATTCCCACCAAGGACTTTTCCTCCCCGGTTATTTCCCACCCTCCCTAGCCTTTTTTTTTTTTTGCCAACTATAGCTTCTTTCTTATATCGGGTCCCATAAGTCCTGGTGGTGTTATTTTTTATTTTTTTAACAGCATCTGGAACAAGGAGGATAGATCAGCATACGGATGTACACAGAGGATGTTTAGTAACAAAATAACTTTTCATAGGTAAAGTAGTAATTTGTTATAAATCATAATCACTGTGTCATTTTGAGGGACTGAATTAGGTTCAAACCTAGTTTTGAGGGATGTGGGGGCGTTGCCCCCCCCCCCCCCACATGAACTGCAGTTTGTATTTATCTGTTTATTTATTTACTTATTTATGACATTTAGATACCGGATTAAACATAAATTAGGTTGAAACCTACTTTGGGGGGGGGGGTGGGGGGGTGGAGGTCATTCCTCCCAAACACATGAACTGCATGTCTGGAAGGGGAAAGGGACATGTAAATGATAAAGTTGTGGGGGGGGGGGGGGGGTGAGGGGGTACTGCCCCCCCAAAAAAAAAATGATCTGGAAGAGAAAAGGGAGGGAGATTACTTGCCTTGTTTGTTTTGTATTTTTTGGGTTATGGGTGAGAATTGTCCTCCCTGGTGTGGTTGGAATTGGTTCAGTGGGAATTGTCCTAGGTGGAAATTGTCCAGATGGGAATTGGTGGGTGGGAACTGTCTGGTGGGAACTGTCCAGTTGGGAACTGACCTAGAACTAGAATAGCAGACCTCCCCTGATCCATCCCCTAGTCCAATTAATTTTGTACAGAATTGGTTAGGACCCTCTGGCTTTCTGTAAGCTTCCTGGGGGCAATGTCGCCAGATGGGTTCATTTTGTGCATAACATGACAGCAATGAACCTCCTTCTAAGCCAGAGTATGAATCTAGTTTCTTAAATTTACTGCTAACATAGTAACATAGTAGATGACGGCAGAAAAAGACCTGCACGGTCCATCCAGTCTGCCCAACAAGATAAACTCATATATGCTAGTTTTTCTGTATACCTTACCTTGATTTGTACCTGTCTTTTTCAGGGCATAGACCGTATAAGTCCGCTCAGTACTATCCCCGCCTCCCACCACCGGCTCTGGCACAGACCGTATAAGTCTGCCCAGCACTAGCCCCGCCTCCCAACCACCGGCTCTGCCCCCCATTCTAGGCTAAGCTCCTGAGGATCCCTTCCTTCTGAACAGGATTCCTTTATGTTTATCCCACGCATGTTTGAATTCCGTTACCGTTTTCCTCTCCACCATCTCCCGCGGGAGGGCATTCCAAGCATCCACCACCCTCTCTGTGAAAAAATACTTCCTGACATTTTTCTTGAGTCTGCCCCCCTTCAATCTCATTTCATGCCCTCTCGTTCTACCGCCTTCCCATCTCCTAGTACTTGCATTATGCCAAAGAGTGCTTCTTTTTGGAGCTCATAAAATGTACCATTTATAGGCAACTTGGGTGTACTTGGAAATTCCTTTTAATCCAGCTTGTAGCAGCCAAACTCATGGAAAATATTTCTGTACCTTTCTGCCACATTTTCATGGTCTCTGACTGCATTTCTTGGTACTTGAAGATCTCTCTCTCTTCACACAATTTAACAGAATCGCTTGGCTTCCTCTCTAACCTTCAGGTTGTATCTGTGCAGCTTACTGGTTAAAACTACTTTCTCTGGTTATTACAGAAAGGAAAATGAAATAGAAACTTCAAGGTCTGGCTCCAGCATTAGCTAACGTTTTTTAGACACCTGAATATCCGTCTGCTCAGAAACACATCCTGTGCTTTTCATGGTGCATAAAATGTGTAAAATTAAATAACCAATGAGCTGAACAGATGTGCCTTGGAAAGCAGAGCAAGTTTGCAAGTCAAATAGATAGATTTAATGCAGCATTTATCAGGAGAGGGCCTTTTCAAACCAGTGTTTACGTTGTTCCCTTAGCTATTTAGATTCAGATTATAGAAACATCAGGATGTTTAATGGAGGAGTACAGCTGCCTTACAAGCTACAAATGTGATTAGCAGCTTTCTCCCTTGTCACTTTTGCTTTGTAGTTGGGTAGACCTGTTATTTTGTCGTACACACTATCATGGACATTACGTTCAGCCACAGCTAATCATCTCTCCAATCCCTTCGTTTACTGAACTCAGTTTGCATCTACCAGAAAGGGTGCCTTTTTTTCATTTGGCCTCCTCTTTTTGGAACTCATTGCCAGCTAATATTCATACCAAGTTGACAAGTCTCCAAATTCAAAGCAGCATTGAAAACATACCTTTTCAATCTTGCTTCCCTAGTGATGTGGATGTAGAATAGTGGTACTGGCAAGAGTTAAAGTATATAGCACTAAATGAAGAGGTAGATATAAAAGGTATCTCAGAGACCTGATGGAAGGAGAACAATCAATGGGACGCTGTGTTACTAGGGTATAAATTATATCACAATGATAGGATGGATCAAATTGGGGGGGGGGGGTTGCACTATATGTTAAAGAGGAACCTATAAGTGCATTCACTCTGCTGCCCCTCACTACCTCTCCACCCTCATCTCTCCCTACACTCCTTCCCAGGAACTCCATTCACTAGGCAAATCTCTCCTTATTGTACCCTTCGCCTCCATCGCTAACTCTAGACTCTGTTCCTTTTATCTTGCCACACCTTATGCCTGGAATAGACTTCCTGAGCCATTACGTCAAGCTCCATCCCTGGCCGCCTTCAAATACGGGCTAAAGGCCTACCTGTTTGATGCTGCTTTTAATTCCTAACTTGTCACCTGCTCGTAACCTTTATCTTGTCTTCATCTCTTCAATAGTCCCTTTCCCTATGTGTCCTATCTGTCTGTCCTACCCTTATCCCTTATTTGTCCTGTCTGTCTGTCCTGATTTAGGTTGTAAGCTCTTTTGAGCAGGGACTGTCTTTTCTTCATGTTAAATTGTGAAGCGCTGCGTACGACTGGTAGAGCTATAGAAATGATTTGTAGTAGTAGTAGGAAATTGAGTCAAACAAAATAAAAATTCTTCATAAAACAGACAGCAACATAGATAGAAATTCCATATGTGAAGGGAAAGAATATATACAAAGGGATATACTACCATCCACCAGGCCAGAATGATCATACAGATGAAGATATGTTCACAGAAACTAGAAAACCTAGGAAATTTGACAATAGTATAATAATGAGTGATTTCAATTACCCCATTAATGACTGGTTAAATGACACATCAGGGAGTACTAGGGAGGTAAAATTCCTAGAGGTAATAAATGACTGCTTCTTGGAGAAAATGGTCCAGGAACGGATAAGAGGGGGAGCTATTTTAGATCTAGTCCTTAGTGGAATACAAGACTTAGTACAAGAGGTAATGGTGTTAGGTCCCCTGGAAAACAATGATCATAACATGATAAAATTTGACTTAATAACTAGACTGCAGTCACAAAGGAAATCTACTGTAGCAGCATTTATTTTTCGAAAGTGTAATTATGATAAAATGACGGAAATTGTTAAACAGTAAAGTGGAAAGGTTCAGCTGCAAAGGTTTGGACTTAAAATCAGGCATAGATGTTGTTTAAAAGTACTGTTAGAAGCCCAGACTAGATATAATCCATGTATTAATAAAGGCAGAAAGAAGAACAAATGAAAGCCACCATGGTTAAAGGGAGAATTGAAATAGGCTATTATTTATTTATTAGGATTTACTTACCGCCTTTTTGAAGGAATTCACTCAAGGTGGTGTACAGTAAGAATAGATCAAACATGAGCAATAGGCAATTACAGCAGTAAAAATATTCAACTAGCAATACAAAGTATGGCATGGTATACTACTTGCAATGTCAACACAATTCGTAATAGAACATTATAATTGATAATGAAGGGTAAGGCAAAGTTGTAACATATAGATGGGTAAGAAAATAGGAAAAGTTAGAAAGTAAGGTGACTGATTTGAAGAAAGTTGCATATGAGGTCAGAGAGATGGTTAAATATTATCTCATCTAGGGTAGGAGTGGATAAACATGTCCCACTGCAGTATGTGCAGCCCGAGTCACTCCTTGTGTGTGTGAGTGAGACTAACAAGTTAGTTACTTCTTCCATTAAAGGCCTGGTTGAAAAGCCAAGCTTTCACCTGCTTCCTGAAGTAGAGAAAGTCTTGTGTTAAGCGGAGCCTTTCAGGCAGTGCATTCCAGAGTGTGGGGGCTACTCTGGAGAAGGCTCGTTTGCGGGTATCACATCATGTAATGTCTTTTGGAGAGGGTGTGGTTAGTGAAATTCCTTGGAAGGACCTTAGTGTCCTTGGTGGTGTGTGGAGGGTCATCCTATTCTTCAGATACTCAGGGCTATTTCCTTTGAGGGCCTTGAAAATCAGAGTTTTAAATTTAGCCCTGTATTGTACTGGTAGCCAATGAAGTTTTTGCAAAAGAACATCTTTCAGAATATGGAAAAAAAGATCTAAATGAAGAAAATAAGAAGCAACATAAGCACTGGCAAGTTAGATGCAAAGCATTGATAAAGAAAGACGAAAGAGAATATGAAGAGAAACTTGTTACAGAAGCAAAAACTCAAAGTGATAACATTTTAAGGTATATTAGAAGCAGAAAGCCTGTGAGGGAATCTGCGAGACCATTAGATCATCAAGAAATAAAAAGGGACACTCAGGGAGGGCAGGGCCATAGCAGAGAGACTGAATAAATTCTTTGCCTTGGTCTTTACTGATGAAGATGTAAGAGACCTGGGCCAGAGACGGTTTTGAAGGGTGATGTAGAGCATCACCCATAGTACCTGAAGACTGGAGGGTCACCAACACATTGCCTATTTTTAAAAAGGAATCCAGGGGTGATCCAGAAAATTACAGACTGGTAAGGCAGATGTCAGTGCTGGGCAAAATAGGGGAAACTATTATAAAGAATATAAAATCACTGAACACGTAGACAAACATGGGATAGAGTCAACATGGATTCAACTAAGTGAAATCTTGCCTCATCAATTAGCTTCATTTCTTTGAATGTGTGAATAAACATGTGGATAAAGGTGAGCCGATCGATGTACCTGCTTATAATCGAACGAGAAAAACGCCCAAGTTCCGACCTAAATCGGGAGATGGACGTTTATCTCACAAAAACGAATAAAGCGGTATAATCGAAAGCCGATTTTTGGACGTTTTCAACTGCACTCCGTCGCCGATGCGGACAAAGTTGATGGGGGCGTGTCAGAGGTGTGGCGAAGGCGGAACTGGGGCGTTGTTATCTGCCGAACAAAGATGGGCGCATTTCACCGATAATGGGAAAAAAGTATGCGTTTTTAGCTAGAATTTAGGACACTTTTCCTGGACCCTGTTTTTTCATGAATAAGGCCCCAAAAAGTGCCCTAAATGACCAGATGACCACTGGAGGGAATCGGGGATGACCTCCCCTGACTCCCCCAGTGGTCACTAACCCCCTCCCACCACAAAAAAAATGATGTTTCACAACTTTTTATTTTCACCCTCAAATGTCATACCCAGCTCCCTGGCAGCAGTATGCAGGTCACTGGAGGAGTTGTTAGGGGGTGCAGTGGACTTCAGGCAGGTGGACCCAGGCCCATCCCCCCCTACCTGTTACAATTGTGCTGCTTAATGCTTATTAGTCGTCCAACCCCCCCAAACCCACTGTACCCACATGTAGGTGCCCCCCTTCACCCCTTAGGGCTATAGTAATGGTGTAGACTTGTGGGCAGTGGGTTTTGAGGGGGATTTGGGGGGCTCAACACACAAGGGAAGGGTGCTATGCACCTGGGAGCTCTTTTACCTGGTTTTTTGGTTTTGTAAAAGTGCCCCCCTAGGGTGCCCGGTTGATGTCCTGGCATGTGAGGGGGACCAGTGCACTATGAATCCTGGCCCCTCCCACGAATAAATGTCTTGGATTTATTCGTTTTTGAGCTGGGCGCTTTCATTTTCCATTATCGCTGAAAAACAAAAACGCCAAGCTCACACATTGTTGAATAAAACATGGGCGTCTATTTTTTCCCAAAATACGGTTCAGTCCGCCCCTTCACGGACCCGTTCTCGGAGATAAACGCCCATGGAGATAGGCGTTTTCGTTCAATTATGCCCCTCGTAGTGTATCTAGATTTTCAGAAAGTTTTTGACAAACTCCCTCATGAGAGACTCCTGAAAAATATAAAAACCTATGGTATAAGAGGTGATGTTCTGTTGTGGATTAGGAATTGGTTGATGGATAGAAAACAAAGGGTCAATTCTCAGTGGAGGAGGGTGAATAGTGAAGTGCCGCAAGGATCTGTACTGGGACCGGTGTATTTAACATATTTATTAATGATCTGGAAATGGGAATAATGAGTGAGGTGATTTATTTATTTTATTTTTATTTTATTTTATTTATTCATTAGGATTTATTGACCGCCTTTTTGAAGGAATTAACTCAAGGTGGTGTTAAATTTGCAGATGACACAAAATTATTCAACATTGTTAAAACACATGAAGATTGTGAAAAAATTCAGGAAGACCTTAGGAAGATGGAAGATTGGATGTCCAAATCACAGAGGAAATCTAATGTGAACAAGTCCAAAGTGATGCACATTGGGAAGAATAATGCAAATCATAGTTATATGATGCTAGGTTTCACCCTAGGGCTCGGCACTCAAGAAAAAGATCTAGGTGTCATCGTGGACAATATGCTGAAATCTTGTGCCCAGTGTGCGGTAACGGCCAAAAAAGCAAACAGAATGCTAGAAATTATTAGGAAAGGGTAGAAAATAAGACAAATAATATTATAATGCCTCTGTATCACTCCGTGTTGTGACCACACCTTGAGTATTGTGTGCAATTCTGGTCGTCATATCTTAAAAAAAAAGATATAGCATGGCCGCGTTCTTGAGACGCTAGCAGGCTGCATTCTCGCTCCCTGAAAGGAAATTTATCTAATTAAACATGCCGAAAAGACGAGGCCGTCCTGCCTCCAAAGCCCCGCAACGGCAAGTTCTTACCTCTGAAGACATCCGAACATTACTTCAGGCAGCAACTATTCCAACCATTTCGGCGATTCAGATGTCGGAAGGTAGCCCGCTGAGTAGCGCCGGTGCGAGTGGAGGCCCGGAAGCTTCTCCTGGGCTTCAGCTGACGCTCAGCCCCGACTCGAGGGAACCGCCCCCGCAACCTGCGGGGTACAGCACACCAACCGAGGCGTCTCTGGACTTGCTTTCCCGAAGTGGTACAAGTTTACAGGGCCGGGAGGAAATACAGTAGATCCGGCTGGAGCTGATTTGAGATCCTGGACACAAACATCTACTCCACTGAATGTGGAAGAAGCTGCTAGTTTGGAACAAATTCACGATAAAGAGGTAATACCCACACAATTTACTTTTGACTTTAAAAAACCAGCAGAAGTAACGCTGGATTCGTTGTGGACTTTGATAATTACCTTAGGAAAGTCTCTTGTTCCGCAAGTAAATAAATTGAATCAGGATTTTCTGGCCCTTGAGCAAAAAACTAATATTTTGGATACTAAATTTGAAAAACTAGAGAAATTCCATGACGATAAGACTTTGGAGATTAAAAAACTTCAAACTCAACAAGACATTATGATTAAAGATTTGACTTTCTTGCGGAAAAAAACTGAATTATTGGAAAATTCAGTTAGAAGTAATAATCTTCGTTTGTTAAATTTCCCAAGACAATTATCTAAATCTCCAATGGAAATGCTAAAGAAGTATTTAATGGAAATACTTGAAGTAAAAGAAGAGCTGATTCCACCTTTTTCTAGGATATATTACCTGCCAATACTAAATCAAGAAAATCAGAAACAAGATCTCAATATTTCTGCTATACTTGAATCCTCAGAAAATGATCCAGTCATCCCAACAACGTTGATAGTGACTGTAGCATTACCACCAGATAAGGCATGGCTAATGAAATTGTACTTTAGAAATAAGGATAAAGTGTTCTTAGGCCAAAAAGTCCAGATATTTCCAGATGTCTCTCGCGAGACACAAAAAAAGCGAAAACAATTTCTATTTATGAAGCCAGCAGTTTTACAGCTGGGAGCAATTTTCTTTCTTAGATTTCCCTGTAAATGTGTGGTAAAATACCAATCCCTTAAATATGTATTCTTTGAACCGTCTCAGCTAACAGCTTTTTTAGTGTCCAGACAAACAAGGGAACCTGAAAATGTCATCCCCCCCTTGATATGAATAAATGTAACACCGAATATGTAGCCTGTGAATTTCTCAAGTAAATATCTTTAGAAATGTATTCCTGTTAGAATAATTCCACTTTTTCTTTTCATCTTGAATCCCATTTTGTGGACTTGAGTGGGGATTTCAATTTAAAATATGGTCTTTTCTCTTTTCTTTTTGTATATGAAATGGAATATACCACTTTTCAAACAAGTTTAATACTTGATCTTATTTGTAAAATTGTTATAAATAAAAAATAATTAAAAAAAGATATAGCAGAATTAGAAAAGGTTCAAAGAAGGGCAACCAAAATGATTAGGGGGATGGAACTCCTCTTATATGAGGAAAGGCTTAAGAGGTTAGGACTCCTCAGATTGAAAAAGAGATGGCTGAGGGGGATATGATAGAGATCTACAAAATACTGAGTGGTGTAGAACAGATAAAGGTAAATCGATTTTTTACTCTTTCAAAAAGTGCAAAGACTAGGGGACACTCAAGGAAGTTACGTGGTACTACTTTTAAAACAAACAGGAGGAAATATTTTTTCACTCAACAAATAGTTAAGCTCTGAAACTTGTTGCCAGAGGTTAGTGTATCTGGGTTTAAGAAAGGTTTGGACAAATTCCTGGAGGAAAAGCCCATGATCTGCTATCAAGACTGAGATCAAAGTCAAACCCTACAATACTGTAGCTTAGCAGCGAGGCTCATTGCTGTCATGGTATGAGCAAAATTAACCCATTTAAAGACATTGCCTGAAGTAGAGACATACGGAAAGACACTGGCAAATATGGAGAAGAAGAAACACAAATGGACATAGACACAGGCAGAGAGAGATGCAAACAAATGCATGCACGCAGAGAGAGAGAGAGAGAGAGAGAGGGAAAAGGAGGTGCATAGTCAACTGCTTAGCTTCATGCCAAGTAAAACTCATTCCCCATTCATGCAAGTTTATGCTAAGCAGTTGAATACACACTTTTGCTTTATTAACGTGATTTAGAAGTGCTGCTCTACCGCTGTGTTTGTTGACATTGTTTATTTACCATAGGTAATAAATAGAAATAAATCAAAACATAGAAAAGAAAATAAGATGATACCTTTTTTATTGGACTAATTTAATACATCTTTTGATTAGCTTTCAAAGGTAACCCTTCTTCTTCTGATCGGAAATAAGCAAATATTAACAAATATTAGGATATATATGTGAAACATGAAAGCATTCAAATGACAAGAAGAGGGTGGGGTAGGTTAGGTGAGAAACAGGGAGAGCGGGTGAGGGAGGGGAGGGATGGATGGTAGATAAGAGGGTGACAAAGCAGTACAATTTTATGGTTTATAATGGGCTAGGGAACCCAGATCTTTGTTGAGTCCTGTTTGGTGGGTGTCAACATATTTCATCATTTTGACTTCAGAGAACAGAGGCACTCATTCTTGTGATACTACTGATACTGACAACCCGTGACATATGTTTTCCGCTGAAACACAGCCTGTGTCAGTTCCTTTATTAAAGTCCAGATGCAACACCCCACCGTAAAGGCCCATTGTTCATTTGTTGCTGTGTTTGGTTTTCTGTGCTCTGGATTCCCTCTTTTGTCTCCTATAGATATCTCATGTGCCAGTCTTGTGCTTCTAAGGAACATCCAGTTATTTTGGAAATGTTTGCCCCAGTTGGACATCCCAATGAAATCAATTGCAGTGACTATCAGCAAAGCAAAAAGCATCATGGCATCTCCCTGAGTAACTACTACAACTACTACTTATCACTTCTATAGCACTTCAAGGCATATGCAGTGCTGTACACCATACATGAAAAGACAGTCCCTGCTCAAAGAGCTCACAATCTAAATAGGACAAACAAACAGACAGAACAACTAGAAGGTAAGGGAATTAAAGAGGATAAAAGGGTACAGGGCAAGTGAGTAGTGATTAGGAGTCAAAAGCAGCGTTAAAGAGGTGGGCTTTTAGCCTGGATTTGAAAACGGCCAAAGACGGGGCTCGACGTACAAGCTCGGGAAGTCTATTCCAAGCATGAGGTGCAGCGAGATAAAAGGAATGGAGTCTGGAATTAGCAGTAGAGGAGAAGGGGACAGACAAGAGAGATTTATCCACAGAACGGAGTACCCGAGGAGGGACGTAGGGAGAGACAAGAGTGGAGAGGTACTGGGGAGCGGTAGAGTGAATGCACTGATAGGTCAGTAAGAGAAGTTTTAATTGAATGCGGAAATGGATAGGGAGCCAGTGAAGTGACTTGAGGAGAGGGCTAATATGAGCATAGCGACTCTGGTGAAAAATGAGTCGTGCAAAAGAGTTTTGGACTGATTGAAGAGGAGAGAGATGGCTAAGTGGGAGGCCGGTGAGAAGCAGGTTGCAATAATCTAGGCGAGAAGTGACAAGAGTGTGGATAAGGGTTTTGGTAGAGTGCTCAGAGAGGAAGGGACGGATTTTGCTGATGTTATAGAGAAAGAAATGACAGGTTTTGGCAATCTGCTGAATGTGAGCAGAGAAGGAGAGAGAGGAGTCGAAGATGACCCCAAGGTTACCATCCGATGAGACAGGGAGAATGTCCTGCTATCACCGAAGAGGAAATCGCCCATCTCCTCTCCTCCTCGAAAGCCACCACCTGTTCCTCTGACCCCATCCCCACCAACCTACTTAACACCATCACACCTACCATCACCCCCACCATCTGTCATATACTTAACCTCTCTCTCTCCACTGCATCTGTCCCGGACACCTTCAAACATGCTGTGGTCACTCCACTCCTCAAAAAACCATCACTTGACCCTACCTGTCCCTCCAACTACCGCCCCATTTCCCTCCTACCCTTCCTCTCCAAGATACTTGAACGCGCCGTTCACAGCTGCTGTATTGATTTTCTCTCCTCTCATGCCATCCTCGATCCGCTCCAATCCGGCTTTCGCCCCCTACACTCAACAGAAACGGCACTATCTAAAGTCTGCAATGACCTATTCCTCGCCAAATCCAAAGGTCACTACTCCATCCTCATCCTCCTCGACCTCTCCGCCGCTTTTGACACTGTCAATCACAACCTACTTCTTGACACACTGTCCTCCCTTGGGTTCCGGGGCTCTGTCCTCTCCTGGTTCTCATCTTATCTCTCCCATCGTACCTTCAGAGTATACTCTCATGGTTCGTCCTCCTCCCCTATCCCGCTCTCTGTTGGAGTTTCTCAGGGATCTGTCCTTGGGCCCCTTCTTTTTTCAATCTACACCTCTTCCTTAGGCTCCCTGATTTCTTCTCATGGTTTCCACTTTCATCTTTATGCCGACGACACCCAGCTTTATCTCTCCACACCAGAAATCACTGCGGATACCCAGGCCAAAGTCTCGGCCTGCTTATCCGACATTGCTGCCTGGATGTCCAACCGCCACCTGAAACTGAATATGTCTAAGACTGAACTTATTGTCTTCCCACCCAAACCCACTTCCCCTCTCCCTTCACTCTCTATCTCAGTTGAGAACACCCTCATCGTCCCCGTCTCATCTGCCAGCAACCTCGGTGTTATCTTCGACTCCTCCCTCTCCTTTTCTGCGCACATCCAGCAGATAGCCAAGACCTGTCGCTTCTTCCTCTATAACATCAGCAAAATTCACCCCTTCCTCTCCGAGCACACCACCCGAAATCCACTCTCTCATTACCTCTCGCCTTGACTACTGCAACCTACTCCTGACCGGCCTGCCACGTAGCCATCTACTCCCCCTTCAGTCCATCCAGAACTCTGCCGCACATCTTATCTTCCGCCTTAACCGATATACTCATATCACCCCTCTCCTCAAGTCACTTCACTGGCTCCCAATCAGATACCGCATACAGTTCAAGCTTCTCTTACTCACCTACAAATGCACTCGATCTGCGGCCCCTCCGTACCTCTCTACCCTCATCTCCCCTTACGTCCCTACCCGTAACCTCCGCTCTCAAGACAAATCCCTCCTTTCAGTACCCTTCTCCACCACCTCCAACTCCAGGCTCCGTCCCTTCTGTCTCGCCTCACCCCATGCCTGGAACAAACTCCCTGAGCCCATACGCCATGCCCCCTCCCTACCCATCTTCAAATCAATGCTCAAAGCCCACCTCTTCAATGTCGCCTTCGGCACCTAATCACTACACCTCTTCTCAGAAAATTTATCTACCCCAACTTGACATTTCGTCCTTTAGATTGTAAGCTCTTCCGAGCAGGGACCGTCCTTATTGTTAATTTGTACAGCGCTGTGTAACCCTAGTAGCGCTCTAGAAATGTTAAGTAGTAGTAGTAGTAGTAGAGTGCCATCCACAGAAATAGAGAAAGGGGGGAGAGCAGAGGTGGGTTTAGGGGGAAAGATGAGAAGCTCGGTTTTGGCCATGTTAACTTTCAGATGACGTTGAGACATCCAGGCAGCGATATCAGTAACCACATTCATTGGTGTTATGCCAGCCGTTGCAATGGCTCAGAAAGTCTAGTCTCCAAAAGTCAATCTGAAAGCTTTTGATCTATGTGAAGATGGTGATGGAGGAGACCTAGCACATAATAATTGTCACTTTCAGGCTATTTTTAGCCAATATAACTGCTTTGCCGTCAATAATTTTGCTCTAAAGTGAGCATGAATGATGACAATTGATTATCTCAAGCTGTGTGGTGAGGTATCAGTACAGAGGTCTCAGCTGTGTCCCAGCCTGCACCGTCTGCTCGGTGATATATTCTACTTTTTAGCCCTCTTAATTAAAGTAGGAAGAACGTTTAGATGGGGAAGCAAAATATTATGCTCCATAAACAATGGCACACTCAATTAAAAGCAAATGCATTTCTAGAATACTAGGAACAGGCATAAAATACTTTCATTCCCCCTTGTGGATTTTTGCTCCGGCCTTTGTCATCCAAGCATCATTCTTCCATGGCCTGACAACAGATCACAAGAAATAGAGTCCTTAGGGTTTTGAATTTTACGCAGTACAAGGCAAAGTGACTGCACCTGCTTAATAAGGGGGCTTCAAACAGACTTCCTGGAAATTAGCATGTCAGAAAGGAATTAGAGGGTGAGACTTTCTGATAGTGTGAATTCTGGCCATGTTCCTGCTGGTCGCAGTTCAGCATGATTTTAATATTGCCTAGCTAGGGGAATCGTAGTTGTGAAACAGAAAAATGTCACCTTTGTCTCGTTACCTGGGGTTTTTTCCCTATGCTAGAATGAGTAAGGCTGTGTTTTGCTAAAGCAGAGCTGGAAATTGAAGTACAAGAGATGGTTGATATATCATGGCTTTAAGCATCTGTGATCTGGAATGGATTGCGGCTTAAAACAAAGCCAAATGTCATGGTAATCTGGATCGCATTTAGTGCTCTGGGTGTAGACAAACAAAATAATGGACTATGTAATTGAAGAGGCCTACAGAATGAGGTGGTAAGAATGGTGATGCCATTGCGCCTGCATGCCCCACCATGAACTGCTGGCAGTGGTGGTGAAACAAGTGATTTGGCAAAACATTGGCAACTTGTATCTAGGAATAACTGACCCAATGAATTTGGATTTTGATGCTTTTTGCCTTGAATTTACTTGGCTATTTGGACACCTTCAGACATCTGCATTATTGAAATTAGCTTGGATTTCTGTGTGTATTGTCAGACTTGCGCTTCTTGGAGTATTCTTAATGGGAATTAATATGTGCACTGCTTTGAGCATAAAAGGCATAAAAGGACGCATTGAGCCTGCAAAAAGGTGGGAAAACGTGGGATACAAATGTAACAAATAAATAATTAAAATTTATTGGGATTTATTAACCGCCTTTATGAAGAGACTCACCCAAGGCGGTTAACAGCAGGTACAGTTAGACCTAAAACTTACAATCTTGTTAACAGCGTAACAATAGTAAAATGACCAAATATAAACATAAATATAAATATAATAAATGAATTAAACTCGAAAACAGCAAATTGAAACCTGATAATAGGACAACCACGAAATAGTATCAGAATATATACATTTAATAGCACTGGAATTCAAATAACAGAGATGTAATATGATGTCAGCATTGTACTAATGAAACACCTAATAAGCACACATTAGAACATTCAAATAGCATAGATATGATGTTAATGCTTTTCTACGATATAGTTTACCATGTACCTGAGGGGCCAAGTGCAGATATATAGATGGGGACAAGATGAGTGGTACAGGGTCAGTGGAGACAAATAGATGGGTGGCTAAACTCGAGGCAAGTTCTTTGTACAGTTAAACAAGATATAAAGAACTGGTCTAAGTTTCAGTGTGTGTAGCTAGCTAGTCCAGGTGCAGAATGAGTGTATAGTCAGTCACCCTATGTATTAAAGGCTTGGGAGAAGAACCAGACTTTCACCTGCTTCCTGAAGTAGAGGTAGTCTCTAGTTAGATGTAGCCACTCTGGGAGTAAATTCCAGAGCGTGGGGCTACTCCTGAAAAGGCTCATTGGTGGGTATCATATCATATAATTTCTTTTGATGAAGGTACAGATAGTGATGCTCCTTGAAAGGACCTTAGAGATCTCAAAGGTGTGCAAACAGCTAAATTATGTTTTATGTATTCTGGTTCATTTTGTCTGAGCACCTTGAAAATCAAACATAGAGTTTTAAATTTAGCCTTATAAGGTACTGATAGCCAGTGTAGTTTTTGCAGGAAGGGTGTGATGTGGTCACACCACTTGCAGCCTTCTATCAGTCATGCTGTAGCATTCCAAATTAGTTGGAGCTGATGCAAACTCTTTTTGGATTGACCAGTATAGAGGGCATTACAGTAGTCTAGTTGTGATATTATCGTGGCATGCACCACTGTGGTCAGACTTGTCTTTTCAATGTATGGAGAGAAATTGTAGCTGCTGATGGTGATACAGTTTTTAAAGGTTGTTTTAATTTGTGGAATCAGAGTGCTGATGAGTCTAGCAGGTACCCAAAGAATCTCTGTTTTGCTTGGGTTCAGGCAGAGTTTGTTGTTCACCCATTTCTGAGTTGCAGGAGATATAGAGGAACACTCTCTGTATCCTTCTTAGCTGGATTCCAGGGGCCCACCAGGGGTTTAGTTTCCTGAATAAGAGACTAATGACCAGATGATCGAAGGCCCCATGCTGCTCCAGACAGCGCTCTAAAAATAACGCTGGAACAGCGCAGGGCTTTACCACCCCTATGATCAGAGATAATAGCATGCAAATTTATGCATGCTATTATCTCTGATCATAGGGTAAAGTGCGGGAGGATTGAATCTCCCCACACTTGTTTGAAAGGTCTGGGCTGTCAAAAGCCCAGACCTGTCAAACACAGGTGCTGGTGGTCTGTGGGACCACAAGAACCCAAACAGCAAGGCCCTGGTGGCCTAGTGCCCCCACTGAACCACCCACCCCAAGCCAGCGACATGGGACTGGAAGTCTGGCAGACCTCCAGTGCCCCCCGACCCCCCAACACAATTTGAGATTCTAAATTTGAGATTCTATATATGGCATCTTAAAAATTCAATGCTGACTAAGCATATTTTATAAGTGGCGTCTAGGTATAGAATACGCTTAGTTGCTATCTCAGCACCTAAAACTATGTGCATCCATTTACACCAATAAAAATATGGCATAAATTCTGGCATGTAGATTTAGGCGCACTGAGCCATATTCTATAACTGTGCATGTAAATTTCAGAACGCCCATGAAGCGTCCATTTCCCCGCCCATAAGTTAGGTGCAGATCATTACAGAATGTGCTTAGTGAGTTGTGCATGTAAATTCTAATTTTTGCCAATTAGTTCTCATTATTGCTTGTTAAGAGCTGTTATCAACACTGATTTGCTTGATAAGCCAATTTAAGTTATGCACATTGTTATAGAATACACTTGGATTTCGGCACCTTGTATAGAATCCGGAGGTCAACCCTTCCTTGCCTAAGGCACAAACTTAGGGGTCCATTTATTAAGCTCTGTTAGGTACTAATGTGTACCTAAACAGCAAAAGAAAATCCTAATGCTGGAGGCACTAAAGGATCCCACATTATTTTCGGCATGTACGCATGCTAACAGCACATTGTTTTTTAGTAATTGTTTTGAGGAGGTGTGTCAGGGACAGAGAGTGAGCGTTCCCTATTCTCAGACACGCACTCTCAGAGCCATACAACTCAATCTCCTCACCACTCCTACTCACAGAGAAATGTTCCACGAACATAGTAGACACACCATGTTTTCTTTTCAAGTTCCTAAACTATGGAATTCTTTGCCTTCTCATCTTAGACAGCTCACTTCTCTGCCACTTTTCAAATCTGAACTTAAAACGTTTCTTTTCCAGGACATCATTTCCTAAATCTTCCAGATGAGGCCACACGCACCTGGCAAACTTTATCCCCTCCATTTTGTTCATTCCTCCTCTTTTCTTTCCTATTTTCTCATTGTAGTTCCATGTTAGTCGTTTTCTCCTTTTCTTTTTTAGATTGTAAGCCGCCCAGATGGTTGTTCTGTTGGGCGGGATAGTACATTTTCAATAAACTTGAACTTTCCTATGCTAATCTATACTGCCATGTGCTAACTGAGGAGCACCATTTTTGAATCAGGAGTTTGAATCACGGTCACTTGCAGTATTTTATTATGCTGCTTTTTCCCTCCTTGACCCTGATGAAGCCTGAATAAATGGCGAAACGGGTCCCGTCGGCCAAGGGACTGTTTGCTTTAGGAGCAACATACATTTGTGATTGAAGGCGTTTTAAAGCTCACAGAGGGGCATAATTGAACGAAAACGTCTATCTCCATGGGCGTTTATCTCCAAGAACGGGTCCGTGAAGGGGCGGACCGAACCGTATTTTCGAAAAAAATAGACATCCATGTTTTATTCGACAATTTGTGAGCTGGGCGTTTTTGTTTTTCAGTGATAATGGAAAATGAAAGCGCCCAGCTCAAAAATGAATAAATCCAAGGCATTTGTTCGTGGGAGGGGCCAGGAGTCGTAGTGCACTGGTCCCCCTCACATGCCAGGACACCAACCGGGCACCCTAGGGGGCACTTTTACAAAAACAAAAAAAAAGGTAAAAGAGCTCCCAGGTGCATATCACCCTTCCCTTGTGTGTTGAGCCCCCCAAATCCCCCTCAAAATCCACTGCCCACAAGTCTACACCATTACTATAGCCCTAAGGGGTGAAGGGGGGCACCTACATGTGGGTACAGTGGGTTTGGGGGGGTTGGACGACTAAGCATTAAGCAGCACAATTGTAACAGGTAGGGGGGGATGGGCCTGGGTCCACCTGCCTGAAGTCCACTGCACCCCCTAACAACTGCTCCAGGGACCTGCATACTGCTGCCAGGGAGGTGGGTATAACATTTGAGGGTGAAAATAAAAAGTTGTGAAACATCATTTTTTTGTGGTGGGAGGGGGTTAGTGACCACTGGGGGAGTCAGGGGAGGTCATCCCCGATTCCCTCTGGTGGTAATCTGGTCATTTAGGGCACTTTTTGGGGCCTTATTTGTGAAAAAACAGGGTCCAGGAAAAGTGCCCTAAATTCTAGCTACAAACGCATACTTTTTTTCCATTATCGGCGAAAGGCGCCCATCTCTCCTTGGCCGATAACCACGCCCCTGTTCCACCTTCGCCACGCCTCCGACACGCCCCCGTCAACTTTGTACGCTTCCGCGATGGAGTGCAGTTGAAAACGTCCAAAATCGGCTTTCCATTATACCGATTTATTCGTTTTTGTGAGATAAACGTCTATCTCCGGATTTGGGTCGAAATCTAGGCGTTTTTCTCTTTCGATTATAAGGTGGACAGTCAACTAAAGTTGGTTATGAAGATTGAATTCAGTTTGCTGTGAATATAAGAAGATTGAAGGTTGTCCTTTTTGGCAAAAGACATTTATAGGATATTCTTATTCTTATTATTTGTTACATTTGTATCCCACATTTTCCCACCTATTTGCAGGCTCAATGTGGCTTACATAGTACCGTAACAGCGTTTGCAGTTCCGGTATGAACAAATACAAGGTAGAAAGAGGTTCAAATATGGTGAATACATTGGGGGAACTTAGAGAGCAAGATGAAGAGTTAGGATATGTCCATTACGGTCTTTGGTTTCGTTATGTCGCAAGTGTCCAGGTTATTTATGTTGGGTCAGTGGGGTATGCCTTTCTGAACAGGTTAGTTTTTAGGACCTTTCGGAAATTTAAGTGGTCGACTGTAGTTTTTACTACTTTATGTAGTGCGTTCCATAGTTGTGCGCTTAAATAGGAAAAGCTGGATGTGTAAATTGATTTGTATTTGAGTCCTTTGCTGCTTGGATAATGGAGATTTAGGTATGAACGTGCTGATCGTGTGATCTCTCAGCCCTTTTTTTGAATTTGGTGTTTTTGGGACTGAGTGATTTTTTTTAAAGAAGAATTACATAATAAATGTGTGAAGAATTTTTACTTACCTACTGTGAGAGACCATTTTTGTAGCTTGAGTGTTCATATTTTGGTGTTCTCCTAATTCATTCTTTTGGTTTTGTATTTCTAACACGGGAATCCTTACCACCTTCTAATAGGTGATGGTAAGTGCTCATTCGGTAGTTTTTAAAAATGACTGCACTAACATTAGCACATGGCCATGAATGAAATTAATGGAAAATAAGGGGGTTTTATGGCCACAGTAAAAATGGCTTTCGTACATGGGAAAGACCCGAGTAAGAGCGCACTAAGGCCCATTTTTGCCACAGCTTTGCAAAAGGACCCCCTTAGATTGTAAACCTTCCAGATACAGGGAAATATCTAGTTTTCCTGAACATAACTTGCCTTGAGCTACTGAAAAAGGTGTGAACAAAATCCTAATAAATTAATGTTAACGTTCACACTCAACAACGGCCCTCACACTGCATTCATGTTTGGAACAGTGATAAAAGAGTTATCTGCAATGTAAGGCACTCTGGCACAAACAGAAGTAGTTCTTTAAGCCAACCAGAATTCCACTTAACAGTATGAGGATACTTTGAATAAACAGTGATTTACCTGTGCAAAATGGCTGCCCTCTCCTAAACGGAGAAAAGGAGAGAGGATCCACAAACCTTCCACAACTACTATTACTATTTATCATTTCTATAGCGCTACTAGATGCACACAGCGCTGTACACTTGAACACGAAGAGATAGTCCCTGCTTGACAGAATTTACAATCTAATTAGGACAGACAAACAGGACAAATAAGGGATAATGGAGTTACTAAGGTGGGAATGATAAAACATGGGTACTGAACAAGTGAGTAAGGGTTATGAGTTAAAAGCAGCATCAAAAAGATGGGCTTTTAGCCTAGATTTGAAAACAGCAGAGAAATCAAGGACAACCAGCAAAGGTGGAAGTGGGAATGTTCCAATGTCCAAAGCATGCAATTGAGTAAGAGCGTACAAAAGTTTATTGCCAAAAGTAAACTGACCCAAAAAGACACAACATGGGTCATGTTTCGGCTAAAAAACTTTCCTCAGGGGTCGTAAAAAATGTGAAATAATCAGCTTCATGTAGAACAATTGGATTCTTGATGTGATGATATCATTTGAGAGAAGAATCACGCATGCTCTGACATCTTGTTTTAAAAGTATTTCCATGTAATTTCCATGAGTGTCCCCTAGTCTTTGTACTTTTGGAACAAGTAAAAAAATCGATTTACTTCTATTCGTTCTACACCACTCAGAATTTTATAGACCTCTAGCATATCTCCCCTCATCCATCTCTTTTCCAAGCTGAAGAGCGCTTACCTCTTTAGCCTTTCTTCATATGGGAGGAGTTCCATCCCCTTTATCATTTTGGCCACTCTTCTTTGAACCTTTTCTAATTCCGCTATATCTTTTTTGAGATACAGCAACCAGAACTGAACACAACACTCAAGGTGAGGTTGCATCATGGAGTGATACAGAGGCATTATAGTATTTTCAGTATTATTTACCATCCCTTTCCTAATAATTTCTAGCATCCTGCTTGCTTTTTTGGCTATCACCACACACTGAGCAGACGATTTCAGCGTATTATCTACAATGACACCCAAGTCTTTTTCTTGAGTGCTGATCCCCATCGTGGACCCTAGCATCAGGTAACTATGATTCGGATTATTCTTTCCAATGTGCATTACTTTCCAATTGTCCACATTATATTTAATCTTCTAGGGGTAATATGTTCCAGAGTTAGGTCCAGCATAAGCAAATACCATGGCACAAGTAATGTCAGGCCTTATAGCAGAGGGAGAGGAAAGGTGGAGGAGTGCTTGGGAGAAACGCAGGTACCATGAGGAGACATGGGGAATGAGCAAATTAGAAATGTATTCAGGGGCAGAAGGTAGAAGACCCTTGTGAATCAAAAAGAGTAATTTTTAATTAATGTGAAAGAAAACAGGTAGCCAGTGTTCTTTTTTGGAGTTTACATGATCAAATTTGTGTGCATTGTGTAAAAGTTTAACGGTGGTGGATTGAATGAGTTGTAAGTGCTTTAATCCAGAAAACAGTGCAAGTGCGTGATGACAAGAGAAAAAAGAAAGGTGCGGACACTTGAAGTCGGTATGTAGGACTCTATATGTGATGCCTAGATTCACTTGACAATATATGGGCACAATCACAAGAAGCATGCACAAATTAATTGGCTGACAAGCCCATTGACATCAATAATTTAGTGCTAACAACCAATTATTGATGTTAATTGGCACTCATAAAACTCACGCATGCATCTGGCTACACGCTATTCTACGAGGCAGGGCATCTAACTCTAATAACGTGTAACTCAAAAGGGGGTGTGACCATGGGAGGGGCGTGTCAGGGGTATTCCAAAACATTCTGCGTGTGGTTACAGAATACTGGAGTGGAGGAGTGGCCTAGTGGTTAGGGTGGTGGACTTTGGTCCTGAGGAACTGAGTTTGATTCCCGGCACAGGCAGCTCCTTGTGACTCTGGGCAAGTCACTTAACCCTCAATTGCCCCATGTAAGCCACATTGAGCCTGCCATGAGTGGGAAAGCACGGGGTACAAATGTAACAAAAAAAAAAAAAACTACCACCGTAGGCCTAACTTGGGCGCCAGCATTTACGTCAGGTTTCAGCAGGCATAAGTCTGGTGCCTAAGGTTAGGCAGGGGAATCTGCACTATGCATGATTTTGTAAAGGACACTTAGCACTGAAATTTGAGCACTATCTGCAGAACCTGGCCCTGTGTGGGTAGCTTCTACTTTTAGTTTAGGCCTGCTGAAAGCTAGGCCTAATCTAAATGGATAACAACAGCAGTAGTCAGTGGTGAATGTATATATTCAATGCTGCTGACTGAACATATAGAAGCACTGAATATACATATTAATTTAAATGCTGTGACCAGTGTTTAAATTAATAGGCTGCACATCACTGCTGAATATTACCTTCTAAATATTTATGCCCTTGAAGAAGGGGAGATGATGGGAAAAATTCAACTACCTCCAAGTATAAATAATACATGAGGAAATCATATTTATGTGTAAAAGAAATGGAAAAAGAAGGGATCTTGATAAGTGCAGTACTAGAGAGATGGAAAGGAGAATCAGGAGCAAGAACAAAAAAGGAGAGGAAAGATAAAAGGAAAAGAAGGGGAAAATCACCCTAAAGCCTTTTGAAAATACACTGTGGATTACTTGGGCCCTATAGTAGATATCTGTCTGTCTCTTTCAGAAGAAGATACCAACGAGATTCAAACAGCAATAGCTGGTAGATGAGAAGTCAGAACTCCTAGCAAAGGACTTCACAGGCCAAATAATTAGGACCAGAGCTCATAAAAAAGAAGAATGGTGGTCCTTTATGAACTTCATTGTTCAAAGTCAAACTAAAATGGGTTGCTAGGAACCCCAAAGGTGTTTCCAGCAACTAGATGGCTACCCTACCCCTCTGGTGAGGTCATACCCCTCGGTGGCCCAACTGTTTGGGGAGGCTAAAGGGGGTGGGGTTAGGGGTGGGGCCAGGGGTGGAGCTTAAATTCATAATTGTCTGATAACAGAAAAAATAAATAAAAATAAAAGTCACAATTAATACCTTTTATTAAATTTAGATATTAGATATGTATCATGTCAAAAAATAAAGTGGTTGCTCAAAGCATATTCTAAGCACAATCACTCAACTGCAAAACACTAGGCACAACTTTGTGCAAAAACACACTCAGAACCTTACTGTACCATAAATATTACACTGGGCAGAACCTAATACACCAATATACCACCCATACGGAAAATGCAGACCGTCAACAATATGAAACAAGGGATCATATCATCACAATTCTCATGTAGAGCCACAAAACACCCTAATTCATGTTTAATGTGGGATAAAATGCCATAAATAAGTAAATAAATATAAACTTTTAATGTTGAGCACCTGATTCTCAAAGTGGACATATTCCAAACACTATAATGAAAATAAAATGATCTTTTCTACCTTTGTTTGGTGACTTTTTCTGATCATGCTGGTCCAGTATCCAATTCTGCTGCTATCTGTCTTCAGTGCAGGTCAGGAAGTCATGCTCTTTAAATATATCCCTGGCAACCCAGGACACCTCCAGCCAACCCCCCCTCCCCCGCTCTCCTAGCAGTAAGGTAAACAAACCATAAACCAATTTCTACAATTGGTTACACAAGGCTAGCGGGCTTTCACTGCAGCTCCTGCTGTGAGGATGGAGGTAAATCAACAATTTAAACCTCTCAGAGCACAGCAGGGGAGGCTTAGCCTGTCCAAGCCTCTTATACTGGGCGCCTATGGGTGAGGTTCACTCTGCTACAGTGGTGAGGCTATGCTCCAAGGTCAAGTTCCAGCTTAACTTTTGCTTCAGTTTCAAATTTCAGCCAATTCCTTTTGCATCCTGTGCTCCGAACTGCAGTTGCTGCTTCTTTTCCAAGTTCCAGCTTTCACCTAATGAGTGAGACTTGCCATGTCTGAAGTCATAGATATCTCATCTGTCACAGTCTTACACTGGTTTTGTATCTTCAAAGGAATATTTAGAAATTTTGGAGATGTCTGTTTCAGTTGGACTTCCCAATAAGCTCAACAGCAATAAGCAAAGGATTTGCAAATGGCCTTGTGACATCTCCCCGATTCACCAAATTCTTTGATGCCATGCCAGCAGCTGCTTCGGCTGAATTAGTCTGGTCTCCGAAAGTCAATCTGAAAGCTTTTGATCTATGTGAAGAGGGTGTTTTTAATTTGTATTGTTTTTTTTCCTCTAAACCATCTGGAGTGTCTTTGTGTCATTGAGATGATATAGAAATAATAAATAAAGGTACATTGGGGACCTGATTCCATGTGAATCCAGAGTCTCCCAAACCCTGAATCACAATCTTGCTATGTTATGTTTATTAAAATGTGATTAACTGCCCTTGAGACACATCAAGGTGGTTTGCCAAGAATTTGGACACCATGATCAACGTAGCAAATGTTTTGTGCTGCGCATTACATACATTTACATATTATGATAAACTTGACCAACTTAGCAGTACCTGTCAGATGTTAACACCTAATGTGATATTCATTCACTTGCATTGCAAGAAAGGATGACACATGGGAATAGGTCTTTATTCAATGCATCTGGGCTGTTCAGTGTTTCTGACACAGATTAATGAGGAAAAGCTTTTCATTTTCATGGTCTCTATAGTTATTGTCCCGATAACGGATGCTGGATCCTTAATGTAAATGTGTATTTCTTCATTGCTTTATGGATTTAGCTTTCATCAGAATTAGTTTATTATTTTCTTGTAAAGAGGACAGATTAGATCAGGTTTCTCTTGCAGACAGTAGTCGGTGACATTCCTGGACAATTTTTGGTCCTGTATACCATCTTCATGGCTTGAAAAATGATGAGAGTGGGTGCAGTAATAGCTTGAGGAGCGATCTTGTGACTGCAGCCCAGGCAGTGCACTGAAATCCTTCAGAAAGTTCAGTGGAAAACATTACCACCCTTTAAAAAAATATTCTAGGACCTAACCCAGAGCATCTCAAACTGTGGCTGAGTGTGCTCGCCATAGCTATACCATTATTCTGTATCTCCCAGAAGGGAGGGCAGGGTATGCATTTATTTTTTAATTTGGCCGCAATCATGGGGTCACGGCTACAAAAAGATTGATAAGCACTGACCTAACCAGTGATACAAAGTTTAGGAGTAGATGTTCTGTAGTTTTTGTAAGAGATACTATGGTATGGTTTAGAAGTTGCACACAAGACTCTAAAGCAGAAACTTTGGGATAGCAGAGGGAGCTTCTGAAGGACATGTTTCACCTCCAATTTGCCCCTGAAATATCCTATCAGCAGCATTACAGAGAACCCAAAACCTTTTCTGCATCTTCCTCCTTCATAAAACATATGCCCTTATGGGTAACGTCCCTGCTCTTTTCTGTGCATTTTAAGTATGGTGCCTGTGTCCCCCTCATTCCTGTGGCTTTATTTTCTCACACATACTTGAACCATTTTTTTTTCTTTTCTTTCTTCTATGCCCCATTTTTAACTACCCACCCCCAAGCCCTGATTCTTTCACTCCCTTCCCACCACCTGCCCTGCCTCTCACCCAAAGGCCAGCAAGTGGCAAGTCAAGATGATTTATCAGCAGACTGGAAGGGGAAGGGTGTATGTGTCAAGCACAGGGAGAGACAGAAGCTGTTGCAGATGGAGAGAAGTTACTGTCTATGAATTCGTGATGGAAACAAGAACTAGAAAGGAAACCTGGAACGTTTGCCACTTTGAGCAGTTTGCTAAAATTAAAAAAAAAGAAAAGAAAAAAAAAGCAAGACAATAATGAATGAATAGGTCTACCAATAGTGAGCTCAGATTTTTTTTTTATGCAGATGAGCTTTTTGAGATTAATGTACAAGTTTTTTGTCTTTTTTGGGGGGGAGGGGAGGGGTTGGCTTTGAAAGATGAAAAGCTGTAGCCTTTGCAAAAATATAAAAAAACTTTAAAAATGGCTCTTGAAAAACTGTTAAAATAGGAGAAAAATAGTGCCCAGGGCAGCTGATATAACCAAATCTCCCAAAACAGGTAATGCTAGCATTGTACTGCCCAACAATGGCAGACGGAAGTAAGTCAACTTATGCTCAAAAATAAGTTAAGTGCCTATCTGTAATCTAGGAAGCAAGTCCCATCATAATGTATATTGGACTTCTGCATAGCCCCTTCAGGATTCCCAGTATTTCAGAGGCAAGAGGCAGTAATATGCCTGGTATAGACTTCCTGAGCCAGTATGTCAAGCTCCATCTCTGACCTGTCTTCAAATCTAAGCTAAAAGCCCACCTTTTTGATGCTGCTTTTAACTCCTAACCCTTACTCACTTGTTCAGTACCTTTATTTTATCATCCTCACTTTAATATTCCCTTATCTCTTGTTTGTCCTGTTTGTCCTAATTAGATTGTAAGCTCTGTCGAGCAGGGACTGTCTCTTCATGTTCAAGTGTACAGCGCTGCGTATGTCTAGTAGCACTTTAGAAATGATAAGTAGTAGTAATTGTAGTCTTTGGGATTCCGGAATCTTGTTACTCTTTGGGATTCCACACAGAATCTTGCTACTATGGGATTCCGGAATCTTGCTATTCTTTGGGATTCTGCATGGAATCTTGCTACTCTTTGTCCTAATTAGATTGTAAGCTCTGTCGAGCAGGGACTGTCTCTTCATGTTCAAGTGTACAGCACTGCATACGTCTAGTAGCGCTTTAGAAATGATAAGTAGTAGTAGTAGTAAGTTCATTGCAGAGAAACTACGCAAAACATGTTTTATATTTTCTCACAAATCTTCCAGAATGGACTTACTTTCTTTTGCAATGGCAGGGTAATGTAATCCCATTACAGAGGATACCCTGCAGGAGTTAGGAGATCCTGTCCACATAGGAGAGAAGGGAAGTGAGGAGGCAAACGTAACAAATTAAGAACAGAACAAAAATTCTTACTTGTGATGGGTTCACATGTCATTTGTGTAAGGGATACATTGTCTTGGGACAGTCCACAAGGTGGCTCTCACCACCAAGGTGCACAGAGCATTTACCCTCCAATATTCAGAACCATTTGGCCGACTAAGTGGCACTTAGCCGGCTATCTGGCGATATTCAGCTGAATATTGCCTGTTACCATCTAGCAGATAGCCAGATATATTGCATGATATAACCAGCTAGCCACTGATTTTCAGTGTGAAGCCAGCTAAGTTTGGCAGCCATATTTGGCCATGTCAATAGATGGAATATCTTTGGCTGGTTCCTACGTAACCAGCCAGCACTGAATATCTGCTTGGCAGGTTCAGTTGAAACTGGCCAAAATTAAACTGGATATTCAATGTTGGTCACCAGAAAAGGCCTGGCATTGAATATCGGGGCTCAGCACTGACCATGGGAGGCAGCCTGGCTACCTTCTGTGGTCTGAATATTGGCCCCCTTAGTTTCTCCAGGTTTTCTCTCGTCCTTCTCTCAGCACAGGTAGGGTTACCATATGCCCTCTTTTAAGAAAACATGTCCTCCTTTTGGACTTTTCAGATATATCCTCCAGGTATTTTTAATTTTTAAGAAAATATCCTCTTTTGCTTTTATGTGCCTATGACCAACTCACCTACCCACATAATAAGAGAAACCATCTCTAGCCTATTAGTCTGTCTAGACACATGGGGGTGCTAAAGAGAGAGAAAAAAGCATTGCTGATCTCCTCTCTGTTTCCCTACTGATTGAATCTGTCAAAGAAATGTTGTTCATGTAGCACAACTTTAAGTACATGTCATACAAAGACTTTCACATGTATCTCAGAAGCCAGCCATAGTTGTTGAGGGATATTCACTCTTCTGATAAGTACGCTGGGGCTCAGACTGAGTCAAACTCAAATCTGGGAGTTATTGAAAAGTAGATTATTGTCTACTGCTGTACTGTAAATCAGTCCCTGTTTGATGTGTGCTCATTAACTAAAATAGATTTATATGTTTGCTATGATTAAATATTATATATATATATATATATATATATATATATTTTTTTTTTTTTTTATTATTTTACAAGTGCAAGGTGATGCATGTGGGAAAAAAGAACCTGAATTATAGCTATATCATGCAAGGTTTCATGTTAGGAGTTATAGACAAAGAAAGGGATCTGGGGGTCGTTGATAATACACTGAAACCTTCTGCTCAGTGTGCTGCTGCGGCTAGGAAAGCGAATAGAATGTTGGGTATTATTAGGAAAGGTATGGAGAACAGGTGTTATAATGCCGTTGTATCGCTCCATGGTGCGACCACACCTTGAGTATTGTGTTCAATTCTGGTTGCCGCATCTCAAGAAAGATATAGTAGAACTGGAAAAGGTGCAGCGAAGGGTGACAAAAATGATAGCAGAGATGGGACGACTTCCCTATGAAGAAAGACTAAGGAGGCTAGGGCTATTCAGCTTGGAGAAGAGACGGCTGAGGGGAGACATGATAGAGGTATATAAAATAATGAGTGGAGTGGAACAGGTGGATGTGAAGCGTCTGTTCACGCTTTCCAAAAATACTAGGACAAGGGGGCATGCGATGAAACTACAGTGTAGTAAATTTAAAACAAATAGGAGAAAATGTTTCTTCAACCAACGCATAATTAAACTCTGCAATTCGTTGCCGGAGAACGTAGTAAAGGCGGTTAGCTTGGCAGAGTTTAAAAAGGGGTTGGACAGTTTCCTAAAGGACAAGTCCATAGACCGCTACTAAATGGACTTGGGAAAAATCCACAATTTTGGGAATAACATGTATAAAATGTTTGTATGTTTTGGGTAGCTTGCCAGGTGCCCTTGACATGGATTGGCCGCTGTCGGGGACAGGATGCTGGTCTTGATGGATCTTTGGTCTTTTCCCAGTATGGCATTACTTATGTACTTATGTACATTCACATATTAATCATAAATGTATAACAATCTCTGAAAATTGAAAAGAAAAAAGAAAAACATCCTAACAAAATTATCTATCAATTTTGTCCACAATATGTTGGATCCAGATACCAGGAAAAATATTAAAAAAGAAAACAGAAAATAAATGAACATCAATGAAGCAGTAGTCTACAAACACCCGCAGCCAATATACAGCATAATTCTAACTAGTGGATGTAGCCAAGGGACCCTAGTTCAGGACGTCAGACGCACACAAAGAAGCTTGATCAAATCATTCAGCAAACAACACCGCGCGGCCGAGGAGAGAACTTCGGCTGATGGGGGTTGGGATCCTCCGCCAGCAAAGGTACGCGACGGCGGCAGGGGAGGGTTGGCGGCGGGAAGGGGGTTCGAGAGGGTTGCGGTAGGGGGGTCCAGGGCCAAATCTACAGGGCCCCAGCTATGCCCCTGCCATAGACCATTATTAAATTGGACTTGGGGAAAAAACACTATTTCTGCGATAACCAGCATGAAATGCTTTGTACTTTTTTGGGATCTTGCCAGGTATGTGTGACCTGGATTAGCCATTGTTGGAAACAGGATGCTGGGCTTGATGGACCTTTGGTCTGTCCCAGTATGGCAATACTTATGTACTTTTTAGCATAAAATCTTTGCTTCCAAATTCTGGACCATTCTTCAAGCTTCACTAGGTCCCTCCTCATGTTATCCACACCATAAGGGATGTCTACCCAATTGCAGATTTTCATATAATCCACAGTCAAACCTTACCAGACAGCTTTAATTGTTAAAAAGAACTGGACCAAGAACCAAACCTTGTGGCACACCTCAGGTAACCTTTCCTCAGAGTGAGCTCCATTTGCTGCTACCCTTTGTCACCTTCTACTCAACCAGTTCCTAACCCAGTTAGTCACTGTAGGGTGCCCTAGGCCTTGCACATCCCTGCATTGACTTTTGGAAATTGGAAATCATACTTTTAAATATTAAACCGTTAAAAGTGGAGGTTGATTTATTTATTATTACATTTGTACCCAGCGCTTTCCCACTTAAAGCAGGTTCAATGCAGTTTACATAATAATATGGATTACAGAGTATTGATAGAGAAAATATAGGTTAATAATAGCAGAATAATAAAAGAGATAGGTAGGTAAAGATGGGGAAGGGTGAGGGGAGTAGGAGAGGTATGAGCAAGAGATAGAGGAGCATTGGAGGAGGGGTAGAGGGGGCGGGAGGGGGATGGGACAGGGAAAAGTATAGGGGAAAAAAGTATTGATGGTTCTCTGAGTTTGTGTGGGTGTCATGATCTACTTTGCTTCGACTGTGGCAATCACCTACTTTGCTTAATGGTTACATTGGCCCTGACTAGGAAACAAATAATATTAAATCTCTCTGCCCCAAGCTCATGACTTTGTACCATCTCTCCTCCTGTTCACTTCCACTGTCCGGTTGATGTCCACCTGCTCTCAGTCATTCCTGAACTTATACTCACTGTCCCTGTTCTTTACACACTGTCCCATGCCTTGGACTTGAATAATAATAACTGCACTCTCCATAATCATATGTTGTTCTCCCTGCAGTCAGGCATACAAACTTGGCCCATTTTATACAGACATGAATGAAGACTAGATTTTGCCTTGCAGGAAGAGGGATGTGTCAGTCTCCCAGTTGGTTCAGAAATAAAGCTGATTAGAGCATGGCAAACCAAATTACCCAAGGGTCCAATTAGCCATGACTTGGGTGGGATCCAACTCTGGAAGAATAAAGGCATAAAAGTATCAGGTGCCAGGGAGATAAGGAGCCTGGTCTTCCTTAATTTGTTATTCTTTTACAAATGGGCATGCAGAGTTGGAGAGCTTACTCTTTGATCCTGGGCAGAATCTGTTTATCCAAACTGCAGGATGTCAGTCATGCCAGTTGTGTCAATCCATGTGTGGTCAGATCCTAACATACTTCAAGGGATAAGACCATGGGCAAGAGTCCCTTTATCTCCTGCTGTAAACCTGTCAGCTGGCCACCAGCTACAGACAAGCTCTGGAACAAGGGGACATTAACAATCATGTAGAACTTCTTATCAGCAGTTTCCTATCTCTGACAATATTATCTTCTCTCTTAATGACTTTACTCTTGTTGCTTTGTCTATATGCTCCACCTCCGCTGACACCCAGTGCTGTCTGATGTTTTAATGTGTTTTATGCTGACACTGTAAGTAACATACTAAGCCATAAAGTATATTTATATATATAGTTTTTTATACATAATGTATTATTTTCTAACTCCTCTTACTCTCTTACCTATCTATGGGGCCCTTTTACAAAGACACATTAGGCTCTACGCACGTGTAGTGTACGCCAAAATAAGACTACTGACAGGCTACTGCACCCCCTGGCGATAATTTCAGATCTGCTGCGTGCGCAAAATGCCAGGATGATTTATTTATTTATTTCAGCCCACACGCGGTGCTTCCGGCAGTAATTGGCAGTTGGTGTGCACTGACCGGTCATCGCACGTGTAGCGCATGAGCCCTTACCAGTAAATCAATGGGTGGTGTTAAGGGCTCAGGCCGGTTTTAGGCGCGCGCTGGTTTCAGTTTTACCGCATGCCCTCTTCCCATCCCATTTTTAAAAAAAGCCCTTTTTTGCCCGGCGCGTGCCCAAAACATGCGCCTACAGTACCGCAGGCCACTTTTTACCATGGCTTAGTAAAAGGACTCCCATATGTTCCATCTTTGCTTATACCCTATGCTGTCTATTAAAATGTGCTATTACATACTGTGTAGACGTGGTAAGTATTATACTATAGAAACAAAAACTGGGAAATTCCAAACCCTTTTAATGTAAATTCTACTACCCAAAGTTGGTTTGAAAAATAAATAGAATTCAGTGGTGTAACACCCTGTAACTCAATAATCCACAATCGGGATCATCTCTAGTAAATAAACAAGGAACCTCAGACCTCCTCATAGGGAACACACTGCCACATTAGCTTGGTCCACTATATGAATAGAGGAGTAGAGTACTATCACTGGTTCCAGTGAGGAAAAGAAAAGAAAAAAAGCCAACCGCAAAAACTCATACTTACATGAGAAAAACGGATGGCATAAAAACTCTCCTTCTCCTTCACTAACTACAGAGTTAAACTAGGTGAAACACCCCTCTTCTAACGTATCCCCCCCAAACCACTCATCAATTACTTAAAGCCTGACCCCTTAAACTAGTATTATACTATGCCATACTTTGTATTGTTATTTGAATATTTTTACTGCTGTAATTGCCTATTGCTTATGTTTGATTTATTCTTACTTCAAAAAGGCGGTAAATAAATCCTAATAAATAAATAAATATTCTTATTTGAATGCGTTTACTGGCTTCGGTTGTCTATTCCCTATGTTTGGCTTATTTTTGCTGTACATAGCCTTGAGTGAATTTATTCAAAACATTTATAAATAAATCCTAATGAGTAAGTAAATAGATAAATACTGCAGTTTCTAATCAAGAAGGTTTTAGCATGGACACAAAAATGTGAGAAATGTTTCACCAAGGAGGCTTTTGATGTTAATAAATCCCTCAAGAATGAAAGCAGAATTTCAGTTAGGGGTTAGTGGATGAGATTGTATTAAATAGATACATGTTCTGTGAATGAATTCATGTTTTAAATTGCATTAGGGATTAAATCTCATTTTTTTACAGCATGGATGCTTTTATCTTCCATGTGGATTTTATTTGTTACACTGGTGTGTCAATGTAATCATTGGGAAAGCAACTATTTTTTTGTTCTGACATTTATCTCGTTCACAATACTTTTGGGGCAGAGCTGTTTTGTGGTTTTTAACAATACAATTATATATTTAATTTGTTTGATGACAGTATAAGTATGCTAATAGGATTAGAGATCTATGATGCATTATGGGTAATTTTCATTTTTAATGCATCTTCATATTTTGTAGTTTCTATAGGATTTTGGATTGATCTTCATATAATATTTTCCTTCTTCATAAAAGCTACATCATTGATAAGTGATTCCTGTGAAATACACTGCATAATCACCTTAACATACACATAATTCCTGTTTGGTTGTGAGTATTATAATATATTATGTTTTATGTTTTACTATATTTAATGATGAACAAGTTTATGAATTTTCTTTTATGTTATCAACATTATGGAAAAGATGATAGATTATCCAGCTTATAATTGAAAAAGAAAAACGTCTATATTGCGACCCAAATCGGGAGATAGACGTTTATCTCACAAAAACAAATAAAGCGGTATAATTGAAAGCCGAATTTGGACGTTTTCAACTGCACTCCGTCGCGGATGCGGACAAAGTTGATGGGGGCGTGTCGAAGGCGTGGTGAAGGCGGAACTGGGGTGTGGTTATCGGGCGATCAGAGATGGGCGCCTTTCGCCGATAATGGAAGAAAAATATGCGTTTTTAGCGAGAATTTAGGGCACTTTTCCTGGACCCTGTTTTTCCACGAATAAGGCCCCAAAAAGTGCCCTAAATGACCAGATGACCACTGGAGGGAATCGGGGATGACCTCCCCTGACTCCCCCAGTGGTCACAAACCCCCTCCCACCACAAAATATGCCGTTTCACAACTTTTTATTTTCACCCTCAAATGTCATACCCACCTCCCTGGCAGCAGTATGCAGGTCACTGGAGCAGTTATTAGGGGGTGCAGTGGACTTCAGGCAGGTGGACCCAGGCCCACCCCCCCCTACCTGTTACAATTGTGCTGCTTAATACTTAGTCATCCAAACCCACTGTACCCACATGTAGGTGCCCCCCCTTCACCCCTTAGGGCTATAGTAATGGTGTAGACTTGTGGGCAGTGGGTTTTGAGGGGGATTTGGGGGGGCTCAGCACACAAGGGAAGGGTGTTATGCACCTGGGAGCTCTTTTACCTTTTTTTTTTGTTTTTGTAAAAGTGCCCCCTAGGGTGCCCGGTTGGTGTCCTGGCATGTGAGGGGGACCAGTGCACTACGAATCCTGGCCCCTCCCACGAACAAATGCCTTGGATTTATTCGTTTTTGACCTGGGCACTTTCATTTTCCATTATCACTGAAAAACAAAAACGCCCAGCTCACAAATTGTCGAATAAAACATGGACGTCTATTTTTTTCGAAAATACGGTTCGGTCCGCCCCTTCACGGACCCGTTCTCGGAGATAAACGCCCATGGAGATAGACGTTTTTGTTCAATTATGCCCCTCCACGGGACCCTTTTACTAAGCTGCATGGACATCCAAATCCCGATTTTATAAAATCAGGATATGGATGTCTAAAAGTGCAAATTGACCATATGGCAAGGGGGCATTGTTTTGGGCAGGACTAGGGAGGGGCCAAAATATGAAGGTCCAATTCTGATTTCAAAGGATGAACATCCATATTTGGACCTGGTGCTTGGCATGTCCAGGTTACAGAAAGGTGCTCCAATTGAGCAGTTTTCTACTGAAGGGTTTAAAGGAAGTCAGCCTGGGTATTTTTCTGTCCCTGGAGGGCTCACCATTTATAAAGAAAAGAAAATTATAAAGAGCTGTAGTGAGATTTGAGCCAGCATCCTCCAGCTCTCTGCCCTGATTTTCAGCTAACTGCATTAACCAGTAGGCTGTTCCTCCATATGGCCATGTCATAATATAAATGATCCTATGCTGCCACAAAGATGTCCATGTCTCTTGTTTTGCCCTGTTCATAATTTGAATGTTTCAGTTTGTAAAATAGATGTTTATGCTGGATGTTGCCAGCACTTGGACATCTATTTCTCATGTATTTTAGAACAGGCTGTATTGTTGGCTGATCCTCTTCTAAATATATATGAGAAATGGATGTCTATATCTGAAGTACAGATTTGGATGTCCATGTTTTTGAGTTGGTTATCCTTTCTACACTACTGCTCATTCTGTCATTCCCTGTTCCTCCTCCTTTCTTTATTCCCGTCTTTCTACATTCTCCTCTTGGATTTCCTTTCTCTTCAAAATCCAGGGTCCTCTCTCTCACCCCATTCCCCAAACTCTCCTCCTTCCTCTCATCATGGGTCTTTTGATCCTCTCCCTCGCCTTAATAACCAGTCTTTTTTCCCCCTCCCCTCAATTTCCATCTTCATTCCTTTCTCCTTCTATGTCCTCTCCAAACAGGGTACTCTTTGCTCTCACCTTTGACTCCATTCCTAGTGCCTCCATCCTTGATCCTCTCTCTCTCTCTGTCTCTGTCTCTGTCTCTGTCTCTGTCTCTCTCTCTCTCTCTCTTTCTCCTTCCTGCATCTCTTCCTCCATTACAATCTTTGCATAGATCAAAGGCTATCCTGTGTTTTCTCTCTTTGCCTTCCATTCTAGGTTCAGTCTTTCCTCTCCTTAATCCCCAGAAAGCTCTCATCATATCCCCTTCCTCATCCCTAGAAATCTCTTTCCACATTCCTTTGTACCCCATGTCAACTCCCTAAGAACTCTCACTGTGTCACCTCCACCTCTGAAAGACACTTTCTCACTGTATCCCATTCTCACCCTTGGACAGCTCTCCCAACCTCTTTTTTGCCCATAAAGGTTGCCTCACATTTCCCCCCCCCCCCCCCCCCCCACCCCGAAAGGCTCACCTGGCACTCCCTTCTTAAGTTTCTCCCCACATTCTTATCTCCCTTTCCCCTAAAAAAAAAACTGTCCTGATAATCCAACTTACTTGTCCAGACGTTTTGAACAACAGATCATATTTCTCTTCCCCCCCCCCCACCCCCCACACACAAAGCTTTTATCAGACCCTGTCCCTGACTCTCTGCATCCCCTTTTCTCTGCAGCCTGGTCTTGTCATTCTCCCCAGCAGGAAAAGTAGATTAAGCGTAGAGCCTGGTTTGTAGAAATCTTGGGACAAGTACTTAGGATCTGTAAGTGACAGAAAGGAATAGTAGATGACATTGATAGGCAGACTAAATAGGCCATATGGCCTTTATCTGCCTTCAATGTTTCTGTTTTACTCTTCTCTCCTGCCACTCCTCCTCTTACCCTTCCTTTCCCTGGCAGAAGCAGCAGACAAAGCACAGAGCCAGCGTTCTCCTTATCCTTCTCATTCTCCCCCACCCCACCCCCCACTTGGATCAAGTGGCACTTAACAGATCAGACTATCAACTTCCTATTTGCAGCAGGGGTGTAGCCAGACAACAGATTTTGGGTGGGCCTAGGCCAGAATTGGGTGGGCACCAAGTGTCCCCCCCCCCCCCCCCAAAAAAAAAAATTAAATCTCAGCTGGTGGGAAAACGGTTCTTTCCACCTTGGCAGCAGGAATGCATTGAAAACTGAGCATGCACAGGTGCCGGTGTTGTGGAGAGTAGCGTTTTTGTTACTACCAGGGGGAATTCTTCAGCTGGCGGAGCTTGGGATTCCCACCAGTTACCACTAAACGTGCTACTGTTGGGTGGGCCTGAGCCATAAATGGGTGGGCCCTGGCCCACCCAAGCCCACCTGTGGCTACGCCACTGATTTGCAGGGCCAGTTTCCCTGTATGAACCATGATACTGGGGTATGTAAGGATGTATGTAGATATCTGGGTGAGGTACATGAGCTGTTTACATCTAATACGATATGCCTGTTTGGGGAGGGGATGTGTAGTTGTTTAGATTTATCTCACACCTTTTTCTCTAGTAGTTTAAGGTGAGTTACATTTGAGTAAACTAGGTATTTTCCTGTCCCTAGAGGGCTTATAATCTAAATTTGAACCTAAGGTGATAGAAGGTTAACCCCCTAATTCTAGAAAGTTGCCATGCACACCGAAATTTGCAACTAGCATATACATTTGTGCATGCAAGTTATGGAATAAGGTCAGTTGTACTTGTAACATTTTAATAATGAGATGATAATTGGGCAGACTGGATGTACTATGCAGGTCTTCATCCGCCAACATTCACTATATTACTATTTTAGTTTGGGTTCTTGTGCTATAGCTTTAACCATTAGGCCACAGCTCCATCTTCTTCTTACATGCTCTGTATGCTATGATGGTACTAAAATGACTTCTTTACAACATAATTCTATCTCACAGATTAACCAACACACCCCTCTCCTTTTGGCTGAATATTTGTTTTTGAATGGTTCCATTGCGTTGAGATATTTCTGTACAATTTTACAAGCTAGCTGTACTTTGTCCTGATAAGTCGGAACCTAGTTATCCACAGATTCTGTGTTTTCTTCTATATTTTTGATTTGAAAATTCCATGGAAACCTTGAATTATAACCAAATAATAAAACTGAATGAATAACCAGTGGATGCATGTATATGATGCTTGTAAATGAAGGTTAGCTCTGGTAAATGTTCTTCCCTTCTTATTTCCTGATGAAACTATTTTAAGCATACCATGCATAGTTCTTGCATTGTTAACACTTTGCATTTCTTTGAGGGTGATTTGGGCTGGTTCTACAATTGTCAGATTATTGAGGACTCAACCTTTTGTCCTTAATCAAAATGATTTTGGGTAAATCATCCATAATGAAAAATCCAATTTTGTACTAATGTTTGTGCTGTAGTTTACACTGTTTGATTTCTTAGTGGAAAGGGTGAACCTTGTAAACATTTCTATCATAACAAATACTTTTTAAGTCTCATTTGAACTTGGTTCCAGCACTGTATAATCTACAGCCACAATTTCCAAAGAATAACATGACATTTAAACATCTCATAGGAACTTTCTCTCTTGGAAATCTTTGCCCAGTGCACAGTTTTTATGTGATTTAACCCACTCTTCAACATTTTAAGCCATTGTCAGCCACTAATAATATTCACAGGACTTCCAGAATCTACACCAAAATGGCTTCCATGTTTGTATATTGCTTAGGAAACTTTTTTTTGTAATGACAAATCAATGACAAATTTTTGTATCTTCTGATTATTCTTGGGATCTCTAATTTTCCAATACAGTACATTTTTTATTAATACCAGCCTCTCTTTTTGTTTCCACTATTTCCATTTGTTATTTATTTATTTATTCTTGTATCCCACTATTATCCAAAAACAAGTTTCGGTTCAATGTTGAAAAGACCAGGCTTCTGTTTTTAGATTTTTGTTTGCTTTTTTATGGCCACAAATACATCTTCAGTGTTTCATCTTTAGAAAGTATTTCACTTGGAACTTTCCCAGAAAATAAGCAGACAAAAGTGACATAATTTTCCCCCTCACAGTTCTTAGCTTGACAGATGGATCTTTGACGTTCTCTTTCCCTATTTTCCAAAAATATTTCCTGAATTATTTTGGAGTTCTCTCTTTAGAAAATCTATTTCTTTGTCAGCTGTTTCTTCCCCTAAAACAGAAGGAATTCTCTCCGCTAAGCTTCTGCGGATCCATTCCTTCTGAACAAGATTCCTTGGCATTTATCCCATGCATTTTTGAATTCCGTTACCGTTTTCCATCTCCATTCCTGAAAACCAACCCAAAACCCACTACCCCCAACTGTACATCACTACAGTAGCCTTTATGGGTGAAGAGGGCACCTATATGTGGGTACAGTGGGTTTCTGTTGAGTTTTGGAGGGCTCACAGTTTCTACCACAAGTGTAACAGTTAGGGGGTGGTATGAGCCTAGGTCCACCTGTCTGCAATGCACTGCACCCACCACTAGACTACTCTAGGGATGGCATGCTGCTCTAATAGACCTGAGTATTATATCTGAGGCTGGCATAGAGTCTGGTGAGTAATGTTTTTAATCACATTTTTTGGGGGGTGGGATGGGTCACTGACCACTAGGGGAGTAAGGGGAGGTCATGCCTGATTCCCTCCATTGGTCATCTGGTCATTTGGGGCACCTTTTTGTGCATATTCATTATAAAAACAGGTCTAGCTCAAAACATCTTAGTTTTAGTCCTGGATGGGTTTTTTTTTTCCATTATGGCTGAAAAACATCCTAAGTGTTAGGAACACCCAGTCCCATCCTTAAGACACTCCTGACACTCCCCCATGTGATATGAAATGTCCAAATGCAGATTTATGCCACTTTTTTTTGATGTTTTTCTCTTTTGAAAATGAGTCCATAATAACCCATCTTAACAGTAGCCCACATTGATAATTTCCTCCTTTAGTGTGGATTAATATATTTGTAACCCAACACCTATAGATTTTCTTGTCACAGTGGGCACAACTACCCTTGACCTCAGCAATGACTCTTTTCACACACAACCCAGTGTGAACTTGTCATTGGTCCACCAATATTCTTTTATAGTATTTAATCCCTTACAAAACTTCTTATATATTTTAAATATTTTTTATTTAAAAAGCTACTTAGCTTTATCAGCAGAGTGTCATATTGCTGGAGGTATGTGTCCTTCAGCAATATGACACTCTGCTGATAAAGCTAAGTAGCTTTAGTAAGGGATTAAAGATTATAAAGGAATATTGGTGGACCGCTGACAAGTTCATTGAACCACTGGTTTGTATCTCAGTGTGCAAAAGAGTCACTGCTGAGGTCAAGGGTAGTTGTGCCCATTGTCATCAAGTAAGTCTATAGGTGCTGGGTTTATTTTCTACTGATTTATATATTCCCACTTCAGGCACAGGCACAGGCAGCTCCTTATGACTCTGGACAAGTCACTTAACCCTCCATTGCCCCATGTAAGCCGCATTGAGCCTACCATGAGTGGGAAAGCGCGGGGTACAAATGTAACAAAAATAATTTACCCCCACTTTGAAATTTGTAGACAATTAAAGTTAATGTATTTTAAGGCACAATAGCAAACCAATTGCAAACTACACATCCTTATGCATCTCTACAAGGTCCTCAGTGAGGGGGATAGAGCATGCCAATTGAATTTTCCATCTTGAATTCTGGAGCCTACCACCAAATCTCTATTGCTTTGATTGATCCAAACTGCCTCAGATTTACCTGGATGCAATTTAAGCCTGTGGGCATCCAGCCAGTCAGTCACTGCATTCCAATATGCATTCAAATTAGATAAGGCTGCAACCTGATCTGGACCCACATGAGCAACTAACTGAATATCATCTATAAAACTATGACAACAAATATCAGATTTATCACTTATATGATGAATAGGTCCCCAGTGGAAACATGAGAGTGGCAGTGCAGCTGATCACACCTCTAGAGTGACACTAATAGCAATAAAGCAGGGCAGCGGGCACTGAACTAAAACAGCAGGATGGTCAGCAGTAAAATCTGGAGCAGTCATGGCAATAGGGATGTGCATTCTCTTCAATAACATAGGAAATATCAACAACATTTCCCATATCATTTGGGGTCTTTTTCTGCCAGAAACAACAGGAAAGAACCTGAAATGTATTTTCCACATCGTAAATAGTCCACACTGCTCACGAAGAATGTGCTCTCTTCCCCAATACTGTGTATGTGCGAATTGTGTGGGTGTGTGCACATATCAGGAAAGAGTGCACAATATCCCCCCCCCCCCCCCGATTCTATATAGCACGACTTAAGTTGTATGCGCAAATCAGACATATTCTGGATTTGTACATGCAACCAGGGGCGTAGCTATGTGGGGCCACGGGGGCCTGGGCCCCCATAGATTTGGCCCTGGCCCCCTGCCGATGACCCTCTCGACCCCCCTTCCACCACCAACCCACCGTCAACCTGCCATCACCGTCTGCTACCTTTGCTGGCGGGGGACCCCAACCCCTGCCAGCCGAGAGCCTCTTCTTCCTTCATTCTGTTTCTGAGTCTGACGTCCTGCACATACAACGTGCAGGACGTCAGACTCAGAAACAGAACGAAGGAAGAAGAGGACCTTGGCTGGCGGAGGTTGGGGTCCCCCGCCAGCAAAGGTAGGCGATGGCGACTACGGGGGAGGGTTGGCGGCGGGAGGAGGGTCGAGAGGGTTGTCAGCAGGGGGGGTCAAAGTTGTTGTTGTTGGCGGCGGCGGGGGGGGTGTCAGCAATGGCGGGAGGGGGTTGGCAGCGCCGGGGGGGGCTAAAATGTGCCCCCTCAACTCGGGCTCTGGACCCCCCTCCCGCAGAAGTCTGGCTACACCCCTGTATACAACTTAATTAGTTCACAAGTCAATCAGCGCTGTTAATTGCCAGATAACAAGCAATTAATGACACTAATTGGCATTGATTAGAATTCATGTGCACAACTGTTTAAGTGTACTCTGTAACATGATGCATCCTTCTATTATGCATCCTTCTATTATGTTATACTTAATTTCCTACTTTACATAACAAAATTCTGTGTTACCTATTACTATGTAAGCCACATTGAGCCTGCTTTTAGTGGGAAAGTGCGGGATACAAATATAATAAATAAATAAATTCTAAGTTGCCTAGTTGAAAAGGGGGTGTGGACATGGGTGTGGAATGGGTGGGTCATGGGCTTTTCTAAAATCTATGCACGTTGTTATAGAATACACCCGGTCCACCCCTAATTTAGGCATTAGCATTTACACCAAGTTTTACTTGGCGTTACTGCCTGTGACTAAATTTAGTCGTGCAGATGGGCGCTCAGTGTATTCTATAAACCACATGGAAATTTAGGCATACTTTAGAGAATACACCTAGGCGTATTTTTTTGGCACTGATTTTTTACAGCGCCATATATAGAATCTAGTCCTACGTACCAACAGTGCACGCTCCTTGCAAATAGTGTACACTCTGCCTAAAACAGTGCACACTGCTAGCAAAAATATGTTTTAAACCCCTGAACATAATATACTTTCAAGGTCTCCTCCCTCCCACCCTTCTACAATTTGATCAATAATCCGCCATTGTAGATCTGCAGTAGAATGATGATATATTAAATTACAAAGAGCAATATTGGATATTTACTCTGGATACGATTGAGCCTTCTGGACTAAATCGAGAAATTGATTGGCAGACTCTTATATGAATGATATACAATGAGAGCTGAGCTTCTGTGATTATTTTGACTTTTGAATTTCTATCAGCTGGCGGTCTGGGAGGTTGGGAGTGACGTTATACGTTGGTATACGTTAGTTTACGTCAGTATACGCTACCGGATATATAATCCGTAGAAAGCTTATGTCGGCCATCCCTGATGGAGACAGTTTGACAATAGCGTGGTGAGTAAAGCTTAACTGCAGGTCAAAACATAGTGCTATATATAAATATATATATATTGATTATAAATTTTTTTATATATAGGAGACTACCTTGAAACAGCGTTTTATAACACGAAACATGGATCTGTGTCGGTGTGACATCTGGTCTCCAGTCTTTGAAAATAAAAATAAGTGAATACCGGATATGGGAAAATCGGATAAGCTAAGTACCTGAAAATATTGTTTAACTTGGTGAAACTTTTGGATACATTAACTGAAAATAGAGATAAATGATTTAAAAAGAAAAAAAGATATATATATAAAAAAATATGGAAGGATCAATGAAGATTGCGCTACGCCCCTTCTAGACATATGCTAGGCTCATTTAGCCTTATTAGGGGAAGGTGCGCTGATCTGAGAGATCCATTTACAAAAATATCTATATATAAAAAATATCTATATAGATAAATACTGTGGTTTTGAACTCAGTAAGCTATGATAAAGGTATGTTGGAAATAGACCGAAGTAGAGCACTTTTTTTGGTTATCAGGAAGAAGTAGGCATGTAGCATTTTGCCTATTCCAGATGCCACTGATAAAATACATATAGTAGCCAGCTATGCCTGCAGCTGGGCATAGCGCTGATTATAAACACTGGGGATAATCCCTCTGGAAGCCACTTGTTAATTGGAGGTTAAGAGATGCAGTAGCTTCTTAAACCCTACATTCTCACCACCTGCATAAGTTGTCTATACAGGGCAATTATTTCCTTGATGCGCAGTGTCACTGCCTTTGTTGATATTAAATTCATGTAATGCCTTCATTTATACTCCACCATGATCACAGGGTTCAGAGTTGATTACAATAAAATAAAACAAAATGCAATTGCACCAGTAAGAGCATAATCTTTTCTCTATAACCCTAAACCTTTCCCATACTATTTCTTAGGACATTTAAGAATACATGTGCTGCACTGCTGCCTTCCCTCAGGATAGTCATGCCTAGCATCATTCCATCTCCACTGTGGTTCCGTGGTTAAATAGATATCAGAGCAACTCACATGCCACCTCATGGGTGAAAAGGCTGGGGGCTCAGCTTGGGAAACAGATTTCTTCCATTTGGAGCTTTCCTACTGTTGCTACTTGCAGTGCAAGATGGAGGTGCCAGCCTAGAATCAGCATCCTCCATTGATCCTAGCTTTAAAAGGCGCTGCTTCTGCAACATGCCCTTGTTTGAAAGATGGCTATTAGCTTTTCTGTACTAATGGTCTTCCAACAGTACGTGCATTCAGCATAATGCAGATCCTCTCTTCTTTCTTGGGGGCTGCTGCTACTACTGAGCCTGTGGCTGAGGGGGGAGCAGATGAAAGGCCAAGGGCATTGTTCACACTCTCCACTACCTCCTCTACCTATGGGATGTTCTTGGCCCTGGCAGTGTTATTTCCTACTTCCTCACCACTTATCATGCCAACAACTAGATTTTCCACAAACCTTCACAGTTACCAAAATTTCAATATGTAATTACTGGAAATCTATCAGAGGAAGTTTCATCAGATTCTATATCTGCCATAACCATCTCTAAATATTTGTCAACATGGAATACAGTGCACCTGCTATTCTGCTCTGTTTGACTTACCTGCTGCTGCTGATCTCTTGCCTTCCCCACTCTCTACCCTGTACTGTCTCTGTTTGTTTCTCTGTAGAGAAAGGAGCAGCCAACTGGTCTTTCACATTTCCACTGGAAACTGATGCTCTTTGGTACAGACATTTTGGAGACCTGGGATTATGTGGTGAAGAAAGGGAGGCACAGAAAATTCAGAACTCATATTGATCTTCAGTCCCTTCCCTAATTTATTCTCCCTTCCATTCTCCACTTTTCCTTGTCCCCTCCTACTTCTGGTCCTCTTCATCCTGAAAGCAGCCAGTACTATGAAGAGAGAGCAAGAGACTATATATGTTCACAGGCCCTTCAGTTGCTGCTTCTGCCTGGTTTGCAGAGCACTTATGGGGAGGAGAGGAGAACAAAGAGGCATGTGTGGTCTCAAGTCTTTCCTCTAGTCCCTGGTGTTGCTTTGGTTTTGCTCATGCTCAATGCTCATGCTACCCTTCCAGGGAGACTGGCAGAGGAAAACTCAGCTGGATGTCTCTACACCCAGGAGAATAAGCAATGGGAGAATTCAGGAAGTGGGAGGGGAGGCAGGCAACCAAACAGTCTCCCAGAATATGCAGGAAACATAGACCACCCGCTAGTACCCAATATGAAGCAAAGTGTGCGGGGGGGGGGGGTGATGAGAAAGGAAATAAAGTTGCATTTCAAATGTCAGAATAAATGGTGTTTGTCTTATGGATTTTGAACGATTAAAAATGAAAGCCATCACCATGCATTGATACATCTGTCCTTGAGCTGCAGCAGAAATCTGACTTTGTAGTTCTTCAAGCTGGAGCAAATGTCAAGCCAGGACTGTGCAGGGGATTAAAACCAAGCTTTGTGAAATAGCTGGAAAGTTACTTATGTTGAAACTGAAGAACAGCAGATAACCTATTCAATAAGGCATACCACAACGATCCATCCTAAACACCAGACAACGAATCTTATACCAGAACTGGACTTAACCTAACTCTCTATACCTGACTGCTTCATCTACTTTGTCACTGATGAACTTTAATGCAATACCACTTTATTTCTCATTCTGAAAATGAATTCTCTATACTTAACTGCTTAATCTACGCTGTTACTTATGAACTTTAACGCAATACCTATTTGTATTTCTTCATGCCCGAGATGGCGATCGCCATTACGGAATAATGTAAGCCACATTGAGCCTGGAATAGGTGGGAAAATGTGGGATACAAATGCTACAAATAAATAAATAAACTTAAGATGTGCTCTGCTGGGTAGAACCAATGCTTCATCAAGTCCAGCTTCCGGTCTCCAACAGTGGTCAGACTAGGTCTTCAGAAAGTATTCCAGTAAACCCTAATAGAAAAGTCCATTCCTTGGAGTCAGACATGGAGGCAACCTATAACTAAAATAGACAGATCCCCATGACATCAGTAGATAACATCTCTGCATGTCCAGCACCAAACCCTACATGTCCCCTATAACCTTTCCTTATCCCAAAGTGATAATGAAGCCTGCCCTTCTTTTAACAGACGTGTAACACCTCATTCAAACCCAAATGTACTTGAAAGAACAAGATGCTTCCTTTGCACAAGGAAACAAATGATGATTAATGTGCTAGTTGTAATTAATCTACAGTGACAGATTAGTGCTGCAGCTCTGTCTCCTCTCTTGCAGGAGCTTGCTCTGATAGGACAGGTGGTGCGAAGGGACACAGAATTCAATTTGCTCCTCATTTGCATACATATGACAACCATCTGCGCTAATAGTACTGCAATGTCTCTATTAGACACTGTTCTGGGTATGCAGACTGATTGCACTCTGCACCAATTAAGCTTTTAAGTGGGGATGCTTAAAACGTAAATATTTGTACAGGGAAGGGAATGGTTCAGTGAGTCATAAAATATTCCTCTTTGTTTTTCTCTTGCCTTGAAGATTGACTCCATTCCAAGTCATTCACCAATAGCCCCTTATACTTCAGGATGTTCTCTTAGGGATTCTTTTAAAATACCTTTTCTCATTGTCCCTAGTCTTTAGGAGACAAGGAGGGGACACAAAAAGAGAGCACCGTTTAATTAAATCTTTTTTTTTTTTTCATTGGGTGGTCTCCTATCAGTTTCCAAGACAATTCCCCTCCTTTCCAGCAGATTTTGCAGAGAAACTTTCTTTGAAAAAAATCTGTTCATTGTGAAATAATTAAGAATTAATAAAGAGACAGTCTGGGTTTTAGTGTGTTCAATAAGTAATGAAGGACAGAGGTAGGCAGAAATTATTTTACTGATTAGTGATGCTCAGGGTGGTTCAAAGCTTTTTGTTCTCTGCCCACCAGCACAACATGCTGCTGCTGCCTCAGTACATTTTTAATATAAGGGAAGTTAACTAGGGAGGAAGGTCTCGTATCCAGTTAACTCACACTGATCAGGTCACTGTTCGGAAAACAGGATACTGGGCTAGATGGACCATTGGTCTTACCCAGTATGGCTACTCTTACGTTCTTATGTTCTAATATCTGCTCAGACAACCTTGGAACTATTTGGTTAGTGTTGGAGGGCCAGGGGCAGAGCCAAGTTGGCAGAGCCAAGAAGGAGTGGAGGAGTGGCCTAGTGGTTAGGGTGGTGGACTTTGGTCCTGAGGAACTGAGTTCAATTCCCACTTCAGGCACAGGCAGCTCCTTGTGACTCTGGGCAAGTCACTTAACCCTCCATTGAGCCTGCCATGAGTGGGAAAGCACGGGGTACAAATGTAACAAAAAAACCCAATATTCACCGATGGGTACCCGGATAACTACCGATTAGGACAGAGAAAAGGCCATCTTAAGTTAACTGGATGGGGAGTTATCTGGGTATTACTGCTGAATATCAATAGCACCTGGATAAATCCCAGCAGTCACCTGATACCCAGATATTCAGCACCACTACCTGGGATTCAGCCTGTTGCTGAATGGGTATAGGAAAGCCAGCAGTGGTCAGCATTAAAAAAGAAAATCTGACTGCTGCACCCCTAAGAGTTTTGGGGCATTAAAGAATTTTGAAATGAAAAGGAGTAGTTCAGATTTTGATGCTCTCAGGGCACCCAAGTGATACTAAGTCATCAGTGAGCTTATTTTCTGTTTTGAATTTACTGTCCAGGAAAGTCCAATTTTTAAAATCCTCCTTCTCAAACAGATCTGAATCCTGCAAAGAGACCTCTCTCTACCGTTGACTGTCTGGTCCCAGCTCACTTTGGAAGAAGAGAGTGAGAAAGAAGAGAGAAATAGGGGTGACATCATAGGGATGTAGAAGCAGAAAAACTAACATAGTCCGAGCTGAAGAGAGAAAAGGAGAGACCAACAAACAAAAGGAAAAGAAATGCTAGTGGGAAAAGGGAGAGAAGCTGGAAATCAGGCAGAGAAGAGTAAAAGGAAATAAATCCTTGGGGGAGACACTTAAGGTCCCTTTTATAAAGTGGTGGTAGAGCTACCGCTACTTTGCAGTATGCCAAATCGGCAGTGGCGATCCTTGCTGCGCACCCCCCCTCCCCACCGGGTGCAGCGGTGTCCATCCTCCCCAGGTGCAGCACGACACCCCCGGCACATCAGCGTATCACCCCCTCTAGCGTATCACCCAAGCACCCCTCCCCCCCCCCCCCCCCGGGTGCATTCTTACCTGCTGGGAGCATCCGCAAGGCTGTCGGTTCCACTGGATCCCTGCTCCCTCTGCCCCAGAACAGGAAGGAAGCAGAGGGAGCAGGGAACCAGCGGAGCCGACAACCACAAGGCTGCTCTCTGCAACCCTCCAGCAGTGTGCACCCGGGGCGGACCGCCCCCACCGCCCCACCCTTGGTACGCCACTGCAAATCGGGACTACCGCTGGGCTACTACAGGAGCCTGGCAGTAGTTCCCACCCCCAGTGCATGCCATTTCTGGTGCTACAAAAATATTTTGTATTTTTGCAGAGCTGGGACTTACCCGGCAGTAATTAGGCAGCGCTTTGAGCTGCCCGGTTACCACTGGGTTAGCACAGGAGCCTTTACCATCACCTAAATCGGTGGCGGTAAGGACTTCCCCCAGAAATGGCCACACGCCAGTCCCTGTGATTAATGCACAGTCATTTCCTTTTTTTTTTTTTTAAACCCAGACTTTTACCTGCTGAGGTAAAAGGGGGCCTTGGCGTGCATCAAAATCATGTGCCGACACTATTGCAGGCCCCCTTTTACCGCAGCTTAGTAAAAGGGGCCTTTACTAAAAGGAGATTTTGAGTACATGAAAGAGAAGAGAAACATCCTGAAAGTAGAGAGTAAGGAGACAAGGTAAAGAGTAAGGAGTAAGGTTTGAGAGAGGGAATGAGGAACTTAAGAGAGAGAGAAAAGGTCGTAAGGACCCGAAGGTGGCACAAGTCATAGAAGACAGAAAGACTGGGAACAGAGAAGCAGTGATGGGGGAAGGAGTGAGAGGAAACTGATAAACTGGGTTAGACAGAGAGAGAGAGTGGTTTGGTAGAGAAGGTCCCACCCGTAATTCAGTGCTCTAAGCACTACATCTCTTCATGCAATGTTTGCCGTTCCACTTCTGTACACAAAGCCTGCAGCATCCACAAAGGATTCTCTGTTTTCATTTGTAATTGTACTAAACAGAGTAGCTCCTACAAAAGGGGTAATAGGGGTAATTATGGAGAGGGCAGATTGGTTTTTGTTCCCCTGTCAGCTGTAACATGAACCTTAAACCCTGCTTCAACAGGACATGCTGGAGGAAAGGGCTCTCCATGTATTGCAAGAGAAAGTAATTATCTTGTCTCAAGGTTTCAGGGCTTGTCCACCTTTTGAAACCGGGGTCCATTGCATCACATTAAACTGGATCCCATCACAAATCCACACCAAGGGCAGCATCAAGTTTCATAAAGAAATTGGAGCGGTTTTAGGTCCAGATAAGCTTTTAGAATTTTTTTTTATTGTGCAACTACCAGTCTCTCTCTCTCTCTCTCTCTCTCTCTCTCTCTCTCTCTCTCTCTCTCTCTCTCTCACACACACACACACATGCAACACAGAACTTCAGCTGTCTTTCTTTCTTTATCCAAATAATACATCTAATACTCAGTTTTATCAAATCAAAATTTACTAAAGAAATGTATAATAATGAATACAACTATTCCTAGAAAACTCCAGGTGTATTCTCTCCTCCTAAAGAAATAGGGCAGGATGAGCTCACAGGTGAGCATCATAGCAAGTTCAACTTATCAAAATTAGTTTAATTTGCTGAACTCTTGGCAGACAAATCCAAAACAAACCAGCCCAAGGGATCTGATGTCCTACCTAGGCAAACCTTCAGTTGTATGCCCCCTCCTCTAGGGGCAACCTAGGACCCTCCTCCCTGCCCACCATGGTCCAGCATCCCCCTTTCCCTTCTCTACCCCATCCCCCTAGTCCAAGATCTCCCCTTCCCTTCCCTTCCCTTCCCCCACCCCAGGTAGCCAGCAAGTCTCTTTCTCCTCCCTACTGCCCCACAAATGACTAGGAACCCAACATTCCCCTCCCTCTCTTCCCTCACTAAGTGGTGAGTATCTTATCTCCCTTTCCCTTCCCCCACCCCAATGAGAACGATCTCCTTCCTCTTCCTTTCCAGGCCTCCTTCACTGCTTTCTCTTTCCATGTTGAAAATGTTCTTGTTTTTTATTTATTTATTTATTTATTACATTTGTATCCCACATTTTCCCACCTATTTGCAGGCTCAATGTGGCTTACAGAGTTTGGTTATGACATAATCGTTCCATGATATCAGATACAATTAGTGATGTACAAAGATTGAGTAAGGGAAGAGAGAAGGAAGGTGTTAGGCAGGATAGAAGGTGGACTTTAATGATTGGGTGGATTGGTGAGGTAGTTGTGTAAGGCTACGGGTTCTCTTTGTAGGCCTTGTTGAAGAGATGTGTCTTCAAAGATTTGCGGAAGTTAGTTATTTCATCGATCCTTTCAGGGCTGTAGGTAATGCATTCCACAACTGCGTGCTCATGTAAGAAAAGGTGGTGGCGTGTATCAGCTTGTATTTCAGTCCTTTATAGCCTGGGAAGTGCAGATTGAGAAATTTGCGGGATGCCTTTTTGGCTTGAGTTCCAGAGAAACAGGGACTCCTGTTGGATTTCTGAGGATAAGCTTTTCCACACCTCCTGTCTATGTTTTGGCACTCTCTCTACTAGTTTTATCAGAGTCACCTCAGTGATCTAGAAGCACTTGGAAGTTAATCCTTTCACTGCTGGCAGAGGCAGAGCAAGTTCAGCAAATTCCTATGAGTGACTTTACTATGGTCTGAATGAATCCAATTAGGTTTTGCCATTAGCTGCCTGCAGGATTTGCGTGTGTCCCACAGCAAGCAACAATGTCTCTGTTTCAGGTTTTATTTCATTTAAAAAAAAGAAAACTCCAAAGCTTAACAAGGTTAATACTTAGTTCTTTATCAGTTCACTGGAACCTCTTTTAGTTGAGAGCCTCACAGTGGCATGACATTTAGCATGTGCTAATTCCTGTATTAACTGACAAACATGAATTGGGGTGGGAATGAGGCTGGAAATGGGTGAGGACTATACCTTACACTTAACATATGTATGGTACATGATAACTGTTAATGTAGTAGTTAAGAACAGTTATTTCCACATCATAAGTACATAAGTATTGCCATACTGGGAAAGACCAAAGGTTCATCAAGCCCAGCATCCTGTTTCCAACAGTGGCCAATCCAGGTCACAAATACCTGGCAAAATCCCAGAAAAGTACAAAACATTTTATACCTCAATAGGTCCCATCAAGACATGACAGGAGCTCTTTGGCCCTGGAAGCTGGAAGCAGTAGAAGTAGGGGTGCCATGTGGCTCCAGAAAAAGGAGGACAGGTTGAGCCAGTCTGCGTTTTACTTCCATTCCTTTCAATGGAAGCAAAACCCAGACTGGATCAATGTGTCCTCCTTTTTTTGGAGCCATATGGTAACCCTAAGTAGAAGGACCTCTGAGCTGGAATTGTGCCCTCTGTCCTCCCCCCCCCCCCCCCCCCCCCCACCATCCACTTCCCACCCAATGTGTGTTGAGTGCTAAATGTGAGCATTTTGAGATGTCACTATATATATATATATATATATAGTGCTAAATGTGAGCATTTTGAGATGTCACTATATATATATATATATATATATATATATATATATATATATATATATATATATATATATATATATATATATATATATATAAGTAAGTAAGGGAAAGGTTTTTTAAGATCAGGAGTCTCAAACTCTGGTCCTCAAGGACTGCAGAAATGGTATTTAATGCTGACAAATCATAGGAAGAAAAAAAAATCTCTGAACCTGGAAGATGTAATAGGGTAAACTAACAAACTAAGAAATAGGAAATTACCTGGGCCAGATGGCATATATCCCAGAGTACTGAAAGAACTAAAAAATGAAATTGCAGATATATTATTAGTAAGGTGTCACCTCTTATCAAATTTGTCTACGGTGCCTGAAGATTGGAAGGTGGGCATGTTGTAGGTGAGGTTATAACACATAAGTACATAAGTAATGCCATACTTAGAAAAGACCAAAGGTCCATTGAGCCCAGCATCCTGTCCCCGACAGCGGCCAATCCAGGTCAAGGGCACCTGGCAAGCTACCCAAACGTACAAACATTTTATACAAGTTATTCCCGAAATTGTGGATTTTTCCCAAGTCCATTTAGTAGCAGTCTATCGACTTGTCCTTTAGGAAACCGTCCAACCCCTTTTTAAACTCTGCCAAGCTAACTGCCTTCACTACGTTGTCCGGCAATGAATTCCAGAGTTTAATTATGCGTTGGGTGTAAATCATCACACTAACCATTCAAAAAAGTAGATAAACCTACCTAGGTTGGCATATTGAATAGTGGAACCAATATTCAAAAGCATTCATGCAGAGAGTAGCAGCCGCTATTGGGATAAGTGCCCCATCTGGGCTGTAGTTGTGAATGGTGCCACTGAAAACTCCTACAGTACAGACCATCTTGACACTACCTGGATTGTACTGAGGAAGAGAGTGTGGGAGTTCTGTCTAATGTTATGGATAGTTGGTGATATTCACTCACTAAGGAGGGGGGAGGGGGAGAGAATTCAATAAATGGCACCCAAAGTTAGGCACCTGGATGATCCGTGCTAAGAAATTATTCTGTAAAAGGTGCTATACACAGAATAACCTTTATAGAATACTAGCTTAGCATGTATTTGGCATCTAAGTTTGGGCACAATTATTTATGTCTGCCAAAAGCTAACTCACACCCAACTAATGGCAGTTTGACATGTAAATGAAAGTACTCTATAACATTCGATTTTTCAGACCACGGAACATAGATGGGCTGTCTCCCGTGGTCCGTGCTGAACCCAGATATTCAATGCTGGGTTGTTTCCGGTGACCGGCATTGGATGTCCAGTTTAGCTTTAGCCAGTCCAACTTTAACCAGCAAAGATGATATTCAGTACTGGCCGGTTAAAGTCAAACAGGTCAAAGTTATTCCACCTATTGTGGTAACCAAATATGGCCGCCAAACTTGGCTGGTTTGACTTTTAAAATCGGCAGATATCTGGTTATATCGCACGATATAACCAGCTATTTTTAAGCCGCTAACTGGCAATATTCAGCGCTGGATAGTTGGCTATCTGGGACTGAATATCACTGGATAGCCGCCTAAGTGCCGTTCTAGCGGCAATATCCTTCTGAATATCAGCCTCATTTTGCCTGATTTCTTGGATCGCCCCTGACCCCCCCCCCCCCCATGCCCCTCCCATGGCCATGCCCTCTTTGGAGTTGTGCGCTATGAAATTTAGGCACACATATTATAGAGTAGGGAAGATCCTCACATAACTTCTAATTACTGCCAATGAAGGGATCCTTTTACTAAGGTTCACTGAAAAATGGCTTGTGGTAGTATAGGTGTGGGTTCTGGGCACACGCTGATCCAGTTTTTAGTGCACCTGTAAAAAAGGCCCCTTTTTTGCCAAAAATGGACATGCAGCAAAATCAAAATTACCACGCATCCATTTTGGGTCTGAGACCTTACTGCCAGCCATTGACCTAGCAGTAAAGAATCCGAGCACTTGCGTCAAATACCACTTGGCGCGCGCCCATTACACGTGCCCAAAAATTAAAAAAATATTTTTCAGACACGCATATTGGACGATTTCCAAAAATGAAATTACCGCAAGAGCCACGCGGTAGTCGGGCGGTAACTCCATTTTGGCACGAGTAGATGCTTATGCGGCTTAGTAAAAGGGCCCCTAAGTGCTTAACTCTACTAATTGATTGTTAGTACCTAATTAGCTAATTAGTTTATGCACGGATCTGGGATCTGCACCAAAATGTAGTGCCTGTGGACGACCTGTACAGTATCCGATGGTATGTCTATGGTTATGTAGATAAAGTTAAAACAGAAGAAAGGCTGTGTTAAATCTGCAAAGTTATCTGAATAGTGCCATTCACCACTGACTACATACATTCAGCGTCGTCACTTCTGCGGAGAGCAGCACTGAATATATTTGGACAATTTAATGATTTTGCCAGCATTTTTAACATTTACTGCCTGCTGCATTTGAATATTGATTGGATTGATTTTAGGAGCAGGGGCGTAGCCAGGCAACAGATTTTGGGTGGGCCTAGGCAAGAAGTGGGTGGGCACCAAGTGTTGTCCTTCCCCACCCCCACCAAAAAAATATCTCAGTTGGCAGGAAAACGCTTCTTTATGCGCTGAAAACTGAGCAAGTGCAGGTGCCAGTATCATGGAGAGTAGCATTTTCATTACCATCAGGGAGAAGTCTTCAGCTGGTGGAGCTTGGGATCCCTATCAGCTACCGCTAAACGTGTGCTACTGTTGGGTGGGCCTAAGTGGGTGGGCCCTGGCCCAACCAGACCTACCTGTGGCTACGCCACTGCTTAGGAGGTATGCTATACACAGTAAAAGAAGAAGAAACATAGCAAAACATCATGTCATGCTAAAATCTAGCTTGTAATATTCATTGCATTGAGGCAGGCGGCATTTCATGTGACAGTTTGGAGTTCGAATAACCCCTGAAATAGGCATTTAGTGTGCCACGACATGGCCAGCATCTGGTTTATTTTTCCAACTACAAGTACCATGTGGTTTTTCTGGCATTAACAAATGTCTTTTAATACATTTTGCATTTTAGATTAAGGGCCAGATGTGCAAAGGCTTTCCTCCATTCTGTGTCGACGTGAAAAATGCCATAGTACATCTGGCCCTAAAATTGATTATTTTGGAAATGATTATAATAAGTAGGTCATCGCTGCAATGCTACAGCACAGAACCACAGCTCTACATGATACCAGCTGGGAAAGAAACGTTCAAAAGCTATTTACCCAGATAAATACCAAGCTTTTTTATTTTAATTTATTTCAGTTTTTACATATGCCAAGAATATAATCTTGTAACAGGAATAAAGGGAATCGTGGAGGAGTGGTTAGAGTACCAGTCTTGCAATCTAGAGGTGGCTGGTTCAAATCCCACTGCTGTTCCTTGTGATCTTGGGCAAGTCACTTAACCCTCCATTGCCTCAGGTACAAACTTAGATTGTGAGCTCTCCTGGGACAGAGAAATATCCAGAATACCTGAATGTGACTCACCTTGAGCTACTACTGAAAAAGGTGTGAGCAAAATCCAAATAAATTATTTGAGATTCTGTTGCTACTGTCTGAAATTTTACATGGAATGTTGCTACTATTTGAGATTCTACATGGAATGCTCCTATAGTGGAGGAGCGGCCTAGTGGTTAGAGCACCAGTCTTGCCATACAGAGGTGGCTTGTTCAAATCCCACTGCTGCTCCTTGTGATCTTGGGCAAGTCACTTAACCCTCCATTGCCTCAGGTACAAACTTAGATTGTGAGCTCTCCTGAGACAGAGAAATAACCAGAGTACCTGAATGTAACTCACCTTGAGCTACTACTGAAAAAGGTGTGAGCAAAAGTAAATAAAATTAAAGAAAGATAAACAATAACTATATCCTCTTCTAAATCTAGTCCCCAAACTTAGGGCCCATTTTACAAAGCAGCAGTAAAGGAAGTACCGCAGGTCTACCACAGCAGCCCGGCAGTAGTTCCCACCTCCAGCACGCATCATATCCGGCACTACCAAAATATTTTTTATTTTTGTAGCGCAGGTGTGTACCCGGTGGTAATTTGGCAGTGCCGCATGCTGCCTGGTTACCGCCAAATTAGCGCAGGAGCCCTTACTGCCAGCATCAGATGGTGAGATTTGCATCAAAAGATGTCTAAAGTCACAAAATCTCATGAGACAAAATTTGTATATATTTTTTACTAAATAAACATGTTAATCCACTTTTTTTCTTTTATTAAGTACTTGTTCGAAAAAGTTTAACTGAAGAAGACTAAAAGCAGTGGCATAGCCACAGGTGGGCTTGGGTGGGCCAGGGCCCACTCATTTATAGCTCAGGCCCACCCAACAGTAGCACATGTTTAGTGGTAACTAGTGGGAATCCCAAGCTCCGCCAGCTGAAGATTTCCCTCTGATGGTAACAAAAACGCTACTCTCCACAACACCGGCACCTGCGCATGCTCAGTTTTCAATGCATTACTGCTGCCAAGGTGGAAAGAAATGTTTTCCCACCAGCTGAGATTTTTTTTTTGGAGGGGGGGAGAACACTTGGTGCCCACCCAATTCTTGCCTAGGCCCACCCAAAATCTGTTGTCTGGCTACGCCCCTGCTAAAGGGACCAATTAATGATAGAAATCATGTTTTGTCAGTTCTGCTTCAGGGAAAATGGTCACCTTAACAGCAATTTAACAATTCTTCACAGTGGCTGCTTACTTAATACTTCTAGCATTAAGCCATCTCTCCACTCTATACCACCACCGTGAAGAATGTGTGGAAACTAAAATCATAAAACTGTATCCGCACTGGTTTCATTTATTGTTTCATTTCGGAAAACAAATATCCAACCTGTCCTTCTTCAAACTCAGTACATCTGAGTCATGCAGGGCTGTCCTTGGTCTCTCAGCTGAACTTTACAAGGACTGGATAGGTAAAGCAATACATTTATTTCTGATTTCCGAAAGAGGTAAGGATCACAACAAGCTAGTGACGTTATCAGGGTTGATAAAATAATGGAAAACAATTTTTGAGGGAAAGGGGATGGCATTTGATATACTGCCTATCTGTAGGTACAACCAAAGCAGTTTATGTATTATATACAAGCATTTATTTTGTACCTGGGGCAATGCAGGGTTACGCAAGTTGCACAAAGCCGCAAGGAGCTGCAGTGGGGATCAAGCCCACTTCCCCTGTTACACAGCCCACTCTATGAATCATTGCCTTTCGTTTTTAATCTTTGGGCTGCTTTTTCTAAAACCAGGATAATAGTGGCTGATTTTTGCTTACACTTGTATATGCACTGAAGCAATATAGGAAAGGGAAGGGAAATGGGACTTGATATACTGCCTTTCTGAGGTTTTTGCAACTACATTCAAAGTAGTTTATTACATATATTCAGGTACTTCTTTTGTACCAGGGGCAATGGAGGGTTAGGTGACTTGCCCAGAGTCACAAGGAGCTGCAGTGGGAATTGAATTCAGTTCCCCAGGATCAAAGTCCACTGCACTAACCACTAGGCTACTCCTCCACTAGCAACATTCCATGTAGAAGCCTGCCCTTGCAGATCAGCAACGCGGCCGCGCAGGCTTCTGTTTCTGTGAGTCTGACGTCTTGCACGTACGTGCAGGACGTCAGACTCACAGAAACAGAAGCCTGCGCGGCCGCATTGCTGATCTGCAAGGGCAGGCTTCTACATGGAATGTTGCTAGTAGAATAGCAACATTCCATGTAGAATCTCAAATAGTAGCCAACATTCCGTGTAGAATCTTAGATAGTAGCATCATTCCATTTAGAATCTGAAATAGGGAAAGGGAAATAGGACTTGATATACCGCCTTTCTGAGGTTTCTGCAACTACGTTCAAAGCTGTTTACATATATTCAGGTACTTATTTTGTACCAGGGGCAATGGAGGGTTAAGTGACTTGCCCACAGTCACAAGGAGCTGCAGTGGGAATGAACTCAGTTCCCCAGGATCAAAGTCCACTGCACTAACCACTAGGCTACTCCTCTACTATATATAGTCCACTATATAAACTCAGCTGTACCTCAGGACAATAAACTAAACCTGTAGCTTAAGCCTGCACATCTTCCCTGTCGAAAGCTTTGTAAGCGGACAGTAGTGATTTTCATTTAACATTTTACCACCCCAGACATTTTCCTTTTAAAGATCAAAAGACAAATTTATCTCCTTTAAAGCCATTCCTTTGAGGCAAAATCCAAATATCTCCTGCTATTAGGCCTTGAGAGACCTCCTTGAATTGTGAGTAAAGTTCTCTCTGAGCTGTGCAGGAGAAAAACAGCAACAAACACTTAATGGAAGCACTTGGAGACAATGATATGAGTCACAATGAATGGACAGAAGAGCTCCACCTTGAAGAATACAGTCACTGTGTCATAAGAGTTTTCTCAAATGTGCTTTAAAATTGAGCCATCGAAAGGCTGAAATAGAATTGATTAATTTATAGAAAATTATGAAGGAAGAAGTTAGAGGTCCTGGTAGGGGAAATGACAGTGCATCCCCCCCCCCCCCCCCCCAGACTATTTTCAGCCTCTCTCTAAGGCTGTTTCCCACTTTCCAACTCAATGTTTCTCTCTTCCTGATTTCTTCCTACTACTACTACTACTTAACATTTCTAGAGCACTACTAGGGTTATGCAGCGCTGTACAAATTAACGAATAAGGACGGTCCATGCTCAGAAGAGCTTACAATCTAAAGGACGAAATGTAAAGTTGGGGTATATGAGATTTCCCCTGAATTAGCACCTACCTTTCCTAAGTCCCTTCTTTACTATTACAGTTTAAATTCTCAAGTGTGGCGTTAGCAACCTGCGGTTGATGTGCGTGCTGGCATGGCTTCAGGGGCAAAGTGGGCTACATGGAGGTTCAGGAATTGGCCTCCATTTACATGGCCAGAAGATGAGAGGAGACATGATAGAGGTCTATAAAATAATGAGTGGAGTGGAACAGGTAGATGTGAAGCGTCTGTTCACGCTTTCCAAAAATACTAGGACTAGGGGGCCGCTTTCCAAAAATACTAGGACTAGGGGGCATGCGATGAAACTACAGTGTAGCAAATTTAAAAGAAATCGGAGAAAACTTTTCTTCACCCAACACGTAATTAAACTCTGGAATTCGTTGCCGGAGAACGTGGTGAAGGCGGTTAGCTTGGCAGAGTTTAAAAAGGGGTTAGACGGTTTCCTAAAGGACATGTCCATAAACCACTACTAAATGGACTTGGGAAAAATCCACAATTCCAGGAATAACATGTATAGAATGTTTGTACGTTTGGGAAGCTTGCCAGGTGCCCTTGGCCTGGATTGGCCGCTGTCAGGGACAGGATGCTGGGCTCGATGGACCCTTGGTCTTTTCCCAGTGTGGCATTACTTATGTACTTATGAGAAGGGAGTCAGCAACACAGATCAGCATGGCATGCCCAGGCCATATCTGGGATGTCTGGATTAACCCCACAAAGGCAGGAGCACAGACACAATGGCAATAATAGAAGACAGGAAATGGAACAGTGATCCAGTTGTGCTGGGGGAGCTAGGGCTGAGGTTCTGCAGGGTAAGATAGGTTGGGGTGTGGTACAGCAGAGCAAAGGGCTGTTATACAGCATAGCTTGCAAATGTCTTTTAGATGTCAACTAGTCTTTATGTAGGGACCCTTTTACTAAAGTGTGCTAAAATTTGCAGTTAATGCATTTTAACATGGGATTTTACCACATGATAAATGCAAATATTAAGTGGCACTTTTGAAGGCTTTCCCAGGTTCCTTGTTTTGCACATGGTACCCGTAGAGAGTTAATGCATGACACCAGAGGCATAGCCACAGGTGGGCCCGGGTGCACATGGGCCCACTCACTTTGGACTCAGACCCACCTAGCAGCTCTGCTCCCTTGACAATGCATGCATAGGGGGAGTAAGCTGGGCTCCGGAGGCTCCCATGGTCTTGCATTTCCCTCCCTTCTTTCCTTAACAATCGGTTCTTGTGAAAGGGTTGTTGGCAGCAGCAGTGATTCTCACATGCTGCCTGCGGCTAACCCGGAAGTTTCCCCTCACTGCATCATGCCCCCACTTGATGCAACTTCCTGTTTTTTGCCTAGGGGAATGCAGCAGAGGGAAGGCTTTGGGGTTAGTTTTGGGCAGCATGTGGGAATCACTGCCGCTGACAGCAGTCCTTTCACTAGAGATGTTTGTGAAGGTAAATGGGGGGGGGGGGAGATTCAGATCAAGAATCAGACTGGCAGAGAAATGCATGGGGGTGGAGGGGAGGGGAAGGAAAGAAGGAAGGAAAGAGGCGCTGCATGTGGGGAGGGAAGAGAGAGAGGGCTAATTATTGGATATGGGAGAGGGATGGAAAGATGTTGCATGGGGTGAGGGGAAGAGAGAGGAAGAATTGCTGGACATGGAGTGGAGATGTTGCATGGGGTGGAAGGAAGAGATTCTGCATGGGTTGGGAGGACAGGGAGAATTGCTGGATATGGGGTAGAATGAGAGGGAGAGATGCTGCATGGGTTGGGAGCGAGGGAGAATTGTTGGATGTGGGGTGGGGTGGGAGGGAGGGAGAGATGCTGCACAGGGGGAAGAGGAGTGAGAGAGGGAGGAATATTAGACATGGGGTGCAGGTGGTGGAAGGGAGAGGGAGGGAGGAAGGAAGAGAGAAGTGCATGTAATTCAAAAGGAGGCATGGCCATTGATGGGTCAGGGATTTCACAAAAGGTGCATAGTGTTACAGGATAGCAGGTTTCAACTGTGCATGGAATTTGGCGCTCAAGGCTATTCAATAAAGAGTGCTCATCCTGGACCACCCTTTATAGAATAACATTGAGCGCCAATTGTTATCAGTGTCTTAATTTTCGGCACCATTTATAGAATTTCTCCCTAAGTGCTTATCACACTTTAGTTAAAGGGCCCCTTAGTTAAATTTCTACACAACCAAATCAGTGCAATGCGACAGGTAATAAATACACTGCATTTAAATAACAGTAAGCATCTACCTGCAGACATTATTCCAGTTCTCAAAGGGAAAATGCAAGCATTGTTTCCCTTTTGAAAAAGTACAGGTACATATGCTCTATAAGACAACATTTACCATTGTATGGCCCCGAAAGCTTTGACCCAAATTGTAATATGAATATTAGGCGATGCCCTAATGAGTATCCTTCTCAATGCATGAAAATAAAGCCTAGATCCTTCAATAATCCCCAGTATCCAACACCTTGCATTTTCACAAATTTGGTAAGATTTGTTGAAGGAACAATGGAGAAATATACAGAAGAATATGGGGTTGATGTGCACTAATCCCACCATTGGAAAATAGGTATAAGGTTTTGTTTTGGTGGAACCTAACTCCCTTAGAGTTAGATAGGGGTTTTGTAAACTGTTCTCTGCTATGCCAAAGAATGTGGGGGAAAGAGGTCAGTGTTACGTATCTAGTGGGGTTGCCCTAAAATAGCTACATTTTGGCAACAAATTCTACATCTTCTGAAGGATAAGTGCAGATCAAGGTCCAATGGGACCCTGAGTATGTAATATTGAATGCAACCAGGCTTGGGTAGCGGCAGGGAAGTATTAGCACAATACCTTTTGATTGCGACTGTGTGCTGTTTAGGGGCGGCCTGGAAAAACACTCAAACTCCATCACTGGAGGAGCAGGGAGGCAGATTACAGGAGGTCTACATAATGGGGGCACATGTGGCAGAGATGAGACAGAAACCATTGTTCTTGTAATGGGAAATTCTATGGAAACACTAGAGGGAATGCAAAGGGAGAGAAGGGAGGAGTGGCCTAGTGGTTAGGGTGGTGGACTTTGGTCCTGCAGAACTGAGATCAATTCCCACTTCAGGTACAGGCAGCTCCTTGTGACTCCTGGCAAATCACATAGCCCTCCATTGCCCTGTGTAAGCCACATTGAGCCTGCCATGAGTGGGAAAGTGCAGGAAGTGCAGGGTACAAATGTAACAAAAATAAAATCGATACTATTGGAGATTCTACATGGAATGTTGCTATTCCACTAGCAACATTCCATGTAGAAGCCTGCGCGGCCACATTGGTGATCTGCAAGGGCCGACTTCTACATGGAATGTTGCTAGTGGAATAGCAACATTCCATGTAGAATCTGAATAGTAGCAACAGTGGAGGAGTGGCCTAGTGGTTAGGGTGGTGGACTTTGGTCCTGAGGAACTGAGTTCAATTCCCACTTTAGGCACAGGCAGCTCCTTGTGACTCTGGGCAAGTCACTTAACCCTCCATTGCTCCGTGTAAGCCACATTGAGACTGCCATGAGTGGGAAAGCACAGTGTACAAATGTAACAAAAAAAAAAAATACCACACCTGTATCAAGCAACCAAATGCAAGAAAGTAAAGAGATTATTTTCCTTTCTAAGACCTCTGGGAAGCAACATAGTGAGGTGTTGCACCAGGGTGGGGTTGGTTATTCTTTCTCTTGTATAGTGGTGGGGTAGATAGGGGGAAACTTCAGGAATGCAAAGAGATGCTATTACATCTGTATTGAATAAAACTTTATTTTCCCTTAACTACTATATTCTGCTCTTCATCTTATTAGAAAAGCTAAAGGTGTCCTCCATTTTCTTTTCATTCCTCCTGTACCATCGTGAAGATACTTAACATTTCCAAAAACTCTAGAAACTGGTGAATACGTCTTTTGGGGTGAAAGGACATATGATCTGTTGCTTATTAACATAGCCTCTTTTCAAAAATACACAGATCTTCCACAAGCAAAGATAAATGACTCTTTAAACATATCACAGATTTGGAAGAAGAACTCAAACTTCAGCTCGTGCCTTGTATTTCTGGTAGAGTTACCCCTGGTCGGATGTTTGTGCCCTCAAAATCTTTTGCATCAAAATTCTAAAGCAATACCTAAGTCACAGTGCCTCTAGAGCTGTTTTTTGTTATACAACCTTTAAAAAAATGCTAGCTCTCAGATTTCAAATGCATTTATCATAATTTAAGAAACTACATTTTCCACAAAGATATTTGGCTTCTGACTTTCAGAAACAGTTTTAACAGCCAGCCATTGTATTGTCATAATGGAACAAACTCTCACATGTCAAATGACATCATAAGATTTATTCTTTGTTTCATTATCCATATTGGATTGCAGATAATTGAACTATGATGTCTTTTAGGATGTGACAGACTGTCTTCGGTGGGGCTTGGATTCATTGGACCATTAATGCTATTTGCAGAATCAAAACAGAATCTTAAAACTATGTTGAGATAAATGATCATTTATTAAAAAAAAGGTGTTCTAGTAAGGAAGAGATGCCTACCCTGATCCTTTCCTCTTTTACATAAATTGCATGTGGTGTGTGGCTGAACCTTGATAATCTCATCCATGGAATGTGTGCAGTTGTGTACTTCTAAACCAGAAGCAGCACTGCAGAATATTATGCAAGAAGGAAAGAACAGAGTGCAGTGTGGAACTCTGGTTTCCTAGGTTATCCCTTCATTTAAAAGAAGGTTACTGAATGGGTGTGGGGCGGGCTCAGCTGGTGCAATAATGAAGGGGCTAACCTTTTCCTGAGGTGATCCAATGAGGTCTAGACAGCCGGGGCAGCTGCCAGCTGGAGGTTTTTGTGGTTAGTCAGGTGCAGAATGCACTGTGAGGTGTCTGTGTTGCATGCACAAATCCTTTCCTGCAGCAGACATCCCCCTCCCCCCCCCCCCCCCCCCCCCCCCCCGGGCCGAAAAACATTATTCATTTTCTCCCAAATTCTATAAATAGCGCCCAAAGTTAGGTGTGAAGGTATAGAATAGGGCCAGTTATGCGTGTAAAATTAATAACTAATTGGCACTAAATTGATGAGAGATACCAATTATTTGCATTAACAAGCATTGCCGCTAATTGCCATTGTGCATGCAACAGACATACCTCTAGTTCATGAATAGTGCACCTAGGGTCCCTTTTACAAAGCGGCAGTAAACCCAAAGCAGGCTTACCACACGCTAATCTGGAGCCATCGTCAGCCCAACGTGGCGCCGATGGTAGTTCCAGCAGCAATGCACGCCATTTCCTGCACTGGGGAAAATAGGTCTGTAATTTGGTCTGGTAGTAATTGGGCAGCATCGTGGGCTACCTGGTTAATGCTGGGTTAGCACGGGAGCCCTTACTGCCACCTCAATCAGTGGCAGTAAGTGCTCCCCTTCACATGGCCACATGGTAAAAGCAATCGTACTGCGTGGTTATGGCTATTTTCAGCCTTTTTACCCGCTGCAGTAAAAAGGCTGCAGCACATGGCAAAAACAGCACCCGCAGCTTGATAAAAGGACCCCTAGCTTCTCTCATGCACAAATGTGGAAAGGACATTGGTTTGTTAGGGGTGTTCCAACTATTATTGCATGAACTTTATGGAATAGTTGTATTTACACACTGAAATACCACATTTAGGTGCCACCATTTCACAGATTTCATGTTGTGAATGAGGGACAGGGCCAGTAAAATTATCTATGAACTGTCATCTTGCCTTCCTGCTTTCTACTTTCAGTTTTCTTGCTGGAAGTGGCCATGATGCTGCTTTTTTATCATGAGTAAGTGATGTCTTTCAGTACACATCGTGTGGAAGGCCTTCGTGCAACCAAAAGTCTGCAAAATACTCAAAGCCCATGAGTGCATAGTTCCAGTGGCGTAGGAAGGGGGGCGGTGGGGTGGTCCGCCCCGGGTGCACGCCGCTGGGGGGTGTCGGCGCCTCGCTGCGCACCCCCCTGGGTGCAGCGCGGCGCACCCTCCCCCCTCCGGAGTGCACCCCCCTCTGAAAACATACCTGGAAGGCAGTGAGGGGCGGGCAGGAGAGCCAATCCGCCGAGTGCACTCCGCTGGGGGGTGTCGGCGCCTCGCTGGTTCCCTACTCTCTCTGCCCCGGAACAGGTTACCCCCAGGGGGGTGCGCAGCGAGGCGCCGACACCCCCCAGCGGCGTGCACCCGGGGCGGACCACCCCACCGCCCCCCTTCCTACGCCACTGGAACTATGCACTCATGGGCTTTGAGTATTTTGCAGACTTTGGTTGCACGAAGGCCTTCCACACGATGTGTACTGAAAGACATCACTTACTCATGATAAAAAAGCAGCATCATGGCCACTTCCAGCAAGAAAACTGAAAGTAGAAAGCAGGAAGGCAAGATGACAGTTCATAGATAATTTTACTGGCCCTGTCCCTCATTCACAACATGAAACCTGTTCCGGGGCAGAGAGAGTAGGGAACCAGCGAGGCGCCGACACCCCCCAGCGGCGTGCACTCGGCGGATTGGCTCTCCTGCCCGCCCCTCACTGCCTTCCAGGTATGTTTTCAGAGGGGGGTGCACTCCGGAGGGGGGAGGGTGCGCCGCGCTGCACCCAGGGGGGTGCGCAGCAGCGACCCGCCCCGGGTGGCAGTTGCCCTCGCGACGCCACTGCATAGTTCCAACATGCTACATGCATGTCACCTTTGCCTTCATAGAATGGTCTCCCAGAAAACCGGACACAGCAGTGAAGGAGAAAAACCCAAGAACTGCATTGATGATAGAGGTGTCAGTGTTATGTGATTGTTCTGTGAATTGTGTGGAAAGAGAGAAGAACCTTAATACCAAGCAATGCAGTCAGAGACCAAGAAAATGTGGCAGAAAGATACAGAAATAGTTCCCATTCTTTGGGTGCCACAGGCTTGATCAAAAAGAATTTCCAAGCATGCCTGGATAGGTTGCTTATACATGTTATGTCTTATGAACTCCAGAAGCAGGGCTGACCTTAAGCAAGGGCAACAGGGGCGGCTTCAAAGGGCCTTGTGCTTAACTGAGTCAACTGTGCAACTAGTGGCTGACCAAAAGTTAAAGTTTCTTTTCCTTTTCCATCTGTCTCCTTCTCTCTCCCTTGGTAATTGTCCTCCTCAGTAAGACAATCTATATTCCTCCCACCGCACTACCAGCCAGCCCTTACATCTCCTCCCTCTCACTCCCCCTCTGGTTTCACTCTTCTCTGATGGATAACGCCTTTTTATTACCTTTTTTGTGCATGTTCTTTGGGTGGGCCCTGCAGTAGCGCCAATTAAACTCTGGAATTCATTGCCGGAGAATGTGGTAAAGGCGGTTAGCTTAGCGGGGTTTTAAAAATGTTTGGACAGCTTCCTAAAGGAAAAGGCCATAGACCATAATTAAATAGCTACCTTAAGCACCCTTCTCCTTCTTCTTTCTATCCTCATCTAACCTCTGCACAATAATAAATGTATATGTCACCTTGCAATGACAATGTCATCAAAACTATGTAAGCCACATTGAGCCTGCAAATAGGTGGGATAATGTGGGATACAAATGCAATAAATAAATAAATGGACTTGGGGAAAATCCACTATTTCTGGGATAAGCAGTATAAAACATTTTGTACTTTTTTGGGATCTTGCCAGGTGTTTGTGACCTGGATTGGCCACTGTTGGAAACAAGATACTGGGTTTGATGGACCTTTGGTCTTTCCCAGTATGACAATACTTATGTACTTATACAACTTGAATAAATGAATAGATTCCCAACAATGTTAAGGCCCAGGTGGGGGGGGGGGGGGGGGGGGGTACACTAAACTGGTCTGCACAGTGCCCCACAATTGCTAAGGCTGGTCCTGTTCAGAAGAAAGCTCACTTTAGCATGATGCAAGTCTATAAGTACATAAGTAATGCCATACTGGGAAAAGACCAAGGGTCCATCGAGCCCAGCATCCTGTCCACGACAGTGGCCAATCCAGGCCAAGGGCACCTGGCAAGTTTCCCAAACGTACAAACATTCTATACATGTTATTCCTGGAATTGTGGATTTTTCCCAAGTCCATTTATTAGCGGTTTATGGACTTGTCCTTTAGGAAACCGTCCAACCCCTTTTTAAACTCTGCTAAGCTAACCGCCTTCACCACTTTCTCCGGCAACGAATTCCAGAGTTTAATTATAGAGAGTGTTAGCAGTAAATTAGGAGTGGAGGAGTGACCTAGTGATTAGAGCACCAGTCTTGAAATCCAGAGGTGGCCAGTTCAAATCCCACTGCTGCTCCTTGTGATCTTGGGCAAGTCACTTAACCCCTCTATCGCCTCAGGTATAAGCCTAGATTGTGAGCCCACCTAAGACCGAGAACTGTCCATTGTACCTGCATGTAACTCACCTTGAGCTACTACTGAAAAAGGTGTGAGCAAAATCCAAATAAATAAATTTGAGACTGAGAACCTATTCACATACAATAGTTTAGGAGTGAGGTTCATTACTGTCATAGTAATTGCAGAACTAACTCATTTGGAGATGCTTCCCAAGAGAAACCATGGGGCCAATATTCAGACCATGGAGCCCAGCTAACTCCCAAGATGAGCAATCAGCCTGGATATTCAATGCCAGGCCAGTAACCAGCATTGAATATCCAGTTTATTTTTAGCTGATTTAATGTTAACTGGCTAGGTTGATATTCGAAGATAACCGGTTTAACTTTAAACCGGCTACAGATATACCAGCATTTAAGTGGCCCAATGTGGTCGCTTACAATAACAGGACATGGATTGAATATTCAGGGATAGCCGGCTATATCGCACGATATAGCCGGTTATCTCCTAGGTGCTACTTGGGAAAATTCAGCGGGGAATAACCAGCTATCACCCGCTGAATATCGACCGATAGCTAGTTAAGTGCCATTTAACAGGACAGGTGCTGTTCTTGGCCAATTAAATGGTTTTGAATATCGGGGGGGGGGGGGGGGGGGGCATGACATTTTCATGTTGTGCTGGCCTCTCAGGCTTCCATGTGACAGAGGTTTTCTAATCAATGAAATTTTTTATTCCCAGTTATCAGACCATTATTGCATTCTTATCTCTGACCTTTTGTTTTACATGTCTTATTCGGGCACTTCTCTGTTCATGTGACCGCCATACATTTTGTATTAAAAAAACGTTTTCTTTACACAACGTCAAAACATATCTTCTGAAAACTTAGCAGACACAATGGAAGTTGAAGTGAAACATGGGACAGAGCCCTTGGTAAGAGATCAAGTGCTACATGTGTACATGGCAATGGCGTGCTGTGGAAGATGAAATATGCACTGTACATACTGAAGGGTATAGATTTCCCTGCAGAGATGCAGTATGTGAATAGCTGCCATGTGTCAGCTATGAAGAATGGATTATGTCAACCACATTTAACACCATAACCCATATATAGTCATAGGCACTAACAGATTGTGAGTACTCGCAGGTGTTTTCATTCATTTCAAGGAGACAGACTTTATCTACCCCACGACACCCAAGTAGATGGGCAAGTGAAACACAGAAAATAATGTCTGAACAATGTCAAGGTTGTATAACACACAGAAACAGCTTTAAGATTATTCTGGAAGCACACATTGGACTGCAGCCTTGTTTAGTCTTCAGAAGCAAAGGGCCACTGTCCTTTCATTTGTGATTTTAAACCACAGGGATGAACATTTTAAGTCCTCTACAGAGTTTAATGACATTTTTAAGCTTTAGAAAAGTTGTAGTTGCTAAAACAGTTACTTTAAATGCAGTGGTATGGGAAAAGAAACTGAAGGGGAAAGCAGTGGGAGAGGAAAGTAAAGTACCAATCCAGAAATCAGCTTTTGGATGGACACAACTGAATGACTGGTATAGAGTAGGTTTGTCTGCAGTGTCTACAACAAGGTGAGTTTTGGGTGGTGGTGTTCTGCAGTGGCATACGGAACTGAGAAACTTGGATATCCAACCTCAGCGGTCGGAATTTTTGAATGTCTGGATTCACTGGTGACCCACTATCTGGATGGTGGCAATATTAAGATCATTATACTGATATCACACAAAATAATTTTAGGACAGCTTTCTTGCTGTTCTAACTTTATCCATGGACTACTCTGGCACTACTACTACTTATCATTTCTAAAGCGCTACTAGACGTACACAGCGCTGTACACTTGAACATGAAGAGACAGTCCCTGCTCAACAGAGCTTACAATCTAATTAGAACAAACAGGACAAACAAGAGATAAGGGAATATTAAAGTGAGGATGATAAAATAAGGGTTCTGAACAAGTGAATAAGGGTTAAGAGCTAAAAGCTGCATCAAAAAAATAGTGAGCTTTTAGCTTAGATTTGAAGACTATCCAGATAGTCTATAAGGATAATCAGAGACACTGTTTACATAGTGCTGTTGAATATCCCTGGATAGCCCCAGCAAAGAGAAATATCCAGATAAATGCTGCATTTTTTCTTAGATATTTCCTTTTGAGTATTGGGCCCCAGATTCTAGTCCTATCTCCACCCATAACTCATTATCTTCAACTAGTCCTTTAACATCATTCTATGGCAGTTTTACTTCAAGTGGGTCAATATTCAAAAGCAATTACTGGATAACAGCACCTGGATAAGAGCTACTGACTGGGTTTTCCAGAGGCGCTATCCAAAAGAACATAAGAATAGCCATACTGGGTCATACCAATGGTCCATTCAGCCTGGTATCCTGTTTCCAACAGTGGCCAATCCAGGTCACAAGTACCTGGCAGAAATCCAAATAGAAGCATCATTCCATGTGACCAATCCCAGGGCAAGCAGTGGCTTCCCGATGTCTATCTCAATAGCAGACAAAGGACTTTTCTTCCAGGAACTTGTCCAAACCTTTTTTTTAAACAAAAATGCACTAACCGTTGTCATCCTCTGGCAACGAGATCCAAAGCTTAAATATTCATTGAGTGAAAAAAATATTTCACCCTATTTGTTTTAACAGTATTTCTATGTAACTTCATTGAGTGTCCCCTAGTCTTTGTTCGCCAAATAGCAGATGTTTCAAGGACGTACCCCCCCATGTTAACTGCATGCCATACATGCCGACAAAAATCTTCACTGTCGTCATTAAAAAAATCATTAAAAAATTACAGATAAGGACCAATGACGACTCTGGGTGCTCAAATATGTCATTAAAGTCTATTAGCAATTTGATCCTCATACTGAGGTCTGTAAAAAACAAAAAAATTGGTGTGCTATATATACAAGCTCAGAGTTATTACTGCATGAGACACGCCTAAAGTAGGGCATGCAATGGCCGACTTAAGCTCTATTCTGTAACGGCGATGTGCAACTGCCATTTTAGAATTGGCATTTAGCATCCATGGGGCCAATATTCAAAGAGATTTAAGCTGGCAAGAGCCTTTTCTGCATGCTTGAATCGCTTTCTCCCGCCTAAATGGGGATATTCAGGAGCACTTAACCGGATAGTGCCACTGAATATTATCTCTGACCACCCAAACAAAATGTGGGCAGCTTAGGGGTGGCACTGGGGAGGATCTCCAGGTTATGCGGGTGACAGCAACATTCAGTGCCGGCACCTGCCTAGCTAAGCGGCTTCATTTAGGACAACTCAAGAGACTTTGAATATTGGGCCAGCACCCGCATAACTTTTTTTTCTTTAAAAAAAAAGTCCACGATCCCCCTCCCACCCACCCCCAACAGTCCCCTCTTTCCCTCCCCCTCCCTCCAGCCCAAATCAAGACCCCCCTCGCACGCCCCCCCCCAAACTGTAAAGGGCTTACCTACATCGCTGGTGGTCCAGCGGGGACATTTTGGGCAGGAGCGCAGACCCCTCGTTCCTTCACCTTGCAGCACCTCTGTATAATGGCTTCCATGACCTCTCCGGGGAGCTCACTGTACTTTGTGTAGTACATCAAGTTGTCGTGAGAGGTTGCGGCAGCCATTTTACAGAGGTGCCACAAGGGCCAGGAGTGAGGGTGCTCTACTCCTGCCCCAAACAACACCACTGGACAACCAGGGATGTATGTAGGCCTGGGGGGGGGGGGGGCGGGGGTCTTGATGAGGGCTGGGGGAAGGAAAGAGGGGACATTGTCAGGGGGGTGGGAGGGGGATCGTGTTTTTTTGGTTGTTTTTTTTAGAAAAAATAAGTTTTGCAGGTGCCGGCCTGATATTCAGAGCTGGCACCTGCATAGCTAAGCAGCCTGGTTAGGACACTGCCAGCACCCGCATAACCTGGGGCTCCTCCCCAGTGCCACCCCCAGCGCCGCCCTTGACCTGCCCACTTTTGTTTGGGCGGTCTCTGGGGATATTCAGTGGTACTGTCCTGTTTTGTGCCACTGAATATCCCCAGTTAGGTGGCAGGAAGCTATCTAAGCTCCTCCAATACTTCTTTAAGGGGTATGTTTACTAAGGTGCGCAATTAGCATTTTTAACACTTGTTAATAGTTGATGCAAGTAAAACGCTAATACACCCATGTGAAATGTATAGGCGTGTCAGCGTTTAATGTGCCTTAACTTTAAAGGTGCATTAAAAACACTAATGTGCCTTAGTAAACATACCCCTAAATATATACAGAATTCTGGAAGACGTTCTTGTAGGTAATCGTGAGTCTTATTATTTTGCATTTCATGCACCATATATATTGTCTAAAACTACTTCTATTAGAATGTCCAAAGCAACTGTTAACATACAGATATCACGGAATGTTGCAATCAGTTAATTTACCCCGGACAGTTTGGTTTTTTATTTATATATATCTAATTAGAGAGCTGTTGTTTCCTCTGCCAAGTACCATGCTTAATACCAAGTAATGGTAAGTCCAAAGCACGGAAAAGCACAGCTGCCTAAATCAATTCATTTCCAGTTTACAAAAGAAACAACAACACAGGCTTTCCAGAATGCTCACACCAATAAGGAATTTTTTTCTTCTTTTAATACATCAGACATTTCCTGGAGGAAAGAGCTCGCTTGTTCATCTAATGCCACATTCTGATTTCTGTCAGATTAATTTTCATGCACTGCTATGACATTAATATCACTATTTAAGTTGTTGTAAACACCCATGTTCTTCAACAGCTGCCTTGTACTGCAAAACATTTTCCCAGGTGTGTGACTAGTTGAGGTTTGTGTTTGTTTGTAATCTTTATGTTCCTGGTTTAATTTAATTTGTTTATAAAGCAGCTCTGTGGACTATAAGATAAATGGCTTGCTACTCCCGTTGTGAAGTAGGTTTCTTGTCCATCTACATGCATGGTTGAATGATGAGCAGTAGGTTTTGGCAGGCTGTGAACTAGATCCCAGCAGTCTGTGATATGGCTCATCTTGAAGAAGGTTCTCAGTCTCTACCTCTGCCAACAATCTTCTCATGCCAGTAGCTGTGAACTAGATCCCAGCAGTCTGCGATATGGCTCATCTTGAAGAAGGTTCTCAGTCTCTACCTCTGCCAACAATCTTCTCATGCCAGTAGCAGGGACAAGGCAGTGATTTAACAAAGTGCTATTTTCCTCAGTAGGTGGGACTTCTGACCTCACTGCTTTAAGGATGCCAGTACAAAATGGATATGCCTTGCTGTGGCAGCACAGAAGAGGTGTCAGACAGTGCAATAATCTGTGAGAAATAGGGAAGGTGGTTTGCAAAGGGTTTAGACAATCAACTTTGTGAGTCAGCAATCTAATTCACTGTCTAATTTTATGCCTCTTCTTTCACTTTCAGGCCGATGCTCAGAACTCCCACGGTAAAGCCAGCAGCGCAGAACCCATACCGCCGGAACAGCGTAGAAAACTAGCCCGCCAATGCTCAAAGGAAATGGTATTCAAAATTATAAGCACATAAGAGTAGCCACACTGGATCAAAGCAATGGTCCATCTAGCCCAGTATCCTGTTTTCCAAATAGTGGCCAAGCCAGATCACAAGTACCTGGCAGAAACCCAAATATTAGCAACATTCCATGTAGAATCCCTAAGATTAGCAAGATTCCGGAATCCCAAAGTGTAGCAACATTCCATGTAGAACCCTTAAGAATCTACCTCATAACTACCAAAATTCCACCTGAGCGCTATTCTGTAAATAACCACTTAACTAACACAGCACATATGTGCAAGGGGTGTGTGTACAATACTGTATTAAGAACATAAGAATTGCCATACTGGGACAGACCAAAGGTCCATCAAGCCCAGTATCCTGTTTCCAACAGTGGCCAATCTTGCCAGGTCACAAGTTCCTGGCAAGATCCCAAAACAGTACAATACATTTTATGCTGCTTATCCTAGAAATAAGCAGTGGATTTTCCACAAGTCCATCTTAATAATGGCTTTTGGACTTTTCTTTTAGGAAGGTAGCCAAACCTTTTTTTAAACCCTGCTAACTGCTTTTACCACAGTCTCTGGCAACAAATTCCAGAGTTTAATTACACGTTGAGTGAAGAAATATTTTCTCCAATATATTTTAAATTTACTACTTTGTAGCTTCATTTCGTGCCTCCTAGTCCTAGTGTTTTTGGAAAGAGTAAACAAGTGACTCATATCTACCCATTCCACTCATTATTTTATAGACCTCTATCATATCTCCCCTCAGCCGTCTTTTCTCCAAGCTGAAGAACCCTAGCCATTTCAGCCCTTCCTCACAGGGAAGTTGTCCCATCCCCTTTATCATATCGTCGCCCGTTTCTGTACCTTTTCTAATTCCACTATATCTTTTTTTGAGATATGGTGACCAGAACTGCACACAGTATTCGAGGTGTGGTTGCACCAGGGAGTGATACAAAGGCATTATAACATCTTCATTTTTGTTTTCCATTCCTTTCCTAATAATACCTAACATTCTATTTGCTTTCATCGCCACTGCCGCACACTGAGCAGAGGGTTCCAACTGATCATCAACGATGACCCTTTCCTGGTCGGTGACTCCTAATGTGGAACCTTGCATCACATAGCTATAGTTCAGGTTCCTCTTTCCCACATGCATCATTTTGCATTTGCTCACATTAAACGTTGGGAGGCGGGGATAGTGCTGGGCAGACTTATATGGTCTGTGCCAGAGCCGGTGGTTGGGAGGCGGGGCTGGTGGTTGGGAGGCGGGGATAGTGCTGGGCAGACTTATATGGTCTGTGCCCTGAAGAGCACAGGTACAAATCAAAATAGGGTATACACAAAAAGTAGCACATATGATTTATCTTGTTGGGCAGACTGGATGGACCATGCAGGTCTTTTTCTGCCGCAATCTACTATGTTACTGTTACTATGTATCTGTGGCATTTAGGTGCTTTACACCAGCTCTGTGGCTGGTGTAAATGATCGCACCTAGCTTTTAAGTGCATATTTAAGCAGTTAGGCTAGTGTTCTATAAAGGAAAAGAGATGCCTTTGTTCCAGTACAAAATAGGCTCCTATACTTTGCCCTCTTTACAGGTGCCCTGTTATACAGAAGTGCTAAGATTGTAGGAGAGTGGAGGTTGTGAAGAGAGCGGGGTCTGGAGGCTCCCCTGCTGATATTTTGTGGGGGTTGGCAGCATTAGGTAGCCATTTTTAGCCAAGTCTGCACGTATGTGTAGGTAGCGCTCTTTCAGATCTATATCCCCTTTCTTTCTCAGACCTTCTACTCAATGGTCTCCTTGTCCAGCTAACATACCCGAACTCATTTCTTTCACCCAGTTGCTGAATCCCCACTCTCTCCCTACCCAAAAGGTAATAGGCACATGATGCAGCATAAGACAGGAGTGGGCAACCACGATCCTTCAGGGCCACAACCCAGTTGGGTTTTCAAGAATTCCACAATGGATATGCATGAGATCTATTTTCTTTTCATGTGAGAAAGTGCTATGGAGAATTGAACCTCTTGCTTGAGGAAGATACGAAACTTGGCAATGTTATAAGTATTGCCACACTGGGACAGACCAAAGGTCTATCAAGCCCAGCATCCTGTTTCCAACAGTTGCCAATCCAGGTCTCAAATACCTGGCAAGATCCCCCAAAAGTTCAATACATTTTATGCTGCTTATCCCGTTACCGGAGACTCCGATTCTAATGGTTACTTTTGACATCAAGTCCTTATACACCATGATACCACAAGAAGAATTATTAAATATCATCTTTGACATCTTAAATGCCCGCCCTAATCCACATCAAGTCCCTACCAGTTTTATACACGAACTGGCAGAGTTGGCATTGTGCAATAATTTTTTCAGCTTTCAGGATGTGTTATACATGCAAAAATCGGGAGTGGCGATGGGAGCCACATTTGCGCCTACCTTAGCAAATTTATACATGGCGTCATTCGAAAAGAAATGGCTGCGTATTTCACCCTACAAAAAAATGCTGGGTACTTGGAGGCGGTATATAGATGATATCTTTGTAATATGGTATGGCAGCGTAGAAGAATTACAAGAATTCCATCAGTGGCTCAACCAACGTCACACCAGGATTCAATTTACTTTAACATGGTCCAATGACAGGATTCACTTCTCAGATGTAGAGATTTTGTTGTCCAAGAAACAGTTCATCACTAAAGTATTCACCAAAAATACAGACCGTAACACATTCCTGGAATTTGGTAGTTGCCATCCCAAAGCATTAAGGCAAAGTCTCCCCTTTTCTCAGTTTTTGAGATTCAAGCGCATCTGTACTACTGAGGATGATTATAAAGTACATTCAGAAGAATTTGGTACCAAACTACTACAAAGAAATTATCCACGTAAAGTAATCAAGCGTGCATACACTAGGGCAAAATTCAACAATAGAGATTTACTACTACAGGGATCACAACAACGACAGCAAGATGATCATATTATGACATTTGTCACCAGATACACCCCAGGTGGTGAATCAACAGCAGGGATAGTCAGAAAACATTGGGATATTATCAGATCCCATCCCGTGTTTGCAGACTATAACATAAGAACTGCATTTTCACGTTCTAAAAATCTTAAAGAGATTTTGAGTCCTGCTGTTTTGCCGACTATATCAAGGAATAACGGGCAGGTGAAACCTATAGGGCATTACAAATGCATGAAATCACGGTGCAAAACATGCCCAGCCACTATTGAAGGTACAAGCTTCACCCTCAATGATAGAACATTCACATTGAAAAGCCACACCACTTGTCGTTCAGTGGGCATTATTTATTATATAGTATGTCCGTGTGGCAAATATTACATTGGCAAATCAACTAGATCTTTACATGAAAGATTGATTGAACACCGCTCACGTATAAACGCCCAAAATTTCGGAGCACCTCTAGTCCATCATTGGGTGTCCCTCAAGCATACTATAGAAGATTTAAAATGCATGGTAGTTGAGCAAGTACTCCCCCTGAAAAGGGGAGGTGATCTCAATAGAAGAATTTTGCAACGTGAAACCTATTGGATTTTCACATTAGAAACAATAGAACCAGCAGGATTAAATACATATATCCAATGGGGAAGTTTTTTCTAACATATCCCTTGTAGGTTTCTTACAGTTTTTTTGAGTACATCTCCCCTTTGGTTCTTTTAAGTTCTGAACCAAACGTTTTGACAAGTTTTTATAATGTTTTTCCACGATGTTCTTTAATGCTTGTCGTAGCTACTGGTTCCAAGCTGTTTCTAAGATTCGTTATACCTTTAAGAGTCTCGCAATGATCCTCACGTATTAACGTTTGACGTAACATCATCAGCTGTGTATATGGTAATAAAAAGACGCTGTCGCCATTTTGTTTAGTTCAAACCATACAAGCTAGCACACATAAAAGCCTGGGGCAGGAATCGGGTAAGCCATTAGCCGTTTTAAGAAAATGTATGCGAATATTTAGATAAGTTAAACAATAGAGCTAAGGTATATGTATAAGAGACTTGACGTCTGTTTTTTGATTGTCTCTTTTTTTCTTTGACAGAACTGTTGTCACTCCCCCTTGACAAAGTCAATACGAAACGGGAACCTGTCGGGGTGTTAAGAGGGCACCAATCTGCCTAAGATAAGTGCAGTGTGCTTTTTTTGATAAGTACACACATATATTTAAAAAAAGCAGTGCAAGTCTTTTTTTGTTATCACAATTGGGATGGTGGAGGCTGAGTCAATGATTATGACATGAATACATGTAATGTATTCACCTATTGAGTGAAAGCAATATTACTAAGTACTTTGTATGAGACTCCCCTCCACTTTAGTCTACAATCATCTAAGACTATTATATTTGCATTTACACACTCTGTGAATTTTGTTTGATATTTCAATATATGGGACAGAGTGACGGTCTCAACTAATCAATAGTTATCCCAGAAATAAGCAGTGGATTTTCCCCTAGTCAGTTTAATAATGGTCTATGGACTTTTAAACTCCGCTAAGCTAACCGCCTTTACCACATTCTCTGGCAATGAATTCCAGAGTTTAATTACATGTTGAGTGAAGAAAAAATTTCTCCAATTCATATTAAAGTTATTACTTTGTAACTTCATCACATGCCCCCTAGTCCTAGTATTTTTGGAAAGAGTAAACAAGCGATTCACATCTACCCATTCCACTCCACTCATTATTTTATAGACCTCTATCATATCTCCCCTCAGCCATCTTTTCTCCAAGCTGAAGAGCCCTAGCCTCATAGGGAAGTCATCCCATCCTATGTCAGTGGAGGTTCTCACGGTCTTCAAAACAGCTGCAAGTTAAGTAGTGTCAATTGTATTAAAAAAGCTTTGAAGACTTTTGGACTGCTCTTAAAAAATTTTTTTATAAAAAGCTAACCAAAAAATTAAAATAACAAGTCAAAATGATGGATCGATGAAGATTTGCACATCGTTACTTTTGAATCTTTAGATAGCAATGTTGATGCTGTGAACTCTGATCCGTAAAAAAAAAAATTTAACTTTATGAGAATATGTGAAATTGTTTGTTAATATTTTGAAAAACTGGGGAAAAATATCTTTTGAAATGCGATTGTTCCTGCACTGTATTTTTGTTTAAGGTAGTTGATGGGATTTTTTTACTAATGCACCCCCTGGCATAAAGCATTACCTAATAAGGGTTAACTCTGTTTTCAAGCACCTTCTTCTTGGCACTTCTCAGGAGCCCCAAAATTCACCAGGAGACAGTGAAAGAAAAGGAAAAATACATCAAAGTATACTGCCCCCAAAATGTACTGACCTCTGAAATAAACCAATTGTGGGTGAATGTGCTCTCTTTCCTTTCCACTCAAGAAAGAATGACAGCAGGAATAATGTGGTGTTATGATCAATGGTGCTTCTGAATTATACAGCAGCGCTCTGGTATCTGAGAGAGGCAAATATGCTAATTACTCTTCACTGCTGAGAGGCCCTTAATACACTCTCCATACAGATTTCTTGACAGTAGAAAGCATCGCATACTTCACCGGCCTAATCACGAATCCTCAGCCTAAGCAGTATTTGGACTGTCACTAATTCTTCCAATATAAACAGGGGTGGGATGTTGACAAAATGCTCCCTGACAGTAAGGTTTCAAGCATCTGGAAAAAAAAAAAGGCTTATTTTGTTAAGGGATTCTGTCTGCTGTCAATCCAGATGGAAATTATGGAGCCAAGACATAATGAATTATCTAAACACTGCTGAAGAAATCTGGATGGAATGTTTAACAGCTGAGGACTATGGAAATGCTGTGTGTGAGCACCGAAGGCATCCGTTGAAGTGGTTTCGACCTATGCTAAAGACAGGACTAGTTAATAAAAGTGACTGTTTAAATTTAAGATCTGTAGGAATTCGTGTTTGTCATGGTTACCGGTACACAGTAGGACACTAGGGTGTCAATATTCAAAGTGATTTAACTGGACAGGAGAGGCTCCTGCCCGGCTAAGGGGCCTTTTTTACTAACGTATGGCGAAAAATGGTCTGCGCTGGTGTAGGCGCATGTTTTGGACACACGCAGGTCCATTTTTCAACAAGCCTGTAAAAAAGCCTCTCTTTTGTGGCCAAAAATGGATGTACGGCAAAATTAAAACCAGTGTGTGTCCATTTTCGGCCTGAGACCTTACCACCACCCATTGACTTGGCAATAAGGTCTCAAGCGCTAACCGGGCAGTAAGCATCAACGAGCATACACTGCCGATTAGCACCCGGTTAGTGCCACCCAGATTCTTTACCGCTAGGTCTATGGCTGGCGGTAAGCTCTCAGACCCAAAATGGATGTGCGGCAATTTTGATTTGGGGTTTAAAAAAGGTTTGGACAAGTTCCTGGAGGAAAAGTCCATAGTCTGCTATTGAGATGGACATGGAAGAAGCCACTGCTTGCCCCAGGGTTGGTAGCATAGAATATTGCTACTAAATGGGTTTCTGCCAGGTACTTGTGACCTGGATTCAGTGGTGTGCTGGAGCAGGCTCTCACGGGCTCGCGAGAGCCGTTTGTTAAGTTTTTAAGAATTTGGGGAGCCGGTTGTTAAAGTAGGCCTCCCCATGGCTACTTTAACAACTGACTCCCAAAATGTGGGCTTGGGCCCCCTCCTGAATTCTCTTTTACTTTGCTGGCAGTGATGCTGGCCCCACCAGCCAAGTAAATAGACTGCTGCTGCTCCCTGCTCCTTGTTTCTGACTCTGAGCATCAGGCTGGGACTTTTCATGCAAGCGCAAGAAGGTTCCATCATGCTGCTCAGAGCCAGAAACAAGCAGCAGAGAATGGTGGCAGTCCATTTATTGGCTGGTGGGGCTTGGCAAAGGTATGCCTAGTGTGCCCGCACAAGGGAGGGGAGAGAGAGGCATGTATTCCCCCCCTCCCCCCAAATTTCAGGGCCGGCTATGTCCGGAGAGGGAGCCCGTTGTTAAAATTTTACCAGCACACCCCTGCCTGGATTGACCACTATTGGAAGCAGGATACTAGGCTAGATGGACCATTGGTCTGACTTAGTTTGGCTATTCTTATGTTATGTTCTTATAAGCCAATTAATGAAGATTATGAATGATCACAGTGGATAGGATGTTTTGAGTATATAATAAGTTGTGTAATCATACCAAACCAAATAAATACTTGTATTATAGACCTTTGCTGAAATAATTACCCCAATACCTCCTATAACTAATATTGTTAACTAACTCCCAAAATATGTGTAGTTAAGAATTCATCTCACCCAAGAATGTTCCAAGAATGTGGAGTGTACCAGGCGGCAGTTCCTGGGGATTCCTTATCTTCTTCCTCCTCACGGTTGACATGTTCCTTCTGTGCTTTCTTTGTTGTTACTGCTTTTTTCTGCTCTCTGATATTATTTCTTCTGCTTCCAACTTTTTTGACACAAGACCACATTCGCTAGATGCTGGCCTAGTTCTGTTCCAATGACATCATGCAGGGTTAGAGAGGGAGGATAGAAGGTTCTGAGGCAGACATGACCTTTTTGTAGGGTCTTGTCATTCTGCAAATCACAATCTCACTGCCCCTCTTGCCCCCTGCACAGAGAGGACCAGGCCAAAGGTTAAACATTTCAGACATCAGCTGTCAGTTGCAGACACTTTGAAGATATTCTTGGACAATTTCAGACAGAAAGTACAAGTGCACCTGCAGCTGGGGTGTTGCTCAGTCTTTTTTTAACATATTGGTTAGTGTGTGACCTCAGCACTACTTGTTCAGCATTGAAGGGGGGAGGGGGAGTGGTTCAGGTCCACTCGCGGTATAACAGTGCTAGATTTCTGCCCTCGCCTCCCTTGCTACAAGCGCCCTGAACTTTTGCTTTTCTCTAGCTGTGTTCTGTTTCTGTAAGCAGCTGATCATACTTTGCTGTCATTTCCCTTTAGCCAAGCATCTATGAAGCAAATCATGCAACAGGCTCTGGCATTGATTGTTCATTGTCAAATGGAATTTTATGAATATCAAAATGGATTTTGACAATGCTCTCGTATTGTCCACAGGCCTACAGTAGACTCCACAATTTGAAGCTCTCTACCCCCTCTTTCTGTCTCCTAAAGCTTCAAAAGAGGACACTGTGACCCTTATCTACTACATCATTTGGAGTATTGTATATGTAAGAGCCAACATTTAATGACTTGCTGATTTGGCAACGTACATGTGTATATTTAATTTAATTTCACACTTATAACCCACTTAATCATTGTCATTGCTCAAGGCAGGGTATGATAAGAATATTGCAAATAAAAGCATCATTGACATAGGATCATCCTTGTCATTACAAAACATAAATTCATAGTATCCACTTATAACTCAGTTGCATCTCACCACGAGGGAACAGGAAATGATGTTGTTGAGGGCGGGGCCCAGCAGAGGGAATGCCTGCGGAGTTCCACAGGCAGCGAAAATGAGTTGCTGCGGTTACTGGAGATGCCTCTGGGGTACACCGGGGAGGGATGGGGCAGGGGGGGTTAGAGAGAGGGGCAGCTACTGGTCCGTGGATGGGCGGAGGGGCTGAGAAGGTTTAAAAAGAACACAGTAGTTTATATATCTATGGGGGGGGGGGGGGTAGTATGTAAGGGCTCACCTAGGTTAACACTGGGCCCATTCAAAACACTAGGTGTGGCTATGCCACTGGCTGGTGCAAATCCTATATTTTACAACACACAGTTGACACTTATTCCTGCCTCAAGAATGGTGTAGATGCTGGTACCCACCTTTTTTAGATATATATGTGTATTCCAATTAATTGGAAATAAGTAAATACTTTTAATTTTTACTCAAACCATTTAAAAAGTGCCTATGATAGTGAAAAACTGGGCTAGTACGAGCATTATTATTTATTGCTCTTGTATCCCACATTATCCCACCTATTTGCAGGCTCAATGTGGCTTACATAATTTTGTTATTATATTATCATTACAAGATATTAGGTACAATTAGTAAAGTATTGAAATTGGGTAAGGGAAGAAAGAAGGAAGTGTTTAGAAGGAAGTGTTCAGATGGCTTAGTGAAGCTCTTGGTTCTCTTTGTAGGCCTTGTTGAAAAAATATGTCTTCAGAGATTTGCGAAAGTTATTTATTTCGTCAATTGATTTCAGGTCTTTGGGTAGTGCGTTTCATATCTGCGTACTTGTGTAGGAGAAGGTGGTGGCATGCATCAGCTTGTATTTTAGTCCTTTACAGCTGGGGAAGTGCAAGTTGAGAAATTTGCGGGATGTTCTTAAGGCGTTTCTAGGAGGTAATTCCACGAGGTTTAGCATGTATATTGGGGCATCTGCGTGAATGATTTTGTGTATCATTGTACAGATCTTGAACGCAATGCGTTCCTTAAGTGGGAGCCAGTGGAGTTTTTCTTTTAGGGGTTTTGCACTTTCATATTTAGTTTTGCCAAATATGAGGCTGGCGGCAGTGTTCTGGGCTGTTTGGAGTTTTTTGATGGTCTGTTCTTTGCAGCCAGCATACAGTGTGTTGCAGTAGTCCAGATGGCTTATTACCATTGACTGTACCAGGGTGCGGAAGATGTGTCTCAGGAAGAAAGGTTTTACTCTTTTGAGTTTCCGCATGGTGTAGAACATTTTTTTCGTCGTGTTCTTTGCGTGGGTATCGAGAGTGAGGTTTCGGTCAATAGTAACCCCAAGGATTTTCAAGTTTTGTGATACAGGAAGAGAACAGTATGGTGTGATTATGGTGGAGAAGTTTTTTGTGTTATGTTGAGAGGTGAGTACAAGACATTGTGTTTTTTCTGCATTAAGTTTTAGTTGAAATGCATCCGCCCAGGTGTGCATGATTTGGAGGCTTTGGTTGATTTCGTTGGTGATTTCATTTAGATCATGTTTGAACAGGATGGAGATTGTGACATCGTCAGCATATATGTAGGGATTGAGGTTTTGATTGGCTAGAAGTTTGGCTAAAGGTATCATCATCAGGTTGAACAAGGTTGGTGAGAGGGGGGATCCTTGGGGGACTCCGCATTCAGGTGTCCATGGAGGTGATCTTTCTGCGTTTGTTGTTACTTGGTATGATCTTATTGTCAGGAATCCTTTGAACCATTTGAGGACTGTGCCTCCTACTCCGAAGTATTCTAGTATATGTAATAGTATTCTATGATTGACCATGTCAAAGGCATTGGACATGTCGAATTGTAGGAGGAGTATGTTGTCACCCGTTGCAATTGCTTGTTTGAATGAGTTCATTGCGGACACCAGAACAGTTTCAGTACTGTGATTTGACCGGAATCCTGATTGAGAGTCATGCAAAATTGAGTGCTTATTTAGGTATTCGGTAAGTTGTTTCGTCACTACTCCTTCCATGAGTTTGGTTATGAGCGGAATGGATGCCACTGGGCGGTAATTGGTTAGGTCCAGTGTGTTTTCTTGGCATCTTTTGGTAACGGTGTGAGTAGCATCAGATGGGCAACACAAATTTTTTTTGACTGGTATGAGGGCAGAGCTCAAGCTAGCAAAACTAGAAGGCTGACTAGCAGAGTATCCACTCACTCCTCAAACTCCTTTCAAGTCAATAAAGAGTCTCACACAGTTAGGTATGCTTCAAACTGCAGTTAGTTTAGTTAAATAGGGACACTGCTTCCAACAGCTATTTACATTGCATAGTCCATTCCAGAAAAGTTGTTCAAAACAGAAATCAGCACTTTCAAATCCACAATAGTCTTCTTCCTAATTCTTTTTTCCTATTTACAGTCTCATAATATAGCTGGTTCCTTCCAGATGGAAGTCTGCAGGATAGAGAGTCTTTATCTTGGGTGTTCTGGATCTTGGTTTTCTCTTCTCTCTGCTCCTCTCAGGCAATGTTGGAGAAGAAGCCCCCATACCTGTGCTCTGTGGAAGCAGTCCAGCAGCTTGGTAGGCTCTGAGGCTGGTTCCACTCTTGACTTGTCAGGGTCAATAATTGTGTTAGAACCAGACTGGTTTTCCCCTATTATTTATTTATTTAACACATTTGTAACCTGCATATATCTAAGTGGGAATACAGAAAAAAACATACAAAATCAATCATAAAACATGAAAAATCAACAGTATAGAAACATACTTCATATAAACCATAAAAAAACAGAAAGCCAACAACTTACAGTGTACTAACATTACATAATTTTCTCTAAGCCTCCAGACCATATACACACATGAAGAACACATATTTAATACGTTTTTTAAAGCTGAGTGTATCAGACAATGATCTAATATACCTAGCTAGGTGGTTCCAACACTCAAGACCAGAAAAAAAAAGGCACCACTTGTCTCTACAAGACAAAAATTATTTTAGGTATTTATAAATGAATTTGCTGCAGCTTGGAGGTTAAAAATGATGGTTAATCTCCTTGCATGATTCTGATGCAATAGTCAGGGGATGAAAGACCAAGACAAAAAAACTTTCCCTTGGGCTGGATATATATATGAGACCAAATTTCCCTCCAAGGGCTGGATCTTCCCACCCTGCCAGTCAAGCAGGGAGTCACAGCTTCTCTTCTGGAAAGTGCAGGGGTTAGTGAAGGGTCAAGTTTTTTTTTTCCTGGTAGCGCACTGGAGGTTCTGGTACTGCTGTACAGGCAAAAGCTCAGTTGCCTCTACACAAGCTTTCCTCATATCTTTTAGCTTCCTCACCTCCTCGCCCATTGGATTTCTTATATCTTGCCTCCACTAAGATTTTGGGTGAACATTGAAGGTTTCTGGCAGGTGGGTGAGGAAGCAGAACATCTCAGCCCTGTCACATTTGTGATAGATCCTCCAGTGACCCATTGCTTTGTGGTTTCCAGGGCTACAGAAGGAAAGAAAATTTAATTTTGGATCCTGAGGGGCAGGCCCTAGCCTACAGATGACATTTCACCCTCACATTTGTCTTCCATTCTCACTCCCAACAGTCCATTTTTAAAGGAAACAAATTACTTAGTAATTGTGGTTAAAAAGGATAGTTTACTGGATTAATCAAAAGAAAGCAGTTCATATGTTACTTCATATCCACAAATTAAAAGGATATGAAAGGAAATTCAAGTAGAATATGGAAGGAGAGACATGGGATACTTGTAGTATAATATTTTCCTCATTAATCTCTTCCATTGCACTCAATACATGGTCTGTCCATTCAGCTACTCCTCTATTACAGTATATCTTGGATGATCCTCTGGCAGGATTTCTCAAAGCAAGTTATATTCAGGTACGTAGGTATTTTCAATTACTATATAGCAATCATCCTTAATAGTTTCAAAGTTCCTTCCTGGATACTAGAAATAACTTCTGTGTAAATGGTCCTGGGATCCCCTATTCCTCTGGGACAATCCTTAGTACCTGCACTCCAAAGACGATGATGTGCTATATCCTTTTCTCTGTTTCTTAGTGCCTGAAGAACACACTCTTCAGGATCTCTTCTTCACTCCTCTTGATGTGAATAACTGAATGATACTATTGGGAACATTTTCGAAAGAGAAGGACGCCCATCTTTTGACATAAATCAGAAGATGAGTGTCCTTCTCACAGGGTCGTCCAAATCGGTATAATCGAAAGCTGATTTTGGATGTCCCCAAATGCTTTCCGTCGCAGGGATGGCCAAAGTTCAAGGGGGCATATCAGAGGCATGACTAACACTAGGACATCCTCGACCCATAATTGAAAGAAACAAGGACGTCCCTGACGGACACTTGGATGACTTTACCTGGTCGTGTTTTTCTTATGACCAAGGCAAAAAAAGGTGCCCGAAATGACCAGATGACCACTGGAGAGAATCGGGGATGACCTCCCCTTACTCCCCCAGTGGTCACTAACCCCCTCCCACCCTCAAAAAATATCTTTCAAAATATTTTGTGCCAGCCTTAGATGTCATACTCAGGTCCATCACAGCAGTATGTAGGTCCCTGGAGCAGTTTTAGTGGGTGCTGTGCACTTCAGGCAGGTGGACCCAGGCCCATCCCCCCTACCTGTTACGTTTGTGGAGGAAACAGCGAAGCCCTCCAAAACCCACCAGAAACCCACTGTACCCACATCTAGGTGCCCCCTTTCACCTGTAAGGGCTATGGTAGTGGTGTACAGTTGTGGATAGTGGGTTTTAGGGGGGTTTGGGGGGCTTAGCACACAAGGTAAGGGAGCTATGTACCTGGGAGTGAAGTCCACTGCAGTGCCCCCTAGGGTACCCGGTTGGTGTCCTGGCATGTCAGGGGGACCAGAGCACTACGAATGCTGGCTCCTCCCATGACCAAATGGCTTGGATTTGGTCGTTTCTGAGATTGGCGTCCTTGGTTTCCATTATCGCCGAAAATTGGGGACGGCCATATCCAGGGACGACCATCTGTAAGGTCAACCTAAATGCAGAGATTTGGGCGTCCCGACCATATTATCGAAACGAAAGATGGCCGCCCATCTTGTTTTGATAATACGGGATACCCCGCCCCTTCGCGGGGACGTCCTGCGAGGATGCCTTCAGGAAAACGTGGGCACCCCGTTTGATTATGCCCCTCTAAGTGGATTAATGCAGGCAAAATTTCTACTCTTGGCAAAAATTTCTAACATGATTCAATATGGTTTCCAGATCCTGTTCTGGCACACCCACAGAAGCCAAAAATACCCAAAAAATACAAAAGAGAAGATGAACAGAAAGGTGGTATATTAAATCCATGACCTTTAAAATGGGATCTGGAAGCTTCTACCTCCTCTTCCCCTCCCCACCCCCCAACCACCAAATGACTATAATATAAGTATATAAGTGTTGCCATACTGGGACAGACTGAAGGTCCATCAAACCCAGCATCCTCTTTCCAACAGTGGCCAATCCAGGTCACAAATACCTGGCAAGATCCCAAAAAAGTACAAAACATTTCATGCTGCTTATCGCAGAAATAGTGTTTTTTCCCCAAGTCCAATTTAATAATGGTCTATGGCAGGGGCACAGCTACTATGGGGCCACGGGGGCCTGGGGCCCCGTAAATTTGGCCCTGGACCCCCCTACCGCAACCCTACCGCAACCCTCTCGACCCCCCTTCCCACCGCCCAAAACAGTACAATACATTTTTTGCCACTTATCCCAGAAATAAGCAGTGGATTTTCCCAAGTCCATCTTTATAATGGCTTATGGACTTTTCTTTTAGGAAGCTATCTAAACCTTTTTTTTAAACCCCGCTAAGCTAACTGCTTTTACCACATTCTCTGGCAACGAATTCCAGAGTTTAATAATAATCTTACAGGAGTGGGTCTAGAGCCTACAAACCCATATAAATGGAGCCTGCTGCCCTGCACAATACATAACAATAGCTTTCAACTCAATTCAACTTTGACTCTTTGGAATTCTCCATAAATAGGCACCTAACACTCCGGGATGTACCACTACAGCAGACCTAATGGGGGAAGCACAGCAAAATCAAATCATCCCATACCATACACTATCCCAGTGCTTCTCAACCCCCTCCTGGAGGCACACCTAACCAATTGAGTTTTCGGAATCACCACAATGAATACTGAATATGCTTGAGATAAATCTGCATATAGCCAAGATCCATTATAAGCAAATCTAACTCATACGTATTCATTGTGATGATCCTGAAAAACCTGACTGGCTATGTGTGCCTCCAGGAGAAGGCTGAGAAGCACTGCGCCTGATAAAGAATTAATAAGTCTCTTTTATTTATTGTATGTGTTATACAATACATTCAAATTTAGTTCACAATATGAGGGCATTTTTAAAAACATTGTTTTTGAGAACCTGTCTCCCACCCAAGGAAATGCATGTATGTTGTCCACAGATACAACACGGAGGGCAGAAATAGGCTGATCTGGCTGAAATAAATGCTGGGATTTAATTTTGGACACCCTGGTATGTTTGTTACCCTGTACACTTTGCACCTGCAAACTATGTAGAGTTTGAATATTCCAACAGCACTGGGATTTGCAAATCAGATTGCATGCCAGCAGCCACCAAAAACTGTCCTCTTGATGTATGAATAACTTTGTCTAACTCAAATAACATATACTGAAATTGACTCTCCCTTGCAGTATCAGTTTCTAGAACTTCCTGAGACGAAAGCTGAAATTAATTTATTCATTTAAACTTTAGTTTTCAAAAGAAAAGGTAAATAGAGGCAGAAGAAGGAAAGATCTCCAGCACAGTGATGCCAGAATTTCAGCTGAAAAAAAGGTTTCATGTGATATTGTATATAATTTTGGTCTCCTTTCAAGCTAAACAGCATCGCCGTATTCTGTTACAGAAGGAACCAAGTGTGATTGAGGCAGCAGTGCCAAAGGGATGTACATAAAACAGATGTTTTATATATTTTGCCTTCTATCTTTTATTTTTAATTTCCAATAATTTTATGGGATTTTAGGTTATTTCCACTTGGGGTCTACGATAAACAGATTTACATCTCCAAGCATACTGGGATAACACTGAATTCCTTCTCTTTAGTCAACGGAAACTCAGATTCCATAGTACAAGGGTAGATTATTGATTGTAAAAGAGTAAATAGAAACAAAGCTGGAAAAATGAGTGGACAGTAGGAGGGAATAGTCTTCTGCGGATTAGGTATTGGTTATTGGACAGAAAACAGAGGGTAGGGTTAAATGGCCATTTTTCTCAGTGGAGGAGGGTGAACAGTTTCTCAGTGGAGGAGGGTGAATAGTGGAGTGCCGCAGGGATCTGTACTGAGACCGGTGCTATTTAACATATTTATAAATGATCTGGAAATCAGAACAACGAGTGAGGTGATTAAATTTGCAAGCAACAAAAAACTATTCAAAGTTGTCAAAATACGTACGGACTGTGAAAAATTGCAGGAATACCGTAGGAAACTAGAAGACTGGGCATTCAAATGGCAGATGAAATTTAATGTAGACAAATGCAAAGTGATGCACATTGGGAAGAATAATCCAAATCATAGTTACCTGATGTTAGGGTCCATCTTGAGAGTCAGCACCCAAGAAAAAGATCTAGGTGTTATTGCAGACAACATGCTGAAATCTTCTGCCCAGTGTGCAGCGGTATCCAAAAAAGCAAACAAGATGTTAGGAATTATTAGGAAATAGATGGTAAATAATACCAAGAATACAATAGTGCCTATGGTGTAACCTCACCTAGAGTATTGCATTCAGTTCTGGTTGCCGTATCTCAAAAATGGCATAGCAGAATTAGAAAAGATTCGAAGAAGAGCAACCAAAATGATAAAGGGGATGGAACTCCTCTCATATGAGGAAAGGCTAATGAGGTTAGGGCTTGCTTGGAAAGAAGATATGATTGAGGTCTACAAAATCCTGAGTGGTGTAGCATGGGTAAAAGTGAATCAATTTTTACTCTTTCAAAAAGTACAAAGACTAGGGGACACTCAAAGTAGCTACATGGAAATAGCTTTAAAACAAATGGCAGTGCACATTCAAATTGTTCAACTAATGCAGTTCACAAAAAAAAGAGTATAGGGCATTGGGAGCTCTGTGAATATTTTACAGTACTGTCACCGCTGACTGCAGTTTTGAGATAAGTAGTTGCTATTTTTTACATCCTACTACATATCAATGTTTTAGCTGTTTTTTGTATTTTGAATGAAATAAAATTGAATAAAAATTGACTGGGTACTGTTAGCTTTGAGGCACATGATTGATAAGCGAGACAGAAGCTTTGATCTGAAATAGCTGTTAAAGATTTATCTGATACCTCTAATATAACTATTTAGATTTCTGCCAGGTCCTTGTGACCTCAATTGGCCACTGTTAAGAACATCTAAGGGCCCTTTTACTAAGAAGTGCCGAAAAATGGCCTGCGCTGGTGTAGGTGCATGTATTAGTCAAGCACAGATCCATTTTTCAGTGCGCCTGCAAAATAGACCCTTTTTTTTTGCTGAAAATGGACGTGCAGCAAAATAAAAATCAGCAAGGGCCCATTTTAGGCCTGAGACCTTACCACCACCCACTGACTTAGTGGTAAGATCTCACGCGTTAACCAGGCGGTAATCATCAGCACACGTACACTGCCGATTACCGCACGGTTAGCACCATGCAGTAGAAAATAGAAATTATTTTCTGCCGTGCGTTTTGGACGCATGTCAAAATTAGAATTACCGCCTGAGACATGTGGTAGCTGGGCAGTTCTAATTTGACGCACGTTGTATGAGCATAGGCACCTAGGCGTCTTAGTAAAGGGCTCCCTAGTCCAGTATCCTGGTTTCATGTAGGATGGGAAAGAGTGGACTTGGAGGTAAGGCAAAGTGTGGTGGGAGCAAGTGGCTGTGACTTAGGGGTCCTTTTACAAAGCTGAGGCAAAAGGGGGCATGCGCTGGCAATCGGCACGTGTTTTTGATGTGCGCCGAATCCCCCTTTTATGGCAGCAAGTTTAATAGTAGTAGTAGCAAGTAAAAGGCAGGGTTTTAAAAAAAAAAAGAAATGGATGTGAAGCACTTGCCGCGCACCCATTTTGGGTGGCAGCACTTACTACCACAAATTGAGGTGGTGGTAAGGGCTCCCACGCTACCCCAGCGGTAACTGGGCAGTGCATGGCACTGCTCGATTACCACCCGGTACACACGGGCACTATAAAAGTAAAAATATTTTTTCTAGTGCCAGAAATGATGTGCGCGAGGGGGGGGGGACACACCTACCGCCAGGCTGCTGCAGTAGCCCAGCGGTACTTCCCTTTTAGTGAGCGGTAAGCTCACGTTCGGCTTACTGCCGCTTTGTAAAAGAGCTCCTTATTGAGAGGACTGTGCTGTAGAACTCAAAGTAACAGCAGTAGGAGGAAAGCAGAGGGAAGACATCAAAAATGAGAGGAGATGAGAAAGCATTCCTACACTAAACCACTTTGCTCTATTCATACAGAGTCCGCACGATATTCAGATTGATTTAAATGATCCAGACAGGCTCCTGGCTATTTAAATTGCTAGTCCAGGGCTAGCCATGAACATTCAGTGTCATTTAACCATTTAGTACCGCCGAGTGTTTGTGGTTAGCATCTAAGCTGAAACTGGATAACTTGTGGATATTGCAGGGGCTGAGTTAGCACTTATGCGGTTAAGTTCCAACTTTCAGCCCTTAACCGCATAAGATTACTGCATAAAAACAGTCCTATCTATTTGGTTCATTTTATGCGGTTAACGGCTGAATATTGCACTTAACTGTATAAGACTTAGCGAGCAATATACAACTGGATATTCAATGCCAGTGCCCAGACATGGTCTGATATGAAATAAAAACGCTGACTGACGCTGGCTGCATGTTGGCTGGAATAATTTTATAAAGGCACTGTCATGTGTATATGTCATTATACATATGGAAAATGCCTCTTATAATATCATCCAATGCATATAAACACATGCAATGACAAGATCATGTGTACTTGTATGCAACTTTAACCAGTGCGCGTCCATTTTCAGCCTGAGACCTTACCACCCCCCATTGGGAGAGGAAAAATATGTGCATAAGAGATTTTGAACTATATGTGTGAATTTTCCCATGTGAAGTTGTACTGTACACATCTGCTTTGCGGGGGGGGGGGGGGGGTGAAATTTCAAAGGGAAAGTGCCTTCCTTGTTTTCTTTGAAAATTGACCCTTTTCTGCATCAAATCTTGGAGGACAGTTATCAAAAGTGCTTGCACTGATGCAAAGTCTGTGGGCAGTATTGCCTGGGGGCTTTGCAATAGTATTCAAAGAGGAAATGCAATTTCCCTTTGAAATTGCCTTGGGGGAAAGTACCTACAGATATTTTCACCTGTTTTTTTTTTCCATGGGTACTTATGCCCTTGAAAATACTATGCATAAATTTGAAAATGCAATCTACATGATTTATTTTCTTCCTCTGCCCTTAAGATGCCCCTGAGAATGCCTCCTCCATACCCAGGTATAAATACACATCATTGATCCCACACATCCTTTTCCCCAAGGGGTGAGAAACTGTCATCCAGGCAATTTATGCATAGTTTCATATTTAGACACACAAGTGCATACATTTGAAAATATAGCCCTTAAGGAAAGGAATGGATGGATCCCTGGCTAAAATTAGCATGGAAAGACCACCAATACTTGATGTTTAGGAAGGTTCCCCTCAAACGGATTTTTGTGTTTTACATTTTAAGTGATTCTACTAATAAGTTGTAGGTACATATTTACAATGAAATTAGCATGATAATCAGCAAACAATAAGGGGCCCTTTTAGTAAAGGGTTGATGCGCAGTAACAGGCTTGTAGCAAATCCAGAACTACCGCCAGCCCAATGCGGGTGCGAAAATGTCCACCGCCACTAGCGCAGGGCCCTTTTTGACCACAGCTTAGTAAAAGGGTCCCTAAATTCTTTGGAAAAAAAAAGAGAATAAAACATATAACAAAAACGTTATTCATATTTTTCTGTCAACTAGGAAGCTCACGGATATAGGAGGGTCTTAGGGACATGCATCAGTCAAAATGTTTCTGAAATCTTAGCACTGAGATATTTTCAAAGCTGCTTAGGGCCCTGTTTACTAAGCCGCGCTGTAGGTGCGCTAATGTTTTTAGCACAAGCTAACACTAGAGACACTAGGAATATATGGATGTCTTCAGCATTACCATGCACTAAAAACGCTAGCACGCCATACTAAACAGGGCCTTTAGTGTCAAAAAAATATAAATAGTGAACATAGTGAACAGATAACATAGTAAATAGTGAACAGATAACAAAGAGGGGCATAATCGAACATCGCCGGCGAAATAGATCGCCAGCGATCTATTTTGGCGGCAGCGCAACGGCTGGCCGGAACCGTATTATCGAAAAAGATGGCCGGCCATCTTTTTTTTCGATAATACGGTTTAGCCCGGCCAAATGCCAGAGTTCATCGGGTTTGAGATCACCGGTTTTGTTTTTCAGCGATAATGGAAAAAAATGCCAGCCATCTCAAACCCGACGAAATCCAAGGCATTTGGTCATGAGAGGAGCCAGCATTTGTAGTGCACTTGTCCCCCTCACATGCCAGGACACCAACTGGGCACCCTAGGGGGCACTTCTAAAAATTTAAAAACAAAATACAAATAGCTCCCAGGTGCATAGTTCCCTTCCCTTGGGTGCTGAGCCCCCCAAATCCCCCCCAAACCCACTCCCCACAACTCTACACCATTACCATAGCCCTTATGACTGAAGGGGGCACCTACATGTGGGTACAGTGGGTTTTGGGGGGGATTGGAGGGCTCAACACTTAGCACCACAAGTGTAACAGGTGGGGGGGGGGGGGATGGACCTGGGTCTGCCTGCCTGGAGTGCACTGCACCCATTAAAAACTGCTCCAGGGACCTGCATACTGCTGTCAGGGAGCTGGGTATGACATTTCAGGCTGGCAAAAAAAAGTGTTTTATTTTTTTAGTGTGGGAGGGGGTTGGTGACCACTGGGGGACTATGGGGAGGTCATCCCCCATTCCCTCCAGTGGTCATCTGGTCAATTGGGTACCTTTTTGAAGCTTGGTCGTGAAAATTAAATGACCAAGTAAACCCGGCGAAATATTGCTTAAAGCCGCTTTTTTTCCCATTATCCGCGAAAGCCGGCCATCTGGTAGCCACACCCATGCCCGCCCATGTCCCGCCTTCGCTATGCCGCCGACAATTTTGATTTTGCCACACGTCCATTTTCGGAAAAAAAATTTTAAAAGGCCTTTTTTCACAGGTGCGCTGAAAAATGGATTGGCCGCGCCTACAGTACCGCAGGCTATTTTTCAGCGCACCTTAGTAAAAGGACCCCTAAATATTTATAGAGGGTTCACAAATAAATAAATGGATTTATGCATGAAGCATCTACAAAAATAAAGAAAGAGAGAGAGAGAGAGATTTTGCACTATTTACTTCAGGAAATATCGTGACCCACTGGCATATAGCACAAAGTCAAAGCCTTATTACAAAATTATATCCATTTCAAAAACAAAAGACACTAAAAGAGTATTGTGGCTATATCTCTTCTAGGAGTGGTCCTTGAGGTATACTGTCAGGTTCAAACTGTCCATAGTTGCTGATCCCTTATGCTGCTTTGAAGGAAGATAGAAATCTGCATTCAGGGGTGACAATTTCCCAAGTACCTTCAATGTTTTCTTCAGATACCTCTTAAACAATTCTGCTGGACTAGCTATCAAAACCCTCAGGTCAATTCACTGTCTCTTCTTTTCAAGCATCTTATGCTATAGTGCTACATTGTCCTCTCAGAAAGTGAATGACAGTAACTATCCTTTCATAGACTCCAACTTCCCAATATGTTGAATTATAATGAATTCCAGTTTAATAGGCAATACCTTGAGAGTTCTAGGACCAACACAATGTCATCCAATATTTTAGTGACTGTATGCACCGGGGTGTTCATGTTTTTTTACCATATAGGGCTTTATACTTGGATATTCAGTGCCAGTCCATGTCTGGGCACCAGCATTGAATATCCAAGCATGCATGACTGGATAAAACATAGGAAGTTAATTGTGATATTCAGTAATTAATCAGATACGATTAACCGCATAAAGATAGGACTGTGGTTTATGCAGCCCTGCATATACAGATATCCTAGCCAATTAAGGGGTCCTTTTACTAAGGCGCGCCAAAAAATGGCCCGCGCTGGTGTAGGTGTGTGTTTTGGACACGCGCAGGTCCATTTTTCAGCATGCCTGGAATAAAGGCCTTTTATTTTGCGGCCATAAATGGACGCGTGGCAAAATTAAAACCAGCGAGTGTCCATTTTTGGTTTGAAATGATACCGCCACCCATTGACTTAGCGGTAAGGTCTCACATGTTAACCGAGCGGAAATCGTCTTCTACCGTGTGTTTTGGATGCGCTTCAAAATTGGAATTGCCACCTGGGGCACGTGGTAGCTCCAATTTGACGCACGTTGGATGCGCGTAGGCACCTACGCACCTTAGTGAAAGTGCTTCTAAGTGCTGAATATCGGCACTTAGCTGGTCAAGTTTCTCCCCTCACCCCCAAGAACACCCACAAAGTAGCTGGTTTTGGCTTAGGTACTAACTGGGCATTTCCAGTGGCATCATCTGGTTAAGTACCACTGAATTTGCCCGGTTAGCCCCAGACCATTCTTTAAACTGTCAGGAGCCATTTCTGGCCATTTAAATCAATTGGGATGTTTGACCACGGCAATACAAGACCTGGAGAGATGGATCTTAAAAATGCTTGTTTGTTGATGAAAGAAAGACTCGACACAACCGTTGTGTTTAGGCTGTTAGACCTGCATCAGGAGTCTCGCTCGACGGTGTTACCGTATAGTGGGTCTCAAACGCCGGAAAACAGCTGATGCGTGCATTAGGGAACATGTAATGTGTGGATCTATGAAGTGGGTCTATAAAAAGACCTTTCACAAAGAAATATGCTTCATGCGGACAATCTATTTGTCTACGAGCAAGTTCCTTCGTGAAAGCAGTACTTATGGGGGCAGTTGGATCCCCTGCCTTAACACCAAGCCTTCATTTTCCACCCTTTCCTGGCAATCACCAGCCATATTCATACTTTCTGGTACAGTAGCCATTTCCAAACATGTGGCCTACAATATCTGAGGAAACTCCATCCCACCTAAGACAAAGCCCAATAACGATGGAGTTTTAGCAAGAGGCACATTTCTTTGTAACAATGCTATAGAACCTATTACACTGCTCACTCACTTAGGGGGAGTTCCAGCCAGGAAAAGGTTGAGAGAATCCTCAGCTTCCATCCAAAAAGAGGCTCCCTTCTATCTCCTGGCAGCAAGAAATTCCAGGCCTGAGTTTTCCATGCTCCCTCTAAACCACGAATTGCTGAAATGAAGGCACTCAGACATAACCTTTCCTGTTCCTCCCACAAATTGGAAAAAGCAGATAATAATGCAAAAATCTTCAGCAGCATCATAATTCAGAGAACAGTATCTTAGCCTAGAAACATCATCTATAAAATTCCCCTTGAAAATCAATGTTACTCAGGAGAACATTGCTGTAGGTCTTTGAGAAGTAACATATTAATGCAGTAAGAAGATTATCAGGAGCTGCCCAGATTTAGGTGCTAAGAATGGTTGTAACTGCCAGTATTTTAGTCAATGAGATGCACAAGTTACAGCACACGTGTAAATGATCATGTATAAAACCAGTGGCATAGCTACGGGGGGCCACAGGGGCATGGGCCCCCAAATTGGCTCTGGGGCCCCCGGTTTGGTTGGTGGGGGGTCCCAAACCCCTGCCAGCTAAAGCGTTTGTTCCACGCTGGTCTCACATTGCCTGGCGCCCTGTCCTGTTTTCAGTCTCTGTTCCCCAGGTAGTAATTCCATTGTTTTATGCGCATCCAAAACACGCAGTAGAAAATATTTTCTATTTTCTAGGACATGGCATTTACCTGGCAGTAATCAACAGTTTACGCACGCTGACCATTATCGCCTGGTTAATGCGTGAGGCCTTACCGCTAAGTCAATGGGTGGCGATAAGCTCTCAGGCCGAAAATGGACAAGCGCTGGTTTTAATTTTGCCGCACGTCCATTTTCGGCCACAAAAAAAAAGAACTTTTTTCCAGGCGCGCTGAAAAATGGACCTGGGTGTGTCTATGCTTTAGGTATCCCATGTGTATATTGTACTCCTTTTTTAATTCCACCACCATTTTTGCTTTCAGTGTCATGTTTCCAATAAGAAAAGTGCCACCATGCTGAACATCAAGAGAAAAACTATGAGATATGACCAGCCTGATGCAATGGTTCCCAAACATTTTCAGTTCACCGCACCCTTCGTGTCTGAGCAATATTTTGTGGCACCCCCCCCCCCCCCCGGCCACACAGGTCTCCGCCCCCCCCCCCCCCCCCCCCCCCACGACCGCATAGGTATTCCATCTTTTTCTCTGCACAAATATAACAGTGCTAGGGTGTCCCTATAACCAGCCCCTCCAAATGACACACTGATTATGATTTATAACAAATTACTACTCTACCTATGAAAAGTTATTCAGTTATTATACTTCCTCTTTGCCTATGTTCTTTATTTAGAAGGTAAAAAAGAAAAATCAGATTTTCTTTTGTAAGAACCAATAAGACATACAGTATTATCTCAGGTATAATACATACTTTAAAAAAAATTACTCAAAGGCTGGCCTGCATATTATGCATGGGAAAAAAAAGTTTAAAGATGTCCTTAGGCTTTTTGCACGGCTACACTGATCATGCGAGAAGACCGCCAAGGCATCAATTGGCAGCTACAGAACTGGAAGGTTACAATATTTCACGAAAGAATGATTTTTATCAACGCATTTTCATTGCTGACAGTACTTCCATGGTGTGCAAAAAACTTTTCATCTGGCACTCTACTGTAAATGTTTTAAAGCACTTGTAAGTATTTAATATAGTGCTTCCAACCTCAAACTTACATTACATGGACAGGCTGAACTCCACCTGCATATTATACATAGATTATTACATTTTTACATTACAGTAAAGTTTTTGATTCTATCAGCCTAATATTTAAAGCCATTTAACTGGTCAGGAATGGCACCTGGATGGTTAAATGGCACTTAACTGTCTATCCGACAATATTCAGTGGGAGATCACTAGCATTGAATATCTGGGCTCCACGCCATCCATGGGATGCACTCCAGCTAACTCCCGTGGTCTGAATATCAGGACCTAGGTGCATATTATATACAAGTGTGAATTGTATTTGAGATAATACAGTAATTACACTGCATTGCATTAACATAGTAACCTATATTCAGACTACGGGAGTTAGCTGGGTCTGAATGTTATGGAATAGGGCATAGGGCAATGCAAAGTAATTACCATACTATCTCCATAGATAATAAGGTAATTACATTAACATATTATCTATGGAGATAATACGGTAATTACATTGCATTGCATTAACAGTGACGATAACATTAACAGAAGGGGAATAAATTTGAGAATAAAGTCAGAGTACAGTTTTGATTGTGCCTATCTGTTCACTTCGCTAGTATTAATGATTTTTTAAAAAGTCATTTTCCTCTATAACTTTGGGCTTCTTTTCAATTGACCAGTACTGGAACTGCGCAGAAATGAGCTGTGGCAGAGCCCAGCAGGGACTGGAGAGTCACAAGGGAGAGATTAAACAGTTCCTGTAATATGCAAGGCTGGAGAAGACAGGGAAATTTTTGTATAAAACACATTATTAACTCTGAATGGTAGCTGTACAGTGCTATAAATTTGCACGCTCTGTAATCACAGTATGTCCACAGGGAAGCTTCTCATCCTACCTGGCTTTGTAGTTGACTGTATGGAAAGGTTGCTTTAATCTGATGCCACATCTGTGAATCAGAGAGGCAGTACCATGTATACAGAGTCAGAATTAGCAGATGTCCCTATAAGCAGAAGCAAAGAAAAAAAAATGTCTACTTTGTTCCCTTCTATCAATCATCAGGCTTGCCTTGTTGATGTGTTATTCACTGACAAGCAGCAGACAGTAAAGAAAAATTGTTCCAATAAACTGTGCCCTTCCAGACAGAAATTAGTCAATACAAGGGGAGGGAAAATAAGATGTGTGAGTGCCAAGATCCCGTCATCTTGCAAGCCTTTATTTCCGACAGCAGACATCCTGTAGGCTACACAGGAATTCTATTTTATATGAAAAGGTAACCCTATGGGGAAGACCACTGCAAGCCTTGGAATCTGAGGATAATAATATATTGATTTTCACCATTAAAATTACAACAACGTGAAACACAGTAGTAACCTATTGAAGAAAGTAACATAAAAGCATATGTTTAGCATTGTTTCAAGTTTACTGAAAAATTACTATCCCGACCAACAGAACAACCATCTTGGTGGCTTACAATCTTAAAAAAAAAAAAAAAGGGTGGGGGTAAGCACAGAACAACAGAGATAAACATGCAACAATAGGGTAAGAACTACAATGTAAATAGGAAAGAAGAGGGGAGGAAAAAACAGAAGGGAGGGAAGAGAGTCTCATCGGAAGCTTTAGGAAAAGGCGTCCCAAAAAAAGAAACATTTTATGCTCAGATTTGAAAAGTGACAAAGAAGTAAAAAAAATAAAAATCAACATTAAACATATAAACAAAGTAGAAATAAATTAGTTCTCAAGGAGGCAAGATAGCGAGGGAGAAGTGCCGAGCGTTTAGTCCTTAAACCATGCTCCTCTTTTTTCCTCTAAATTTATCTCTTCTCATCTTGCTTTATGTCTCAGAGGGAGGGGGACAGCAACCACTCAGGGATTAAGAAAGTGCCATGCCTTAATCCCTTCCGTGGACAGCTGCTCAATCTGAGCACCTTTCTGTAGTTTGGATGATCTTGAAATATGTCTAAATAAGGACCTCCTTCTTTTTAGACATGGACCGTTTCTTCCCCTTCAGTAATCACTGTTGGACACCCAGATTTCAGGACCTCCCTAGCCCCACCCAAAATAGGCTCAGAACACGCCTCCTTGTTATTTGGACATACTGCAGTGTTGGACATTCCTATTCTGCCTCTGTAAAAGTGGGATTTGGACATTTCAAGCACATGGATGTTCGTTTTGGACTTTTCAGAAGTCAAAATGCTTTGAAATGAGTGCCAAAGGCACCCATGTGTCTTTAAACATAGCCTACAAACAGGCACATTCTTCTCTTCTGAATCCAGTTTTCAAGGGTGCAGTCAGCCATTCATTTTTTTTTGGGGGGGGGGGGTTCAGGGGTGGATGGGGAGGGGCAACACATTTCCTCCTTCCCATGCATTAAAGATAATACCTTCACTGGTGAGGATGCTGAAGCCCTACCGGCCAAAAAGATTTGCTGCGAGAGCTGCCCCCCACTCCTCCTCATGTTGCTGCAAAACAGAGTAAATTGAGGGCCCCTTTTACAAAGCGGCGGTATGCCCAACGCGGGCTTACTGCTCGCTAAAAAGGAAGTACCGCAGGGCTACCACAGCATCCCGTTGGCAGTTCCCACCCCCAGTGTCTGTCATATTCGGTGCTACAAAAATATTGTTATTTTTGTAGCACCGGTGTGTACCCGGCAGTAATTAGTACGGGAGCCCTTTACTGCCACCTCAATGGGTGGCGGTAAGGGCTCCCCACCAAAATAGCTGCTCGGCAAGTGCTTCACTTACCACACGGCCATTTCCTGAGAAAACAAAAGAAAGACCTGCTTTTTACCTGCTGCAGTAAAAGGGGGCTTCACCGGGCGTCAAAAACACATGCCGACACCAGCGCAGGCCCTCTTTTGCCGCAGCTTCATAAAAGGGGCCCTGAGTGCCTCCAGCTATCAATGCTGGACCCCTCATATGCAAGCTCCGTTCCCAGAGCCTAACTTTAGGCAGGGCCGTGCCGATGCGGTAAGCGGGGTAAGCGCCACAGGGGGGCGCTATCCTCTGGGGGCGCCGCCGCTGCGTGCTTACCCTGCCCTCCCGCTCCCATGTAGGAACTGCCCGCCCTCTTCTCCCCCCCAAGATCCCGTTCCTTTTTTTTTCTTTTAAATTTACCTTCCTCCGGCAGCGCAGCGTCAGTGAAGGAGGCGGCGCTCCCAGTCCCGACGTCTCTAGCCTTCCCTTGTTCGCTGCTCACTGCCCCGCCTTCTTCTGACATCAGAAGAAGGCGGGGCAGTGAGCAGCGAACAAGGGAAGGCTAGAGACGTCAAGACTGGGAGCGCCGCCTCCTTCACTGACGCTGCGCTGCCGGAGGAAGGTAAATTTAAAAGGAAAAAAAAAAGGAACGGGATCTTGGGGGGGAGAAGAGGGCAGGCAGTTCCTACATGGGAGCGGGAGGGCAGGGGAGTGAGGGGAATCGCTGCCTTGGAGCCAGGCAGGTGCGGGGGGGGGGGGGCGCCAACTGGTAGTCTGCAGTGGGGCGCTAGAGACCCTTGGCACGGCCCTGACTTTAGGCATCCTTTTGAGAATTTACTGTGTGGTATCAAGTTCCTGTGTTACCTGTTAGTGCAGTGTGTCTTAACAGTTAGTGCACACTAATTACCATTTAAAGCATTTCATTAAAAGGCCCTATAGACCTTTCCTTGCCTAATTAAATCCAGTGGGTCATCATTCAGCTGCTGCCATCAACACTATTTTTAAATGACAGTAAAATCAGTTTAGTTTAGTTTAGATTATTTGGGACTTGATATACCGCCCTTCAGGGGAAAATCAAACAGAGATGTCCAGTGCTGCCACAGAGATACCAAGCCTCTATCTGGAAGGCAAATCAGATATATTTAGGATGGCCATTTTTTCTAGCCTAATTTCTTTCCAGGTATTTATTGTCATGTCCCCTACCTCAACGCAAGCGGTGTCCTCAGGCTCCACAGGGTCCTGTCGACATGCACACTTAACTGGCACAGCCCTGAGCCATGTGTGTTTAGTTCTTCTCTGGCTGCAGGTTCTTTGATTGCTTTGCTTCCATGCACCTGCTCTCTGTCTGGCTTCTAGGCTCCTTGATTGCTTTGCTTCCACCCACCTGGGTCTGCTCTTCCTCTGCCTGGCTTCCCTTGCTTCTCTCCTATTGGTCTTCTGGGTCCTCCTTCCCCTGCTCTTGTCCTATGGCTGTGCCCCTTCTCCCTGCTGATGTCAGATGCCAGCACTTTATCAGCTGAGCTCTCCCTAGACTCCTTTCTTCGGCTTCTACTTTGGTAGGTGTTACTTGCTCAGTAGTGTGCTTCTCCTCTACTTTGTTCCTCATTGCTGACTCTGCCTGTACCTGGATTACTCTTGTGTCTGCTGCCTGCCTACTGACTCTGCCTGTGCCTGGATTACTCTCATGTCTGCTGCCTGCCTATTGACTCTGCCTGTACCTGGATCACTCTCTTTCCTGCTGCCTGTCTGGCCGTCACATTCATCACCCCACTTCCTGCTCCATCTTGTAAGCCCTGCAGGCCGCACGCACCTAGGGGCTCAACCTCTGGGGAACGGCGGTCAGCGCAGGTGAAACCCGGGGTTGTCCGGCCACCAAGCAGAACCTGGTCCGAGTACCGGGCTCTGCAGCGCTCTACTTGGTACAAGAACTCACAGGTCTGACATTTATCCAGACTATAGTTTGAATATTGCTGTTCTCCTAATAATTTTCTGCTCTGCCCCATGCACTCCCCCGACACTATCTGCCATTGAACATCCATGGATAGTGGCGCCTAAGCTATTTATCCAGATATCAGCAGTCACTATTGTTTTGATATACCACCTTTAGGGGTCCTTTTAGTAAGGTGCACTGAAAAATGGACTGCGCTAATTTAGGCACATGTTTTCGATGCGCGCAAATCCATTTTTCAGAGTGCCTGTAAAAAAGGCCTTTTTTTGGCCGAAAATGGATGTGCAGCAAAATGAAAATTGGCACACATCTATTTTGGGCCTGAGACTTTACCGCCACCCATTCACTTAGTGATAAGGTCTCACACTTCAACCGGGCGGTAATTGTCAGCGCACGTACAATGCCGATTACAGCCCAGTTAGCGCTGCGTGCAGAAAATAAAATATATTTTCCAGCATACGTAGTGGACACAGGTAAAAAATGAAATTACCACCCGGGCCACGTGGTAGCCGGGCGGTAGTTCCAAATTGGCGAGCATTGGGCGCACGTGGGCACCTACGCGGCTTACCATATCAAAGCGGTGAAAGGAACTCCAATGCATACAGAGAAAGTGGAAAGTGAAAGATGGAGAAACAATCGTACAGTCCATCATTAGAAACTAATACAAAGGATAATTCTGCCCATAACTCAAAAGGTAACAAATTCCACTGGGTTTGAGCCAAAAAGAAAAATGCCGACTGTTTTTGTTGACCCCAGGCCTGTACGAGAAGGAGGCAGTATGGTCAATAAAAGCTCAGTGGATAGCGGCAAGGGATAACCAAGACCAAGTAGGATGGAGTGCCTGTATATAATGCTTTATGTGTTAGAATAAGAATTTTGAACTGAAATCAGAAACCAATGGCATTTAAAAGGAAGGGTGGATATGTGGTTGAATTTTCATGCATGGCATAGAATTCTGATATCGAGCCCCCAGGAGTTTGTTGTTACAATTCAGAAGCAATACCAGAGTAGCCCTTGACCTGGTCCCAAGCAACTTCATACAGGCCAGTGAGTGCTTTAGATTTTCCTCCACAGATGGCTCAACCAACAATTCTAGAAAACTTAAAAATTTATTTCAGGCTTGTCCAATTGTTTAGAAGAATTGAGTGGTCATGTGTCTCAATAGGCAGCTCATCAAATAAGTGCAATGTTTAAATTCATGCCTACCAAACTGCAGGATGTCTGTTGTGATGAATCATCCTCCTGCTGAGACACCCAACTCAGGACTTCCACTGAATGGCAACTACAGTGGGCCTGGCCACTATGCATACTAGTCATCTGCCTAGGGCAGCAGCATTTGGGAGATGCCAGGAAAGCAACATTTTCTCTCCCTATCCCTAAACCAATCCCGTGTCCAGCTTCTGTCACCTGTTCCCTGACTGCCATGTCTGCCCTAGCTCTTTCTGGGCCCAGGCCAAAATTGAAAGAAGTCAGCATCAGCACATAGGCCCACCATCCAGTAGTGTTGTTACATCCTGCCTCCTCCTGAGAGGATTCTTCTGTCAGAGGGAGGTAGGATGTGGAAGTGCTTTAGTGCAGGTGTTGTTCCCTCTAAGATGAATGGGAGTCCTCCATCTACAGTCCTGCCAGTGAGCGGTGCTGCTCTGAAAGTTGCCGTAGAGGTTGAAAACACAATCGTAAAGCAGCACCCCCTACTGGCTGCAATGCAGATTGAAGACTCCCAATCAGGTCTGTGTGTAAAGGCCACTCACCACTGCTGAGTCTGCTTTCAACTTTTCTCTGGATCTGGAAACAGGTATGGTAGCCAAAGCAGTAAGGGGGGCAAGGAAGGGGGAGATGCTAGACACAGGATGGTGGTAGAGAATGAGAGAGGAGATGCTGAATGGAGGGAGGGTAGGGAATGGAAAGGAAAGTGCTGGCCACCTTGGGAAGGGATAGGAAGGGGAAACAGGATGCTGGACTATGGGTGGGTTAAGAAAGAGAAAGGAAAGGGAGATGTAGGACTACAAGGGGCAAGGTCTTGAGCCACCCCAGGATAGTGGCTGGAAGGCATCAGATACTCTTGGGCCAGCCCTGATGACAATCAATTTTGAATGTAAATAAAAATAAATTTGCAAATATTTTTTCAAACAAATTCATAACTCTACTTTCAGTGCAATGTTCCCAGTCAATGAAATGTTGAAGCCATGTCAGAATCATACTCTTATTTTCTTTTCTACTGGATAACACATTCCATCTCATGACAAGATTTATACCTACTGGACTTTTAATATTGCCCTGATGAATAATGCACATAGGGAGAGGTCAGCTCTGCAGCAATAAAGGTTAACACCACTGTTATTTCCTTATGTGCTGGGCTTTACTCAAGCGACGGTGTCGTATGGTATCCAATAAAAGTTGGTGATGGTGAAAAGAGCCCAGGCATTAACTCCTCCAGCATTGGGGCATAAACTAAAATAAATCTCGGGGAAGATCATTTAAAAGGGTGCAAGTTTTCTGATCTAGTTTCCTGGAGGTAATAAATAGGGTCTCCATAAATAGAAGAAACGTATCAGGAGAATGCAGTAATTGCCTACGGCTCCGGCTTCTGCTCCTGCACTATCGAGACTGAGATTTGGGATTTTTAAATGAGGCATTAAGAATCAGGCATACCCAGCATTTTTCTCACAGGGTCAGAGGCACTAAAGGCTTTTTCCCCATTTTGGGGATCTGTTTTTAACCCCCACACCCGTTACCCTTCCCCTTCTGCTCCTGATTTAGCTGGCTGGATTTCAGCAGGCTTTCTCTGGGAAATTAGCCACAAACTAATCTAAGTAGTGGTTGAAAATGTACTCAAATGGCTCAAATCTAGTCAAAATTCAGCACAAAATGGGTTTTGAAATTGGATTATATATCCTCATCGTTGGACACGTTGAGACACTTTAAATGCGGAGAGTGTCAATGGTGTGCAACTGCACTTGAAGGACTTGACTGGACGCATCCAGTCACCTCACATCGGATAACAGCTCATGCCCACACCAATTGCCAAACTAATAAAGTACTTATACACTAGCATTTACGCCAGCCTTTCAGCTGGCATAAGTGCTCATGCCTAAATTTAGGCGAGAAAATATGGACGTATACTAGTTCCACACAAAACTGCCGTTATAGAATTGCCACTCAACCCCCAAGTTCTAGAAAAGAGGAGAATAACTGAACACGCAAATTTGAGCGTGCACCCAATTTGTGTGCATAATTTAATTGAACAAGCTAATTAGCGCTAATAATTGGCTTGTTAACAACCAATTATTGGCACTAATTGCATTTATTTGAAATATACAAGGGTAAATTGAGGCACTGCATCCACACATAAATTTTATGAGCGAGTTCAAAAAGAGGGCACAGAAGTGGGAGGGTCATGGATAGAACGGGGATGTTCCTGACATTTACGCTTGTTCTTATAGAATGAGAGGGATAAACACCTAATTTAGGCATGTATATTTGCACCATATTTCAGTGCAAATGGCCGTACCTAAAGTTAGCCATGATTCCCGAGCGTAAGTGCTTTGCTATAAACTGCACCTAGCTTTATGCGCTTTTTTGGTGCTGATCTTTTCACCCATTAGCACCCAAATGTTTGGTACCTAACTTTGGCTAACCTTTCTTGAATTTACTCCTATGTGTCCGAGTCCAGCCCTTGCAAATATACACTATGCATGCTACACACATATTTACAGAAATAGCACTTATGCACAAACTTGACATGTATGCACCTATGTATTCTAAATATTTATGCATGCATAAATGTTAGTAACCTTTTTACAGAATTATCCCCCTCATGTGTGTAATAGTTACGAATAACTCACATGACATGCAGAACAAGTAGGACAACAAGAGAATATGGATGGCACCTTGACAGGATCAACAAATGTTTAACATTCTACCACCTGGGTATGGCCGTGGTCTCAAAAGCTTGCTTTTAAAAATATTCATTACCCTAGTAAAGATACAGTTTCCATCTTACTGTGAGGCTGATGCTCAAAGCCAGGCACTAAAGTCCATAACACAAAACTCCATAGCGCAACAACAGCACAGAAAAATAGCTAAGCAATGCTCAAAGGAAATGATATGCAAATAATATGTGCAGTTAATTTGTGCTAACAGACTGAAAGCAAAGGAAGGTTCATGCCCAGAACATGACCACAAGGGTTTTGCAGCAAGCACAGCTCTTGTGTGCATGTCCAGATAAAATTGGAAGTGCATGCACACATCTGCGCTGTTCTTCTGCACTTTTAAATATGAGCCTTTCAAAAATCGATTGCAGTAACAATTTTTGAAAGCTTCATATTTAAGTACAGAAAAACAGGCGCTAATGTGTGCTTTCACTTTTGCTTGGACTTGCACACGTTTGTTTCTCACTATCAGCGCTAAAGGTTGCACAAGTTTCCTTCCGCTTGCAAAAGAAGATAAAATCCCTAGTTCAGTGTGGAAAGTTGACAAGAAATCTTCTCCTGAAAACTTTCTACACTGCCCCTGACCTGGTGGTAAATTTCGGCATTACAACCAGCCATTTCCTTCCGTGCATTGCAGAGCTTCCATTTTTGGATTGGGAAGGAAAACTTATTGACCTCATTAACATCCATTTAAATACAATTTGTGGCAATCTGTACCATGTGCATTAACACTGGTGCTTTGAGCCCTCTGAGCATTCAGCACTGTAACATGTATGTAAGTGCAAACCCATCGTTAACCACATGGTAACGCTGGCGGTAACTTTGAGCATCGGCCCCTGTGGTTCTATGGAAAACATTGTCTCTTTTGGAAGCATCTAAGCTCCAGAAGTGTGCTTCCAGGCCACCCACTGGTCAACCAGCCGCTCGAATGTTTCTAAAAGAGCCAAACTGTTTATGAAGTTTTATTTAGTTAAGCTTATTTCAGTACAAGGTCTACCACATTTGTTTCTCTCTGTGTATACCCTACAGGATGCTGTTGCCTGAGTATTTTTCTTGGATCTTAACCTCATGGGCCTACAGGTTTCCGGATTGATTTAACACTTGCTTTGTTTCTGCCTGTTTATTTTTAGATATGGGCCAAGCCACTCTGTATTAATCAGAACCCCTCTTCAAACCACGATCTGTGAAGAACAGTCCAGATTCAACAAATCGCTGGCTGGAAATATGGAACCTCCTTCCCCGCCCCCCTAAGGCATAGCGAGCTGCTAGGCAGATTTGTAAATCTGGATCCTTGGATCAAAATTTTACCTCTGTCTTTCCTAGATGGGAGAAAGTACTAATGGGTTAGGATAAGCTCTGCTTTGCTATCCATAAATCAGGCCTGTTGCTCATTAAATTAGGGCCTCAAAGGCAAACCAAACTGAATTGCAGGAAGCACAGTGCAAAAATCGCAGTAATGAATCATGCAATGTAATATCAAAAGCCCAAAGGAATCACTTCACAATAAGGGACCTGTTTACCAAAACAAAATGATGTGCATGTTTGTGGTACATTAAAGTGTGTTGTTAGCCAGTGGGATCCCCTGGTTGCTAACAATTCATGTTATACTGCCACAGTATGCATTAACACGTGCCTTACCTCATTCTGGCAAATAAGTTCATGAGCAATAATTCACACATTAAACATTTTGGATAGATATATTTTTGTTATATGATTTATTCATACAGGAGCAACATCTTTACCTACCCTCAATGGACTTATCATGGATTAAAACATACAGCTAAATCAAATTAGATTGTTTTATTTTTAGAAGGGAAAACTTTGTGTCCCACAGATGTTGTCTAATTTCTCTCACCTCGACTCTCACCACCATTGTTTCAATTAAGATGCATAAATGACTACCAGCACCTTCCTTCCCAGCAGCCATGCACTTTAAGCATTTCAACATGGGGATAAAAAGGTTATCATATTTTATAGAGAGAGAGAGATAGAGAGAAGAGAGAGAGAGGGAGGGGGAAAGAGAGAAGTTAATACCCTTTTGTTGAACTAACAATAGATTTCTTGACTAGCAAAATGGCAGAAACTTTGGTCAAGCAATACTTTGGAGAACCCAAGCTACAGTCAAATTTCAAAGTAGGAAAGGAACTACAATAAAAGAAATGAAAAAAAAAAAACCCAACGCATCTATGCTAAGAAGCAGTCAAACTTAGCATCATAATGAAAATAGGGAGGAATGAAGGGTGAGGAGGAAACGGGGACAGAGACAGGTAGGGTAGATGGGAAAAGGTAATGGAGTAGCAGTGGATTCAGCTGTAGTGATTTTATGGAACCTTAAATAGAGTTGAAACCTTGATGAAAAAGCCAGGTTTTTTTTATGGCAGTCTTGAAGCTTTTAAATGATAATTCAGCACGAATGATTAAGGGAAGGGAGTTCCAAAAGAAAGGGGCCATGAAGTAAAAGGCACAGGGTCTGATAGATTCAAGCTGAGCAGATTTGTAACTGGGAAGAGCCAGATGATGATCATTAAGGGAATGAAGAGGACCAGTAGGGGATTTCGGAATAGTAAGAGCTGCCAGATATTCTGTGTTATCCAAGTAGAAGAGTCCTAACTTCTTTAGCCTGTCCTCATATGAAAGCTCCATCCACTTTATCATTTGGTTGCCTTTCTTTGAACCTTTTCTAATTCCACTATATATTTTTTGAGATATAGTGACCAGGAATGCATGCAATACTCAAGATGAGGCAGCACCATGGAGTGATACAGAAGCATTATTATATTTTTCATCTTATTTTCCATCCCTTTCCTAATAATTCCTAGCATCCTGTTTGTTGTTTGGGGCACTGCCACATACTGAGCAGAATATGATACCTAGATCTTTTTCTAAGGTGGACCCTAGCATCAAGTAACTATGATTTGGATTATTCTTCTCAATGTGTGTTATATTGTATTTGTCCACATTAAATTTCCTCTGCCATTTGGATGCCCAGTCTTCCAATTTCCTAAAGTCTTCCTACAATTTTTCACAGTCCACATGTGTTTTAATCCATTGCAAAGTGCTAAACCTGTTTCACTTGTTTTAATTGACAATGCTATTATAAACTTTGAATCCTCTATGAAATATAAAATTATCCTAAATGATTTTTTTTACATGCACACCCTTATGTCCTTAGCTCTCCCTATACATACATGATTGAGCACAGTTTCAGCTACAGCTACAGGATCAGAGAGAGAGAGAGAGAACTTTGCTCTGGTTTTATGACTTCATTGGGAATCTCTGAGAATCCATGAGCAGAAGATAACAAATTAGTTCTAGAGCAAATCACCTCACTCACATGTCTGCAGCACATTTCATAGAGCTCCTTCTCAAAAGGAATCAAAAACAAGAGAAACAGGAAGCGGGACAGGGAAGAAGTAGGAAATTACAGGCTGGTAAGCCTCACATTGGTAGTTGGAAAAATAATGGAGTCACTGCTGAAGGAGAAGATAGTTAACTTTCAAGAATTCAAAGGGTTACAGGATCTGAGGCAACATGGTTTTACCAAAGGAAAATCTTGCCAAATGAATCTGATTGATTTCTTTGACTGGGTGACCAAAGAACTGGATAAAAGACATGCGCTAGATATAACCTACTTGGATTTCATCAAAGCCTTTGATATGGCTTTTCACAGAAGGCTCTTGAATAAGCTGAGAGGGCTGAACTTTGGACCCAAAGTGGTGAACTGGATTGGAAACTGGTTGACTGACAGGTGACAGAGGGTGGTGGTAAATGAAATTCACTCAGAGGAAAGGAAAGTGAGTAGTGGAGTGCCTCAGGGGTCAGTACTGGGGCTGATTCTGTTTAATATATTTGTGAAGGGTTAGAAGGAAAAGTTTGCCTTTTGAGGATGACATGAAGATAGCCAATAGAGTGAATACCCTGGAGGGAGTGGAAACCAGAAGAGATCTCCAAAATTAGAAGAATGGTCAAAGGTCTGGCAGTTAAATTTTAATGTGAAGAAATGCAGATTGATGCACTTGGGGTGCAGAAATCCAAAGGAGTTGTATGAGATAGGAAAAGAGAGATTGATAAACTCAGCTTGGCAGAGGGACTTTGGGATGATGGTATCTGAGGATCTCATGGTGACAAAACAATGCGACAAGGCAGTGGCCATGGCCAAAAGGATGCTAGGCTGCATAGAGAGAAGCAGAAAAAAGGTGTTGATGCCCCTGTACAAGTCATTGATGAGTATTGTGTTCAGTTTTGGAGGCCACATCTTACTAAGGACATAAAAAGACTTGAAGTGGTTCAGAGAAAAGTGACGAAAATGGTATGGGGTTTGCGCCACAAGACATATGAGGAGAGACTTGATGACCTGAAGATGAACACCCTGGAGGAAAGGAGAGACATAGGTGATATGATACAGACATTCAAATCATACAAACAAAACCTTTTCCAGAGGAGAAAAAGTGGTAGAACTAGAGGACATGAATTTAGATGATTTAGAGGGGCATAATCGAACGGGGTGCCCAAGTTTTCCTGAGGGCGTCCTCGCAAGATGTCCCCGCAAAGGGGCGGGGAAACCCATATTATTGAAACAAGATGGGCATCCATCTTTCGCTTCGATAATATGGACGGGGATGCCCAAATCTCAACATTTAGGTCAACCTTAGAGATGGTCGACATAAATGTTGAGATGGTCGACCTTAGAGATGGTCGTCCCCAGTTTTCGGCCATAATGAAAACCCGAGGACGGCCATCTCAAAAACAACCAAATCCAACTCATTTGGTCATGGGAGGAGCCAGCATTCATAGTGCACAGGTCCCCCTGACATGCCAGGACAGCAACCGGGCACCCTAGGGGGCACTGCAGTGGACTAACTGATGCACTAACTGAACGGAAAAAGCTCTTCCCTTACTGATCCCTTAGCGATTCGGAAAGGAACGGGTATGCATGAAGGAAATCGCATGCAAATGAGCTGCTCGCTGTTAGCTCATTTGCACATGATTTCCTTCCTAAGGAGGGGAAACCAGTGCAGAGCAGCCATGTATAATAGCCGTCTACAACCTTAAAAGAACACAAGTCCAGGTGAAAACGTCCAAGTGCTAGTCAGGGACGTCTTTTTTTTTTTTAGTATGGGTGAAGGATGTCCAAGTGTTAGGTGCCTTTGCTATGCCTCCGTCCCTGTGAGGGGCAGTTGAGGACATCCAAAATGTGGATGTTTCTGTGAAAAGGATGTCCATGCCTTTGACACCCTCTTTATTTATTTATTTGGATTTTTGATCACAAGTAGCAGCAATGGGATTTGAACTGGCCACCTCTGGGTTACAAGATCAATGCTTTAACCACTAGGCCACTCCTCCACTCCACTCCCTAGAAATTTGGCCATCTCTGTGGGGGGGGGGGGGCAGTTCAGGACGTCCAAAATGTTTAAAAGAAGGACGTCCATGCCTTCGCTATGCCTCCGCTGACACACACCTCCCCCCCCCCCCCCCCCCCCCCAGGAACCCGCATACTGCTGCGATGGACCTGAGCATGATATTTGAGGCTGGCAAAAAAAGTTTTTAAAGTTGTAGGCTCAATGTGGGCTTACATAGTACCGGAGAGGCATTTGCAGACTCCGGTGTAAATAAATACAAAGTGATATTGTGGTAAGATAAAGTTCATGTGGCACAGCCACATTAGGGAATCGTACAACAGAAGAGTTGTGTTATGTCCATTACGTACTTTAGTTTTGTTGTGTTGCAGAGATCAGGCATTTATGTTGGATCGGTAGGGTATGCCTGTTTAAACAGGTTAGTTTTTAGTTTTTTCCGGAAGTTTAGGTGGTCGTACATAGTTTTCAAGGCTTTTGGTAATGCGTTCCACAGTTGTGTGCTTATGTAGGAGAAACTGGATGCATAAGCTGATTTGTATTTGAGTCCTTTGCAGCTTGGGTAGTGCACATTTAGGTACGTTCATGTTGATTCGGATGTGTTTCTAGTTGGTAGGTCGATCAGGTCTGTCATGTATCCCGAGGCTTCACCGTAGATAATTTTGTGAACCAGAGTGCAGATTTTGAAAGCAATGCGTTCTTTGATTGGGAGCCAGTGTAGTTTTTCGCAGAGGGGTTTTACGTTTTCAAATCGCGTTTTTTCCAAGAATTGTCCCCACATATATGTGTTGATAAATTTATAAATAAAAATAAACAAATAAACGGTGTGGTTCTATTAATAGGTACATTACATACATTTTCCAGTGCTATCCTAGAACTTTTATATTTCCCTCTCCAGCTCCAGCCCTAGGAACCAGGGCCGTGCCGACACGGTAAGCGAGGTAAGCATGGCAGGAGGGCGCCATCCTCTGGGGGGCGCCCCGCCGCACCATGCTTACCTCGCCCTCTTTGCCCCAGATCCTTGTCCTTTTTTTTTGTTTAAATTTACCTCTCCGGCGCGTGGCAACGTAGCGTTAGTGAGGAGGCGGCGCTCCCCCGCCCCGACGTGTCAGTCTCTTCCCTTTGCTCAGTTCCGCCTTCTTCTGATATCAGAAATGATGTCAGAAGAAGGCGGGACACTAAGCGAAGGGAAGAAGACACGTCGGGGCGGGGGAGCGCCGCCTCCTCACTAACGCTACGCTGCCACACGCCGGAGAGGTAAATTTAAACAAAAAAAAAGGATCTGGGGAGAAGAAGGCGGGTAGTGTAGCGATCGTTTTTTTGGGGGGGGGCGCCGGCGGGGCCAACTGCAGGGGGGCGCCGGAGACCCAAGGCACGGCCCTGCTAGGAACCCCTGAGAACGCATGATGATAACCTGCATAGAGCGGCATTTATAGCTCCAACTGTCTTACTGGGCAGACTGAATGTATCATTTCAACACAGCAACCACACAGTCCTTATCCACCGTCATCTGCTGTGTTGTCATATGTGTAGGATTCTTACTCATTTTGAGTTACAAAGGATTCTTTGTTTAACTCGGCAAAACGTTTGTTAGGATACCAGCCCAAGCATCAACATTTTGGAACATGCAACCAGAGGTTTGGTGCCAGCATTCAAAATTTTAACTGACAGCTCTATAACGATGATTTACACTTGCGGGAAGTAAGGAGGAGGCCTGGTTTTCTGTAACCGTGGCTCAATTGGACATGGCTTCCAGCTCTTCCAGCACATTTTGCCTTAAGTGGAATTATTTTGTCCTGCCAAAGTGCAACCTTCTGATTTAGGCACTGCAAGGGTTCCATCTTTTGCTAGCCAGTGAATAATTGTTATCAAATTAAATAAAGTCATGAAAAGAAATTAAAAATGGCTTTTAATGGCAGAAGTAACTGACTTGTTAGTCTCACTTATACATACGAGGAGTGACACGGGCTGTACATACTGCAGCAGGACATGTTTATCAACTCCTACCCTAGCTGAGATAATATTTAACCATCTCTCTGACTTCATGTGAACCTTTCTTTAACTTAGTCACCTTATTTTCTAACTCCTCTTACTCTCTTACCTATCTATATGTTTGATCTTTGCTTATACCCTACACTTTCTATTAAAATGTTCTATTGCATATTGCATATTGCATTGACATTGTAAGTAGTATACTATCCCATACTTTGTATTGTTATTTGAATATTTCTACTGCTGTAATTGCCTATTGCTCATGTTTGATTTAGTCTTACTGTATACTGCTTTCAGTGAATTCCTTCAAAAAGGCGGTAAATAAATCCTAATAAATAAAAGTGCATATGCATCAGTTGCTGAGCACTGATGTGCTTTTTCCTTAAAATGCTGGGCCAGACCATACATTTTGGATGGATAAGTCAATGTCGTCCAAAATGCATCTGTTTACTAGGGTCCAGGGGTGTTCTACGGCTGGGCCTAAATTCAATTGCTATCCAGAGTGGAGGAGCAGCCTAGTGGTTAGAGCACTGCTCTTGACATCCAGATGTGGCTGGTTCAAATCCAGCTGCTGCTCCTTATGATCTTGGGCAAGTCCAGGGCTTTTTTTGAGGGGGTACTGAGTACAGGCACCTTTTCCATTGTCTGCTAAAATTGACCCATGGACCCCAAGTTTTAATGAAAGAGCTGAGGCTCTACATACCAATTCTGCCTTGTCATACATTCTGTGACCGGTTGCAGGGGGCTTGGCTATTGTGGGATGGGTCCCTCAGTGATTACCCCATCCCTGAAGAGTGGCCTAGCATTTGAGTACCGGCACCTTTTTTACTAGGAAATACGCACTGGGCAAGTCACTTAACCCTCCCTTGCCTCAGGTACAAACTTAGATTGGGAGCCCTCCAGGGACAGGGAAATACCCAGTATACCTGAATGTAACTCACCTTGAGCTACTACTGGAAAGGTGTGAGCAAAATCCAGTAATATTCGTTCCCAATCTGCGAGGGTCACCAATGGGTCAGCAGCTATGAGTTTATCTTGTTGGGCAGACTAGATGGACCGTGCAGGTCTTTTTCTGCCGTCATCTACTATGTTACTATGTATGTATGTATGTTTTCAGGATCTCCATAATGAATATACACGAGAGAGATTTGTGCATGATAGAGGTAGTAGACATGCAAATCTTTCTCATGTATATTCACTAGGGATATCCTGGAAACTTGACCCGTTGGAGGCCCTCATGGACTAGGAGTGAATACCAAGAGGTCAATATTCAAAGCAATTTAATGGATCAGAAATGGCTCCTGGCTGTTTAAATCGCTTGTTCAGGCCTAACTGCTAATTTTCAGCACCTCTTAACCAGTTAGGGCCGCTGAAAATAACTGGTTAGCGCCAAACTGAAAATGGGCTATTTGGGGAGCACTTTGGGGGCAGAGTCAGCAATTAACTTGGACCTTATAAAAGTCAGCCCTATCTTTATGCAGTAACCCATAGCCTGTTAAGTGCTGCATATCCCACTTAACCTGCTATGCATTAGCCAGTTCTGGAAACCCGTAAATTCAATGTTGGTGCCCAGACATGGCCCAGCATTGAATCTGCGGGTTTAATGCCAGCAGCGGTCAGCACAATGCTGATCACCAGTGGATGAATACCAGGTCCCAAGGGTTTATGAGAACTGCAGAAAAGTCAGTCTTAACTTTAAAGGGGTAAGTTATCCATTTAAATTTACAATAGCAAATCTAGGAGCTGTGAACAATTTGAATTAATGATGCTGCTCTTGCCCCTTCACTAATTGCTGAAAGAAATTATTCCTGCTTTACTTTTATTAATGGAGTGCCATTCATAAATGGTAATCACAAATCTGTAAGTTATTCACTTGCAATTCATTACCTAGAAACACGTCACAAATCCCTTAAGCTGCAGTGTCTTTCTCTTCAATGTCATCAACATGGAACAACTGCAAAACAAGACCCCAGATAGCTCTGAGCACTGCAAAATTGAAATCAAAATCAGCTGAATGGAAATAACTAGAATATCAGCTAGTAACACTCTTCATACATAAAAATTAAAGAATAAAGGGGTGTTTTATGAAGGTGCACTAGTGTTTTTAGTTCCCGCTAAAAATTAGCTGGCGCTAAAAGCTGTGATGCCCATAGAGTGCATATGAGCACATTGCCTTTCCTATTTCTTTTGGAGCACCCCTTCATTCAGAAGTAGATATTATGCTGTTTTTTTATTTCTTTGTTCCAGTTTCTATTGACCGTTAACCATTTGGTTGTCATTATCACACAGCACACTGTTGATTTGATGTTGAAGACTAATATATAGTCCCCTGACGCAGCCCTCGTTGGGCAAAACACGGCCTTTGTCGGGCATTCTACTTTTGAGATTCTGCAATAAAGAACATTTTGGACCATTCATTGATCTGCTGTGTTCATTTCTACATTAGTATATCTAATGCCACATATTCTCAATTCACTGTATATTAGTGTAAAAATGTATCTGCTCAGTCACTATCAACAACGGCTTCAGAATTATCCTTTAATTATACTAAGTTTCATTATGAGTTCTCAAAAACTTTTGCTTGTGTCCCTCAGAAAGAAACAAATGAGATCAGTAAAATCTACCAAAAATGTCACCAATCAGAGAACAAATATTCAAACTAATCGGTGGCTTCATAATAGTGAAGCTCATTGGGTCTCAAGATTAAGCCCCATTGGCTGCACAGTTTGCTATTTATACAGTTGCTTGGAAAGGGGGAAACAGAAGGAAAGAGGCTGGATTAGAGAGTAGACTGACTCCTAATTCTACTCTGTGCTTTACCCCCTCCCCTTCCTGGCCATGTAAAATTACTTGAGAAAGGAAAGACTGGAACAGGAGCCAGAAGGCTATTCTCTGCTCCATGAGATTCACTGGCCAAGAGTGATCAGACAGAGTCCCATGTGCTCGGGTATATCAAAGTCTCTTGTGCTGCCCCCAAAATTGCTGCACAGTAGACAATCACCTAAGTCTGACTACTGGAAGAGCCTACCCTGGGTAAGGACTTCAACAGCAAAATATACAGTCATAGATACTTTTGGGTTGCTACCAATTTTCTGGCAGATTGAAACAAAGAAAATACGAAATTTGTTTGTATAAGGTAGAATATCAAGCACAAAGAATCAAATCAAATCAAATCTAATTAGGGAAGAAAAAGACCAACCTGCTTATAATCGAACGAGAAAAACGCCCAAGTTCCAACCTAAATCGGGAGATGGCCGTTTATCTCACAAAAACGAATAACGCGGTATAATCGAAAGCTGAACTTGGACGTTTTCAACTGCACTCCATCGTGGAAGCGTACAAAGTTGACGGGGGCGTGTCGGAGGCGTGGTGAAGGCGTGACTGGGGCATGGTTATCACCCAAACAGAGATGGGCGCCTTTCGCCAAAAATGGAAAAAAAGTATGCGTTTGTAGCTAGAATTTAGGGCACTTTTCCTGGACCCTGTTTTTTCACGAATAAGGCCCCAAAAAGTGCCCTAAATGACCAGATTACCCCCAGAGGGAATCGGGGATGACCTCCCCTGACTCCCCCAGTGGTCACTAACCCCCTCCCACCACAAAAAATGATGTTTCACAACTTTTTATTTTCACCCTCAAATGTCATACCCACCTCCCTGGCAGCAGTATGCAGGTCCCTGGAGCAGTTGTTAGGGGGTGCAGTGGACTTCAGGCAGGTGGACCCAGGCCCATCCCCCCCCTACCTGTTACAATTGTGCTGCTTAATGCTTAGTCGTCCAACCCCCCCAAACCCACTGTACCCACATGTAGGTGCCCCCCTTCACCCCTTAGGGCTATAGTAATGGTGTAGACTCGTGGACAGTGGGTTTTGAGGGGGATTTGGGGGGCTCAGCACACAAGGGAAGGGTGCTATGCACCTGGGAGCTCTTTTACCTTTTTTTTTTGTTTTTGTAAAAGTGCCCCCTAGGGTGCCCGGTTGGTGTCCTGGCATGTGAGGGGGACCAGTGCACTACGAATCCTGGCCCCTCCCATGAACAAATGCCTTGGATTTATTCGTTTTTGAGCTGGGCACTTTCATTTTCCATTATCGCTGAAAAACAAAAATGCCCAGCTCACAAATTGTCAAATAAAACATGGACGTCTATTTTTTTTCGAAAATACAGTTCGGTCTGCCCCTTCACGGACCCGTTCTCGGAGATAAACGCCCATGGAGATAGACGTTTTCGTTCGATTATGCCCCTCCATATGGCTTATCTATTCTTCCCTTCAAAACCAACATTTCATTTTTTACAATTCAATCCTCTCCATTAGAGATCCTTGATGCCAATCCAATCCACTGTCCTTGTCTTCGCCACCTCTACTAGAAGGCTACTCTATGCATCCATCACTCTATCTGTAAAAAATATTTCCTTAGATTACTCCTGAATCTTATGATCACTCATGCCAAAATCTCTTTTCCATTGAAAGAGGTCTATCTCCTCTGCATTCATAACTTACTGTATGTCTCCTTCCCAGCACCCATGCTTGCTCTTTTCCCTTTGTTCCAAATCATGTCTCCCAGTTCTTTTCCCCATCACAGTCCATACCCCCTCTCACAGCTCCTTTCACTCTCTCTACTCCTCTCCTACAGCGCCACTCCCAGATCTTGTCCCCATCTAGGGTGGCAAACAGGGCAATTACCCTGGGCCCCAAGCCTTCCTGAAGCTGAAGAAGGCATAGCCTGCAGACAGGCTTTGGGAACTCCACCCCAGTGTCTACCCTGAGCCCCATAATGTCTAACATAAGTCCTGTCCCCATTGTCTTGATTTCCTTCCCATTAAGTTTCTTTCTTCCTCAGTCATTCATAGCAGCATTCATAGCAGCATTCATTCTCATAGACAGTAATCACTTTTGATTCCCCATGCCCTTTTGCAGCCCTTCTATTCCTCTCCCAATATTTTTCTATCCATTTCCCATTTTTCAGTGTCCATCTGCTGCTCTTATCTCCACTAATAGCTGCAGGCAGCCACAGCTCCCTCCTTCCGTGGCAGCCCACTGGTTGCAGGGGGAAGTGGAAGCAGCACCCTACAGAACAGAACTACAAAAAATATATTTATTTTTGTAGCGCCAGAGTGTACCCGGCAGTAATTGAGCAATGCTGCAAGCTGCCCAGTTACCGCAGGGTTAACGCAGGAGCCCTTACTGCCACCTCAATGGGTGGTGGTAAGAGCTTCCACCCAAAATGTCTGCGCAGCAAGTGATTCACTTGCTGCACAGCCATTTCTGTAAAAAAAGAAAGACCTACCTTTTACCCACTGTAGTAAAAGGAGGCCTTGGCATGCCCAAAGTTAGGTGCAGTTATAGAATAGCACTTATGACCAGTCATCACACCTAACTTGTCCATTAGCACCAACTGAAATGTGGTGCAAATGTGCACACCTAAATTGGGTTTGTATCTCCCATAGTCAATAACAACATGCATAAGTGGTAGGAATGCCCCCATTCCACCCAACACCCTCCCATTTCTGTGCCCCTTTTTTTCACTCGTTTGTAAAATTTAGGCGTGGATCCCATGCCTAAGCTTATGTGCATAAGTTCTAATTAAATCTAATTAGTGCTAATAATTGCTGGTTAAAAAGCTGATTAGTGGTGATATTTAGCTTGTTATCCAATTAAATTGTGTATGCAATTTTTGGCAACATTTTTAGAATTAGGGGGTTGAAGGGCAAATGTACAACTTAAACACCTGCATTTGCATGCCTCTTGTTCACACAAATGTTAGGAATACTAGCACTTATGTGAGGGTAATTCTCTACTAATTAGGTACAGGGAAGATGCGCAGCAAGGAGGGAATTCAATCAATGGTGCCCAAAATTCAGTTCTGAAAATCTTGAGCACTAACCCCTGGATTCTATATAGTATGCCTAGAGTTAAATGCGGTTAGAAGTGTAAATCTAGGTGTAAATCTAGGTGTATTCTATAACTATGTGCGAGGATTAATTGTTTTAATAGGCTGTTAAGTATTTTTAACAGCTCTTAACAAGCAATAAAGAGCACCAATTGGCAAAAATTAGAATTTACGCGTGTATATTGCTAAGTGCATTCTGTAATATACTATGTCTAAATTCTAATGCGCGCAGGCAAAAAGGGGCATGCTTAGGGGCATGCAAATGGGCATTTCGTGGGCATTCCAGAATCTACACGCATTGTTATAAAATATGGGCCAGTGCACGTAAATCTACATGCAGGGAATTAAACCAGCTCTTTGTTGGTGTAAATGGATGTGCATAGATTTAGTCGCATGAACTATGCCTAAGTGTATTCTAAATACCGTGCGTAGATTTACACATAGTATTTAGAATACATTTAGGCATAATTGCCTAACACTCATTAGTTTTATGTGCCATATATAGAATCAGACCCTAAGCGCTATTCTATAAAGGGAGTGTGCCCTATTACTACTACTACTACTACTACTATAAATCACTTCTATAGTGCTACCAGTCATACACAGCGCTTTACAATTGAACATGAAGAAAGACAGTCCCTGCTCAAAAGAGCTTACAATCTAAATCAGGACAAATAGACAGGATCAATAAGGATAAGGGAAGAACAGACAGAAGGACACAAGGATAAGATAAAAGTGACAAGTCAGGAGTTGAAAGCAGCATCAAACTGGTAGGCCTTTAGCCCGGATTTGAAGGCAGCCAGGGATGGAGCTAGATGTAACGGCTCAGGAAGCCTATTCCAGGCATAAGGTGCAGTGAGATAGAAGGAGCGGAGTCTGGAGTTAGCGATGGAGGAGAAGGGTGCAACTAGGAGAGATTTGCCTGGTGAACGGAGTTCTAGGGAAGAAGTGTAGGGAGAGATGAGGGTGGAGAGGTAGTGAGCCCTATGCAGATCCCACGCCTAACTTTTGGAAGCGGTACTTACACATGCAAAGAGCAGTAAATGCCACCACCCAACCTAGGCATGCTTCAGTGAACTTTGCAAATCTGTGTGCAACTTTTTGCAATGCCGCCAACACATCCCTGGCCATGCTCCCTTTTCAGATATGTCACACAGCATAGCCAGTTAGTGCCGACTGGCTCAATTTAGTGGCCAGATGAATATCGGCTTAACCGACTATGTGCATAGTGACCAAAGCCCCCCCCCCCCCCCCCCCCGAAATTCAATGCTGGTCTTTAAATATGGCCTGGCATTGAATTTTTCTGTTTGTCACATGGGAGATAGTCAGGCATATTTAGTATGATAACCAAAAATAATGTGCTCAGGTTCTGTTTGTTTATTTATTTATTTATTTATTTATTATATTTGTATCCCGTGCTTTCCCACACACAGCAGGTTCAATGCGGCTTACATATTAAAAAAAAGAAACATTACAAAAATCCTGTAAGAAGAATATTACAACTGTAATAAACATAATAATAGTAAGGTTTAAGAATATATGAATTGAATTGGATATGGGGAGGTAAACAAGGATAGGATAGGTAAGAGGAGAGGAGATTGGATAGGTAAGAGGAGAGGAGATTGGGAGGGGTATGGTTTAGAAAGAAGGAGAAGAAAAGATTGGAGGGTGAGTATAAGGAGATTTGGAGATAAGGTCAAAGGTATAATCTGTGTCAGAGTCGGTGTCAGAGTCAGTGTCAATGTCAGAGCAAGAGTAGTGTAGATGGGCTAGTAGGATTAAGTTGGGTCATTAGTGTAAGCTTGCTTGAAAAGATGTGTCTTCAACATTTTCCTGAAGGGTAGATAGTTGTTAATTGTTCGGATGGATCTTGGTAGCGCATTCCAAAGCTGACTGCCCAAAAAGGAGAAATTGGATGCGTAGTAGGTTTTGTATTTAATTCCTTTGCAATTGGGAAGGTGTAAATTAAGGTAAGTACGTGAGGACATTGATCTATTTCTAATTGGAAGGTCGATCAAGTCATTCATATAGCTAGGGGATTCTCCGTACAGATCTTATGAATCATTGTATGGACCTTGAAATATATTCTCTCTTTGATGGGGAGCCAGTGAAGTTTTATCCGAAGAGGTGATGCGCTTTCAAATCTTGACTTGCCAAAGATAAGTCTGGCTGCTGTGTTCTGGGCAGTTTGAAGTCTTTTCAGGACTTGGGTTTTACAGCCAAGGAAAACACTGTTGCAGTAATCTGTATGGGTAATGACTGTGGATTGTACCAGGTTCCGGAAAGTGTCCAATGGAATATATGATTTTACTAGTTTCAGAATCCACATCATATTGAACATTTTTTTCGTGGTGAGCTTAGCGTGGTTATTGAAAGATAGATGGCTATCTATCGTGACTCCAAGGATCTTTAGACTGTTAGATATGGAGAGAATAACGTCAGGGGTGTTGAGAGTAGTTGGGAAAAGTGGGGAGTATTGAGATTAAAGGACAAGGCACTGAGTTTTTTCTTTATTTAATTTCATCTTGAAAGCATTATCCCAGGAGGTTAGGGTGGTCATACCAATAGTAATTTTATTGGAGATTTCTGATAAATTGGATTTAAAGGGGATAAAAATGGTGACATCATCAGCGTATATGAAGGGATTAAGGCCGTGTTTGGTCAGTAACCTGACCAAGGGGATCATCATAAGGTTGAAGAGTATCGGGGAAAGCGGAGATTCCTGTGATATCCCGCATTCTGATGACCATGGGGCTGATATATTTGTGAACCCTTTGACTTGATAGGATCTTGTGGTGATGAAGTCCTTTATCCAGTTGATAATATTGCCGCCAATCCTAAGTTTGTCCAAAAGTTTAGTAAGGATAGTATGATCAACCATGTCAAAAGCGCTGGACAAGTCAAATTGTAAAAGGAGGATGTTGTTTCCAGTTGCTATTTCCTGTTTGAATTTGGAAATGAAGGTAAGAAGGACTGTTTCAGTGCTGTGGGCAGAACGGAAGCCCGACTGCGACTCATGAAGGATGGAGAATTTCCGAATATATTCATTGAGCAACTATCCTGTTTATAATCGAAATAGAAAAACGCCTATATTGTGACCCAAATCGGGAGATAGACGTTTATCTCACAAACACGAATAAAGTGGTATAATCGAAAGCCGAATTTGGACATTTTCAACTGCACTCCGTCGCGGATGCGGACAAAGTTGATGGGGGCGTGTTGAAGGCATGGTGAAGGCGGAACTGGGGCGTGGTTATCGGCCGATCAGAGATGGGCGCCTTTCGCCGATAATGGAAAACAAATATGCGTTTTTAGCGAGAATTTAGGGCACTTTTCCTGGACCCTGTTTTTCCATGAATAAGGCCCCAAAAAGTGCCCTAAATGACCAGATGACCACTGGAAGGAATCGGGGATGACCTCCCCTGACTCCACCAGTGGTCACAAACCCCCTCCCACCACAAAATATGCCGTTTTACAACTTTTTATTTTTACCCTCAAATGTCATACCCACCTCCCTGGCAGCAGTATGCAGGTCACTGGAGCAGTTATTAGGGGGTGCAGTGGACTTCAGGCAGGTGGACCCAGGCCCATCCCCCCCACCTGTTACACTTGTGCTGGTAAATGAGAGCCCTCCAAACCGCCCCCAAACCCACTGTACCCACATGTAGGTGCCCCCCTTCACCCCTTAGGGCTATAGTAATGGTGTAGACTTGTGGGCAGTGGGTTTTGAGGGGGATTTGGGGGGCTCAACACACAAGGGAAGGGTGTTATGCACCTGGGAGCTGTTTTACCTTCTTTTTTTTTTGTAAAAGTGCCCCCTAGGGTGCCCGGTTGGTGTCCTGGCATGTGAGGGGGACCAGTGCACTACGAATCCTGGCCCCTCCCACAAATAAATGTCTTGGAGTTATTCGTTTTTGAGCTGGGCGCTTTTGGTTTCCATTATCGCTGAAAAACAAAAACGCCCAGCTCAAAAAAAGATAAACGTCCATGTTTTTCGAAACTACGGTTCGGTCCGCCCCTTCACAGACCCGTTCTCGGAGATAAACGCCCATGGAGATAGATGTTTCCGTTCGATTATGCCCCTTCACGCATACTATTTCCATTCAATGCATACTATTTTCACATTTAAAAAAAAAACTGCTGAGAGGGGGACTCCTTGTGTGGTGTATGTTGTGGGTGATGTTTTTTTTTTTCCTTTCTTTTTTCTCTTCCCCATGTAGGTCTGGGGTGTTATAAGAATCCAAGCAGCTCAGTATTTAATATTTCTTGGTAGAGTGCAACTGGGGACTAGTTTTACTATTGTTTTATCTTCTCATTTTGTTTTGTTTGTTTTTGTACATATTACTATTTTGGGTTTACTCTCTGCAATTTTGTGTATCTATGCTAGGAATGGGTAGGTTCGGATAAAGGGAGGGATTCTTCTTCAAACATCATTCATTTGTGTTATCCTCTATAATCACTGTCTTGCCATAGTTTGGAGGCAGGAATGGGAGGAGAGAGTAATTTACTTAAAAATTATATGGTGATTACCTTCTGTTTTGATGTTGGTTGTTGCTCTTTTTTGTTTTTTTTTACCTTTTCAGATAGCATATGCAGTCATACGTACTTGTATTGTTGTTATCACCAATAAAAATCATTTAACCATAAAAATAAAACCTGCTGAAAAAATCAGGTGCAAATGTTAGAATTGCAGCAAGGTATTTGCCCGATGCACACAACATGAAAACTGACCCAAAGGGTGGGGGAGGGGGTATTCAAAACCACTTATGCCATCAGCAGTGAATGCTGACCACATAAATGGTTTGTGCTGAAATTACCTGCCCAAGAAATGCATAGCACATGTACCAATTTCTACCAGCCCAAACACACACCTGTCTCGAAGCAGATGTAACTTTGGAGCTTTTTACTAAACTGTGGCAAAAAGGGGCCTGCGTTGGCGTTGGCGTTGGTGTGTGTTTTTGATGTGCGTCGTGGCCCCCTTTTACCACAGCGGGTAAAAGGCAGGTTTCCCTTTTCTTAAAGAAATGGCCATGTGCAGCCATTTCAGGGGGGAGCACTTACCGCCACCCACTGAGGTGGTGGTAAGGGCTCCCACGCTAACCCAGTGGTAACCAGGCAGCATGCAAGACTGCCCAATTACCGCGGGGTACACACCGGCGCTACAAAAATGAAATATTTTTGCAGCACTGGAAATGGAGAACGCTGGGGGAGAGAACTACCGCAGGGTTGCTGCGGTACCTCAGCGGTACTTCCCTTTTAGTGAGCGGTAAGTCATCAGTGGGCTTACCACTGCTTTGTAAGTGAGCCCCCTTGTGCAGGAGCTCCTGGGAAGGCTGAACTGCCTTCAGTTTGATTAGCTTTCAAGAACTATGCTTTCCCTGGTTTTGCTTTATATCTATGTACTCTGGTGGACAATCTCACTTCTCTATGACAAGACCAAAAGAAGTCAACTATTGCTCCAAAAGTCAGATATAGCACTTTGGAAATGATATGATAGTGCTGATACATTCCCCCTGCAATATCCTGAATATAAATGGCTTCCTTTCCGCCGTATGTCAAAGAAGATTAATTAAAAGCAGAGATAAAGTATTGTAAGTTAAAACACTCACTGCCCTGGGTGCTGTCGCATTAATGGGCCTTGCATGTAAACATCCTGGACCACGAATCCATTTAGGCTGGTCCCTGAGACCACACAGTACATCAGCCTTGCCAATCAGCAAAATTGCTCTTCGCTTCTAGGCTCTTTGCTGTTTCCATTTAGCATGAAGAAAGGAGCCTCGATGAAGGTTAAGCCGCCCAGTTATTTGTTATGAACTTTCAGAAAGAAGTGAGTATTGAAAGAAGTCTTAAGTGTTTCTGTGACAAATGTTTAACATCACTTTTAGAGATTTATGGCTTTTTTTTCTTTGCCCTGTGAAAGCTTTTACTTGGGTGGCAGAGGTTACCAGCCCGTGATTTGGATATGTGGGTTTTATGCTGCTTTAGCACTGACCAGAGAGTAATACCACGTTTCAATGATGAGTAATGGCACTTTCAGCTCCCCATCATCGTTTGTCCTACAACCATTATTGTCCTTCGAGAGCAATCTGGCTGATGTAAATGCTCCTGGCAGCTGGTGCGTCAGCATTTCACACCTCCACAGTTGCTAGGCCTGTGCCAGCAGGAAAGAATAAACCCTTCTAAATGCAGATCTTGCTCTTCCTGTACAGACATAAGTGCTACTGTTGGTTTTCTACAGGATTGCTTTTGGGAGCCAAAGAGCTTACTACAGAAGAACTGGTTCTGGTTCTAGTCCTAGATAGCAAAAAAAGAGAAGAGCGAAAAGCACAAAAGGGCCTCCAGAACTGGAACAATGGTACAATTTTAATGAAATGGACCTGACACGGGCCGTGTTTCGGCGCTCAAAGGCGCCTGCCTCAGGGGTCAAACTGATATTGCTTTTAAGTTGGAAATAATCTAAAAGGTCCTTTTAAAAGAATGTTTCAGTCATTCGCAGATTGTACCAGACGCTCCCGAATACAGTGGTGAGGGTCAGAAAAAAATCACCAAACCGTCACCACTGTATTCAGGAATGTCTGGTACAATCTGCAAAAGACTAAAACATCCTTTTAAAAGGACCTTTTGGATTATATCCAACTTAAAGCAATATCAGTTTGACCGCTGAGGCAGGCGCCTTTGAGTGCCGAAACACGGCCCGTGTCGGGTCCATTTCATTAAAGATTATACCATTGTTTCAGTTCCGGAGGCCCTTTTTTGCTTTGTCTGCTGCTCTGGTTCTGTCTCCTATAGTGGGGGTAGAGTGGGTGTTATGGGCTGCTTAAAAGCCTGTGTACAGAAAAGAGAACATGTGGAGAGTTGGAGTCTGCTATCATCCCCTAATGATCATGGTTTAGGGATGCGGTCAGCATAAGATAACATCTAAGACTGTTTCAAAGTAGGGTGAAGAGATAGACCATAAATGTAAAATAACATAACTAAAAAAGGAAAAGGGCAAAAGACTTCCCCATATCAACAAAGTACTATACCAACATGGGGTCTAAAAAATAATATTCAAAATAGAAATCTATATTCACAAACTTTTATATCAAAAAGAGGTTCCTTACAACAATTCAAAAAATAACCAGTCAATATTCAGATTCTTTGACTGCCTCTGAAAAACAAAACACACTCTTTTTCAGGGCTGGCTCAAGGGATTGTGGTGCCTTAAGCCAACCTTTGCATCGGTGCCTCCTCCTACATCTACTTCCTTCTAGCCAGCCAGCCAGCCCACCTGCCCATTCACAAAATCTCAACTCACCACAGAGGTTTTGCAGGGGTGACAGGGGCAAGAGCAATCCCTGCTTGTTTCTGCCCCCATCGCTGCCTTCTTCAAAATGGTTATACTCACGTCTAGTGGTAGTCTCATAGTATTACAGCTACGGTGTTCTCTTTAATCTTTTCTCACATTTAAACAAATATACTGGTAGAGTTACTGAGCTGTGCTAAGTGATTTTTGTTAAGATACATGTGTTTACACTATAATGTGTGATATCTTAATACTTCACATGTTACTTTGACACGCTGTGTGTTGAGTTGTGAGTGATTGTAGGGAAATCAAGAGAAAGGGTGTTCTAGTTGTTAGGGTGGTGGACTTTGGTCCTGGGGAACTGAGGAACTGAGTTTGATTCCCACTTCAGGCACAGGCAGCTCCTTGTGACTCTGGGCAAGTCACTTAACCCTCCATTGCCCCATGTAAGCCGCATTGAGCCTGCCATGAGTGGGAAAGCGCAGGGTACAAATGTAACAAAAATAAAATAGATACTATTGGAGATTCTACATGGAATGTTGCTATTCCACTAGCCACATTCCATGTAGAAGGCTGCGCAGGCTTCTGTTTCTGTGAGTCTGACGTCCTGCACGTATGTGCAGGACGTCAGACTCACAGAAGCAGAAGCCTGTGCGACCACATTGGTGATCTGCAAGGGCCGACTTCTACATGGAATGTTGCTAGTGGAACAGCAACATTCCATGTAGAATCTCAAATAGTAGCAACAGTGGAGGAGTAGCCAAGTGGTTAGGGTGGTGGACTTTGGTCCTGGAGAACTGAGGACCTGAGTTTGATTCCCACTTCAGGCACAGGCAGCTCCTTGTGACTCTGGGCAAGTCACTTAACCCTCCATTGCCCCATGTAAGCTGCATTGAGCCTGCCATGAGTGGGAAAGCACGGGGTACAAATGTAACAAAATGTTCAAAAGGTGCACTTAAATGAACCTACATTTTTGCTGTTAACATGTGCTGTGCCACTTTGGGGAGAGGCAAGTAGCAGGGGTGGATTTAGTAAAGATAAAATGCATCATGACCACCAATTCTACCTGCTAGCCAACCCTTTTTTTTTTTTTTTTGCGTGCACAGACTTAAATGTCAGTTTTCTGAGCTGGAGATTCTATACAAAGGTATCCTCCATCTCTGCAGGATTGACAGAGGAAGGTGACCCAGACACACCATCGGAGGCATGATTTATCTTCCTATAAAGTGGCTACAAATATTAGTATTCGATTATGCTTTGTATCACTATGTGAAAAGCTCCACATGCAGTCCACGTTTAAAATGTCCAGGTGTCATTCCACTGCAAAACTAGCTAAACATCCTTAGTGCTTGAGAGATAACCAACACTTGCTATTTGAAGAGTTCTGCAGTAGCCAGTAACATGGCAAGGTCATCTGGAAAGGGGCTATTAACATCTATGAACTTAAAATAGTCAAATAGACTAAGGCAAAGTGAGATAATGTACCTTTTCCAGAAACTGAGCTGCGACAAATCCAGGACTAGAACCCAGAGCCAGATTTATGTATAAGCTGGACAAGCTATAGCTTAGAGCCTCACATTACAAAAGGCCTCATGCTTCAATAGCATGGAAAACTATTAAACCCATAACTCGTTTCCTATGTAACCAAGGGGGAGGAGTCTAAAATGCAACAGCTTAAGGGTACAAATACACATAAATCCGGCTCTGCTAAAACCAATAGTATTCTGCATTCTCAGTCGCAGTACTAAGCTCTAAGCACTGGATTGTGCAACAGCCTCGCTTCATTACTTAAAGGACTGATGCTTTTGAACCCTTAAAAGTAGAAATGAATGCCACTTATTATAGCGTCAAAATACAAATGCACAAGTCAACAGGTATGCTGTGATCATTCCATAAGTATTAATAAAATATAAAGCTCTGCAATCCAAACCTACCCACAATGATCTGAAATATTGATATTCCATCTGCACTGTAGTCACAGGGGAAAGTTGTTTCATGGGCAGCTTGAAGAGATAAAGAAATTTGTGCAGTAAGAACAGTGGTGTCTTCAGCTGCAGAGCTCTCCACTGTACTTAACCAAAGAAGATGGGCCCATTAATGGAAATATTGATTATTTCTGAGGCTCAGTACTGTCAAGCAAGCTGCACATATGGCGCTGGTTTTATTGATACATGAATGAGATTAAGCATGACACCTGTGTCAAGTGATTCCCTGGATGCCATTTAACTAACACTTACAGCAGCTGCCATTGTAGAGAGCCTTCAGACACAAGGCACCCAAGCAAAGCAGTATCCACAAAGTACTTTCTCAGTAGTTGCCAAATGGGGATTTTGCATGGCAGTATAATTTAAAAATATCAGTGCACGTTAATCAGAAAGGCTTTGGGGAGCATGTTCTGTGTTTCGATACACTGTGAGTACAGGTCAGCCAGTCCTCTGTGGAACTCAAGATTGCATCTTCAAAGTGCTTTTTAAATACTCACTTGGTGGCAGAATGGAAGCTTCACTGAAGGTAATATGCAAACATTTTATTGATAATAAATTACTCGGTGAATATTTACGAATGGGGAAAGACAATATTGAAAGGCATTTCTGTGGAAAAAAAACACTGTTTTACCTGCAGAAATGGAGACTTTGATTTTGCATGCTCTCAAGGCCAGGAAAATTAGCCATATCCTGCGAAAATAGGTAACAGTGCCCACCTAGAAGTGGGGAGACAGTGAGCTAAGCAACAACACACATACTCTTTTGTTTAATCCACTATGGGCTAGATTCTATATATGGCGCCTGAAAATTTTGTGTGGGAAAAATATGCCTAGGCATATTCTCTAAAGTATGCCTAAATTTTATAGAATTTGCTTAAATTTCCATGCGATATATAGAATACTTCGAACACCTCTCCACATGAACAAATTAGGCTGCATCCATTTAGGCCATGTTTTACTTGGCTTAAATCCCAATGCCTGTATTAGGCACAGATCGGTTGTATTCTATAATAATGCGCATAGATTTTAGAAGCACCTATTCCATGTCCATAACCACACCCCTTTTTCAACTATGCGACATGGAATTTATGTGTACCACATTATAGAATACACTTAGCGAGTTGTGCGTGTAAATCGTAATCAGTACCAATTAGTGCTAATTGCTTGTTAACATCCAATTGACAGCACTGATTAGCTAGTTAACCAATTAAGTTATGCACATTTTTATAGAATACACTTCAATTTCCACCTGTTCATCTGACGCGTTTGCAACAGCTGCATCTGTTTTGTCCCTCTCCACATCCTTAACAAAGCTTGCCAGATTGTAGCAGTTCACAGTGGTTGCCTGTGCAACATGATTCCAGGCTTCTTTCTGCATATGTAGGGAATCCAACAGTGATAGATTACGAGCCAGTTCAACAGCACATTTATCCTTGCCAGTCTGGTCATCCATAACGCTCATCAGACAACATAGCACAAGAGCCTGATAATGTTTTTTGAAATTGGCTATTATGCCCTGATCCATAGGTTGGATCAGAGAAGTAGCGTTCGGTGGCATGAAGACTACCTTGATGTTAGACAGCCTGACATCATTACTGTGTGCAGCACAATTATCACAAAGCAACAAAAATCTGATGCTTTTGTGCCCGCATTCTAGTGTCTAACTTCTTTAGCCACTGCTTCCAAATTTCCCCAGTCATCCATGAATTTGCATTAGCCTCGTATGACACAGGAAGTTGCTTAACATTCTTGAAGCAACGGGGCTGTTTGCTCTTTCCATTGACGAGTGGTTCCAACTTCTCACTCCCATCCATATTGCAGCAAAGGAAGATCGTCAGTTGGTTCTTCAACGATTTACTTCCTGTAGTTTCAGCTTGTTTGAATGCAAGTGCTCCATCAGGAATCGCTCGCCAGTAGAGACCGTTTTCATCAGCATTGAAAATGTCACGAGGTGCAAACTTGTTCAAGATGGTAGGAAGAATTGAAACAACCCAATTTTCAGCAGCAAAGTCATCAGTGTCTTGTTTTTCACCATGCTGTTTCTTGAATTTTATGTTCCTCTCCTTCCATCTTTCCAACCATCCAATAGTGGCTTTGAATTCAGTTAGTACAAGGCTTTCAGCTAGCTGATTAGCTTTCTCCATAAGCAGTGGACCACTGACAGGAAACTGTCTGCTCCTGACTTGAGAAAACCACCAAAAAAGAGCATCTTCTACATCCTCAGCTTTTCCCGACCGTTTACGTTTCCTGTGTGGATTTGTATTGTTTTGCCAGTCTTCCAGAAGCTGATCTTTCTGCTTCAAGATACGTAAAATTTGACTGGGATTGACACCATATTCTGTAGCAATAGATGCTTGACTTTGTTTTCTAATTTTTAAGAACTTCTATTCGTTCAGCCAGTGTTAAAGTCTTACAGTTGCGCGATGACGAGGACAACTCCAGTGTACACTCTAACAACTTTCTTTCGCTTATTCTGCCTGTGGCAGTTAACTAATGAGATTTCAAATTTATTGCCCCTTTGTCATGTGCCAATCGGCTTCCATATTCTGTGCGTGCGCTTATGCGGAGTCTTTTCTGCAGAGGAGTGGTCTTAAACCAAAAATATAAGCGAATCTTGCACTTATCAGTGGTGCGCTAAACCGAAGTTTGTCCCCATAGAAATTGATGGCGCCAAAAACGGAACCGAAGTACGGCATGCAGTTAAACAGAGCATGTGCTTATCTGACGTGCACTTAAATGGAGTGCACTGTACTTGTGCAAATCACAGGGATTAAAAGTAGCTGCAGGGATTTGCACCAACATGAGCAGTTTGATTATTCCCCCAAAATATGAGGTTATCATGGGCTTGACACACCAAAAGTATTTTGGGAATGACAAAAATGGTCTTGTTGAAAAGGAACTTCCTGAAGGGAGGTCTTCGGGCTGAGAAAAATAAAAAAGTGTTTGTTGCAACTTAGTAAAATAAATTTGCCACTAACAGTCACTCTAGACTATTTATTTATTTATGGCATTTGTACCCCGTATTATCCCAAACTAGTTTGGGTTCAATGTGGCTTACATTAAACTTTTAAAGCAAGTTACAATAAAAGAACTATAACGAAAATAGAAAACAATAATAGGTAAAAACATCCAAGCAGTAAAATGACTCATTTTGAAATAACAAATTAACTAAAAGAATAGCAATCATCAACAGTGATGATGAATTCACTAAATAAGAATGCTTTCAACAATTTACAAAATTTCAAGTAGCCAGTAACATATCTGAGTGACTCCGGTAGGGAATTCCATTTCCTGGTAGCTTGAAATATAAAGCTTGCATCATGAATAGATCGGTAATGAAGATTTTACAACATGGAAAATCGAGGAGAAGATAGTCTCTCGACGTTGGATGAGCATTACGTAAAGGTAATTCTAACAAGCATGCATATAGTCAGGTAAAAGACCAAATAAAATTTGATAAACAAGTACACATACCAGCTTATTTTCGAAAGAGAAAAATGCCTATAGTGCGACCTAAATCGGGAGATAGACGTTTGTCTCTCAAAGGCGCCCAAATCGGTACAATCAAAAGCCAATTTTGGGCGTTTCCAACTGCACTCCGTCGCAGAAACGAATAAAGTTGACGGGGGCGTGTCGGAGGCGTGGTGGAGGCGGAACTGGGGCATGGTTATCAGCCGAGGAGAGATGGGCGTCTTTAGCTGATAATCAAAAAAAAGGCGTTTTGACCACAATTTTGGGTCACTTTTTTTTTACCCTTTTTTTTCACGAAGAAGTCCCAAAAAAGTGCTCCAACTGCCCAGATGACCACTGGAGGGAATCGGGGATGACCTCCCCGGACTCCCCCAGTGGTCACTAACCCCCTCCCACCAAAAAAAAAACCCACTTTACAAACTTGTTTTCCAGCCTCTATGCCAGCTTCAAATGCCGTACCCACCTCCATGACAACAGAATGTGTTCGATCCTCTCACAGCCTTTCCCTGGGTCAGATGTGGCTCTCGGGTGCAGTACAGGGCCACATCAGCATTGCATTGTGGTGGGTGTAGGGTATTGGGCTCCGTGATTTCATTAGGTGTGTTACAGTCTCATGATGTTGGTAGTTGGTAGGCTCTTCTCCCATGGTGCTTTTCCCCCTGCCTACTGGGTCAGAGTGTGCCCTGTTGTGTTTCGTGTTGTAGTCCATGCAGTAGTGGCCATTTTTGTAGGCCAGTTTTAGTTCCCTTTCCTGTGTTAGCCACATTAGACAACTTAGTTCTTCCCTTGAATGTGGCTGAAAGAGGGCATTGTACACCATTCTGCCAGCTCTGACCTACTGCTAATCTCAGTACCAGGGAGACTCGTTGCCAGTGGGGCACAACATCTGATCTGCAGTTAACTGTGAGTAGAGGCGGTTATTCCAATAAAGGACGTTTTCGGAGAGATTAGTCTTCAGGTGTCAACTGGTGTGCCAATGTTATATAGCAGCAACCAGTCCTAGAGGCCTGCATGTATGCAGGTTCCTGGAGCACTTTTAGTGGGTACCGCAGTGCACTTTAGCCAGGTGGCCCCAGGCCCATCCCCCCCCCCACCTGTAACACTTGTGCTGGTAAATGGGAGGCCTCCAAAACCCACTGTACCCACATGTAGGTGCCCCCTTCACCCCTAAGAGCTATGGTAGTGTTGTACATTTGTGGGTAGTGGGTTTTGGGGGAGGGGAGTTGGGCCTCAGCACCCGTGGTAAGGGAGCTATGCATGTGGGAGCTTTTTCTGAAGTCCACCGCACTGACCTAGGGTGCCCAGTTAGTGTCCTGGCATATCAGGGGGGCCAGTGTACTACGAATCCTGGCCCCTCCCATGACCAAATGGCTCAGATTAGGACGTTTTTGAGCTGGGCGTTTTTAGTTTCCATTATCGCTAAAAAAAACAAACGCCCAGCTCAAAAACGTCCATTTTTTTCAAAAATTCGGTTCGGCCCGCCCCTTCACGGACCCATTCTCGGAGATAAACGCCCATGGAGATAGGCGTTTCCGTTCGATTATGCCCCTCCACGTTTAAAAGTAACTCTTGTATTCCTAGGGGCCAAGATTCAAGTTTTTCCTGATTTGAATAAAGAAACGCAGAAAAGAAGGCGAGAATTTTTGGTGCTAAAACCACGAATACTCGCATTAGGTGGATCTTTTGTATTGAAATTTACCTCTAGATGTTGTGTATCTTTAAATGATGTTAATTATGTGTTTCTTGTCCCTGAAAAATTGCAGAAATGGGTAGTTGACAAAGAGGCGAGTGGTGGTATCGGAACCACCTGAATCTTCACACAGTTCGATATGCTAGTAATATCGGCTAGTTGGTTTATGTATCTTTTCCTCTCAACTTATTTGTAAGAAAATAATTCCTTTAAAAAATATATATATATATTCCTAGTATCTTGTCCGACAAATGGTGGTCAAAGTGAGAAATAACATTACCTATTAAGGCTTGGAGATATTCTGTAATTTTTATTTCTAACATTCTTCACATGTATATACATGGTTTGTATTATTTGAAAATTATAAATAAAATATTAAAAAAAAAAAAAGTAACTCTTGCATCTATTGGTAGCCAATGCAGTTTGATTAAAAGAGGAGTTGACATAGGTGAATCAAGGGGCTTTACATACGAGATGAGTCACAGTATTCTGAGCTGTTTGAAGTTTTTTTCATAAGAAAGACTTTTAGGCCTCAGTAAACAGCATTACAGTAATCAAATTTGGATAGCACTAAAGATTGAACTAAAGAGCGAAAAAGCAAATTTGAAAAGAACGGCCTCAGTCTTTTCAATCTCCAAAGAGAATTAAAGACACTAGAAATCATCACAGAAACCTGAGGTTCAAATGATAGGTATTGGTCGATAGTTATTCCCAAGATTTTCATGGTGGTAAAAAAAGGGTAGGACACAATTCCTGGGATTCTATATATCACATCTTAATTTCCATGTGGAAATCGAAGCGTATTCTATAACAATGCATGTAATTTAATTGGTTAACTAGCTATTCAGTGCCGTCAATTGGATGTTAACAAGCGATTATCAGCACTAATTGGCATTAAGATTTGTGCGCACAACTTACTAACTGTATTCTGTAATGTGGTGCGCTTAAATTGTAAGTTGAATACTTGAAAAGGGTGTGTGGCCATGGGCAGAACATCAGCATTTCTAAAATCTATGAGCTTTATTATAGAATACACCTGCTCTGCGCCTAATTTGAGTGTTGGGATTTACGCCAAGTAAAACATGGCCTAAATGGCTGCAAATAAATTTGGACACATGATGAGGCTTTTGGCATATTCTATATACTACATGGAAATCTAAGCCTATTCTATAAAATATAGGCGGGCTTTAGAGAATATGCCTAGGTGATCTTTTTCCATGTGGAATTTTCAGGCGCCATATATAGAATCTAGCCCATTATCAATAGTGAAGTTTTTATTAGTCATTGTGTGAGCAGAATTGGTTAGGATTAGGAACTTGTTTTTATCCTTATTCAGTTTTAATTTAAAATTGGCAGCCCAAGATTCCATCAGTTCTACTACTACTACTTAACATTTCTAAAGCGCTACTAGGGTTACGCAGCGCTGTACAATTTAACATAGAAGGACGGTCCATGCTCAAGGAGCTTACAATCTAAGAGACAAGTTAACGGACAGTCCGATAGGGGCGGTCAAATTGGGGCAGTCTGGATTTAGTGAATGGTAAGAGTTAGGTGCCGAATGCAGCATTGAAGAGGTGGGTTTTAAGCAAAGACGTGAAGATGGGCAGGGAGGGGGCTTGGCGTAAGGGCTCAGGAAGGTTGTTCCAAGCATAGGGTGAGGCGAGGCAGAATGAGCCAGACTTAATTCTAGGCAAGATTTCATCTAAGTTTTCTTTAAATGGTATGTAAATAGTGACATAATCAGTGTAAATAAAGGTATTAAAGCCATTTGATTCCAATAATCTGCCTAGTGGGACTATCATTATATTAAACAGAATGGAAGAAAGGGGGAAAATCTGGGACACTCCACACACAGAGAGCCAGGGTGAAGAAATGTTACCAGATAACTTTACTTGATATTGTCTTGACTTTAACAAACCATTGAACCATTACAGGATTTCACCACAAATGCCAAACTGGTCCATCAGACTCAATAAAATATTATGGTCAACCATCTCAAAAGCGCTGGACATGTTAAATTGTAAAATCAAAAATGTCTTGCCCTGACTCCGTCCTGAAATAGGTTATCAAGGTGGTAAGAACTGTCTCTGCATTATATGCAGGTCTAAACCCCGATTGAGAACTATGTAAGATATTATGAGTCAGAAGGTACCATTCATGGAGTTTTCTCCTTCCTTCTTCTTTTTGCTTTTGAGTCAGAAGGTATTCCATGAGTTGACTGGACATTAGACCTTCCATCACCTTTACTAACAGTGGTATAGAGGCCACCAGTCTGCAATTGGATACTTCACTCATGCTAGACTTGGGGTTCTTAGGAATGGGCATGAGAATTATTTTGCCTTTGGTCTTCAGGGAATATGCCTTGAGACAACATAAAAGAAAGGTTAGACATAAGACAGCTAACGAACAGGTCAGGTGCCGACTTCAATAAATAGGTAGGGCATGCATTTAACAAGCAATGCGAAGATGAGTATTTGGAGAGAGAGAATTTTGCCAAATCAAGAATTGGTAGAGAGAAGGAAGACCAAACCTTACCTCCAGGTGAACCTAGGGAAAAAATAATCAAAGAACTACGTTGGGTGACTAAGGTAATATTAGTACTATTTAGCTTGTTTCTGATTTTAATAATTTTTTGCTCTAATCATTTTCTGGTCCTCAGATGGGATAGATACATTGATTGCAGCTACTGAATGAATATAGGATTAGTGCTTTGTAATGCTAATTTTGGGACCACCAATATGCTTCGCGTAGTAAGAAGTTTTAGCTTTCTTAATTGCGTGTTGTATTCCTTACATAGTTTTCAGACAGTGGCAGTCAGTGTTATCACCAACACCAAAATTATGCCCAGATATTCAAGGCTGGGCCATGTCCAGGTATCGGTATTAAATATCCGGGTATGTGCTGTACGGAGTGACCACTTTTGACACTAGACAATGAAAAAACAGATAAGGGGCAGTAAGTTACTGAAGGGTGAGGTTACTGGAAAATCCCAGCTCACTGACAAATAGGTCAGAAGAAAAAGGGAATTTTGCACCTGGTGACAGCTGACCTGTTTTTCTGAAATATAAGATATTACATTTGACAGTTGAGATGCTGAGGTGATGGAACAGTGCAAAGGGTACAAGTGTATAATAGGAGAGAGCATATGGTGGAAAATGTGAAGATGATGTAGGTCTGATGGAAAAGATGGTTGGAGGCAGCATTTAGGGAAACTCCAGAATAATGTTGGACACCTGAATATATGGCATGTGAACATGTTTTTCAGCCAAGTCCTCAGCTTGTATAAATATAAGTATATTTCAGCAGAAAGGGGGACATGGATTTCTCTAACTAGTGAACCAGAAAGCAGCAGTATTCTCTCTTTCTAACCTTTTCCCCTTTGCATTTGCCTTGTTTTGCTTTGAATTTCTAACCTGTTTTTATTTCTTGCTCTTATCATAATAAACTAAGTAATTGTTTATCCCAGCTTTGTATTATTTTCTTTTCATTTTTCTAAGTAACTAACCTGCTTATTTTCAAACAAGAATGCCGGCCATCTTCCGACACAAATTGGGAGATGGCCAGCCATCTCATAAACCTGGCCAAATCGGTATAATCGAAAGCCGATTTTGGCCGGCTTCAACTGCTTTCTGTCGCGGAGCCAGCGAAAGTTCAAGGGGGCGTGTCGGCAGTGTACCGAAGGCAGGACGGGGGCATGGTTACCAGATGGCCAGCTTCAGCCGATAATGGAAAAAAAAAGGCCGGCTCTGATGAGCACTTGGCCGGCTTTACTTGGTCCATTTACTTTTAAGACCAAGCCTGAAAAAAGTGCCTGAACTGACCAGATGACCACTGGAGGGAATTGGGGATGACCTCCCCATACTCCCCCAGTGGTCACCAACCCCCTCCCACCCAAAATAAATTATAAACATTTTTGTGCCAGCCTCTATGCCAGCCTCAAATGTCATACCCAGGTCCATCACAGCAGTATGCAGGTCCCTGGAGCAGTTTTTAGTGGGTACTGCAGTGGAATTCAGGGAGGCGGACACAGGCCCATCCCCCCTACCTGTTACACTTGTGGTGATAAATGTGAGCCCTCCAAAACCCACCCGAAACCCACTGTACCCACATGTAGGTGCCCCCCTTCACCCATAAGGGCTATGGTAGTGTTGTACAATTGTGGGGAGTGGGTTTGGGGGTTTTGGGGGGGCTCAGCACACAAGGTAAGGGAGCTATGCACCTGGGTGCAATTTCTGAAGTCCACTGCAGTGCCCCCTAGGGTGCCCGGTTGGTGTCCTGGCATGTGAGGGGGACCACTGCACTATATATGCTGGCTCCTCCCATGACCGAATGGCTTGCATTTGGCCGGGTTTGAGATGGCCGCCATTAGTTTTCATTATTGGCGGGAAACCAATGGCGGCAATCTCTAACACCGGCCATCTCTAATGCCGGCCCAAATGTTGAGATTTGTTCGGCCCCGACCGTATTATCGAAATGAAAGATGGCCGGCCATCTTGTTTCAATAATACGGTCGGGTATGCCACTTTACGGGGCCGGCCTTAGAGATGGCTGCCCATATAGATGGCTGGCCCTGTTTGATTGTGCCCCTCTAAGTGATTTTAGTATAGTAATTGGTAAGTACGTTTTTTTTTATATCCCTCAGTGGGTACGTTTTTGTGTGTGAGGGTTGGAAAGTAGTGTGGCCTCCCCAGTTTTGGGAGACAGTACTACTGCTCCGTATCGATCACAGTGCAGATGGATGATACTTAACTAGATACGTGTCAATATTCAGCCCTTAACCAGTTGACTGTCGGCGGGATGAGCATAGGCTATCATTGAGGGGACTTCCTTGATGAAACGATTTAGCGAAACACGTGCCGTGTTGGAGAAGAGAGTCTCTATGCCGACCAGATTAGAAAAACATTTTTTCAAGGTGAGTACATTAACAATTCATTAATATATTTAGAAGCAGTATAGAATAAGTTTATTTATGCTTAATAGGATTTTGTATTATACTAATAACACAGGAAGTTGGCAGCCAACGAACCAGTGAAGATTGTAACATATAAGTCACTGTATATAAGGAGGTTAATACGGTGCATTACCATTGAGATTCACTGGTCAACCCTCCATTGGCTTCGATTTTCTCTGGAACATACGGAGATCTATGAAGTATATTAGACATCCCAGATTGTAGTTCTGAGCATCCAGTATTAAACTGAAGGTGCCTCACTTGATTTGGTCCATTTCCTAAAGCAGACACATTCCAGTCATTAAGGGGCTGATATTCAAATCCACTTAACTGGTTAGCATGCAGTGCTAACTTGATAAGTGTTGGCGAGAGGCATATTCAGCAGCACCAATTGGATAATAGTGCTGATATGCCTTCTGATCGCCTGAGCATTATATGGACAGTTCTGGGATGGTTATCTGGCCATATTCATATTGCTAACCAACCAGATCGAGGGACCATTTTATAGACTGGCAGTAAGCCCAACACGGGCTTACTGCTCACTTTTTTGGGACTACTGCTGGCCCAAAGCGGTCCCACCCTGAGCGCGCGCCATTTCCAGGAGCTAAAAAAATGACAAATCAGGTGGCCCCACCATTAGGAAGAAATCTAAACATCCCTTCCTGCTTCTGGTGGCTGATTGGTTCACTTCGGTCTCAAGAATCAATCAGCTCTGAGGTGTGGGAGTTACTTAGCTGGGTTGAGAAGCACCTTCCATAGAAATGGAAGGTGAATGTCACTTTCATCTTTATCTATGGCTCTGTCTGCCTGTCTCTAATTCCATCTGTAGGTCTCTCCACCTCTCCCTGATTCTCAGTCAATATGGATCTATCTATATCTATTTTTCTTTCTGCCTGTGTGTCTCTCTTCAACTCTGTATGTGCGTATGCATGTTTGTCTGTCTCTCTTTTCTTGTATGAGCATATCGATTTGTGTTAATTTATGCTTATGTATATCTCCATCTATATGTCTCTTCTTCTTCATTTAGGTTCTGTGTCTGCCTGTGTCTCTTTCCATCTATATGTCTCTCTCCCGTTGTTTGCATCCATCACTATTTGCCTCTTCTGTCAGGGACAATTTCTCCAAATGGGTTAGTTTTCTGCATACCATGACAGGAATGAACCTCTTTCCTAAGCCAGGACATATGGACTATGACTTCAAACTCTCAAATTTACTGCTAATGCTTGGAGTAAAACTTGCATTGTGCTAAAGAGAGCTTCCTTCTGGAGCTCATAAGACGCAACTCGTATAGGCAACCTATCCAAATGTGTTTGAAAATTCTTTTTGATCAAACCTGTCTCATCTAAAATGATGGGAATATTTCTGTATCTTTTTGCCACATTTTTTTCCTAGTATCGGCCATTATCCTTTCCTATAATGTTTTTGGTCTCATGCATTACACCAGTGGTCTCTAATTATCGGCATTTGTCTCACCTAGAATGTAAACCACATGAAACCCTGGAAAGGGGATATTAGCAGTATACAAGAATTGATTTGAATTGAATTATGTGCATTTCTTGGAACTTGAGGATTTTCTCTCTATCCATGCGATTCACAGAATAATCAGTTGAGACTAACATCTCTATGATTAATGTCATTCTGTCAGGATGGGGATATCCCAAGTGATCATAACTTCTGTATCTGGGTGGATGTGTCTCTCGTTCCCTCCATCTTGTATAGGTCTCCCTCTGTTTTGTGTGGTGTGTGTATTTCTATGTCTTTTTCTGTTGAGGTCTTTTTAATATCTGGTCCTGAGATGCCCACTGGTACAGAGTTATTGCTAGACTTTATATTTGCTTTGCTGCAGATGCAAAGTAGGCCAACAAAGTGCAAGCAGGGATTTCAGAATCAAATCCCCCACGTATATTTTGTCTCTCATTGACTCGTCCATTTTCCCAGCAGTTAAAAGCATGTGCCATCTGAAAAACATCATTCTTTGGGTTGGTCCACTCTTGGCATCTCTGGATTTGAAACGCTGTATGTGGTCTTTTATGTGAAAAGTATTGGGGACCCCTGGGTTATGTCATCTTGACCTAGTTTGGGTAGGTTGTGAGTGAACTGGGAGTCAAAGAAACAGGAGAAATCTGTTAGAGCAAAAGAAATTACTTCAAAACTAAACAAACTCTACACCTGCATTGAATCAATTGGCTCCTGTCCTTGAAAGTTCATCTGCTTTGTTTATTCACCATTTAGGCTCCAGTTATGTCATGTGACAAATGAAGCCAAAATGACTGTCACTTAGCTAAGATTTCCAAGCCTATGACTGACAGCCCATTATCCACATGTTTCCAAAGCCTTTCCAAAATCCCCACTGCAGATGTGTCACACTGAGCCAGTACTCGTTAAATGTTTCAACACTTGGCACACAGTGGGCTTTTCTTGCCTACAAGCAATGCAAGGTTTCTCCATTACCATCACCTAGTCTGAATGAATTCAGCTTTGGATATTTTTAAGACTGAGGAAGAAGCCATTTTTGCTCCAAAGTCTGCTTGCTGTGTTTAGGGATTTTATTTAAACTTCTACCTCTAAGAATTCTAAGATTTATAGTCTCGCTTTTTCCACTGTAAATGCCCGTAAAATGATATTATCACAAGCAGGGGGATTTCATTTATTGCATTCCATTTTGAAAAGTGTATCATTTCACTTTGTGTTGGCATAATTTATTCCTGCCTTTCTGTTTCCTTATTATCTTATCTAAAGGAGGTCTCGCTTACTCTTCTATTTCAAATGAAACTTACATTAGTGCCCATGGTATTAAGTCAATTAGATGTTTTTGAAGTGTGTAGTTTAATATCTGTTTATTATTGTTGTATCTCACTTTTATTGTTTGTCTTTTTATTATTGTTGCATCTGTTTATTATTACTGTATCTCAGTTTTTATTGCTTGTCAGACGGTCTTTTTGAAAACTACTTTTTGGACAACTTACATACTTCTTGCAGATAGTGCATGTTGAAATTTTTAGCACATACCCCTGGATTCTATATAATGCACCTACAGATCTGCACTGACATCAGTGCGGATTCTATAACAATGCACATAACTTAATTGGCTTAACAAGTTAATCAGTGTTGATAAGAGCTCTTAACAAGCAATAATGAGCACAAATTGGAAATGATTCGAATTTACACACACAACTCACTAAGCATATTTTGTAATAAAGCGGTGCCTGTAAATTCTAATGCATGTTGCCAAAAGGGGGTGTGGCTATGAGTGAGGAATAGGCAGGTCATGGGTGTTCATAAAATGTATGCGCAGGGTTATAGAAATCACCTGCTCTGCACCTAACTTAGGCCTAGTGGTTAGGGTGGTGGACTTTGGTCCTGGGGAACTGAGGAACTGAGTTTGATTCCCACTTCAGGCACAGGCAGCTCCTTGTGACTCTGGGCAAGTCACTTAACCCTCCATTGCCCCATGTAAGCCACATTAAGCCTGCCATGAGTGGGAAAGTGCGGGGTACAAATGTAACAAAAATAAAAAAAAATACACCAGGTTTTACTTGGCATAAATGAACGCACCTAGAGTTAAAGTAGGAGGCAATCCACTAGGTGGATGAACACAGACTCCCATGAAAAACAAAACTATCTGATAGGGAGTGGGAAGTGGACCAATGACTCCAGGGAAACAGGACTATGGTGGTAAAAGAAACAACTTTATTCACAGACTCAACACAGTACTGTGTTTCGGCCACAGGCCTGCCTCAGGAGTCTCGATCAATCCTTGAAGCTTGAAAAGTGAATGTAATATCGGGTAGTCTTGATAAAGACTATAACGATATAATTCAGATAATGTAGCGTCACTCTCTGATGTACAAAAGACATTCACTTTTCAAGCTTCAAGGATTGATCGAAACTCCTGAGGCAGGCCTGTGGCCGAAACACAGTACTGTGTAGAGTCTGTGAATAAAGTTGTTTCTTTTACCACCATAGTCCTGTTTCCCTGGAGTCATTGGTCCACTTCCCACTCCCTATCAGATACGCACCTAGAGTTAGACACAGGCATGGCCACAAGGCACATTCTATAAACTAATCTAGGTGCAGTTTATAGAATACAGCTAGGCAGAAGTTATTTTGGTGATGATTTTTCAGGCACCATATGTAGAATCTAGTCTTATATGTGTACTGTCATCCTAAAATAATGACCTTCAAATCTGTGTGTACCCCGAAAATGTATGTGTTCATAGCAACCTTTGTAAGATCAGAACTAGTATATGTATGCCAATTACATGGATAAGTCAGCTTTTTCCATATGTAAATGTTGTCTAATAAGACGTGTGCAGCCAAAATATTTTCATTTCGTCTTGTTTTCCGTGCAGTTTCTGGCAATGTCCGCTTTGTTCATGTTTTTTTCCCCCATATTTCATCAGAGAAGCAATGTCGTTAAAAGTGCGTGTTCTTTCAGAAAGAGCAAGCAATTCTTTCGACAAAGTGGCATTATTCACTGAGTGTGCACTCTTTCAGAAGCATATGCACTCTTACCTTAAAGTGCACTTATGCACGTACCATTTGCACATGTGCAATGGTTTACGTATGTGTGCACTCTTCTGAAAGTGCATACACTCTTTGTGGATAGTGTGCAGTCCTTCTAAAGAGTGCAAGCTCTTTCCAAAGAGTGCATACTACTAACGGTACACAAACCACCCCCCCCCCCCCCCCCCCCAATGTAGTGTTTTTTCTGCTCATTTTCCTTTGACAATAACATGGAATGACAAATGAAACATCATTGACATTTCCTATGTCATTTCAAATACACATCCCTAGTAGCTAACCCTTCCATAATCACCTCCAAAATGTTTTAGGGAGTGCTAGAATGACATGAATGACGTAGATAATTTTTTTTGTTGATATTTTCTTTCATTTTCGATGGGAAATGCCTCAAAAATGATTATCGCTAACCGACAGCACTGATGTTTTCATGTTGTTTTAGAACATCAACACATCCTGAACAACAAGTCCCAGTAATGCTTAAAGATGGAACTTTAAGAGCCAGGTCAGTGCAAGTGGCTAGTTCATGGCATGACTTCCTGTCTTGTGCTTACCATGGTGCAATTATTCATCTGGTAGAAGGTGCAGGTGGCATCAGGATGCATCTGTGAAGTACTATCAGTGATAGTATAAAATGGCAGAACTGTTAATGTCCACTTGCTGAAAGGGAATGCACATAGAGATGCATCTCACAATTTCAACACATGGCGTTAAATTTTTATTTACTTCAACTAGTTATTTGCTTCTTTGACTTAGACCAAACTAAGTAACAGATAGAATCGCCAAAATCAACAATATAAAACAAATTAGGATATAGTAGTCATTCACCAATATAACAAATATATAATCTACAATGTTTAAGAACAAATAATTTAAGAATACAATGTACAAAAATGATCCTTCAATAATACCAAAATGTACTGCAACGCTGAGGTTGCATTCCCTGTCTGCGTTATTGGTATACTGGACTGCCAAAGATGAATGAATAAGGTTGACATCCCTCTGTGAATGGGAATAGTCCTCCATTTACTTTACAAGATCACCATTCTTGACCATTGAGGAAATCAAGATAGCTCCGTGAGCCAGATCAAATCATTCCAAGTAACAGATCAGCTGAAGAAAAGGGTTGGAGGCTTCAAAAAGGTTCTTTGGTCTTAGAGAAAGAGGGCAAACACAAAATAGTCTGACTCCACAGATTCCACAAATATTTATTGTTCCAAACAAAAAAGCCAAAGAGTCACCACATACCTGAAACGATTACACTGGATTCCTATTCAGAATAGGATGCTATTCAAAACATCTTGCCATCTCTTCCAAATCGTATATGGATCAATCTCTGAACTGCTAATTAATATATTCAAAGACTTCATGTTTGGTCAATCTGCAAGGATACGACACCTCCTGATATTCTGCTCCCCAAGTGCAAAAAAAAAAAAGATTTGATTCTTCAAATTCTTCAATACTTTCTTTTCATTCCAGTGTATTCCTCAATGGAATGCCCTGCCCACCACAATCTGCCTAGCATGCTCTTACCCTACATTCAGAAAAAAACTGAAAACGAAGTTACTCAGGATAAAGACCCAATACCAATCATGCACACTGTTTGCCTAATGTAATACACTAAAATATGTAACTGTCTAGAATAATTTACTGTAAACCATAGTGAACCCCCCAGTGGATAAGATGGTATACAAATAATAAATTGATATTAATATTGATAGTAACCCTCTCTTTCCTATGAAATTTATGTTGCAGACCCATAAACTCAAACATGTCTACGTAACCACATGCTCCTAGTTCTAGAATTGCCACTACAGCTAAGCAGTTTAATTTAGGACTGTATTTTTACAGCATCGAACTGTGAATATTTATTTATACATTCACCACCTCCCCCCTAATTCTAGAAGGTTGCATGGTTAAATTTCTAATCAGCGTGCAAACTTTTGCCTATAATTTAGTGGCCCTTTTACTAAGGCACACTAAAAAATGCCTGCACTGTTGTAGGTGTGTGTATTGGATGCACCCAGGTCCATTTTTCAGTGCGCCTGCAAAAAAGGCCTTTTTTTGTGGCTGAAAATGGACGTGGCAACATTAAAATGAGCGCACGTCCATTTTGGGCCTGAGACCTTACCATCACCCATTGACTTATAGGTAAGGTCTCATGCGTTAACTGGGTGGTAATCATCAGCACGTGTACACTGCCGATTACCACCCGGTTAGTGCAATGCGGTTGAAAATAGAAAATATTTTCTGCCACATATTTTGGACGGGCGTCAAAAATAAAGTTTCCGCCTGGGGCACATGGTAGCTGGGTGGTAGATCTAATTTGACATGCGTTGGACGCGCATAGATGCCTACGCACCTTAGTAAAAGGGCCCCTTATAGAATAAGGCCAGTTGAGTGTGTAACTTAATTAATAAGCTGCTAATTGGCCTTAACAATCCATTATTGGATATAACTGGTGCTAATTGGAACTAAATGGCAGTTTGACACATAACTGCCCTTAGTCAGTATTATATAAGTTGAGCGCTCAAATTCCAGAGTGCACAACTCCAAGGTGGGTGTGGACCTGGGAGGGACATAGGTGGCTCAGGGACATGTATGATAGATACACACGTGAACTATAGAATGCTAACATTTTTACGCCTAACTCCCTAAAGTTAAGCATGAGCATTTACGCCAGCCATTGAGCTACCGTAAGTGCCCGTGACTAAAGTTACACTCGTATTCTATAATGGTACTTGTGCACACAACTGCCGCTTTAGAATTTGCACCTAACTTTAGGTGATCTATAAATAATTACACCCCTATGGACTGCAATTAATGACTGCCCAATGCCCACAATGCAGATAATAAAATTGTAAACAATAAACAAATAACCCCCATATTCTATATATCATGCCTTAATTTCCATGTGGAAATTGAAGTGTATTCTATAACAATGCACATACCTTAATTGGTTAACTAGCTAATCAGCGCTGTTAATTGGATGTTAATAAGTAATTATCAGCACTAATTGGCTTTAATTAAGATTTACGCACACAACTTGCTAAGCATATTCTGTAACATGGTGTGTGTAAATTCTAAGTCACATAGTTGAAAAGGGGGTGTGGCCATGAGTGGGGCATGGGCGTTTCTAAAATATATGCGCATTATTATAGAATACACCCGCTCTGCGCCTGTTAGGTGCTGGTATTTATGCCAAGTAAAATATGGCCTAAATGCACAACAAAATTTGGCCATGTGGAGAGGTGCTCGGTGTATTCTATATACCATGTGAAAATTTAAGCCTATTCTATAAAATTTAGGCATACTTTAGAGAATTATGCCTAGGCGTGTTTTTTTTACCGCACAGATTTTTCTGGCACCGTCTAGCCCTAAGCAAATACTATAGCACAGAAAGAGGGGTCTCTTTTCCACTCAGAAAAGAGTCACATCCATTTTCATGGCCATGATCATAGCAAAGATTAAGAGAGCTGAATGTGAACACACTTGATGTGCAAAGACCGAATCCAGTACCTGCTTTTTCATTACTGTTAAGTACTGGAGTAAGCAGAAGTTGTCGATGATTTCTCCCTATGTCATTATCCACTGTTGAAATTCAGCACCTGGGAAATGTGTCATTTCTTCTGGAATCAAGTATCACTCTATCCTGCTCTGCCTCAGTTACACAAGTAATGAACGGTGCTGTTTCCTAAGTCTAAGTTTTTCTAAAACTTTTTTCTCTTTGGCTGTTGCCTCTTCAGCCACCATGTTAGGACTGGCAGTCGCTCTTCTTCTCTTGCATGCCTCCTGCATTAGTAAAATGTTTCTCCTAGAACGCTATGTGATATTTGCACACCTCCTTCCTGGACTAGCTACACTGTGTACATTGCCAGGTTCTCTAGAAAATGGGCATTGCTTATGGTTAGATAATCCATCCATCTTTCCAAAGTTAATGGCAAGTGTGCTGTTGGCATATGACTCACAAGTGGCATACTAGATTAATAAACAGTCAACCTTGGAAGAAATGACATCTGTGTCTATCCCTTTCCCCCTCCCTCCCTCTTCTCTCTCTCCCTCCCTCCTCTCTCTCTGTTCTACTTTTCTCTGCTTTCCTCCTTCTCTGATATCTTTTTATTTCCCCTACTCACTTTCCCCTTTCTTTGATCCCCCCTGTCACTCTCTCCTCCCCACCTACCCCCATTTTCCTCTCTCTTTCTTTGCATACCGCACCTAGGTCTGATTCGCAGCTCACTTTTGTTTGCTGTATTGGCATGACCTGAAGTCAACTGTTGCCAAACTTGATTCAAGAAATTGCAGCGATGTACATTCCTGATGCCCCTGTATGGCCTCAGGAAGGGTGAGCAAATCCATAAACCTGACTGGCAAGGGTCTTTTAAAAAATGGTATTTAGGATCTATTTGTCAAAAAAAGAAAATATTTGCACACTGCCTGGAAAAAGAAAAAAAGATATTCGAGCCATGCAAAAGGACAAACAATTTGTTCAACATCTTGCCTACCAGTCTACAGAAGTCTATAATACGTATTCACCCAAAGGCATGAGTGCTTTTAACTTTACTCTGGGAGACCTAAGTCTCAAATATATTTATTCCTGTGTAAGTCAGGATGAAAAGTAACCACAACCACCCAGCTCCCCAGTTGTTTCTCCTGGAAAAAAAACTGCTATTTGTGTGGACAGAACAGGGCCTACATATTAATATGCATATTATATTAACACTCATTATTAATACAAGTTAATGCAATACTAGGTAACGCAAGACCCATTATTCTCAATGGGGCCTATTTACTAACTGCGCTTAACTTGAATTAATGCATATTAATGCACATTAACATATATTAACACATTCATAGATACTATTTTCTCCCCAGTTTAATCACGCCCTCTCCCATTAACTCTATTTTAACCTCATTAAAAGGACATACATTGAGGAAAATATTCAAAAACTCACCAAGTAGGTAACATGACCAGGTAAATTTGCCTGTCTATCTTTAGCCAAATTATCAGCTGAATTTAACTGGCTAGGCGTTCAGCTGGAAATTTGGCTAAAGGTTGACACTCGGGTAAATTTTCAGCCAGCAGCGGTCAGCATTTTCTTGGATATTCAATGCCAGGTTATGTCCGGGCCCTGGCTTTGAATATCCAGAGTTATGCGCCCGTCTATTTCTTATCTGGTTAAGTGCTATATTCAGCACTTAAGGGCTCTTTTACTAAGTCGCGTAAGCGTCTAGGCGTGCCCAATGCGTACCAAAATGGACTTACCGCACGGCTACCATGTGGCCCTTGCGATAATTTCATTTTTGGTGCGCATCAGCTATGCGCGCCCAAAAAATATTTTTTATTTTCTGGTGCACATCAGACTTCGCCGCTAGGTCAATGGCTGGTGGTAAGGTCTCAGACCCAAAATGGACACGCAGCAATTTTCATTTTAAAAAGGCATTTTTTGCAGGTGCGCTGAAAAATGATTCTGCATGCGCCCAAAACATGCGTCTACACTACCACAGGCCATTTTTCAGCGCACCTTAGTAAAAGGACCCCTTAGCTGCTTATGTTAAAAAGAACAAAGATAGGACTGAGTTTTATGTGGACAATTTATCCGGTTAATTTAGGCAGTTAAGTGATGAATATAGGCACTTAACCATGTAAGTGCCAACTCCGCCCCAGCACCACCCATAAAGTAGACAGCTATGGCTTTAGTGGTTACTGCTGATATTCAGTGACATTAACTGGTTAACCCCTCAGAATTTAACTGATTTATTTATCTACTAGTATAGAAGGCCCGTTTCGGTAGGCAATGAAACGGGCGCCAGCAAGGTTTTCACGATATTGTGTGTGTGTGAGAGTGAGACAGAGGGATTTGAAGAGTGTGTCTGTGTGTGTCTGATGGAGCATGTGTGTTTAAGACAGATTACCTGCAGTTTCACATGAGCTCTTGGTGAAGCGGTTGCTAAGGGGCGTGGCTAATTGGTGACGAAGTGCCTGAAACCTGAAACACGGCTCCGTAGACAGCCAGCTAGCTTTGGCTGTTGTCTCTGCAGCTGCTCCTCCTCTCCCCTGTGACGTCGCTGCACTCCTCCGGGGTTTTCCTGCAGGGGCAGTGACGTGCAGGGGAGAGGAGGAGCGGCTGCAGAGACAACAGCCAATGCCAGCCGGCTGTCTACGGATTTGTGTTTCAGGGTTTATAATTTTATTTTGCATCCACTTCTCACTCTCAGAGATAGATTGAAATCATACCAGCAATACTGAAACCTTCTTGCCAGCCTGCAGCACTTCACAATCACATTCACACTCGGTTCCTTTCCTAACCACACCCCCCGCCATCTTCACCAATCAGATTTCTGAGAACGTCACCAGCACACGTCGAGCTGTATCGCTGTCCAATCCTCGGTGAGCATGTGTTCTTGAACTGAATAGCAGTGGGTTTCGGGATGCAGGCCTTGAAAATCGCTGTTTTTGCCCAAGGTCTTTTCCTGTCCCGAGCCATGAATACTGCACTTTAGATGTCCAGCTTTAGTTTATTCCAGGATATTTATTTATCTTCGTTTTGGGGTAGGGGCTTGGGTGTTGCGTTGTGGGGAGGGGCTTGGTTGATGCGCCGGGGGAGGGGCTTCTGTGATGTGCCTGCACGGAGGGGCTTTGCTGTTGCACCGGGGGGGGGGGGGTGCTCTGTGAGGTGATTCGTAGGCAGGGAGAGGAGTAGGGAAACACGCTCCACGTGTTTCCCTACTCCTCCCCCTGCCTGGCTTGTAGTGTTGTAGATGCCCCGCCTTCGCATCAAATTTGATGACGTCATGGGCGGAGCGATGTGATTGGTTGAGTGCCTTTGCTCCGCCCTCGACGTCATGACATGAGACGCAGGGGTGGGGCAAACACTCATGGGTGAATTCTGGGTTTCACCACCATGCATTTAGAACGTTGGGACTTGTGGAGGCTTCATAGAACGTTGGAGGTGCGTTTTATATAGAGATATTTGGATTTATTAACCATCTTTATGAAGAGATTCAGCCAAGGTGATGTACACTAGACACAGTTTAACATAACACTTATAGTTTTGTTAGCATAACAATAGTAAAATAACCAAGAATAAACATAAGTACAATAAATGAGGTTAATTTGAAAGCAGTAAATTGAAACCTAATAATAGAACTATCGTGAAACAGTATCAAAATTATACACATTTAACAGAACTGGAATTCAAATACCAGAGATATAATACAATGTTAGCATAACACTAATGATACACCTAATAAGCATGTATTAGAATATTCAACTAACATAGATATGATGCTAAAGATTTTCTACAATACGGCTTACCATATAGCTGAGGGACCAAGAGATGATATATGATGGGAACAAGTTGCGTGGTACAGAGTCAGTTGGGATAATTCGATTGCTAGTGAAACTCAAGGCAAGTTCGTTGTATAGTTAAGCAAGAGATAAGGAACTGATCTAAGTTACAGTGTGCATAGCAAGCTAGTCCAGGTGCAGAATGAGTGTATAGTCAGTCACCCTATGTATTAAAGGCTTGGGAGAAGAGCCAGGCTTTCACCTGCTTCCTGAAGTAGGGGTAGTCTCGAGTTATACATTGAATTCAACAGCATAACCAGTTAACAAAACAAAATCAATTATCAAAAACAAAACATAAAGCCTTCATACCCCCTCCTTGCATTTTTTTAAGTAGGTGGCCCCTGAGCCTCATCGCTTTCCTGATCCCCTTCCCAACTTTCATAAAAAAACTGATAGCATTCCAACCAGTTGCCCTCTTTCGATCCCCTTCCCAAGATTAAACAAAACTCCTAAGTGACCTCACTTTCCTCTTGAACCCCCCACCCCAACATACCTCACTAGATCCTGGAACAACCCATAAAAGTCTTCCAAAGTCAAGGCAAGAGAACATAGGGTTACCCCCCCCCACCACCACCACCACCACCACCACCAGAGCATCCAGCATTCCATCTCTGGCACCCAGGGTTTTGTTTTCAACAAGTCACTGGCCTTAAACGCACTGTACTCCATCTTGATCTCTGAACTCTTTGGGGCAGCGTCTTGGAATCCATGTGATCCTTTAGATTGTAAGCTCCTTTGAGCAGGGACTGTCCTTCTATGTTAAATTGTACAGCGCTGCGTAACCCTAGTAGCGCTTTAGAAATGTCAAGTAGTAGTAGTATTTCACCTAATGATTTTTTCCCACTTAGGACTCTAGAAGTGATGGCTATCCAAACCCTGATGAAATCATTTTTAAAAATTAGAGCAGTTTCTTTTTAAACAACTGACTTTGGGTCTTTGAAGACTCAGTACAAACTGCCATAATACGTCTATATGAATTCAGCACAAAGCTGAGTTGTTCTCTTCCTGGCATGGATGCAAGAGTAGTGTTTGATCTTTGCCTTCAGTTTTCGGACCCTCATAAACACAAGTGGGTTGTTGGTTTAGGCTGCAATGTACAGTATACCAGCTGTTTCCTACAGCCTGTTACAGTGGGTGCATTGACCTTCCTCACAATACACCAAACAAGTATAAAGCCATTTTTACACCCACCCACCCCCTGCCTTTTCCATCTGCCTATGTGCTTTTCCCTGTCCAAAAAAAAAAAAAAATTCCTTACAGCTAGGAGCTCCATTCAGCTGGAGAAGAAATTTAGCAGTTAAATTGCTCACTGGTGAGTGGTATAGCATTATGATATGTAGTTTCTATGTGCTGTGGCTTAAACTGACTGTAATTAATTATAATTTTTTGGATTCATGTAAGATCCTTCATACAAGCAAGTTTTTATGAATCCATGCATCAATAAACACTTGTGCAAGCATCTCTGGACTGGGTGGTCTAGCTGAACATTTCTGGCACCTGTAGTTATGTAGTTTCCAGTCTGCTTCAGTTGAAAAATTATCTGCTGTCCTGTTTAGTGCCAATCTCTTAAAGTACAGGATCCAGGATACATATTGGGATTCCAGAGTTTGCTGCAGCTGGCCACAACAGATTGAGAGGCAGACTACAGTCTGGAGACTGACTGTTTAAAAACGGACAACGCCGGAGATCAGTCTGTCTGCACACTTCAGTTAAAGGCAGACAGGTCTCAGGATCTCCTCTGTGCATAGTTCAGATGATAAGATATCCTGGAAGCCAGAAGCATGACAAAACTCAACCATATTTGGGACTCTTATACAGGGGATAAGGGAAACTCTTTACAAAAGAGTGTTCCCTCTTTGCAAATTCTTTCCAGAGAGAGCACCCTCCTTGCAAAGAGTATGTATCTATTTGCAAAGACTGTTGTGGTTTTTCTTCTTTTTTTTATTTGTTAATAACAAGCAATGACATGGGAAGCATTGTTGATATTTCCCATGTCATTGCAAACAACAGTCATGCCTAGTACATAAGTATTGCCACACTGGGGCAGACCAAAGGTCCATCAAGCCCAGCATCCTGTTTCCAACAGTGGCCAATCCAGGTCGCAAACACCTGGCAAGATCCCGAAAATGTTCAATGTATTTTATGCTGCTTATCCCAGAAATAGCAGTGGATTTTCCCCAAATCAATTTAATCATGGTCTATGGACTTTTCCTTTAGGAAGCTGTCCAGACGTTTTTTTAAAACGCCACTAAGCTTACCGCCTTTACCACATTCTCTAGCAATGAATTCCAGAGGTTAATTACATGTTGAGTGAAGAAAACTTTTCTCCAATTCCTTCAGGTACAGTCCTTATTAGGGTTGCCAACTAGCTCCAACTCCAACTGTTCAAAATAAGCCAGGGGTTCTCAACCTAGTCCTCAGGACACACCAGCCAGTCAGGTTTTCAGGATACCCACAATAAATATTGTAACACATCAGCTGTGTCAGGACCCCAGGGGTCATGGAGGTTAGGAAGTAACTGGTTGCTATACCCAGTTAAAACCCAAAGGTCCAAAAAAAAAAAGCAGAAACAAAGGTTAAATTAGATCCTTACCTGGGAAATGTGCCATCCAACAAAAATACCTTTGATCAAGCACGGAAGCATTGGGGGAAGGGTAGCTGGGAACCAGACATGAGAGAGTCACTTCACTGGCTCCCTATCCGTTTTCGCATCCTGTTCAAACTTATTCTACTAACCTATAAATGTACTCACTCTGCTGCTCCCCAGTATCTCTCCACACTCGTCCTTCCCTACACCCCTTCCCGTGCACTCCGCTCCATGGATAAATCCTTCTTATCTGTTCCCTTCTCCACTACTGCCAACTCCAGACTTCGCGCCTTCTGTCTCGCTGCACCCTACGCCTGGAATAAACTTCCTGAGCCCCTACATCTTGCCTCATCCTTGGCCACCTTTAAATCTAGACTGAAAGCCCACCTATTTAACATTGCTTTTAACTCGTAACCACTCACCTCCACCTACCCTCCTCTCCTCCTTCCTGTACACATTAATTGATTTGATTACTTTTTTTTTTTTGTCTATTAGATTGTAAGCTCTTTGAGCAGGGACTGTCTTTCTTCTATGTTTGTGCAGCGCTGCGTACGCCTTGCAGCGCTATAGAAATGCTAAATAGTAGTAGTAGTAGTAGTAGTAGTAGAGAGAGGCTCAGCAGGCAGCCTGGGAAAGAAGCTGCATCTGCTGGGAGACATAGTGCAGAAGCCTGTTGCTTCCCAGGTGGGAAAGGCACTAATGGGCCAATGATCAGAAGCAAACATAGGAGCTAGAGGCTGTTAGCGCCATACTAACGCCTGCATTTACTACCACCCCATTATCAGAGCCCCCGAACAGGTGAAACAACGCGCTCATGGGCTCTGAATGCAACTAGCATGCAAATGTATGCAAAACAGGGCTAAACCTATTCATCCTCAATGATCAACGACTAGCGTACCAAAGATTGGCTCACTGCAGCAAACCCTACGCCAACTCAGAGATGGTGTTAGGGTTTGCAGACCATTGGGGAGGAATAGTGAGCCCTGTCCAGCATGCATTTTGCATGCTATAGGCCCCCAATCCCCCCAATGCAGCACACCTGCAGGAACCCCGAGCTGGCCTGACCCGACCGACCCCCCTAACTCCCCCAACATCCCTCAGTGGTCCCTAGTGGCCCAGTGGGCTGCGGGTCAATCCCCCCTACCTGATGGTCTAGTGGTCCTTCCCCACCCCCCTACCTTAAGTTGGAGGAGGGAGGTGGCCTTCCTCTTCTTCCATTGGCGCTGCCTGCAAAATGGCGGCGCCCATCCCTGCCCAGTGCTTCCTGAGATGTGCACTTTTCCCTGCCTCCATGCCATGGACAGTGGTGGCACCTGACCTCATATGGTGCATCCCAGGGTCAGTCTGTCAACTAAGGGATTTTTTTTTCCTGATATGCTGGTCTGGGGTGGAGATTACCAGGGATGTTTTTTAAAATATTGGAGGCAGGAGGGTTGGATCAGGGGGCGCGAGGGGGACTACTAAACCAATAGCTCATTGGTTTGAGGGCCATTGAGAGGTGAGGAGTGGCCGCTAGATACTAGGATTATTTGAGGGGGCTTCAGAGGTTTGGGGTGAGTGATTGGAGGTCATCTCAGGGGGTATTCGGCGGCCCAGGGGACTATTAGCTTTTCTACCATGATGCAGAGGATGAGTTAACTCTTCTACATTGCCTCAGACTTGAAGGTAAATTTCCCCCTTTAAAACTCCTCTGCATCTGGACATTAACTTAATATGTTGTGCACTAGTCTACAGTATGAGCTAACTCCTGCACTGCACAACTTTCTGCATCATTTACCCAGTAACATGAGCCCATTAATGTCATTAACCGCACGCTGCTGCCTGCAGTAGTTCTCTGCATCTGCCCCAAAGTTTGTACCTGAGGAAATGGAGGGTTGAGTGACTTGCCCAAGATGGCTAGTGCTTGCAATGGGTTTGAACCGGTTCTCAGCCTGCTGCTCCAACCGGTAGGCTACTCCTCCACTCCAAGGCAACTTTTTCCAAGTTTGACAGACAGTTCTGCGCAGTGTCATGAACAGGTTTCCTTTCTCAAGCAGCCTGCAGACTGTCTCTTATATGGCAGTCCTTTGATGACACATTAAACAGGTCTGGCTAGCAGTGCCATGAAGGAGCTCTGACACACCCTTTTCCTGATGTGCTGTCCCATATACAAAGGCTAAAATTTGCCAGTATAATTTAAAATTAACTCCACTTTGGAGCGGTTTTTCCTATAAATATTCAAAGAATGATGTATGCAGTCTCTGTATCCTGTTGCATTTATATATTTTCATAAAGGGTTTCAATTCCAAACTTTCCATTAAATTCAGGAGTAGAGTGAAGTGACAACACAGATTTACGTATACAATAATATCAGATTGCTTCTGATCTTTGTTCTCCTAGATGACTGTCCATGGTTGTGTTCAGTCTGCTAATAGGAAAGGTCTGTGAACCTCAAGCATAATAATGAAAATTACAAGCTCTTACCATGATCTTTATGTATTTATTTGCCATTTGTTTACCATTATTCACGAAATAGCATCATAGCGGTGTATAAAAACCCAAGTATCAACTTTCACATTAAGTAGACAGATGGAGACAAGATATCCCTGTTTAACTGAGATTAGTCTTTCCTTGTCATAAAAAAAGATATAAATTAAATAATTTTCAGGCTTATTTTCGAAAGAGAAGGGCGCCCATCTTTCGACACAAATGGGGAGATGGGCGTCCTTCTCCCAGGGTCGCCCAAATTGGCATAATTGAAAGTCGATTTTGGGCATCCTCAACTGCTTTCCATCACGGGGACGACCAAAGTTCACGGGGGGGGGGGGGGGTGTCAGAAGCATAGCGAAGGTGGGACTGGGGCGTGCCTAACATATGGGTGTCCTCAAACGATAATGGAAAAAAGAAGGGCGTCCCTGACGAGAACTTGGGCGACTTTACTTGGTCCTTTTTTTGTTACGACCAAGCCATGAAAAGGTGCCCGAACTGACCAGATGACCTCCCCTTACTCCCCCAGTGGTCACTAACCCCCTCCCATCCTCAAAAAAAAAAAATGTAAAAAATATTTTTGCCAGCCTCAAATATCATACCCAGCTCCATGACAGCAGTATGCAGGTCCCTGGAGCAGTTTTTAGTGGGTGCAGTGCACTTCAGGCAGGCGGACCCAGGCCCATCCCACCCGAAACCCACTGTATCCACATGTAGGTGCCCCCCTTCACCCCTTAGGGCTATGGTAGTGGTGTACGGTTGTGGGTTTGGGGGGGTTGGGGGGCTCAACACACAAAGTAAGGGAGCTATGCACCTGGGAACAATTTCTGAAGTCCACTGCAGTGCCCCCTAGGGTGCCCGGTTGGTGTCTTGGCATGTCAGGGGGACCAGTGCATTACGACTGCTGGCTCCTCCCACGATCAAAGGGCTTGCATTTGGTCATTTCTGAGATGGGCGTCCTCAGTTTCCATTATCGCCGAAAATCGGGGACGACCATCTCTAAAGTCGACCCCAACCGTATTATTGAAACAAAAGATGGACACCCATCTTGTTTCGATAATACGGGTTTCCCCGCCTCTTCACCGGGACATCCTGCGAGGATGTCCTCAGGAAAACTTGGGTGCCCCTTTCGATTATGCCCCTCCACGTATTTCTTGAAACACAATAATGTACAAAGTAGAAGCAATAGGACTAATTCAGAATCTGGACAGGATTACAAGACCATTCCTAAATATTTGGGACTCTATACACCCTCAGTCAGATAGATAGTCTACAAATGAAGACAACAGTAACTTTACCCAAAGTGGTTTTCTTGCCATGATCATCCTAAGAGCCAACTGGAAAATCATCCATAAAGTCACGAGGAATCCCAGGCTATCATCTAAAGGCTTGCAAATCTCTCCCACTGTGGCGGATGTGAGGGGTCATGTATCAGGAAAAAATTGAACATTGCCTGTCTCAGGTTCAATGAAAAGCATCTGAATGCCCGACAAGACATCTGGAATAATATTACTAGAAACGATGTGATAAAATTTGAACTTCTCAGTCGCAATAGCTAATGTTTTGTTTGGTGAAAATCAAACCCTACATTCCAAAGTAAAGACCCTGACTATCTAGCAAGGTGGTGCATTTATTATAGTAGAGGAGTGGGGGGGGGGGGGGGGTACAGGCTGCTTTGTTGAATCAGTCCTTGGACAGCTTGCCATGATTCATAGAATCATGAATTCTGCTTTATATCAACATATTCTAGAGGGGGATGTCAAGCCACCCATCCTTGAGCTGGGGGGGGGGGGGGGGGATGTCAAGCTTATCCATCCTTGAGCTGAAGCTGAAGTGAAAGTGTGTCATGCCACAAGCTAATTCTAAACATTCAAGTAAATTTGTAACAGAATGGCTAAAGATATTTAATGCTTTGGATTGCTCAAGTAAAAGCCCAAAAAAACCTTCTTGAAATAAATATTGACCCTCTGGAGGTACCTTTAAAAAAAAAAAGCCCAATTTTGTGCAACAGTGACAGATCTTAAAGGCTTCTTATGGCCCAAATCAGAGTCCCCCTGACCCTCCACCTGCCTGCCTTATTTGGCAGCCTGCCCCCAAAAGTAGTACTGTGGCAATACCACTAAGGATCAAGCAGTAACATTTCAACTGTGGCAGCCACCTGTGCGGAACCTGCTCCTCTCACCCAGAAGCGGGGTTCACGCTCAGGAGGTGAACTCCTTGAGCTAATCTTGGAGTTGGATGACTGGATGTGCGCTACTCACATCAGGGTCATTCCAGGTCACACGCAGGAACCAAACAGTAGCTGAGAGAGTCAAAGAAAATAACTGAACTTTATTTAACAGTGGTCATAGGAATCCTCAGCACACGACTTTAATGGTAATCATATTTGATCTTATAAAGTCACATGGGCAATTTGTGTTTCCTTATTGGGTTGTGCACTCATACACGACCCCTTCCGCCTGACCTGCAACCAGTTGGCACTTCATAATCAACTTCTCCATTGCATCACCAACACCAACGAAGAACTGGATCCAGCATTCACTGTCCAAGCTTTTCAGGGTTTCACCATGAAAGGAATCCCCATCCACAGGCAGACAACATCCCACCCTTAAACCCAGTTTGTGGCGAGACTCCCCATTCTCCAGCCCACAGGTTGGCTTCTCTATACATATCAGGAGCTTAACAGCAAAAGCTTTAATCCTGCTCATCTCTAAAGATTTCTTTAGCTTGGACGGGTCACTTGGTGGGAATTACGGACTTCTTAGATACTGCTAACCAAGGATGTTTCATGGCGCTGCCCTTCCTTAAATGGTAACTTATCAGCTCCACCCACACTGTGACTCCACGAATCAGGACATCCTACAGTGTGGGATGAACTCATGATTCTCTCTATGCTGGGTTCCTCCCACACAGGGCTCAAATATAACAGTGGGTTACATATGCACCCTCACGAACTCTTCACTCCTCTGAACAGCATCTTCTTACTGTACCGTCCCATTGTCACATCTGGTTGGATATCATTCACAACTCTTGCTTCAGTGTTAGAACTCCATCCCTGTAGAATTCACTCCCAATTTCTCTACTACTACTACTATTTAGCATTTCTATAGCGCTACAAGGCATACGCAGCGCTGCACAAACATAGAAGAAAGACAGTCCCTGCTCAAAGAGCTTACAATCTAATAGACAAAAAATAAATAAAGTAAGCAAATCAAATCAATTAATGTGAACGGGAAGGAAGAGAGGAGGGTAGGTGGAGGCAAGTGGTTACAAGTGGTTACGAGTCAAAAGCAATGTTAAAGAGGTGGGCTTTCAGTCTAGATTTAAAGGTGGCCAAGGATGGGGCAAGACGTAGGGGCTCAGGAAGTTTATTCCAGGCGTAGGGTGCAGCGAGACAGAAAGCGCGAAGTCTGGAGTTGGCAGTAGTGGAGAAGGGAACAGATAAGAAGGATTTATCCATGGAGCGGCGTGCACGGGAAGGGGTGTAGGGAAGGACGAGTGTGGAGAGATACTGGGGAGCAGCAGAGTGAGTACATTTATAGGTTAGTAGAAGAAGTTTGAACAGGATGCGATGGATAGGGAGCCAGTGAAGGGTCTTGAGGAGAGGGGTAGTATGAGTAAAGCGACCCTAGCGGAAGACAAGACGGGCAGCAGAGTTTTGAACCAACTGGAGAGGGGAGAGGTGACTAAGTGGGAGGCCAGCAAGAAGCAGATTGCAGTAGTCTAAACGAGAGGTGACAAGGGTGTGGATGAGGGTTTTGGTAGAGTGCTTGGAAAGAAAGGGGCGGATTTTACGGATGTTGTAAAGAAAGAAACGACAGGTCTCGGCAATCTGCTGGATATGAGCAGAGAAGGAGAGAGAAGAGTCAAAGATGACCCCAAGGTTTTGAGCTGAGGAGATAGGGAGAATGAGAGAGCCATCAACAGAAATAGAAAATGGGGGGAGCGGGGAGGTGGGTTTGGGGGGGAAAATGAGAAGCTCGGTTTTGGTCATATTTAATTTCAGGTGGCGTTGAGACATCCACACAGCAATGTCAGACAAGCACGCTGAAACTTTGGTTTGGATGCAAGGTGAGATATCAGGGGTAGAAAGGTAGATTTGGGAGTCATCAGCATAGAGATGGTAGGAAAAGCCATGGGATGAGATTAATGAACCAAGGGAAGAAGTGTAGATAGAAAAGAGGAGGGGACCAAGAACCTTGAGGTACGCTGACAGGCAGAGGGATAGAAGTAGAAGAGGATCCACCAGAGTGAACACTAAAGGTGCGGAGGGAGAGGTAGGAAGAGAACCAGGAAAGGACAGAGCCCTGGAATCCAAGTGAGGACAGGGTATCGAGAAGTATGCTGTGATCGACAGTGTCAAAAGCAGCGGAAAGATCAAGAAGAATGAGGATGGAATATTGACCTCTGGATTTAGCCAGTAATAGGTCATTGGAGACTTTAGTAAGTGCAGTTTCGGTTGAGTGGAGAGGGCGAAAACCAGATTGTAGTGGGTCAAGAATAGCATGTGAGGAGAGAAACTCAAGGCAGCGGCGGTGAACAGCACGCTCAAGTAATTTGGAGAGAAAAGGAAGGAGGGAGATGGGTCGGTAATTAGAGGGACAAGTAGGGTCGAGTGAAGGCTTCTTAAGGAGAGGTGTGACCACAACATGTTTAAAGGCAGCAGGGACAGTCGCAGTGGAAAGTGAGAGGTTGAGAATGTGACAGATAAAAGGAATAAGAGCAGGAGAGATGGCATTAAGAAGGTGGGTGGGAATGGGATCAGAGGAACAGGTGGTACATTTTGAGGAAGAAAGGAGAAGTGTATTTTCCTCAATAGTAACTTCAGGAAAGGAGGAAAGGGAATGAGGGGAAGGAGAGAGAGGGGAACGGACTAGTGTTGAACCTTTTTACCAGAAATTCAAAAGCTGCCTTAAACCGTTTACCTTTTCAGACAGGCTTTTCCACAAGTATAGCCCGGATCTTTATTCTAAGATGATGCTGCATTGATGCTCAGCTGCAGCACATTACTCTGTGTTTTTGCCATACCCTACTTATGCCTTAACCCTCGGATTCTGTAGAGTGTAACCGAAATTGCACACCGAAATCCAGGTGTATTCTGCATTTGCAAATGCAATTAGTTAACAAGCCAATCAGTGCCGATTTTTCAGGCGCCGTATTTAGATTTGGGTCCTATATATATATTTGAAAATACATTTTAAAGTAAAATTTCCATTCCTCTTGTACTCGCCTCATGTTAGCAGTGTGTTCTATCCTAGCTGTTCCCTTTTCCCCTTATATTAGCTGTAAACCGCTTAGATATATCTTTTTATGATTTGCAGTACATCAAAATTAATTAAATCTTGATTCTTTTCTATTTATGCTCTTCATCAGGGCTGAGGGGCGGAGGGGCTGCTGGCCCACCAGAGAGCAGTTAATTCTATCTAGCAAATGCCAATTGCATATCGATCTCTTTATCATTAATCAACTTCAACCAAATCCAAAGAATGACAAAAGTCAGCCTCTTGCAACTACATAATTTCAATAGATATAAAGAGCTAAATATGAACTATAATGTTGTACATCTGATTCTGTCTGCAAGCTGGGTATACTTCAAAGTGACCCAGGACCACACCACACACATTCCTTAAAAACGCACATGCAAAAAATGAGATATAAGATCAGTACCTGAAACAATATCATCCATAAACATGAAAATTCAAAGCAATGAATTCACCCAACTACAATCACAACCTCTGTGCTTGCTGTACTGATCTAGTGCACTCTTCCAGGCAGTGGCGTAGGTACGTGAGGCCACGGGGGCCTGGGCCCCCCAAAATTTCTTCTGGCCCCTGGTTTTGCCGGCGGGGGTTCCAAACCCCCGCCAGCTGAAGCCTTCATTCAGCACCGGTCTCTGCGCCGCCATGTTGCCTTCCCTGCTCGCTCTTCCCCTCACGTCCGGCACGCTCCTTTTAGTGAAACTGAGCATGCTCAATTTCACTAAAAGGAGCGTGCAAGACATGAGGGGAAGAGCGAGCACCAGCGCTGTATGAAGGTTCCAGCCAAGGTTTTAAATTGCAGGGGCAGTGGAGGGGCGGCAGACCAAAATTCCCCCCCCCCCCCACCTCTGGCCCCCTCCTGCCGCGAGGTCTGGCTACGCCCCTGCTTCCAGGTTTGAAAAAATTGAACCAGAGCTTAATGATAGCTGCCAAATTTATACAGATTGCCTTAAACTAACTGTATCCAAAACCAATTAAAGGAGGGGGGGGGGGGAAAGAATAGTTTATCTAACCACAAGATCAAAATTAAAATATCATAAACAACATGGATGTCAAACCAAGGAAAAATTATATAACACTGATGTCATTTTCCACAAAAGCTTAAAAATTTGTGAACGTGTGCTCAGATGTGTGATCACGTTGTTACAAAGATAATGCTTGAACTTGCCCTTCTCAATCACAGTATACACAATAATTGTGAATTCCAACATCCCGTACAGTGTACAAAAAAAACCCCCATAGTTTATCTCAGCATTGAAGAAACTTCCATTCAATAAAGTACAGAACTGCAGAAATCATGTTTCTTCTTTAATGATGTATCCAAATATCTTCCAAACCCAAATTCCAAATAATTTCTTTTTAAAGATTCCATATTTCATCAAACTACCTGGATTTGACCTGCCAGACATACGAAGAGTTATGGTTAGCCAAACATGAATCAGTAGAAAACACACCATGGGGAAAGGTGCCTCAAGTCATGCAGGACCTTCCTTACAACAAGAAAGTTAACACACTATTTTGAGTGGAGGAGTAGCCTAATGGTTAGTGCAGTGGCCTGAGGAACTGAGTTTGATTCCCACTATAGATCCTTGTGACTCTTGGTAACTCGCTTAGGGCCCCTTTTAGCAAGCTGCAGCAAAATGAGGCTGGTGCTGGCATCAATGCATGTTTTACTCATGCGCCGAGGCCCCCGTTTACCGCAGCTGGTAAAAGGGAAGTCTCAACTTCCTGCAGGAAATGACCATGTGGTAAGGGCTCCCGCATTAATCCGCCGGTAACCGGGCAGCAAGCAGCACTGCCCGATTACCTCAGGGTACACTCCAGCGCTACAAAAATTAATGCATTTTTGTACCGCCAGAAATGACGGCACTAAGGTTGGGAAATACCACCAGGTTGCTGCGGTACTTCATGCGTAGCGAGTGGTAAGCCCGTGTTGGACTTACTGCTGCTTGGTAAAAGGAGCCCTTAACCCTCCATTGCTGCAGGTACTGAAATTCAGATTGTGAGCCTCCTATGGATGGAGAAAGTATGTGCATATAATGTAAACTGTTTTGATTGTACCAGAGAAAGGTGGTATATCAAATTCGTGACCCTCTCTGTTCATGAGGAGATGTGGCATTTTAGCATAGTTCTTATTGGACCTCAAAGCTCCTAAATTGTCTTTGTAACCAAGTCAACAAGTCAAAATGTGACACCATGAAATAGAAATATTCTACGAAAACCAGAAACCTGCAATTTTGGTGAAAGCTAGACCTTGCAACGCTATTTGGCTTGCTTACTGCTCAAGGTGACCCCTACATGGTGTGGAATTTTGCTGAAGTCAACTCAAAAAATATTGAAATGTTCTCATTAGTGAAAAGAAATATGACTATGCTGGCTAGACATGAGATGCAGTAGACCACGTATTGCCTTTGTGGAAATTTAAATAATTGCTCCATATTTGTAGGGTCTTCATTTTTTTTATTTCTTTCTCTCCTTATTGTCTTCCCTTTCTTAACTTAGATGTTTCTATTGTTTCTTTTTCTCTTTTTGTCTTAGTTTTATTCTTCCATTGCCTTTTCCCCTTTTTTATTCTATTTTGTCACTCCCTCTATTTCTCCACTTCCTTCTTTCATTCCATAGCTGTCTCTTTTTCACCCGTTGTCTTCTCTCTCTTTCTCCATATGTCTCCTTTTTTCTTACTGGTTATTTTCTGAATACATATTATTGTCATGGCTTCCCCATTTTAAGATGGTGACAGAAGGTTGCAGATCAGGCGTAAAGTTCTCTCACATTTTCCTACATCCCTTTTCCCCTTCCCCATTTAACTAATTTGCTGGCAGCTTAAACACGTTATCCTGATTCCAAAGAATACAACAAGTGGTTTCCTTCAAAGTCAATGAGGTGCTGATAAATTCTTGCTGATAAATTCTTTCCTCAAGCACAATGAATGTACAGCATATGTCTACTGAAGACCTCCAAAGATCTTTGGGTTTTTTCGGTATGTCTTCTAGCAGCTGGTTCCTTGTTGACAGTCAATGATTTGTAATAACTCATGTCAAGTTGTAAGTAATTCTTCTTTAATATCCCCAAGGTTATTATTACTGGAATATGTAGGTTATTCATCTAAAATAAATTTATTATCATACATTTCTAGCATGCATCTCCTACTCAACCAAAAACCCTTAATCCTTTGAATGTGTCACGGCCTCTCAACTCTGTCCAGGAAGAATGCTCTGTTTTTCAAAGTAGTATTTGCTGTTTCCAAAACTAGATGAAATAAAAATAAAATAAAAACAGGTTTTGTTCCTCTTCTTTTTCAGCACTATTGTCTTATAAGCTTTTTTACATTTTATTTTGTTTCAGAATGAATACATATCCATAATGGATTTGCACACTGTGGCACTCCGATATTCAAAACTATTTAGCCGGTGGCTCCTTAAACGCTATTTAATTGATTAAATAAATAATGTTTTAGTGTCTAACCATGGATAGTCAACACCAAACCAGCTATATTGAACAGTCAAAATAGGCCACTTAATTAGCAGGCCTATCTTTGACTGCTAAAAAGTTAACCAGTTACCTCCAGATTCTATATATCACACTGAGATTTCTGTGTAGAAATTGAAGCATATTTCATAACAATGCACATAACTTAAGTAGTTAACAAGCTAATCGGTGCAGATAATTGGATGTTAACAAGCAATTATCAGCACTAATTGGCATTAATAAGAATTTATACACACTACCCATTATGTGTGTTCTGAAAAATGGTGTGCATATTCTAATGCATGCTGCCAAAAAGGGGTTGTGGCTATGGGCATGGAATGGGCAGGTGATGAGCATTCCAGAAAAGTACATGCAGAGTTATAGAATACACTGGATCTACGTCTAACTTAGGCGCCGGTATTTACATCAAGTTTTACTTGATGTAAATGGCCACACCTAGAGTTAGGCACTGTCATGGCCACTTAGTGAGTGGAGGAATGGCCTAGTGGTTAGGGTGGTGGACTTTGGTCCTGTGGAACTGAGTTCAATTCCCACTTCGGGCACAGGCAGCTCCTTGTGACTCTGGGTAAGTCACTTAACCCTCAATTGCCCCATGTAAACCACATTGAGCCTGCCATGAGTGGGAAAGCACAGGGTACAAATGTAACAAAAAAATATATACCACATGGAAATTTAGGCTTATTTAAATTAGAGTGTACTTTATAGAATGCACTTAGGTGAATTTCATTGTGGCACCACATTTTTAGGTGTGATTATATAGAATCTAGTCCTTAGTGCTGAATATCGGCATAGCTGGTTAACTTTTTAGTAGCCACAATAAATCCAGATATTCAATGCCAATTGCCTGATGGTGGACAACAAACGCATTGCCTGTTGCCAGCTGAATATCAGGCCCTGGGTCTTTAATGTATGCGCAAATATATCATGACTATTTACTATGGATGTCCTGACAAACTGATTAGGCATAGGCACCCCTGTATAAGAGGCTTGCCCAACCGTGACCTTCCCCTGGCTGCCTCCTCCTTAAAAATTGTATCTTCCTCTTCTGTTCACACCAGCGTCCACCTCCCCCCCCCCCCCCCCCCCCCACTTGTGGTGCCAGCTGCTCACTTCGTCAACCTATAACGGCTCTACGTTCCTTCCTGCCTCCCCCCTGCATGTTTAACCTTTTTATTTTCAGTGGCTGCGATGGTAGTGAAGAAAACAGCACTGCAGGCTCGCCTCCAGCTTCTCCCTTGCTTCACACAGTGTCCCGCCCTCGTGGAAACAGGAAATACATAATCGCAGAAAGCGGGACACTGTGTGAGGGAAGGCAGAAGCTGGAGGCGAGCTTGCAGTGCTTTCTTCACTGCCATCGCTGCACTGAAAATAAAAGGGTTAAACGCATGGGGGGGCAGGAAGGAACGGAGAGGAGTGCTGTCGGGGAGCTGAGGGAGGGCAGGGAGAATCGCTGGACATGGATGGGAGGAGAGGGCAGGGGAGAGAAGAGAACTGGACATGGAGAGGAGGGGAGGGCAGGTGAAGAGAAGAGATTGCTGGACATGGAGAGGAGGGGACAGCAGGGGGAGAGAGGAGATTGCTGGACAGGAGAGGGGAGGACAGGGGAGAGAGGAGAATTGCTGGACATGGATGAATGGAGGAGAGGGCAGGGGAGAATGGAGAGTTGTTGGACATGGATGGAGGGCAGGTAGAGAGAAGAGAACTGGACATGGAGAGGAGAAGAGGGGAGGGCAGGGGGAGAGAAGAGATCGCTGGACATGGAGAGAAGAGGAAGGGAGGGCAGGGGAAGAGAAGAGATCGCTGGACATGGCAAGGAGGGAAGGGCAGGGGAGAGAGGAGAATTGCTGGACATGGATGGATGGAGGGGCAGGGGAGAGAGGAAATTTGCTGGATATGGATGGATGGATGGAGAGGGCAGGGGAGAATGGAGAGTTGTTGGACATGGATGGATGGAGGGGAGGGCAGGGGAGAGAGAGGAAAATTGCTGGACATGGATGGATGGATGGGGCAGGGGAGAGAGGAAATTTTCTGGATATGGGTGGATGGAGGAGAGGGCAGGGGCGAATGGAGAGTTGCTGGACTTGGATGGATGGAGGGGAGGGAAGTCAGGAAGGAGATGCACATGGATGGAGGGGAGGGAAGAGAGGAGAAATGCTGGACATGGATGGAGTGGAGGACAGGGAAGGGAGGAGAAATATTGGATAAGGATGGAGGGAAGGAAAGACAAAGGAAGGAGATGCACACGGATGGAGTGGAAGGGAGAGAGGAGAAATGCTGGATATGGATGGAGGGGAGGGAAGACAGATGAAGTAGATGCACATGGATGGAGGGGAGGGGAGTAAGGAGAAATGCTAGATATGGATGGAGGAGAAATTGCTGAATTTAAAGGCTGGATCGGAACACTTTGAGGACAGATGCTGAAACTGGAGAAAGGATAGGGACAGGGCTACAGATGGTAGACAGGACACATAAGGACACAGGAGGATGGTGGACATTTTGAGAGAAAAAAATATCAAATGGAAAGAAGACACTGCATAAAACAGAAGACACTGGGACCAAAGCGAATAGAAAAACTAAATGATCAGACAACAAAGGTAGAAAAAAGTATTTTATTCAGAATTTATTAATTGGAATATGTCAGCTTTTGGAAATGTGCATCTGTGATATTTTGCTTGTAATTTTCAATTTTTCTAGTATTGCTGCATGCTGAGTCTGACTTCTTGAGGTAACTTTCCAGTTCAGTATTTTGCCTTCATATCTGTTGTGTCATGTGTTTTTCATGTGTGATCAAGGTGCAGTATTCTGCTAGCATGTAGTATTTGCAGCCCTTTTTGTTTTGATTTTCACTAGGTTGTGTACTGGTGTTTTAGAGCCCGGTGTAATTACAGTGCTGCCTTTCCACGCATAAGGTTGTAGCTCGTCCTGTCCTTGGAATTAGTGCTGTTATGGTTTGGTAAGGTTATGAGTGTGTTTTTGCATAAGTTTGTATATAGTGCTTTGCAGTGGAGAGATTGTGTGTTTGCCTTACTGAGGTGGCACCAAAACATCAGAAAGGGTGTAGAGCCTAAATCATGACACACTACCTCTTGAAGGATCTACATATGGTCGTTAATAAAAGGAGCTCATTGTGAACACTATCTACCCTAAAAGGGTGTTTTCTGGCTCTACATGAGAATTGTGATATTATGATCCCTTGTTTCATATTGTCGACGGTCTGCATTTTCCATATGGGTGGTATATTGGTGTATTAGGGTCTGCCCAGTGTAATATTTATGGTACAGTAAAGTTCTGAGTGTGATTTTGCACAAATTTGTGCATAGTGTTTTGCAGTTGAGCCATTGTGGTTAGTACAGTGATACCTCAGTTTTCGTTGATAATCCGTCCGAAAACAATCAATGAAAACCGAAACAGACGAAAACCGAGGCAATTATTTCCAAATGAATCAATGTAATCCAATGAGCAGGAGAACGCATGAGTTGCCCTTTGTTTTCGCAAAATTAGCAGCGAAAACCGAGGCAACCAACAAAATCCGAGACAAATTTTCACTGAAAAAATCAACGAAAACCGAAACCAATGATAATCGAAGTCAACGAAAACCGAGGTTTCGCTGTATATGCTTTCAGCAACCACTTTATTCTTTGACATATGATACATATCTAATATCTAAATTTAATAAAAGGAATTAATTGTGATTATTTTATTTTTACTTTTTTTTTTTTCTGTGTGTTGTCAGACAATTATGGATGTAAGCCCCACCCCTAGCCTCCCCAAACGGGCCACTGACCACCTATGTGGTTAGGTGTTTCTCTAGGATACAGTTTAAAATCTTTGCCATATGTAATCATTTTTATTTTTCTTCTTTGGCATGGAGGAGTAGCCTAATGGTTAGTGCAGTGAGCTGAGACCCTGGGGAACTGAGGTCAATTCCCACTGTAGCATCTTGTGACTTGGACAGAAACTTATAAATGGGCCCACTAGGGACAGCAAAGGTACCTGCATCTAATAAATGTAGACTGCTTTGGATATACCACAGGATATCAAATCCATGACCCATAACTCCCTTCTGCTTCTCCCATAAAGGCTCACCAACCTTAAAATATGTGTTCCATTATTTCTCCTAGTGTTTTAGGGTAACAAAGGCCTACAGGGGATAGAAAAGTTTATTCTGTGTGGAGAATCCATGTTCCTCTGATTAGCTCACTAAGCCAATTAAGTATGCGCATTGTTATAGAATATGCCTGGATTTTGGTGTGGATCTCTACCGTGTTATGTAGAATCCGGCACTATGCACATATCTTCAGCATTTAGGTGCTCTCAGTTATACCAGCTCTATGGCTGGTTTAAGTAGTTGTGTCTAAATACTGCGCATGTATACTACTTGTTACACTAGTATGTTACCAAGAGCCCTGTTATAGAAATGCCGTCCACATGTACTGAGGTAATTCCTACTTACTCCTACATCACCACAAGCCCTCTGAAATTTTCTAAAGATGTCAGGACTTTCCCACACTGGATAGCTGTCCAAATTAAATATTGGCATTGGACATGACGAAGCAGCGCAGACTGGCAATTTGTTTACCGAGTACTGAATGGTATATTGTGTGGGGACAAGAGGCCTAACACCATAGACATGATGACAGAAAATCAGCCTTTTCTATCTTATAGCTGCTTATGAAGCAGCTATTTCTGTAGCAGCATTAATCTAGGCTGTTTCAAATGGTAATGTTATTAAAATTTGTTTTATGGTTGTTGGCAAAAGGCTTCTGTTCAGGTTGCTAACATCTCTGCCTCCTAATGGGAATCACTTGGGGATGAAATAGATTACTGCCTGCAATCAGAGACAAGGCCTTTCATCTGTTCTTCCTGCCTCAGGTTCACCTGGATGTAGAGGATCACGACTCAAACAGGAGAACTGCACATGGTTGGTAGCATGGTGAAGACTGTCCAAGGCCAATATGAGTGGGAAAAGTGTGGCAGAAAGCTGTCCTCTCCTGGACTGGCCACTGTTGGAAGTAGGATACTGGGCTAGATGGACCATTGGTCTGACCCAGTATGGCTATTCTTATGTTCTCGTGTCCACCACTTCAAATGGAAGGCTGTTCCACATATCCAAATATTTCTCGAGTCTCAGCCTCTCTCTTTTTACCTTCATCTTATGCCCTTTTGTTCCAGTACTTCCTTTCAATTAAGAGGCCCTCCTCCTGCACATTTATGCAGCAAACGTATTTAAGGTTCGATTCCATATAATATTTTAAGTCTTTCGCCATACAACTTATGATAAAGACTACTGACCATTTTAATAGCCACCCTCTGGACTGACTCTATCCTGTTTATATCTTTTTGATCATCTGAATTGCACACAGTACTCTAAATGACAACAGACTTGAGGCATCATCACCTCCTTTTCCTGCTGACCTTTCCTTTCCCTATGCACTCAAACATCCTTCTGGTTGTTGTGGTCTCCTTTTCTACCTGTTTGGCCACCTTAAGATCATGATCAAACCAGGTCTTGCTTTTCTTTTGTGCATAGAAATACTTCACCCCCCATACTGTACTGCTACCTTGGGTTTTTGTAACCGAAATTCATGAGCCTGTATTGTTTAGCATTAAATCTCAGCTGCCAAATTCTAGACCAACTTTCACCTTCCTGCACATCTTGGTGTCATCCACAAAGAGACAAAACTTACCTGATAGTCCTTCTGGATATTATTTGTTTCTAGTGTCTTTGTAAGAAACTCCAGAATGTGGAGGATCGTCAGTCGGTCCTTCTACATTTTACTTCCTGTAGTTTTGGTTTGTTTGAATGCAAGTGTTCTATCAGGAATCGCTTGCCAGTAGAGACCGTTTTCATCAGCATTGAAAATGTCACAAGGTGCAAACTCGTTTAATATGGTAGGAAGAACTGAAACAACCCAATTTTCAGCACCAAAGTCATCAGCGTCTTGTTTTTCACCATGCTGTTTCTTGAATTTTATGTTATTCCTCTCCTTCCATCTTTCCAACCATCCAACAGTGGCTTTGAATTCAGTTAGTCCAAGACTTTCAGCTAGCTGATTAGCTTTCTCCATAAGCAGTGGACCACTGACAGGAAACTGTCAGTTCCTGACTTGAGAAAACCACCGAAGAAGAGCATCTTCTACATCCTCAGCTTTTCCTGCCCATTTACGTTTCTGGTATGGATTTGTATTGCTTTGCCAGTCTTCCAGAAGCTGGTCTTTCTGCTTCAAGATACGTGAAATTTGACAGGGATTGACACCATATTCTTTAGCATTAGATGCTTGACTTTGTTTGTTTTCTAATTTTTTAAAATTTCTATTTGTTCAGCCAGTGTTAAAGTCTTACAGTTGCGCGACGACGACGACTCCAGTGTACACTCTAACAACATTCTTTCGCTTATTCTGCCTGTGGCAGTTAACCAACAACATTTCAAATTTACCGCTCCTTTGTCACACGCCAATCGGCTTCCATATTCTGTGCGTGCGCTTATGCGGAGTCTTTCCTGCAGAGGAGCGGTCTTAAACCATGCATAGAAGTGAATCTTGCACTTACCAGTGGTGCGCTAAACCTAAGTTTGTCCACATAGAAATAGATGGTGCCAAAAACAGGACCGAAGTGCGGCATGCAGTTAAACAGAGCATGCGCTTATCCGACATGCACTTAAATGGAGTGCACTGTATATATATCAGGAAGAGAATGAAAGGCATCTAGGGCCCCAATAATCAGCCAGCGGCAATCTGCATTTTGGTGACCTCTGCCGGCATTAAACCCAGAAATTCAATGCCAGGCCATATCCAGGCACCTGCATTGAAGTTCTGGTTTTCTAGAGCTGGCTAATACATGGTCAATTAATATTCAGCACTTAGCCAGTTATGGGTTACCAAATAAGGATATAACTGAATTTTATGCGGTCCTATTTATGCGGTTAATCTGGCTGATTAAGTGCTGAATATCGACACTTGATCAGCAAAGTGCCAACTCCACCCCCCAGAATACTCCTTATAGCCAGCTTTCAGTTTGATGCTAACTGGTTATTTTCAGCAGCACTAACTAGTTAAATGCAGCTGAAAACTAGTGGTTAGCCCTTAACCGGTGATTTAGCTGGCCAGGAACTTTTTCTGGCTGGCGTGGAGGAGTGGCCTAGTGGTTAGAGCAGCAGTCTTGCAATCCAGAGGTGGCCCCTTCAAACCCCACTGCTGCTCCTTGTGATCTTGGGCAAGTCACTTAACCCTCCATTGCCTCAGGTACAAACTTAGATTGTGAGCCCTCCTGGGACAGAGAAATATCCAGAGTACCTGAATGTAACTCACCTTGAGCTACTACTGAAAAAGGTGTGAGCAAAATCTAAATAAATAAACTAAATCATTTTGAATATCGACCTTCTTGTAGCTGCTGGACCAGTTTTGTTCTAGAAAAATAACAGTCTTGTTACTCTCAGGAATATGTGCTGTCAACATGATAGATGGTTTGTGAGTCACACTTGCCAAAGTAAACCATGAGCCAATTTTATAAGCTTGCGCTAACATGTCAAAGGTGCCTTTAATTGGTGGTTTTGCCACTGCTGTCCCTGGGGTTGATAGCATGGAATCTTGCTACTCTTTAGGATGCCGGAAACTTGCTACTCTTTGAGATTCTGCCAGCTACTTGTGACCTGGATTGGCCACAGTTAGAAGCAAGATTCTGGTCTAGATGGATTATCGGTCTGACCCACCAAGACTATTCTTATGTTCTTATGCTATAAAGTAACACTTACGTGCTAACTCCACGGTGGGTATAAATGTGGGAGGAGCATGGGCCAATCATGGGCATGGTGCCAAATAAGGCATATAATTTATAGAATACTATCAGATATGCACATCACTTAGTATGACCTTTTACACCTGCCACTGAAATAAGAAGTCATGCCTAAGTTTTGGTGCGCCAATGCAGGTTTGCGCTAGTATTTCTATAACGAATTAGGAATGCCTATGTTTCGTTATAGAGCTGGTGCTAAGTGCCCCCGCCCATTGTAGCGCCTAAATCGAGGCACCAAGTCATAGAATTGCCTCCCATATGTTCACTCCAAGTCAGGATGCAGAATTCCTGCCCAAGCATTTTGAAGGCCGAATGATATATTCATCCATTAATCCTTAAAGACCAAGGTATTTCCTGGTAACTGAAGGAGCTGACTTGGGCAGAGCTGGTAATCTAATTTTGTGACCTTAAAGGCTTGATGGCTAGTGGTTTAGCTTCTAAATCAACCCATTCTAGTCCTCACAGTACAACTTTTAAATGAACAATTACCTATGGTTCATAATAGAGATGAACTCACACATTGCCATGTCACCAGCACAAACAATCAGTAAACACATGAACAAGTAACTAGGAAGGACAAAGCCTCAGAACTATTCATTAGCATGTTTTTCAAAGACTGTGCTTAACACATTCAATCATAGGCAAAAAAAACCAAACCCTTCTTTATGTGCACACAGGAAAACAAAATGACAGCTCTTTTGTATTAGACAATGCTCCCAGCTTCCAAACAATGGTCTGTAGGTAATGTGTGAGTTCATTATTAGAGCTTGTGTTTTGACAAATGTACTCCACATCCTCAGAGCTGATTTTTCATAACAGAGATGTGTGCCTTAAAAATACAGGGGATCTTTTACTAAACTGCAGTAAGCTGTTCACGTATGAATTAGAACACAGTAACTGTTGTCGCACAAGCATAGCGACTGTTGCTGCATTGGAATGAGGGTTAGCATGCACTAATTTTTGCGTTAACTACATTTTGAAAGGTCCTTTTACTAAGCTGTGGTAAAAAGTGGCCTGCGGTAGTGTGGGCGTGTGTTTTTAGTGTGCACTGGGCCATTTTTTACCGCAGCTGGGAAAAAAGTTTTCTTTTTTCAGTGGGGGCAGTAAATGGCCGTGTGCTAAAATTAAAGGCAGCACATGGCTATTTCCTGCCTGAGCCCTTACTGCCACCCATTGACCTAGCGGTAAGGGCTCAGGTGCTACATGCGTGGTACTCAAGGAACACATGCCAATGTGGTTGCACTGATGATAACCACCAGGAATGCCCCCGCAGTAGAAAATAGAAAAATATTTTCTACCGAGGGAAACAGCGCATGCCAACTTCACCATTACCGCTGGGTGGGTATGTTACCCAGGCAGTAGTATCATTTTGGCACATACTACACACACTGTAGTCCTACCGCTGCTTTGTAAAAGGGCCTCTGAGTTAGGGGGCGCAAACTAGGCATGCCATGAGCAAAGAATGGGTGGTGGGTTCATTTACTTGCTAAGTACATCTGCACAAATTGCAAACAGGTTTTTCAGGGGAATTCTATAAATGGTGCTTAATGTTAGGTGCTACTTTTCCATGCCAAATTTTAGCACAGAAAGTGTTCTAACAAATGAAAGGCACCAAAACGGTGCAAACATGGCAGATCTGAATGAAAATACAAGCACCCATTTATAGAATCGCGCCGAAGTGCTTCCATGTGGATTTGCAAAGAGGGCATAATGGTGGGAGGAAACTTTATTTATTTATTTGTTGCATTTGTATCCCACATTTTCCCACCCATTTGCAGGCTCAATGTGGCTTACATTGTTCCGTCATTCCAGAGTAAAAGATACAATTGGTAATTACATAACGAACATGGGAGACGTGGAGGGGCATAATGGAACAGAAACGCCTATCTCCATGGGCGTTAATCTCCGAGAACGGGTCCGTGAAGGGGCGGACCGAACCGTATTATCGATAAAAAATAGACGCCCATGTTTTATTCGCCAATGTGTGAGCTGGGCGTTTTTGCTTTTCAGCGATAGTGGAAAAGGAAAGTGCCCAGCTCAAAAACGAATAAATCCAAGGCATTTGTTCGTGGGAGGGGCCAGGATTCGTAGTGCACTGGTCCCCCTCACATGCCAGGACACCAACCGGGCACCCTAGGGGGCACTTTTACAAAAACAAAAAAACAGGTAAAAGAGCTCCCAGGTGCATAGCACCCTTCCATTGTGTGTTGAGCCCCCCAAATCCCCCTCAAAACCCACTGCCCACAAGTCTACACCATTACTATAGCCCTAAGGGGTGAAGAGGGGCACCTACATGTGGGTACAGTGGGTTTGGGGGGGTTGGACGACTAATAAGCATTAAGCAGCACAATTGTAACAGGTAGGGGGGATGGGCCTGGGTCCACCTGCCTGACGTCCACTGCACCCCCTAACAACTGCTCCAGGGACCTGCATACTGCTGCCTGGGAGGAGGGTATGACATTTGAGGGTGAAAATAAAAAGTTGTGAAACATCATTTTTTTGTGGTGGGAGGGGGTTAGTGACCACTGGGGGAGTCAGGGGAGGTCATCCCCGATTCCCTCTGGGGGTAATCTGGTCATTTAGGGCACTTTTTGGGGCCTTATTCGTGAAAAAACAGGGTCCAGGAAAAGTGCCCTAAATTCTAGCTACAAACGCATCCATTATCGGCGAAGGGCGCCCATCTCTGTTCGGGTGATAACCACGCCCCAGTTCCGCCTTTGACACGCCTTCGACACGCCCCCGTCCACTTTGTCCGCATCCGCGACGGAGTGCAGTTGAAAGCGTCCCAAATTCGGCTTTTGATTATACCGCGTTATTCGTTTTTGTGAGATAAACGCCCATCTCCCGATTTAGGTCGGAACTTGGGCGTTTTTCTCGTTCGATTATAAGCTGGATAGTGGAAATTAAGCAATCAGGTATAAAGAGATTACATTCAAAATAACAGATAAAGCGGTAATGCATTAAAGTTCATATTATGGATCGTTGTGGTATGCTCTGTTGAAAAGGTAGGTCTTCAGTGATTTCTGAAAGTTGATTAGGTCACGCATTTTTTTCACGTCAAGTGGTAATGCATTCCAAAACTGCGTGCTTATGTAAAAAAAGCTGGATGCATGTTAATTTGTATTTTAGTCCTTTGCAGCTGGGGAAATGGAGATTCAGGAATGTGTGTGCTGATCTAGGAGTGGAGGAGTGGCCTAGTGGTTAGGGTGGTGGACTTTGGTCCTGAGGAATTGAATTCAATTCCCACTTCAGGCACAGACAGCTCCTTGTGACTCTGGGCAAGTCACTTAACCCTCCATTGCCCCATGTAAGCTGCATTGAGCCTGCCATGAGTGGGAAAGCTTGGGGTACAAATGTAACAAAAATAAAAATCTTAGTGTTCCTAGGTGGTAGGTCTATGAGGTCTAACATGTAGACCGGGGCATCTCTGTAAATGATTTTATGAACCAGGGTGCAAACCTTGAATGTAATACATTCTTTGAGTGGGAGCCAGTGTAGTTTTTCTCTTAGGGGTTTTCCACTTTCGTATTTTGTTTTACCAAATATGAGTCTGGCTGCAGTGTTTTGGGCTGTTTGAAGTTTCTTGATGATTTGTTCTTTACAACCAGCATAGAGTGAATTGCCGTAGTCTAGGTGACTTAGCACCACTGATTGTACCAGGCTGCGAAATATATCCCTTGGGAAGAAAGGTTTTACTCTTCTGAGTTTCCACATTTGAGTGGAACATTTTCTTTGTTGTATTCTTCACATGGCTTTTCAGTGTGAGATTTCGGTCAATGGTAATGCCAAGGATTTTCAGGCTGTCTGAGACGGGAAGGGTAAAGTTTGGTGTGATTATAGTAGTGGATTTACTCAGTTGTGTTGTGATGTGAGGATGAGACATTGAGTTTTTTCTGCATTAAGTTTTAATTGAAACGCATCCGCCCATGAGTTCATGATTTGGAAGCTGTGGTTGATGTCATTAGTGATTTCGTTTAGATCATGTTTGAACAGGATGTAGATCGTGACATCATCTGCGTATATGTAAGGATTGAGGCCTTGGTTAGATAGCGATTTGGCCAGAGGTGTCATCATTAGGTTAAAGAGAGTTGGTGAAAGTGGTGATATTTGGGGAACTCCGCATTCAGGTTTCCATTGAGCTGATGTATTCGAATTAGATTTCACTTGGTATGATCTTGTGGTTAGGAATGAGTGGATCAGGGGCATTCCCTTAAGATGCGTGCAGTGTTTTATAGAATATTGCTGATTCAAGCTCACCTTTCATGCTGTAATTTATACCTGGTTTCAGTTGGTGTAAATCATCACACCCAAAGCACAGCGCCGATCCAAGCACAATGCACTATTCTATAAAAGGCACCGATCCCAGAAGGCGTTTTCTAGAATACAAATAGGAGAAAATATGTTTTCACTCAATGAATAGTTAAACTGTGGAACTCTTTGCCGGAGGGTGTAGTAATAGCAGTTAGTGTATCTGGGTTTTAAAAAGGTTTGGACAAGTTCCTGAAGGAAAAGTCCACAGTCTGCTATTGAGACAGACATGGGGAATCCACTGCTTGCCCTGGGATTGGTAACATGGAATGTAGCTATTATTTAAGATTCTACATGGAATGTTGCTACTATTTGAGATTCTACATGGAATGTTGCTACTCTTTGGGGTTCTACCAGGTACTTGTGACCTGGATTGGCCAGTGTTGGATGCAGGATACTGGGCTAGATGGACCACTGGTCTGACCCAGTATGGCTATTCTTACATTCTTATGAATACTGTTCAGCGCCAAATCCTGAGCACCACTTATTAAATCCAGCCCATAATATGCACTAACGAGCATTTTAATGCAGGAAATGCAGAGGATATGCTGGACATGCCCCCAACATTAACATGCTTCCTTTGAGCTTATCGCACATTACTGTTTGGTGTTAAGGTATGTTAAGTGCAAAAACGTAACATACTTTAGTAAGAGGGGCTCCACAGAGCATACTTATGAATTAACATGTGTTAACATGAATTTACAGAATGTTAAAAAATTGTATGAAACAAACAAAAAAAAAAAGCCTTAAAATGGGGGAGGGGGGGAGAGAGAGAGAGAGAGAGACCAAACAAACCAAAACTAAAGTGGAAATTATTTCCCTGTGGATATTTCTAGTTCATAATTCTTCAGACCAAACTAGAATCTTTGTCTGATCTACAGTCAAACTGGTAACACTACAACTGCCTGTCATAATACATTCACATTTATATGTTTCAGTGGGTTTCTTCCAGTGATTTTTTTAAAATCAATATAAACACACAGACATACCAAACAGTTAGACCATTGAGGCACCCCAGATGTACATGGAAAGACATACTATGTTCCAACTAACCCGTGTGCAAGACTGAAATCAAACAGAACATCCTATCTCATTTCCAGTGGAGTTTGCAGTTTTCCCTCAGCATTTATAAAGCCATTCGTGCAACCACAAGAGGAAAATGAGGCTTTACATGTACCAGGCCAAATACATCTAACCTAAGTATAATATTTAAAAGAAAAAACTCATTTGTTACAAAGCCAGCCATGGAGTGGAGAAGCCTCAGCTTAGATAAGGAAAAGGTGGTCCTTTCATTCTCTTTGTGTTTTAAAGGTTGAAATGATGAAGTTTATATACAATAAAACAAAACAAAAAAAAACAGCAATTACTGCAGCTTCCCTACACAACATAAATGTGTGATCTAAGTATTATTGATTTAATTTGTGATGGTAAGTATTATTGGTTTAAACATGAATTTTTTTAAACAGTTTTATGATATTTATATAATACACTACACTATACATAAAATTCCCAGGAAAATCTTTTTGTTTCTGTTTTTGCAAACGCGAATAATGTTTTGATAGGGTTTATTATTTATGGGGCCTTTTCACTAAAACATGCTACATTATGGGCTTAGCGCATTGTAACACAAAACTATCTCTACTTCAGGAAGCAGGTGAAAGCTTGGCTCTTCAACCAGGCCTTTAATGGAAGAAGTAACTAACTTGTTAGTCTCACTCACACACACCAGGAGAAACACGGGCTGCACATACTGCAGTGGGACATGTTTATCTACTCTTAGCCTAACTGAGATATTATTTAACCGTCTCTCTGACCTCATGTGCAACTTGGTTTAAGGGGTCCTTTTACTAAGGTGAACCGAAAAATGGCATGCACTGGTGTAGACAAGTGTACTGGACACGCGCAGGTCCATTTTTCAGCGCACCTGCAAAAAAGGCCTTTGGGGGGGGGGCTGAAAATGAATGTGAAGCAAAATAAAAATTGGCATGCATCCATTTTGGGCCTCAGACCTTACCGCCACCCACTGACCTAGTGGTAAGGTCTCACGCGTTAATCGGGCGGTAATGGTCTACACGCGTACAATGCCGATTACCACCCGGTTACCGCCACATGACGGATTAATACCTTTCAGATATTTGAACGTCTGTATCATATCACCCCTGTTTCTCCTTTCCTCCAAGGTATACATGTTCAGGTCAGCAAGTCTCTCCTCATACGTCTTGTAATGCAAATCCCATACCATTCTCGTAGCTTTTCTTTGCACCGCTTCAATTCTTTTTACATCCTTAGCAAGATACGGCCTCCAAAACTGAACACAATACTCCATGTGGGGCCTCACCAACGACTTATACAGGGGCATCAACACCCCCTTTCTTCTGCTGGTCACACCTCTCTCTATACAGCCTAACAACCTTCTAGCTACGGCCACCGCCTTGTCACACTGTTTCGTCGCCTTCAGATCCTCAGATACTATCACCCCAAGATCCCTCTCCCCGTCAGTACCTATCAGACTCTCCCCGCCTAACACGTACGTCTCCCATGGATTTCTACTCCCTAAGTGCATCACTTTGCATTTCTTCGCATTGAATTTTAATTGCCAAACCTTAGACCATTCTTCTAGTTTCTGCAGATCCTTCTTCATGTTTTCCACTCCTCCCCGGGTGCCCACTCTGTTTACTAAGCTGCGTAGGTGCCTATGCGCGTCAGTTTTTAACTACTGCCCGGCTACTGCGTGGCCCAGGCGGTAATTTCATTTTTTACGTGTGTCCACTAAGTAGAAAAGGACAAAAGCAGAAAGTAGCCGGAGACAGTTCTTATAGTTTCCCCCTTATGAAAACACGAAAGCAAATAGTTCATAAAATCAAAGTAAAGGAATTACAAAAATAATTAAACAGCTTCATTAAACATATCCTTATGGGTCTCCGTTGCTCAGCATTGTCCAAATTCCAGCATCATCCAAAACCTTCTTATTCCTGATGGTGCCTTTATGCTCTCTAGTTGCTTCTCAGTAGCTCTGATCTTCTTTAGCAGTAAGAAATTTTGCAGGGCAAGGATTTAGCCCCGAATCGCCTCCTTCTTAGATGGCCAGCAGTATTTCTTTGCTTTTGTCCTTTATGGTAGTTGCTCTATAATTCTCCTGACAGTTCTATGTTCCCTTGTGTTTTGGTACTCCACCCCCTCCCCCCATGTCTACTTTTTTGGAACAGGTGTTATCCCCTCCGCTGCTTAAGGTATCAGTACTCACTCAGTTCTCCAGATTCCAGATCCCTTCCCTGACAGGGATTTTTAATGTTCTCAGCAGCTTCACTTGATTCTTCTTGACAGAACGTCAGGATCTAGTCTCCCTGTGACCAGATCCCAACTCCTTCCAGGCAGCTGTGGATCAGATTGGCAGCGCTTGATCAGTATCTGTGGGAACAAGTCTATCTCCTCCTTAATGCACCAGATCACAGCTGTGAACTAGGCTGGTACCCCCAGTGCTTGGTTCTTCTCCTCCCTTCTACCTTAGTCCCTATAGCAAGGAGCCAAGGCTCAGATGGGCCCCTGGGTGGGCTAACCCACCTACAACCATACATAATATTCATGATGTGGTTGATCATGGATCGACAGGCATTATAATACTGTATTCCCATGTTTATTTTATATTCCTTTCCAAATAACTTCCAACATTCTATTTGGTTTTCGGTCACTGCCACCCACAAAGCTGATAATTTCAATGTATGCTAAGTTAGAGACAGTTCCGCAGAAGTCTATTATTACAAACACTTTATGATAATGTAAAGGAAGGTGCATGAGTGTATGTTAAGGCCCTAGGATCTGTTTTATTTGGTGGTGTTTTTTTGGTTTTTTGTTTTTTTTTTGTTAACACCTGACTTTGTTCCTTTTAATTAACACAGTTCTATAAAAGACATCAGACTCCCTGAAGGAATATATTACAGTATCACGGTTAACTGTTGCATGCTTTGGTGCCCTAGAAAAATACTTGTTAATAAAATACATTTCTCTTACATTAAAGCGCTATGAATCAGCAAGAGGATCATTTTATAAGGCATTCCTGTGGGCAAAACGTCGTTTTAGCGCAAAAATATGCTTTTATAAAACTGCCTTTGCATACAGTTTGTATAAGACATCAGTTTGCCCAGACTGATCAGAGGCAGGGAAGAGGTTAGCCTGCACACACATGCTCTATAAGATAAGCAGGTAAATTCTGCCAGAAAATTTTTTGCAGGTATAAATGTATGTGCTTAAATTCTCTGGAGCAATTTTCAAATCAGAACTACATGTGTGCATTCATTTTGAAAATATATTGGTACCTGCCGAGGGAAAAGTATAAGCTTACAACTTCCACATGTGCTCAGTTATAAAATTACCTCCAAAGACAGCAGCTAGTTCTTTTCTTAACTTCAACCACACTTCCTTCAGAAATGTATAAATTAATCTAGATTTCTTATATTATCAGCTGGATTTTCTTTTAAGGTTATGTGGATCCACTTGCTCTTATTCCTGGTTCTCCTTTCCTTTTGTCCACATATATTTTATATTATTTTCCACTTTTTTTGAAATGAAAGGTGTGTACCTTTTTATTCTGGCCAAACTTCAGTCTAAATTTCCTCTCAGAGCCCATTCTTCAGTTGTCCAATCAACACTTCACCTGTTGAATACAAGAAAAATTATAAATGCTCAACATAATTTATTTATTTAACAAAAAGTATAGTCCGCACATTGTAACATGGAATGTTTAAAGTTATGTAAAAATAAGGATCAACATGCATATTATAAGTGTGATAAATTTAGTCTGATAAGACCGTGTCACCTGCAACTTTTGTTTCCAAGTAGACTAGCATGGCAACCATGGTTTTTTTCTCATGTTAATAACACGTGACCCTAATGGCCTTCCATCACTGAAAGTTCTCACCTCCAGCAGGTTATTGACTACCAATAAGTTTTTTTCATCTGTTTGTTCCTTACATCATTACACCAATGGTCTCAAATGTTTCTCATACCTCACACTAACACTACCTGCTTTTGTGTCACCTAGAATGTAAACTGCAATGAACCCTCTAAAGGGGATATTAGTGGTATACAAGAATTGAACTGAACATCATGGTCAAAACTGGACCAACCAAAACCATGGTAACCAATGTAAACAGACTGCCAGGTGGTGTGTAACCTGCAGAGACACCAAAGGTGGTCCAATTCAAAGAGTGAGATTGAAGACCAATGTGTGGTTTTTCTCGCAATGCATTCTGGGTATAAATTTGGCACTGTGGTTACTCGTGCACATAAAACATGAAGGCACTACTTCTTGTGCACATGTTTAGGTGCACATAAATTAATGATTTCATGTGCACCTAAAAATGGATTTCAGCATCATGCCCATCACAGTTTGAGGAGACAAGGAAAGAAAAGGTTGGTAGGTAGGAAAATATTGCAGTTTCCCCTATTCTCCAATAAAGAAGGGAACAGAGAGAAAACTGTCTTTACCTGAGCAAGTAGGCTAGCAGGTTCCTGGAAAACCTTGAAGGAGGAGCAGGATAGCAAAGCCCAGGAAACTAGATAGGCACACATCTTAGGGAACACAGAGGACTCTGGGAATTGTAGTTCTCTGCGAGTGAGCAGAGGATTCCTGAATTACCAGGCAAGCAGAGTGACAAAGGCAGACAGACAGTTTGAAAGCTGTAGTGCTGTGATCTGTTCATTGCAGGGGAAGCAATTAATCAGTTGCTACCTTCCATTTGAGGAGGGTGTGGCTCTCTGGTTGCAGCAGGCAAGTAGTATATTAGTAGGATCTGCCTGCACAGAAGGGAAAAAAGGGCCCAGGAGATGTGAAGCAAACTTCCTTTGCAAGGAGAGAAATTAGTGCTGGAGAGCCAGGTGCTGCCTTAGATAGCCAAGCAACGGCTGGGGGAATTAGGTTGTTTTTTTTAAGAGAATGAGATGCTGTGTTTGCAGGAAGGGATAAGAGGTTGGTGTGAAGCTCTCTCTGAAGGCTGCTCAGAGGTACAGAATAAAAACAGTGGGAAAGATAAGGTACAGCTAAAGGGCTGGGAGAGAGAAAGTTTTAGTGCTGCTCTGTTTGCACAATGGGAGGAATGCTTAAGGTAACGCTAACTCTGGGAAGGTGCACACAGGGCATGGGGAGGGAGAAGGAAGCTGGAGTAAAAGGAAGTCATGGGAAGGTGATTGCTCCTTAGTAAGGTTTGCTCTGTTTTTTTTTTTATTGCTGAGACCTCAGGGGAATGAATGCTGGGGGAGGGGCATGAAACCTATGGATAAAGTGCCATGGACATGGTTAGTCTGTTCATTGTTAGAGAAATAAAAGTAAAACCCTTATGTGTTATAATTATTCTCCTGAGTGGAAAGGGGGAAGTTTGCTGACTGTTATTATCCTCCTGCAAGAAAAAGAGGCAATTTGAAGTGTCCAATAAATGGAACCATTTATAGTATTTGTGTAGTCCACAGTTTGGTGCTTGGTAAGGAGTCCCTATGAGGCTTGGTGGCATAGTGTAAACCCCCTAGTCGTGGAGCAGGTAAATTACAATAATTAAATAAATAAATATATAGGAATGTCACAGTTTTAAATAGGGTTCCCAAATAAACTCAACACAACCAAGGGATTTAACAAGAAAAGAAATATTAAAGGTTTATTAAATGATAAAATAAATAGAAGCACTTGTTGGTTATGTTCCTAAATGTTGGTACCAATTGTTAAGCTTTGATGGTATTAAATAAAGCTAGTGCAAGGTGTTAAATACTTTGTGGTAAGTTACAAAGAAAATAAAGATAATAACATGTTCAAATTACAATCACCGTTATCAAGACCCCAACTCCACTTCTGCAATAACACAAAACATCCCAAACATGTATACAGCTCTAATTATTTCACTCAGATCTGATATATATATATATATATATATATATATATATATATATATATATATATATATATTTTTTTTTTTTTCAGTTTGTGTGCACACAATAGTGTTACCGGTATATAAAAACCTTCGCTAGCATCGCTGCTTTCTTGCGTTGGGTACCTTGGTCTTCTCCACATCCACGTCTCCTCGGTTGGTGAGGTCAGCTCACTGGCTCAGGAACTCCAGGATACCTACTGCTCTGACTCAAAAAAACTCAAAAAAGGAAAACCCTGACTCCATGTGCTTGGTGTGTGTACTAACCTCAATCAGTATTTTCTTTGGCCAAGGAGCTTGTGGACTAATTAAATTCAAATAAAAAGATAAGCAGGGGAAATTCCTAATTACAACGCCCAAAACATGACCCCTTTTCTTTTGTTCTGCTATAGCACCACCCTATAATCACACTGGTGGACTGCTAGACTAAATCCCATAAAGGCAGGCAGACTCTTAAATGCAGACGCTCCCAGTGCTCAAGGGCAGGCTTAGGCTGTCTCTCTGTCTCTTCTTGTGGGGCTTCTTCCCTCTCCGGATAAGCCTCTTATTTACAGGACAGACAGTCTCACGGCTGTCTTTCTCCTCTCTGGACAGGCAAACATCACACAGAGGGATGCGCTGGGGGGTCTTCTGGGATTCAGGGACCTCACAAAGCTGCTCTCTCTTCAGCTCTGCACTGCTCCCAACACACTCCAGGCCCCCTTCTCCTCCCCCTCTGCTGCTCTCTCTGCCTGAGTGCCCGTATTTTTTTCAGGACTCACCAGCTCTCTCTTCATCTGGAGCTCATCAGTGGGTCCTCTATCAGCCTGCAGCTGCCTCTTCTTGTCTTGATTGGATCTTATCCTCATCCAGCCTGCCTGAGCATGCCCCTCTCTGCCTGAGTCCGATTTCTTCTCTCAGGCCATGCTTGCAGCTTCCATTGTCTCTTGTCTTCCCTTTCTCCTGCAACCTCTGCACACTAAAACTTCTCTGTTCTACCCCACCTGTCCCCTGGATTGGCTTGAAATTCGCGCCAATCTAAGGGTCAGACTGCCCCCTGCTACTTCATAGGTCCAAATTCGTGCTCTTTAGCAGATCCTGGCTCCTATTGGCTGTCTTCCACACTGTCCCTCCTCTAGCTCTCAGCTTACTCTGGGCTCTCAGACAGCCAATCGGAAGGCTTGTAACAGGTTTCTCTACCCCTTCCACACAGATTCAACCTCGTGAGACTTTAAACACACATCTAGCTAGCAGCCATGGACATCTGAGTTCTTTGTACAACAGTGTTGGAGCATTATAAACACTCTAAACATTTTAACTAAAAGGTGTCAGTGCTGTGCTGCCCTGAGACCTCTGTACCTCCCTGTCCTCTGCAGGATGCCCCCCTCCCTGGAGGAAAAAACGGGGGGGGGAGGGGGGGACAAGGTAAAGGCTTCTTTTTTTCTATATTTACAATAGACTGAAGAGGAGAAGGAGGAGGAAAGGCCTCTTACTTGGGAAAAGAGGGTCAGGTAGACAGAGCCATACTATTTTCAAATTGTGCTAGTTACCAGAGGCAAACTCTGTTCAGGCAGGTGTCTAAGCCTGGGCTGGCTGGAGAAAAGGTGTTCGTGCGAGCTTGTGGTGGGGAATTTGGGGATAGAGTGCTGCTGTCATGCCTGCATCCCCCTGACAATATTTTAAACTCTGTTTGAAGCACCTAACTAAACTAATTAAACTACATACACATTTGTGGAAACAAATCAAGATCATTCAAGAAGAATGTGTCTCATAATTTAAACCTGATCAGACACAAGTAGGGTATAAACATAACTATCTCAACACACATTGGATCCTGAATAATGTTCTAAACCCTATCCGATGTTATGAAAAACTAAAATTATATTAAAGTTTTGATGTCATCTCAGTCAGTCCAACACACTATGCACAAACTTGTGCAAATACACAACATACTACACTGTAACAACAGTAATTCCAGGACTCAAAGAGCAACAAAATTATCCATGAAAAAGCAGGAGTGTAAATATTACACTGAGCCCTAAAACACCACCTAGTGAGAAATAAGAACAAACGGTACTGCTACAGATCTCTATATAGAAACTGCGTTAGCAAAATATTGCACCTTGGTGAACACACAAAACACAGACAGATCCTCAAACAAATATGAAACAAGAAGCCACAGATTAGTGATAGAGATATGAAGACAAAAAACTGAAGTGGAAACCTGAAGAAATCAGACTCTGCATGTACAGCAATACTAGAGAAATAGAAAATGAAACGCAATGTATCAGACATGTGCATTTCCCAAAGCTGGCATATTTCAATTAATACATTTAGAACAAAATACAGTGCACTCCATTTAAGTGCACGTCGGATAAGCGCATGCTCTATTTAACTGCATGCCGTACTTTGGTCCCGTTTTTGGCGCCATCAATTTCTATGTGGACAAACTTCGGTTTAGCGCACCACTGATGAGTGCAAGATTCGCTTATATGCATGGTTTAAGACCGCTCCTCTGCAGGAAAGACTCCGCATAAGCGCACGCATGGAATATGGAAGCCGATTGGCACATGACAAAGGGGCGATAAATTTGAAATCTCATTGGTTAAATGCCACAGGCAGAATAAGTGAAAGAAAGTTGTTAGAGTGTACACTGGAGTTGCCTTCGTCATCGCGCAACTGTAAGACTTTAACACTGGCTGAACAAATAGAAATTCTTAAAAAATTAGAAAACAAACAAAGTCAAGCATCTAATGCTAAAGAATATGGTGTCAATCCCTGTCAAATTTCATGTATCTTGAAGCAGAAAGACCAGCTTCTGGAAGACTGGCAAAACAATACAAATCCACACCAGAAACGTAAACGGGCGGGAAAAGCTGAGGATGTAGAAGATGCTCTTCTTTGGTGGTTTTCTCAAGTCAGGAGCAGACAATTTCCTGTCAGTGGTCCACTGCTTATGGAGAGGGCTAATCAGCTAGCTGAAAATCTTGGACTAACTGAATTCAAAGCCACTGTTGGATGGTTGGAAAGATGGAAGGAGAGGAACAACATAAAATTCAAGAAACAGCATGGTGACAAACAAGACGCTGATGACTTTGGTGCTGAAAATTGGGTTGTTTCAGTTCTTCCTAACATCTTGAACGAGTTTGCACCTTGTGACATTTTTTATGCTGACGAAAACGGTCTCTATTGGCAAGCGATTCCTGATAGAACACTTGCATTCAAACAAGCCGAAACTACAGGAAGTAAAATGTCGAAGGACTGACTGACGATCCTCCTTTGCTGCAATATGGATGGAAGTGAGAAGTTGGAACCACTTGTCATTGGAAAGAGCAAACAGCCCTGTTGCTTCAAGAATTTTAAGCAACTTCCTGTGTCTTAGGAGGCTAACGCAAATTCATGGATGACTGGGGAAATTTGGAAGCAGTGGCTAAAGAACTTAGACACTAGAATGCAGGCACAAAAGCGTCAGATTTTGTTGCTTTGTGATAATTGTGCTGTACACAGTGATGATGTCAGGCTGTCTAATGTCAAGGTGGTCTTCCTGCCACCAAACACTACATCTCTGATCTAACCTATGGATCAGAGCATAATAGCCAATTTCAAACAACATTATCGGGCTCTTGTGCTACGTCATCTGATGAGCGTTATGGATGACCAGACTGGCAAGGATAAACGTGCTGCTGAACTGGCTCATAATCTATCACTGTTGGATTCCCTACATATGCAGAAAGAAGCCTGGAATCATGTTACACAAGCAACCACTGTGAACTGTTACAAGCGGGCAAGCTTTGTTAAGGATGTGGAGAGGGACGAAACAGATGCAGCTGTTGCAAATGCTTCAAATGAACAGGCTATTGACATCCCAGCCGGTGTTACTGAAGAGGAGTTTCATCACTACGCAGTTGTTGATTACGATCTACAAACAGCTGACGACAGCACTGATGTCGAGATATGCCTACATGCTGGCAACAGCTGATGATGAAACGAGCAGCGAGGCACATGCTGACAAAATTCAACAACCTCCTGTCACTTTTACAAGAGCGCTGGAGAGTCTCAACAGCGTGTGGGCCTATCTGGAGGCCACTGGATGTCAGTGCTATTACAGTTTTTACCGTCTGGCAGACGTAATCTATGGAACTCACAGACACAATAGTGTATAGAGAACTATGACTGGTTACTTCAAGTAAGCCTAATGTCAGTTAACGGAGACTGTATAACATCAGTTAACGGAGACCGTATACTGTACGTATAATAAACAGTACTGTACATATGTTTATCAGATGTCAAGCTTCTTTGGGTCACAACGGTTAAGTGCACGCTCCGGTTAACTGCATGTTCTTCTTTGGTCCCAGACCCTTGCACTTAAGCGGATTGCACTGTACTTTCTTCTACCTTTTTGTCTAACCATTTTACTTTTCTATTCACTTTGGTCCTATAGTGTCTCTTTTTAAACTCTATTTTCTTCTCTTTCCATATCCACCATACATCTTCCCTCTGCATCCCTATTTATCCAGTCCAGCATATCCCTTCTGTATCCCTGTCCCTATCCTTCCCTCTTGTTCAGCATCTCCTCTCTGTATCCCTATCCTTCCTTTTCTAGCATCGACCTTCTGGATTTCATAAATTAAAGCATATGGGACAAAGACCTCAATAAGTATACTTTGGAAATCAGGCAGGATAGATATAGCAAAGACATTGGCATGCTGTTGTGGTGCTGTTTTCCAAGACTGTCTCATATATATAACTGTCTATATGTGGTTGGCAAATTGCCTACTACCCTGTTTTTAATGCCAGTGTTTAATCAGGAAGGAGTGTAATCTGCACAAAGCTGGCAGGGATGGCTCTGACCACCTTCTTAGGCAGATGATGATGGACCATGCAGGTCTTTCTATTACTATCTTTTCATCTTCACTACCCTTCATTTCAAAATTTCAAAGTTATTGGGATATCCTATCTCTAGAATTATTCAATGAATTTGGAGAACACAATAGTGAAAATTTGCAGTGCCTGACTAGTTACATCAGCAGTACTGGAAAACAGGCTGTTTGTTCCCCTTGGGCCCGATAATCAAAGTGAGTTACGTTTACCGGCCACATAAGTCACATATCCAGCTATTTTCAGCCCTTGTCCAGAAAAAAAAATCATTACATTCCTAAATGGCCAGATTTTATCTGGATAATAATGGACTGGTTATGAGGAGGCGTAAAGACTGAGCTAGCCACTATCCATTTAGTGACGATATTCAGCTTTTAGGCCTGTCGAATAGTCAATGAGGCAGACAGTCACCAGAGCGGTCACCTCCTGTACATTTATTCCGTGGCTTTTTTAAATGGGATTTAAATTTAGCTCGGGCCTTTTTCAGTTATAGTTCAAGGTGAGTTACATCCAGGGCTTACCAAATTTTAAGGAGCAGCAATAGAATTTCAACCAGGCATCCCTGGCTCTCAGTACACTGGTGCTAAACTACGAAGAGTGGCTACCCTGGCTGAAATGAAGGTTTTAGCAAATAAGCCATTAACATCTCTTGTCCATATTCTCATTTCTGTGTAATTTACAAGGAGATATTGAAGTTCAAAGTTTTTGGCAGCTGGCTCCAGTTCTCCATTCCTGTCATTACGGACACAACAGAATCAAGGAATAGACAAGTTAGTATTTCCAAATCTTGAGGTTTAATGAGGTTAATACTATTTGCATTCTAGGGAGTTGAATTGTTTAGGGAGGACGCAAATGACTCTATCTTTTGGGGTCAGGAGATGGAGTGACTGGCCAATGCCCTGTCAGATACCCCAAAGCAAAAGGGGTTTGAGCACCAGCATCATGGTCTTGGGAAGACCATTTACTTCTGGGTTATGCTTTTTACATTGTATTCTAGGAGGAGCTGCAACCAAGCAGATCTGGATGTGGCATTTGCTTTATGAGCAATAAATGGATTGTAATTAGTCTTTGCATCAGTGCTATTGTATTGTGCATATGAATTACACAGGCAGTTTTACTGTTATGTGGTATTATTGAATGCTAAGGCCACTGTTCAGCAGATTTTGTACATGCAATCAAATTCAACACATTGGGTAATAGAAGGAAGACTGGGATATTGAAACTTTGTGCCTTAAACCAAAACAGATGCAGCCTGGGTGAACGGAAAATATTTAGTGCCGTTCACAGGGGCAGGAAGAAGTAGACTTGTCTTCCTGTGAATCCTGGGTTGAAAGATAGAGGAACATTCTTAAAACTGTAAATTCATTTGTAACTTGGTAAAGTTAGGTAGCTACCATGGAAGTAAAAGTGTCCATTTAATTGACCACCCAATATTCAAAAGGAATTAACCAGGCAGGACAGGCTCCTGTCCAGTTAAACCCTGCTGAGAGACCTGCCACATGATTTTCACTGGCACTTAACTGGTTAGTACCTCTGAATATCACCACTAACCGGCATTTCCTGACTGGTTTGGTTAGAGGCAGGCCAGGGCAGAGTACCTACTTAGCCTGTTAGCAGCAATTTTCAGTCCACTAACCAGCTAATGTAACCCTTTGTTATATTGGAGCCCTGAGTAGGAGGAGTCCAGCATGGAAATGTCATGAGTCCATCCCACATGAGGATGATATGATTTGTGGAATCTCAGTAAGGGGTGGAGCTGATGACCTCTCTATATAAGGAAGGACAGTGCTGTAAGGTTTGTCCTTGGTAGCCTATGTTAAGAAGTTCATAACCCCCGCCAAGTGTCTTTTGGAACGAAAGAGGGGTACTCGCTGAGCCAACCTTGATAGTGGAACAGGATCAGGGTCATTACTGTTAATCTCCTGAACCATTTAGAGGAGCCGACCTGCGGGCTGAGATTGGGGAGTCTTGCCACAAACCGGGCTCAAGGGTAGAATGCTGTCTGTCCACGGCTGGTGATTGCTTTCAAGGTAAATCCCTGAAAGACTCAGACAGTTAATGCTGGATCCAGATCTCCATTAGTATTGGGGCTATATCGGAAAAAGTGACTGTAGAGTATCATCTGGCTACAGGTCAGGTGTAAGGGGTTTTGCATATGTGCATAGCCCAAGAAGGAAACATTGTACGCTCTAGCGACTTTGTGTAATCAAGCCTGTGTTACCATTACAGCTGTATGCTGAGGACTTTCATGACAATTGATGCCGAGTTCCAGTTTTTAAATAAAGTTCATTTAATTTTCTTTGATTCTCTTGACTACTGTGTAGTTCCTGCATGAGATCTGAAGGGGATCTGAAGTGAGCAAATTACACCCAGCCTCCCGAACCCCGAGTGACCCGGCTGAGAGGACCACATAAATTAAGTAACCACATAAATTTAGGATAGCAAAAAGACTGTCCTAATTTTATGTGCTAAAGTTAACTGGGCACTGGTCTGAATATTGGGCAGTGCTCAATTAACTTCTGGGTGACCACTGATACCCAGATATTCAGTGCCAGAAGCCACACATGCTGCAGCATTGTATATCCAGGGTCCGTTCAGCCCAGGGCTATGAGCAGGTCAGACGTCATTTACCGTCACGGGCTGAATATCAATCAGTGAATGTTGGGGTATAAATCTCACATTCTAATAGGTTGCTATTGCAGGTAATTATCGCCCTGAGTTAGGAATAAGTCATAAACATAAATTATATTTACAGGAAGAATGTAGAAGAGACTACCTCGCAAGCTTTGTAACAATCTGCGTTACCGCCATTTTTACTCTCTGGTTGACGTTAAAGGTCCAGAAACGGCTTTATCATGCTCCATAGCTGAAGCCTACATATCCTGTGACATAGGACAATTTTGTTAACAGCATAACAATAGTAAAAATAACCAAATATAAACATAAATGCAATAAATGATGTAAATTTGAGAACAGCGAATTCAAATCTAATAATAGGAGTACCATGAAACAGTATCAAGAATATACACATTTAACAGCACTGAAATTCAAATAACAAAGATATAATTCGATGTCAGCATACTACTAATGTATTATCTAATAAGCACACATTAGAACATTAAAATAACATAGATGTGATGCTAATGCTTTTCTACAATACAGCTTACCATGTAGCTGAGGGGCCAAGTGCAGATATATAGATGGGGACAAGAAGGGTGGTAGAATTGGTTGTTTCTATATGGACAATATGTTCCCCAGTGTTCAGTGCTTTGTATTTACTCCCTCGTTCTACAACAGGTTGCCTAAATTTGAGGAGTCCTTTTACTGAAGGGTTGGCTACCGCAGGAGCCCGGGGGTAGTTCCCCCCCCCCCCCCCCCCCCCCAGTGTGCACCATTTCCAGCACTAGAAAAATATTTTCTATTTTTGTAGCACCGGTTCTTACCCGGTGGTAATTGGCAATGTCACACGCTGCCTGGTTACCTCTGGGTTAGTGCGGGAGCTCATACTACTACCTCAATGGTTGGCAGTAAGTGCTCCCCAGGGCCGTGCCTAGGGTCTCTGGCGCCCCCCTGCAGACTATCAGTTGGTGCGGGCCCCCCCCCCCCCGGACCTGCCTGGCTCCAAGGCACGTCTGGGGCGCGATGGAGGAAATGGCTGGGTTTGGCCTGAGCCTCCTCTGCTCCATCCCCAATTCCCCGGCGCTTTAAATTTACCTCGCTCCGCCTCCGGCTCCGACGTCTGCGCAGCGTCAGTGAAAGCGCTGCCTGTCTGACGTCTCTCCACCAGCCTTCCCTTCGCTCGTTCGTTCCCTCTGTGTCCCGCCTTCTTCTGATGTCATTTCCTTGAGGGCAGGACACAGAGGGAACAAACGAGCGAAGGGAAGGCTGGTGGAGAGACATCAGACAGGCAGTGCTTTCACTGATGCTGTGCAGATGTCGGAGGTGGAGCGAGGTAAATTTAAAGCGCCGGGGAATCGGGGATGGAGCGAAGCAGTAAGTTTTTTTTAAATACAAGTCGACGGTGCGGCGCCCTTGAAAGCAGGCGCCCCCCTGCGGCGCTTACCGCGCTTACTGTGTTGGCACAGCCCTGGTGCTCCCCCCAAAAAAATGGCCATGTGCCAAGTGGTTCACTTACAGCACAGCCATTTCTTTCTTTCTTTCTTTATTTGTTGCATTTGTATCCCACATTTTCCCACCTATTTGCAGGCTCAATGTGGCTTACATCTTACCGGTCAAGGCGATCGCCTAAACCGGTGTGGAAATAAATACAATTTGATGTTAGGGTCGGGTAAAACTAGTATATTCGAGTGCCTAGGGATAAAGGATAGGAAGTAATATGTATTACTTGAGGTTTGCTGTGTTGCAGATTGGAGGCATCTAGGTTTGATTGGTAGAGAATGGTTTTCTGAATAGGTAGGTCTTTAATGATCTCCTGAAGTCTAGATGGTCATAAATTGATTTCACAGACCTTGGGAGTATATTCCATAGTTGTATGCTTATGTAGGAGAAGTTTGATGTGTAGGTTAATTTGTATCTGAGACCTTTGCAGCTCAGGTAATGGAGATTTAGGTAGGTGTGTGATGCTCTAGTTCTGTTTCTGTCCAGAATGTCAATCAATTTATGAGAAAAAAAGACAGCCTTTTACCTGCTGCGGTAAAAGAAGGCCTCGGCGCGCATCAAAAACATGCACTGACGCTAATGGAGGCCCCATTTTACTGCAGTTTAGTAAAAGGACCCCTGAATGCTTAAACTTATCGAATTCTGCCATTCATGCATGTAAGTGTGTATTCAGGGGCTCTTTTACTAACCGATGGTAAGCCCACTACCGGCCAAATGTGGGCGCTGGTGGTAGCTCCACCCCCAGCGTGCAGAATTTCCAGCGCTAGTGGAAATATTCAAAAAATATTTCTATAGGGGGTTACCCTGTGGTAATCAGGCAATGCCGTGTGCTACCCGGTTACCACCAGGTTAGCGCGGGAGCCCTTACTGCTACCTCAGTGGGTGGCAGTAAATGCTCCCTCCCACATAACACTTAGCCATGTATTTTTGGGCCATTTTTACCCGCTGCAGTAAAAAGAACCTCAGCGCTGGACAAAAATGGCCCCTACCACTAGCACGGGGTCCTTTTTACCGCAACATAGTAAAAGAGCCCCTTAGGAGTATAAATGGCAGTCTCATGCCTAAGTGTTATTCTATCATTACATGGTAAAATGGCTTAGCACATAATCGCAAAGGGGGTGCGCACAGGAGAGGGGCATAGGCAGAACATAGGTAGGGCTGACATTTACATGCTTAGTTTACAGAATACTGTAAATTATGCAAATAAATGTCACATTTAGGCGCTTGCATTTATACCTGCCATAGACATGTTACAAGTGAAAATGTCTAAATTTTAGTACACTGATACCAACTTATACATAGTATTCTATAAGTGATGCTTACACAGAGGTCAATGTACAGTGGGGGAAATAAGTATTTGATCCCTTGCTGATTTTGTAAGTTTGCCCACTGACAAAGACATGAGCAGCCCATAATTGAAGGGTAGGTTATTGGTAACAGTGAGAGATAGCACATCACAAATTAAATCCGGAAAATCACATTGTGGAAAGTATATGAATTTATTTGCATTCTGCAGAGGGAAATAAGTATTTAATCCCTCTGGCAAACAAGACCTAATACTTGGTGGCAAAACCCTTGTTGGCAAGCACAGCGGTCAGACGTCTTCTGTAGTTGATGATGAGGTTTGCACACATGTCAGGAGGAATTTTGGTCCACTCCTCTTTGCAGATCATCTCTAAATCATTAAGAGTTCTGGGCTGTCGCTTGGCAACTCGCAGCTTCAGCTCCCTCCATAAGTTTTCAATGGGATTAAGGTCTGGTGACTGGCTAGGCCACTCCATGACCCTAATGTGCTTCTTCCTGAGCCACTCCTTTGTTGCCTTGGCTGTATGTTTTGGGTCATTGTCGTGCTGGAAGACCCAGCCACGACCCATTTTTAAGGCCCTGGCGGAGGGAAGGAGGTTGTCACTCAGAATTGTACGGTACATGGCCCCATCCATTCTCCCATTGATGCGGTGAAGTAGTCCTGTGCCCTTAGCAGAGAAACACCCCCAAAACATAACATTTCCACCTCCATGCTTGACAGTGGGGACGGTGTTCTTTGGGTCATAGGCAGCATTTCTCTTCCTCCAAACACGGCGAGTTGAGTTCATGCCAAAGAGCTCAATTTTTGTCTCATCTGACCACAGCACCTTCTCCCAATCACTCTCGGCATCATCCAGGTGTTCACTGGCAAACTTCAGACGGGTCGTCATATGTGCCTTCCGGAGCAGGGGGACCTTGCGGGCACTGCAGGATTGCAATCCGTTATGTCGTAATGTGTTACCAATGGTTTTCGTGGTGACAGTGGTCCCAGCTGCCTTGAGATCATTGACAAGTTCCCCCCTTGTAGTTGTAGGCTGATTTCTAACCTTCCTCATGATCAAGGATACCCCACGAGGTGAGATTTTGCGTGGAGCCCCAGATCTTTGTCGATTGACAGTCATTTTGTACTTCTTCCATTTTCTTACTATGGCACCAACAGTTGTCTCCTTCTCGCCCAGCGTCTTACTGATGGTTTTGTAGCCCATTCCAGCCTTGTGCAGGTGTATGATCTTGTCCCTGACATCCTTAGACAGCTCCTTGCTCTTGGCCATTTTGTAGAGGTTAGAGTCTGACTGATTCACTGAGTCTGTGGACAGGTGTCTTTCATACAGGTGACCATTGCCGACAGCTGTCTGTCATGCAGGTAACGAGTTGATTTGGAGCATCTACCTGGTCTGTAGGGGCCAGATCTCTTACTGGTTGGTGGGGGATCAAATACTTATTTCCCTCTGCAGAATGCAAATAAATTCATATACTTTCCACAATGTGATTTTCCGGATTTAATTTGTGATGTGCTATCTCTCACTGTTACCAATAACCTACCCTTCAATTATGGGCTGCTCATGTCTTTGTCAGTGGGCAAACTTACAAAATCAGCAAGGGATCAAATACTTATTTCCCCCACTGTATATTATATTGCCCTGCATCTTTGCAAGCATCAGTGTCCATTGATTTTTGCTATTTAAATCTATGAAAAAAATGAATTTCAGTATCCAGAAGGCTTACGCAAATCATCAAATGCCTACACATATAATTTTGCCATTACAGAAAGATTAAAACCCATGAAGCTTCTCTCAGGCTAGCCTGAGGTCTGACATAAATGTTGCACTCTGTCCAAGACACTGGAAAAATTAGGACCACCAGGAGAAAACATGTGTGCATATAGCTCTTAACGTGACCATCCACATCGAAGTGTGGTTTCCAAGAGATTTTAATTTTTACTTACTTTCCTGAAGTAAAGTTTGCAGGAAAGAATTAATAACAGAGTAAGCGCATACCATAACAATGGCAAGAAGAAAAGGTGGTGGCAATATGTTAAGGACAGAAAAGACACTTTCTCCACCCTAACTCAAACCCACCGCTGTGGGTGATCTTTGTGCATCAGAAAAGTTATTTATAAGAATATTCAATAGACATTACACCAACAAAAAGAGGAACGGAGGAGTAGCCTAGTGGTTAGAGCACCAGCGTGATAACCAGAAAGCCCCATTTAAATCCCACTGCTGCTCCTTGTGCTCTCGGACAAGTCGCTTAACCCTCCATTGCCTGATTGTAACCAGACAGGGAAGCCCTACCTGAATGGGACTCAACTTGAGCTACTACAGAAAAGGTGAGAGCTAAATCCAAAGAAATCCAGTCACCATCCCTGCTATGCAGCTTCTTTGGTTTAGGGAGCAGACAAATGGAGGGACAATATAGTTGTTTATTATTATTATTCATTGAAAGATCACTCTTTCTTGACAGAATCGCTCCCTGTGAGTGATTCTGTTAGCAACAAAACACTCTAGAGCAGTGGTTCCCAAACCTGGTCCTGGAGGCACCCCAGCCAGGCAGGTTTTCAAGATATCAACAATGAATATTTATGAGAGAGATTTGCATGCATTGCCTCCACTGCATGTAAATCTCTCTCATGAATATTCATTATGGATATCCTAAAAACCTGATTGGCTGGGGTGCCTCCAGGACCAGGCTTGGGAACCACTGCTCTAGAGGTCACAACTCCCCTAACTACATCCAAATGAGGGCAGGCACAATAAAAATATACTTGCCTCCAGAAAGATTTTTCACTGGTTCTGTGTTGGGATGATTCATGAGCTTGTTCAAAAAAGGGGTGTTTTTTTTAAATTTATGAATAATTAAATTTACATTCATGCAATATTACATAGATGCACACTTCACACAATAAAGTATTAAACATATTATTTCAAAAAGGCAAAAAACTTTTCCTCTTATTTAGTCCACAACTTGTTGACCCAAGATCTAGGAAATTAAAGAATCAATAAAAAAGAAAAAAAGAAATATTACCTAGAACAGAGAGAGCCTAAAGTATCACAGCCAGGATAAGCGCTAGCAATCAAGAACTTTTACAGCAATAATTCTTTAGCGGAAATAAACTCTGTTAACTTCCCTGGATCAAAAAATATATAATTCACAGCATTCAAAGAAACATAACATTTACAAGGAAATTTTAACATAAAGGATCCTTCTATACGGAGAACCCTCTCCTTTAACATCAAAAACTCTTTTCTTCTTCTTTGAGTTTCTCTACAGAGATCCGAAAATATCTGTATTTTTGATCCAAGAAAAGGGGAGTTCATGTGTCGGAAGTAAAGTTTAAATATATTATTTTGATCTAATTGTAAGGCAAATGTAACTAGCAGTGTAGTTCTTTCAGTCACTACTTCCAGAGAATGTTCTAAAAACTCTGTCAAATTTACACCAGCCTGAGGGTTAATTTACTCATGCCAGCACCTGAAATATACTGGGTCTTGGTAATAGGTGGAAATCCCTCTGAAGGGATACCTAATACCTCTGTAAAATATTTTTTTACCATCTCTAAAGCCAGGATAAGAGGAGTTTTAGGGAAATTAAGAAATCGTAAGTTATTCCCTCTGATCTGGTTTTCTAAGTATTCTATTTTTCGTTGGAAGTTACTATTCTTTATCAACGTTAACGTTGAGGCATTCACTGCTACTAAGTCTTTATCAAAAGTCTCCATTTTGATCTTCTGTTCTGCAATTTCAGATTTTACCACACTTTGAGCTTGCTTAAGTTCAGTCACATCTCTTCTCAAAATACCTGAAATTTGCTGTAAGTTGGTGTTAAGGCCTTGTATTGCTTCCCATAGAAGTTCAAGTGTAACAGTCGATGGTCTAGTCAACACTCCAAGATTCAACGAGGATTCGCCAGGCTTTCCTTCAGACAGCAAACCTGTCTGAGCTGTTGTTCTGACTGGCGTCGAAGAGGCAATGGGGTCTCCACTTGCATCCGCAAGGAACCAACTTCCGGACTCAGCGAGACGCTCCCTCGTTGTCTCCGCTTCTCCTCCCGGTCTTGGGGGGACTGTTATCTGGGGAGGGCTCAACGAAATTCCCTCTACGCTCCGGTCTCCAAGATCTCCCGGCCCTCCCGAAATGATACCTCCGGTTCCCAGCACTCGAAGACCTGATTCCTGCAACGTCATCTGGCGCAACGGAGGGGGATCTGCCCTGCCCGTGGAGGTAGGCAAACTGGGCTTCCCTTTCCTCTTACCCATTTCAGGTTCGAGGAAACTCAATTGCACAAACTCCGAGTAGGTTTCAGGAGCTCCCACGAGTGTGTCTGCTCACGCTGCCATCTTGGGTAGAACCCTCCAGGGGTGTTTTTTTTTAATTATTATTCATTTTGTTTTATTTTAGTAAGTGCATGTTATAATTAGGGATGTACAGCCCAATTATTTTCATTTCCTATTATTTCCCATGTCATTTACAGGAATTTTCATTTTGTTTGGGATTTATTTTTGTTTTTTCCCCCGCATTGTGGGATTAATACCGTTAAGAGTATGCACTCTTTTTGAAAAGGCACGCACTCTTTCAGGACAAGTGCATACTCTTAGCGAATGTTCTATGGACTATGGAGAAAGATCACAGCCTGAATCCACAGGAAAACAGGAAGAAACCTCTATGGAGAAACAAGACGCAACAATGAGTAGAGGGTGACTCACGACTCTCAAGGTGGGAGTAACAGATGAAAAAGTCTAAGAAACCTCTATGGAGAAACAAGACACAACAATGAGTAGAGGGTGACTCATGACACTCAAGATGGAAGTAACAGATGAAAAAGTCTTTATTGAGGCACCAAAGTAAGACCCGACACAGGTCCATGTTTCGGTGGACTTGCTGCCTGCTTCAGGGGGTCACAGAATTTCTGAAGCCACTGCACTGTGTATGGTATCTGATACAATATATATATTTGTAAGCACAAACAGAGTTGCCAGCGGAGGGCAGTATTGCCAAGCAGTAACCAAGGTCAAAGCAATGCCATTGTAGGACATAGAAAAGGTGTTAGCTCATACTTTGGTTCCTCAATAAAGACTTTTTCATATGTTACTCCCGTCATGAGAGTCGTGAGTCACCCTCTATTCTTTGTTGCGATAGGTCACAGCCACCATATTGGATGTGGCCATGGCCATGGACAGGAGTGGATCAGCATCTTTCCTGCCCCAATGGATCCTGCTAGACCATCAGGAATGTAGGCCTGAGGAGGCGCATGGATCACAGAGGGGGGGGGGTGCCAGAAAATGTTTATTTTGTATTGTCTCCCATCACAACATGGGGGGGGACCCCTGAACAAATACAAGCATTCCCCTAAATGACACAGAAAACTGCACTAATTGAAACATATTTGGCTGCCCATACCTACTATGTGGTTATTTTTGTAATAGGGCGAGGTGGGGAGGGGGGAGTTGAAAATAGAGAAAGAAATATTGTTGAAATTTTCTATTTTATTTCAATCAAAAGCACATCCCTATTGGCCAGTTCCATGCATAGGTTAGATTTGAAAGGTTCTGAGTCACAGTTTCTCAAAACACCTTGGAACTCAGAACTCACAGACTCAGTGCTTTCCATTGCCTTCTCCCATACCTGCAACTAACTCATATCTCTACTTACCACTAGGGGTCTCCATACCCCACCCACATGTAGTATACATTTATTTATTTTATTTCTTATATTTCACCTACAAGCCCAAAAGCTATCAAAGTAGTATACAATACAGTAAACTTTTTATGTCCTTGGAGGGTTTTGTATCTGAGGCAACAGAGGGTTAAGTGACTCGCTTAGGATCACAAGGAACCACAGTGGGATTTGAAGTGGCTTCCCCAGGCTTTAACCATGAGGCTACATTTCCACTCCATTTCCACACATTTAGGGAGGGGGGAGCATTTTGTATTCTGTCTCTGGAAAAAGGTAGAAATAACAACAGGGCTTCCCTGGATCCTCCCTCATGTATACTATTTCTACTAAATATATATATATATATATTTCAGCTTCTGAATAAACTAGGGTCACATTCAATGCATAATGAAATTACAAAGATACACAAAGAAATGTTTGAAATGGAACCATTCCAAGAATAGAAATTTACAGGACAGATGCTTCTGGTTAATTACCTAGGGTATCTTCTGCCTATTCAGACTCCTCCTGTCGACTGTAAATCTCTGGATCTGGCCTCTGGAGCATTCCCAGAGGAACTGCTTCTGATGTGACACACAAAGCACTGTAAGACCTCTAAGAGAGAACACAAAGGATCAAGTGATGAGCCAGGAGGGAGGCAGCTCATGTTTGTTTTTAATAATCAGCTACTTAGCGAGGTAATCGTTTCTAAACACACTTTATCAGTGTCAATGTATTATTCAAACCCAGACAGGCTAATGCATTTGAAACAACTCTACATACACAGGAGATCAGTCACATATTAATTTTCAGGTATCTGAGTTGGGCATCGGTCTCATTTCTATGGGAGTCAAAACGAACAATGGTTAGAGCTGAATTTTTGCAGAATAGAAATTGCTCACTGTAGCCCTCTTAGTTTGGTTAGTTAAAAATAAATTAAAATTAAAAAAAATTCTGAAGTGATAATAGCTGAAGAAGGCTGTTTTCATAACTGTCCTTTCCTGGAGAGGAACAACATTGAACTCACAGAATGCCAGAATAACAAACAAAATGGTTACAATTCTGTCCTGTCTCTGAAAAAGTGGAAATGTTTAACGAGTTTTACGTTGGCCAGAGAGAGCTGAAGATATATTTATGTAATTCATGAATAAATTACCTAAACCAATTTTGTTTTTAATATAGCACAAAAGTACAGTATGCTGGTCTCCTTATACTTGTACTAAATATGACCTAGAGTCTTCTTGGGTGCATAACAAAACAAATTATATACATGTACACTGCCACAAACCCTTCTTACGTTGAAGTGGTCCAGCACAGTTCAGGCCAAAAGTCTTCCAGAAATTAGCAAGTTATGCAGTCACCAGTGGTAGGCGACCTCGAGTCCATAGACACCAGCCTCTGATTTTCAAGATATCCTTAATGAATATGCATGAAATAGATTTCCATGCACGCAGCTTCAACTCCCTGCACATTTATTAGGGATATTCTGAAATCCTGAGTGGATTGGTGTCCACGGGGCTTGGAATTTGCCAACCCCTGCTATCACATCGTGGAAAGTTTATTTCCTAATTGGATACATGTAAATTTAGCTGCAGCCAGTCATTCTATCTTTCCATTCAAACCATTAGGTTCCAGTGTATTACGACCAAATATTTATCTCTGTTCTGTTGCAAAAGTGTCTGTCTCTACAGTTGCCTCACTTAAGCATCAGAATCTAGTCGCATATTAGGCAATGAAGTGATGTAAAATTATGTTTCTTCTGCGTATAATATATCACCAAAGGTGAATTATCTTTATGCGTTGAAATATTACAGTGATGTTCAGGTATACATATTTGGATGTTCCTGGTTGTCTGCCCCATCTAGGTCTTATGACATAAACACAGTATATAGTAAACCACATAATCAGTAAAACAGGTAGTATGACATCTTCAATCACATGTAATACCATTGAGGGAACTTTAACTTAGTTGTCTGAAGGGTAACATCATATATTGAGCATACTCCACAGACAAGTACCTTTAGTGGCTTGATCGTCCATATCAATCTCCACATTCCTCTTTGGTAACTCGGACAGACACAAACATTGGGCCGGTGGTAGTCCCTGAACAGCGAGCGATAACCCAGTTTTCGGCTTACGCCGCTCTGTAAAATGGCCCCTTAATTGAGTGGAACAGGTGGATGTGAAGCGTCTGTTCATGCTTTCCAAAAATAGTAGGACTAGGGGGCATGTGACGAAACTACAGTGTAGTACATTTAAAACAAATCGGAGAAACGTTTTCTTCACCCAACGCGTAATTAAAGTCTGGAATTCGTTGCCGGAGAACGTGGTGAAGGCGGTTACCTTGGCAGAGTTTAAAAAGGGTTTGGATGGTTTCCTAAAGGACAAGTCCATAGACCGCTACTAAATGGACTTGGGAAAAATCCACAATTTCGGGAATAACATGTATAGAATGTTTGTACGTTTGGGAAGCTCGCCAGGTGCCCTTGGCCTGGATTGGCTGCTGTCGTGCACAGGATGCTGGGCTCGATGATGCTGGGCTCGATGGGCCTTTGGTCTTTTCCCAGTATGGCATTACTTATGTAGTTAGGCATAAGCATTTATGCCAGCCAGGTGCCCTTGGCCTGGATTGGCTGCTGTCGTGCACAGGATGCTGGGCTCGATGATGCTGGGCTCGATGGGCCTTTGGTCTTTTCCCAGTATGGCATTACTTATGTAGTTAGGCATAAGCATTTATGCCAGCCATTGATCTAACGTAAGTGCTCATGCCTAAAGTTAGGCTTGTAAATGTGAACTTACGCTAGTATTCTATGACAGTAACTGTGCATTCAACTGCCATCGTAAAATCTGTGTTTAGGGTTAGATTCTATATAAGGAACCAAAACATTTGGTGCCATAAAAGCACTATTCTATGTTTAAAGAACATTGAGTAGCCATACTGGGTCACAGCACTGGTCCATCTAGCCCAGTATCCTGTTTTCCAAACAGTGGTCAAGACAGGTCACAAGTACCTGGCAGAAACCCAAATCGTGGCAACACTCCATACTGCAAATCCCAGGGCAAGCAGTTGCTTCTCATGTCTGTCTCAATAACAGAATATGGATTTTTCCTCCAGGAATTTTTTCAAACCTTTTTTAAACCCGCTGTTACCACATCCTCTGGCAAAGAGTTACAGAGCTTAACTATTCATTGAGTGAAAAAATATTTCTTCCTATTTGTTTTAAAAGTATTTCCATGTAACTTCCTTGAGTTTCCCCTAGTCTTTGTACTTTTGGAATGAGTACAAAATCGATCTACTTCTACTCGTTCTATACCGCTCAGGATTTTGTAGATCTCAATCATATCTCCCCTCATCTGTCTCTCTTTCAAGCTGAAAAGCCCTAATCTCTTTGGCCTTTCCTTTCCTCATACGAGAGAAGTTCCATCCCCTCTATCATTTTGGTCGCTCTTTGGTTGCTTTCACCTGAGAATCACGACTAACTTTTTAGGAATGCCCCTGTTCTGCCCATGCCCCTCCCATTTCAATGTTCCCTTTTTCAGATTGTGCGTAAATTTTAGATGCAGATTCTGTGTCTAAATTTACATGTGTATATGCCAATTAAATTTAATTAGTGCCAATAATTGCTTGTTAAGCCAATTATTGGCGTTAACTAGCTTGTTATTCAATTAATTGCTTGCACAATTTTTGGTGACTTTTTTAGAATAGAGTGTTAACATACATTATCCCAGCACCTAACCTTACACAATCCATAGAGAATTACCCCCATAATATGCACTCTTATCAGTGAATGATTGTCCTTGGAAATGATTGCCCATCCCTATTGCATACCAGAAATAAATACAGAGTTACTAGTACTTCAAAATGCGAGTGTGAAAGGACCAGTATACAGCAAATAGAATCAAGAGGTTGGGATCTTTTTATTGTCCCCAGCATGGATGATTTAAAAAGGTTTGACCACCGTGGTAGTAATTCATTTCCAGTAATAACTTCAAGCTGCTGTTTTAGGTTGATAAAAATGTAATTTCAATCAACTATCAGCATGCAAAGAATGTTATACTTCATGGTCGATTTATAGAAGCCCTGCAGTGTTTATTCACATATTGTAACTACTTACTACATGTGGGCAAATGACAAGCAGCATTATTCTGGCAGACAGACATCTATTACATGAGGCAATCTTAAATCGGAGTTCATCTCAGGCTTGCATCCAATAATTACAAAATGAGTCACCTTTAATGTCATGCCAGAGGACACAGTGGAATTTCGTATGCTTGAGCATCCAGCGGGACCTCGAAAGATATTTGAAGTCATGCACAGCAGAAAATGTCAGATTATGTGGCCGTCTCCATGAGAATCCAGGCCACCCAAATCAAGTTAGCAACTGTGATGTGAGAAGTTTGCAACTGTTCCCAGAAAGTGTTTTCTCCAATTCTTTTATCAAGCAGAAGATACCCAGTGAGCAAATGTTCATTTGAACTAGCAGATCCCTGGAACGCTCAGGATAGAGATAAAATGCAAATATTCTCTAGGGTTGTATGTTTTGGTTCCTTCTGTTTTGTTCCTCTGCATCCTTTTGAAATGACATAAGAAATGTGAATGACACCTCCCTTCTTGTTTCATGTCATTTTAAAGTCTAGCCCTGGGATTCTATATATGGCGCCTCGATTTCCATGCGGAAATCAAAGCATATTCTATAACAATGCGCATAACTTAATTGGTTAACTAGCTAATCAGCACTGTTAATTGGATGTTAAGCAATTATCAGCTCTAATTGGCATTAATTAACATTTACGTGCAGAATTCGTTAAGCACGTATTCTGTAACATGGTGAGCGTAAATTCTAAGTTCCATAGTTGAAAAGTGGGCATGGTTATGGGAGTGTGATGGGGGGGGGGGGGTCATGGGTATTTCTAAAATTTCTGTGCCTTTTTAGAGAATACATCTGCTTTGTGCATAATTTAAGCGTCAGGATTTATACTAGGTTTTAGTTGGCAAAATTGACTGTGACTAAATTTAATCGCATGAAGCAACACTCAGTGTATTCTGTAATGTACACCTAAATTAGGGGTCCTTTTACTAAGGTGAGCTGAAAAATGACCTGCAGTAGTGTAGGCGCGAGTTTTGGGCACGCACAGAATCACTTTTCAGCGCACCTGTAAAAAAGGCCTTTATTTATTTTTGCCGAAAATGGATGTGAGGCAAAAATGAAAATTGCCGTGTGTCCATTTTGGGTCTCAGACCTTACTGCCAGCCATAGACCTAGGGTAAAGTCTCACACATTAACCGGGCAGTAATGACCTATGCATGTCAAATGACACTTGGCACATGTCCGATACGCATGGCAAAAAATAAAAACTATTTTTCAGCCGCGTGTATCGGACGTGCGCCAAAAATGAAATTACCGCAAAAGCCATACAGTAACTCCGTCTTGGTGCACGTTGGGCTCACGTAGACGCTTTACGCAGCTTAGTAAAAGGGCCCCTTAAATTGTGCACACTATTCTCAGTAATGCAGACTATTTATGAAAAAAGTTTTAAAAACCACTCATATGCAGAAATGCTTAAGAGGTTAAAGCTCCTTAGTTTTCTTGTACAAATCCGTGCTTGCAATTCCTGTGCAGTAAATGAGAGGAAGCCCATTCAATTCCTGTGGTCTTGCTCTCATTTGCCACACGGGAATCACTAGCGCGGCTTTGTAAAAGAAGCCCTTTATCTTGGAAAAGAAGTGCTGAGGGGGAATATGACAGAGGTCTGCAAAACCCTAAGTGGAGTAGAATGAGCAAACGTGAATCGATTGTTTATTCCTTCAGAAAGTACAAAGACTAGCTAATACTTTTAAAACAAATAGGAGAAAATATTTTTTTCACTCAACGAATAGTTAATCTCTGGAACTCATTGCTGGAGGATGTGATAACAGCGGTTAGTGTATTTGGGTTTTTAAAAAAATGTTTGGACAAGTTCCTGGAGGAAAAGTCCTTATTCTGCTATTCAGAACCCTTATTTTATCATCCTCACTTTTAATATTCCCTTCTCTCTTATTTGTCCTGTTTTTCTGTCCTAATTAGATTGTAAGCTCTGTCAAGCAGGGACTGTCTTTTCATGTTCAAGTGTACAGCACTGCATACGTCTAGTAGCGCTATAGAAATGATAAGTAGTAGTAGTAGTAGTAAGAAGACATGGGGAAAGCCACCACTTATCCCTGGGATTGGTAGTATGGAACCTTGCTACCATTTGGGATTCTGCCAGGTATCTGGATTGGCCGCTGATAGAAGCAAGATACTGAGCTAGATGGACCATTAATCTGACCCGCTATGGCTATTCTTATGTTCTTATAAAATCCCATAAATGACAAGAGAAACAAAATAAAATTAAAATTTTTAGTCTCCACGCCCCTAATATTCTCCTCTGATGGAGCAATTTGGTTGTGGGTTTCTGTGCTGATTTCTCAGTCGTGCTAAGACATGAGGTTCTCATGGCTGGAGCAGAACAATTTCTCAATATTCAGCAAGCAGAAGCAGAATCGCACAAATAAGCACCATCAAGTGGTTTTCTTGTGAATTCACTTTTCATGCTCATTCAACCAATGGAACAGAACCAGTAAGACTTCTTTTTCTTCTGTTTTTCATTTTATTTCATTCTTGAGAAAACCAAAATATTGTAATGTTTTACAAGCTATCCATAATCAGCAACTCATGCTAACATGAGTCATTCGGTTTCCCCTTTTTTTTTTTTTACACTAGCCCTCCCAATCCAGCCAACCTTGATTTTATTTCTCATATTTTCTTACTTCTTTGGCTTTCTATCTCATTTGGACCCAGCCTTCATTCAAGGGTTCCCCCCTCCCTATTGTATATCCCCTCTCAAATACTCAGCCTAGTCATTGCAGATAGCAGCCTCAGCCAATCAAAACTTCTTGAGCTAACCCTGCAATTCTAGGCACACAGGGGCCCTTTTACTAAAGGGTTGCCATGTGGCAACCTGGAACTACTGCTGGCCCAATGTGGTCGCCGGCTGTAGTTCCGCCTCCAGCGCACACCATTTCCAGCACTATTGGATTTTTAAATATATATACCATAGGGGGTTACCCAGCAGTATTCGCTGCCCAGTTACCACCGGGGTAGTGTGGGAGCCTATACTGCCACCTCAGTGGGTGGCGGTAAGTGCTTCCTCCCACATGGCCATACGGTAAGTACAAGCTTACCGCATGGCCATGTATTTTTTCGGACTTTTTACCCACTGCGATAAAAATGGCCCTGGCGAGCGGGAAAAACAGCCGCCATGGCTACCACAGGGCCCTTTTTACTGCAGCTTGATAAAAAGACCCCAAAAGTCTGGCCACTAATTGGTAATTCTACAAAGAACACACCAAGATTTGAGTTGCAGAGATGCCTATAAATGACCTGAATATCAGCATATACGGAGGAACACTGACAGAAGACCCGCTCCTCAAGCTAAGTACTTCTTTTGAAAGTTAACTAAGAGGAACGGTATTGTGTCTGTGGTTGAAGTTCCCCGTTCTGATTTCTATATGTATAAGACAAGCGATTGACATTAGGAGGTTTTTTGCCAATGATGAAGCAGCCCTAGCCCTTCTTCCACCTAGATAGTGGAAAAGGTGCTTCTTGAGGCTTTTTCTTCCTAGAATTACTTCTCCCTTAGCATTGGGCTTACGTAAATAACCAGTCTCTTTTGATCTATACTTAGAGTTACACACATACATGTGTACATATTAATATTCCAGCTAAGCACTATTCTATGAAATGGTGCCCAAATATGTTGGTGTGTACCGTGTAGGGCAAGGGTTCTCAACCCAGTCCTCAGGACACAGGTGTTTAGGATATCCACAATGAACATTGCATATAATGGAGATAGTGCATGCAAATCATTCTCATGCATATTCATTGTGGGTATCCTGAAAACCTGATGGGCTGTGTCCCGAGGACTGGGTTGAGAAACACCAGTGTACAGTAGTACCTCGGTTTTCACTGAGGTCGGTTTTCGTCGGTTTCGGATTTCGTTGATTTTTTTGACGAGAAATTTTCGTTGGTTGCCTCAAATTTTGTCGAAAAAGAAGGACGTCCATCTCCCAATTTGAATCGGAAGACGTCCTTCTCCCGATTTTGGGCGTCCTCATTAATTGCCTCGGTTTTCATCGGTTTCGGATTTCGCCGATTGTTTTCGAACGGTTTATCGACGAAAACTGAGGTTTCACTGTAGTTTGAAGATAGGCATATGCATGGGTGACCTCTGGGCACAGCATGGACAGGGTGCATTACATACATACAAGTCAATATTGAGTCGATGGCAGCCAGCATTTTTAAATACACTGACTACTCAACGTGTAATTAAACTCTGAAATTCGTTGCCGGAGAATATGGTAAAGGCGGTTAGCTTAGCGGGGTTTAAAAAAGGTTTGGATGGCTTCCTAAAGGAAAAGTCTATAGACCATTATTAAAATGGACTTGGGGAAAATCCACTGCTTATTTCTGGGATAAGCAGCATAAAATGTATTGAACGTTTTTGGAATTTTGCCAGGTATTTGTGACCTGGATTGGCCACTGTTGGAAACAGGATGCTGGGCTTGATGGACCTTTGGTCTGTCCCAGGATGGCAATACTTATGTACTTATGACAGCTAATTTAGATCTGGATATTCAGTGCCGGGCCATGTCCAGGCACTGGCACCGAATGTCCAGGTAAGCAGTAGTACCCGGAAGTTATGTGAGTACAGCCGAAATTCAGTGCCATATCCAATAGTGAACCGGGCAAAGATAGGACTGCTATTTGTGATGTCCAACCTGCCTGGCAATGAATACCACCAGTGCCGCATAACTCCTGGCTCTTCCCCTGACCATTCTGCACTGCCCAGACAGCGGTCAGGGGGGATATTCAGCAGCACTGCCAAGTTACGTGCCCTGAATATCCCCTCCTAACCCACTCAGCACAATTTAACTAGGCAGGAGCCTTTCTTGCCTGGTTAAATCATTATGAATATCAGGCCTTGGTCCTAAACTCTGGAACTCCTTTCATCCTCCCCTTAGGACCACCACCTCTTTGCAAATCTTTAAGAAACTCCTGAAAACATTTCTCTTTTCTGAAGTCTTTGGTTCCTCTCTCCCCTGAGCCATTTCTCTTCCCTGCCTCTGCTTCCTTCGTCTCATTTCCTTCCTCTGCTATCTCCTCCTCTATTCTTGTAGTCAATTGTTGTGAACCACATAGAGGGGCATTTTCGAAAGGGACTTCCACGTTTCGATTTGGACGTCCTTGCAAAACGTCCTGATCCAGGGACGGGGAAACCCGTATTTTCAAAACAAAATGGACATCCATCTTTCGTTTTGAAAATACTGTCAGGGACGTCCAAATCCTTAAATTTGGTCGTCCTTAGAGATGGACATCCCTAGACATGGTAGTTTCTGATTTTCAGCGATTTTCGAAACCAAGGATGTCCATCTCAGAAACGACCAAATGCAAGCCATTTGGTCGTGGGAGGAGCCAGCATTTGTAGTGCACTGGTCCCCTTGACATGCCAGGACAGCAACCGGGCACCCTAGGGGCACTGCAGTGGACTTTATAAATTGCTCCCAGGTACATAGCTCCCTTACCTTGTGTGCTGAGCCCCCCCAAAACCCACTACCCCCAACTGTACACCACTACCATAGCCCTTACGGGTGAAGGGGGGCACCTAGATGTGGGTACAGTAGGTTTGTGGTGGGTTTTGGAGGGCTCGCTGTTTCCTCCACAAACATAACAGGTAGGGGGGGTGGGGCTGGGTTCACCTGTCTGAAGTGCACTCACCCACTAAAACTGCTCCAGGGACCTGCATACTACTGTCATAGACTTGAGTATGACATATGAGGCTGGCATAGAGGCTGGCATGAAATATTTTTAAAGATGTTTTTTGAGGGTGGGAGGGGACTAGTGACCACTGGGGGAGTAACAGGGGGTCATCCCCGATTCCCTCCAGTGGTCATCTGGTCAGTTTGGGCACCTTTTTGTGCCTTAGTCATAAGAAAAATAGGTCTGGGTGAAAACGTCCATGTGTTCATCAGGGACGTCCTTCTTTTTTTCGATAATGGGTCAAGGACATCCAAGTGTTAGGCACGCCCAAGTCCCGCCTTCGCTATGCCTCCAACACGCCCCCTTGAACTTTGGCCGTCCCTGCGACGGAGTGCGGTTGGGGACGTCCAAAATCGGCTTTCAATTTATATCGATTTGGACGACCCTGGGAGAAGGATGTCCATCTTCTGATTTATGTCGAAAGATGGGTGTCCATCTCTTTTGAAAATGAGCCCAAGTGTCACCTGCTGGCTCCATTGGAGTTTATCAAGAGCAATTAAATAAATAAATTATAGAGTACTATAACTTATATGTGGTCTTTTGCAATTTAGATATGATTATTTACCCTAGCCCTCTCGCTGGTGTAAGTGCTCACAACAACATATATATATTTGCATATACTTTAGAGAATAGGCTACAAGTTGGTGTGCTGTTGGTGCCTCTTTATACAATTGGCCTCTAGGTGTCACCACTGCCTCATCAGCACAAAACTGCCCCACTACCCGAACTATTCCCCCCCACAAATGCCCCACATCTTCAAACAGCCCCTTCAAAATGCCTCCAACAACTTCCCCCACAAAACAAACAAACTACAACTGTTCGCTCACCTAAAAAATGACCGTGCAACTGCCACCCAGTCCTAGAATGCCCCATCCTCAAAACTACCCCACAGCTGCCCCATCCCCAAATGGCCATAATCTCCAAAATTATTGTCTGCAACTACCACCCAGCCCTCCAAAACGTTCTCACCTCCAGAAGGGCCCTCTGCAAATGTCCCTACCTCTAAAAATTATAAGTCCACAACTACCCTCTACTCACTAAAATAACCCCCTATGACTGTTCACATCAGCCCCAAACTGCTGTCATTTTCCAATCTAACCCTACAACTGCTCCACCACCACTAAATTGCCCCACCCCGAAAACGAAAATACACCCCCCTGCAACTGCCTCATGCCCAAAAGCAGTCACCACAAGTGCTCCACCATCTCCAAATTGTCCCATCACAAAAAACATTCCACAACTGCCCCTACCACCTCCAAACTAGTCATTCCCCAAAACTATCCCCATAACTACCATAATCCCCAAAACTATCCCCTAATAAATGTCATCCCCCAAATTGCCCCACACCTAAAAAATATCCCCTGCAACTGCCTGTCACTAGAAACCCCCAGCCCACAACTGCCCCCAAACTTCTAAACTGCCCCACTCCCCCAAACTTTCTCTTGCAACTGTTCCACCTCACACAAAATTTCCTGACCTACCAAACCTGCCACCCCTCACAACTACCCCATCACCCCCATAGCCCTCCTCCTACAACTACTCCACTTCCCCAGATTACCCCTTATAAGTACCCCAACACTTTCTATTTACAGTTACATTTACCAATAACCAGCCACAGTGAGAACATACATCCAGCGTATCCTTATTGTTATCATATGCACTGTTGCACACACCAGGCACTACATACCACTCCATGCTGTCACCTAACTTCACAGCCCCCTAAAGGGTTTCCTCAACACTATTCCCCCTAACGTTCTCGGGGCAAGGAAACTGCTGATGCTTTAGACAAGACACATATCCTATGCCCTGCCTCATCCTAATGCACAGCCATCTCTGAAGATTTGTTTACCAGTACCAAGTACGAAACAAGCACCTGTATATAATATGTAAACCGCTTTGATTGTAACCACAGAAAGGTAGTATATCAAATCCTATCCCATTTCCCTTTTATCTCTCCATTACCTCAGGTACAAAATTTAGACTGTATGGTTTCCAGGGACAAATACCTAGTCTACATGAATGTAACTCACGTTTAGCTACTACTAAATAAATGCAAATAAATAAAATAAAATGAGATCAATCCACACATGCTTGATCTGTAATGCATGTAATCTAGTCAATGCATATTTGTTGTGAATATTCTGTAAACTCAATTTGCTGTGGGGTCTCCAGGGCAGGTTTAGGAAACCCTGGCAGAGGGGGTAGGGAGCTGGTGCTGGGTTGATGATGGGAACTACTACTACTACTACTATTTAGCATTTCTATAGCGCTACAAGGCGTACACAGCGCTGCACAAACATAGAAGAAAGACAGTCCCTGCTCAAAGAGCTATGTAATAAAAGTGAGCCAAGTATAGGACAATCAAGCCATTGTGACATCACTGATGAGGTTGGCTCTTATTGGTGGCCTGAGGCATTATGACATCACAATATTAGCTCTGGTTACAAGAGACTACTACTACTACTATTTAGCATTTCTATAGCGCTACAAGGCGTACGCAGTGCTGCACAAACATAGAAGAAAGACAGTCCCTGCTCAAAGAGCTTACAAAGGAACTCATTGGTCATCTACCTAACGTGGAAGAAACATTACTGGGTAGCACTGTTCTCTCTAATCTGAGCAGGAGTCCTCCAACTGCATTGTTGCCTGTGTGGGGGGGGGGGGGGGGGGAGGGAAGGTGCTCCAATATTGTATTTTCAATCACCGGGGACAGGCAAGTTTCCTGGAGTCCTGCAGAGCTTGCCTGTCCCTCACTATTGAAAATGTGATAGTGAAACAGCGCCCACCACTGGCAGGACTGAAGGTGGAGGACTCCCGCTCAGATTAGTGGGGATAATGCTTGGTAGACAGGATAGGCCAGTATGGTGTTTTTCTGCTGTGATGCAGCACTTCCTTCCAGAAGCTCAGCTACATATAAAGATACTATATAGCAATACCAACCCATGCCGGAACCATTTAGCATACTGTTAGTATAGCAGAGCACTGTTTTAATAAACATTTGTGGTATTGCTACCGCTTTGAAACAACACAGCAAGATTTATTAGTTGGCTGAGCCCTCGACCAAAGTTAGTTTCAAAGCCTCAGACTTTGAAGCTAACCAGAAAGCTATAACTAGCTGCTTGTACTATAATTAAGTGCTTTTTTTAAAAGAAGTTTTTAAGCCACCAAAGGAGCCAGCAATGTGTCATCCATCTGTATTATGCTGTCAGCAGGAAAACGTTCTCCATTGGAAGTTTGCTTTTGTGTGGCAGGCGCTGAACATCTTCCCTTCACTACAAGTAAATCATAGATTTATTTGAAAGAGTCTGTTTTTTAAAAAGCAGCTCTAGCCATACAATTTATCTAATATAATGGAATCCAGTGTAGAGAGGGAAGAGGAGGAAGGAATAATGGTTTGAAAGTTTGACTAAGGAAGTTCCAGTGATGTGATTTAGTTGTATGAACAGGGCAGAGCTGATGGAGAGATATGATAGAAGTCTATAAAATAATGAGTGGAGTGGAAAGGGAAGACGTGAAGTGTATGTTTACTCTTTCCAAAAATACTAGGACTAGGGGGCATTTGATGAAGCTACAAAGTAGTAAATTTAAAACAAATCGGAGAAATTGTTTCTTCACTTAATGTGTAATTAAACTCTGAAATCCATTGCCAGAGAATGTGGTAAAGGCGGTTAGCTTAGCAGGGTTTAAAAAAGGTTTGGATGGCTTCCTAAAGGAAACGTCCATAGACCATTATTAAAATGGACTTGGGGAAACTCCACTTCTTATTTGTGGAATAAGCAGCATAAAATATGTTGTACTTTTTGGGATCTTGCCAGGTATTTGTGTGGATTGGCCACCGTTGGAAACAGGGTGCTGGGCTTGATGGACCTTTGGTCTGTCACAGTATGGCAATACTTATGTACTTATGATGAGCAGATTTACTCCTTGGAGAGGCAGAGTAGCAAATTACAGGTAGGCAAACCAACCAAGAATCTGGGACACTCAATGAAATTACATAAGTACATAAGTACATAAGTAGTGCCATACTGGGAAAGACCAAAGGTCCATCTAGCCCAGCATCCTGTCACCGACAGTGGCCAATCCAGGTCAAGGCACCTGGCACGCTCCCCAAACGTAAAAACATTCCAGACAAGTTATACCTAAAAATGCGGAATTTTTCCAAGTCCATTTAATAGCGGTCTATGGACTTGTCCTTTAGGAATCTATCTAACCCCTTTTTAAACTCCGTCAAGCTAACCGCCCGTACCACGTTCTCCGGCAACGAATTCCAGAGTCTAATTACACGTTGGGTGAAGAAAAATTTTCTCCGATTCGTTTTAAATTTACCACACTGTAGCTTCAACTCATGCCCTCTAGTCCTATTATTTTTGGATAGCGTGAACAGTCGCTTCACATCCACCCGATCCATTCCACTCATTATTTTATACACTTCTATCATATCTCCCCTCAGCCGTCTCTTCTCCAAGCTGAAAAGCCCTAGCCTTCTCAGCCTCTCTTCATAGGAAAGTCGTCCCATCCCCACTATCATTTTCGTCGCCCTTCGCTGTACCTTTTCCAATTCTACTATATCTTTTTTGAGATACGGAGACCAGTACTGAACACAATACTCCAGGTGCGGTCGCACCATGGAGCGATACATGGAAATACTTTTCAAACAAACAGAAGGAAATATTTTTTCTCTCAAAGAACCAGGACTTTTTTTGAGGGGGTACTTGGGGGTACTGAGTACTGGCACCTTTTCCATTGTCTGCTACAATTGACCCATGGACCCCAAGTTTTAATGAAAGAGCTCAGGCCCTACACACCAATTCTGCCTTGTCATAGATTCTGTGACTGGTTGCAGGGGGCCTCAGTGATTACCCCACCCCGTGAAGGGTGGCCTAGCATTTGAGTATCGGCACCTTTTTTGCTAGAAAAAACGCACTGGAAAGAACTAAAACTTTTGTAGTGACCCTCATTCGGATGCTGACCCAAAGAGCTAGCTGGTGCCCAGAACTTTGTGGTGAGATCAGAGTTACACAAAAAAAATAGGAAAATTGATCATATTACCCCCAATGGTAAAAATGGCCTTAGTGCTTGGGAATGACCCACATAAGGACACACTAAGGCCACATTTTACCACTGTTTGGTAAAAAGGTCCCTAAGAAATTATGAAATGGCTTATACTGCATCTGTGCCACAGTTGGGAAAGAAAGAGTTATCAAACCTTTGATGATTTCAGACTTCTGACAAAGGAGGACACTTCTATGGTTTTGAGAGCTCAGGTACTACACTGCCACTGGACCATTCTTAACTAGCTCCAATAAAAGACATCAATTCTTCCAATTGCCAATTGCCTCAGAAACAAACAGAGGAAAAAGACCTACCAGCTCTACCTGAATTTGTAACTTGTGTAGAGCCTGGATTTGGAAGGGCGAGTAAATAAAACCAAGTCCAATATGCGATACATGATTCCAATTTTTCAGTTTCGTAGAATCTTATCATCAGTTTGTAACATGACCAGGGTGTATTGAGTGTAGCTGCTTTTATGGTGACACCCCCCCCCCCCCCAACCCACCCCAGTTCATTTGCAGAAGTTTCTCAGTAGCTGGACATTAAAATAACTCAGGAATCACTCTGATTTCAGCTTATAACGTGAATTGTGTTTATATTTCTCATGACTGTTTAAAAGGCTAATGTATCTGTTCTTTAATCTTCAAGTTCAAATGAATTTATAAAAACAGTGATTTAAATAACATGGTTTAAAAGGAATCTATCTTGACTCAGATTTGTTTCTGAAGCAGAATAAGACGGCTTAAATTAGGGCCCACTCCAGGATAAGTGATGCCCTGTGGGAAAACTGAACCTGACACCCCATTCCCCTTCAGTGTTAGTAGCTCTAGCACGGAGCTTCCAACTTCTTTAAAAGTCTAATAAAACCAATTAAAACTCAATGTGAGCATTTTTGGCTCTGAGGCTGCATCAAGGACAATTCCAAAAACAAATTCCATCAAGATGACAGATCCCCACACACCTTGCAGGACAGGGATAAAAAACTTCACATGCCCTAAGGTCCCCTTTTACCAAGTTGCGGCAAAAGGGGGCCTGCGCTGGTGTCAGTGTGTGTTTTTTTCACGTGCGCCGAGGCCTCCTTTTACCTCAGCAGGTAAAAGGGAAGGTCTCTCTTTCCTGCAGGAAATGGCCATATGGTAAGTAAAGCACTTGCCGCACGGCCATTTCAGGGATCCCTTTAAGGGCTCCTGCACTAACCCAGCGGTGACCAGGCAGCGTGCGGCACTATCCGATTACCGCCGAGTACACTCCGGCGCTACAAAAATAATTACATTTTTGTAGCACCGGATATGATGGCACGCTAGGGGTGGGAAGAACTGTCAGGCTGCTTACCGTCGCTTAGTAAAATGGGTCCTAAATGCTAAGATGCCCAGAGGAATATAACGGGTGTCTTAGCATTTAGTACATGCTAATTTTTACTGTGTTAATGCTAGAGACACCCATATATTCCTATGGGTGTCTCTGGCATTAATGTATGCTAATTTTTAGCGTGCACTAAAAACGTTAGTGCACCTTAGTAAACAGGGCCCTAAAAGTGAAGTTGAAAACTAAGCTCCAATTGCTGGAGAACACATCGACCAAATTAATATTCAAGTTGGGTAGATGTAGGGCCCTGTTTACTAAGCCGTGCTGTAGGCACACAAACTTTTAAGTGTGCGCTAATAGGAATATAATGGGTGTCTCTATCATTAACAAGTGGTAATTTTTAGCGCGAGCTAAAAAGTTAGCATGCCTACTACAGCGCGGCTTAGTAAACAGGGCTCATCATGAAGCTACTCCTCTGCTAAATGAACTACATTGGCTCAAAGTGGAGAGTCAATTTTTTTTCAAACTTGCTTGCTTAGTTTATAAAGGCCTTTATGGCTTATGCTTGGAGACAATCACTCAATTTTTAATGTTATCAAACTATTAATTTAATTCAAGGCGCAAGGAAAGGCTGTTCTTAAATTTTCCTTCTTTGAAGGATAACTGTAAATTGATCTGGGAACAATCATTTATTTTTCAATGCGTTAAAATCTGGAATAGTATTCCAATTCAGTCATGCTGTAGTCCCGCCTATATTTTATTTAGAAAAGGTCTTAAAACTTATTTGTATTCAAGGCAAAAGTTAGATTAAAATGTAATTCTATTATTAGCTGCCTTGTTGGATAGTAATAATGTATTAGAAAATTTGTACTCTTTTTGATTTGTAAATCATTCTTATATGGGAAGTTATCCGCCTAGAAGTTTTATATTAAAGAGTGGAATCCGCTAATACTATACAATACAAGAAATTTATTCTTCATCTATGAGTTTCTTATCTCACTGGTTTTTGCATGATCCTCTATCAGTACCACCAACTTGAGACAAATTTCAAAGAACCATGTTGCTTATTGCAAGCTCTCTCATTCTGCACCTTAAAATAGTCATGCATGCTCTCTCTGGATTGTGATACTTGAACCTATGCTGGATCACTTTGCACACATTTTCCTACAATCAAAGGGGTTCAAGGAGTGCCAAAGGTTAAATATTCTAGGTATTGAGTTTATTGTCTTTGATGTTTCTGATGATGAACAGAGCAGCATCAACTCAGTTAGCTTATTTATTTATTTATTTATTTATGACATTTATACCACACATTTTCCAGTACAATTTTGAGTTCAATGTGGCTAACAAGCTTCCATTAATTAATCTGGAAATGGCCAAAGGCATGAGTTTTCAAAAACAGATTCTGCAACCATTGCATCTCATGAATGAGACAAATGAAACAGAACTGAAAAGCAAAAGGCATATCTTGGCATTTCCATTAGATCTCTTTAAAACAATTTTTTATGTGATTTTTTGTTCTGCCTGATTTTTCTCGGGCCACAAAAAGGGGCATTTAGTCACCTGTCTACTGTGAAAACTTTACATTATTAGGAAGGGTTGACATAAAAGCAAAACATGTCAGCATTGATCAGCTCTGGAAAGCAGAGCTGAGCTGAGGTGGGTAGCAGAAAGTTAATTAAATGATGATTTCTGTTTCCCAGGAGTATATACAGAAATAAATGGCTGCCACAGAGATTAAGCTACCAAAGCAAAGTGAATTTAATCAGCTGTGAAAGATGGTTCCTGAAACTATTCTCCTGAGGCTGGGCCGAACCTGGTCATGTGACCTGCAAGTAATTTCTCACCACCTCCCTGGAGCAAAGGTGTAACATGCATAATAGATACATACATAGTAGATGATGACAAAAAAAAAAACCCAGGCAGATCATCCAGTCTGCTCAGTCCAACGTGCCCATACTGCTGAACACACATCCTGCCTGTCAGTTGTAGAGAGTGACAGTTGTATGATATCTATGTATCCTTATCCAGGACAGTTCTCATTCTCTGCTCTCTTAGGTGCATGAGCATACAAGATGTCTAGAAGGCTAGCTCTCTGTCTTCCCACTTCTGTAAAAGGGAAATAGGACTTGATATACTACATTTCTGTGGTTTTTGCAACTACATTCAAAGTGGTTTAAATAATATATACAGGTACTTATTTGTACCTGGGGCAGTGGAGGGTTAGGTGACTTGCCCTGAGTCACAAGGAGCTATAATAGGAATGGAACCTACATCCTCAGGTGTCACAAGTGTCAGGAATGGTGAGCCCTTGGACCAAAGCTGGAGCTTTGGCAGACAAATCACCGGGGCTGGCACAGGCAGGAATCAGAACAGACTGGACTAGGATAAACAGACTCAACAAGGCAGGACAGAGGTAACCAAACACAAGGCAGGACAGAGGTAGCAATGGACAACACAAGAACCGGATCTAGACGAGGCAAGGAAAAGAAGGCAAAGCACCAGAACTGGAACCCAGACAGGACAAGGCACAACTCGGAACTGGATTAAAACTGGGACTGGGACCCAGAAATACAACCATGTGTTGCTGTGGGCTGGGGAGAGTACAGCAAGGAGGCAGGTACTTAAATCCATATAACTGGGTTTTTTCTGCTTCACCATTGCCCAAAATGCTCACTGCTGCCACCAGCTCTAACTGGAAGTATTGCAAGTCTACTCTTCCCCACCCAGCAGTCACCACATTTCTTTGCACCATTTTCAGCAATCATGAATAATATAAAAGGGAATTTTTTTTCAGCCATGGACTGTAGTGTTCAGTGTGCCACGGATGTGAACATTGTCTTTCAGGTGTGTCATTGTAAACCACTGCATTAGAGAATAGTGATTTGCCACATGGATGGCAGTATACTATAAATTGACATGCACAATTGTGTAAATTTAATTGACCTGGTATGGAATGAGGGGATAAGCGATGTACAAAACAAAAAGATATTTAAAATTCAATACGATGTTCACCTTGCTAAACACATAAAGCAACTAACTGACAATTCTCATCACAATAGCTAATAACTTTCTTTTTCAAAAAGCAAGAGTCACAATGTCCAGGAATGGCGTGAGCCCTTGTGCAGATCCAAAGATCAGTAGTCAGAAAAACCCACGTTTCACCCGCGGTGACCACCATTCCCCAGCGGTTGAGCCCCTTGGTTAAGATGGTCAGCAAGATTTGGGATAAAAGGATTCAGGAGACAACAGAGACAGACAACTAATCAGCAGAGGTCAGGTCCAGGCACAGAGTCAGGGCAGGCAGTAATCCAGCAATAGTCAGGTCTAAGCACAGAATCAGGGCAGGCAACAATCCAGAGTCAAAACCAGGTAAAAGAGGAGTAATCACAGCAGGAATGCACCAGATACCAGGAAGTAGTAGCTGAGGCAAAGAGAAGAGGAAAAGTCCTAGTTTTAAAGTGAAGGCATCTGACCTCAGAGTAGGCACGCCCAAAGTGTAGATGTGTCCAAAGTGTAGACGTGTCCAAAGTTTAGGTGCACTAAAGTGTAGGCGCATCCAAAATGTAGGTGCGCTAAAGTGTAGGCACGCCCAAAGTGTAGAAGTGAGAAGAGAAATATTAAGTTTGTCTGAGGGGAGCAAGCTTGACTCCATACTTGATGTCTCAGGTACGTGACAGCAAGTTATTTATCTAGTAATTCCATCAGCTAGTTCTTCTGGGCAATTTCATATAACTTCACTCTGAAAATCCAGAAAAGTCCACACAAAGTATGCTTAAAGGGATTTTTTAAGTCATTTGCATGTTTATAAAAATAACCCCAGGGTAGATATGGAGATAGGATTTCTTATTATAAAATCCCCCATGGAAGAACAGACATTTAATATCTATTCTGACATAGGTTGACATAAATTTTTTAAGTCTAGAAGAATGAGAAGATTCTGAACTCATGATGTCTCATAAATGCATGCTCTTTTAGAAAAAAAAACAGGCCATATATTCATGATCTTATCACTGAATATAGATTAGACATTTTAGCCGTTGCTGATTCCTGGCTTACAGAGGAGGGTGGAGTAGTTTGATTTGAAATGTGTCTCTCGGGATGTATTACTAGGTAGCAGGTCTAGACAGGGAAGCGTGATGGCAGAGTATCGACTCTACACAGAGAGGAATTGAGATTGGAAAGACTTCATAGGACACAATTACCAGATGTGAAAAGTATCATTATGTTTATGGGTAAAGATAAGAAAATATAAAACCCCAGATGACTCATTGAAATGTATTGCTGAAATTAGGCTACACTTTCAAGTTGTAAGGATAGAGGATGATTTTAGCCTACAAGTCGATTATCTCTGCTGTCCTAAGGTGACTAGTTTTTCTCAGGTCAGTCTGTTATACAGTTGGAACAGTGTCCAAGCCATACTGTGAGGGGGACATGTTAGATCTAAACATAGGTTCACATGATCTGAAATATGAGGGATTTTGGATTTAGCTCTTGAATTTATGGTAGTAGCTCAAGTTGAGTCACCTTCAGGTACATTGAGTATTTTCCTATCCTTAGAGGGTTTGCAATCTAATGGGTCCTTCTGCAAAAGGGCGTTAAACACTTACCCCCATATTCTATATATGGTACTCAAAATTATGCACGCAGATTTGGGTGTGCATGCAATTTGCATGTGCAATTTAATTGAACAATGAACCAATTAGCGCCAAGAACTGAGAGCTAACAATTATTGGTGTTGACAATTAGAATTTACGCGTGCATCTTTCTAGTTGGTATTCTATAAAGATGCACACACAAATTTTCTACATGGATCTGAAAAGGAGGCGTGGCCATGGAAGGGGTATGGGTGGATCATGGGCTTTCCTAGAATTTGCGTGCAGTGTTATAGAATGTGGTAGATTCACACCTAATTTGCATGTGAGATTTATACTATGTTTCAGTTGATATAAATCCTCATGCCCAAAACTGGGCATGGCTCCTGGCGCTAAGCGCTATTCTATAAATGGTGCCCAACTCAGGGCACGATTTATAGAATAGTGCTTAGCATTCTTTTTTTGGTGCCTAAATTTGGACACCATTTACAGAATTTAGTCCTTAACGTGCAATTAAAGCACTGAGGGGTCCTTTTACCAAGCTGCAGTAAAAAGGGTCCTGCGATAGTGGCAGGGGCCATTTTTGCCATGCACTGAGGCTCTTTTTACCACAGTGGGTAAAAAAGGCTGAAAATAGCCATGGCCATGTGGTGAGATTGCTCTTACTGCATGGCCATGAGGGGGGGAGCACTTACTGCCACCCACATTGCTATGGAATACGCTTTGATTTCTGCATGGAAATCTTGGCACGATTCGTAGAATCCCAGGGTTAATGGTTAAATAAAATAGAACCAAACACTTAACTTATGTTACATGGGTCTTGCTCCAACAGTGGCCAGCATTTTGCAGTCTTTATTTTACTGCTGTATCAGGGAATAAGCTAGACCCTTGAAGCAAAACAAAAACAAAGCTTTGAATATAACTAAACTAAAAAATATTTCAGACTTACTCTTTTAGCATTCTACCATCTCATTCATGACCCATAGTGAAAACAAAATGGCACTTAAAAAGATGCTCTCAGGTGATTACCCAGTCTCAGAGCTCTATACGGTGATTGGATGGAAATGACAGACACTCCCCCTTTCTCTGTTCCTCCCATTTTAGACAAAATAATGCTAATCTATTGTACCATTCATCCCATGAGGTTCAACAGTTTTCAACTTTAAAATCCTCAGTTGTTCTCTTTGCAATAATGTTCTGTTTTGGTCTCCACCTCTCGAAGATGGTGGAACATGATCTATAACAAAGCAGCGTAGATCATCAAAGGAGTGCCCATATAATTTAAAATTTGAATAAGAGAACAACAGAGTTGCCTTAAACATAGAAGACTTCAAGCACCAATTGTACAGCACAATGTTGATGTCAACATTTTAGGATTTTAAGGGAGGGGACACTGATCTATTTAGCCAAAAGATTGAGCTAGTACAATCCAGCGAGATGTCAAGATCAAGCAGGATTCTCTCTTATAAAGTACCAGTAGTATACTAAGAACTCACTTGAGGAATATTCATCTTTGTATCACCTTCTTGGTGGAACAGTATGCCCAAAAAGGCTGGAATAGAAACCAGTTACAGGATGTGTTTTGTAAGTAGGTGGAAACTGACTATTGCCATTAGATTAACCATTACTGAAGAGGATACACAATCCTAAGCAGTGGCGTACCTAGGGTAGTTGACACCCGGGGCCGGTCATTTTTTAACACCCCCCCCCCCCCAAATCCAGTACTAGGCATGCCGAGAATACAAAACACTCAGGACCTATAGAGCAATTCTACCATACCATAAGCAGTCATTTCTACGAGTCACACAAGGAAAAGGAAAGCATCTTAAACATTACAGTGAGCACTAGAACATCAATTCACCTATTGTAAAACGAAACCAGACAGAATAGTACAGATCGTAGATCCTGCACAGTCAACGCCAACTGAAAGCCATGTCTTTTTCACAAACACAGATACACCCTAATCCACTATAGAATAAGTAATCATAAACTTTCTATTTAGACAAAAATTAAACTGAACCCCCAATGCCAGACTCTGCATAGAATGCAACACCACAGAAACAGAAACTGTCCCCTAGTACTGTGCAAAATATAAAGACAGCAGATGTAAATTTGAAAAAAAAAACCTAACAAGTACCAATCACCACTTTACAAATTAACAAATAGAAATAAAACAAATATAGAAAGTAAAATAATACCATTTTATTGGACTAATACATTTAGCTTTCAGAGGCCAAAACCTCCGTCCTCGGGTCAGTACAGTATAGTGCTGTTACAGTATCCTATCCTGACCTGAGGAAGGGGGTTTTGTTCTCCGAAAGTTAGTCAAAATATATTAAAATTAGTCCAATAAAAAGATTACCTTATTTACATGTTCTATTATAAACATTTAACACATCTACAATACTTTATCTTAAAGCAAAAAAAATTAAAAAAAATATATTTTATTTACAGTTTGTTGTCTCTGGTTTCTGCTTTCCTCATCTTCTTTTCACCGTCTTCCTTCCATCCAGCATCTGTCTTCACTCTCTCTCTCTCTCTCTCTCTGCCATCCAGTATCTGCCCTCTCTGCCACCTCTTCCTTCCACTGCCTGCCCTTTCTCTCTGCCCCTTCAATCCACCATTTGCCCTCCCTCTCCCATCCATCCAGGGTCTGCCCTCCCTCCCTCTCGCTCCCCCTTCCATCTAGGATCTGTCCCCTCTCTCTCTCTGCCCCTTTTTCAGCCCCCAGTTCCAGCCCCCTTCTCCCCTCTGAACATCCCCACTCCAGTCCCCTTCTCCCCTCCCCTTCTCCTGTCTGAGACCCCCACCACAGTCCCCTTCTCCCCTCCCCTGTCTGAGACCCCCACCCCAGTCCCCTTCTCTCCTCTGAACACCCCATCCCAGTCCCCTTCTCCCCTCCCCTTCCCTTCTCCCCTCTGAGATCCCCACCCCAGTCCCCTTCTCCCCTCCCCTGTCTGAGACCCCCACCACAGTCCCCTTCTCTCCTCTGAACACCCCTATCCCAGTCCCCTTCTCCCCTCCCCTTCCCTTCTCCCCTCTGAGATCCCCACCCCAGTCCCCTTCTCCCCTCCCCCCTCCCCTGTCTGAGATCCCCCACCCCAGTCCCCTTCTCCCCTCCCCTGTCTGAGACCCCCACCACAGTCCCCTTCTCTCCTCTGAACACCCCCATCCCAGTCCCCTTCTCCCCTCCCCTTCCCTTCTCCCCTCTGAGATCCCCACCCCAGTCCCCTTCTCCCCTCCCCCTCCCCTGTCTGAGATCCCCACCCCAGTCCCCTTCTCCCCTCCCCTTTTCCCCTCTGAGACCCCCCCCCCAGTCCCCTTCTCCCCTCTGAACACCCCCACCCCAGTCCCCTTCTCCCCTCCCCTTCCCTTCTCCCCTCTGAGATCCCCACCCCAGTCCCCTTCTCCCCTCCCCTGTCTGAGACCCCCACCCCAGTCCCCTTCTCCCCTCTGAACACCCCCACCCGAGTCCCTTTCGCCCTTCTCCTTCCCCACCTCAGTCCCGTTAAAACCGGCGAAGCAGCGTCGCAGGCAGCGTCTCGTGCCCTGCTTGTAAAAAAAAATCAAATCTCCTTCCTTCTCCTCGTCTTGACGTCGACTCGGGCCTTCCAATCAAATTGATTGGAAGGCCCGAGTCGACGTCAAGACGTCAAGACGAGGAGGAGAAGGAGGGGAAGGAGATTTGATTTTTTTTTTTACAAGCAGGGCACGAGGCGCTGCCTGCGACGCTGCTTCGCCGGTTTTTTTAATGTGCGGCGCCGCGGGAACGGCCACGGGAGGCAGCGGGAGCGGAGCACCCCCCACCCACTGGCACCCGGGGCGGACCGCCCCCACCGCCCCCCCCCTTGGTACGCCACTGATCCTAAGCATATATCGATAGGATTGTAGTGACACACAGGTAAGTTACTTACTTTTATATTATAATGTACAACTGTTTTTATTAAGCATGTTTCACTCAAGCAGTAGTGCCTCTTGGGTAAGGCTAGTCCGTCTGTCTGTTCATCCAGCCATATGAATAGACCTTTTTGCATAAACCTATGCATTGAGATAAAGGCAGGTGGTAGCAGCCTAGAGAAATGAGTACCACAGGCACTCTAAACCCAACAGCATAAGAAAAGAGAAGACCTGTGGTGGAACTCCAACTCCAACCAGCAGAAGAAAGTCACTTCTGTGGCAGAAGATCTCTGATGTTTGCCATTAAGACCGAACCTGTAAGAAAGTGACAGGGCTGCTGAAGGAGGGGCAGGGGGACAAGATTTCCCAGGCCTGGCCTCCAAGGGAGACCCGGCACCAGCAAGGCTTCCAGAGGCAGGCAGAAGGTTCTGCTCCCTCGGTCTGTCTCTCTCCTTCTCCTGCATGTCAGGACCCAGCTAATTGCGTTAACATGATAACCCAGGTCCCCACAAAGAGGAGCAGGAGAGTAACAGACTGAGCTCTTGAGCATCCAATTGACAAATTTGTATTCAGTTACTACCACTCCCTGCATTTTACCTCTCAACTGGTTTTTCACTTAATTTACGACTTTCTGATTTGCTCCCATATTGCCTTCTACAGAAGAGGCAGATTCCTCACAGAGAAACCTAAAGAAATTGGACTAGAAACCCAATGATAGAAGAAGATTCCCACTGTCTACCTACTTTTGCCTCCTTCTGTTTTGCTGAAAGGTAATAGGCTGTCAATCAAACATATAAATGGCAAGAGGCGTACTCACTCGCAAATGCGCAGTAGAGACCCTCTCTGTCCCGCCCCCGCGTCAATACATGATGACGGGGGCGTGACAGAGAGGGAACATGCGCACCTGCGAGTGAGGGAACCGCCATCGCCACCGCTCCCCCCCCCCCAGGGTTGCCGCTACCGCCCCCCCACCCCCACCCACCCGGAGTCGCCACCACCACCCACCCTCCACCCGGCCCAGGTACCTGGCTTCACTATTCAAACCGCCAGAACGCAGCACACAGCTCATCTGAGCTGCCGTTGACCTTCCTTACCTGCCTGTGTCCCGCCCTCGCCGACGTTACGTCACACGAGGGCGGAACACACGCAGAGAAGAAGGAAGGCCGGCGGCAGCTCAGATGAGCCGTGTGCTGCGTTCCGGCGGTTTGAATAGTGAAGCCAGGTACCCAGCCCGGGTGGAGGGGTGGCGGAGGGGACTCCGGGGGGGGGGCGGCGGCGACCTATCAGGGGGGCCTTTCAACCCCCCCCCCTCCTTTACTAGCCCGTTTTTACGGGCTCAACGGCTAGTTAATATATAACTTGCTTTAAAAAGCATCTATCTATAGATTTCTGACTACTATATGGTAATCTCATGCCAAAAACTCATCTACATGGCTCAATGCTATCCATATGGTAAAGGGGCAAAGGGAGAGTGGAACAGGGATAGACCATGAACCACTTTCATAGTGAATCTGAATTTACAGTAGCCCCTGACAGCTGACTAAAGAGACTGAACATAAGCTCACAATGGTGGAGGAAACTCCAACATTCAGAGCCAGAATGAGACCAATAAATCATTTGTTTACTCTTTCCAAAAATATAAGGACTAGGGGGCATACAATGAAAATACTACATAGTAAATTTAAAACAAATCAAAGCAAATATTTTGTTAGTCAACATGTAATTAAACTCTGGAATTTGTTGCCAGAAAATGGAGTGAAAACAGTTATCTTAGTAGGGTTTAAAAACTGGACAAGTTCCTACAAGAAAAGTCCATAAGTCATTATTAAAATGGACTTGAGAAAATCCACTGCTTATTCCTGGGATAAGCAGCATACAATCTGTTTTTACTGTTTTGGGATCTTGCATTGGCCACTCCTAAAAACAGGGTACTAAGCTTGATGGACCTTTGGAGGAGCATAATCGAACGCGAACGCCCATTTGTAAAAACGTCCATCTCTGAGAACGGGTCCGTGAAGGGGCGGGCCGAACTGTATTTTCGAAAAAAATGGACGTCCATCTTTTTTTTCGAAAATACATTGGATTAGGGCGTTTTTTGAGCTGGGCGTTTTTGTTTTTTAGCGATAATTGAAACCGAAGCGTCCCAGCTCAAAAACGACCAAATCCAAGGCATTTGGTCGTGGGAGGGGCCAGCATTCGTAGTGCACTGGTCCCCCTGAGATGCCTCTATGCCAGCCTCAAATATCATACCTAGCTCCATGACAGTAGTATGCAGGTCCCCAGAGCAATTTTACTTTAGTTGGTGCTGCGCGGGACCCATGCAGAGAGGAAAAATCGGAAGAAAAAAAAAACAAGCAAGCAAGTGCAGTCAGGGACGTCCAAATTAAAAGATAGTAAAAGGAGAAATTGAACCAGTAACCTTTTGATTACAAGCTCAGTGCTCTAGCCAGTACACCACTGAATAAACGTCCTTTCCTTTCCATTAAGTCTCTCCAAGTTTCTGTCAGCCAATCACAGCTCATTTAGCTGACATCTGTGTCAGGTAAACAGCGGTGATTGGCTGACAGAAACTTGGAGGGACTTAATGGAAAGGGAAGGACATCCATGTACCTGAATAATGTGGCTCACTGGCTAGAGCACTGCGCTTGTAATCAGAAGGTTGCTGGTTTGATTCCCCCTTTTACTATCCTGGTAATTTAGACGTCCCTGACTGCACTTGCTTGTTTTTTTTTTTTTTTTCTTCCGATTTTTCCTCTCTGCATGGGTCCAACACAGCACTAACTAAACTAAAATTACTTCGGGGACCTGCATACTGCTGTCATGGAGCTGGGGATGACATTTGAGGCTGGCTTACAAGTTGGAAAAAAAGTGTTTAACATTCGTTTTTTTTTTTGTGGGAGGGGGTTAGTGACCACTGGGGGAGTCAGGGGAGGTCATCCCCGGTTCCCTCCGGTGGTCATCTGGTCATTTAGGGCACTTTTTTGGGACCTGTTCGTGAAAAAAATGGGTCCAACAAAAGTGACTTAAATTCTCTCTGAAAACGCCCTTCTTTTTTCCATTATCGGCCGAGCACGCACATCTCTGCTCAGCCGATAACCACGCCTCAGTCCCGCCTTCACCACGCCTCCGACACGCCCCCGTCAACTTTATGCGTTCCCGCGACGGAGTGCAGTTGGAAACGGCCAAAATCGGCTTTCGATTATACCGATTTGGGCACCCACAAGAGAAAGACGTCCATCTCCCGATTTAGGTCGGAATTTGGGCGTTTTTCTCTTTCGACAATGCTTATGTTTTTTATGTTCAGGAAGCTGCTGGAAGTGTCATGGTTTGTCTTATTAAACTTCCAAAATATCTCCTAAATTCTCCCATCTCTAATGAAAATCTCTAGGAATCCACATAGCTTCAAAAGGAGCATCTCTAAGCAGCTCATATTGTGTCAGACATGTTTATCATAGAGACTCGGTCTAGACTAGATGAAGACTAAAAGTCTCCCAGTGCTCTAGTAGTTTACCAATGAGACTTGTAAAATATGTCTTTTGTGCCAAAAATGATAAAAATGTTCAGGCTTTCTTTACTGATAGACCCCCAAGTTCAAGTACATTCCTGCAAAAATTATACCATTTAGTATGGGTGGCAGGGAAGCTGAGTTGGTTATATTTGCTAATGATTTTGGTCTCAAATATCAAAAAGGATGATTCTCCTGGACCAAATTTTTATTTTGAAGCTAATAAAATGAAATCTATTATTGGCTGAATGAGGGCATGTAATAAAATTAATCTATTATTACATGCCCTCATTCAGCCACCGAAAAAAAAAGGATCAAACTGGCATCTAATTATGACATCATTGTTGACCACATGAAAGCAAATGGGCCCTGTTTACAAAGGCATGCGAGCATTTTTAGCGCATGCTAACTTTGTAGATACCCATAGGAATATTATGGATATCTACAAGGTTAACACATGCTAAAACAGCTAGTGTGCCTTTGTAAACAGGGCCCTTAGTCCTTTCTATATTTAATTTCAACGCGTAATCTGTAGCCCAATTTTCCACACCTGTGATATATTCGCGAATAGGGAGAAGCAGTTTCATGGTAGGATTTCCCTAACTGCTATGTTTCACTGTAATTGAGCTCTTCTGCTACAGAAGATGGAACTTTGTCCCGTAGAAATATACTGGGCTAGTTTTCAGGGGCTCATTTCTCTGGAATCCCCAAACCAATCTGGAACATCTATGTAATTCTTTTTCATCTGCTTTTCCCAAATGCCAAGTTTCATCCCATTCCGTTACATTTTCTGTGAGTTATTTTGCCTAAGACAGATAGATGGACAGACAGACAGACAGTCATTCTCTTCCCCTTCTTTAATGTTTTCCAACTTCTGTTGGGTTGGAAAGAATAAACACAGCATGCACTCACTGACTTTAATGTATTGACCTCATAGGTCCTGCCACAGAAGCATCATCCATTCAGCTGACAATCATTTTGATTTAGCAGATCATCTTCAGAACGTCAACCCTGCCAGGTCAATGTGAGGAAGACCTGCACATTTAGAGAAATATAGTGAACATTGTAGGTGTGTAATTTTGCAGTGCTGAATCTCAGTACTGTCCTGAACTGGCTGCTTTCCTTGTGTACCACCAGCTTCCTTAGAATAGATTCTGCATCTGTACTGTAGGGTTCCAGCACTGTGGTAACCTGCATGATTGAAACATTCCTGTGATGCTTTTGAAATATGTGACCATCTCTGGGAAAAGGTGTCTAAAGTCACAGAGGTTTTAATGAATTCTGTTAAAGAGCAATTTGTGATACAACAGTCCAAGCCACATCCTTTTATTTAAAAAAATAAACAAGTTACAGAAGTTCAAACATATAACTTTTGCAGATGCATATGAACCCATGACATGAAAATCAGAGATGGTCACATATACCAAAATGTTTTGTTCCAGAAGAAAAAAATACTATTGCAGGTTTTCAGTCTGGAGACAATAAAGACTGACTGAGGTATATTACATTTAATTTGATTTATTAGGCATTCTGGGGCCCTTTTACTGAGGCGCACCCAAAAATGGCCTGCGCTGGTATAGACGCGTGTTTTGGATGCAGTAGGTCCATTTTTTAGTGCACCTGCAAAAAAGACCTTTTTGTGGCTGAAAATGGACAAAATTAAATGCGACAAAATTAAAACCAGCGTGCATCCATTTTCGGCATGAGACCTTACCACCACCCATTGACTTAGCGGTAAGCTCTCACACTTTAACTGGGAGGTAATCGTCAGCGCGGGTACACTGCTGATTACCGCCGAGTAAGCGCCATTCGGTAGAAAATTTCTACCGTGTTTTTTGGATGTGCTTCAAAAATTGAATTACCCGCTAGGGCACGTGGTAGCCAAGTGGTAGTTTATAAATCTGATAAAATAAATGAAAAAGGAAAGTTAATTTGAGCTGAGTGTGCTAGGCAGTCTTAGATGTGGTAGACTGAGCTTAATGTGGGTAAGATGAGTTGGTGTGTGACAATCATTGCTGGACAGGGTTGTGGATGTGCAAATGCATGTCCAATCCCTCTTTTTCACCCACTTGTGTAGCCAGATACAAAACACTTACCTTCCCTGTACCCAAATTCAGATGCCATGCTCCTTATCTTTATATTCATCTTGAGCATTACAGCATACAGAGTTTTCTAGAAATAAACAGACACTGTGCCAGTAACTATGACACATACAGTAAGGAATTAACTTTGCAGAGAGACAATTTTCTTAGGTTGGTGACTATATGTCACTCATGTTCCCTACAGACATATTCAGATGTAGATGTGTAATGTCATTTCCATATTATTCCAATGCATTTTGATCTGAAATACAATTCCCACTGAGCTTCTTTGCTGTTCCAGTAATCTTGGTTTACATAAAGAAAGATCATAGAACTGGGAATATATTTTAGTATTTAGAGATTATCATTATTTCTGTACTGTTGTTGGAGAAGTACAGAAATGTGCAGAAAACAAAAGCACTAATATGTATTTTGCATATAGGAAGGATTGGAATATGTGCACATTGGTTTCTGTGATTAGTAGTAGTTGTGCTATTAATAGGCCTATTAGGTCCATTAACACACAATATTAGTCAACTAATACAGGGTTTGGTCAGTAACATTAATCAGCGTTACCATATCTCTGATAGGCAAAATTCAGGTACAACACTGAGAATAATTAGCTGTGTTGTATGCAAATGCATGCCCAGCAGTTCATTATTATATAAAAGAGGTAATATGGCTTGCACATTATTACTGATGGATGGGAAGATCTGAACATATACACATTGATTGCCATGATTGTGCCACCCCCCAAATTGTTCTGCCCTAGGTAGATGCCTAGTCTGCCTAGTGGTCAGGCTGATCCTGACTATGCTTATTAGAATTCATCAATAGACCAAAGACCTATCCCAAAACTTAGAAGGATCTGGACACCTACACAAATTTGAGAGGCAACCAACAACTGGCTTAAGCGTGACTGCTCTTGTTCTGACCTACATCACCTGACTTCTAATCATCAGAAGAGAGAAGGCCTCAGAAGGGGGAGGTTTTTGGGCATAGAGTGCCCTTTCCTTCAAAAGTACCCAGTGAGACCAAACTATGTCCCAAGACCTGCAAGGCTTGAGAGAAAGTGAGGACTGAGCCCTCAGGACTAAACCCAGGTTCTGAACAGTGGCTGTGCATGCATGACTTCCCAGGGGAGAGCATTCCATCCAGAAGAGGAACAAGAGAGCTCCTGTGCTTGTGTCCTACAACCAGTCACTACCATCTGAGAGCTGTGAATTTATCTATACCGTAAACTCTGGTTAAAAACACGAAAAACTGAAAAATAGATCCTTCAAAGAGTCATGTTCCCCCAAAACTGAACTCACAGAGGCTTCAAACTCTACTACTAATTATTTCTATAGTGCTACTAGACATACACAGTGCTGTACACATTGTATACAGGTGCTTTCTCTGTCCCTATGGGGCTCACAATCTAAGTTTTTTTGTACTTGGGGCAATGGAGGGTTAAGTAACTTGCCCAAGGTCACAATTTGCTGCGGTGGGAATTGAACGCAGGTTGCCAGGATCAATACATGCTGCACTAACCATTAGGCTACTGCTCCACAGTGGTAGGGGAGGAGGAGGAGGAAGAGGGACACCACAGGGGAGGGAGGTAAGGGGTATATTGGACACAATGGGAGGAGGAGGGGACAAATACTAGAATATAAGCCCTTGGTTTAAAATTTTTCCCTTAAAAAGGAGGGGGAGTAAATGTTACATTTGAGTATATGCAGTAGGTGCATTCAACTCTGAGGGGTCCTTCTACTAAGGGCACTAACGGATTTAGTGTGTGCTAACTAATTAGTGTGCATTAGGTACCATGCAGCCCATAGGTATACAATTGATTGCGTGGCATTTAGTGTGCACTAAATGTTAGCGTGCCCTAAATCCATTAGTGCACCTTATTAAAAACAACCCTGGATGTAAGAATACTAATGGGCTCATTTTCGAACGAGAAGGACGCCCATCTTTCTACATAAATCGGAAGATGAGCGTCCTTCTCACAGGGTCATCCAAATCGGTATAATCGAAAGCCGATTTTGGACGTCCCCAACTGCTTTCCATCGCAGGGACGGCCAAATTTCAAGGGGGTATGCCAGAGGCACAGCGAAGGCGGGACTTGGGCGTGCCTAAGACTAGGACATCCTCGACCCATAATCGAAGAAAACAAGGACGTCCCTGATGAACACTTAGACGATTTTACCTGGTCGTGTTTTTCTTACGACCAAGGCACAAAAAGGTGCCCGAACTGACCAGATGACCACCGGAGAGAATCGGGGATGACCTCCTGTTACTCCCCCAGTGGTCACTAACACCCTCCCACCCTAAAAAAACATCTTTAAAAATATTGATTGGCAGTCTCTATGCCAGCCTCAAATGTCATATTCAGCTTCATCACAGCAGTATGCAGGTCCCTGGAACAGTTTTAGTGGGTGCAGTGACCTTCAGGCAGGTGGATCCAGGTCCATACCCCCCCCCCCACCTGTTACGTTTGTGGAGAAAACAGCGAGCCCTCCAAAACCCACCACAAACCCACTGTACCCACATCTAGGTGCCCCTTTCACCCATAAGGGCTATTGTAGTGGTGTACAGTTGTGGGTAGTGGGTTTTGGGGAGGGGTTGGGGGCTCAGCACACAAGGTAAGGGAGCTATGTACCTGGGAGCAATTTATTAAGTCCTCTGCAGTGCCCCCTAGGGTGCCCAGTTGGTGTCCTGGCATGTCAGGGGTCCAGTGCACTAGAAATGCTGGCTCCTCCCATGACCAAATGGCTTGCATTTGGTCGTTTCTGAGATGGACGTCCTTGGTTTTGATTATCGCCCATAATCAGACACGACCAAGTCTAGGGACGACCATCTCTAAGGATGACCAAATTTCAGGATTTGGGCGTCCCCGACCGTAATACCGAAACGAAAGATGGATGTCCATCTTGTTTTGAAAATACGGGTTTCCCCGCCCCTGGATGGGGACGTTTTGCGAGGACCTCCAAATCAAAACGAGGATGTCCCTTTCGATCATGCCCCTCCACATCTAACAGTTACATGGATTTTTCATTAGCTGCATTTGTACATTATCCACCAGATTCTATATAGAGCAGCCTAAGTTGCACATGCAAATCCAGTCGTATTCTGGATTTGCACGCACAACTTAATTACTTAACAAGCCAATCAGTGCTGATAATTGCCACTTACCAAGCAATTATTGACACTAATTGGCATTAATTAGAATTTATACACAAAACAGTCTAAGCGTATTCTGTAACATGATGCGTGTAAATTCTAAGTCGCATAGTTGAAAAGGGGGCATGGCCATGGGCATGGAATGGGCGGCTCATGGGAGTTTCTAAAATCTATGAGTGTTGTTATAGAATACACTGGTCCGCCCATAATTTAGGTGTTGGCATTTACACCAAGTTTTTCTTGGCATAAATTCCCATGGCTAAATTTAGTTGTGCGGACGGATGCCCAGCGTATTCTATATATAAATCATGTGGAAATTTAGGCATCTTCTATACAGTATGCCTAAATTTAGGGGATGGACCGGCGGTGGTGGGGAGTTTGGACCGGCAGTCGCGGCGTTAATGTGCATCAGCGCGATGGTGGCTGTGGCGGGGCCGCATTGAGCAGCCGAGAGGTGGCGGCAGGAGCGTTGGGGAAGTCTGGAATCAGTGGAACAGTACTTGTCTAGTTCAGATCTTATCAGACAGGCAACAGTCCATAGTATTCGGCAGCACCTTATTACCACCATGGGCACTGACCTGTGGGGTATCACAAGGATTGATAATATTACCTATTCTGTTCAATATCTACCTCAAGCCACTAGCCAAGCTGATTTGTTCAATGGTTCTACATTTATGCAGATGATGTGTATTGAACCTGACATACCTACAGCCCTGAATCAACTGACTACCTGTCTAACATTAATTCAAGAATGGGCTAAAAACAACAAACTTTGCCTGAACCCAAGTACAACTGAGCTTCTGTGGGTCCCTAACACAAGTGGGCACATACCTGAAATCAAAATCTCTATTGGGAAATGTGAACTTCCTCTCAAATCACAAGTCAAGAACCTTGGAATACAGTTAGATTCAACACTTACTCTGATCTCCCAAATCCAAGCAACCTTCAAAAGCAGTTTCTGTCACTTGCAATAATTAAGCTGCCTGTCACCTTACATTGAGAAGGCAAGCCTGGTCTCTGTTGTGCATACTATGATAACATCAAGACTGGATTACTATAATGCACTCTACACTGGTCCGTCCAGAAAGGGTCTGCACCAACTCCAATTGATTCAGAATGCTGCAGCTAGACTAGTAGAAGGTTGTAAGTGATGTGAGCACATCGTACCTTTTGCAAAAACTTCACTGGCTACCAGTACAACACAGGGTCAAATTTAAAACTCTATGTTTGACCTTCAAGGCCCTTAAGGGAAATGGCCCGAGTACTTGAAGAAAAGGATCTCCCTCTACATACCTCCAAGGTCACAAATGTCCTCCCAAGGGGTATCCCTAACCACACTCTCTCCAAAGGACATCACACGATGTGATACCCGCAAGCAAGCCTTCTCCGGAGTAGCCACCACACTCTGGAATGCACTCCCAAAAAGGCTTCGCTTAACACAAGACTATCTATATTTCAGGAAACAGTTGAAGGCTTGGCTCTTCAACCAGGCCTTTAATGGAAGAAGTAAATGACACTGGCTGCACATACTATAGCAGGACATGTTTACCCACTCCTACCCTAGCTAAGATAATAGTCAAGCACCATCTGTAACTTTCTTTAAATTAATCCCCTTATTTTCTTACTCTTGTTACTCTTACCTATCTATATGTTCCATCTTTGCTTATACTCTAGGCTGTCTATGAAAATGTTTTATTACATATTATGTTGGCATTGTAATGTAGTGCACTATGCCATACTTTGTATTGTTTTTTGAATATTTTTACTGCTGTAATTGTCTATTCTTATGTTTGACTTATTCTTGCTGTGCACCGCCTTGAGTAATTCCTTCAAAAAGATGGTAAATGAATCTTAATAAATAAATAAATGCTAATATTCAGCATGAGATAGCCGGCAATCTTGGCTGAATATTACCGCTTAGCGGCTAACCTGGTCACCAGCTATGTCATGTGACATAGCCGGTTAGCTCCAATATTCATTGGCTGACCGGCTAAATTTAGCAGCCAGATAGACCTGTGTAAATAGTGAGTCTATCTTTGGCTGCTAGAACTTAGCTGGTCAGCTGATGAATATCAGTTTAACCGGCTATGTTTTTAGCGGCCCAAAAACCCCGGAAATTTAATGCCAGTCACTGGATACAGCCCCAGCATTGAATTTCCAGGTTTGTCACCGACCGTAGATGTTAGCCAGGCTCCCTCCCACAAGCTGAACATTGGGCCTCTAAAAATTACAAACACAATATTCAAAAAAAAAAACTGAAATCTTAAATTTATGCACCTAAACTAGGCTCTTAAAGTAATCTTGACTTAGGAGTTTAAAAGTTATGCTTATTAATTTAAGCCTGCCATTCATTTGCCTACATTTATGAGTCTAATTTAAGACCTAGTGCTGAAAATCAGTGCTAAGGTCCATTCTTGACCCCGCCTTAAATCCAACCCTGTGGCAACTCACTTTTTTTTCTCCCAAATTAAATTTTGAGTGTAAATTTAAGCACTCGGCCCTAAAGAAGCCAATATAGGATCATAACTCCCAAAATTGAGCATAAATCCTTTAATTATTAGGCCCTACATGTGTTAGAAGTGCAACAGATTGGTGCAGTTGGCCATGTGGCAACACTCCTTTCTACTCTCCCCTCCCCCTCTCTTCTCCACATATGGAGTAATTGTTCAGACTAGTAACAAGTAAGAAACTAGTGTCCCAGATTCACTCAGCAAAATTCTGGTAACATTACTAGAGTTTCTTGATCTATGTAAGCATTTATATGTGCCAGATTACTCAAATTAACGGTGGGACTATATTTTGTATCTACTCTTTCCTCTCAGGCTCTTCGTTGTGGTCTGTCTTTCTTTTTTTTTTTTTTTGCCATAATATTTTATTTCTTAGAGGCTTTTTCCTGGCCAGTTTCAAGCTGTATGAAAGACACAGGAATACAGTTGGTGTGGCCTGCAGATAATAAGATGCAGATTTGCGTTCCAGGTTGGTAAAAAAAAAGAAAAAGGAGCTGGCAGGTTGCCAGGTAGCTGTATCCAGGGGCGTATCTGCATGGGGCCACAGGGGCCTGGGCCCCCACAGATTTTGCCCTGGACCCCCCTACCGCCATTAACCCTCCCCCGCCTACCGCCAACCCTTTCCCCGCCTACCGCTGTCACCTCCCCCGAGGTCCGCTCCTGCCGTTTTTTTAAACTATTACTTCAGCTGGCGGGGGACCCCAACCCCCGCCAGCCCAGCCGAGGTCTTCTTTAACTTCATCTTCATCCTCATGCTGTTAAAGCTGCATGCTGCATCCTTCCAGTTGGACGGAGTTTGACGTCGCAGCACGTTGTACAGACGTCAACGTGCTGCGACGTCAAACTCCGTCCAACTGGAAGGATGCATCATGCAGCTTTAACAGCATGAGGATGAAGATGAAGTTAAAGAAGACCTCAGCTGGGCTTCAGCTGAAGTAATAGTTTAAAAAAACGGCAGGAGCGGACCTCGGAGTAGGTGACGGCGGTAGGCGGGGAAAGAGTTGGCGGTAGGCGGGGGAGGGTTAATGGCGGTAGGGGGGAGGGTTGACAACGGCGGCGGGGGGGGCGGCGGTAGGGGGGGTTATAATGTGCCCCCTCACTCTAGCCCCTGCCCCCCCTACCGCCGAATCTCAGATACGCCCCTGGCTGTATCTGATCCTTTTCGCATAAATTGGCTTATGTGACTTGGAAGTCTTCCTTTGGATCCAACATAGAATATATATTTGGCCTCATTTTGATTCATGTTAATGTTTCCTCTCTTTATTATCACTTTTTAAGACAGGCTGCTTTCTTCCTGATGATGCATCTAGAATAGAGGCAAGAGGGATGGAACTGACTATACCTCAGGGGCCATGCTACCCAATCAAATTTGAGCTTGCCATTAGGGAACCCTTTAATAGTCTGTGTGCATTGAGAGAGAAGGTTTTGTGAGATCTGAGGTGTTTTGCCCACAGACCTTACTTTAATTGTGCATCAGTTTCTATGGTATCCTTCAGTCCTACTGATCTGAGAGGTCCACAGCACGAAGATCTATCTCCTCAGAGCGCAAAATAGAGAGCAAGACACAGGAGGTTGATATGGAGGATTTTGCTTGCATTAGCTGCAAAATATCAGCTGAGGTTACTAGCTTGCACTGTGTTTGAAATGCTTGCTTGAAATGACACAGGAAATGTTAATGACATTTCAAGTTGTTTTTAACTCAACGTGACAGGAAAATCCTGAAAGTTTATTTTTCCTTTGTCATCAATAGTGCACCCTGTTTTCAATTAGGGGCCCTTCTACTGAAACTTAGCATGTTCTAACAGAATTAGCACACACTAAAAATGATAAGAAGCCCATTTTATACCTATGGGCTTCTTAGCATTTAGCATGTGCTAAGCTTCAGTAAAAGAGCACTATAGTGCACCCAACTGCTTAATAAAGTTTATCATTTATTATTTGGTATACTGCTTACTTTGTGAATAAACTGAAGCGGTTTACAGTAAAACAAACAGAGTTAAAAGCAGGAAAGGAACTCCAGTTAATGACAGGAAAGGGTAAACATCATTCATTTAAAATAGATGTACAATCTAAGTTAAAAGAATCCATAACAATAGTCATTTCACCAAGGAGAAATATGCACCCAACATCATTACAGTATCTATTTATATTTTGCTCACACCTTTTTCAGTAGTAGCTCAAGGTGAGTTACATTCAGGTACTCTGGATATTTCGTTGTCCCAGGAGGGCTCACAATCTAAGTTTGTACCTGAGGCAATGGAGGGTTAAGTGACTTGGCCAAGATCACAAGGAGCAGCAGTGGGATTTGAACTGGCCACCTCTGGACTGCAAGACTGGTGCTCTAATCACTAGGCCACTCCTCCACTACTAACCTAGCTAACCTATACGAACAACTCCCCTGCCACAGGACATAACAACATAGTAAGTGACGGCAGATAAAGACCTGAATGGTTCATCCAGTCTGCCCAACAGTATCATGCTGGGACAACGCACCTTCATGTCTCAAAAGCTGATTGGAAAAGATATGTCTTCAGGGAACCCTGAAATGGTAAATGAGAAGATTAAACAGAGATGTTGTGGCAGAGTTTCAAAGCGAGGGTGTGAGATAAAAGGCCTTGTAGATTGCCATCTAGTTTTAGTGGGATGGGGATGACTAGTCTATTGCCATTCAATGAATGGAGCGTATGAACAAGGGCATATGGAATTGTTAGAGATGCAAGATAAGCAGGAATATTGTTACAAAGGACCTTATGAGTCAAGGCAAGAATTTTGAATTTAACTCTAGACTCTATTGGTAGCCAATGAAGGCATTTGAGAAGTGATATAGAATAATCATAGCACTTGAGAAGTGATATAGCATGATCATAGCACCACACTTAACAGATTATACGTGCCACAGTGTTTTGCAAAGTTTGAGAACATTTAAGATTGTGTTTTGTTATTCCCACATATATGACATTGTAATAGTCATACCTCGAGTGGATATAGGTGAAGAATAGGGAACAGATAGACTGAAAGTTGATCATATTATGAATCAATCTCAGATCAATCTCAGTCTGCACAGGAAAAAGAAGCCAGTTTTTAGCACCCGGGCAGTAGGCATGCAGCACGTGCACACTGCTGTTTACTGCCGGGTAAGCGCCATGTGGTACAAAATAGAAAATATTTTCTACTGCATGTTTTTGGCACATGCCAAATTCAGAATTACTGCCTGGGGCATGCATTAGCCAGACGGTAATGCCGATTTGGTGCATGTTGGACGCACATAGGCCCTTACACGGCTTTGTAAAATGGTCCCTCAATGCAGGGGCATAGGTAGACAGCAGATTTTGGGTGGGCCTAGGCAAGAAGTGGGTGGGCACCAAGTGTTCTCCCCCACCCCCTACCAAAAAAATATCTCAGCTGGTGGAAAAATGCTTCGCTCTACCTTGGCAATCTGCAGCAGGCATGTGCTGAAAACTGAGCATTTGCAGGTACTAGTATTGTGGAGAGCAGCATTTTTGTTACCATCAGGGGGAAGTCTTCAGCTGGCAGAGCTTGGGATCCCCACTAGCTACCGCTAAACACGTACTACTGTTAGGTGGACCTGAGCCCTAAGTGGGTGGGCCCTGGCCTACCCAGGCCCACCTGTGGCCACGCCACTGCCTCAATGAGCTGAGTCAATTCTGTGACTACAATTTGCATATCATTGCTGCTTGCCACTCTAACTAAAGTCATCAAATTGGTCCATTCTTCCTTGATCAGACCTGTCAATGCCATTCACAGTGTTGCTTGTGATACTTCTTGACTGAACTGTCTAAAAGCGTACTTGTTGTGGCAGTACAGCTGCTTGGAATAGGAGTTCCTGACCTAACACATCTGCTGTTAGAACATAAGCCTCCCACGGTTATGATAGTGAGAAAAAAATTGCCCTCTTATTCTGCAGTAGCTCAGTTAGCAGTCACCTAAAGGGAGATGTTGTAAGGAAACTCATACCCCTGGCAGAAGACACAGCTCAGTGACTCTAATTATCCTCCTGCCACTCAATGACACCCACGTATGTGATTGTTTTACAAGAACAACTCTCTGCGTCTTACCAACATTACTTAAAACTTCTTACTGAAGAAAAAATGTGACATTCTTAAACTCATAAATTTCCCAAGTTGGCAGTTACAGCTAAGATGCATCGGTTTCTTTGTTTTATCAATTTACCTTTTTTCATGCTCGCTAGTCATCCAGACAGGCAGAGCTGCTTAATAAAAGTCATCTTGTAAAAATCATAATTGCACTTTTCAGATCTATGGCCAATTTTTTTTTTCAAAGGGTGAAGGTAGGTTTGGGCTGTAAGGAAAGCCATTAATTTCATCTTTTCTATCTAGCTGGCTCTCTGGAAGGAGGGGGCATCTGCAAACTTCAGGGAGGGGGGGTAAAAAAAAAGTCAGGATCTGTGTGAAAAAGCTAAATATCCACCTGAGCAAATTGATATATCTTCTGTCTGACATCAGAAAAAGACTGCTAAGGACTTAATGTATCTAGCAATTCATGTGTGGCTAATAGTACTAGATAAATGATAAGCAGTGTGGTCAGAATTTTGGCGAGAAAAAGACTTGCGATTTTACCATAACCAAAAGATGAGGCCATTGATGACTCACTAATTGCGGCTGAGCAAGAAAACCTGGTCATAAAAGCCAAGGAATTTGGTAAAAAAAAAAAAATACTGCACCTGAATGAATACCACTTTGACAGCTTTTGGGCTTGCAAGTGGAATATAAGAAATTAAGGGGTCCTTTACTAAGCCACAGTAAAAAGTGGCCTACGATAGTGTAGGCACATGTTTTGGGAGTGGACAGGGACAGTTTTTACCGCGTCTGCAAAAAAGGGCTTTCCTTAATGGGACGGGAAAAGGGCATGCGGTAAAACTGAAACCAATGTGCGCCCAAAACCAGCCTGAGCCCTTAATGCCACCTTAATGGTAAAGGCTCATGTGCTACATGTGCGGTGACTGGTCGGCGCACGCCAACTGCTGATTACTGCTGGAAATGCTGCGTGTGGGAGGAAATAAATAAATAAATCATCCAGGCGTTATGGGCATGCAGCAAATCTAAAATTACCACCAGGGGGTGCAGCAGCCAGGCAGTAGTCTCATTTTGGTGTGCACTTCAGGCGTGTAGAGCCTAACGCGCCTTTGTAAAAGGGCCCCTAAATAAAATAAATAAATATGGGGGAGGGGTTGCTCAAGCACCCTTAGAGGTAGTACCTATACCTGGAGTCCATTTTTGTTTCCTGTCAATCTGACTATCATGCTTATTTTCGAAAGAGAAAGACGCCCATCTTTCGACACAAATCGAGAGATGGGCGTCCTTCTCGCAAGGTCGCCCAAATCGGCATAATCGAAAGCCGATTTTTTTGCCTCCTCAACTGCTTTCTGTTGCGGAGACGACCAAAGTTCATGGGGGTGTGCTGGCAGGATAGGGAAGGCGGGACTGGGGCTTGATTAGGAGATTGTCGTCCTCGGCCGATAATAGAAAAAAGAAGGGCGTCCCTGACAAGCACTTGGCCAACTTTACTTGGGCCATTTTTTTTCACGACCATGCCTCAAAAAGTTGCCCCAACTGACCAGATGACCACCAGAGGGAATCAGGGATGACCTCCCCTTACTCCCCCAATGGTCACTAACCCCCTCCCACCATAAAAAGCAAGTTTAAAAATACTTTTTTGCCAGTCTCTATGCCAGCCTCAAATGCTATACTCAGGTCCATCGCAGCAGTATACAGGTCCCTGGAGCAGTTGTAGTGGGTGCATTGTACTTCAGGCAGGCGGACCTGGGGGGGGGGGGTTGGGGGTCTCAGCACCCAAGGTAAGGGAGTTATGCACCTGGGAGCAATTTCTGAAGTCCATTGCAGTGCCCCCTAGGGTGCCCAGTTGGTGTCCTGGCATATGAGGAGGACCAGTGCACTACAAATGCTGGCTCCTCCCATGACCAAAGAGCTTGGATTTGGACGTTTTTGAGATAAACGTCTTTGGTTTTCATTATCGCCGAAAACCGAGGACGACCATCTCTAAGGTCGACCTAAATGTCAGGATTTGGGCATCCCCAACCGTATTATCAAAACGAAAGATGGACGTCCATCTTGTTTCGATAATACGCGTTGCCCCGCCCCTTCGCCGGAAATTCCTTAGAGATGGACGCCCTTAGAGATGGTAACCCCGTTCGATTATGCCCCTCCACGGGACCTTTTTACTGCGCAGCACTAAAAAGTGGCCAGTATCATCCCCTGCGTGGGTGTTTCCTACATATTGAGGCCACTTTTAGTGCGTTGGTAAAATGGCCCCATTTTTCATTATTCCTATTAATGGCCATATGCTAATTTCCCCATTAGTAGGCGGCCATGACCACATGAGCACTTACTGACACCTATTTTATAGGCGGTAAGGGCTCACATGCTAACCTCACATTAACCAGTTGGTGTGTGGCAATACAGTCACTCTAACCAATTAGTGTAGAACAGGCCTACTCTCCACGCCCCAGACACACTCCCAGCGCTAAAAAATACATTCTATTTTTTAGCGCATGGGAAGCGCACTCCAACCTTAAAACTACTCTGGGATGCCTGAGCATACCCATGGTCGTGGTTTTTAACCTGTGGTAAGCACGCTTTAGTGCTTCCTGCAACTTAGTAAAAGAGACCCTATGATTGCTGTGGATTAAAAAAAAATTACTTTTAGTACATTCAAGAGGTACCTTTCTTCTAAATAGGATCCCTAGCCACACATGTTTCAATTCTACGTTTTAATAATGTAAATGACATGCATATAGCCACCTCTAAGAGAGCAAACGTCTAGCTACAAGTTGTGATGCCCAAGAGATATAACATTTTCGTAAGAGTATGAGGAAGAAGCCATAACATTCCTATAAACACCCATGTAGAGGGTGCACCATGGGTAGGCACCTATTTGTTTATAAAATACTAGCATAAATCAACTAGGGGGTCTTTTATTACGCCATGATAGCGTTTTTAGCTTGTGGTAGAAATCAGCTAAAAATGCTATCACGGCTTAGTACCAAAAAACCCTAATGCACACCACACTGCAGAGACGGGCATTTTCACCAGCCCTAGAGCAATGCAAATGCCTCTGCCTATATTTTGCAAGTTTATCCACTGGGGGCAACACAGTTCTATAAAGTGGCACCTAGAGGTAGATGCCAGTCACATCTGTCAAAGGTGCCATCAAATGGATAGGTGCCTATGCTGCTTATTTTCGAAAGGAGAAAAGCACCCATGTTCGGGAGATGGGCGTCCGTTTCCCGTGGGCAGCCAAATCGGTATAATCAAAAGCCGATTTTGGTCGTCTTCAACTGCACTCCATCGCGGGAATGAATAAAGTTGACGGGGGGTGTTGGAGGCGTGATGAAGGCGGGACTGGGGCGTGGTTATCGGCCGAGCAGAGATGGGCACGTTCAGCCGATAATGGAAAAAAGAAAGGCGTTTTTAGCGAGAATTTAGGACACTTTTTTGGGCCCTTTTTTCTCACGAACAGGTCCCAAAAAAGTGCCCTAAATGACCAGATGACCACCGGAGGGAATCGGGAATCACCTCTGATCTGCAGTTAACTGTGAGTAAATGCGGTTATTGAAATAAAGGACGTTTTCAGCGAGATTAGTCTTACGGTGTGAACTGCTGTGCCAAGGTTATATAGCAGCAACAAGTCCTGTCCCTGGAGCAGTTTTAGTGGGTAATGCAGTGCACTTCAGGCAGGCGGACCCAGGCCCATGCCCCCCTACCTGTACCACTTGTGGTGGTAAATGGGAGCCCTCTAACCCCCCCCCCAAAAAAAACCACTGTACCCACATGTAGGTGCCCCCCTTCACCATTAAGTGCTATGGTAATGGTGTTGAGTTGTGGGGAGTGGGGTTTTTTTTTGGGGGGGGGGGATTTGGGGGTCTCAGCACCCAAGGTAAAGGAGCTATGCACCTGGGAGGTAATTTAATGTTTTTTCCTATTTTTTAAAAGTGCTCCCTAGGGTGCCCGGTTGGTGTCCTGGCATGTGAGGGGGACCAGTGCACTACGAATCCTGGCCCCTCTCACGACAAAGCCTTGGATTTGGTCGTTTTTGAGCTGGGATGCTTCGGTTTCGATTATCGCTGAAAAACGAAAACGCCCAGCTCAAACAAACGCCCACATCTCAAAAACGCCCACATCCAATGCATTTGCCTGGCACAAACCGTATTTTTGAGACTAAAAATAAACGTCCATCTTTTTCGAAAATACAATTCGGCCCACCCCTTCACGACCCATTCTCGGAGATGGACGTTCTTACACATGGGCGTTTGCATTCGATTATGCCCCTCCACGTGCACTTGGCACTATTCTATGGTAGTGCCTAAGTGCAAGGGGGACACACACATGGGTGAAGGAGTGGCCTAGTGGTTAGGGTGGTGGACTTTGGTCCTGAGGACCTGAGTTCAATTCCCACCTCCGGCACAGGCAGCTCCTTGTGACTTTGGGCAAGTCACTTAACCCTCCATTGCCCCATGTTAGCTGTGTTGAGCCTGCCATGAGTGGGAAAGCACGGGGTACAAATGTAACTAAAATAAAAAGCATGGGCAGGCCTTGGGCATGTCTCCCAGTTAGGCGTGTATTTTATAGAATGCCATAAACTACGCATATCACTTGGCATATCTAGGTGTGCCAACTTATGCCTGCCATTGACTTGGAATAAGAGGGCACACGTACACACTGGGTCTGCCACTGCCAAACGTATGCTAGTATTCTATAGCAGAATATTGGTGCAAGGATGCCATTATAGAATTGGCGTTAAGCACACGGCATTGGAGCACCAAGACTGAGGCACCAATTTATAGAATTGCTCTTACAATGTAGCATTTTATAACCTATCAGGCTTATTTTCGAAAGAGAAGGACGCCCATCTTTCAACACAAATCAGAAGATGGGCATCCTTCTCACAGGGTCGCCCAAATTGGCATAATCGAAAGCCGATTTAGGGAGTCCCCAACTGCTTTCCGTCACAGGGACGACCAAAATTCACGGGAGCGTGTTGGAGGTGTAGCCAAGGTGGGACTTGGGCGTGCCTAACACATGGACATCCTTGACCCATAATGGAAAAAAAAAGGGCATCCCTGACGAGCACTTGGACGACTTTACCTGGTCCTGTTTTTCTTACGACCAAGCCACAAAAGGTTGCCTGAACTGACCAGATGACCACCAGAGGGAATAGGGGATGACCTCCCTTTACTCCCCCAGTGGTCATTAACCCTCTCCAACACTGAAAAAATATCTTTCAAAATATTTTGTACCAGCCTCTATGCCAGCCTCAAATGTCATACTCATGTCCATCACAGCACTATGCGGGTCCCTGGAGCAGTTTTAGTGGGTGCAGTGCACTTCAGGCAGGCAGACCCAAGCCCATCCCCCCTACCTGTTACACATGTGGTGGTAAATATGAGCCCTCCAAAACCCACCACAAACCCACTGTACCCACATCTAGGTGCCCCCTTCACCCGTAAGGGCTATGGTAGTGGTGTACAGTAGTGGGTAGTGTGTTTGGGGGGGTTTGGGGGGGCTCAGCACACACGGTAAGGGAGCTATGTACCTGGGAGCAATTTGTGAAGTCCACTGAAGTGCCCCCTAGGGTGCCCAGTTGGTGTCCTGGCATGTCAGGGGGTCCAGTGCACTACGAATGCTGGCTCCTCCCATGACCAAATCCAAGCGATAGAGGGGAATATCAGTATGTAAAGTTTTGTAAATTAGCATGAGAATTTTGATGCAGATTCTAAATGCGATTGGAAGTTACTGAAGCTGTTTAAGGTCTGAGGTAATATGTTCTTTAATTAATAATCATGGGGCAGCATTTTGTAGAAGCTATAGATTTTGAATAGCAGATTGGCTCAAGGAAAAATAGAGTGAGTCAATACTGTTCAAAATTAGAGCAAAGACTATGTTTTAAATCATTGGGAAGGAAGAATGTTTTACTGAGCAAATATGATGGAGTGAAATAAGTAGATTTAATAGTTGTTGCAATTTAGCAGTCAAAAGTCAAGAAAGTCAAATTTGCAACCAAGAATTGTGAGGGAGTGGAAAGGGGGAACTGGAGTCATATTGGAACAAGGTTGAGATGAGGGAAGAGGAGGATGACATGAAATCCACATTGCTTCTGATTCAGGTGGATTTTATTTCATTTCCTCTTGCAAACTGTGCCAACACCAATGGCGTAGCCAGGGGGGGGGGTGCCAGGGGAGCGGTGCTGGCACCTATTTTTTTTCAATGTTTTGCATTGAAATGTGCTCTGGTACCGGCGGAAGTCCGCTCTTGCGCCGCTCTCGCTCCCCCTGCGCAGGGCTGGCCAACACAGTAAGCGGGGTAAGCACCACAGGGGGGCGCCGACCTCTGGAGGGCGCTGCTACGGTGCTTACCCTCGCCGCTTACCTCAGCTCTGCGCCGCCCTGGGGGCTTTAAATCTTTTACCTCCAACGGTCGCAGCACCTGAGTAGCTTCAGTGAAAGCGCTGCCGATGTCTCCAGCCTTCCCTTCACGCTCGTTCGTTTCCTCAGTGTCCTGCCCTCGCAAGGAAATGATGTCAGAGGAAGGCGGGACACTGATGGAACGAACGAGCGAGCGCGAAGGGAAGGCTGGAGACATCAGCAGCGCTTTCACTGACGCTGCTCAGATTTAAAGCCCCCAGGGTGGCGCGGAGCTGAGGTAAGGGAAGGGCAGAGAGGGACATGGAAGGACATGGATGGGAGGGCAGGGCCCAGGGAGAGGAGAAATTGCTGGAAATGGAGGGGAGGAGAGAGAGAATTGCTGGATATGGATGGAGGGGGGAAGGGCAGAGAGGGACATGGACGGACATGGATGGGAGGGCAGGGCCCAGGGAGAGGAGAAATTGCTGGAAATGGAGGGGAGGGGAGAGAGGAGAATTGTTGGACATGGATGAAGGGGAGGGAAGGGAAGACAGAGGAAGGAGATGCACATGGATGGAGGGGAAGGGAGAGAGAAGAAATGCTGGGCATGGATGGAGGGGAGGGAAGAGAGAGGAAGGAGATGAGATGAGGGAAAAAGAAGCGAAGAGAAAAACTGCACATGGATGGAGAAAATAGGCAGCAACTGGATCCACTGGACAGTCAAGTCTGCGGAGGACCCAGCTTTTACTTATGGATATAGAGCAAGAAATGAAGAAGAAAGGAGGAAAGTAAAGAAATAAATGGAAAGGAAGCCCTGGAAACGGAGTTAAGGGGACAGATAGCAGCAGAATCAGATACTGGGCCAGCATGATCAGAAAAAGAAAGTCACCAGACAACAAAGGTAGAAAAAAATCATTTTATTTTCATTTTAGTGTTTGGAATACGTCCACTTTGAGAATTTACATCTGCTATCTTATTTTGCAATGTATAGCAATTTGTTTCTAAGAATATTGCTGACAATTCCTGTCAGTGTGGCAAGTGGTGAGCGATCATTTTCACAGTTAAAAATCATAAAAAATTATTTGCGATCAAGTATTTCGCAAGAAAGGCTTGTAAGCCTTGCCATGATTGCTATTGAGAATGATATATGTGCCCAGTTAGATATCAAAGATTTAATTACTAATTTCGTGAACATGAAAGCATGAAAAGCTAAGTGGTTGTAAACCCTCTATTTGTTGAGCAATCCCACAAAGATGCACTCCATCTTTCAGCTCCTATTTCCTTTGCATCTTGTGCCACATGGGGGGGGGGGAAGGGCGCCAACTGATAGTTTGCAGGGGGGCACCAGAGACCCTAGGCACGGCCCTGCCCCTGCGCCATCAACCTGGCTCCGCTTCTGACCAACACATATCACAGGAACCCACAGTCACTCACATGGGTAAAACATTTCATATATGGGGATCCTACACATGCTCTTTTTCAAATGTAGTGTATATTATTCAATGCAAAAAATGTGAAAAAGGATGCTATGTTGGAGAGTCAGGCCAAGTGCTTAAGATGAGATTGATTCTACACAGACACCACATCAGTAGCTATAGTGCTAACCAGGGTGACAACTCTGTAGGACAGCATTTTGTCAGAACATAGCACTGCACTAATGACTTTATATGAGAATATTAAAAGGAAATTTCAAAACCATCCAGACAGGACTTAACAAAGATCTGGGTTTCCTATCACATTAAAAAAACAGAAAATTATACTGTTTTGTCACCCTCATATCAGCTATCCATTTCTCCCTGTTTCTCACCCCATCCCTACCTTCCCCATGAGACTGTCATTGGAATGCGTTTATGTTTCACAGATATATTCTGATATATGTCATCATTTGCTCATTTCTAAATTTCTGATCTGAAGGATTACCTTTGAAAGCTCATTGAATGTATTGTATTTTCTTTTCTTTATTTCTATTTATTATCTTTAAAAGTGGACTAACATGGCTATCCTACCACTTGACCCATTTCCTCTTATGAAAGCCAAGAGACAACAGTGTCTAAACATGTATTTAAGTGGGTAAGATCTGGGTTGATTTGATCCATATAAAAAATGATTTGAATATCATCAGCAAACATGTAAATGCTAAGACCCAGACTCTAAATAACCATCGCTACAGGAAAAAAGAAAATATTTTTAAAGAGTAGAGGGAAGGGCGGTTCCTTGCAGAGCTCTAAGAAGAAGATGGATCAAAGAAGATGAAATGGGTAGTTTAAGTATGTTCAGTTATGAAGATAAGATGAAATCGAGATGAAATATTACTGAGATTTTGTTTACAGGGCTTAAATTGATTGTGGCAAAGCTCACTTAAATTTAAAAAAGAAAACGGATCTCTTATCAACATTCCTCTTCTTGGTTTGTGGAAGTTATAGGCATTGAAACAACAATGCAAGAAACTGGAATAGGTTTTCTTAAACTCCGGCTTTTGTAGATGATAGGATAGTTTATAAAGCCCATTTAAGGTTATCAATAAAAATCAAACAAAATAAAACATGGAAAAGAAAATAAGATGATACCTTTCTTATTGGACATAACTTAATACATTTCTTGATTAGCTTTCGAAGGTTGCCCTTCTTCCTCAGATCGGAAATAAGCAAATGAGGTAGCAGATAGTATATATGAGAGAAACATCAAAGCATTACTTTGACTGTCTGACAGAGTGGAAGGGTGGGGGTATGCATGGGGACATCAAAGCATTTCATTGATATTCTAACAGAATGGGTGTTGGTAGGTGAGAGGAGGGTAATAAACAGAGAAATAAACACCCATTCTGTTAGAATAGCAATGAAATGCTTTGATGTCCCCATGCATACCCCCACCTTCCCACTCTGTCAGACAGTCAAAGTAATGCTTTGATGTTTCTCTCATATATACTATCTGCTACCTCATTTGCTTATTTCCGATCTGAGGAAGAAGGGCAACCTTCGAAAGCTAATCAAGAAATGTATTAAGTTATGTCCAATAAAAAAGGTATCATCTTATTTTCTTTTCCATGTTTTATTTTGTTTGATTTCTATTGATAACATTTAAGAGTGGACTAACACGGCTACCACACCTCTCTACTAAAGCCCACTTATAATTGTATATTGTAACTAGTAATAATGCAAAGACCTTCCAGGTCCTCCAAACTCCATAGGTATACAAGAAGAAAACCTACGTTTGAAAACTTTGGGGTCCCTCTAGATATCTCACTGAAATTAATTGCCGTAACCAGCAGGATATTCAAACTCCTCCAGAACTCCCAGCCACACCAGGTTCTGCACACTTCTCAGATTCGTTCTTTCCCTGTTAGGCCAAGCTAGCCTAGAAGACCTCCTTGTATATGTCCAGACCTAGCCAACCCTGAAGAGAAAGAAAACTCTTTGCTGTTTCTGAGCAGCACACAACCACCAAGCCCTCCTCCCCATGGGCTCTAATATCCATTTCCTAGACTCCAAAATCAGGGTCTTTCACAGGTCAGGTCCCTCCAAAAACCTACAAGAAACACACCATTTTACTTACATAGTAACATAGTAGATGACGGCAGAAAAAGACCTGCATGGTCCATCCAGTCTGCCCAAGACAAACTCATATGTGTATACCTTACCTTGAATTTGTACCTGTCCTTTTCAGGGCACAGACCATATAAGTCTGCCCAGCAGTATTTCCCAACTCCCAACCACCAGTCCCGCCTCCCATCACCGGCTCTGGTACAGACCGTATAAGTCTGCCCTCCCCTATCCTCGCCTCCCAACCACCAGCCCCTCTTCCCCCCAATTGCTCCGCCACCCAATTTCAGCTAAGCTTCTGAGGATCCATTCCTTCTGCACAGGATTCCTCTATGCATATCCCACGCATGTTTGAACTCCGTTACCGTTTTCATCTCCACCACCTCCCGCGGGAGGGCATTCCAAGCGTCCACCACCCTCTCTGTAGACAGTTATTGGAGCCCACTTCCATTACATCACTCTATTAATCAGCATATTAGGAGCAGTGGTTCCAGAATTTTCTTTACCTCCATATTTTGGTATCCTGATATGTCTGAATTGCAGAGCATTTAGACAGAAGTGGATGCTTATATAGTTCTTCCTGTGCAAAAGAAAGCATTAACAAACAGTTCTGCTCTGCTTCTTTTTTCATTTAAGCCTGATTTAGTTACCAAAAATAGCAGAACTTTCAACTGTTTATCATCTTGAAAGAACAATACTAGAAAACTCATTATGTGATAGTGAACAAATTTATTAACTTCAAAAAGGAGTCCATTTCAATACGACAGGAGTGAAAGCATGTGCTAGCGTTTGCAGTGGATTAAAAGATAAAATTAAATCCTCTGAAGAAACACAACTCAGTAAAGTCTTTAATTTAACAACCTACTACATTCAGACATTCACTTCAGAGCTGAGAGTTTGACTTGTCCCTACTATATATCATCTATTAGATTAAAATGCAGATTTGTTAAGGCTGAAGACCAGAATTGCATCCATGAGGACAGAAAAGTGCTACAATTCAAAGAGAGATCCAGTGTCAATGTGTTGCCAATGTGGAGAGCCTAGGGTCCTGCTATGAAGTGCAAGCAGTTATACCTAAGACTACTGAAATAATGTACTTCTTCTTAGATATTACATCCCTATCCTCAAGAAATGCCAGCCCAGTAAACAGAAACTACCTACTCCTACATCTACCCAACTGCAAAAACACCATCTACAAAACTATCTACATAGCAGGATTTAGCTACCAGGGTTCCAAATGGTGGAACTCGATATCAAAAACCAGCCACTGCCTTGACTTCCTCTCCTCTCAGGCCATCCTCGACCCGCTTCAATCCGGCTTTCGCCCACTACACTCAACAGAAACAGCACTCTCTAAAGTCTGCAATGACCTGTTCCTTGCCAAATCCAAAGGTCACTATTCCATCCTCATCCTCCTCGACCTATCTGCCGCCTTTGACACCGTCAATCATAATTTACTTCTTGACACACTGTCCTCATTTGGGTTCCAGGGCTCCGTCCTCTCCTGGTTCTCCTCGTATCTTTCCCAACGCACCTTCAGTGTATTTTCTAATGGCTCTTCTTCCACCCCCGTCCCGCTCTCTGTTGGAGTCCCTCAAGGATCTGTCCTTAGACCGCTTCTTTTCTCGATATACACCTCTTCCCTGGGCTCGTTGATCTCATCACATGGTTTCCAGTACCATCTCTATGCTGATGATACCCAGCTTTACCTCTCCACTCCCGACATCACAGTTGAAACCCAGGTCAAAGTTTCGGCCTGCCTTTCAGACATCGCTGCCTGGATGTCCAACCGGCATCTGAAACTGAACATGGCAAAGACTGAGCTCCTTGTCTTTCCACCCAAACCCTCTTCTCCTCTTCCCCCACTTTCTGTCTCTGTTGACAACGCCCTCATCCTCCCCGTCTCTTCAGCCCGCAATCTCAGAGTCATTTTTGACTCCTCCCTCTCCTTCTCTGCCCATATCCAGCAGACAGCTAAGACCTGTCGCTTCTTCCTCTATAATATTAGCAAAATCTACCCATTCCTCTCTGAACAGACCACCCGAACCCTCATCCACTCGCTCGTTACCTCTCATCTTGACTATTGCAACCTTCTCCTCGCTGGCCTCCCGCTTAGCCACCTATCCCCCCTTCAATCTGTCCAAAATTCCGCCGCACGTCTTATCTACTGCGTGAACCGATACTCTCATATCACCCCTCTCCTCAAGTCGCTTCACTGGCTCCAGATCCGCTACCGTATACAGTTCAAGCTTCTCCTATTGACCTTCAAGTGCACTCAATCTGCAGCCCCCCATTACCTCTCTACCCTCCTCTCCCCGTATGTTCCCACCCGTAACCTCCGCTCTCAGAACAAATCACTCCTATCTGTACCCTTCTCCACCACCGCTAACTCCAGACTCCGCCCCTTCTGCCTCGCATCACCTTATGCCTGGAACAGACTTCCTTAGCCCATACACCATGCGCCCTCCCTGCCCATTTTCAAGTCCTTACTCAAAGCCCATCTCTTCTCCCTTGCTTTTGGCGCCTAACCACCTTCCCCATTCATGATACCTATACTGACTACATAGCTTGTTACCTTTAGATTGTAAGCTCTCTTGAGCAGGGACTGTCCTTCCCCATGTTTAAACTTGTACAGCGCTGCGTAACCCTGGCAGCGCTATAGAAATGCTAAGTAGTAGTAGTAATAAGAAGCATCACAAATTTCCTCCAATTAAGAAAAAAAAATGAAAATCTACTTCATCAAAAAAATTCTATAGCTAATCACAAATATATCATCGCCTTCTTTTCAAATCTACCTCTTCAAAAACTATAAGAATAAACATCACCAAAACTCTACAACTGAACACAAAAGCTTCCTCTTCGAATCTATCTCTTCAAAAACTCTATGAATAAACCACATGCAATATTGATGCCCTCTTCACATTGCACAACACTATTGTAACTCCACCAAAATGTAAATTGTAAACAACTTTGAACCAAAATTTGTTTTGGGATAATAGTGGGATACAAGAATGCATAAATAAAAAAATTAAACAGCTGCCAGATAGAAGTACCCTCCAAAATAACCACTATTATAATCAGGAGAGGAGATTTGTTTTGGAGGGAACTTCTCTGGATTCTAAAACTCTGTGCTCCATTCAAATCTCTGTCTTTGGTTCCTTGCCTTTCTGGCTGAATGACCTGCATGTGAGGGGGGAGCCATCCAGCCCAAAGGCCTTAATTATCTAAGCTCAAGCAAGTATAGGAGATAGGGGTATCTGGCTAGCTTAGCCAGGAGATGTCTAGGAGCATTTACATTGACAGCAGCTGCTTAATCTCTGTGCTAGTCATCTCCTGGCTAAGCTAGCCAGATATCCCTATCTCCTATACTTGCTTGAGCTTAGATAATTAAGGCCTTTGGGCTGGATGGCTCTCCCCTCACAGTGGGAATGGGGAACCTGCTGCACCCACTCCTAGGGCATAGGAGTAAAGGAGAAGCTGGGCATAGTTGTGTATTTCCATAATGGCAACAAGGACCATGTATCATCTTTACAGACTCCTGGAACAGCTACAAAAGCTGAAGAAAGTCAAGCAACTTGAGCAGTTTTTTGGAGTCTCAGAATCCTTGAGTTTCCCAGCACATCTAGTTATAAAACTTGCAAGTATCAATCTTCTTGGAAACATACTTTCACTACTGGCTAGACTGTTAATAGAGAAATACAGAGAATATTCACATATTCTTACCAGGAAAAAAGGATACAAGGGAGATAAGGAGGCTTTGTGAATATTATTTCCTTACTGTCTCTACCAAAGTCTCTGCTATTGTGATTGTCCCAATTGTTTACTAACAAGACTTTTATGTAAAAAAAATTGGTTCAGAAGACCATCCCTGGAGTTGTCTAACTTATTGACTAGTTAAAAAATGCAGCTCATATGGAATAGTTTCCTATGGCCTCTGGGTCTTTTCTGGTCCAGGTCCTGGTCTCCAATCAAGAACTTAGTTATACGAGTGCTCTCCTCTATTCAGTCTCTAGGCATAAGCAAGAAACACACCTTATATCAAACAATCATCTGATAAAATAATAGATGTTTTGAGACTGGGGGATTGACTGATCTAGAATTTGACTATAATGGACACCAAGAAAGAAAATTTGACCAACTGCATTTTGCTAATGTTCCTGGAATACAAGAAATACTCACTCATTAATTTCAGTAGTGTAGTTTACTCCTACTTGTGATGACGTATTTTGTTGTTGTTGTGTTTCCTTTGTATGTATTTGTCTTTTCTCTTTTTCTTTTCACCTTATCTTTTTCTATTTGGATTTTGTAGTTCCTTTCCTTTTTCCCTTTTAGATCGTACTCTGCTTTGGAAAGGCAGTTAAGCAGTTGGCTGAGCTACTTTCAGACATTCAGATCAGAGTAACCATCATTAGAGAAGCCAATAATCTTTCCTTTTTTTTTTATAGCACAATTATTGTGGGATGCATGCATTTCCTATTGTTAGTAAATTAGGTAAGACAGATTAAAAGACAGATGCCTCTGCTCATCAACAGCCATACAAAAAAGTTTGGTTATCACGATTATATAAGACTGCTGCTAGGGGTGCCATTTTGGAGATGGTGCCTGCAGGGCAGGAGTGACTGGGAATCACTCCTGCTTGAAGACCACTGGACCATCAGGTACTGGTCTAGTAGGCCCAAGAAGATGATGAGGTCCCTTTAGAAGGATGGGGAAATGTTATTGGGGTGGGAGGCTTGATCAGAGGGTGGGAAAATTTCATCAGGGGCTTGATCAGGAGAATTGGAGATGTCATTGAGGATAGAGGCTTGAAGGGATGTGATCAGGGGGTGGGTGAATAGCACTGGCACCTTTAGGCTCCATCCTGGGAGCACTGGGTATTCAGTCCTGATTCTCCTGGCTTGGTAAAATAACCCCTGTTTTTGGTTGGGGCTAATATATTGTTATTTTATGCCCGGAATGTGACTTGCAGCGTGATCCCGGTGTACACCAGAAGTTTTTACATAGTAATGAGCTCCTTAACATGCATTTGTATGTTTTGCATCTCATTAATGTGTACCCTGCAGTGACTTAAATATCACCAAAGTAGACAAGACAGGCTGCCTACACAAACCATGCCACAATAAGCTTCTTTGCAAACTGTGCATGCAGCGGATCCACACATGTAAGCAGCGGCTTTTCTGCAATTGTTATTTACACCTGAAGGGCATGTATATGAGTAAATGGCATGTGACTGCTTACTACTCTATTTTTCCTTTATCTAGGGTCCCTTGGCAATAGATAGTATTTGCATGTGCAAATGCTGCACACGCCTTCTGAAATGACTTCTGATGACTTCCACTGCATTGACCTTCACCTTTCAGCTCATTTCTAAAGTACAATTCCTACTTATCAGAGGCATTTTATTTTGATTGTTTTCTATTTTTTGGTCAAGGGATTAAAGGAAACATTCCTCTCATTTTTACATGACATCTGGCAACCCATCAGGCCAAAATCAATATGGTGGCATCATCACATTTTTATGTGAAGCTTTCCAACAGACCTAGCAGTTCAATTATGGTTACTGGCATGACTTTTTGTCCAATGCATGGTAAACTTCCAGGCAAAAAATATCATACAGTAGTTTATTGTAATGAATGAAGCACTAGTAATTTTAAAGAGAACAAAATCTTCTCTTAGATATCATTTGAAGAATGAAAGGCTTATTTTTTTAGCTCAGAGGCTTTCTCTGGTTGGTAGAACAAAGGCAGAGGCATGTTTACTAGAGTGCTAGCTCCCCAAGAAAGGAAGTCACTGAGTGAAACCCCCCTCTCAGGACAGAACCCCTTCCACAAAATGAAGCCTCCGCACAGGACAGTAACTCACCCACAATGAAGCTTCCCCTTAACATCATTCCCCCCAACAGAATTCCCCTAAGCTCAGACCCCCCCTCCCCCCCATACACACACACAGAAAACCTTAAAATTGAAAGCCCCCAGCATACCCATACCTCATCTCACTGCCCTGGTCCCTCTGGGACTCACTCAGGGTTTTGATGGTAATCTAGAGGAACAGAGTAGAAGCAGCCCCCCTCTACTCCCCTCAAGGTTCAAAATGGTGCCGGTGACACTTAGCATTAGTCGTGTAGTATCCACTTGGTATCATCCTGCCATATAAGCAGCAATTGTTCTTATAAGGCAGGATGACATCATAATATTAGTACCACTAGACTAGCACTAGGGGTTATAGGTGCCATTAAGAATCCAGAGCATATATAGGGCGAGAGCAGAGAGGAACCATTCCTACCAGAGAACCCCAAGGGAAGTCTTGAGGGGTGTCCAAGCGTAGGGGGGGTGTCAAGGTATAGTGGAAGCTTCAGCTCAGGAGAATTCCTCTGTGAGAGAAACTACTTATTCATTAGGGGCCTTTGTTGGGGGATTGGGGTTCTCCCAGGCCATAGCATTAAGTGCAGCTGTGATATTGTCAGACACAACAGCTAACATGCAGTACTGTCCTGTGCTGGAAGTCAGTGCCAACAACTTTCCATCTCTATCCATGACCTGCCCAGATGCCTCCTCAACCCATGCTAAGCAGCTAGCATGGGATTTTTATTTTATCAGCTGATTTTAGCATGTGGTAGGTGTTAGCCTGGGTCCACTCTAACAGCTGTTGCATGCTAACACCAGCACTAGCTGTGTAGTACAGTTTAGTAAACATGCTACATGTGTCCTCTATGGGAAACAACCAGTGGTGTGCTGGTAAATGTTTAACAACAGGCTCTCTCCCCGGTCCACCTCTGTGCTCTCCCCTTATCCACCGCTGCCCCCCCCCCCCCCCCCCCTCAAATAGCAGAGCTGGCTATACCCGGGAAGAGAGCCTGGGGGGGGGGAGGGGGCAGGCAAAGCATTACTTTCTCCAGGAAAAAAAATTTTAATGTTCCCAGATTCCAATCTAATTCATGATTAATGTGGGATAAAATGCCATAAATAAGTAAATAAATAGAAACTCTGAATGTTGAGCACCAGATTCTCATTACATGATGTCTGTTTTAGAAGCCCTTTACCAGGAGAAAAAAAATCTCTACACCAATATAACAGGTTAGGCGTTAGGGTGTCCTATATTAACCAGTCCCTCCAAATGACAAACCAGTTACGATTTATAACAAATTACTACTCTACCTATGAAAATTTATTCCCTTATTATACTTCCTCTGTGTGCATCCGTATGCACAAGCCAGCATGTTTGAAAATTTAACTTTTTTTAACAGCATCCTACCCATGGTCCCCACACCACCCACTTATTCCAGACCTCCTCCAACCTCCTCACTCTACCGAGCTGCAGGGTCCCACTCCCAGCACATACCTGAAGGCAGCCACCGTGGATTCTTTGGGGCAGGAAAGATCCCCAGTCTTTCCTGCCCACTGTCGGCGCTGACCCTCCTCCTGCCACATCTTTTTTAAAATGGCTGCTGAGACTTACAAAGGCGGCCTCGCAAGACTTCAGTGGAAGTTTCATGAGGCCGCCTCTAGAAGTCTCGGCAGCCATTTTTAAAGAATGATGCGGCTGCAGAGGAGTCAGCGCCAGCAGCGGGCAGGAAAGACTGGGGATCTTTCCTGCCCTGAAGAATCCACTAAACCACCAGGGAGGCTGCCTTCAGGTATGTGCTGGGAGTCTGTGTGACCCTGCAGCTTGGGGAGAGGAGAGGCAAGCTGGCTCACCTAGCCGGAACAACTGACTCGCAAGATGCTAAAAAATTTAACAACCAGCTCTTGTGAGCTGGTGCAAGCCAGCACTAGCACACCACTGGAAACAACAGAGATTAAAACAGTTGGCTATTTGTGATCTTTGTTTCTGTGTGCACTTCTGGTCGCCATATCTCAAAAAAGATATAACGGAATTAGAAAATGTTCAAAGAAGGACGACCAAAATGATTAAGGGGATGGAACTCCTCTCATAGGAGGATAGGCTTAAGAGGGCTCATCAGCTTCGAAAAGAGCTCAGCAGGGCTACGATAAAGGTCAACAAAATCCTAAGCGGTATAGAACGGATAAACATGAATCGATCATGTATTCTCTCAAAAAGTACAAAGACTAGGAGACACTCAATGAAATTACATTGTAATACTTTTAAAACAAATAGGAGAAAATCATTGCTGGAGGCTATGGTAACAGCATTTAGCGTATCTGGATTTTAAAAATCCTGGAGGAAAAGTCTGTAATCTACTATTAAGACAGACATGGGGAAAGCCATTACTTAACCCTGTGATTGGGAACCTGAAGTCTTACTACTCTTTGTCTTTGGGGTTCAGGAATGTTGCTACGTTTTGGGGTTCTGCCAGGTACTTGTGACCTGGATTGGCCACTGTTAGAAGCAGGATACTGGGCTATTTAGACCATTGGTCTGACCCAGTATGGCTATTCTTATGTTCTACTTTGGCCTTGTCATTGTGCCATTCATATTATTTTAAGAAAAATGCTGTATGGGTCTATTATCAAATTGGATTTGGAGATAACTGGAGTATTTCTAGGCCTTATAGTCATAATAAAATAATTTAAATGATGAAATTAAACAATAAGATATGGGAAAAGAATTGTAGAAGAGATTTCACATTGTTTCTTCCATCCCTTGATCCTTGAGTTAATGATAATGGCAAACAGCTATTGGGTAGGCAATTTTTTGACTGGTGTCCATTTATCAATTCTTGATGTGACTGCACCGTGAATACTGTGTGTAGCTTCAGTAGCTTAATATCAAGAAAGATATAGCTGAGTTGAATAGGAAATAGCTGTTTACCCTGTTAAAAGTACTAAGACTAAAATTAACAGGTAGCAAATTTAAAACAAAGTGGATAAATTATTTATTCACTCAATGTACAATTAATTCTTTGAATTTTGCTGTCAGAGGATGTGGTCAAGGAAAATATTATAGCTGGGTTTAAAATGAGTTTAGGCAAGTTCTTGGAGGAAAAGTTCATAAACCATTATTAACCAAATAAACTTATAAATTCCATTTTAATTTGTTTTCCACATTATTGTGCTCTTTCTGTGGTATCTCTAAGCATGGTTTACTAATATTAGCATTCACTTTAACCCCAGTTCTAGATGAATTTCCTTTTCCTACCGGCATGGCAGGAATATCATGATGCTTTGTTAGAGAAGGCAATCCACCTTCTGCAAGCCAAAGCCATAGCACAGGAGAGGAATTTATGTTTCTACGCAACATACTTTCACATTCAAAAAAGACAAGAGGCTTGCACCCTATACTCGATCTCAAGAGATCTCAGCAGCTTACTTGTTGGGGAGAAATTCAGAATTGTTACCATCCCATCCATTCTTCCTTTGCTCAGAAAAAGAGATTGAATTCATAACCTAGATCTCAAAGATGCACACAAGCATATTCCAATCCATCCTTCTTACAAGAACTGTCTCAGGTTTAACTTTCAATCCAACTAGTTCAAAATCTTCTCATTTAGCCTCTCATTGGCCCCCGGGGTGTTCATAAAATGCCTCATGGTAGCAGCTGTGTACCTTCACAAATGAGAGCATTTAGTATTTCCATAGTTGGATGACTGGCCACTAGTGACTCAGTCAGAATCACAAGCCTTAACACTCCTGGAGAAGACAATTGCTCTTCTTCTGTCTCTGGGATACCTTATCAACTTTCCGAAGCCTTCAATATATCCAATCAACACCATCTTTTCTTGCACACTATCCAATCCAAGGCCTTTCTTTTGAAGGACAGAATCCAGATGCTCTTGGCTCATATTCGACCCATAGAGTCAGCATCCAAGTTCACTCTCCCAAGGTACTTGTAAATTGTAGAACCCAAGGTCACTGGGATCTGAAGTTTCAATGGGATCGGGAGGGAGTGTATAGGAAGTTACCAGTCCCCATTAATAAAACTCCCTCCTAGGAGTTACACTCCCTCACAGAGTCATATTAAATCCCACAATACAGAACAGAGTGATCATGGCGCAGGGAGGGTGTAGTCCAGGCAAGATAAAACTCCTGAGCATAATTAAGCAGAGAGGCCCCAGGAAGACAAGAGCAGCCCTCCAACATATGCTTTTCACCACATACATGTAAGCAGCCAAAGCTTGATTCAAGTAGGCCGAGTTTTTTCTTGGAGCTTCTTAGCAACTAAAATCCTAGAGATCAGGCCAGAGCCAGGCCTGGTTTTGATTTATCTTTGAAAACAAACGTTAGTGCACACTGTGGCCTGCCAAGGACAGGCCACAGAGAAATTATGCTTGAATCCAAAAAACTATTTATATTCTCATTTCACCACTCCTGTGAAAGGAACAGGCTGGAACCTTCTTTTTAATATTAATAAAGAGTTTTGTTTTATCTTTACTACTACTACTTCTTATCATTTCTAAAGCGCTACTAGATGTACTGTAAAAGCCCCTGGCCTTGCGGGGTCTTTTCCTCCTGGGCTCAGCTCACAATCTGAAGGACCTCTACTAACACACACACCTCCACACTCGGTCAAACCAAAAAGATCCTCTTTATTGTAGTTCACAGTGTCACTCAAAATTCCCAAAAAAGATGCACGTAACACAGTTCTCCTGTGCCTCTAGAAAAGGTGTAATCCGGTGCAAGAGGAAACAAAAAGGAGTTTAGGGCTGAAACTTAGCTCCCTCAGCCAGCCAGCCAGTCAGTTAATCTCCCAGAGAAATTATCCCCTCCTCAAACAGAAAAAAATGCTCTGGGACAGATCTCTTTTCCCTTTCTTTATAGTTCAGTCACTTTTGATTGACAGTTCAAGGTTACAGTTTCCTTCAAGTGCAGTTCACCTTTTTCCCCCAGCCAAGAACCTTAGCACTTTGGTTCCCTGCTGTAGTAATGCTCCTCCCTCTGCACAATAACAATCAGTTTGTGGCCACCCACACACTTCTCTCTCCAAATACAGTTCAAGACGCTTATCTTTACTCATTCCATGTCGTTTGTTCCTCAGAATGCGGTGCAACTACTTGGGAAGGCTGTAGGCTCTCCTCCCATTCCATCTCTCCTCTCCCTTCACCACAGATCTCCTTCAAACCTCTGTCCCTCAAAGTCTTGAGGAATGCAGCCCTCTCCTCCTCAAAGGTGACAGGGATTTTATATTGATTCTTTATGCAAGGAAACTGGTCCTCCTGGCTCAAGCTCCCCCTGCTGGCCAGTGGTGAGATTGACTTTCCCTCTCTGCCCCTGCTGAGACCTTCTCCCCGATAAAGAGTCCCTGGCTGGTTTTGACTCCCGCCCTCCTCTCTGATGGATTCTGGGTAGAGTAGTTCTGGCTCCTGACGCTTCTGGGGCGGCATAAGGGACCTGGTCTTATTACAGTACGCAGCACTGTACACTTGAACATAAAGAGACAGTCCCTGCTCGACAGAGCTTACAATCTAATTAACCCTCTGGGTGGCTGTGTCTGTTAAGCCTCTGTGCCCAACCTTCACTCTAGCTTCTACAGGGATCAACACTCCCAACCTTCTTGGCATCACCTCATGTTGCAGTACTGGACTCACCAACCTACTTATCAGCATGGCAATATCAGTTAGTCCTGATAGCAGATGCCTCAATCCAAGGGTGGAGAGCTCATCTTAACAATCAACATTTGTAAGGAATCTAGTCAAGATACAAAACAACATATCACCCTACACTGTCGATTAAAATGTTCTATTATGTATTGTGTTGACATTGTAAGTAGTGTACTAAGTCATACTTTGTATTGATATCTGAATATTTTTACTGCTGTAATTTTCTATTGCTCACGTCTGATTTATTCTTACTGTACACCGCCTTGAGTGAATTCCTTCAAAAAGGCAGTAAATGAATCCTAATAAGTAAATAAAGCACTCAGAATTCAGAGCTTTACTTCTGTCCTATGAGTGTTCTTCTGTACTTATTCAGACAATCAAATGTCAATGTCGTCCTCCTATAAGCAAGGGGACAGCAGCTCTCTCTGCACCTATTCTGAGAAACAACCAGAATCTGGGACTTTGCTTTAGCCATCCACATCCAGATACAGCATAGGCCACTAAAATGGTACCTTACAAACTCAGCAGAGTTCTTCATACTCATTCAATGATCCCTGCATGCAGCTCCTCTGAGTTCTCTAATTTCCTCTTTCAAGGGTACATAAAGTCTCAGATTGACCTTTAAGCCAGTGAAAAGAGTGCAACGATTCCTCTCCTGTTACATTCTTCTTCCTCCCACCTCCCCCAAGGGTAGCTCTGGTCATTTCTCTAGTCTTACCCTCAATGTTCTTTTCATAAGTCTTCTAAGAATTGAGTTCAAAAATCAGTCAAATCAGATGAGGGGTTCCAAAGCCCACCCCCTCCCAAAACAAACAAACAAAATGGTCCAATACATTTATTTTGGCGAAGGATCTCCAGCTCCTGTAACAGAGAAGCTTACATACAGTGAATATAGCAGTTACAGAATTCATCCTTTCACACTGTATCTCCCATTTCTCTAATCTCCCAATCCACCTAACTGCCCCACCCAAAAATGTTACAATTTTTGCACAAATTGCCCCACCCCCAAAACTCCCCCCCCCCTACAACACTGTCCCACCACCCCATGCATTGCTCCATCTCCAAGAACTACAACTAGCTTGCAAAGAGTACACACTATTATTGGTAATGTCATGGGGAGGGGGGGTCCACTCATTTTCATTTGTTAATCACATGCAATGACAAGGGATATGTTGTAGCAAACAACAGCCCATCCCTATCTGGCTAACATGTCTGGTCATTTTTCTAAGTTTAAAAGCTCTATCTACAGATCTCCAATCCTGTAGGTGATCCTGCCCTCCAGTGACTGTGGATAGGATCCAGCCAATGAGAAGGCTGTGGGGGTGGTGCACTGTAAGGAAGCTCTAGTTACAGAAGGGAGGTGGCTAGATCTGTGCTATAGAAATGAAGTTTCTGCATGTGGTAGGAGACTGACAAAAATGAAGCCTCCCCCTAGATAAGAAAAGTAGTTCCAACTTCCAACAGCTGCAGCATACAACACTGAAATGCAATAACATAGCAATTACAGAATTGCATCTTTCAGCCTTCTGCTTTCTTCTCCTCTCCCAATCACAAACACATAGAGAAACAACACAGATATAAATATACGTACAAACTCAAGTTCTTACAGACGAACACATTTACACATACAGACATACCAGCTCACAAAGATACACACATGCAAAGAGGTTGGACAGAATTCCATGACCAATGCTCTGTATGCTTTACCCACTTGTTATTCTTTTCAACCAGGGGACGTTGGGAATAAATATGTAAAATGGGTGGGCAATATCTGTCTGTTCATCTATTTGTCTCTGGGGGCAATATAACCTTCTGAAAATTTAACAGAACGGGATGAAACTTAGCATGTGGGAAAGACTGGTAAAAAAAACACACTGAGTTCAGAAATGGGCCAAATCAGACTAGGAGTTCAGAGAACTAAGCCTCCCAAAAACTGCCCAATGTAGTTATATGCGAGAAGGAGGTCCAGCTTCTATATCAAAGAAACTTACATACACTGAATCATAGCAGTTAGGGAATTCCTCCTTTCAAACTGCCTCTAAATGTTTTCTACTCTCCCATAACCCCCAAGCTCTTCCCACCTCAAAAAACAACTCCCAGGCAAACTGCTGATCCCAAAAAAGTATTCCCCTGATACTGGGCTACTTCTGCAACTGGTCACAGAATCAATGAAAAGGCATCAGTCCCTAGAACACACCTCTTGTGGAAAAAGAGAACAAGCTTACATCTTACAAATCCTTACACAGAAAATATATGATCACACAATACATCATCTTATTCACACCTGCAAAATATGATTAAAGTCTTATCAAGTACATATAACCCCAGATTCTGGTGATCACCTAGTTAGTTGCCTAGTGAATGCCCCAAGTGGTGGGAATCACGAACAAATGTATTGGTTGTTGGGACCAAGGTTTGGCCAGGACGCCTAACAATGAGTTTAGACTTTATATAAAACCACTCAATAACTCATCTGATTCCAGATACTAAATGTAGTTCTGAATGAAAATTTGCTTGATAATTTTAAAGACACTTATAAGGCAGCAGTGTAAGCTCTGTCGAGCAGGGACTGTCTCTTCATGTTCAAGTGTACAGCGCTGCGTACGTCTAGTAGCGCTATAGAAATGATAAGTAGTAGTAGCAGTGGCAAAGGCAATGACAAAGTAGCAACAAGTCTCAAACTATTTCCAAAGTCTCTCAAATCCTTCAGTTCTGATTATCAGTAGCTCTTTATCCTCCTTATCTCCTAGATCCCACCACAGGGAGTGGTGGGGTTATACACAGCTTTTCTAATCTTGGTTCCTGCTGTAGAATGCAGTTAGGATTTTCTGTTCACTTTGATAGGATTGTCAGTTCATTTAACTTTTGGTTCTCACAGTTGGCTGACAATGCTAGTGAGACTCAAGCACCTTGATTGAGGTCCTATTTAGCTGTATTGGGTTCAGCACGGCTCCCGTAGACTCGATACTGACTATATAATCCTTCATCCTTGAAATGTTCCTGTACCACGGGGATTGTGGCCAGATGCCTTGCTAGAATTTACACTGATAGTCCAGTTTCCCCTTCTCTTCTTTGTGATTGGAAGAGAGTAGACGGATAAGTAGTAGTAGTAGTAGATGGGTGTCAATCCTCATACAACCAGCACAGGTCAGCAGCTTTCTAGGTTCTGGTTCTTGCAGCTCCAATCTCAATCTTTATGGCTAATTGCCCACTGTCTAGGTGACACATTAAAAGGCTGAGTACTTCTTGGACCTATATTGCCGAGGCATGGCTAGAAAGTTCTTCCCTAATAGAAAAGGTCAGAGGCCGAGGAGGTTCTAGAACCTAAGACATAGCTTCTAGATGGAGTCTCTGTTTTAAGTTCAGAGGAGGTCTCTGCTGCCACAAGAGCCTCCCACTGATTATACTGGACAATCCTTTTGTTCTACCAGTTTCCTGGAAGGTCTAGCCCTCTCTGGAAAGGGTCAGAAAGTTCACCTATCAAGCACCAGTCTGCCTACGAATGGGGTCAGCCAGAGGGTTTTACTCTATTGGTGGTTTAAAGCAGGGACACTGTGAATCTGATCAAGCATTTCTAATGCCAGATTCCCAGGGGTTCTACATCCAGAGCAAATGGCCACATATTAGAAATGTGCAGACAAAACACTGAACTGGAAACCCTAGAAAATGGAAACAGAAATACATTTCCTCCTGTAGTAGGCAAAATACGAAAATCTCAGTTATGCTAAATATTCAGATTCCCAAGCTGACATATTAGAAACACTAAACCAAAACTAAACGTGTGAGGGCATCTCTATTTAGTTCACAGTTTCACACTTCATCATTACTTGATATACTGCTAGACCAAGCAGATCTAAGCAGTTTAGATTAATAAAATAAAGTTTGGGGATGGACTAGGCACTGAAAAGCACATTGAGATACCTAAAGGGCAATACTATACCTGCTTGTGTAATTATATGCGTCACTGCACATGAAAGCAGTACTTGTGTGCATAAGTGCACGATGCACTATTCTACAAGATAGTGCATAAGTGCATTAGCACGTAACTGCATTGGGAACGTACACATGGCAGAGCATGGGTGGGACATGGGGATGTCTCCCACTTATATGTGTAACTTTAATGCATTATTTCTGGATATTCAATGCTAGGTTCTGTCCAGGCTTCGACATTGAATTTCCAGGTTTGAGGAGCCGGCTAATGCAGATCCAGTCAAGTCCAATATTCAGCACTTAACTGGCTATGGGTTACTGCATAAAGATAGGACTGACTTTTATGCGGCTCCATTTATGCAGTTAACCTGGCTGGTTAAGTGATTAATACCTGCACTTAATCAGCTAAGTACTGACTCCACCCCTGGAACACCCCCAAAATAGCCGGTTTGCAGTTCTGTGCTAACCGGTTATTTTCAGAAGTGCTAACCAGTTAAGTGTCACTGAAAATAACTGGTTAGCCTTGAACAGGCAATTTAACCAGCCAGGAGCCATTTCTACGCTGACCCCTGTAAGTTACGCACATGACATGTTGCACATGGGTGTGGCAAAAGACAAAAGAACTGCAACCCTTGCAGTCACACAAACAAGTAAAACACAGCGAGGCTAACAAATTATGGGAACAGCAGATGATGTACACTATGTTGAAGCTTTATTGCAACATCCGAGACTCGACATGTCATGTTTCGGCCAAAAATAGCCTTCCTCAGGAGTCTTCTATTGGATATATCAAATTCTTAAATGTGCTCAATAAAATTATATGTATTTTATTGAGGATCTAAGAATTTGATTTATCCAATAGAAGACTCCTGAGGAAGGCCTTTTTTGGCCGAAACATGACTCGTGTTGAGTCTCGGATGTTGCAATAAAGATTTAACATAGAGTACATCGTCTGCTATTCCCATCATTTGTCACCTGCACATGGGTGTGTCCATTTACGTGGAGGGGCATAATTGAACGAAAACGTCTATCTCCATGGGCGTTTATCTCCGAGAACAGGTCCGTGAAGGGGCGAGCCGAACCATATTTTCGAAAAAAAATAGACGTCCATGTTTTATTCGACAATTTGTGAGCTGGGCGTTTTTGTTTTTCAGTGATAATAGAAAATGAAAGCGCCCAGCTCAAAAACGAATATATCCAAGGCATTTGTTCGTGGGAGGGGCCAGGAGTTGTAGTGCACTGGTCCCCCTCACATGCCAGGACACCAACCGGGCACCCTAGGGGGCACTTTTACAAAAACAAAAAAAAAAGGTAAAAGAGCTCCCAGGTGCATAGCACCCTTCCCTTGTGTGTTGAGCCCCCCAAATCCCCCTCAAAACCCACTGCCCACAAGTCTACACCATTACTATAGCCCTAAGGGGTGAAGGGGGGCACCTACATGTGGGTACAGTGGGTTTGGGGGGGGGGGTTGGACGACTAAGCATTAAGCAGCACAATTGTAACAGGTAGGGGGGGATGGGCCTGGGTCCACCTGCCTGAAGTCCACTGCATCCCCTAACAACTGCTCCAGGGACCTGAATACTGCTGCCAGGGAGGTGGGTATGACATTTGAGGGTGCAAATAAAAAGTTGTGAAACATCATTTTTTGTGGTGGGAGGGGGTTAGTGACCACTGGGGGAGTCAGGGGAGGTCATCCCTGATTCCCTCTGGTGGTAATCTGGTCATTTAGGGCACTTTTTGGGGCCTTATTTGTGAAAAAACAGGGTCCAGGAAAAGTGCCCTAAATTCTAACTACAAACGCATACTTTTTTTCCATTATCGGCGAAAGGCGCCCATCTCTGTTTGGGTGATAACCATGCCCCAGTCTCGCCTTCACCACGCCTCCGACACGCCCCCGTCAACTTTGTACGCTTCCGCGATGGAGTGCAGTTGAAAACGTCCAAGTTCGGCTTTCGATTATACCGCGTTATTCGTTTTTGGGAGATAAACGCCTATCTCCCGATTTAGGTCGCAATATAGGCGTTTTTGTCTTTCGATTATAAGCTGGATAGTAACATAGTAGATGATGGCAGTTAAAGACCTGTACAGTCCATTCAGTCTGCCCAACAAAATAAACTCATAGCATAAGGCAGTGGTTCCCATATCTGGTCCTGGAGGCACCCCAGCCAATCAGGTGTTCAGGATATCTACAGTGAATATTCATACTTGATCTTGATTTGTCCTTGCATAGACTGTAGAAAGTTTGCCCAGCACTGGCCTTGTACTGCAACTTCTGAAGTTGTCATTAAAGCCCCACTCCAGCCCATCCAAATCTGTCCATCCACGATCAGGAGTCAGAAAACAACAAGGCAGGTAGTCTGCCAAATCCAATGTGGAAGATAAAACCAGGAGGCAGACCTTGTGAAGAACACAGTATTTATTTGTAAATTAAAAGCTCCCAGGAGTTCAGCATTCACCCCTCGGATTCTATATAGTGTGCTCAGAGATCCACGCCAGAATCGACACGGATTCTATAACAATGCGTCTAACTTAACAAGCTGATGAGCGCTGATAACAGCACTTAACAAGCAATAATGAACACTAAAATTTAGACACACATCTCACTAAGCATATTCTGTAACGATGTGCACTGAACTTCTAAAACATGGTTATGGGTAGGGAAATGGGCATTTCGTGGGCATTCTGAAATTTGTACGCCTACTTCTAGTATATGGCCTGGTGTGCTTAAATCTACATGCTGGGATTCATAGGAGCAAACTTTTCAAAATGATTGGGGGTGCTAAGCCAGTGAAAATAATCCTTCCTTGGTTATATACAAGGAATATTCTCAATATTGGAGGTGCTCAAGCACCCACAACACCCACAGAGTTGGCTCCTATGCTGGGATTTATGGCACATTCGAGGAGGATGTCAAGGAGTCTTTAATATAAACAGTATAAAATCAACCCATGGGTCGATTTTATGTGTCACGTCTGTGGTCGTGACCACCCTCAGACTTACCTTATTTCTGGGGGTCAGCATCTGTGCTGGCTCCTGTCTATATCTGTGTTAGTTTTGTCTCTGTTTCTGTGTGCTGATTGCTTCACTAGACCTCACCTGTGTGGGCTATGCCTCGCTGAGGAGCCAGCAACTAAGATGGCTCCCGCTTGTTTTGTTCCAGCTCCCAAGATGTCTCCTGCTTGCCCTTCCTGTGTGTTCACTTCCTATGTGTTCCAAGCCTCTCCTTGGTATGAGTGTGTTCCCTGCTCCTGTCCTGCAGTAGGTGGCATCATCAGTGAGAGCCTTCATAAGGAAGTGCTGTGCTGGCATTCAGGGCCTTTGCATAGTAAGTGTGTTATGCCAAAAGGTTGTGAGGTTAGTGAGTGCACTGCTATGCTGCTACTTAGCCTTTCTCTGGGGCTCTTGCCCTTCTGCTCTGTGTCTGTGGACTGTTAGTCCTTCTATTGCCTTGCTCTGTGTTTGGAGTCTGAAGCTTCAGCCATTTTCTCTCTGTCTGTGTTTGGAGTCTGAAGCTTCAGCCCTGACCCTGTTATCCCTGGTTAATTCCTCTGTCTGCTGCCTGCCCAAAGACTCAGTTAGCTCCTGGTTTATTCTTCTCTGCTTGCTGCCTGTCTCTGACTATTGCCTGAACCCAGATATTCTCTGCCTGCTGCCTGTCTCTGACTATAGTCTGAACCCTGATACTCTCTGTGTGCTTTTGCCAAGCTTGTCTGCGTATTCTGAACCTCGCTTCAGCCAAGCTTGTATGTAGGTCCTGACCCCTGCTTCTGCCCAGCTTATGTGTATATCCTGTTTCTGCCAAGCTTGCTTGTATATCCTGAGTCCTGTTTCTGCCCAGCTTGCTTGTATACCCTGAGTCCTGTTTCTGCCAAGATATCTTGTATTTCCTGAGTGCTGCTTCTGCCTTGCTAGCGTGTATATCCTGAGTGTATATCCTGAATCCTATCTCTGCCTAGCTAGGGTGTATATCCTGAGTGTATATCCTGAACCCTGTTCTGCCTAGCCTTTGTGTACATCTTGTCTCCTTAGTCTGTCTTGTGTTTCTGGCTTAGCGGCTGCGTGCAGCTTTCAATTCTAGTCTAGTTCCGTGCCCAGCCTCCCTCGTGTATCCCAGACCTAGGGTGGGTCCTCTGGATCTTCAGTTCCTGCCTTATCCTGCAAGTCCTGCCGGCCACCCGCACTCCGGAGCTCAACTCCGGAGGAACGGTGGCCAAGCGCAGGTGAAGCTGTTCCTGTTCTGCCTGTTCTAGTTGCCTGCCTCAGTACTACTCCAGTCCAAAGTTCCAGTCCTGCTCTTCTGTGTATCCAGTTCCAGGGTGGTCTTGCCTGCCGCTGCCGCTCCAGTGGCCCAAGGGCTCACGAATTCCAGTTCTGCCTCGAGGACCCGACATTATGCTGTTTCTTGACATCCTCCTCGAGTTTACCTCACTTCTTTGTTCATCGTTCACGTGAGGTTTCTCCTCTTTTTCTCGTTTGATTTATGCCACATTTTTATTGGTGTAAGTGAATGCATGTAGATTTAGGTGCTGAAATATCAACTAAGCGTATTCTATAAAAGGCACCTAAATCTAGGTGTTGATTATAGAATACACTTAGTCGGCACTGATTTCAGTGCCAATTTTTTAGGCGCCATATACAGAATCTCCCCTTCAATGCCCGACATGGCCATGTTTCGCCAGAGATACAGGCTGCATCAGGGGCAATGGTTACCAGCAGGTGTAAAACTTCAAATGTCACCTTGACTGGTCCAACTGAATGTTGAACTCCTGGGAGCTTTCAATTTACAAATAAAGACTGTTCTTCACAAGGTCTGCCTCCTGGTTTTATCAGCCACGATCAGGGCACAAACCATAGACGTCTGCCCAGCACTGGCTTTTTCTTCTCAATTACTGGAGCTGCCATCTAATAACTGCTAAGCTTGTTTGGTTCCATGCCTTCCATTCAGAATTCCTTTCTTTTTATCCCAAGCATTTTTCAATTCCGTTACCATTTTCATCTCCACCACCTCCCGTGAGAGGGCATTCCAGGTATCTACCACCCTCTCCATGAAAAAGTACTTCCTAACATTATTCCTGAGTTGACACCCCCCACCCCAGCCTCAACTCATTAACCTGGCACAAGTGCGGGCACCAAGCTTTAGGTGCACCAATTAATACAAATGCCATTATAGAATAGATGTTCCCTGGGCAGCATTGGGTTGCTCAGTTATGAAACTGCCTCCTTAGGTTGCAAACAGTGTATGCAAGTGAAACAGAATATAGCATTGGCCACTAAATAATGGACTCATAATTGCTTTTAAACATCTGAAAGTAAAAATAAGAAAAAGGGATGCAAAAGATTCTGACGTTTTAGTCAGCACTACTTTAAGCCCTCTCCTACCTTCTCCTAAGTCCTCCCTTGGGAGATCTGAAGCATTAGGCCTGTATTCATCAAACACTTGCTGTGATCCTGACTGATTCCTTGTAACCTTTCCAAAGACATGACAATTAAAAGCAATATTTCATCATATCATTTTTGGCTGGTACACTTTCAATTAATCACACTCTGCAGTCTAGGACAATGTAGTGAATGCTTACATGGAGGAATTCTAGCCTTAATGAGTCTTCCTTTTTATTTCAAGCAAATTAGTTCAAGTATACCTTGTTCATCTTCAATTACCCACCTTTCAAATGGTAAAAGAGATACAACAACCAAGCAAGAGCTCCACTTAATTAATGCATGGCAGTGAGAAAAGAGAGCTAAGAATTAAAAGGGAGAATGAAAGTCCTTTTAATTCTCTACTCTTGAACTCTTTGATTTCTTTTTCTTCATAAGTCAGGTCTTGTAGGAGAAAGTGGCTTATACATGGCAAATTGTCTCATAACCTTGTAGGTTAAAGTCCTTGGTTGGTACCCACTGATTATCTGCAGTGCCCGGATGACTTCCAACTCTACCCCCATCCCCCAGACTAAACTGGCACTAATCAGATTGTGCCATACAGGTCTTCTCAGGTATTCAGTGCCATTATCCTAGTAAGTGTCACTGAAAATTTGGGTATGGCCCAATCAGCAGAGGTTATCTAGGTAGGAGCTGAATATTGAGCCCATAGTTTCCAGTGAATGAGATGTGCTATCTTATGGTGCTCATTTTCAATGCACACACACTTACCAAGTTACGTGAAGGGGCATTTCCGATATGATGTCTAAGTCAGACTTTGGACGTTTTGCGTTAGACGTCCTAAATCTGAATAAACACCATGATCATTTTCAAAACCACAAACCATCATCATCTTTTTTTTTTTATATCATTTGTAACAAGATTTTGTGCTCTGTGCATTTATCTTTTCAGACCAATTCAAGTTTTGATCATGAAAGTCCCTGAAAACATAGAAAATCATGATAATCTTCGATTATGATTTTGTATGTTTTCAGGAACTTTCATGTCCAAAAATTGAGTTGGGTTCCCAACTTCGGCAAAACATGGTCCCAGATTTTTGTTATGAAACAAGCTAAGTACTAAAGTTATTACTTTTTAATGGGCACATTGTCACTGATGGCACCGATGATATAAAACTATGAAAATGTGCAATGATTATATGCTGTCGGATAAAGTTTAAGACCAGTGGGTCTTTGATAGTCCTCTTGATAACATATCAGCACTTTTCAACAATATTAATAATTTTCTACATTTTTAAATTTGTTATAATCAATCCTTCATGTGAATTTTTTTGATGGTGGTGATACTCCCTTTTTCTGGAGCCATACGGTAACCCTAAGAAAGAAAGAGAGAACATGGGGAAAATGGAGACTGCAAGGAGCAGACAGTTGAACCCCTCCCCATCTATCCTCCACTTTTACACTCCCCTTCCCAATTTAGATAGATGCAAACACCCTTACTGCTCACTCACTCACCCATCGCCACCTACTTACATATACACATACCGTTCACTTGGAGAGCTCCCTTATATCTCACCCTCAACACCCCCACATATTCCATACTCATTTATTTATTTGTTTACTTATTGATTGATTGGGATTTATTAACCGCCTTTATGAAGAGATTCACACAAGGTGGTGTACAGCAGGTAGAGTTTAACATAAAACTTACAATTTTGTTAACAGAATAACAGTAGTAAAATAACCAAGAATTAACTAAATGCAATAAATGAGGTAAACTTGAAAACAGTAAATAGAACTACTGTGAAACAGTATAAAAGATATTCACATTTTAGAGCACTGGAATTCAAATACCAGATATATAGTACAATGTTAGCATAATACACCTAATAAGCATGCATTAGGAAAACGAAAATGGGACTTGATATACTGCCTTTCTGAGGTTTTTGCAACTACATTCAAAGTGGTTTATATATATTCAGGTACTTATTTTGTACTAGGGGCAATGGAGGGTTAGGTGACTTGCCCAGAGTCACAAGAAGCTGCAGTGGGAATTGAACTCAGTTCCCCACAATCAGGGTCCCGCTGCACTAACCACTAGGCTGCTCCTCCACTAGCAACATTCCATATAGAAGCCTGCCCTTGCAGATCAACAACAGTGCAGGCTTCTGTTTCTGTGAGTCTGATGTGCAGGCCGTCAGACTCACAGAAACAGAAGCCTGCGCGGCTGATCTGCAAGGGCAGGCTTCTACATGCTTCTACATGGAATGTTGCTAGTGGAATAGCAACATTTCATGTAGAATCTCAAATAGTAGCAACAGAATCTCAATAGTAGCAACATTCCATCTGGAATCTACAAATAGTTTCAACATTCCATGTAGAGAGGTGTAATCTCAAATAGGGAAAGGGGACTTGATATACTGCCTTTCTGAGGTTTTTGCAACTACATTCAAAGCAGTTCACATATATTCAGGTACTTATTTTGTACCAGGGGCAATGGAGGGTTAAGTGACTTGCCCAGAGTCACAAGAAGCTGCAGTGGGAATTGAACTCAGTTCTCCAGGATCAAAGTCCACTGCACTAACCACTATGTACTCCTCCACTCCTCTACTACTACTACTTAACATTTCTAGAGCGCTACTAGGGTTACGCAGCGCTGTACAAATTAACAAATAAGGACAGTCCCTGCTCGGAAGAGCTTACAATCTCCACTTTGTTAGTTGAATTAGAACATTCAACTAACATAGGTATGATGCTAAAGATTTTCTACAATATGGCTTACTATATAGCTGAGGGACCAAGAGCAGATACACACACACACACACACACACACATATAGACAACACACACTAACACGTGGAGGGGAATGAGGGCTGTGGTCACTATCTGAGGTCACATGAATTTTAATCAGGGTCACATCAGAAAAGTTTAGGGGCTTAAGGACCTATGTGTGTTCAGCATACGCCAAATTGGCATTACTGCCTGGCTTCCATGTGCCCCGGGTGGTAATTCTGAATTTGGCATGTGCCAAAAACATGCGGTAGAAAATATTTTCTATTTTCTACCAGGGGGTGCCTACCCAGCAGTAAACGGCATTTGGCACATGCTGCATGCTTACCGCCCTGATCGCTCATGAGACCTTACCGCTAAGTCAGTGGGTGGTGGTAAGGTCTCAGGCCGGAAATGATCACGCTGGTTTTCATTTTGTCGCACGTCCATTTTCCGACCCATTAAAATAATCCCTTTTTTCCCAGATGCCAAAAACATGCGCCCACACTGCTACAGGCCAATTTTTGGCGCACCTTTGTAAAAACCACTGTGGTAAACAAAAGTTCATTTCATGTGTTTACAGTTTCCTGACGATAATATTTATTGTCACTGTTAATGCTCCAAAGAGCAATTCAGCTTTCTGCTTCCATAGAGGAATGCTATATTGCTATTCTCATTAATATAGTACTTTGGGTGGAAAAAATTCTCAAAAGCCTTTACCCATAAACCCTTCTCTGATTTAGCTCAGTGGAAGGGCAAATGAAAAGCAAGGCCGGCTGCTATGCTGAGGCATGCCAAATGCATTGACAGCCACGCTTGCACTGACATTTTTTCATATAAAGATGTCAAATCCTAGCAGATGTGTAATATCATTAAAGCTGTCTCTAATATAATCTAAGCCACAGTTTGGTGTATTAATGCTTTGTTTATCTTTAAGCACAGATGGTTATTTTTATTGGCATTACTTTGTTGATGCAGCGTCTAGAAAGGTTAGTCCAGGGGGCAGCTGTCTCCGTTATGAGGTTGCATTAATGTTCCTGTCGCAGTGGGAAAAACGAAGGTGAAGCTATTCCCGCAGACATTTCACAATGGGAAAGTTATACATGTCGGGTTAGACTGTAAATAGAAGTAGAGAGACTTTATTTTTTTTATGAGTGATGTTACTGAAGGCACACATTGCAACTGACTGTAGAATAAGTCCATTGAAATAGCTTTTTCTTTAGTTTTTGGTAAAGTAAAAAGCATTCAGTTCAAACCTTTGTCATAAGCATTCCCACTTAGAGGGGAAAAGCACACTGCAAAATAACAAAGGAGGAAGTGGTATTAAAGACCTATGAGTCTTTCTTCGCTATCCATTAACCCTGTGGTGCCCACTCCACTTACTCCAGTGCTGTACTCTCATTTTCTTACCTTCAACATCACCTTTTAGCATCGATCTTTCCCCCTCTCCGATACTGTCTCAAGGCCATTGCCCACTGGCTAGCTGATCGTAAGCTAGTTCTTAACCCCAACAAAATGACTGCTTGCTGGATCATCGGTTCTCTCTCTCAACCATCCTCGCCTTTACTATTATTCGATCTTCCTATCTCTCCAGTTGACTCTTTTAAGTATTTGGACGTAATCATTGATTCCAAACTTTCATTTCACCATCAGATCTCTAGTGGTGTCTAGGTTGTGAGACAGGGGTTCTAAGTCCTAGGCAGTGCATTTTTCCCAGCAAAAAAGGTGTCGGTACTCAAATGCCAGGCCACCCTTCAGGGGTGGGGCGATCACTGAGGGACCCACCCCACAATAGCCAGGCCCCCTGCAACCAGTCACGGAATGACAAGGCAGAATTGATGTGTGGAGCCTGACCTCTTTCGTTAAAACTTGGGGACCATGGGTCAATTTTAGCAGATAATGGAAAAGGTGCTGGTACTCAGTACCCCTAGTACTCCCTCAAAAAAGCCCTGGTCCTACGTAAACTTTGTACAATATGTACAGTTTTTGTTGCTTCCACATTGCACACTCTTGTTCTTATATGTAGGCTGGATTACTTTGACACCATCCATGCGGGCATTTCATCATTACAGATCAAATGACTTCAAAGCCTGCAAACTTTTTCTGCACATTTCTTCTGCCATTGAGAAAAATGGCCATTTTACCCTACCTTCTGTTTTCTGATCAATAACCAATTCCTAATCCACAACAGGACATTGTCTCCTATCCCATGACTCTAATTTTCTCTGGAGTCTCTCATAAGGAACTTTGTCAAATGCTTTCTGAAAATACTTTCCTTTTTGGATTTATTTCAAAATTCTCTGTTTAGTCCATAAAGCATATGATACTGGCCTTCCTTCTTTTTTGGCCTCTCTCATCATCCATTATACCCCATCAAGGCCCCTTAGATCTCTTGAGTCCCATTGGTTTGGTCTTGCTGGCCCCAAAGCAGGCACATCTTGAATCAACAAGACACTGCTTTTTATTTTCTTGGTCCCAAGTCTTGGAATGACTTCCCCCCAAAGACTTGGGGGAAGTGTCATACAAAGGTTTGTTTTTTTACTAATCTGTGGACCATCTAGCCCAGTACCTTGCTTCCATCAGTGGCCAATCCAGGTCACAAGTACCTGGCAGAAACCCAAATAGTAGCTTCATTCCATGCTACCAATCCCAGGGCAAGCAGTGGGTTCCTCCATGTCCATCTCAATAACAGACTATGAACGTTTTCTCAAGGAACTTGTACAAAACGTTTTAAAACCCAGATACGCTAATCACCATTACCACATCCTCCAGCACCAGGTTCCAGAACTTAACTATTCGTTGAGTGAAAAAATATTTCCTCCCATTTGTTTTAAAAGTATTTCTATGTAATTTTATTGAGTATCCCCTGGTCTTTGTACTTTTTGAAAGAGTGAAAAATTGATTCACCTCCACCTACTCCACACCACTCAGGATTTTGTAGACCTCAATCATACTCCCATCAGCCATCTTTTCCAAGCTGAAGAGCCCTCTTTAGCATTTCCTCATATGAGAGGAGTTCCACCCCCTTTATCATTTTGGTCGCTGTTGTTTGAAACTTTTCTAATTCTGCTATGTATTTTTTGAGATACAGTTACCAGAACTGAAAGCAATACTCAAGGTGAGGTTGCACCATGGAGCAATACAGGGGCATTATAATATTCTCGGTCTTATTTTGCATCCCTTTACTAATAATTCCTAGCAACCTTTTACTTTTTTTTGACTGCCATCACACACTGGGCAGAAGATTTCAGCATATTGTCTACAATGACACCTAGATCTTTTTCTTGTTTCTCAGATAGGGTGTTAAATCAGATTTTATTAAACATAAAGATCTTCTGTTCTGAGACTTATTTCACACGCACACCACCAAATGCATTTCAAATAGTAATGACTTCCTGTTGATATGAACTGGTGATGAAGTGGGGAAGGGCTCTATAACTCTGTGCCGATACACCAGGCTTTTTCGTCCTGCTGCTCGCAGGCTCCATGTCTCTGTGCCACTCCAACTAGATACGCTGTGCTTTGGATTTCTATTCATTACTGTGATTTGATGTCCCATCCATGAATAATGCAACTTTATCCTGTCTAGAATGATGGGATTTGGGAGGGTTTAGAGATTAACATTCTTGAAAGAAATATTGCTGAGAATATAGGGAAACAGTGTCGAGGTGGCAAGGGAGTGAGAAACATGAGAGGGGTGACTTAACTGTGTGCAGTAAACCCATGGAGAAAACAAAAAGAGCAAAAGGAATAAAAAGCAATTAGAATACATAATATATGAGTAGTAGTCCACAAACTGTGTGAGCTACTTGGAGTACTCATGTGACTAATCAGAGGCAAGGGAAAATACATTTATTTATTTATTTTCCACCTTTTTGAAGACATTTTCCCAAGGTGGTGTACAGCAAGAATAAGCCAGATATAGACAATTACAACAGTAGAAATATTTAAATAATAGTAAGCATTATGTCATGGTATGCTACTTACAATTTCAACACAACAGACATTAAAACATCTTTATAGACAGCATAGGGTGTAAGCGAAGGTGTAATATATATATAGACAGATAAGCTAGGATAAAAAGATTTAGATAGAAAATAAGGGGTCCTTTTACAAAGGCGCACTGAAAAATGGCTTGTGGTAGCGTTGGTGAGGGTTTTGGCCATGTGCTGATCCATTTTTTTAGCGCGCCTGTAAAAAAGGCCTTTTTTTGCCGGAAATGGATGTGTGGCAAAAATGAAAATTGCCGCGCGTCCATTTTGGGTCTGAGACCTTACCGCCAGCCATAGACCTAACAGTAGACTCATGCAGTAACCGGGCGGTAATGACCTACACGTGCCAGATGCCACTTGGCGTGTGTCCGTTATGCGCACCTAAAAATAAAAAGTATTTTTCAGATGCGCATATCGGATGCGCGCCAAAAATGAAATCACCACAAGAGTCACATTGTAGTCGGGCGGTACCTTCATTTTGGTGCACATCGGGCGCGCGTAGATGCTTACGCGGCTTAGTAAAAGGGCCCCTTAGGGAACTAACAAGGAAAAATTGCACGTGGAATCAGGTGAGTGAAAATGATCTCAGCTAGAGTAGGAGTGGATAAGCAAGACCTGTGCATTCATTGTTCAGATGTTTTCAGAGTTTTCTCACTGCAGACAAGATGCTTTTCATCTCAGATTCTTCTTTTTTGGGGGGGAGGGGGAAAGGAGGAGATACTATTCTACTACTACTTAACATTTATAAAGCGCTACCAGGGTTACGCAGCGCTGTACAATTTAACACAGAGGACAGTCCCTGCTCGAAGGAGCTTACAATCTAAAGGACAAAAAAGTGCAGTCAATCAAATTGGAGCAGTCTAGATTTCCTGAATAGATGAATAATGGTTAGTTGCCGAAAGCGACATTGAAGAGGTGGGCTTTGAGCAAGGATTTGAAGATGGGCAGGGAGGGGGCTCTGTGCTCTGTATTACCTAAGTAGACAGTACAGAGCTTGCAAAACCCCAGGACTATTGAGATTTCTGGTCTCGCACAATCTCTTCACATCTGTGTCAGTGTAAAATTTGGATCTGAAGCACCTCCGCTGAAAATTCAGTGTTAATTGTTAAACCAAAAGCATGCTGAAGTTGGACATCTGTTACAATTTCCATCCTGCTAGCTGCATTCTGCATCCTCTTCTTCATTTGAATGAATATTAATTTTCCATTTACAGTAATTTTAGTGCAGAGAATCACGCCCTCCTCCACAGAAAACACATTGGAAATAAGGCGGGTCATTTGCTTTAGTTTCTTGCTTAAGGTTTATGCCGTTGGTAGGGATCTGCCTTCATTCGTTTTGTGTAACATGTTTCACAATCACTCAGGGTTCCTCGTATTAAAGTGCATTAGGCACTTATTGCGCAGTTAACATTAAACATGTCAGCTGTAAAGGGAGAAAGAAAGGGGATGGGACTTGATATACTGCCTTTCTGTGGTTAGAATCAAAACAGTCTACGTATTATATGCAGGTACTTGTTTTGTACCTGGGGAAATGGAGGGTTAGGTGACTTGCCTAGACTCACAAGGAGCTGCAGTGTACTGGTGTTTCATCTCTTTTCGGTTTTAGACAAGCTGATTTTTGTAGAAAAATAATGCCAACTCAAAGCTAGTACACATCCAAAGGCTCCCAGGAGACATCTTAAATGGGCTGGAGTGGCAGAAAGCTGAACAGTGCTTCCTCTTCTTCCTCTTCCAACACCCCACCCCAAAGAGACCCTCCCCAAAAATCACCTCAAAGAGATTTTCCTGTAGGCCACCACTGGCCTACCTCTATCAATCCTTGGTGGTCTGGGAGATTCAGGGCAAGCGTGATCCTTAGTTGCTTTTGCTGGTGAAGGAGGGACTCAAGAAGCCTTACAAGAAAAGGAAGAAAGAAGACCAGACTTTATTCCAAATGTGCCTATTCTGCTTAATTAATTATCCACCTCGGAGAACTGCTTTTGATTGTTTTGTTTTTTTCATTTCACTCAGTAGTTTTTTTGATTTCATTCGGTCAAGCCCTGTCCGGACAATAAAATCATGGGAATGAGTGTTATGAAAGACAGCAGAGAAGAAAGTCCACACTGTAAAGCCTAAGAAGTGACCCCCCCCCCCACCTCCTACCACCACCATCACCACCACCCTCACCACACACTGTACCTGTACCCTGGCTCCTGTACTAAAGGAGATCCCCAGACTTTGTATTTATAATCCAAGTGAAATGGGACATGAAAGAAATGATCACTGAATCACTGTAGTGGATCAGATCAAAACAACATTCAGGATAGAGAGAATTCAATTTTTTGTGTATCTCAGGTACATGATGAGATCCCTAAGTACCTGTGTAGAATGAGATGCTACATTCATCCCATTATGCTTGAGGATACTATCATTAATTAAAGATTGCCTAATCAAAGAGGTATTTAAATATGTGTACAATATTCAAGTATATTAAAATAGAATGTTGACTGCAGATAGCACAATCAGCAATGGTGCCTCTCTGTACCCGATTGTAACACACCTGGAGCTCAGATTTGGAAAATGGAAGAGGAAGGGATTTCACATTTAGTTCAGGCCAAGGTGAGTTATATTCAGGTAAAGGCAGGGCCAGTGCTAGACATGATGGAGCCCAGGGCAGATGCTATGGAGGGGCCCTAAAGCTTGCTTGTAGATTGTCCCTCTTTCAACTTTAGGTAGGTTTGGGGCCACCAGTGACATGGGGTCCCAGGCAGTGGCGTAGCCACAGGTGGGCCTGGGTGGGCCAGGACCCACCCAACAGTAGCACACATTTAGTGGTAGCTGGTAGGGATCCCAAGTTCCACCAGCTGAAGACTTCCCCCTGATGGTAATGAAAATGCTATTCTCCACAATACTGGCACCTGTGCATGCTCAGTTTTCAGTGCATCCCTGCTGCAGACTGCCAAGGCGGAAAGAAACATTTTCCCGCCATCTGAGATATTTTTTTGGTGGTGGTGGTGGTGGTGGTGGTGGGAGGAGAACACTTGGTGCCCACCCACTTCTTGCCTAGGCCCACCCAAAATCTGTTGTCTGGCTACGCCTCTGGTCCCAGGGCAGTTGCCCTGTTTGCCCACCCCTTATGCTGGCCCTGAGTAAAGGAGGTATTTTTTGTGTTCCCAGAGGGTTTATAATCTAACCCCCCTGTTTACTAAGCTGTGCTAACAGCTGCCACATGGCAATGCCGACACAGCCCATTCAAAGTGAATAGGCTATGTTGGCATTAGTGCATGACAGCCGCTAACACAGCCTAGTAAACAGGGGGATAATTTTGTACCTGAGACACAAAGACCCACAGCGGGATTTGGACAGGGATTGCCTGGTATGCGGGCCTGCTTCTCTGTCCACTAGGCTACTCTTCCACTTCACAAAGCCAAATCCATATCCATATTTATATCTCAGATTTTTTTTAAAAAAGGAAGTAAAGAGAAATTCCTGATTAACAGGAAAAAAAGCTATTTTCATAGCCATTTCTGAAGGTAAAGCAGCTTTCCTTTATTGCAAGTAAAAACAGCCACACTGCTCACAGTATGAGCACTTTGACCTGTGCAAAAAAAGAGATGAAGTTAGACAATGAGTGGAGTGGAACAGGTGGATGTGAAGCGTCTGTTCACGCTTTCCAAAAATACTAGGACTAGGGGGCATGCGATGAAACTACAGTGTAGTAAATTTATAACAAATCAGAGAAAATGTTTCTTCACCCGAAGTGTAATTAAACTCTGGAATTCATTGTCGGAGAAAGTGGTGAAGGCGGTTAGCTTAGCAGAGTTTAAAAAGGGGTTGGACGGTTTCCTAAAGGACAAGTCCATAAACCGCTACTAAATGGACTTGGGAAAAATCCACAATTCCAGGAATAACATGTATAGAATGTTTGTACGTTTGGGAAGCTTGCCAGGTGCCCTTGGCCTGGATTGGCCGCTGTCATGGACAGGATGCTGGGCTCGATGGACCCTTGGTCTATTCCTAGTATGGCATTACTTATGTACTTATGTACTTATGACAAGGGGAGAAGGAAGATGCATGAGGGGCTTTCATTTCAAATGCCCTTTGCATATTTTCTGTATCTCTATGTGCACCTGTTTTAAAGCTGATGCAGGTGTGTGGAGATTATGGGGGAAATCTGTTGTGTGCTACTGATCTGCTTTTCAAAGGGAATCTTCATGGGGCAGAGGGAAGAAACCTTTTGAAAATTAACCTGCAGACTCTACAAATGTATTTAAAAGTAGCCTCAAAAATCCTTCCTACCTCCGAAGACTGGAGAGGAACTGCCTGTGTGCTCAAAGCCTTAGACGTCTCTTGTCTTTATTTCTGGTTGCCCGTTCAACTAACATGTGGCATAAGTACATCAGTGTTGCCATACTGGGACAGACCAAAGGTCCATCAAGCCCAGCATCCTGTTTCCAGCAGTGGCCAATCCAGGTCACAAGTACCTGACAAGATCCCAAAAAAGTACAATACATTTTATGCTACTTATCTCATAAATAAAGAGTGGATTTTCCCCAAGTCCATTTAAAAAAATGGCTTATGGACTTTTTTTTTAAACCCTGCTAAGCTAAATGTTTGTACCACATTCTCTGGCAATGAATTCCAGAGTTTAATTTCACACTGAATGAAGAAATATTTTCTCTGATTCGTTTTAAATTTGATGTTGGGTTCATTCATATGGCTCGCATCAGTTTATATCACCTCAATACAAACCATTGCAAATATGTTGTGTGACAAACAATTGGAATAAAGAGATGTTGGAGGAGGGCAGTGGGAGGCAGCAAGTGCCCAGGTGTGCCACCATCACTGAGGACCTTGTTCTATAAGACTGTCATAGGGAGGGGAAAAGTACCCCAACATCCACTTAATAGATGTTCCTGAAGTTTGAGAACTCGTTGGAAAAAAATGACTGGAAGAGAGAGAGTATTCTGCATAACTGTTGCTCATTACTCATGCCAGACGATTGTTAATTAAATTTATGCACTGATACAATTTGCTAGTTTTCTGGTAGGTGAGTTCTGCGTTTAGTCATCTTGGCATTTTTAAAGGCGAATGAAAAATCACCCAGGGTGCAGTGCCAGGAGCGAGAAAGATAAATAATGCAAGCATGCTGATCTGTGCCCATCTGTCATAAAATTTCATTACTTCTGACAGGTTGTACAACATACAGTAAGCAATGAATGAATACTAAGTACGCTTCCTGTCCTCCTGCCTGCCATATTTCACTGCAGCACTCTGTAGAGAGATCCTGTTAGCAGAGTCAAAGTATTAACATACAGAGAGAGCCAGCAAAATCTTCACTTTTTTTTTTCATTTTCTTCTGTGGTGAATTTCTTTTTTTTTTTTTTATTTAGGACTGTTGAAAGATGCCACATTGACAGCATTGAAAACCGGAGTGTTCTATTTATTCACAGCTTTATGTAAGGGAGAAGAAACTGTACATCTGCGGTTCTCATTTGCCTTCATTTCACCTCCTGCCTCTCTCCTGTGTTTTTTTTTTTCTCTCTCTTCCTCTTCTTTGCAAACTCACACTTAAACAATAACAAAGTTTGAGGATATAGAGGTGGATTGATGTTAAGTGCTGCTGATGATACAGTTTTGATATGGCTTTCTCCACGATGCTTTTGCATTTTCAGACCACTGCATCATGACTGAAGACTCTTTTGCATTATGTTAGCATTTTTTTTTACTAACTTAATATATATTTTGATTAGCTTTTGAAGGCAATACCTTCTTCAGATCAGAAATAAGGTATCATCTTATTTTCTTTTCTTTGTTTTGTTTTATTTATTTATTTTTATTATTATTATTTGTAGCATTTATACCCCACTCTTTCCCGCTCGACAGCAGGTTCAGTGCGGCTTACAATGTATGGATTACAAACCTGCTTATAATCGAACGAGAAAAACACCCAAGTTCCGACCTAAATCGGGAGATGGACGTTTATCTCACAAAAACGAATAACACGGTATAATCGAAAGTCGAACTTGGACGTTTTCAACTGCACTCCATCGCGGAAGCGTACAAAGTTGACGGGGGCATGTCGGAGGCGTGGTCAAGGCGGGACTGGGGCTTGGTTATCACCCGAACAGAGATGGGCGCCTTTCGCCGATAATGGAAAAAAAGTATGCGTTTGTAGCTAGAATTTAGGGCACTTTTCCTGGACCTTGTTTTTTCACGAATAAGGCCCCAAAAAGTGCCCTAAATGACCAGATTACCACCAGAGGGAATAGGGGATGACCTCCCCTGACTCCCCCAGTGGTCACTAACCCCCTCCCACCACAAAAAATGATGTTTCACAACTTTTTATTTTCACCCTCAAATGTCATACCCACCTCCCTGGCAGCAGTATGCAGGTCCCTGGAGCAGTTGTTAGGGGGTGCAGTGGACTTCAGGCAGGTGGACCCAGGCCCATCCCCCCCCCTACCTGTTACAATTGTGCTGCTTAATACTTAGTCGTCCAACCCCCCCAAACCCACTGTACCCACATGTAGGTGCCCCCCTTCACCCCTTAGGGCTATAGTAATGGTGTAGACTTGTGGGCAGTGGGTTTTCAGGGGGATTTGGGGGGCTCAACACACAAGGGAAGGGTGCTATGCACCTGGGAGCTCTTTTACCTTTTTTTTGTTTTTGTAAAAGTGCCCCCTAGGGTGCCCGGTTGGTGTCCTGGCATGTGAGGGGGACCAGTACACTACGAATCCTGGCCCCTCCCACAAACAAATGCCTTGGATTTATTCGTTTTTAAGCCGGGCGCTTTCATTTTCCATTATCGCTGAAAAACAAAAACGCCCAGCTCACAAATTGTCGAATAAAACATAGACGTATATTTTTTCGAAAATACGGTTCGGTCCGCCCCTTCACGGACCCGTTCTCGGAGATAAACGCCCATGGAGATAGACGTTTTCGTTCGATTATGCCCCTCGTCACGTATAACAGAGATAACACAGTTGAATAGAGTAGGACAAGAGGAAGAGATGTGGGGGGGAGGATTGAGGTACGGTTAATGTTAGTGATGTGGATTGGGTTCGTAAATTAAGTCGGGTCGTTTGGATAGTCTTGTTTGAAGAGGTACGTTTTCAACAGCTTTCAGAAGGGTAGGTGTTCGCTGGTTGTTCGGATGGATCTTGGTATGGCGTTCCAGAGTTCCGTATCTGTATATTTCTATTTATTACTTTTAAAAGTGGACTAACACAATTACCACAACACTTTACTGTAGCATTTTTGAAACTGGCTCTCTCACTCATTAAATAGAGAATTTTAAGCGCACAACCCCCCCCCCCCCCCCCCCCAGATTCCATATATGGAGCCCAGATTTGGGTGCCAAAACTTTGGCATGGATTAAAGATGTGCACGCAAATACATGATTTAATGAGCCAATTAACATCAATTAATTGATGTTAACAATCATTGAAGTTAATTGGCAACAACTTGGATGTGCGCTCATCTGACTGCACACTATTCCGGAACCCTGAAAGCCCAAATCCCATAGTGCCCAACCCAGAAGGGACATGGCCAAGGGAGGAGCATGGATGGGTCAGGGGTGCTCCATGAAAATTGGCACAGTATTATGGAATAAGGGGTCTCTGTTCCCGGCTTGGGTGCCGGGAATAACACCATGTTTCAGCAGAAGTCTGGCACTCAGAGTTTGGTGCAGAAATCGATGCTGAGCACTATTTTATAAAGTGCTATTTAGCATGCCTTTACAGAACCAGGCTTTTACTGTACCCAGATTTCAGCACCGTTTATAGAATCCAGCCCTTAAAATGATTTCTTAATGGAGGTGATCAATAGAAATCAAACAAAATAAAACATGGAAAAGAAAATAAGATGATACCTTTTTTATTGGACATAACTTAAAATTATGTCCAATAAAAAAGGTATCATCTTATTTTCTTTTCCATGTTTTATTTTGTTTGATTTCTATTGATAACCTTAAGAGTGGACTAACACGGCTACCACACTCCTCTACTTAATGGAGGTGCAGTTTCCCCATGCCAATCCCATTTAATCTGATTCTGCTCTGGTCTAGATACACCATGTCTGCTGAGTTGAGAGGGTATTGCAGTCTCCATACCCAATCAATGCCCAGCGGAGAAGGAAGGGTGGTAATGGAATGCCAGTGGAGGATGATGCGTACACCTGTCCACTTGGAACTGAAGTGAGATTAACAACTTATTTCAGACAGTAAAAGCCTTCATCCGTTGCCATCTTGGACAAGATTCAAGCTGTTTATCTAGCAAAGCTGTGTTTCCTGCTGAGGATCCAGAGAATTACATAGACCTCTGGAAGCAGTGAAATTAATCCGTATCTGTATATATCTCTAGCATTCTGCCAAAATGTGCTTTCTTATGCAGTTGCAAGAAGAACATTTTGGGCTCCTGCTCTAGAAAGCTGCTGATCCAATCTGAATAAGAGGTGGTCTATTCCAGGAAAGTGGCCCAATAAAACTGAAATCTTAGCTTTTGGAGGAAACTATAAATTCCAGAGTCAAGGGAGGACCCTTGCCCATCCTGCCCTAGGAGGGTGCACACCTAGGAGCATGTAGAATTACAGGAGGTAGGTTTTTTCCACTCTGGGGCCCACCTGAGTTTTGGCTTCCTGCTCTAGGGGCTAAGGGAAAGGAGAAAGTGTAGGGGTTGCCAATCTGGTCCACAGCTGCCCCTTGAGACACAGAGTGAGGGACAGAAGAGAAGGTTAGATCATGGAGGAGATCTGATCCTGATCCTCAGAAGATAGAAAACCAGAGTGATAGCGTAGATGGACAGATTGGATAGGCCATGTGGTCTTTTACTGCCTTCATTTTTCTATGTTTAAATGTCATTCAGAACAGAATGGTTATGAAGGGGCTACTTTTATTGCTCAGTTGGGCTCATAAAATGTTTGAGGGGGGACACTAATGCTGCTCCCGCTCCCAAAGGGTTGCTAATATAGCCCTTCATCCCAAAAGAATGCCCACTTCTGGTGTCAAGCAACATAAAGCTCTGTTTTCACAAGTGTTGAATGGCTGCAGCCATTACAGGATCAGTTCATTTCTATCTTTGGATATGAAAATATTCATCCAAATCTGGAAGAAGTTTATTCATTTTAAAAGCCAAATAATACAGCTTCAACTAGTAAGAGAAGTCATCAATTTCTCAAATTTGTATACATTGCATTGATCAGCTTAGAAAACACATTTTTGCACGTTTTTTCCAGATAGTAAATTGCATCAAGTTAGCACAACCTTTTTTGCTGTCCTAACTTTATCTGGTTTGTTATCCAGTTATCGGTTGAATATCACTGCTAACCAAATAAATTCCAGTTCCATCCATAGACCACCCTGACACTGTAGTGCCAAGGCGGATAGAAGACATATTCAGGAGCTGTATCCAGTTAGCAGCACCTGTAACCAGATAACCGTCTTTGAATCTTGACCTCTGTGGTTTTCCTGTCATTTAAAAACAGCCCTGCATTCCTGCTAGGAACGTGCATTCATTTGAAATGGCAAGGGGGTGTAAATGTCATTTTCCTTGTTGTTTCATGTTGTTTCTAACCCAAAACCAACAGGACTAAACCCCAAAATGACAGGTTTTTTTTTCCAGTGTCATTAAATTTCAGCCTCCCCCCCCCCCCCCCATAATTTGGTGGATTAAAACTGTGGAGTAGCTGAAATTGGAAATATAAATAAGGTAAAACCTAGAGTTTGAATCAAGATTGCTAACGAGTCATAAAGACATTAAACAAAATCAGAGATAAAACTGAACCCATAGGCACCCCACATAGAAAGAGACGAGTTGAGGAGAAGATATTTCGAAAAGAAAACAGAAAGGGTTCTATTCTTTTAAAATAAAAAAAAACAGCAAACCAGACCAGGTCTGTTCCTTGGACTTCCAAGTTCATGAAGCCTATAAAGTAGCAGCTCATGATCTATTAACTCAAATGCTGCAGATAAATCAAGGAGATTAGCAGCATGCCCTTGCCAGCATCAGGATTCATTTTTACAAAGTTAATCAGGACAATCATTGTGCTGTACAATTCTGAGGGAGAAGCTGGTGTGACACAACTGAAGAGCATTTGTTTGGATTCAGATTTGATGTACATCAGCAGGGCAATACAGAGAAATTGTTTCTGCCTACTTTCAAGAAGAGTCAATTCTCTAGACAAATTCAAATAGAAAGTAGTACAATAGTGTTCAGTCTTAGCTCCTTTAAACAGAGTTAGAAATTTCCCTTCCCTGGTACCTGAAATCTTTACACCTTGGACGCACAGCTTGTAGTGGAGTAGCATGGGACGCTATCAGTACCTTTATGCCCACCTTGGCCTAAGGAGCACTGGAGGAGCATCAATAGCTGACTAAGCTCCTTTTGACAGCAATGAAGATGAATCCTTGGGCTATCGTGATTTGTTTCTCTCCCCACCACCTCCCTGTCATAGTGTTGTGTTCCTTCTTGTTTAAGGGATCAAAGGTCTCTCACTAATTAGATTTGAGTTTCCACAGAGACACAGCTATGAAGTCATAAGGAAGTGTTGGTGATAGTTAACGGGGAGGGGGAGAGAACATGGAGATCTTGAATAGGACATGAAGGAAATATGGAGAGGAGAAGGAACATAATGGAGATGAGATAGCAGAGGAACATGCTGGTGAGCTGGGACAGAGAAGAACAGTTCAGAAGAAATGGAGGTCTCATGCATTGTCCGTTTCTGCCAATGGAAACATACATTGAATTGAATGAAGCACTTATTTTTATAAATCAAAGATAAGTTGGCCTATGTAGAGCCATGGGATACCCTGAAAAAGCAAATAAATATCAGTATTTATATACTGTCGACTCACGCCTAAGGGAATACATAAGGTTGAAAAATATGGAGCACTAGGAAGAAAAGGAAGATGGGAAAAAGAAGGATTGACCTGAAAGCAGGGAAAGAGGATGAATATCTTGGAGAGATGGTGGTGCCTAAATTCTATAGTGGAATTAACAGTCTACCTGTCTAAAGTATCTGAGATTCCCTCATCATGTGGTCTTCAGCATAACTCTAGAATCCCAGGGAGGTGAAAACAGAACTGAAATCAAGGCTCATCATTCTTTCCATCAGTCAAGGATATTACATTAGATTTCACAACAAACAAAAACAAAAGAGTCACACATGGGTAAGCATCTATTTCATTCACACCAGAGCCTGGCCATTTAGCCTCATTCTCTTTCCATCATAAAGCATTCTGGGAGTTGTAGTCATTGCAGATCTATTGAAATAGTAGGACTACAAAATTCTGCCTGATTTGGTTGCTATAAAAGAAAAATACCAAGTGCCAGCAGAAATTATTCTAGTGTTCACAGAGCCATCTGTTCACCCTCAAACACTGTAAAAAGTGCTATGTGAGCCATGGACTGCATTTTTCCATCCTGCACAGTGCTGTTACATCTTTGCCTATTTGAATTGAAATCATCTGTCTTGTTTAAACCCAGCAAGTCCTCAGAACTTGATTTGAATATTAACTATATCCTATTGTGGTTTAAAATGCTCCAACATAGATTAAGAAAAACAAACATTAAAGAAAAGGGACCCTTTAATTAAATGCATGACCATGGTAAAAGTTACTACACTGCCATGACAGTGCATACTGATTCACACACTAGCTGCATAGCGGGTTATAGGGTGGGAAATGGGATGGGTTATGGGCAGGAAATGGGCGTGGACGACACATTAAAATTAGTGAACTGTACTCTAATGCTTAACCCAGCTGCACTTACTACCTCCATGCTGTCAATACATTCACTGCATGATAAATGACCTCTCTGTGCAAATACTGTAACACCAGTATCTGGTACTAGGGCCCAATTAGACCAGGCAACACTCTCCCTCACCATTCCACAAATACACACATACGCTTAGTTTGGCAACAATACCTTTGGCCACAGCTTTATGAAAAATCATATAAGCTACAAATAGAACATAAGGGCCTGAGCCCCAGAACATACAATAGAGCAAGCCACACCTTGATGCCCCCCATCATATTATTAGCTGGGGGGTTATCTGTAAACATACCCAAGATCTCTACCTTGAGACCTGCTTGCATTTGGTCGTGGGGGGAGCCAGCATTTTTAGTGCACTGGTCCTCCTGACATGCCAGGACACCAACCAGGCAACTTAGGGACGACCATCTCTAAGGAAGACCTAAATTTCAAGATTTGGGGATCCCCGACTGTATCATCGAAACAAAAGACGGATGTCCATTTTGTTTTGATAATACGGGTTTCCCTGCCCCTCCATCGGGACTTTCTGCAAGGACGTCCTCAACAAAACCTGGGCATCCCTTTCAATTATGCCCCTCTTTGTCTCATTAATCCATGCTTTTGAATATTCTCTGTAATTTTGTTCTTTACAATAGTCTCTACCATTTTGCCCGGCACCGTCGTCAGACTCACCGGTCTATAATTTCCCGGATTTCCCCTGGAATCTTTTTTAAAAATTGGTGTTACATTGGTCACCCTCCAATCTTCCGGTGCCACACTCGATTTTAAGGATAAATTACATATTACTAACAATTGTTCCACAAGTTCATTTTTCAGTTCTATCAGTACTCTGGGATGAGTACCATCTGGTCCAGGAGATTTGCTACTCTTCAGTTTGTAGAACTGCCCCATTATATCCTCCAGGTTTACAGAAAATTCATTAAGTTTCTCTGATTTGTCAGCTTCGAATACCATTTCTGGCACTGGTATCCCACCCAAATCTTCCTCGGTGAAGACCAAAGCAAAGAACTCATTTAATCTCTCTGCTACGGCTTTGTCTTCCCTGATTGCCCCTTTTACGTTTTTTACTGCTGAAGGGCAGAATGATTATTAGTGGCAGTCAGTTAGATACGGTCACGTGTTCTTCATTGTAAGACTCATTGACCAATTTCATGGAAGTTTATTTGTGATTTGTACGTGGAAATCCTGGCATTTACACATGTAAAAAATATCCACACATAAATGGTGTTTTCAAAAAGGCTGAGTTTACACATGGATGCCCATAATATATAGAAATTGCAAGGAGTTGGAGTGTGGTTTGGGTGAGTCAAAAATCTACACACATATAATGATAAGGTTTATTTTTGCAAAGGGGGTTTCCTTGATAAAGCGTAGAGCGAAACATGATTCATGTCGGAGAATTATTCCCCCAAGCCAACAACATTTCAGATAAGTGATTAAGTATTTATAAGTGTAATATTAATTAAAAGGGATATTATAAGAGAAAAATTTAACCATTAAAGGGACCAATGAGGAGGTTGGTGGTTAAAGCTTAATTGTATGAGTTTGATTTGTTAAGTTCCACTATCATCATCTATAAATTGTTGCAATTGAACTCCAGCTATTGTCAGAAGATTTGACATCGGCATTGACTGGGCTGGCCTGTGATCCAATGTCATCTCATAAAATGGCCACATAAATATCAATGCAGAGCAGGATGGTTGCCTAATGATTAGAGCAACAGGTTAAGAATCAGGGGATCCAGGTTCAAATCCCACTTTAACTCTTTTTGTTGTTGTTTTGTAATAAATGTAATCCCTCTAGGAATAGAAAAATACCTACTGTACCTGAATGTACACCACTTCAATAGCCTTCAGGCTTGCAGGTGTCTTATATAGTCAGGTACAATAGATATTTTTGCTGTCCCTGGAGGATTCACAATTTTAAAAAAAAAAGCTGGTTGGATTTGAACCTGGGTCCCTTGGCTGTCAGCCTACTGTACTAACTATTAGGTTACTCTTCAGAACTGTACACTGCTCTGTTAAGAATGTCCATAATATTATTTATTTATTTATTACATTTTATTTATTTATTTATTACATTTGTACCCTGCGCTTTCCCACACACAGCAGGTTCAATGTGGCTTACATAGTAAATAGAATTACAAAGTATTTTAAGGAGAATATTATAAATTGTAATAAACATAGAAATAGTAAGGTTTTAAGAATATGTGAATTGAACATGGAAAGGTAAACAAGGTATGATAGGCAAAAGGAAAGAGATTGGGAGGGGTATGGTGTAGGGAGATGGAGAAGAGAAGACTGGGATATCAGTATAAGGAGCTGGGGAGACATGGTTTAAGGTATAATCATCTTCAGAGCAGGAGATGTGTGGGTGGGCTTAAAAGGTACCTGAAATTGTCATAGATCCTGGTATCCTTTGAAAGTTTCACATTCAGGGAATGAGGAAAAGGCAAGAATCCACTGGGGGGGATTAAGGAGGTGTTATGCCTTCATCCCTCCAGTGGACAGCTGCACAATCAGAGCACTTTTCTGTAACCTGGACATGACAAGTACCAGGTCTAAACAGCTATGTCCATCTTTTTAGACATGGATTTCCCTTCCCCTTCTATGACTAGAGTTGGATGTCCATACTTTAGGTCCTCCCTAGTCCTGCCCAAAACATACCCAGATCATACTGCAGTGTTAGACATCCATATCCTATCCTTGTAAAATTGGGATTTGGTCATCCATGCAATATAGATGTCTATATGCCAGTTTTCAGACATCCAAAACAAGAATAGAGCTTCTAAAATAACCACTGTATTATCCCAAGACTGCATTACATTTAACTGCCTTTAGGTGGCCGATTTGAAGGTAGATTGCCAACCATTGTTTAAGTATGAATGACTATAACCTGCACAGAGGGAGAGTGCAGCTCTGGCTGCCTTGTTGGGCAGACTGGATGGGTTTTGCAGGTCTTTATCTGCCGTCATTTACTGTATTTCTGTTTCTCTGCTCCATGTTTGGATGTGAATAGCTTTTGCCCTTTTACTTTATCAGTAAGATGTTTACCATCTCAGTAAAAGTTATGTTTTAATATTTTCTGTTGTTTTTATTTATTTTATGGGATTTTACATTTTTAATTAATTTTTAAGGATGTTGTTGAGTACCCTGCTCAGAATAGTGCATGATGCAAGATATAAATAGTGCAAAGAAACTATTCAATATCATGATGGTACCACTCTGCAGGAAACTGGAAACACTGGGATTTAACCCATACATATACGCTGATGACATCACTAGCTACATACCCTTTAACAACAGCACCACAAAGATATTGGACAAGGTTAAAAAAGGGCTGGACCTCATGGAAAATTGGGCCACAATTTTTAAAAGTAAACTGAACTGAGACAAAACAAAACTTGTTCTATCCAGCCCGCATAATCTAACCACTTACCAAAACCTCACAATATCAAGTGCCTGATTTTCACTGCTGTTATTTTGCAGCCCTACCAAAATATTTTTCTTCTGGCCTGAAAGCAAGTGAAGGAAGAGCAGGGGACCCTGACCCTCTTAGAGACAATGACAATGGGACTTGTGATAAGCCAAGCCACACTACCTAGGTCCTGATATTTATGTGTAGTTTGTTAATTCAAATCTGAATAAGAGGAAGTATCTACTGAGAAAATGGCCCAATAGAATTAAAGCTTAAGCATTTGGAGGGAGTTAAGGGACGGGCATGTGGAACAGAAGGAAGTCACCCCCTGCTTTGGGAAGAGCACTGGCTTCCTAGATTATATTGTATCCCTTTTTAGATTGTCACAATTGCACATCAGGTCTTCTCTACAGGTGTCCCTCCTCTTCTTAGTAGGTCACCCATCCCCGATCACCCTGACTATCTGCTATGCTCATCTCCTTCTGGTCCCCTCTCACTTGAGCATTAGACTCAACCATACCCAAAGGTTCTGCTTCAGAGTGGTTGCATCTGCTCTTTGGAATCAACTTCCCCTTGACCTCTGGCTGGAACCCTCCTTGAAAAAAATTCAAGCAGTCATCAAAAACAGTGGTAAATATTCAGCCAACAGCGGTGATCACGTTTTTAGCTGCTGTTGGTTTTATGCCTGGATATTCAATGTTTGGCCATGTCCATGCACCGGTATTGAATATTCGAGTATGTGCGGTCGGCCAGCACTTACGTGGTTAAGGCCAATATTCAGCCCTTAACCAGTCAAGTGAAACCAGATAAAGATAGGACTATGTTTTATGTGGTCCAATTTCTTCAGTTACCTTATGCGGTTAAGTGCTGAATATCAGCACTTAACCACTTAAGTGCCAACTCTGCCCTGACTCCGCTCCCGCACTGCCTACAACATAGCAGTGGATTTTCAGCAGCACTAGCCAGTTAGGTGCCACTGAACATCCTTGGGTAGCCCTGCACAGGCGATTTAACCGGAAAGGAGCCTCTCCTGCCTGGTTAAACCACTTTGCATATCAACCTTATTAAAATGTTTTATTACGTATTATGTTGACATTGCAAGTAGTATACCCATGCCATACTTTGTATTGTTATTTAAATATTTTTATTGCTGTAATTGTCTATTGCTTATATTTGATTTATTCTTACTGTACACCGCCTTGAGTGAATTCCTTCAAAAAGATGGGAAATAACTCCTAATAAATAAATAACCCCATATTTATGAGGTTAGGAGTGAAAGAATAGCCTAGTGGTTAGTGCAGTGGACTTTGATCCTGGGGAACAGAGCTTGATTCCCACTGCAGCTCCTTGTGACTCTGGGCAAGTCACTTAACCCTCCATTGCCCCTGGTACAAAATAAGTACCTGAATATATGTAAACCGCTTTGAATGTATTATTATTATTATTATTATTATTACATTTATATCCCGTGCTTTCCCACTCAAAGCAGGTTCAATGCGGCTTACACAGTAAAAGGAGTACAGAATATTATTTGAGGGTAAGAATTAAGTATATTAGAAAAAGGACGAGATGAATAGATAGAAATAGGCCATGGAGAGGGGAGTGAGGTGGGAGATGTAGTTAGGGTCAGTGTCGTTATCATGGGGTATGTGTAGGTAGATGGTTCATTAGATTAATCAGGATTGTTTGGATAGGCTTGCTTGAATAAATGGGTTTTTAGTGCAAAAACCTCAGAAAGGCAGTATATCAAGTCCCATTTCCCTTTCCCATATTACTTTACCAAGGCATTTTCCCCAGACTGGGATGGTTTCCCCTATAAACACACTTCTGCTATCTCCAACGTTTGTGTCTTATCTGTACTTAGGGCCCTATTTACTATGCCATGCTAGAGGCGCATTAGCACACGCTAACCATGTAGATGCCCATAATAGTCCTAGTAAAGATGGCCCTTAATGTCCTTTCCCTTTCTGTGTCTTAGCTTCCTACAGTAAAAACTAATATTTACTTCTTTAACCCTCTCCTGTTCGTTTATTATTGTTGATTCTACTGTAACTTAGGCCATCCACTGTGTTTTCCTTTTCTATTTCCCTTTTGATTGTAAACTGCTTAAATATATTATTGCTTGGCAGTATATGAAATAAAAAAAAAGTGAACCTATGAACAAATTAGGTAGGTTACCCCACCCAGGGGCCCATGTGAACTTTGGCTCCATGCTGTAGGGGCTAAGGAAGGGGGGAGAACTAAGTACAGGATTTACCAGTCTAGTCCACAGCTGTCCCCTGGAGCAGTTGGAGGAGAGATGTATGCTCCCTCATGACTGAACTGATCAGGCATTGCCAGTCTGATCCACCACTGTCCTCTGAGGCAGAGTGCCTTGAAGGAGGCCAGATTTGGTTAGTGAGGATACCTGATCTTGATCCTCTGTCAGAGAGAATTTACTAGAGTGAAGCTGCAGCCACAAGGCAGTCCCTGTCAGGGAAGGGATCGGGAGTGTAGCCAGACACCCAATTTTGGGTGGGCCTGGGCACAAAACAGGTGGGCAGAAGAACTCCACCCTGTCTCACAAGTGATTTGGTCTCTCCCTCTCTGGCCTGCATGCCATATGGTCTCTCAAGCATCCTTCCTCACCCTCATACCTTTTAAAAAGCAGATTTTCACTGGCAGCAAGTAGCAACTAATACACACTGCTCATGCTGGCCCCACCACCTTACCTCTGATGCAACTTCCTGTTTCTGCATAGGCAGGAATAGATCAGAGGGAAGACTGGTATGCAGGAGGGACAGTTGTTGGGAGTTTTCAGCTGGTGGGGCTTGGGGATCCCTGACAGCCACATCATAGATGTGCTTCTACTAGGTGGGCCTGAGCCCAAAGTGGGTGGGCCTGGGCCCATCCGGGCCCACCCTTGGCTACGCCACTGGAAGGGATCTGAATTGCTGGAAGCAGTGAAGCTGGTAAGTGCTAACACCTTAAGTGGCAGGATAAAACCCTTCACTCAGGGTCTTGACCATTAACCAGTTCAACAAGGGAAACTTACAGCACTCAGTCCCCAGTGCTCAAAAGTAAACACGGGCACTACAGGCCAATAGCGCCAGACTAACACCCACATTTACCTACACAGAATGTTCAGAGGCCTGGAGCATGGGAACAAATGAACTCGCAGACGAACAGCACAAGTAGTATGCTAATGTAGTCAAGCTCATGAAAATGAGGTCATTTTGTATTCTTCCCCAATGCCCAGAAAAGAGAGCCCAAAACAAAACTGTCTTACCAATGCAAAACATAACACCAGGTCGGAGTAGGCATTAGGGTGTTGGAAGAGAGGATTTCTCATGATTCTTTCTTGAAAATCTGCCAGTTTTGATTGCTTTTGGAAGCCAAAGGAAGCCCGTGCAAGCCCTTAAGCGCTTGTCATAAGAAGCGAAAATGCGCAAGTCACAGCAGACCCAAAAGTTTAAATATAAACATCCAAGCTAAAAATAAATTTAAAACACTTATATTTAGGCTGCAGAAAATAGATGCCGATGTCTGCTTCATGTTTGGGTTTTGCCAGGTGCAAGCGCACAGAAGCCAAGCACAATCCTCTCGCCAAACTCCCTAATGCTCAACGCTATGAATGAACCTATATTTGAATCTCATTAGAGAGTTGTTATTCTGTGCTGTTCTAGTGGTATTTCTACGGTGCTGTTTGGAACAGCTCCGGAGTTTTGAGCATCTGGGCCTCAGGGAGCAAAGGACAGCTAGAGAGAACACAGAAGGAGCTGACACACAGAAAGACCTTGGGCTTAATCCTTGCCCAGAATCAATATACAGGTGAGAAAGGATATAAGGACTATGAAGAGGAGAAAAGACAATGGGGTCCGTTTACTAAGGTGTGCTGAAATATGGCCTGTGGTAGTGTAGACACATGTTTTGGGCGAGCGCAGAATTATTTTTCAGCACATCTACAAAAAATGCCTTTTTAAAATTTTTGCCGAAAATGGATGTGCAGCAAAATGAAAATTGCCGCATGTCCATTTTGGGTCCGAGACCTTACCACAAGCAATTGACCTAGTGGTAAGGTCTCACGTGGTAACCAGGCGGTAATGGTCTATGCGTGTCAAATGCCACTTGACACGCATAGCTGCTGCTCGTCGGAAAATAAAAAAATATTTTTCTGTTGCGCATAGTGAACGCGCACCAAAACTGAAATTACCATAAGGGCCTTATGGTAACCGGGGTGTAACTCCAATTTGGCACATGTTGGGCATGCGTAGACACCTACGTGGTTTAGTAAAAGCACCCCAATATAAGGAGGAGTGAGGAGTTCCACAACATATGTGGGCTGTAAAGAAATGTGAGTGATATTGGAGCTGGAGGTAAATGACACTGTTCAGAGGAAATACAGATCTATTTCTCTAATGAAAGTGATTCTTTTTGCAACTACCTTGTCTTATTTTTGTGCATGACTTCTCTTTTGGGTTTCATAATTCTTCTTTTGTGTATACTTGTGCATTACTGGAGAGCCCATAAAAAGGGAATTTCTATGTAAAAGCCATGACAGTCTCCAGTGGCGTTCCTAGGGCGGCTGACACCCTGGGCGGATCGCTGATGCCCCCCCCCCCCCCCCCGGGTGCAGTGCCCCCCCCCCAGCAAAACGACACCCCCACCCTGGATGCATTTTTACCTGCTGGGGGGGGTGCCGCGCACCTGTCAGCTTCGTTCGTTCCATGCTCCCTCTGCCCCGGAACAGGACTGCACCCGGGTGGGACCGAACCCACCGCCCACCCCCCCTAGGAACGCCACTGACAGTCTCCGGTCTTACTGTCTTTTTCTGATTTACTGTGCCTAGTTATTATTCTATCTAATATCTTAAGCTTGCTAGCAAGGAACTGTTTGCTTGTCTCTATGCCTTACAAGAAAGTTGGTAGAGCGAAGTACAGATTTGGCCATAGAACCTATTATAATTATTATGTCCCTACCAGGGGCGTAGCTACGTGGGGCCATGGGGGCATGAGCTCCCATAAATTTGGCCCTGCCCCCCCCACCAATCCCTTCAACCCCCCCCCCCCTCCCGCCACCAACCCTACCCTGCCGCCGCTGCCGACAGGTACCTCTTCTCCGGGGCGGCCGTGTTGCTGATCTGCAAGGGCAGGCTTCTGTTTCTGTCTGACATAGTGCAGGAGAAGAGGACTTCGGCTGGTGGGGGATGGGGACCCCCGCCAGCAAAGGTACCCAATGGCGGCGGCAGGAGAGGGTTGGTGGCAGCGGGAAGAGGGGTCGAAAAGGGGGGGTCAAAGGTAGTGGTGGCGGCGGCGGGAGGGGTCAAAGATGGCGGGCGGGGTTTTTTTAAAATGCCGGGGGAGTCGGCGGCGCTGGGGGGGCTAAAATGTGCCCCCTCACCTCAGGCTCTGGATCCTCTTCCCGCCAATGTCTGGCTATGCCTCTGGTACCTACCCCTGGGGTACCCCTCAGTCCCTAAACATGAGAGATCCACTTCATTTAGCTTATGAAATCTAGGAAAACTTTTATTAGCATCCCCCCTCCCCCATATTCAAAAACATTTAACCTGCCATGATCAGCACCTGGCCAGTTAAATGACCCATAATTGGCTATCTGGCAATATTCAGCGGGGGATAGCCAGCTATTCCCCGCTGAATATTGCTGGTTAGAGACTAGCATTAACCGGTTATATTGGGCAATATAACTGTCGATTTTCAGCCCAAGTTTAGCTTGAAAACATGGGATATCTTTGTCTGTTTTCAAGATAACTGGCTAAGTCTGAATATCTACTTAGCCGGTTACCTTGAAACTAGCTAAAAATAAACCAGATATTCAATGCTGGTCACCGAAAATAACCCGACATTGAATGTCCAGCATCACCGTGGATCATGGGAGTTAACTGGGCTAAGTCCCACGGTCTGAATATCGGCCCCTTAGGATTTATTTGTAAAATGAACTTAAATAAACGTTTTGACTATTTGAGGTAGAGGTTGATTTAATTTGTTAAAGTGGACCTGGATTATAATATCGCAGTGATTAAATATGTGTCCTTGAAGTTGCAGAGCTACAAAATATAAAGTGCTATCTACTGCGGGTTGAATCAGACCCAAATCTTCAGTACCAGACCTCATTCGGACATCAGAACTGAATAGCTGGGATTTCATAGCTGCTCAAGTTACCAGGGCCTGGCCAGTATTCAGCAATGGTACCCAGAAAACTAACTGGGAAGAATCTGGGTAGCTTTATATGAGATCCAACTGCCTATCCTTGGAGCAAATGATTCTGGAGCAACAAACATCGGGACAGCGGACAGCTGCCTAAAAATGAAATAAAATACAAAATTACTGAAAAATGGAAAACAATTAACAAAGATTAACATTAAAAAACAAACAATGAAAAACAGCAAAAATGTATAAATACATACTGTACACACATACAGCAACGACTTATTCAAAATACCTATTGGACATACAAAACATCAGGAACGATGGACTTTCAGAGCAATGGACACTGTTTCCCCTCATAGAGTCCATTGCGGTGAGGATGGACTGTACTTCTCAGCTATCTGTCGTGCCCAGGTAACTTCGAGGCCCAACTCGACACTAATGAGAGAGCATCACAGTGGTCAGGACCAGTATCCAGCTGTACTTTCCAGTTCGGTGTTGCTGAAAATCTGCTCCTGACCTGCTCAGCGCTGAGACTGCAACGAAGTCATCTATGGATAGAATGGTAGCAGCAAGATATATGGAAACTCGTGCCACAGCTTTTTCAGTGGCAAGTCCACTTTTCTGGAATGCGTTATGTCATAGTGAAATACAGTTTTTAAAATCTCATAAAAACATGCTTTTTTGTTAAAGTGGGGTTTTTTTCTGACTACAACTGTTACTGAAGTGAGCAGGTAGCAGAGAGAAGAACGAGGTGCAGGATCTGCAGCAGTAGAAAAGAGAAAACGGGGGGGGGGGGGGGGGGGGGGGGGGGGGGGGGGGGGGGGGAATAACAGGGGGGGGAAAAGCTGCTGTATGTGCCTGCCCCACAACACACCAGTTGAGAACTGCTACTCTAAGCTGAGCTGGATTTCTCCAACTGAAGTGCTTCCAGTAGGGGGCATGCTTCAGAATTGTGTTTTCAATCACTAGGGATAGGCAGGTTCCCTGGAGTCTGGCAGAACTTGCTTGTCTCTCACTATTAAAGATGTGATAGTGAATCAGTATCTCCCACTGCCAGAATTGTAGGTGGAGGACTCCTGCTCAGTGAGGGAATACTGCTGGCCTGACTGGACAGTATTTAGCAACAACAAGAGGGAATTAGACAGGGGTGGGCAACCACAGTCCTCGAAGGTCACAACTTGTTGGGTTTTGAGGATTTCCACAATGAATATACATGAGATTGATTTGCATGTACTGCTTCCACTGTATACAAACAGATTTCATGCATATTCATTGTGGAAAACCCGACTGGGTTATGGCCCTCGAAGACCATGGATGACCACCCCGGAACAGGAGGTGATGAATCAGTGATTACAAGCATGTCTTTAGAGGGTGGTAATGGAATATCTATGGTGTCTTTCTGCATGCTCATATCATCATTTTGTCAGGCCCTCGTGTACATTTTTCTTTTGCTTTCATCAAAAATCCTGTGAATATCATCTCAGGCATAGCTATAGGAGGCCTTAGGGGCTTAGGCCCTCCCCCATTCTTGTCTCAGAGCCTCCCCCATGAACTTTGGTGGCCAGCCAGGTGCCTGATTTTTAGGCACCACTTACCATCAAGAAAATGCAAGTCTAACACTAGCCCTGTTTGTTGTTAATATGGCTCTTGCAAGTTTGACCATCCTCTCTAAATTCTTCTAATGTTCTCTTCTGTAGGGAAAGAAATCCTATGATGCACACAAGTAAGTAATGCCACTCAGAGGTCATCACACATGTATCTGTCTTACCACAGGTAGGAAAAAGTGAAGAGTGAGGATGCAGTACCCCGCTGGTGCCCACTAGATTGTGGCAAAGGAACATAAAACATAACTAGAGAGAAGCTGCAAAAATATGTATTTCTTAAAAGATGGCCAATAATTTTCCATCAAGAATGGGATGCAGAAACTTTTCCACTGGGGCTACAAAAGCTCTATTCAGCCTAGTCCAGGTTACATCAGTTAATACATTTTTCACGTATTTTCTTGGATTTGGCTCTGATTCCATCTATCTACTTACAATCCCTTCTCTTTCTCTCCCAGCCCTGTGGAATTTTATTAACTCAGCTAATAGCTAATAAAAGCAGCTTTGAAAAGGAATTTTCCTTAGCTGCAGACGTAGGTGCTTGTTGTATGTGTCACACAGCAAACAACACTTCAAGCCAAACGCTTTCCTTTGAAAGCTTTGGTCCAAAATGAACTTTTCACACCTCAAAAGCCTTCACTGGCATTTAAGGTGAACAAAAAAAAAATGACTCTGCCTAACATGAGATGAGCTTCAAAATTTAAGACCAGTATCCAAAAGTTAATAGAACCCCCTTACCAGAACCCTTGCATGCATCCAAAAGGAAGTGATTTGGGGGAGGGGGAGATGGAGGGGTAAGAGCCTTTCAGTGGTAATTCATGTTAGTAATAATAATAATAATAAAAATAACATGCTGACATTGTAAGTCCCAAGTAGGAATGTTACTGCATATGAGGTCCTTTTACGTGCGGCAAAATAAAAATTTGCACCTGGCCATTTTGGGTCTGAGACGTTACCGCCACCCATTGACTTAGCAGTAAGGTCTCACACGGTAGCCGTGCAGTAACCATCTACGCGTGTAGAATGACGATTACCACCTGGTTTCTGCCATGTGCAGGAAAATAATAATTATTTTCCGGCGTAAGTAGCGGAAGCACATAAAAAATGACATTACCGCCAGGGCCACACGGTAGCCGGGTGGTAAGTTCAAATTGAAGCGCTTAGGATGCGCATACGCATATGCTCTCATTTTCAAGGTTACTGGACTGATGTATGGAGTACAATTTGTAAAATATTTAAAATTCAAATTCCTGTATCATCTTTCATCATCATTTTTAAATCTTGTTCACCATTGCTGGACTTATCGCAAAATCAAAAACATCTTTATGACATTTTTAATAACGCAAAATCAAAAACATCTTTATGACATTTTTAATAACGATAGCACAGAAAAATGTCTCAGCTAATTGGAAAGACTCTAGTCAGCTTAATGTTCGTTTTTGGTGGCAATCAATACTTCAACAACATGGAAATGGCTTTCAGCAGAAATAATGGGCACAATTATGAAGAAATGCTCAACTTGGTCTCCATTAACAGATTATTTACAATGCTGAAGTATAATAATGTAATAGTGTATTTATTTTTTTTCTCTTTGTTATATATTTTAGTGATAATGTTGACACACAATATTTTCTTCCTTTGTAAGGCATCCATATATTTTCTTCTTTTAATTTAAGCTGCCTTGGAGATGTTTTATTATTTTCTTATTTTTTTTAAGTTATTCTGCTACTAATCATTTCTATAGTGCTACTAGACATATACAGGTACTTTTTCTGTCCCTAGAGGGCTCACAATCTAAGTTTTGGTGCCTGGGCCAATGGAGGGTTAAGTAACTTGTCCAAGGTCACAAGGAGCTGCAGTGGGAATTCAACCCAGTTCACAGAAGGCAAAAGTAGAGACTAATAGACGATTCACCACTGGAGACGTGAGTCCAACAGTCTTTATTATATCAGAGATAACGACCCGACACAGGCCGTGTTTCAACGTTTTAAACGTTGAAGACGTTCTGTTGGAAAACTCAACACGTTCTCCCATGATTGAAAGGTCATGGTAAGCCTGGATACCAAAATATAGAACAGGAAAAGTTCTCTACGATGACGAATCACAGAACCCAGTTCCCCAGGATCAAAGTCCATTGCACTAACCACTAGGCTACTTCTCCACTAACACGTGCAGAACGTTAGACTCAAAGAAACAGAAGCCTGCGCGTCCGTGTTGCTGATCTGCAAGGGCAGGCTTCTACATGGAATGTTGCTAGTGGAATAGCAACATTCCATGTAGAATCTCAAACAGTAGCAACAGAATCTCAAATAGTACCAACATTCCATGTAGAAACTCAAATAGTAGCAACATTCCATCTAGAATCTCAAATAGGGAAAGAGAAATGGGACTTGATACACCGCCTTTCTGTGGTTTTTGTAACTACATTCAAAGCAGTTTACATAGTATATACAGGTACTTATTCGTACCTGGGGGCAATGGAGGGTTAAGTGACTTGCCCAGAGTCACAAGGAGCTGCAGTGGGAATTGAACCCAGTTCTGCAGGATCAAAGTCCACTAACCACTAGGCTACTCCTCCACTCCACACTTTAAATGGGCTGTGTCAGCATTGCTACACAGCAGCTGCTAGCAGGGCTTAGTAAACAGGGGTGTTAATTAACTACTCTGTTGATTTAAGGGTAGCAGCATTCTACAATATATGTACATTGTTTCTTTACTTTCCTGTACATTACTTACATTGAAAACTTAATAAAATTCTCATAAAGCACTAAAAACAAACCTGTTCGGAAAGGCATACCCCACCGACTCAACATAAAACACCTGGTTACCTGCGACATAACGTAACCAAAGACCGTAATGGACATATCCTAACTCTTTCTCTTCCTCTCTAAGCTCCCCTAATATACCTACCATACATGAATCTCATTTTACCACAACATTACCTTGTATTTGTTCATACCGGAACTGGCCAATGCCATTACGGTACTATGTAAGCCACATTGAGCCTGCAAATAGGTGGGAAAATGTGGGATACAAATGTAACAAATAAAAAAATAAAAATAATGAAAAAGGTAATAATAATAATAAAACTGTCACGTCTGTGGCCGTGACCCCTCTCAGACTCACCTTTTTTTCCTGTGCTCAGCTTCTGAGCTGGCTTCTGTCTGTTCTTTGTGATTTAGTTCTGTCTCTGTCTCTGTGTGCTGGCTATATTAGATTGTTGGTGTGCTGTCTCCCGTTCCAAATTTCAGCTCAGTCCAGTCCGGATCTTCCAGGCTGCCCGACCCTTAGTTGCCTGGTGATTGTTGCCCCTGAGTCTCAGCTGCCTGCTGGGCTTATTAGCCATTTGAATCCTCTCTGGCTTTGCCTTTGCATTGCGACTAAGGCCCTGGTATGTTGGTGCTTGTTGCACTTCTGCTAGTCCGGTTGTTGCCTGAGATTCTTGCCTGTTTCTAGTTAGACTATGTTTAGTTTAGGTTTGCTTGCTTTCCTTGCCTGGTTTCTTGTTTGTAATTCTGTGTTTAGTTTCTGTTTGTCTGTGTTCTGGCTTTGGGGCTGCTTGCAGCTCTTAGTTCTGTGTTTTGTTAGTCAGTGTTTGTTCCCTGTTTAGTGGCTGTTCTGCAACTTTCTGTTCTGCCCTTTAGCTTTCCCTTCCTTGCCCAGTCTCCTGCCTTGCTGCCCTTGTTCCTCCCTTCCCCTCTGACCCTCAGTCCCTGTGCTGCCTTGCTGTTATCCAGTCCTGCCCTATCCAGCAAGTCCTGCCGGCCACCTGAAGCCCAGAGCTCAACTCTGGGTGAAAAGTGGCCAAGTGCAGGTGAAGCCTAACTGCTTGCCTGAGATTTGCCTAGTCTCCGGTGTGGGGTGGTTTTGCCTGCCACTGCCGCTCCTCGGCAGTGGCGCAAGGGCTCACAACCCAGTTTCCAGCTGTGAAAACGTGACAGAATGCAAAGGCCATGAGCTTGGCAGGATCACCCTATCTGCTAGGCTTCCGGCCTAGAGCTTCTGCCCTTGTTTCCCTGGTGAAGTTCGGTTCTGGCTCTATTATTGTTCCTGATCTTTTCATGACTCTGGAGGAATATCGTGGGAAACGTTTGGCCGATCCACTCATGAAGAAACTGCCTGAAGCTTCAGCAGAGAGGAAGCGTATCAGGCAGCTTGGGCTCATGGAAAACCCTGTTTCGGCCATAGATCCTAGGACCCCGCTTTGGAAATATCGCCACCTGCTTCTCTTCAACCCCGCTCTGCGGGAGACTCGGGAAGCTGCCATTGAAAGAAAGCGTCTTGCGAATCCCGAGGTCCAGGCGTACAATCAGTCCATCCTGAGGGATGCTCTCAGCCGAATTGCTCCGGAGTTCAAGCCAAGTTCCAGCCCCGGCCAAGCCGCTGAGCCCAGGCTAAGTTCCAGTTCCAGCCAAGCTCTGATTCCTCTCCGGGAAGCGCTTTTAACCGGCCCTCCAATCCCAGGTCAAGTGGCGCTCCCACTTAAGCCTCTGATTCCAGTTCAAGCGAAGCTGTTGACCGAGCCTTCAATTCCAGTCCAAGTAGCGCTGTCACGCAAGCCTCTGATTCTAGTCCGAGCGAAGCTTCTGACTGAGCCTCCAGTTCCAGTCCAGGAAGCACTTCCACTTAAGCCTCTGATTCCAGTCCAAGCGAAGCTTTTGACCGAGCCTTCAATGACAGTTCAAGTAGCGCTGCCACGCAAGCCTCTGATTCTAGCCGGAGCAAAGATTCTGACTGCGTCTCCAGTTCCAGTCCAGGAAGCACTTCCACTTGAGCCCATGAGTCCAGTCCAAGGGACGCTTCTGACCGAGCCTCCAATGCCAGTTCAAGTGGCCCTGTTAGCCAGGCTGCTGCTGAGTTCTGGTGCCAGCCAAGATGATGCTGAGTCCACTCCGAGTTTGAGTTCCAGCCAAGATGATGCTGAGTCCACTCCGAGTTTGAGTCCCAGCCAAGAGGATGCTGAGTCTACTCTGAGTTTGAGTCCCAGCCAAGAGGATGCTGAGTCCACCCTGAGTTCCAGTTCCAGCCAAGCTGGGGCGTCCACGCTGAGGTCTAGTTCCAGCTAAGCTGCTGAGTCCAAGTCAAGTTTTAGTTCCAGCCAAGTTGCTCAGTCCCAGCCGAGGTCAAGTTCCAGTCCAGCTAACCATGGTCCTCTGTTGAAGCTCCTCCGTAGATTTCACCATTGTTACCCATGGAAACCTAAAAGCTCCTGGGGGGACACGGGAGCCTTGAGGGGGAGGTACTGTCACGTCTGTGGCCGTGACCCCTCTCAGACTCACCTTTTTTCCTGTGGTCAGCTTCTGAGCTGGCTTCTGTCTGTTCTTTGTGAGTTAGTTCTGTCTCTGTCTCTGTGTGCTGGCTGTATTAGATTGTTGGTGTGCTGTCTCCCGTTCCAGATTTCAGCTCAGTCCAGTCCAGATCTTCCAGGCTGCCCAACCCTTAGTTGCCTGGTGATTGTTGCACCTGAGTCTCAGCTGCCTGCTGGGCTTATTAGCCATTTGAATCCTCTCTGGCTTTGCCTTTGCATTGCGTCTAAGGCCCTGGTATGTTGGTGCTTGTTGCACTTCTGCTAGTCCGGTCGTTGCCTGAGATTCTTGCCTGTTTCTAGTTAGCCTGTGTTTAGTTTAGGTTTGCTTGCTTTCCTTGCCTGGTTTCTTGTTTGTAATTCTGTGTGTAGTTTCTGTTTGTCTGTGTTCTGGCTTTGGGGCTGCTTGCAGCTCTTAGTTCTGTGTTTTGTTAGTCAGTGTGTGCTCCCTGTTTAGTGGCTGTTCTGCAGCTTTCTGTTCTGCCCTTTAGCTTTCCCTTCCTTGCCCAGTCTCCTGCCTTGCTGCCCATGTTCCTCCCTTTCCCCTCTGACCCTCAGTCCCTGTGCTGCCTTGCTGTTATCCAGTCCTGCCCTGTCCAGCAAGTCCTGCCGGCCACCTGAAGCCCAGAGCTCAACTCTGGGTGAAAAGTGGCCAAGTGCAGGTGAAGCCTAACTGCTTGCCTGAGATTTGCCTAGTCTCCGGTGTGGGGTGGTTTTGCCTGCCACTGCCGCTCCTCGGCAGTGGCGCAAGGGCTCACAACCCAGTTTCCAACTGTGAAAATGTGACAAAAACTCTTGTATCCCACACGTACCACAAAAGTTCAGTGTGACTCACAAAAGAGCCACCTGGACCAGCTCCAGGAATATTATACATGATAGTCAACATTCAGATACAGAAGCATGTGTTTTAAGATTTTAGCCACGAAAATACATGCATCAGATCATGTATGCCAGGTGATGATGTCAGTCATGATAACATACTTTAATTTATAAAATCTACCTGTTGGAGTACTTTAATTTTAAAAGTCAATTTCATGGTCTTAATCTCTTTTATTTGCTAATATGAAGCTCTTTGTTCAAGCGTTTCATACAAAGTTACTTAATTTGCTTTGCAATTAAGCCGATCAGCAATGATTATGTACCTCCGTTTTGTTATGATAAGATACATTACCCTGCCGATTGCGCAGAAAATACAATTTGGGGACTAATATATTCTTCTGACCAAAACTAATCAGGACAAGCAATTAAAATAACTGCATTATACATGCACTAATGACCTTGAAACTGGAATGGTGATGCTGTTACCAAGTGTAAAGCAATAAATGATGCGTTATGTGGATGCCGATTTACAAGATTAGAAATATTCAGGAACGCCATCAGTCAATCAGATGTTGTTTTCATGGTGCACAAAAGCCTCTTATTTTTAAATTATATCTGCATGTAGAATCAGAAAAAGGTAAATAAAAGTCAGGAAGTCTACTCAGTTTGCCCCATCCCCCTTCCTGCTGCAGTACTACATAGGCCACCACTCGTACCTCATACTTTATCTTCACAACTAAGGATCTTCTGTATGTATCCTATACTTTCTTAAATTCTGGGATGTCTACACGTATTCTTCATCCCAATATTGATTATAATATTATAAATCTCAAGTAAATTCAAGATTTTACGATTCTTCTTGTAATCTTGGGCAAGTCACTTAACCCTCCATTGCCTCAGGTACAAACTTAGTGAGCCCTCCTGGGACAGAGAAATATCCAGTGTACCTGAATATAACTCACCTTGAGCTACTACTGAAAAAGGTGTGAGCAAAATCTAAATAAATAAATATTTATGGACTCTTTTACCGGACTGCAGTAAAAAGTGGTCGTGCATGCTTATTTAGGTCATTCTGATGTGCTAAGCCCATTTTTTTCCTCTTGAGTAAAATGGATGAGTTTGCTATTTTTTTTTTTTAACTAATGGCTGCGCTGATTAGTACTGTACACACCAATTGTCTGCCCCAACCCACCTCCACTGCTAAAATATAAATTCTATTTATTAGCGTGTGGGAAGTGCATGCAGATGCCAAAACTTTTCGGGACGCCTGAGCGTGCCCGAGGTAAGGCATTTTAAGCTGCGGTAAGCATGTGTTAGTGCTTACCGCAGCTTAGTAAAAGTACCCCTTAGTTGGATTATCAAAAAGCAGCTGACATAGGGCCCTGTTTACTAAGCCGCATAATAGGTGCATTAGCATCTTTAACGCACGTTAACCGTGCACGTGCGTTAACCGTCTATGCACCTACAATATCCCTATAGGCGTCTACATGGTTAGCACGCACGCTAATTGTAGGCACGTTAGAAAACACTAATGCACCTTAGTAAACAGGGTCCATAGTCATTAGATTTGAAGGGAACAATTTTCAGTGACCCTCCAAGGTGCAAAGATTGTAGATGATTTTTTACCAGTGAACCCAATATACAATTTTAAAAACCAAACAAACTATGGAGTCCATATTCAAAGTGATTTAAGCAGGACAAGTGAGGCTCCTGCCCACTTACATTGTGCTCAGCGAACCAACTTGGCAGCACTTAACCAGGCAGTACTGCTGCATAGCTGGCTATTAAAAATCCAGGCAGGAGCGGGGCATTCAGAGGGTGGAGTCGGGAGGAGCCATGAGTTAAACTAGTGCTAGTGCCTGCATAGCTAAGTGGGTAGATTGGTTGCACAAAAGGCAGTTCTAACTATACCCACAATTTTCATGCATATTTTCAAAGCACTTAGCCTTCCAAAGTTCCATAGAAACCTATGGAACTTTGGAAGGCTAAGTGCTTTGAAAATAGGGCTCAAACTTATGTGGGTGCCGGCACTGAATATTGTCCGCCATCTGCATAATTCTGGGTGGTGGCCTGTACCATGCAAAGATTTCCCTCCCACCAAACCCCGACCCACCTCTCTAACATGATTCAACCCCCCCCCCCCCCCCCCCCCCCCACCACCACCACCACCACTCCCCTAACAATAGATGCCTACTCCAAACATCCAGACCCCTTCCTGGCCCTTTCCTAAGTCCCAGTAGTTCCCCTGGAGTCAATCTTAACTTCCGTAGTGGTCCAGTAAGTATGCGAGGCAGTAGCAAACCCCACTTTCTCCTGCCCTGGGGGCTCTGGTTTAAAATTAGCAGTTGCTACCTCTGGTGATAGGCTTGTGGTATTACCACTAGGGGTTGACCCTAGCAGTAGTACCAAGAGAATATCGTTAGAGGTCGAAGCACTGTTTTTTATTAGAAGCTGCCAGGAACAGGAGCCAATAGAATTTGGAGGAGCTTCCTAGGACTTGGGTGAGAGATCTAGGAAGGGTTCAGGACATGTTGGAAGAGGGTTGGGACCAGGGCTGCTGAGAGGGGGGGGGGGGTCAGGGAGGCAAAATTCCCCGGGTCTGGCCTCCAAGGGAGGGCCGGCGCCAGGCTCTCTCTCTCGCCTGCTCCTGACAGGCCCCAAGTGATCAGGTCCCGACAGGAGCAGGAGAGAGAAAACTCCAACACCGGGCTGCTCTTCACTCGCCTCTACCGCCATGCCGAGTAGCTGCTTTTCCCCCTCAGGCACAAGCTCGGTTTTGAAACCAAGAATACGCGATAAGAGAAAAAAGCAGCCGCAGGGGCAGGGCAGGCATGGAGTGAAGAGCAGCATTGGATTCCGCTGGCAGGGCCTTGGGATCCCCTCCAGCCCCAAGGTACCTGAGTTGTGGCAGCAGTGATCTTGGGAGGAGGGGGTGGGAGCGGCGATGATCTGGAAGGGTGGAGACGATCCGGGGGGCAGTGGCGATTAGGGGGGTGGCGGGGGCAGCGGCCCTGCCCTGGGCCCGACTCAATCTCTCGGCGACCCTGGTTGTGTCATGTTGATGGGCTTCTATTAAACAGAGAAGGGGTAGTAGGGGGTCCAGACATGTTGAGGGCTTTCATTGTTGGAATGGGCTGAGATGGGGAATGGATTTAGGGGGGGGCTGGAGGAACCTGATATCCCTTATGCAGGTCCTGGCTGAATATTGGCTGGGATCCACTTAACAGGTAGTAGCCATCATATGGCTGGACAGTCCTGGATATTCAATGCCAGTGCCCAGATATGGCCCGCATTGAAGATCTGGAGCTAATTTAGTCAGCGACTTCTTTAAAAAAAACACTGACCATCACCAGCTGAATATTGGGTGGTATGTGCTCAGCTTTTCTTGTGACAGTTCATAAAGGAAATGATGCTATAAAGAAGACACCAACATTTAGACACCAAGAATGCATATAAATGACCAGAATGCTAACATATATGCTCATATGTGTGCAAATATGCACATATTTTTATTTTTATATTTTATTTTTGTTGCATTTGTACCCCGCACTTTCCCACTCATGGCAGGCTCAATGCGGCAGGCGATGGAGGGTTAAGTGACATGCCAATATCCCGGCTACGTGCTGTTCTATAAGATGGCAGGGTTTAAAAACAGTTTGGGTAATGTCTAAAAGCAAAGTTCATAAGCCATTATTAAGATGGGCTTGGGAAAATCCACTGTTTATTTCTAGGATCCATTTTTACTCTTATGGGATCTTGCCAGGTACATGTGACAAACAGGATACTGGGCTTGATGAACCTTCAGTCTGCCTCAGTATGGCAACGCTTGTATTCTTGGCACATAGTTTGAAGGTGGGCATACATGTGGGTGAAGTTTGAGCAGAATGCGGGTGGGGCTGCACAGTTACACATGTCAATAATAGAATATTATAATTTACATGTGTATTTTAGCAATCTAACTACAATCCTGTATTCCAACTCTATGGCTTTATAGAATAGCTCAGTTAGGCTCTTTCTTGAGGCCTAAAATAGATGAACCTTTATAGAATCGTGCAATATAACTGGCTATCCACTAATATTCAGCACATCATCAGCTATGTCTAGTAGCCAAGTCAGGCTCCCAATATAGGCCTGACTTTGACCGGTTTAAACTTAATTGGCCAGTGCTTAATATTGGCTTGGCCAGTTAAGTTTTAAACCAGACATAAATAAACCAGATATTAAATGCCAGTCACCGGAAATGGCCCAACATTGAATTTCAGTGCCGACCACGGAAGCTGGCCGGGCTGCCTCTCACAGTCTGAATATCAGCCCCATTTTCTTTATTGCCTTAAAGTGTCATGGGTGCCATATTGCCAGTTCTGTGTAATTTGCCCATATTGTGCTGAATAGGCCCATCTGATATGAGCCAATAACTTCAGAGTATTTTGACAACCATTCTGTACTAGCCTCTGTTTATAACCATGGCAGGTTTTTTTTTCAGTCCCTAAGCTGGTATGAGAAAAAAAAAACATTTCATTTTCATGGCCAACGCTACTTTCTTTTCACTTGAAAGCAATATTTCCACAGATCGTCATGAGAGAATTTATGCCATAAATCTTAGAGTTCCTGCAGATGTGGATCTAGCCCTGGTACTGGACTTTTTAATCTCTTGAGTCTGTGAGGCATGAGATAGAGAGGGGGAGGATGTGAATTGTGGAAAGCTGGTGGGAAAGACGGTGTTCCAGTGTGTCAAAATCAGAGAGAAATGAAAGCAAAAAGAGTTCATTATTTTCTGGAAAGCAGAATCTTGTGGTGGTCTTGGTCTTCAGCAGCAAAATATATCTCCTACAGACAACTGCATGCATGCAATTGCAGTGATCTGATGCACAAAATATCTGCTTTTGAACACTGTAGCACAGTGGTTCTCAACCCAGTCAAGTTTTCAAGATATCCATAGTGAATATGCATGAGATACATTTGTATGCACTGCCTCCATTGTATACAAATATATCTCATGCATATTCATTGTGGATATCTTGAAAACCAGACTGGCTTGGGGTTCCCCAAGGACTGGGCTGAGAAACTTTGCTGTACCACGTAGAGAACCTTAGATCATAGATTGCATGCTGTCCTATCACATGCTATAAATGTACAAAACTCTGCATTCAATTTCTGCTTTTATTTTATGGCTACAATATGCAAAAAAAAAGGAGGGGGGAATTATTCCTAAAACTGATTCTTCAGTATAAAATATGTTATATTAGATTTCATTTTCTCCCATCCCTATAAGATCAAGAAATATTCTACTACCATCTTACCCTATACCCAGTGCTGGGGGTCTCTCTCTCTCTTTCTCCAGCGCCGGGCCCCCCTTGGAGGCTGGGGAGGAGCGGACACAGCAGGGCTTCAGGCCAGAGCCTCTGGTTTAGCTGGCGGGAGTCTCCCCCCCCCCAGCCAGGCCGCCAGCACAAGAGGTCTTCCTCCAGTGCTGTTCTTCACTCTGCCGCATTGCCTGCCAAGCAGCTGCTTTTCCTCTCAGGCCGCGCATGCCAAACATGCACGACTTGAGAGAAAAAGCAGCCACAGGGGTGGGGAAGGCAATTGTGGCAGAGTGAAGAGCAGCACTGGAGGAAGATTTCTTCTACTGGAGACCCCTGCCAGCCAAGGCGTTTGTAGTTGCAGCGGGGGTGGGCAGCAGCGACAGCGATCCTAAAGGGATGGCAGCAGCGATGATCCTGGGGGAGGGGGGGTCTGCCCTGCCCCAGACCCAGCAGCAGCCCTGCCCCAGGCCTGGCTCAGTTTCTCCGTGGCCCTGATCGTGGTATTGTAAAAGGAACCCTTGGACTGTAAGCCCTCCAAAGACAAGGGACTAACTGGTGTACCTGAATGTGACGCACATTGAGTTATTACTGAAGAAGGTGTGAGACAAATTCAAAAAAGGCTGAATGTTCACCTAGGACACCCAATGCCCTGGCAGCAGCCCTGTTTGAAGTACTATTTAAAAGGTGTGAGATAAATCCAATATAAATATTTTCGTTCTTTTTTTTTTTTTCATTCTGCAGGATCTGTATTTTAGAGATGTAAAGGTCCCAGTTAGCTCACAGGGAGCCATTTCATAGCACACAAAGTTCCCTGTTGACCTTACGGTTTTTAGGCAGCTTATAGTGGACTCAGTGTGTTAAGGGCAGTGAGGCTAGTCAATAGCCCTTCTCAAAATCAGCTAGCTGAAAGCCCCTTAGTCTGCATATTAATTCCCCACTCAAAGGCCAGCGAGTGCCTTAGTTTGGAAACTTTTAATTACAAAGCGTGTTATTGAGCAACTCTGGGTTCACTTCCAGTGCAAGGATTTACTAGTTCTAACATAAAGCGCCATTAAAAGCAGCCTAAAAACTTTCCACATTTGTCAAACAGTGGTGTACTGCGGTCTACTCAGAGTATGTGTTTATAATATTTACCAAGTTTCTTCACTGATGTGTTGAAATAAATAAATAAATAAATGTGTTTAAAAAAGACTGATTTCTACCCTCCCTTTCCTACCCACCACCACTTTTCAATGTCTTAACTTTTCAGTGCTATAAATCTTCTATCTTTGGGTATGTTATTTCTGTCTGGATATTTTCTACTGAAGAAAACTTGATGAAGTATAGTTTTCCCTAATGAACACTGACTGTCGTACTTTAAGGTTTTACTGCTTGACCTAGCACTGGGCTGACAAAGACAGCCTTGTTAGCCTATGTACGTAAAACTGTCCCAAGACTCAACAACGCTATACCACCAGTATTTTTAAAAGCACTTCTGAACCAGTTGTGGATGCTGGCTGGGCTGGTGCTAGATGAGACTCAGGGCAGATACAAGGAAGAGGGCCACAGAGCTTCCTTGCGGGCTGTCTCTCTTTCAACTTCAGGCAGGTGTGGGGCCCCCATGAATATGGGAGCCCAGGGCAATTGCCCTATTTGCCCACCCCTAATGCCGGTCCTGGATGCTGGCTTTGCAATATTAATCTGCCAGGAAGGAAAGGTAGAAGTACTGTTACTGTTTCCTGTATAGGGTAAAAACACTATAAATGCATCCATACAAGGATACAGTCAACTATCAATACAAGCTCCTAGAAGCTTACAGTGTGAACTAGAGATGAAGTATAGACACTTTGGACCTGATTGATTAAGTCCTGTGTTTCCATTCATCCCCTAATTCTATAATCTTACTGGTCAATATTTGAAATAATTTAACTGGCCAGAAATGGCTGCTGCTAACTGGATAAGAAAAGCAAACAGGAGTGGAAGGGTGATGCTCCAAGCATGACAGTCCAAAAGGTTCAAGGCTTATCAAAATACTTTACTCTTGAGCAAAATACCAAAAGCATATACAGTCTTGACCCGCCAAATGAGTGAACAGTTCTGACACTACACGGGCTGTGTTTCGGCACATAGCTTTCCTCAGAGGTCTCCAATTGAAAAAAGTGTGGCTATTTTGGGAGATGTTCCAGGTGGACCGCGTAAAACACAATCCTATTTTTATGCGGCAACCCATGGCCGGATAAGTTCTGAATATCGACAACCGGCCATGTGTTAGCCAACGCCGCATAAACCAGATATTCAATTCCGAAGCTTGGACATGGCCCAGCATTGAATATCCAGGGACGCCAGTGGTGGTCAGAAAAACACTCACCACTGCCAACTGAATACTTAGCCCCTTGCCTGGGGATTTTATACAGCACACCTAGAGATCCACGCCGAAATCCAAGCAGATTCTATAACAACGCACGTAACTTAACAAGCTTAACAAGCTAATGAGCGCTGATAACAGCACTTAACAAGCAATAATGAGCACTAATTGGCACTGTTTACAATTTAGGCACAACTCGCTAAATGCATTCTGGAACGAAGTGTACTGAACTTCTAATGTGAGCAGGCAAAAAAGGGGCATGGTTATGGGCAGGGAAATGGGTATTTTGTGGGCGTTGCAAAATTTATAGAATAAGACCCAGTGTACATAAGTCTATGTGCCAGGATTTACGCCATGTTTTAATTGGTGTAAATGGATGTGCGTAGTTTTCGGCACTGAAAAATCAACTAAGCATATTCTATAATCTTATAGAATGCGCTTAGTCGGCTCTGATTTCAGCGTCAATTTTTTAGGCACCATCTATAGAATTTCCCCCTTAATGCCTAAACATATACACGATTTGCACGCTGCGATTATAGGGGGTAATATTCAGCCGGCAGTGGTCAGGGTTTTTTGGAACGCTGACTGTGCCTGGCTAAATTAAACCTGCAAATTCTGTACCAGGCTATGTGCAGGTACTGGCACTGAAGATCCGAGGCTAATAATATGTGCTCTGGCCATCAGAGCTTATGCAGGTCCCAGCCAATATTCAGCCAGGGCTCGCATAAGACAGCTACACGGGCCCCAACTGAATATCGGCCGGGACCTGCATAACTTTCTAAGTCCACTTTTTACCCCTCCGAGGCCCCTCCTGCCCCCCTGAAACAGCCCCTCCTCCCATTCACCCTCCCCAGCCCATGACATTAAGAACCCCTCCTCTCCCGCCCAAGCCACACCCCTTTTTAATCTATACATAGTACAGATATACACTTGCAAATGCTGACTTTTTTTTAAACAGGTTTTATTTGTGTGTGTGATATACATGTGTCAATGCAGGTATTTACAAGTGTACATCACGAACAGGGCTTCTAAAATAAGGACCATAACGTGGCTTGATATACTATAGGACTGCTTATAACATTTTGAAGAGTTGGACTCACTGTTATACTGTAAATACGAGATAACCCACTTGGACCCCAACATCCAGGTTATATGGGTTCTACAGTGTAAGTAAAAGGATGCCTGCAAATGTTTGCCACAATAATCAGCAGAATATACTTCTATTTCACAAGCTAGATTATTCACAAGCTAGATTATAAAGAGTATGAGCTTGTATATGTAACACACCAAATCATTTTTTTTGTTTTTTTGCGGACCTCAGTATGGGGATTAAACGGCTGATAAACTTTAATGCCGTATTCGAGCACCCAAAATCGTAATTGGTCCTTATATGATATTTTTTAATGATTTCATCATCTGCTGTTGTCACGGGACCAGTCTCTCTATAAGAGCTATGGGATTTGTTCTGCAGCAGCAGGAGATGACCTTTTATTAAGGCATCTCCTGCTGCTGCTGGATGGGGAAGCAACTGGTGAAGCCGAGGGTGGAGCTGTGGTTTGGGCTTGGTGGAGCTGTGGGTTGGGCTTGGTGCTGTGGTTTGGGCTTGTTAGAGCTGTGGGCGGGCTGAGGGTATGCCCTAAATCTCCCGCTGAAAAAGCTTAACCCCCCTGGAAGCTCTGCTATGGCTGGTGTAACTGCAAAATAAATGTTCCCACTGTACATGCTGGCAAATATTCGCATTGCTTGCAATACAGTCTCTGAGCTTGTATATGTAACACACCAAATTAATTTTTTTGCTTTTTTTTTTGTGGACCTCAGTATGGGGATCGAACGGCTGATAAACTTTAATGCTGTATTTGAGCATCCAAAACCATCACTGGCACTTATATGTTAATTTTTTTAAATGATTTCATGTCATTATTCATAGTTCTCTTGTTTGGAAGGTGCTTCCATCTTTAAAGTCTACTATATTTAAATAATAGCTATTGCTTTATAATAGTCAACTTATGAACTATGAATAATGACATCTCCTGCTGCGAGAGGGCCCTCTTTCTGAAAGAGTGTACAATAGATGCCCTCTTTGCAGATAGTGCACACTATTATTGGCAAAGAATAAAACATGAATTTTTGTGTCTTTTCTGCTCATTTTCATTTGATGACAACATGCAACAACATAGGTTATATAAATGAGATTGAAGGGGGGCAGACTCAAGAAAAATGTCAGGAAGTATTTTTTCACAGAGAGAGTGGTGGATGCTTGGAATGCCCTCCCGCGGGAGGTGGTGGAGAAGAAAACGGTAACGGAATTCAAACATGCGTGGGATATACATAAAGGAATCCTGTGCAGAAGGAATGGATCCTCAGAAGCTTAGCCGAAATTGGGTGGTGGAGCCGGTGGGGGGAAGAGGGGTTGGTGGTGGGGAGGCGAAGATAGTGGTGGGCAGACTTATACGGTCTGTGCCAGATCCGGTGGTGGGAGGCTGGACTGGTGGTTGGGAGGAGGGGATAGTGCTGGCCAGACTTATACGGTCTGTGCCCTGAAAAAGACAGGTACAAATCAAGGTAAGGTATACACATGAGTTTATCTTGTTGGGCAGACTGGATGGACTGTGCGGGTCTTTTTCTGCCGTCATGTACTATGTTACTATGTTTGTTATTTCCCATATCTTTGCCAATGAATACCCATCCCTAGCGTACAAGTGGCATGTAACTGTAAGCCTCCTGTTACAGAAGTGACTTTTACTGCATAAAGCAGGAGCAGGCTGTTTCCTTCATGCTACCCATTAATTACCACACTCCATGACTCATAGTGTAGTTTGGAAAGAGAGGCATGCACTGTTCCCTCTAAGCCAGGAGTTCTCAACCCAGTCCTCAGAATACACCCAGCCAGTCTGGTTTTCAAGATATCCACAATGAATATGCTTCAAATAGATTTGCATGCACTGCCTCCATTGTATGCTGATCATATGCATGTTGATTGTGGCTATCCTGAAAACCTGAATGGCTGGGTGTGTCCCGAGGACTGCAGAGCTGCCAAGGGGGTCAGCCTCCCAAGCGGGAGATTTAGGGCCCGTCGATATCTCCGCCCCAACCCACCCATAGCTCCACCTAACCTGTCCATGGCTCCGCCCAGCCTGCCCATAGCTCCACCCAGAACCGACCACATCTCCACCAACAACCATCACAGTTCTGCCCCGACACAGCCTCCCTTTCCAGCGACAGCAGGAAACATCTTGTAAAACATCATCTCCTGCTGCAGTGAGACCACCGGCAGCAGGAGATGACCTGGAAAGTGGAAACGGAGCTGTTCAGCGGGAGATCCTGGCACTCCTGCAGGAGATGACCTGCAAAAGTGGGAGACTTGGTGGGTCTGGGACTAGACTGAGAACCCCTGCTCTAAGCTGAACAGGAGTTTTCCAATTGCATTGCTGCCAGTGGGAGGCGGTGTTTCAATACTGTGTTTTCAATTACTAGGAAGAGGCGGGTTCCCTGGAGTCCTGCAGAGCTTGCTTGTCCCTCATTATTGAAAATGTGACAGTGAAACAGCACCCCCCACACACACACACACATACTGACAGGACTGTAGGGGCTATGAACACTGCATCCCCAGCCCTAACCATGGCAGCATGCAATATTGCCACCCAGTATAGTCAATTAATTGATTTGTGATGCAAATGAATGGATCCTCAGAAGCTTAGCTGAGATTAGGTGGCAGAGCCGGTGGTGGGAGGCGGGGCTGGTGGTTGGGAGGCGAGGATAGTGCTGGGCAGACTTATACGGTCTTTCCCAGAGCCGGTGGTTGGGAGGCAGGGATAGTGCTGGGCAGACTTATACGGTCTGTGCCCTGAAAATGACAGATACAAATCAAGGTAAGGTATATACAAAAAGTAGCACATATGAGTTTATCTTGTTGGGCAGACTGGATGGACCATGCAGGTCTTTTTCTGCCGTCATCTACTATGTTACTATGTTACTATGTAACCATATGTTAATACTCTATGGAACTGACACAAAGCTTTTGGGAGTCACTCAGTAGCAACACCTGCTGGCCAGTTCAGTTACAGCACTTTCTTACAGAAATCCATGCACATGGTAACCATAAAGTATGTATATATTTCTGTTGGAGAGGTTTGTGCAATGTCTTGTTAATGTTTCTGCAAAGATGCATTAAAAAAATGGACCTTGTAATACATAACAATTCAAGCTTAAGTTGAAAACAGTTGACTCACTAATTAAATCACTAAAGGAATTAATAGCCCTTTTCCAAAAAGAAGGTTTTTCATAATGGGGAAAAAAATCCTTATTGAATAGGATGCTAAGTTATAATTCAGAATGAGAGAATAAATCTGCTCCAATTAAGCATAATTGCTGCTATGAGACAGATGTTTACTGTTCATCAGCCATTAAAATGCTGTTCCCTTGGGACCTTCCAGTTGTTCTGTTCTTACCTCTGTCATTACATCTAGTTGGAAGATGATATTCAGAGACAGGATAGAACAAGGTTAGTAAGAAAGAGGATAACAACTCAGTGCTGCTATGGGCTGGCTGTACTCCTGTATCTCTCTGTCAAAAGCAAGATTCTAGAAGTCTGAAAATATTTTAATGACGGACAACAAAGCTGCCCCAAGGGTCTTTTGCCATGCAGCAGCTCACATTAAACAGCAATTAATATTGGAGTCTCCAATTTTAAATAACCTGGCCAAACTTTGCTTCTTTCAGCAGGGGCAGAAGACGGCGGCCTGAAATTTCATTTACTGCATGTGTTTCAATAAGTGTACTTTTTGTTGAGGACACAAAGAACTTGGATTTCTTATTTCTTAAAGAACATAAGTGTCATTTTTCAAATGAAATTGCCAACCTTTAACTCCTTGAAAGACTTTGCTGAAAGAGAAACAATGATTTAAGTTTGGAGCCTTTCAAATTGTAATGACTTTATCTACTCTATAAAGCCAGTGAACCCAAATGCGATTTGTCTTTTCTCTGCTTTACATAGTGTCTTTCGTACCAGATAATATTCGTAAGGACTTTTTAAGCAGATGGCATATCGGTATGCACATTTCAAAATGAATTATCAGATGGGAAGGAGGAAACTGAGTTTTCTGGTGAGATCTGAAAATTAAAAAGAGGATGAGAAGTTGTTTCAGATTTTCTGGAGAGAATGTTTAGTCTCAGATACTATCGAGGTTCAGGGTTTCCTGAGAAGCAGACAGGGAGGAAGGGAAGGGAAGGGACAGGGGAGGCAGTTTCCCCCCTTATCTCTATGTAGCATGTCCTCTACCATGCATGGTGGTACTAAAATTTAATTAGGAAGAACCTGAGATCTGTAGCTTAGTCTTTACAGCAGAGAGGTTTATTAACCTTATATCCTAGTAGATCATGGGTCCCAAACTAAGGCCCATTGGCTGGATGCAGCCCTCGGAGCAAGAGTTTCTGGTCAGTGGCAGCCCTACCATTAGGCCACCTGAGGCAGGGGCCTCAGGCGGCACTCTTTTGGAGCAGCATCCACCCCCACACTCACTGTGCTCTGGCATAGCCCCCCGCCCTTCCTTCCCCGAATTGACCTTCTTTTCTTGCTTTCCAAACGTCAGGGCGGCTGCTGACCCTTTCTCTCTTGTGGCCCGCCTATCTGACATATTTCCTGTTTCCTTGGAGGCGGGGCAGGCTGCAGTACGGAGAAGGGACTGGGGCTGGTGGCAGGGCAGTGTATGGTTACTGCTGCTGCCCCAACTTTTGGAAAGCCAGAAATGAAGGTAAATTCAGGGAAGGAAGAAAGGGGTGTGTGTGATATCAGACTGTGTGTGTGTGGGGGGGGGGGGGGGAGCGGAGCTGGGGCGGTGGACATCCCCTAGCCTCAAGAGGCAGACTGTCCTGGGCCGCCCCCATTTCTGGTCCTTCATTTTCTTATCCCCAGATCAGATTTGACTCCCAGAACTCCATTCTGTCTCATTCCTCTCCTTCTCTCCCAGCTGCAGCTCAGGGATTTCTGCTAGCAAATTGTGAGCCACCTAGACTGAGTCTCAGTGGTCCTATGCCCTCTGTACCATCCTGCTGAGATTTATCACTTCCCCCTAAAAGTGATATACCCCCAGATTCTATATATAGAATACATGAACACCCTAATCAATCTTCCAGCCAGGAATACATCAAGCACATCCTGTTCATTCCTAAATTTCCATTATCCTACCTGTAACGGCCTCAAATATAAATCCACTTACGCTTCATCCTTTTCCTTTATCAGCACCCAATTATGGAATGCACTGCCAAAAGCTGTCAAAACTACTCAAAACCATCTCAACTTTAGGAAATTACTCAAGACCAGCCTATTCCGGAAGGCCTACCCCCAGGCCCCAACATAAAACCCAAAGTCCTTCAAAACAGCATATAAATGGACTATTTTGGACTCTCTTACCTTTACCCTTTTTCCCTTTATACCCTATTCTTTCTATCCACTCTGACTACCACAATCTATTGTATTACTGGACTGGCGATAGCCTTTTCGGTCCATTGTAAGCCACATTGAGCCTGCAAACGTGGGGAAAATATGGGGTATAAATGTGATAAATAAATAATAATAAAAAGTTAGGTGCTAGACTTTGCATGCAGATCCAAGATCTTTACATGACCTTGAAGTTATGTAAAAGGGGGATGGGGTTGGCATGTGATATTGATGCGTGCCGAGGCCCCCTTTTACCGCAGCAGGTAAAAGGCTGGCTTCCCTTTTCTTAAATAAATGACCGTGCAGCAAGTGAGCCACTTGACGTGCAGCCATTTTTTTGGGGGGGAGCACTTACCACCACTCATTGAGGTGGCAGTAAGGGCTCCCGCATTAACCCAGCAGTAACTGGGCAGTGCACAGCACTGCCTGATGACTGCTGGGTGCACACTGGCGCCACAAAAATTTTAATATTTTTTGCAGCTTTGGAAATGGCACGCATTGGGCTTACCGCTGCTTTGTAAAAGGGCCCCTTTATTTATTTTATTTATTTATTTGTTACATTTGTATCCCAATTGGCCACTTAATTGGCACCAACTGGTACCTGATAGAAGTTGCGCACAGATCTCCACTGCATGCTACTAGTATAACTTAGCACCTTACCTTTCCAGCATGCAATCCAGAAGAGCACATAGCCATGGGAGGGGCATAGGCAGGTCATGGGTGTTCCCGATAGTTAGGCATCAACTTATAGAATAGTGCTGACTTGCGCCTGACTTTGGGCACCAGAATTACACTTGTTTCTATCAGTGTGCTGCTGCGGCTAAGAAAGCAAATAGAATGTTAAGTATTATTAGGAAAGGAATGGAAAACAAAAATGATTATGTTATAATGCCTTTGTATCGCTCCATGATGCGACCGCACCTCGAATATTGTGTTCAATTCTGGTCGCCGCATCTCAAAAAAGATATAGTGGAATTAGAAAAGGTGCAGAGAAGGACGACGAAAATGATAAAGGGAATGGGAAGACTTCCCTGTGAGGAAAGGCTAAAGCAGATAGGGCTCTTCAGCTTGAAGAAAAGGCGGCTGAGGGGAGATATGATAGAGGTCTATAAAATAATGAGTGGAGTTGAACGGGTAGATGTGAAGCGCCTGTTCACGCTTTCCAAAAACACTAGGACTAGGGGGCATGTGATGAAGCTACAATGTAGTAAATTTAAAACAAATCAGAGAAAATTTTTCTTCACTCAACGTGTAATTAAACTCTGGAATTCGTTGCCAGAGAATGTGGTAAAGGCGCTTAGCTTAGCGGAGTTTAAAAAAGGTTTGGATGATTTCCTAAAGGAAAAGTCCATATACCGTTATTAAATGGACTTGGGGAAAATCCACTATTTCTGGGATAAGCAGTATAAAATGTTTTGTACATTTTTGGGATCTTGCCGGGTATTTGTGACCTGGATTCAGGAGCGTAGCCAAGGGTGGGCCTGGACGGGCCCAGGCCCACCCATTTTCCCTCCAGGCCCGCCCATCCGCATTGCTGTCTCTATCCCTTTTGTCCCACGGAGGCAGCGCTTCCTTCCTGCCCTGTCTTCTCCCGAAGCTCCGCTGCATCGGTCCCTCCCTGCAAGTAGAATCCTCCTTCGCCGGTTGCGCTGCGCTGCCATGCACACGCAGCTACGCTCCTCCCCCTGCCACGACTATCTGGCCCTCTGTGATGCACTTCCTGTTTAGGGCCGGATGAACGCGGCAGGGGGAGGAGCGAAGCTCCATGTGCATGGCAGCGCAGCGCAACCGGCGAAGGAGGATTCTACTTGCAGGGAGGGACCGATGCAGCGGAGCTTCGGCAGAAGACAGGGCAGGAAGGAAGCGCTGCCTCCGTGGGACAAAAGGGATAGAGACAGCGCGAAGGATGCGGATGGGCGGACCAGGAGGAAAAATGGCTGAGCTGCTGGGACATGGGAGGGAGAGGAGGAAGGGGCTGGAGGGAAGGGAGAGAGTTGCTGGGACATGGGAAGGAGAGGAAGAAGGGACTGGAAGGAAGGGAGAGAGTTGCTGGGACATGGGAGGGAGAGGAAGAAGGGACTGGAAGGAAGGGAGAGAGCTACTGGATATGGGAGGGAGAGGAAGAAGGGACTGGAGGGAAGGGAGAGAGCTGCTGGATATGGGAGGGAGAGGAAGAAGGGACTGGAGGGAAGGAAGAGAGCTGCTGGATATGGGAGGGAGAGGAAGAAGGGACTGGAGGGAAGGGAGAGAGCTGCTGGGACATGGGAGGGAGAGGAAGAAGGGACTGGAGGGAAGGGAGAGAGCTTCTGGGACATGGGAGGGAGAGGAAGAAGGGACTGGAAGGAAGGGAGAGAGTTGCTGGGACATGGGAGGGAGAGGAAGAAGGGACTGGAAGGAAGGGAGAGAGCTACTGGATATGGGAGGGAGAGGAAGAAGGGACTGGAGGGAAGGGAGAGAGCTCCTGGATATGGGAGGGAGAGGAAGAAGGGACTGGAGGGAAGGGAGAGAGCTGCTGGATATGGGAGGGAGAGGAAGAAGGGACTGGAGGGAACGGAGAGAGCTGCTGGATATGGGAGGGAGAGGAAGAAGGGACAGGAGGGAAGGGAGAGAGCTGCTGGATATGGGAGGGAGAGGAAGAAGGGACTGGAGGGAAGGGAGAGAGCTGCTGGGACATGGGAGGGAGAGGAAGAAGGGACTGGAGGGAAGGGAGAGAGCTTCTGGGACATGGGAGGGAGAGGAAGAAGGGACTGGAGGGAAGGGAGAGAGCCGCTGGACATGGGAGGGAGAGGAAGAAGGGACAGGAGGGAAGGGAGAGAGCCGCTGGACATGGGAGGATAGGGAGAGAAAGAGGGGAGATGGATGGAAGGATGCAGAGAGAAAGGGGAGAGACTGGAAGGATGTGGAGAGAGAGAGAGAGGGGAGACTGAACAGAAAAGGGTAGAGAGATAGAGACACTAGATGGAAGGATCAGGAGAGAGGGTAGATGGGTGGAAGGATGAGGAGAGAAAGAGAAAGATATAGTAGAATTGGAAAAGGTACAGCGAAGGGCGACGAAAATGATAGTGGGGATGGGACGACTTTCCTATGAAGAGAGGCTGAGAAGGCTAGGGCTTTTCAGCTTGGAGAAGAGACGGCTGAGGGGAGATATGATAGAAGTGTATAAAATAATGAGTGGAATGGATCGGGTGGATGTGAAGCGACTGTTCACGCTATCCAAAAATACTAGGACTAGAGGGCATGAGTTGAAGCTACAGTGTGGTAAATTTAAAACGAATCGGAGAAAATTTTTCTTCACCCAACGTGTAATTAGACTCTGGAATTCGTTGCCGGAGAACGTGGTACGGGCGGTTAGCTTGACGGAGTTTAAAAAGGGGTTAGATAGATTCCTAAAGGACAAGTCCATAGACCGCTATTAAATGGACTTGGAAAAATTCCGCATTTTTAGGTATAACTTGTCTGGAATGTTTTTACGTTTGGGGAGCGTGCCAGGTGCCCTTGACCTGGATTGGCCACTGTCGGTGACAGGATGCTGGGCTAGATGGACCTTTGGTCTTTCCCAGTATGGCACTACTTATGTACTTATGTACTGGATGGAAGGGTAGGGAGAAAAAGGAGACGCTGGATGCAAAAGAAAGAGGGGAGCTGCTGGATGGAAAGAGGGAGAGGACAGAGTAGGGAAAGACTGGAGAATAAGAGGAAGGGGCATGTGGAGAACAAGGGTGAGGAAAAGATGAAAAGCCATAGGTGGTGAATGGACAGGAAACCCTGGCAAGAGAAAGACGAAGGAAAGCAGAATCTAGAGACTGGGAGCAACACAATGAGAAAAAGTAAATGGCCATACAACAAAGGTAAAGAAATAATTTTATTTTAATTTAGGATAAAGTAATATGGTACCTGTGTTAATAAAGTTTCAGAGACCAATACTTCCTTCCTTAGGTCAGGAGAGGATACCATAACAGCGTTATGCTGACCTGAGGCAGGAGGTTTTGGCCTCTGAAAGCTCATTGAAAAGGGTGTTAGGCTTTTAAATAAATTTTCTGAAACCTGATGCACTGAAAAGCAGCACTTTACCCCTATGTGACAAATGCATCTGATTAGTGTGACTAAATTTTGCTGGGGAAGGGGGAATAGAGAGAAAATTTTGTGCCCACCCACTTTAGGTTCAGGCCCATCCAAAATTGGCAGTCTGGCTACGCCACTGCCTGGATTGGCCACTGTTGGAAACAGGATGCTGGGCTCGATAGACCTTTGGTCTTTCCCAGTATGGCAATACTTATGTACTTATAAACTATATGCTATGCCAGTTTTCTGTAAAGCATCCATGCCTATTATCCCACACAATGACAAAAATAAGAGGTCCTTTTAAAAAGCTGCGGGAAAAAGGGCCCTATGCTGGCGGCAGGGGCAGTTCTTCCCACGCGCCAGGGCCCTTTTCACTGTAGTGGATAAAAAGACCCTAGGCATACATGGCCATGCGGTAAGAGAACTCTTACCGCATTGCCATGCGACAGGGAGCCCTTAACGCCACCCACTGAGGTGGCGATAAGGGCTGACGTGCTAACCTGGCGGTAATCAGGCAGTGAGCAGCGATGCCCGATTACTGCCGGGTTATTGCCATGCAAGCCATTTTGGGGGATTTTCTTTTTCCCCCAGAAATGGCGCGCGCTGAGGGTGGGACTACTGCCGGCAGACGCGTTGAGCTAGCGGTAATCCCGAAAGAGTGAGCAGTAAGCCCGTGTTGGGTTTACCACTGCTCTGTAAAAGGGCCCCTAAATTATGTCCATAAAGATATATTGACTCACTTTCAAAAAATGTTTAAATGCGTGTGCTCATTCTGCTAGGACTTTCACAAATTGAAAAAGATCATTTCTTTGTCCAGTTACTTATACTCATCGCACACTTTTTTTTAAAACCTTTTTTTATTCCCAAATATGTTCAACCTCAAAACCATTTAGATGTTAAAAAATTTTGAAACTTATCTTCATAAGTTGTCTTGGATCCTGATATGGACCATGTTTCACTGTCGCTGTCTTGAGACACCCAATTTCAGCTCTTAAGAATCCATATAAGCCCCTACAATTATAAAAATCACTTAAAATCCTGTAGACAAAATCTCTTGAAATATTAACAATAAATCTTCAAACTTAGCATACTCATCATAAGAAATGTCTGGTGTGAAAATCGGAAGGAATAACATACCTCACTCACTTTTCTTCATTCTAACACGAGAAAAATGCCAAGCCAAACCAAAAGAAAGCTTTGCCCCATTTGGATCATCCCTGTGGGGGCTCGGCTTACCTAGTGCATAATGATTGGAAGAAACCCCATCAATCCCAGAGCAATCTTCGTGCAGAACTCACAGAAACACCCACCATTCAACCTAACGGTTTAAACCTATTAGCTCTGTTGTATCCCAATTAAAAATCCACTTCTGTTCCAATCTCCACAAATGCCTAGTCAAATTTCCTCCACGTGGTTGGAGAGCGGCTTCTAAGACAACAAATCTAAGATCTTCCAGCAAATGATTACTTGCATAGGAGCCAACTTTTCAAAATTATTGGAGGTGCTAAGCCCAATGGAAATAACCCCTCCCTGGACACATATAGACAATTTTCTCAATATTGGGGGTGCTCAAGCACCCACAGAGTCGGCTCCTATGATTACTTGTACTCTATTCTGTATCCTGCTAAGATGTTCAACAATCCGGGTCTGAACCTCACGAATGGTGTACCCAATGTAGAACTTTCAACAAGGGCATAAAATTACATAAACAACTCCCTTAGTGAAGCAGTCAGTCCAGGCTTTTAATCACACACTGCATCTTTTTACCGGATGAGTCATCATTTGCGTCACCAAGGAATATCGACAAACTCCACAATGTCCACATGGCGAGTGTCCTCCTACTGGAATGACAGTGCTGTTGTCTTCTGTCACATACAATGATCTTGTTAATCTTTCTTGCAAATTTCTGCCTCGCGCAAACATGAACCGTTGACCCTCTTGAAACTTCATGTTTTTGTAATATATGCCAATACTGCTGTATTATCTGCTTTATTTATTTGTTTGTTTGTTTGTTTATTAGGGTTTATTTACCATCTTTTTGAAGAAATTCACTCAAGGTGGTGTACAGTAAGAATAGATCGAACATGAGTAATAGGCAATTACAGCAGTAAAAATATTCAAATAACAATACAAAGTATGGCATAGTATACTACTTACAAGGTCAACACAATACGTAATAGAACATTTTAATTGATAGTGAAGGGTAAAGCAAAGATGGAACATATAGATAGGTAAGAGAGTAAGAAGAGTTAGAAAGTAATGCGACTAATTTAAAGAAAAATGCACAAGAGGTGAGAGAGATGGTTAAATATTATCTCAGCTAGAGTAGGAATGGATAAACATGTCCTGCTGCAGTATGTGCAGCCCCTGTTACTCTTTGTGTGTGTGAGTGAGACTAACAAGTTAGTTACTTCTTCCATTAAAGGCCTGGTCGAAGAGCCAAGCTTTCACCTGTTTCCTGAAGTAGAGATAGTCTTGTGTTAAGTGGAGCCTTTCAAGCAGTGCATTCCAGAGTGTGAGGGCTACTTATCTTTATCTTGAATGCTTTATTAGAATAAGGTAACACACACATAATTCTTTGCTCTGTCGACCTGCCAGATGGTTGCAACAATAAATCCCTGCTGGGCAAAGAATGACCTCTTATATGCTCTCTTGATAATTTTAGTAGGATAGCCACGCTCCAAGTAGCAAGCAAACATCTCCTTCGCTCGCTGTTCATATTCTTCAATATGTGAGAACAAACAACATAACCTTTAAAACTGTCCAATGGGAAGATTTCCCTACATATGTCTTGGATGAAAGCTGGTATGGTGTAGTAAAGTATTGCAATCCATGGATATAATTCCTCTCGTATAATTTAGTATTCTATAAAGGTCAGGCACCCTTTATAGAATAGGGGCTCAGCGTGGATCTTTTCAGTGCATAACTTTCGGTGTTATATATAGAATCCCCCTATAGTGACAGGGCTTGGAACTGGAGCCTGGGACTGCTAAAACTGTCAAAGTGACTCCACCCAAACATCTTTGATCTCTACAATTGCAGTGTAGTCCGCTTGCATTTGTCATGATCTGGTTAGCTTAGCTACAGAAGGAGGAGATGCAGACCTTGTGATGTGTGTTTGTCTCCCTGGTCTAGTTCTGCAAGACCGGGAGTATATGTATATGTGCCAGTGCTTGCAAAACTGGAGAGGAGGGGAAAAGGGAAAGGAGAGTATATTGAGGAGGTTTAGTGGAAGATCTGGTTAGCCACAGCAGGGCTGCTGAGAGACACAGCCAGGCTCGGGGAAGGGCTGGACTGCTGCACGCGCTCCCCCCCCCCCCCCCCAGGCCATCCCTTTCCCCGACCTGCCCCTGAACCTGTCTCTTCTGCTCCAATGCTCCTGTGTGCCGGGAGGAGTCATGATTGCATTAACTTGATATCGTGTTAATGTAATCATCCGGGTCCTGGGCAACACATAGGAGCAGGAGAAGACAGACCTGGAAGCAGGCAGAATGAAGCTTGCCGACATTGGGCCCGAGTCTCCCCTTGGAGGCCGGGCCTGGAAAAATTTGGCCCCCCTGTCCCCCCATCTCAGCGGCCCTGAGCTACAGACATCCCCAACCCACCATCCACCTACCTCTTAGTCCCCAGGAGACAGATGCTGAGAAAAAGAGGGAAGCAATGAGAAAGGGTATCTGCCCCCTTCCCTAAGAACTATGCCCTCTGCCTCCCTCCTTGTCTTCTATTCAGCTGATGGCTGATCTGAGAGTGACTATGCCCACATGAAACATGCAAAATGTACAAAGGGATCCTTGTGCTTCATGTGGACATGGTCACTCTTAGATCAGCCAGCAGCTGAGCACAGGAGAACCCTTCTTTTGCCTTTCCCCCTTTCTATGGAATGCACTCCCTTTTTCCCTCTGCAGTGAATTCTCCTACCCAAAGTTCAAATCCATGCTGACAACACACCATTTCTCTTTCGCCTTCCCCGAACTGGTAGGCAAGCGTAATATGACAAAGGTGTCTTTATTGGGTGAAAACAAATTTCACAACAAATGCAGGAGCTGCAAGAGGTTCCTGTATGGCATCTCCCTGAACTTGCTGAAAAGTTGTTTTCTGACCTCTCAGCAGTGTTCATATTTGCCATACGGAACTTTAATAGTGATTTGTGCACTTAGTCTGCCATATTTGACCCCTAATTCTATAAATGGTGCTTTAGATTGTGTGCCCAAATTTGGGCATGTACCCAATTTGCACATGCAATTTAATTGAAAAATGAGCCAATTAGCACTGGTAATTAGGTACCAACAATCAATTATTGGTGCTAATTGGCATTCATTAAAAAATTATGCACCTGGATCTATGTGTAAATATTATGTGCGACCCCAAAAAGGGGTGTGGCTAGGGGGTGTACCCACAATTTATGTGTGGTGTTACAGAATAAGTGAGATCCACGCCTAATTTAGTGGCAGGGATTTATGGTGTAAATGGTTGCACCGCAATGTAGTTTCTCTTCCTGGAACTTAGTGCTATTCTATAAATGGCATCTAATTTTGATTAGACAAAAATGTTGAAGAGTCCAGTATTGATGCAAGATATACATTACCAATCTTGCTAACACGAGGAAAAGACCTCAATACACCCGAACGCCGACTTAAATTCTAGCGTCTTTCACTGGAGTTGTGGTGGTCATCATCGGTCTTAAAACCTCATAGTACAGTGGGGGAAATAAGTATTTGATCCCTTGCTGATTTTGTAAGTTTGCCCACTGACAAAGACATGAGCAGCCCATAATTGAAGGGTAGGTTATTGGTAACAGTGAGAGATAGCACATCACAAATTAAATCCGGAAAATCACATTGTGGAAAGTATATGAATTTATTTGCATTCTGCAGAGGGAAATAAGTATTTAATCCCTCTGGCAAACAAGACCTAATACTTGGTGGCAAAACCCTTGTTGGCAAGCACAGCGGTCAGACGTCTTCTGTAGTTGATGATGAGGTTTGCACACATGTCAGGAGGAATTTTGGTCCACTCCTCTTTGCAGATCATCTCTAAATCATTAAGAGTTCTGGGCTGTCGCTTGGCAACTCGCAGCTTCAGCTCCCTCCATAAGTTTTCAATGGGATTAAGGTCTGGTGACTGGCTAGGCCACTCCATGACCCTAATGTGCTTCTTCCTGAGCCACTCCTTTGTTGCCTTGGCTGTATGTTTTGGGTCATTGTCGTGCTGGAAGACCCAGCCACGACCCATTTTTAAGGCCCTGGCGGAGGGAAGGAGGTTGTCACTCAGAATTGTACGGTACATGGCCTCATCCATTCTCCCATTGATGCGGTGAAGTAGTCCTGTGCCCTTAGCAGAGAAACACCCCCAAAACATAACATTTCCACCTCCATGCTTGACAGTGGGGACGGTGTTCTTTGGGTCATAGGCAGCATTTCTCTTCCTCCAAACACGGCGAGTTGAGTTCATGCCAAAGAGCTCAATTTTTGTCTCATCTGACCACAGCACCTTCTCCCAATCACTCTCGGCATCATCCAGGTGTTCACTGGCAAACTTCAGACGGGCCGTCACATGTGCCTTCCGGAGCAGGGGGACCTTGCGGGCACTGCAGGATTGCAATCCGTTATGTCGTAATGTGTTACCAATGGTTTTCGTGGTGACCGTGGTCCCAGCTGCCTTGAGATCATTGACAAGTTCCCCCCTTGTAGTTGTAGGCTGATTTCTAACCTTCCTCATGATCAAGGATACCCCACGAGGTGAGATTTTGCGTGGAGCCCCAGATCTTTGTCGATTGACAGTCATTTTGTACTTCTTCCATTTTCTTACTATGGCACCAACAGTTGTCTCCTTCTCGCCCAGCGTCTTACTGATGGTTTTGTAGCCCATTCCAGCCTTGTGCAGGTGTATGATCTTGTCCCTGACATCCTTAGACAGCTCCTTGCTCTTGGCCATTTTGTAGAGGTTAGAGTCTGACTGATTCACTGAGTCTGTGGACAGGTGTCTTTCATACAGGTGACCATTGCCGACAGCTGTCTGTCATGCAGGTAACGAGTTGATTTGGAGCATCTACCTGGTCTGTAGGGGCCAGATCTCTTACTGGTTGGTGGGGGATCAAATACTTATTTCCCTCTGCAGAATGCAAATAAATTCATATACTTTCCACAATGTGATTTTCCGGATTTAATTTGTGATGTGCTATCTCTCACTGTTACCAATAACCTACCCTTCAATTATGGGCTGCTCATGTCTTTGTCAGTGGGCAAACTTACAAAATCAGCAAGGGATCAAATACTTATTTCCCCCACTGTATATTGTTTCAATTTTTTTAATCCAAATTTAGACACACCCATTTAGGCCACCTATAACCAGGCCTAAATACCTGCGGCTAAGTTATGTGCAGATCAGGTGTATTCTATAATAGTGCAGATAGTTTTTTTAAATGCCCAGAATCCGCCCATTCCACGCCCATGTCCACACCCCCTTTTCGACTGTGCGCATTAGAGGTTATGTGTAATACGTTATAGAATACATCTAGAAAGTTGTGTGTGTTACTTCTAATTAAAGCCAATTAGTGCTGCTAATTGGTTGTTAAGTACTGATCATCAGCGCTGATTGGCTTGTTAATCAATTAAGTTGTGTGCCCAATATGGCCATGTGGTAAAATTTGCACACATAATTTAAGGCACCATATATAGAATTTGGGGGTTACTCTATATCCGCAAGCCACACAAAGATTGATCTGGGATGTTTTCTCAACTTGGGGCTAGATTTACTAAAAGGAATCAGCACATAACTATGTGCTAAAATGTAATATTGCATATTGTTTACCTCAGGTCCCATTTCATGCAGTAGGACCTATTTATTAAACATGCATTAACAGCATTAATGCACACCAACACAATAATATCTTTAGGTAAATTTAGCCCTTGGTTTTAAAAGAATGATTCTGAGCTGGATTTTAACAGACCAGGGGATAATGAAAATGTTTAAGAACATAAAAGATCATGTAATTGTTTTTTAGTCAATATAATAGTATCACTGGCATTTTGAACATACATTTACTAAAGTAACTATTGAACAATCTGCTGTTAATTCTGATTTGTTTCACAGTTGAAAAAGGTGTGTTGTTGCTCTGTTAGCCCACTTGAATGCACAGAAATAAAGCAAAGATTAGATGAAATCTTTTGGAAAAAGTGAACCTAAGTTTATTTTGCTACTACTGCTGACCTGGTGCTGACATTAAAAATGGTTCACTTACAGAACAAAAACATTAACAAACCAGATTGTATCAAGTTTAATTGAGCCAGCATTACAAGGTACCGGGAACCATCTCAAATATCAAAGAGCAAGCCTGTAGTTTCTTGTAATTCATTCATTTTTATGGATAATGCAACTTTTGATCTGACATGTTTTTCCTCACTGTTGCACTAAAGACTGACCTACAGGAACTTAGTAATGGAAGTTTCATCCAGCCTGTTCCTCCTCAACCAATCCAAGGTAAGTGGAAGGGAATCCTACAAATTTCATTCTCTTTTACAGCTGATTTGTCATGAGAATATTCAGTCAGTCTGCAGAGTTACTGTTATTTCACGAGAGACCTATTACCCAGTAGAGTGATCCTCTTCAATCATAAATCTCTTTGATCTTACAAAGAGAGTTGAAAGGTATACAATAGAACCATAGAGTCAAGGTGTCAGTGTTGAACATATAGGGGTAAATTCTCAAAAGATCGTTACAATTGCACTAAATATAGCACATATATACAAAATCACAAGGACAGTGAGTTACCCAATGAATGAAGTAACATAGTAACATAGTAAATGACGGCAGAAAAAGACCTGCATGGTCCATCCAGTCTGCCCAACAAGATAAACTCATATGTGCTACTTTTTGTGTATACCCTACTTTGATTTGTACCTGTCCTCTTCAGGGCACAGACCGTATAAGTCTGCCCAGCACTATCCCCACCTCCCGCCACCAGCTCTGCGACCCAATCTCGGCTAAGCTCCTTAGGATCCATTCCTTCTGAACAGGATTCCTTTATGTTTATCCCACGCGTGTTTGAATTCTGTTACCGTTTTCATTTCCACCACCTCCCGCGGGAGGGCATTCCAAGCATCCACTACTCTCTCCGTGAAAAAATACTTCCTGACATTTTTCTTGAGTCTGCCCCCCTTCAATCTCATTTCATGTCCTCTCGTTCTACCGCCTTCGCACCTCCGGAAAAGGTTCGTTTGCGGATTAATACTTTTCAAATATTTGAACGTCTGTATCATATCACCCATTAGTGGTCTTATTAGACTACCATGTGGGTGTTTCTCTTTCTGAGGGGGCTCCTCTTACCTATAAAAAGTGATTTTTGTATTAGTACATTTTCCTGGTTTGTGTTTATTCTATTACAGACTTGTACAAGTGAAATTAGAGATTTGTTGTTCTCAAACAAATCATGGCATTAAAATTTCAGTTGGATATCAGCTGGAACCCGCATGAGTACCGCAGGCTGCCTTTTCTGTGGTCAGACCTGGATATTCAATGCCAGTGTCCGCATATGGCTCAGCATTTACTATATGGACCTACCATAGCCAGTGACAACTCGTGATCAATAAAATGCTCACCACCACTGGCTGAATATTTCCCGCTATATTGCTAGGTTAGCTGGGTTATTTTTTTTTTGTTGCTTTAGTATAAGGGGATTTTTTTTAATGGCTCTTGTTTGCATGCTGTAAGGTTTTCATTTTTACTTCAAGGAGGAGGCAGGCTAATTATACTCTTTGAAGTCACGGCACAACAGAAGCAAAAGGTGGCAAAATCTCTCCTCCATTTTTCATCCTAACCCCACTTCCTCAGGCAGTATTGCTCAACAAACAAGCCGGTGTTTAAATACCCCATCATGATGATATATCATGCCAGGGAAAAAGAAAACCTAATTATAATTATAATGGTCAAACCTGTTAACCAATTAGGTCCAAATTACAACATAATTACAAGTGGAAATAGCTCTGTTCTTTGATTCTTAGCAGTGATCTGGCAATTGTTTAGTTTTCTAGTCATTAATTTACTTTAATCAATTGCACAATCTCCATTGCATCTTGTTTAAAAGCTAAGATAATCCTTTCACAAGGTGGGCCATTAGCAAGTCACTTAACCCTCCATTGCCCAGGTACAAAATAAGTACCTGTATATAATATGTAACCCGCTTTGATTGTAACCACAGAAAGGTGGTATATCAAATCCCATCCCCTTTTCCTTTCCCTTATTTAACAGGGGATGTGAGACCATTCACCCTCCTTAACCGAACAATAATGAATTAAGACAACAATATAGTTCAAGATAACATTTATTGGAATTACTTGGCTGCAGCTTCACCTGTTGGTAGAAATATGCATTACCCGAGCTATGTAATATTCATAACACGAATGGACCTCCTGCCATGCCCAGCTAGGAGGCCAGCACCATTTAACCAAACAAGAACATCCTTAACTCCGCCATGCCAGCTAGAGCAAGGTACAAGGCCTAGACCTCTAGGCCTGTAATGCAACCATAGACCTAACGCTGACCGCCAGGTGAACGTTAAGGTCTACTTCAAAGGACCTCCTTTGAAGCTGCCATTAACTGGAGTACCCCCCTTCCAAGCTGTGATGAGCCAAATCTTGCCAAATGTCAAGGAGGATGGGAGGGCAAGCAGAAAGCCTCCGAGGAGCAGGAGGTCCCACCTTAAGAACCCCGCCTTCAGCTCCTCCCTGTCAAGGAATGGGAGGATCTCATAGGCAGATACTTCCCGCCACTAACAGCTTGAAGATCACCAGCCAATCCCAGCCAGGATTGTGTAAAGGCGACCCCCTGCCATCCCAGCATGCCCCAAAACTCTAGCCTGTGCTCCCTTTCACCTGGCCTGGGTGAGCTTTGCTTCGCCTGAAGCCCGCCATAACCATCCAGGCCGGCGTCAGGTGAAGCTTCCACCTCCATTATAATGGGGCTCCTGACAAACCGTTCACCCTTAACCTTTTCTAAAAAGGGCTGTGATACACCCTCTACTGAATAAGGGCACCTTTGGCCAGGACAAGCTTGTAAAGTTACCAGCAAGAATCTAGCATCCAATTTCTGGGATAACAGAACAATGTGCATTCAATTCAATGACCGGCTACATGAAAAAAAAACTGGCTAGGCCCCATATCAAACTGGCTTCAGACTTGGGTATGGAATGGAGACAATTCTTGTGTCTATTCTTGATGATCTCCACAAAAACCATGACAGAGAATGTGCCTTGATACAAGTACAGTATTACTGGATTTCTCAGCAGCCTTTAACACTGTGGATCATAATATCATGCTTACTTGGCTGGAACAAACAGGTATCAGTGGCACATAATTTACATGGTTCAAATCCTATTTGACAGACAGCAACAATTCATCATCACCTTAGGCACTGAACTGTGGACAGGAGTACCACAGGGATCCATACCGTCACCGTCACCTATTTTATGTAATATCTACCTCAAGCCTCTGCTGAGCTGTTTCAGCTGATGAATACAAAATTCTATATCTATGTAATGTGCAACTACTCATACCCATTAAACCAGATCCACCCACAGCTTTGAGTAAACTGACTGCCTGTCTAACAGTAACTCAGGAAAGGGCAAAAAAACAACAAACTGTGTCTGAACCCTAGCAAAACAGAGATTCTGTGGGCGCTTAACACAAGCAGACAGGCACCTACTACTACTACTTGTCATTTCTGTACCACTATTAGATGTACGAAATGCTATGCACTAAACATGTAAGAGACAGAGCTTACAATCTAATCAAGACAGACAAACAGGATAAATAAGGGATAAGGGACTTACAGATATGGGTACTGAAAAGGTGAATAGGAGTTAGGAGTTAAAAGCAGCCTCAAAAAGGTGTGTTTTTAGCCTAGATTTGAAGATGGCCAGAGATGGAGCTATACGTACAGACTCAGGAAATCTATTCTAGGCATATGGTGCAGCAAGATAAAAGGAATGGAGTCTGGAGATGGCAGTGGAGAAGAAGGGTACAAATAAGAGAGATTTACCTGATGAACAGAGCTCCCGGGGAGGAGTGTAGGGAGAGATAAGAGTGGAGAGATACTGAGGAGCTGCAGAGTGAAGGCACTTGTAAGTCAATATGAGGAGTTTGATCTGTATGCTGAAACAGATAGGGAGCCAATGAAGTGACTTGATGAGACGGCTAACAAGGAATGTAACACAGAGAGGTAGATCTGGGAGTCATCAGCATAAAGGTAATACTGAAAAGTATGGGAGGAGATCAGAGCACCAAGGGAAGAAGTATAGATGGAGAAAAGAAGAGGTCCCAAGACAGAGCCCTGAGGTACACCAACTGAAAATGGGATAAAAGTGGAGGTGGATCCTCCAGAGCATACACTAAAAGTGTGATAGGAAAGATAAGAAGAAAACCAATAAAGAACAGAGCCCCAAAGTCCAAGCAAGGACAGCATATGAAGGAGTAGGTGGTGATCAACAGTGTTAAATGTAGCAGATAAATCAAGAAGGATGAGGGCTTCCATACCCCATTTGGGATGTATAAACGTTCCCCTAAAATCCCAGGCCAGGAATCTTGGGATACTGCTAGATTAATCATTTAATTTGATCCTACAAATCAGTAGCGTTGCCAGAGTTTAATTTTTAGATGGGCCTGGAGGTGGACTTGGTAGGCACAGGTCTCACATTTCCTCTCCACCCACTACCACACACCCCCGCCCGCCGCCGCCACATTTCCTCTCCATCTGCTACCTCCCCACCCCCCGCGACAGCCCCCTGCATATGGTCAGTTCTGGTCATTTTTACTGACCTGAAGTGCCGTTCTCCCTCCAGCACTGGCGATTCCCATAGCCAGCCTTCTGCCAGCGCGCGTCGTCGGAGCCTCTTCTCAGGCGCGTCCCGCCTACTCTGCAACTTCCTGTTTTCCGCAAAGGTGGGACGCAGGAAGTTGCAGAGTAGGCGCACCTGTGGCTACGCCCCTGCATTCAGTCAAGCTTTAAAAACAGTTTTGCTGCAAATACGAACTCTCTCTCCTTAAATGAAGAAGACGAGTCTGATCACAGTGGTCTATGCCAAGATTAATCACAACCACACCTAATGTAAAGCTGACTATCTACTCACTCCACACCTGGACTAGCTTGCCACACACCTGCAATTGAGACCAGTTTCAGATACTTTATTTAACTGTACATTTAATTTGCCTTCAATTTATCCTAAAGTCTTGTCATATCCATCTTGCTTGTCTATTAAGATGTTACATTATATTTTGCTAACTTCACGAGTATTATCCCCCTAATTCTATAAACGTTGCCAAAAATTGCACACACAAATTTGGGTGTGGGCACAATTTAATTGAATAATGAGCTAATTAGCATCAATAATTAGATATGTAGCAAGCAATTATTGGTTCTAATTAGATTTAATTGGACGCTATGCATGTAAATTTCCGTACTTAAATTTTACAAGTCAGTAAAAAAAGGGTTGTGGAAATGGGAAGGTCATAGTGTTTATGCATGTTGTTACAGAATATGGAGGAGACACGCTCAATTTAGGAGCGTACATTTGCTCCATGTTTCAGTTGGTGCAAATGTCCACGCATAAAGTTAGGCAGAGTCCTGGGTGTAAGCACTATTCTTTAAACCATGCCTAACTTTAAGAGTGGCTTATATGAATACCAATTGTAGAGGAATTAAATACAAGACCTACTATGCATCCAGTTTCTCCTTTTTGGGCAACCAGCTATGGAATGCTCTACCCAGACCAATCCGATTAATTAATGACTACTTGCCCTTTAGAAAAATGCTGAAAGCTCATCTCTTTAAGCAAGCTTATCCTAATGCCCCAACCTAATCTCACCAACCTCCAGTCCCAATTCTATTCTGATTTAGATAACGACCCCATCATTGGTTTTACTTACCCCACCTCCCCATTCCCCCTCTACTCATCCCATCCTTCTCTTTGCAATCTCCCCTTTATTTTATCCCTCCTTACCCCATTTCTCCCAAATTTATACTATCCTATCTGGTCTTACCTCTCTTATACTAATCATACATTATCAAGATCAACTTATCATATACTATCAAGCTCAACTTACAATGTTTTGAAATTTCTATTATGCTAGTAAAAAAGGCCCGTTTCTGTTTGAAAGGAAACGGGCGCTAGCAAGGTTTTCCTCTGAGTGCGTATGTTTGAGAGAGTGTATGTGAGAGTAACTGTGTGAGAGAAGCTTCTGTTCCTGCTGCTGTGCATTCCCAGTGTTGTGCTGATTCGCTGCTCCCTGTATCATGGCTCCGCCCCTCTCCCTTCTACTGGCCAGTCTGGTGTGGGTTGTGTGACGTCACTATTATCTACTACACTAGGAAAAAAGCCCCGTTTCTGATACAAATGAAACGGGGGCTAGCAAGGTTTTCTTCAGAGTGTGCATGTGGGAGTGTGTGTGTCCCTGCCCTCTGCCCTCTCTCCCTTCCCCTGTGCCGTCTGTCCCCTCTGCTCTTTGTCCCCTCCCCCTCCCCCCTCCCAGTCGAGTCCTTCAGTGTTAAGTTTCCTGCTGTGCTGTGTTTGTGTTACAGAGAGAGTGAGGGCGTCTGCCCTCTCTCCCCTCCCCCTTCACTGTTACAGAGAGAGCTGCTGTGCTGTGTTTTCCTTCACTGGTTGTGTTACAGAGAGAGTGAGGGCGGGGCAGACACTCATGGGGAAACCGGATATCTCTGCCACTTACACACTTCCGGCTGGAGGCTTCATTTAGAACGTTGGTGGTGTCTTTTATATATAGAGATGAGGGACACCACCTCCAACGGAAACAATGGTTCCAGGCAGCCTCAGAATGTTGGAGGTGAGAATTATTATATAGGATGACTTTGTATTTCAAATTACTATGTAAGCCGCATTGAGCCTGCATTGTGTGGGAAAGCGCGGGGTACAAATGTAATAAATAAATAAATAAATATGTGCCATATATAGAACTCAGCCCCCACATCTTTATCAGTGGCATAGCCAGGATTGATTTTTTGGTGGGATTTAGGGTTAACATGGGTGTCACCAGACAGTGTGGATGCTGCTGACACTGTTTCCAGTCCTCCTCTCATTAGCCCATGCCACTTCCACTCACTGGGTAGGCCTTACTCCAAAGTGAAGGAGCTGTTGTCTCCTCACTCTATTTTATATAAATATTTTACCATGCTGCTCATTTAGGTATATCATTTGTATTCTGCTGACATTTATCATATATCTATTATATGCAGTGGTGTAGCCATGGGTGGGCCTGGGTAAGCTGGGGCCCACCCACTTTGGGATCAGGCCCAGCCAAAATCAGTGCTCCATTGGAGTGGCTAGCAGAGATCTGCAAGCCCTGCCAGCCGAAGGGAACACTACTGCAGGCTGCATAGGATGTAAGTGTTCCATCTGCCGGGAGGAGGACAGGGATGAGAAGAATTTTTGTGCCCACCCTCTTTGAGCTGAAGCCCACCCTAAATCAGCTGTCTGGCTATGTCACTGGTTATGAATGCTCTGCTGTGCTGTTTTAATATGTATATTACTTATACTGTATCATACTATTGCTATTATTAAGATTGAAATGGAAAGGGAGAAAAGGAGATGGGATTTTGATATACAGCCATTTTGTGATTACAATCAAAGTAGTTTACATATTATTTATTTGCAGAAGCGGCTGCTCCCCTTGCATCCTACCTAGCTGTGCCTCTGGTGACAACACATCAATATGTAATAAACTGTTGTGGGGAAATTTGAATCAACTTTTTGGGATCTACTGGATAATTGTGATCCAAATTGGCCACTGTTAGAACCAGGATGCTGGGCTCAAGAGACCTGGTCAGACTTAGCATGGCTCATTTTGTGTTCTCACTAGCCGTTAAGCCTGTAAAAATGGGCGAGTATTGCAGCCCTCCTCTCTCCCCTGGCCTCACCCCGTCCACCGATCCTCCCCCCCATATCCAGCGACCCTCCTCTTTCCCTTGGCTTCCCCCCTCCCCCCATGTCCAGCAACCCTCCGCTGTGCCCTGCTCTCACCCCAAGTCCAGCAACCATGGCCTCTCCCTCTGCCCTCCCCCCATGTCCTACTACTCTCATCGCCGCCGTTCCCTCCTCCCTCCATGCCAGGCCCCCTGCACTGACCTGACAGCGCCTCTCACCTCCGTGTGAAAGCACTACAGGCAGAAGCAGATCGCTCTGCTGCTGCGTGCAGCACTTCCACATGGAGGTGAGAGGCGCTGTCAGGTCAGTGCAGGGGACCCGATATGGAGGGGGGCGGGAGCGGCGGTGGGGATGGGGGGGAGGGTGGAGGTTGTTTCGCGCGATGTTCCTTTCCAGGCGGCAGCAGCGGCGTCCGACAATTCGACTCCGTTTCCCTCTCTGTTCCGCCCTCTGACCTCATGACGTCTTGATGCGAGGGCGGGGCAGAGAGGGAAGTCTGTACTGCGCATTTGCAAGTGAGTACGGTCACTTGCCGTTTATATGTTTGATGCTGAAGAGCTGAGCCTCACTTTTGATTATTGAAAAAATGCCCTTTGAAGTGACACAGTAATAGCTGCTGCCACCCCTGTCACTATTGATCCCTGCTGGTGGTGGTGCAGCAGAAGAGAAGGGGGGAAGCACCCCATTGGTGCTGAGCAGGGCTCATGATCCTTCCCTCACTGCCATCCATCCACTTTCACATCCACATTATGCTCTGATGTTGCCCTGGGGTTTCCACTCTCACGTGACAGCAGCATGAACTGGAAGCCACACTTAGATGGCAGACCCCACCTCCTCCCCCTCTGCCATCATGTGCTGCTGGCTGAGTTTCAAACCTGCCTGCTATCCAATCTGTGTGCTACTTCCAAGTCAAGATTGCATATAATCATGGAGTAGGGTGGGACCTACTGGAGTGATTATTGCAAATGACTGTTTCTATCACTATTTCCCTGAAGTATGGTGGCAGCAGGAAGAGGAAAGTGAATGAAGCGGGAGAGGAGAAAGAGAAGTGGTGGGAGCACAACCAGCACTCCTGCTGACATGATTCTGGGGAAGGAGGAAGAAGTGGATGGAGTGTTGGGTGATACTCTCAAGGGACAGAAGGAAAAGTCTCATGGGCTTGATGTTCCAGCTTTTCTATTTTGCACCGGCTTTATGAATTCTTTTTACCATTGCTGCTCTATGGTTGCATTTAATAAAGAATAAATATTCAGTGCTGGAAATTAGGGGGGGGGGGGGGGGGGGGGGGGGGGGGGGGGGGGGGGGGGGCAGCATGCCTGTCATGGATTTTCTCTCCTATGTCTTGAAAAACTCTGCCTTATTTTTTCTCCTATCCTATTAATTTAATTGGATAAAGTGGTCGCTCGACACCTTAAGAAGAACAAAGTCCCTTTATTCTTTAATTAAAGTGGATGGAACTCTTTTTTTATTTCATAAGGAAGACGTTTGGTTGCTGCACACACCATTCATTTTATATCAGAGTATATTTGACCGCTGATGGGTCCATATTGGAAGATTGGCTTTTATAATTAAAGGAACTGTATGTGGAAGGGGGATGGGAATAAGTCATTAGGATTACGTTGGCAGGAGTTGACTAGAAGACGATGTTGTTACATTAAGTCTACCTCTGTTTTCTTGAATGTAGGGTATTTTGATTGTTTATTAGACTTGTTACAATGCAATATATACCCACACAAATTAAGGCATGATATGAGTTGAGGAGGGCGGGAAGAGGGAGGGGATGGAGGGAATGTCGAAAATGTGATGATGACAACTGTTCTGGTTGACTTTGTTATGCAATGTTTCTGTCTTTTCATCATCAATAAAAATGATCCTATATAATAATTCTCACCTCCAATGTTCTATGCTTGGGACCGTGGCTCCCTGGCTGCAAGTGGTCTGCGAGGCAGACACGCACGGACGTCACTGACGTCAACACAGCTGATTCCAAGGCAAGGGGAGGAGTAGGGAAACACGCGCAGCGTGTTTCCCTACTCCTCCTACTGCCTCGGAATCAGCTGTCACCCCCCGCGCTACGGCCCCCTCGAAACCCACCCCCTCCCGCGAACCTGTCGATCCCCCCCCCCGGAACGCTGAAAACCGCACCCCCCCTCCCGCCGCTGTTGTGCACTACCTTCGGGTGGGTTCCTCAATCATCTTCTCAGAAAGTTTAACTCCGTGCGTCTGACGTCAGACGCACGCAGAGGAACTTCCAGACAAGATGATTGAAGAACCCACCCGAAGGTAGTGCACAACAGCGGTGGGAGGGGGGTGCAGTTTTCGGCGTTCCGGGGGGGGGGATCGACAGGTTCACGGAAGGGGGGGGGGTTCGAGGGGGCTGTAGCACTGGGGGGGGGGGGGATTGCCTGCCTAAGGCCCGTTTCCTTGCCTACAGAAACGGGCCTTTTTTACTAGTTTATACATAATTAAAGGAACTGCGTCCCATTTTTGAAGGCTCTTGGTGCATTTTGTTGTATTTAAGCCATAATTTAGAAAATGTTTACCATCATATCTATGCTAGTTGAATGTTTTAATGCATGCTTATTAGGTGTATCATTAGTATTATGCTAACATTGTATTATATCTCTAGTATTTGAATTCCAGTGCTGTTAAATATGTATATTTTTGATACTGTTTCACAGTAGTTCTATTATTAGTTTTCATAAGTACATAAGTATTGCCATACTGGGAAAGACCGAAGGTCCATCAAGCCCAGCATCCTGTTTCCAACAGTGGCCAATCCAGGTCTCAAATACCTGGCAAGATCCCAAAAACATTTTATACTGCTGATCCCAGAAATAGTGGATTTTCCCCAAGTCCATTAATAATGGTCTATGGACTTTTCCTTTAGGAAGCCGTCCAAACCTTTTTAAAACTCTGCTAAGCTAACCGCCTTTACCACATTCTCCGGCAACGAATTCCAGAGTTTAATTACACGTTGAGTGAAGAACAATTTTCTCTGATTCGTTTTAAATTTACTACATTGTAGCTTCATCGCATGCCCCGTAGTCATAGTATTTTTGGAAAGCATAAACAGACGCTTCACATCTACCCGTTCAACTCCACTCATTATTTTATAGACCTCTATCATATCTCCCCTCAGCCGCCTTTTCTCCAAGCTGAAGAGCCCTAGACACTTTAGCCTTTCCTCATAGGGAAGTCATCCCATCCCCTTTATCATTTTCATCGCCTTTCTTTGCACCTTTTCTAATTCCACTATATCTTTTCTGAGATGCGGCGACCAGAATTGAACACAATATTTGAGGTGCGGTCGCACCATGGAGCGATACAAAGGCATTATAACATCCTCATTTTTGTTTTCCATTCCTTTCCTAATAATACCTAACATTCGATTTGCATTCTTAGCCACAGCAGCACACTGAGCAGAAGGTTTCAACGTATCATCAACGGCGACACCTAGATCCCTTTCTTGGTCTGTGACTCTTAACGTGGAACCTTGCATGACGTAGCTATAATTCGGGTTTCTCTTTTCCACATGCATCACTTTGCACTTGCTCACATTAAACGTCATCTGCTATTTAGACTCCCAGTCTCCCAGTCTCATAAGGTCCTCTTGTAATTTTCACAATCCTCCCGTGATTTGACTTTGAATAACTTTGTGTCATCAGCAAATGTAATTACCTCACTAGTTATTCCCATCTCTAGGTCATTTATGAATATGTTAAAAGCAGTGGTTCCAGCACAGACCCCTGGGGAACCCCACTAACTACCCTTCTCCATTGAGAATACTGACCATTTAACCAGTGGCGTACCAAGGGCGGGGCGGTCCTCCCCAGGTGTCAGCAGGTGTGTGTGTGTGGGGGGGGGGGGGGGTGCTCCGCCGGCGCCCCAGTCCCCACCTGCCCACCAGTTCTGTGGACAGATGACCCTCTTGTCCTGCCACCCGGCCCCTGACCCAGCCTTTTTAAAAAAATCTGTGAAGGTGGCGGTGCAGTGCAGCGCCTCGCATCTATCTGCTCTGCGTGTAAAGGAAGCAAATCACCTCATTGGCCAGCCTTCCCTCACTGTGTCCCGCCCTCGCGGAAATAGGAAGTTACATCAGTGATTCCAAGAAGTGTTTTGTTTCCTGCAGAATTTTCAATCTATTTGATTCAAGGCTCTCGTTAATATGCAATGCTACCCCTCCACCAATTTGATCCACCCTGTCACTACAATATAATTTGTACCCCAGTATGACAGTGTCCCACTGATTATCCTCCTTCCACCAGGTCTCAGAAATGCCTATTATATCTAATTTTTCATTTAGTGCAATATATTCTAACTCTCCCATTTTTTTTCTTAGGCTCCTGGCGTTCGCATATAGACATTTCAAACTATGTTTGTTGTTCCTATTTACATCATGCTCAGGACTTGACAGTATTAATTTGCAATCTTTTGTCTGATTTTTTTTTTATTTAAGAACACCTGATCTATTACGGTCTCTTTTGCAACCTCACTATTGGCATACCCTATCTTCCCTACTTTGGTGATATCTTTGAAAGCTACCTTATCCCAAACCATGCGCTTTTGAGTGACTGTCGGCCTTCCCCCCCGTTTCTAGTTTTAAAACTGCTCTATCTCCTTTTTAAATGCCGATGCCAGCAGCCTGGTTCCAACCAGGTTAAGGTGGAGCCCATCCTTTCGGAATAGGCTCCCCCTTCCCCAGAATGTTACCCAGTTCCTAACAAATCTAAAACCCTCCTCCCTGCACCATCATCTCATCCACGCATTGAGACTCTGGAACTCTGCCTGTCTCTTGGGCCCTGCTCGTGGAACGGGTAGCATTTCAGAAAATGCTTCCCTAGAGGATCTGGATTTGAGCTTCCTACCTAAGAGCCTAAATTTGGCTTCCAGAACCTCTCTCCCACATTTTCTTATGTCATTGGTACCCTCATGTACCAAGACAGCCGGCTCCTCCCCAGCACTATCTAAAATCCTATCTAGGTGACGCGCGAGGACCGCCACCTTCGCACCAGGCTGGCAAGTTACCAGGCGATCCTCATGTCCACCAGCCACCCAGCTATCTATATGCCTAATGATCGAATCACCAACTACAACAGCTGTCCTAACCTTTCCTTCCCAGGCAGCACTTGGAGACATATCCTCGGTGCGAGAGGATAGTACATCCCCTGGTGAGCAGGTCCTGGATACAGGATTACTTCCTACTTCACCAGGATGATGCTCTCCTTCTAGGAGACCTCCCTCCTCCAAGAGCACAGGGGCTACCAGAATGGAGGTGGGACTTCTCTACAATATCCTTGTAGGTCTCCTCTATGTACCTCTCTGCCTCCCTCAGCTCCACCAAGTCTGCTACTCTAGCCTCAAGAGAACGGACACATTCTCTGAGAGCTAGGAGCTCTTTGCATCGGGCACACACATATGACATCTCACCAACTGGGAGATAATCATACATGTGACACTCAATGCAAAAGACTGGATAGCACCCCTCTCGCTGCTGGACTGCTGACTCCATCTTAGTGTTTTTGAGTTTTTCAATAATTTAAAACTTGCTACTGTATTAAGGATATTAGCCTAATATAAAAGTGTTTTTTAGTTTATATAGTATATTGTATGATTTATTTAGTGTTTCCTTCTTAGATGGTAATAAAATGTATTTAAAACTCTGTAAGAGCACTCCTTGCTTGTTACCCTAATTACAATAACTATAAATGAAGAGTTGTCCTAGGGGTGGGCTGTTTTCAAGTTTACCTCATTTATTGTATTTATGTTTATTCTTGGTTATTTTACTATTGTTATGCGGTTAACAAAATTGTAAGTTGTAAACTGTACCTGCTGTACACCACCTTGGGTGAATCTCTTCATAAAGGCGGTTAATAAATCCCAATAAAAAGGACTTTCTACTTTTACTTCACTACTTTTTACTTAAGTACCCATCTTTGTGAAAAATCTAGAGCTCCACCCAAGCTCTGCCCGTGGGCTCTGTCCGAATAGTGCCAAAAGGCAGTCAGATGAAATATTCAGCAGCACTAACCAGTTAGTGCCACTGAATATCCCTCTCACTGGCATTTATTTGGTTAACAGCACCTGCTAACCTATTCAAAAAAGCCTATCCCAACGATCCAACATAAAATCCCAGCAACCAGTGACACAGCATAACTAATGATCGTACTGGACAATTTATAATTTTCACCTCTTTCGACCCCCTGATGCCTGATCCAAACCTACCTCACCTGATCACAATATAACTTTGTATCAGTTACCAACTGTACTGGCAACAGCCTCTACGATGTAAGCCACAATGAGCCTGCAACTAGGTGGGAAAATGTGGGGAACAAATGCAATAAATAAATAAATAAGGGGCCCTTTTACATAGGCACGGTAGGGCTACTGCATGGTGCACCACAGCACCCTGTGGTAGTTCTGTGTTTGCCGTGTGACAGAAAATATTTTTTTATTTTCTAACGTGGGGGCAAAGCGCGCTGTCCGATTACTGCCAGGTTAGCGCGTGAGCCCTTACCATCTACTAAATAGGAGGTGGTAAGGGCTTAGTCAATAAATCGCTGTGGGCCAATATCTTTATTAGCACACGACCATTTACCGTTTCCGTTTAAAATAATGGAAATTTCTGCTGCAGTAAAAGTGGCCTCAGCACATGGCAATTTTCACCCGCCCACACTACCGCTGGCCACTTTTTACTGTAGCTTTGTAAAAGGCCCCCTAAGTGACTAAATACCTCCATTATGTGGCCTATCCAGAACAATTCAGACTGCTCTCTTCAGGCAGATTAAAGTGTTAGCAGGGAGAGAGAAGAACTCTTGTTATTTTCTCTGGACCTGCAGGGACATAACTAACAACTTGTGGGTTCTGGTGCTTTTGCCTAGAGAAAACAGGAGGAAGATAGAAGGCTCCTGGACTCTCCTAATAAGAGAAAGAAAGAAAGAAAGAGAGAGAGAGAGAGAGAGAGAAGGTTGAACAAATTTGCCTTTGCAGAAAAGCCTAACAGGGACATTGTAATTTGCAGAGCTCTGGAGACAATGTGCCTTACCTATGCTGCATTACCCTACTGAATTATAAGGACTGTGAAAATCTCGGCCATCTTTGCTAAGTGAGACTACTTTACAGAAAGCCCTGCTTGGATGTATAAAGCACACCTACTCAGCAATGCATTGGATTTAACAGTGATTCAGCAGAGTCCTGTTTCCCTCAAGAGTGAAAAAGGTTTAGACTAAGAAAGATCAACCCAGCTCTAGCAATCATTTATCCCAAAGGACCTTACCCCTATTTCTCAATCTGCTGGATAGCTATTAAAGGACTGCTTTAGTTGTTTAGTATAGCTATACAGCCTTTGTATTTCTCTGTCTTTGTATATGATTTATGCCTGGTTAATTGATCTTTATGTTGACTGTGATAAATGCGTGCCACTGCTTTTCAGTATTTGAGCTAGTTTAATCAGTAAAGTGCAAACTGGTTTCTTATCCTGATGTGTAATTATTTGTTACGAGTACTGGTTCGAGATCCAAGAGACATGTTAAAAAAAAATTAAAGAAATCTAGGGCCTGGGTCACTATCTAACTTACAAAAAGCACTTTTTTGCCATCTACACCTGACGCTAGTGAACCAAGGGGTGAACATGGTATTCTGCCAGCTACCCTCCTCCCTTGGTGGTGAACTTTCCCCTTTACTTCAAGAGGGTGATACACAGGCATGAACGTTCATTTGACATGACAGAAGAAATGCGAAAAATGACAGAAAAAAAAACAATATTTAAAGTGTTTTCCCGTTATCATTAGCATGCACTATTCTTATGTAGCAAACATTATTTAAGAATAGCATGCACTAATTGTGAAAAGGATAACCAAAACAAATTACATCTTAAAACAAACAAAAAAAAGAAAGAAATGGAAATGATACAAAAATCAAAATAAGACTACAAACATTCTTCAGTGTCCATCAATAGTAAAACCCCCAAGTTGGATTTACTTACAAATTGGGTATGGTTACAACTAGATGCAGCACAACTTTAAGTGAGGTACATCTTGGTGGGGGGGGGGGGGGATTTGACTTTTCCACTTTTCAAAATTAAATGATTAGGGGGATATCAGGGGAGGACACAGTTTTCAGTTTTCTCTTGTGTGTTTCTGCCTTCTTCTTTTGGTCACGTTCAAAAGGTTAAAAGAAAATAAATTCAGAAAATGAAGGATAAGAGTCCATATGAGGGAGACCAGCTAATATGTTACAGCTTCTTAAACATGTCCCTGGGATCACGTAATCAGTTATTGTCAGGCTACCCACAATGAATATTCATTAGACTAATTTGCATAGTTGGTTTCTATTATATGCAAATTTATCTCATGCATACTCATTGTGGCTTGGAAAGCACTGAGTTAGATCATTGACATCTTGGAACTGATGCCCATTTCTTCTATAAAGGCTACATCTTGAGTTTCTCTGCTGGCTGGGGAAAGTCTTCTAACTTTGAATTTCTTATTCTAAAAGCATCACTTTGCCAAAGAAAGTATTCAGCCCAGCTTTTCCTAGCATGACCTTGAATATGTGCTCTTAAAGCCATTAAATGAATACATTGCTGAAATCCCTAGGTCTCTCCTATAGCAATATTATCATGCATAATTAGAGGACCCCTGCGTGTTGTTACCCTTTTAAGCCAGTCATTTTCAACTACTTCAGTACACAGTGCAGCTTCTGGGGCAATATAAAGTGTTTCAACAGAATCTGCTAAACAAATGTATTAAAAAAAAAAAAATCAACCTGCATGACTTCACGTTTCCTTGACAATCTTTCTAAATAAAAAGTAAGAAAAGAGCCTAAAATGGGAACACCATAGGCAAGCAATTAAGTGTGAGGGATGCATACCACATGACCAAAAGCTGTGAGGATAGCAGCCCTGGTTAGGCTAGAACTGTAGGGCCTCAGTTCAACCTGAAAAAATCCATCTTGCCCATCTGTAGACAATGTTGCAAAAGCATGTTTCTCCTGATAATCCTTTTGCAAAATATATTTTCTATTGACGTATAGATTTAAATGGTTTGGCAAAAATACACTTACAACTGCTTAAACAATGTTATTATTATTTTGTGTATGGGTTGACAGTGCAACCTGCAGAGACAGAAGAGGCTTAAGTTGCATTGCTTCTTTATGAAAAGTAATACAGGCAAGGCAGAGAGATCAGCCTCTGATTTTGTTTTTTTATTTAGTTTGATTGAGTAGCAAACCTACTGACTCACCTACCCAGTCAACTTTTCAGTATACCTACAAGGAATATGCACGAGATAGGTTTGCATACAATCAAGTTAGTGAATGCAAATCTATCTTATGCATATTCATTATGGATATCCTGAAAACCTGACTGTGTATCCCGAGGAATGGGTTGAGAACCTCTAATTTTGGGGGTAAATTTTGTAACATGATACCTTATCCTTCTTCACCTTTTCAGGTATATAGAATATATGATTTGTATTGTTCTCTGTGATATATGGAATGCTTCACACTGCTGCCTGAATCTAAATTTGTGGTGACAGGTTACAAGACAACAAACATAAAATATGTAGACAAACAAGCAAATAAAATAAAAAATCATGGCAACACTCCAATTCACCTTACAACAGTTGTTCGAATGCTTTCTGAAATAATCTACCAGCTTATAAAAAAATACAATAACTCACTTGTGTTCACACAGCACTAGCAAGTTGTTGCCAGTCAAAAGGGGCTACAATAGAAAAAGATCCATGTGTTTCAACCAGGGTTGCCAGGTGGAAAATGTTTTCCCCACCCAAAGCAGCCCAAAGTCAAATCCTGCCCCTGACACCCCACCCCCACCATCAACCCCGCCCCCGCCGTCATCGGCCCCGCCTCCCCATCATCGGCCCCGCCCAGAATGTCACTAACCCTGCCCAAAACGTCACTAACCCCGCCCAAAACGCAACTAGCCCCACCCCCGCGGCCCAAAAAACCGCTGAAAAAACCACCGAAAGACCCCAAAACAAGCCCAAAAAACCGCAACCCGCCGCGGGCAAAAATTTCCCGCGGCAGGTCGCGGAAAACCGCCCACCTGGCAACACTGGTTTCAACCAATCGGTAGTCCCTTGAAGCACACAATTGTAGTGACCTATCCATCCCAGAACACAACTGGGTTAAGAAATCGCAAAGACTGAACAAAATAAAAAGGAGCCTCCCCCGCTAAAGCCCTATAAATGAAACATGCATAGCACCTTAAACTTCACACACTAAAAAATTGGCAACCAATACTTAAGCAAGAGCATAATATGACCAAAATGAGACACATTACCAAGCAGCTGAGCTGTCAAATTCTGGACAGATTGAAGGGCTCTAAGAGTAGTCAAAGGCAAACCAAGCAGCACTAGTCAAGCCGCACATGAATGAGCGCTTGAAGAACATTAATCCCGCAGTAGAAGCTGCATGCTCAGCCATCAGTGCAGTACTTTATTGCATGGCTTTCTGCATCAACTCCTGGATGATTCTATTGCATAATGTTAACGGTAGTTTTACCGGAGAGTTGAAACTTGCTGGAACTTCTTTGCTTTATTGAGCCTTTCTGTTCCGAGAAACTAATGATGTGCCTATGCAGCACTTCATAATCTTACAACATCACCCTGTATTTGTTCACACCGGAGCCTGCAAAGGCCTCTCCAGTACTAAGTAAGCCACATTGAGCCTACAAATAGGTGGGAAAATGTGGGATACAAATGTAACAAATAAATAAAAAAATTAAAATGGTGCAATATGTAAGCACCAGCCTCTCTTGCTTTATGAGCAGAAGTGAAAAAGTCATGGGATCTCTACTGAGTCATAAGAGGGTGATTCTCCTTTCACAGATGTCTGGTATAGCAAACTTGAGTCCCAGCTAACCTGTCCATTTCTGTTTTCCGTATCAGTAGCTGGAGTGTCTGTGAACAGTGCTTAAGACCTTATTTCATGAGGCTTTCTCATCTATTGAACTATACAATGCTTTCTTGATATTTTTTTTTGATTGGTCTGTTTATTATTGTGTATGTTTAATTGTAAACTGCATAAATCAGTTTTGTGGTCAACAAATCTGTGTTCAAATTAAGTCTGTCCCATTACCTGCTGCTTTGAACTTTCCTAAGTAGCTTTAATGGACAAACCCAGGGATAAGAGGGGATAGTCTGAGTCACTTGCAAGAAGATTTGTCCTCTGTGGTCCTTCTTAAGCACTGCTCCTGGCAAACTGGCTTGAAATGACACATGAAACCACTGACTTCAGGCATCTGGGTAAAGCATCAATAAACTGCATAAGAAGAGTCTTTTCATCTCTACCCTAAAGTTATGATATGAGGTTCAAGTCAAGGGAAAAGCATAAGAGTCATGATGCATGGTAAACTAACATTGTCCAGAACCCATGACAAAGCTTTTCAACATAAAATGAGAATGTTCCCTTGAAAAATTAAAGTATTAGAGCAGTGATAAGCAACCTGTGACTATCCAAGCACAACTGATGCCACACAGTTTACAAACATAGGAAACAGAGAAAAATGTAGGCAGATAAAGACCATATGGCCTATACAGTCTACCCATCCACGCCATCTACTGTCCCTTTCGCTACCTTAGAGATCCTATGTATTTGTCCCAAGCTCTCTTGAATGAAGATACTGTTTTTGTCTCCACCCACCGGGAGGCCATTCCATAAATTGACCACCCTTTCTGTGAAAAAGTATTTCCTCAGGTTACTTCTGAGTCTATCCCCTTTCACCTTCATAGAAACATTTTGGAAACAGCACACAACCAAATGCAAAAATATGAAGTGTAAAGGAAAGATTTAAGTATGTCTCTTTAAATGAAGTAGTGTGGTTGTCATATTACACCATGTAAGTATATAAAAATAAGGATCAGCAAACATGCTGAAGAAGACACCTCTTTACTGGACTAACTTAACACGGACTAGGCCAACCCAGTCCTTCGAAGTTTGGGCATGGAAGGCCACAGCACCACGTCACTAGACTGTTTGGAGTTTGGGTTCTTGGGAATTTCACCTTTAATGATGCAAACTAGATGTCCTTGTGGTTTACGAGGTCATAAGGTCCGAAACATAGGGTGGAGCTTGCTTAACCTCAAGGACAATGCCTACATAAAAGAAGAACTGGAAACCAAGGAGAGCTGGCTGGTGTTATCATCTGACCTGAACATTGTTTCAGGTGTCTACCAGCCCCCTTCTCTGCTGCTATACTATACTGCTGGGAGCTGCCAGGGCTCTCCTCAGTCTAGCTGTTCATCTGATGTCCTGTGCTGACATCACTGGCTAACCTCATCTACATCCAGGTTCTATGCCAGCTCTATTATCTCTAAAGGGTAATAATAGGGGACTTGATCCAGGGTTGTGTGCATTTATTCTAATTCTCTGATAAGAACCACTGCCTTTTACTTTCCTGAGTCACCTTACATTTGCATATAATTCATTGAAGCCAGTTATTCATGTTTGCACTGTTGGTTGCATAAACTTACTTGTAAATAAATCACCTTATATTTATAATAATTGGCCTGTTTCGTTGCTTGTCAGTTCTGGAGCAATAGAACTTGGATTCATATAATTTGTGGGACAGGGTTTTAGAAAATGCTGATAACAGCTACCATTACACAATCTACTCTTCCTACTCTTTTAGTGCATACAAAAACACTATACTGTAGCTAGTTCTGCCTACAAAGTTGAATTGTGTGAAGTAGTTTAGCAAGGTACATCAAATTTTATAACAATCTTTATTTTTTGTAAAATTTTTACATCACAATGTTCTCCAGGGAAAGAGGCAGCAGACATGTCAAAAAGGGACTATGAAATGTATTAATGGAGAGTCTGTCACTATTGTTCTACATAAAAGGGTGGTGTTATGTGTGTTGCTTTTTAATCAGAATCATTTGTTTTTCAGCTCTGATGTCCTATGAATACATATTAAGCCATTTTACTAATTCACTTAGTAGAATGAGTGGAACCCTCTTCATTAATATAGCAAACTGGCTGACAAATCATTAATTCCTTTACATTTAATCAGAAATAATTTTTCTTCTGGTTGTCAAAACCATAGCACCAACATTAAATCTATGAGCTTCCTATATGTATTAGGATAAATACTCTTATACCATTACACAAGTTCCAGTGGCATTCTGTATACACCATATAACTGCTGTCACAGTGGTGCTTCCTGTAGGTACTTAAGCAACTCAGCTTTGATTTCATTATACATAGACATGAAGAATTTATTAACACAATTGCAGTGGCTGGAACAAATATAGTTATCATGTATTTATTTAAAAAAATGTATAAAGAACCCTTCTTTCTTGAATTTCCCAGTGCTCCGGTGGAGGAGGATAAGGTGAAGAAAAGTGATCTGGAGATCTTACATCAACACCATCAGCACTTCTGATGGAGACTTCATCTTGATATCGTATACTGTAGGAAACACATTTGCACTCAGGAAACCTTCCCTCTAGACAAATCTGTTGTGAAAATAAGAAGAGTAAGAAACTCAAACCAATATGCTGAAGGATGAAAAACTGGCACCTAAAAAAAAGAAACTGTTATACCTAAAAAAAAACCAAAAACCAAAACTTTACAGTAACATTCTTACACTGGTCTAACAAAAAGGTATTTCTCACTGCTTGAAAAGAACTCAACAGCAGTAAATTTAAGAAACAAACAAGGCAAATTAACCAAGTGAGATTTAAGGCCTGACCAGTGTCACAAAATGAAAGATGAAAAAAAAAAAAGCTTTAGTAAACCAAATCCTTAGAGCAAACTTACCCCCCTGTTTATAAAACTGTGCTTGCGGCTGCCATGTTGCATTGCCAACACACACAGCCCATTCAAAGTGAAAGCCTCTCCGATACAAAATATTTTTTCAGGTTTATTTAAATTTCTCTCATTCTTCAGTTATTTATGGCTCACAGATATTTTGCCTACTTGTATTAAATAATACATTTATAACCTTTCCATTTCAGGGACTTTCCCTAATTCACCTCCACACCACTAGACTGGGGCAGCTGTTAATATGTGTATAGAGTTTCTCTCTCATCAAGGAGGGAGGAACATCCTTTAGAGATTCAGATAACTTTATTAGCCTAACGTGTTGCCATAGTAACATATGTGAACATAAGCATTGCCATACTGGGACAGACCGAAGGTCCATGAAGCCCAGTGTCCTGTTTCCAACAGTGGCCAATCCAGGTCACAAGTACCTGGCAAGATCCCAGAACAGCAAAACAGATTTTATGCTGCTTATCCGAGAATATGCAGTGGATTTTCCCCCAAGTCCATCTTAATAATACTTATGGACTTTTCTTTTAGGAAATTAACCAAACCTTTTTTAAACCCTGCTAAGTTAACTGCTTTTACCACATTCTCTGGCAATGAATTCCAGAGTTTAATTACTCATTGAGTGAAGAATTATTTTCTCTGATTTGTTTTAAATTTATTACTCACTAGCTTCTTTGCATGCCCCCTAGTCCTAGTATTTTTGGAAAGAGTAAACCAGTGACTCACATCTACCTGTTCCACTTGTATTTTATAAACCTCTATCATATGCCCCCTCAGCTGTCTCTTCTCCAAGCTGAAGAGCCCTAGCCACTTTAGGACCCCTTTTACTAAACTGTGGTAAAAGGGGGCCTGCACTGAGGCCCCCTTTTACCGCAGCAGGTAAAAAGCTGTCATTGTTTCCCTAAGAAATGGCCATATGCGGTGACCATAACTGCACACAGTATTCAAGGTGCTGTCGCACCATGGAGCAATACAAAAGTTATTTTTTAAGCATTCTGTTACAAAAATAATCAACCCGTAATCCTATTTTATAGAGATAAGGTATGTGTTTAACTTTATACAATAGGCTCCTACAATAATCCCCAGCAGCACAAAATGCTCACACACAAAGATATATCTGATCCAAGGAAGAAGCAACTATCACGGCTGGTTCAAGGGATTGCAGTACCCTGAGCTAACTTTTACATCAGTGCCCCCCCCCCCCGGTAGCTCCTTTGCAGGCAGCCCATTCACATTAGCTCTAAACCAGCCAGTTTCCCTTTCCATCCCACCTACCCAAATCAGCTGCCTTCCAGCCGGTTCCCTCCCCACCCATATACCCCAATTCACCCCAAGAGACCTGGGTGAAAATGGACAGGAGCGATCCCTACTCATTCCTGCCTTTGGCAGCTGCCTTCTTCAAAATGACACCTCTGGCCCCTACCAGTATGTCTCGCTGTACCTACCGCTTGGAGTTCAAGCTGCCATGTAAGGGAAAGGAGCCCTTAGGGTTCCGGGAAAGGGTTTGGAAAGAGAATGAGTTTTAGGCATTGGGCTCACTGGTCCACCAGAGATTTGAGGTCCCCCTGAAGGACCGTATTCTGGGGGACCTCAGATTCACATGGGAGGAGGGTATCCCAAAGTGGTCTCTGTTTCCAGGCTGGGTTGTGGCTGAAATGCAGTATGTCATAGAGGCAGAAGCGGCTCACGGCAATCTGTTGCTTGAGGTGGAGGATGATACTGCACCCCCCCCCCCCCCAGTGCCCTGCCATCTCCAATTCCCCACCCCCCATGGCATCAGAAAGAGAGGGGGCTCCTCCTAAGAACTACAATCAGAGAGTGAAGGGGGGTTCTTATTATTTAAGTGTAAACATGCCCTGCACTCGCAAAAATCCAACCTCCTGCCAAGAACAAATGCAGATCAGAACCAAGACATTTCTCCATGGAAGTTGTCATACAAAAAAAATTCCAATTCTTGTGTCATCTGAACAAGAATATAAATCTCTCCACTATCAGGTACATTGTGAAATAATATAAAACCTGAAAAATCCTATATCAACATACATGTAACAAACATATCATAGAACAGTAGCAATAATACTATGATTCAAACAACAAGAACTCTACCTATGAACAGGCAGCACTACAAACATTACATTGGGGCTCATTTTTAAAGCACTTAGACTTACAAAGTTCCATAGGTTACTATGGAACTTTGTAAGTCTAAGTGCTTTGAAAATGCGCCTGATTGGATCCTAAAGCACCAATACACTTACTATATGCAAACAGAATACGGCTTTCAGTCACATGCATAACACAAACAAACTCTCACCAAATGCAGGACAATGGATCATAAATCATAAACAGAAATATGAAATAAAAAATTGAACAGAAAACCCCAAGAAATCGAACTCAGCACATGTACTGCAAAACTGGAGAAACAAAAAGATAAATGCATTTCCTTTTGTAGTGAACACAATACAAAGACATCCACAATACATATTTCTCAAATCTAACATTTCTATTACAGATAATACAAAACACATTTTCTACCTTTGTCAGAACATTTTATTTTTCCATCATTTTGATCCATTTCTTTTTTCAGCTTTACTGTATGTTTTCTGCTAAGTCTCTTTCTAGTAGCTGCTGTCCACTTGTTATTTCTCCTTATCTTGCTCCATTTCTTCAATAAACTTGTCTCTGACATTATGTTTCTTTCTTTTTTGCCACTCTGTCCATTAAAATTTCATCCTCTTTCTCACTCTTCTTCTGTTTACTTTCCACCTGTCAATCAACTTTCCATCTCTTCCTCTTGCCCCCTAGCTCTCCCATTTCCCTCCTCCCTTCTTCCTCTGGAAACAAAGGGTAGTGGTAAATGGAGTTCATTCTAAGGAAAGGAAAGTTACAAGTGGTGTGCTGCAAGGACTGGTTCTTGGTCCCATACTGTTTAACATTTTTATAAGTGATATAGTGGAAGGGCTGTCTGGTAAGGTTTGCCTCTATGTAAATGATACCAAAATCTGTAAATTGACACGCCTGATAGTGTGGATAATATGAAGACGGACCTAGCAAAGCTTGAAGAATGGTACAGAATTTGGCTGCTGAGATGTAATACTAAAATATGTAGGATTATGCATTTGGGCTACAAAATCCAAGTGAGTGGTACTGTGTAGGGGGTAAAGTACTTCAATGCATGAATGAGGAGTGGGACTTGGGCTGACTGTATGACGATCTTAAGGTGGCCAAACAGGTAGAAAAGGTGACAGCGAAGGTAGCAAAGGTAGAAAAGGTGACAATGAAACCCAGAAAAATGCTAGGGTGCAAAAGGTGAGGAATGGCCAGGAAAAGGGAGCTGATAATGCCTTTGTATAAATCTTGGGTGAGATCTCATTTAGAGTACTGTATATAATTCTGGGGACTGTACCTTAAAAAAAAAGATATTAACAGCATGGAGTCGGTTCTGAAGGCAGTTACTAAAATGGTTAATGGTCTTTGTCATAAAGTACATGAGATTGCAATATGAATGATCTAGAAGAAATGAGGGAGAAGGGAGATAGGATAGAAACATTCAAATACTTCTGTGGCATAAATGCACAGGAGGCAAGTCTGTTTCAACAGAAAGGAAGCTCTGGAATGAGAGGGCATAGGATGAAAGTGAGAGTGAGACAATATTTCTTCATGGAAAGGGTGGTAAATTCATGGGCAGTGGAGACAAAGACTATGTGAATTCAAGAAAGCCTGCACCAAGCACACATGATCTCTAAGGTGACAGGAAGGGATAGTAGATGGTATGGATGGGTAGACTGCCTTCCATTATCACATTTCTACCTTCAGTACTCACTATCCTCCTGTTACTCATCTCTTTCACAACCCCCCCCCCCCCACCTGGCGACAGATAAGTTTTAAAGTAGACTGAGGGAGGGGGAGTTGATAGAGAGGAGATGCTGCACTGCAAGCAGGAAGAGGGGTAGACAGGGATAGATGCCAGACTCCCACTCTCTCCATGTCAGCTGGGCTGCCTCCGAGCCAGAGTCCGCACATTTTGAACACAAGCACAGGCACTTCCTCATGTTAAGCATATACCACTCCTTGAATAGTGCTGCCTGAAGTAATGGCATGCAGCAGGTAGTCCCAAAGTAGCTTCTGTGTCCTGGCCTATCTGAGATACCCTATTAGATAAATATAAAAAAAAAAAAAGAAAAAGTAAACTGGGTGCTTCACCTGGCCCATGGGTTAAGCGGGCACTGGCAACTACGTGCATGTACTCTAACGCAGGTATGTGTGTATTTTATAAAATATTACAAATGCAGACACTAGGAACACCTACAGGCAGACTGCTTAAAAATACACATGCTTCTGCTAGTATATATGTATGTCTAATTATACAGCTCACAGAGACATACCAAGTCACACGCACTGGACCCCTGACTACAGCTCACATGCCAAAGCCTCCTCTCACGCACTGAGAGAAGGAGGCTTGGGCATGTGGTTGGGCAGCAGCAACCCCCCAATCGCTGCTCCCTGTGCTGGCTCCACTGTTTAAAATGGTGGCTGTGAACTCTCATGAAACTATCATAAAAGCTACCACTTTAAACCACGGACTGGCACAGGCTGCAGCGACTGGGGATCGCTGAAGCCCGACAGCACCTTAGACCACTAGGGCAAGAAGTGAGAGATGCCTGCATGGAGGGGGGGGGGGGGGGCAGGAGTGCAAGGTGCTGTATCGAGAGGGGGGACAGGAGTGAGAAGTGCTGCTTTGGGGAGGGAGAGAGGTGGTGGACAGATAGGGGAGATCCAAATAGGGGATGAGGAAGAAAGAGCTGCTGGACTTTGGGGGGGGGGGGGGGGGGGGGAAGGACAAGGGAAAAGTGAGGTGCCAGGACCTGTGGGGAACGAAGGAAGAGGGGAGGTGCTGGTCCAGCAAAGGGGAGACAGAAGTGAGTGAAGAGAGAGGAACACTTGCTGGACCCTTGGGGGGAGGAAAGAGAGAGGTTCAGATGCTGGCACATAGGGAAGGGGGGATAGGGATACAGAAATGGGAGATGCTCAACATGGCGGGTGATACTGGGTCAGATAGATATGGATACAGAGAGAAGATGGATAGTGGACATGGAGAGAAAAATTGCCAATAAAGCTAAAGGGCATAGAAAACTCGTGTATTTTCAGATTCAAAGGAATCAAGTGTAGGAACATACAGTGCATGTGCAAGTCCATGCATGAGTGTATAAACTTGGGGCAATGACACGAGCCAACAGAGACTTCGCAGGCTACTGATGCCCTTTTCTGGGCATACACACAAGGCCTATTGCGAGGACAGGAGCACTCTCCCTAAGGATTTCCAGGGACGTGTCCTGCACCTTTCCCCCAGGCAGCTTCGGAAAACACCAACAGGGTCATTAACGAGGTCGAAAAACCGTCCTGCAGTATCCACCTCTACAATTGCGGTGACAGACAAACTGGAGGAAGCAGACACTCAATAACCCACACGAAAGGCGTCTCCCACCCGTCTTTATCGCTCCCTCTTTCAAATCCCTTTCCCCGTGTCCTACCTTCAAATTACCGGCAGAAAAACATACCGGACAGCCCAACTGTGGCGACCCGGAATTTGCTCGCCCGTCCTCTCTGACGCACACTTCCGTTTCCGTTGGGGGCGGGACGCGGCAAAGAACAGGTTCCGGGGTCGTTGCAGGAAGCCGGTGTGACTCGCTGCAAGTGACCTTAAAGACAAGTATATCGAGGTAGGAGGACGGGGGTGGGGGCTTTTTGAATGTTTGTGAAGAGGAGTGCCGGGATGTCTATGTCTTGGTAGCTGTGGGCTGAAGTGACAGCCCAATGCGCTCTGTAGCCTCTGGGCACTCTTTCTGCTGTTTTGGTTTCAGTTCCCATGTCAATGCCTTGTTCTGCAAGACTTTGTAGCAACCCTAGTCCCATCAATTCAGGTCACGCTCGACAAGGCTAATCGTCCTCTTTTTGCCCCACTGCATTTATCCACCTGTAGTTGTAGTTTTTAAGAGAAATTGGTTTTACAAATAATAGAGGCAATGGAGAACGACTCTTAGCAGTTCTAGGTGGGGATGACCCGAGTATATGCAAAACGTGTTGCAGTTTCTTTTTATTAATATTATAGGAAAAACACTACCTCAAATCTTCAGTTTTTTCTGGCAGTTATTGTGTATCTTGTTCGATGTTGGTTTTCTCAGTTTTTCTTTAAGGGAAAATTTCTGAACAACGGATAAAAACCATACCGTCTATACCAACTACAAATCTTTACAATCCCTGCCTCCTCCTCAGACGATTTCTGTATTTGAACCATGCCTTTCTTGAATTCAGAGACTGTCTCTTCACCACCAACACCACCCTTAGATTACTTCTGAGTGCATCCCCTTTCACCTTTATCCAATGCCCCCTTTCTCCAGAGCTTCTTTCAGCTGAAAGAAACCCACTCTTTTCACCTTCACCTCTCACCTTGTTCTGGAACTTCCTCTCAATTTTAAAAAGGCTGTAGAAATAATTCAAGGCCCAGGTCTTGGCCAATTACACTAGAGGCATTTAAATATCTCTGTTATAGCTCCTTTTTCTCACATTCTTGTACACAGTATTCCAAATGAGGTCTGAACAGAGACTTATACAAGGACATTGTCATCTCCTTTTTCCTCTTGACTATTCCTCTCCATATCCACCCAAGCATATTCTGTTTTTTGCTATCGCCTTTTCTACGTGCTTAAGATAATCAGTTATAATCACCTCCATTTCTGCTCTTCTTTATGCGTGGAAGTACTTCACCCCCTGTAGTAGTGGTATTTACTTCCAGTACTTAAGAGCTGCCAATGGGTCAGGTTTTCAGGATACTCCTAATGAATATGTATACAATGGAGGTAGTTAGTATGCAAATCTCTCTCTTGGAATATCTTGAAAACCTGACTCGTCTGAGAAGATTAAAACTGTTTAAGATCTCAAAAACACCTCTGAGATCAAGAGTGAGATATCAGCGATGACCACTCAACTTACTCAATTTAATGCGTGCAGGGTTGACGTTTCTTGAAGAGCGTGTATCAGCGCATGACACACAGGCCACAGATGATCAGTAGTGCATAAACAAATTAGACACACTGCAATTCAGACTTGAAGATATGGCAAACAGAATGAGAAGGAACAATGCTTATTGGGCCTCCCAGAATTGTGTGATTTTTTTTTTAACAGATCTTTCTTAACTTCTGGAAGAAAAATTTGATGTGCCCCTAGAGATTCCACTCTTTTTTTTCAATCTTCATTTCAGAAGAATGATTTTGTTAGGTACTTTACTTTTACTTACTCTTAAAATGGTTTTAGCTTCTTGGAAAAATTTAGATTAGGTAGAAATGGTGGAATTTGGTGTGACATAGATTTGAGATGTATGCAGCTAAAAAAAGAAAGCTGAAGTTTTGAGTAACTTTTCCCTAAAGTGGTCTTTTTGTTAAAGAATTACATTTCCATTACCAAATGACTTTATTCAGATGTTTACCCTTTCATTTTGGCCCTTCCTTTTTCTTTCATGTTCCTATGCATTGTGATATTCTTTAGTGTAGTCATTGATTGTGGATCCCATGCATGGTTTGTTCTGTTCTTGTTCTTATCATGTTCTCAGTATAGTTATTTTTCTGTGTATTTAATTATTCAAATTTTAAATAAAAATACCAGGACTTTAAAAAAAAAATCAGCTTTTGATGTTATTTTGGTTCCAGTGAAGGAATTGTTAAGGGACATGAGAATTATTTTAGACTGTCTTGTTTGAACCAGATTTCCTCAGTAATACCACTGTATCTAACAATCTGCAGTGTCTAGTGACTCAACTTTTTATGAGTAACTCTACATCATGCTTTATGGTGTACTGGCTCTTGTCATTAGTATCATCTTATAGTACTATAATCTACTCTGTGTGGGGTAGTTTAGAGCAAAGCAGCTCAAATGATCATTGGCTTGAAATGGAAAGAAAGTGCCTGCTTACCACTAGTTGAATTGCATTGGCTATCATTCAGAATAAAAACTTTATATTCCATCCACATCATTAAAGATTCAGCCAGAGTAGAATGCTGGATGTCCCATCTAGAACTAGGGTGTGACTAAATCACTGGAGATTATGTGTCTTTTCAGAGATTGCACCAGCGATGTGGAACTAACTTCCTTTGGCTTTTGAGAAATCAGGATAAATCAAGGGCCCTGTTTACTAAGCCACGCTGTTGGTGTGCTAACATTTTTAGCGTGTGCTAACAGTAGAGACGCCCACAGGAATATGTGGCTGTCTCTAGCATTAGGGTGCGCTAAATTTTAGCATGTGCTAAAAACACTAGCACACCTTAGTAAACAGGGCTCTAAATACAGTATGAACCTTTTTTCAGGTTGGGTGTAGGTGTTCAGTTTTACTGTTTCTAGGTATGATACTTTTGGTCAGTTTTGTAACTTTATTTTTATTTGTATTCACATTTTGAAACATTAACATTCCAAATAAAGTAAGGAAAATATGCCTCAACAAAGAAAAAATACACTGTAAATCAAAGGAAACAGAGCTAGCATAGCCCATATCATGGGGAGAAAGAAAAGCAAATTAAGCAGAAATACTCTTCATTGAGAAAAGAAGAAAAAGTAACATTTACAAGATCTAATCTAATTTTGTTGCATCTAACATCAAAACCTTACTTCCCAGTATATCCCAAAGTTGTAACATACTTAAGAACTAAGTTTCCCTATTAGAAAAGTTTATAATTGTGTAGACTCAAATAACATACTGCTTCCCTTGCCAAATCACAAGGCACTAGTATAAAAAACTTAAAAATAAAGTACCTTGGGGGCAGAGTCAATATAGCATCGTGATCGGTGGTAGCATTACTCGACGAGTTTAGTTGCAGTTATGTGTTTTTCCTTTGGTTTGTTTAAGAATTAGGTTTACTCGTTATGCCCCATACCAAGCGTAAAGGAGCAGTGAAGGCTGGGATTTCTGTGGCCCTTATTTCTACTTCAGTGCAGTGAACTATCGAGTGTTATGTGATTGCCACTTCTACCTTGTCCAGAGTTGGAGAGCCAGTCAGTTTTCTTGGAGTCGGAGAATGCAGGCCTTGAAACATCTTTCTCCTCCAGTTTGCAACCTCCCTCCTCTTTCAGCGGAAGCAGCGGTGAGTTTGACTATAGAAGTTGTTGTTGCAACGCTGTCAGAGGGAGCTCCCCTTCAGAATGTTATCTCCACTGAGAACCCGCTTGTGGGAGGCAGTGAATCAATTCTGCCCCTCGTGGAGTTACACTTGAGGGTGTATGGAGGGTTTTAGTGACGACGGATGCTTTATTGTCCAGGACTTCTTCGGAGGTAGTATCACTTGTAAATTGATATTTTATCTCAAAGTGTTGGCTCAGTCAAAATGGGACTTTGTAACTCAAATTCAACAGGTTAGTGAAATCAGTACAAGATTTGACTTCTTCTCTGGTTAAAGATAATTTGATGATTCATAAGAAACTAGAGTATTTTGAGAACTATAATCGTAGATTGAATCTACATTTGCTGAACTTTCTAAGAATTATAGGTTTAACCCCGGTTGATGCCTTTAAATAAATACCTGGTAGAAATTTTGAAGTATATCTCTGAACATATTCCACCGTTTGAATAAAGTTTATCTTCGTTCTTCTACTATGAAAAAACTCCAGGGTGAAGGCCTTATTTTGGAGGGATCTAAAACTGTAGATTCTTTAAAAAAAAAAAAAAAATGCTCTGTTTAATGAGAATAATAAGAACATTGCAGATGATAATGGTCCTGTAATTGGGAATATTCCTGTGGTAGAAGAACTTAATGAGAAACGAAAAGGAGAACAAGTTAATGGACCAACTTGAGATAACAGTTTGGATCTGGACAATCTAACTGCTTTTCTAGAGAATTCTGCTTAAAGATCAACATTATTGACTGTGTTTGTATTCGAGCAGGATTTAAATGCTTTGTTAAGATCGTATTTTAAAAGATCACGTGAGCTTTTTTTTTTTGGGGGGGGGGGGGGGTCAAAAGGTCTGGATTATCCAGATGTAATCAAAGCTACTCAAGAAAGGAGAAAAGTGTTTCTTCCTCAGCGACCCTCCAGACCGGTCAAGACACGTGGGTTATGTCCTCCTACCAGCAGAGGGAGACTGAGAAAACACTAAGCTTTTGAAGCCTGTATATATAACCTGTGCAGAACCTCCACTAGCCAGTATTTTCTCAGTCTCAGCAGAGGTAGCAGTTGACAGCCTGTGCAGTCTCCAATAATCTGGTGAGGTAGTTTGTCATTGGGTGTAGGATTTTTTTCCTTCCAAACTTTATTCTGTTGCAGTACCCTGTACGTGTGTGTGTAAAAAAAAAAAAAAAAAAGTGCTTTGGGGCCCTGGGTCTGGTGGGGCCCAGTTTTTCCCCCTGGGGTGTTACACCTATGTTTGGGTCCCTCCCCCTGTGCTGTTTGCTATTTCTGTTTGCTTGGCAGCTTTGTGCCTCGGCTGCTTTCTCAGTATTGTAGCCTTGAGTGCCTTACAATTTCCAGATGCCAGAGTTAGAGTACGATGCCTTTAAGGTCAGTTATTCTATGTCATTTTGCTTGCCAGCTTTGTGCCTCGGCTGCTTTCTCAGTATTGTAGCCTTGAGTGCCTTACAATTTCCAGATGCCAGAATTAGAGTACTGTGCCTTTAAGGTCAGTTATTCTATTTCGTTTTGCTTGGCAGCTTTGTGCCTCGGCTGCTTCTCAGTATTGTAGCCTTGAGTGCCTTACAATTTCCAAGCTGCCAGAGTTGGAGTACTGTGCCTTTAAGGGCATTTATTTCTTTATTTTCAGCGGACCGAACGGGGTTTTGATTCCTTGCTGGAACGAGAGAGCAGCGCTTTCTCCAGTGCTTTTGCAGTGTGAGTGAGTTTTGGTTTGGCGCGTTTGCGGAACAGCTTTTCCCTTCCCTCGTGGTTTATGGCGGCCCAGCTCCTCCGATGTCGCGCGTGCTCGTGGCGAGGGGTAGAGGCGCCGGGGCGCTCAGTGTAGCTTTGGCGGTGCACCTATAAAGGTGGCTGCGGCACCCCCCGACTTGACCGCGGAGGGATCGATGGTGTCGGGAGTCTCCGGGTCAGCGGGAGCGTAGGCAGGGCCGCTGTCAGCGGGAACAGTTTCGGCGGGAACAGCCGCCATCTTGAGTCTGACGCGGCCGTGGAGCCGGCTGGTTTTGGGCCTGCGGCCTCCGTTTTTTTGCACAAAAGGGCCTAATGACGGTCCAGGAATGGTGGGCCTTTCCTCCAGATTTTGTCTGGACGCGGTATCAGGCCTGGAGATCGGGACCCCCCCCTCCCCCCCCCCCCCAATTGGAAGAGGGGGCTATTTCCGTCTTGGCTGAGAGACCACGGTTAGAGTGGTCAGAGGACAGGCAATGTTTTTCTCCTGTAGCTGCAGAAGCTGCGCTTAGTGATCTGGGGGAGTCAGATGGAATTGACGGCTCTCAGGAGCAGGATAGTTGGATTCCTGGAGAGGATCCTCAGTAGTGCGGATTTTCCATAGAGATGAGCTGTCAGAACTCATAGATCAGGTGTCGTCCACCCTTCAGTTTGGTCCTGAGGTGGGCTTTGGGGGAAACTGTCCAGGATCCGTTGGTGAAGGGCATTCAGCGTCAGGCGTGATCCTTCCCTATGAACAAGGATCTCCGGGAGATGATTGTCAGGAATGGGATTTGCCGTGTAAGGTGGCAAAGGCAATGGCGAGGCTTTATCCCCTCCCTCAGGACGATAGGGATTCCTTTAAGGCTCCCACGGTAGATGCAGTAGTGACGGCAGTAATTATAGCTACGGCTATCCCGGTTGATGGAGGAACGGCCCTCCGTGATCCTCAGGATAGGAAGTTGGGATCTTTTCTCAAGCGTAGTTTTGTTTTGTCGGCTCTAGCCCTGCAGGCCTCGGTTTGTGGGGGTCTGGTAGCTCGGGCATGTTTTCGTTGGGCGAGAAGGCTCCTGGATGATTCGGTAGATGTTGGTTCTTCTGGGGGTCAGGAGTTAGCCGACTTGGACATGGGTTCATCCTTTTTGTCTGAGGCTTTTATGATTTGTTGCCTACTTCAGACAAAAAATATGGCTATGGTTGTGGGTCTCTGCCACTTAAGGGAGCTATGCTCTTGGAGAAGATTTGGACAAGTTAGTGTGAGGTCTTAGTGATACCAAGGTTCTATGGCTTCCAGATTTTCGGTTCAAGGCAGGGGCCAGAACTAGTTCCTCTCGGGGACGGTTTAGGGAGGCTCAGCGGTATAGGCCGGGCAGATCGAGTGGGACCTACCCCTAGCTGTCTGTTTGTCCAATTTAGATTGTAAGCTCTGTTGAGCAGGGACTGTCTTTTCATGTTAATTTGTACAGCGCTGCATAAGTCTAGTAGTGCTATAGAAATGTTTAATAGTAGTAGGACCTCTAGGGGTCGGTTTTTCCAGCGCACACAGTTCTTTCGTGAGAGTCGTCGCGGAGGGCGTGGCTTTTCCGCGGGAGGTTAGTATTCAGGCCACAATTCCCAATGAAGGTGTGCGGGCTCAGGCTCTGGTGCATGTTGGGGCTCGGCTGAGTCTGTTTTACCAGAGTTGGGCCCAAATCAGGTCAGATCAGTGGGTTCTCAAGGTGTTTCGAGGCGGATGTGCACTGGAATTCGAAAGCTGTTCTCCCGAAGTGTTTCTGGAATCCCTCTGTCGGTCTTGGAGCAAGAGGGCAGCAGTGAGGGACACTCTGCGGTGGCTGCTCGCGTTGGGAGCCGTGGTTCCTGTTCCTTCAGATCAGCAACGCTCAGGGTGCTATTTGATCTATTTTGTGGTCCACAAGAAAGAGGACACTTTTCGTCCCATTTAGATCTCAAAAGGGTCAATGCGGCACTCAAGGTGCCCTCTTTCCGGATGGAGACGTTGCGGTCGGTCACTGGTGCGGTCAGGAAAGGAGAGTTTCTCACTTCCCTGGATTTGACGGAAGCTTATCTTCACTTTCCTTTGTGCAGCCTTTTGGTTCCAAGTTACAGGGTCCGATTCATCGGTTCCTTGCAGAGAAGGCGCCGACGGCCCGTACTTATCGTCAGGTCCTGGGCCTGATGGCGGCGACCATAGAGGTAGTTCCGTGGGCCAGGGCGCACATGCGTCAGGTACAGTCAGCTCTGCTCAGTCGTTGGTCCCCTCTGTCGCAGGACTTGGAAATGTGTTGTCCGCTGTCGGTGGCCCCTCGTCTCAGTCTCCGCTGGTGGCTCAGTCCGCGCAATTTGCCGTTGGAGTCCCCACAGGGGCTGGTAATGGTCACGGATGCCAGTCTGCAAGGTTGGGGGGCACATTGTCTCAGTCAGGTAGCTCAAGGCCGGTGGTCTCGGGCAGAAGCAGAGTGGTCCATCAACCGGCTGGAAACTCGGGCCATTCGGGTGGCGCTCCAGGCCTTGACGTCGGTGGTTCGCCACAAGGCAGTCCGAGTGCTCTGTGACAATGCCATGGCAGTAGCATATGTCAACCGTCAAGGGGGGAACAAAGAGCCTTGGCGGCGCAGTTGAACTCATCTTCAGGCTCTCTTGGCAGCGCATGTGGCCGGGGTAGGTCACATAGATGCAGATTATCTCAGCAGGCACACTCTAGATCCCAGAGAGTGGTCTTTTCTTCGGTCAGTGTTCCAGTGAGTTGTGTCGGTCTGGGGACTTTCGGTGATCTTAGGGCAATGGCTCGCTATGCGCAAGTTCAGAGATTTTTTTTTTTTTTTCAGTCGCTGAAGAGACCCTTGAGCGGAGGAAATCGACACTCTTCTGTTGCCTTGGCTTCGGGAGTGACTGTATGTGTTTCCTCTGTGGCTGTTAGTCGGTCGAGTAATATAGCGCATCGAACATCACTCCGGTTGGGTGATTCTGGTAGCTTCGGATTGGCAGCGTCGACCATGGTATGGAGACCTGGTGCGGTTGGCAGGGGCGGCGGCCCTGCCTTTGTTGGGATCAGTTCTGTGTCAAGGCCCGATAATCATGCCGGATCCGGCTCGGTTTTCGCTTATGGCTTGGCTCTTGAGCGGCACAAGTTGAAGAAGAAGGGGCTTTCGTCCAGTGGCTTTGCTACGATGTTGAGTTGCCGTAGACGATCCACTTCCTTGGCGTATGTCCGGGTTTGGAGAATCTTTGAGCACTGGTGTGAAGACCATCGAGTTCGGCCGTTTCACTCTTCGGTGGCGGAAGTTTTGGAATTTTTGCACGATGGTGTTGATAGAGGTCTGGCCTTGTCTACACTGAAGGTTCAGGTGGCAGCTTTGTCATGTTTTCGTGGGAAGCTTCAGTGAAAGTCCTTCGCGTCTGTGCCTGAGGTAGTGCGTTTTTTGAAGGGTGTTAAGTTGCTGCGTCCACCTCAGTGACGGGTGGTGCCTCCGTGGGATTTGAAGCTAGTTTTGGATGCTTTGATCAGGCCTCCGTTTGTGCCTCTGGTATCGGCATCTTGTAAGGATTTATCTTTAAAGGCGGTCTTGTTGGTGGCGATTACTTCAGCACGGAGTGTTTCAGAGCTTCAGGCTTTGTCTTTTAGGGAACCATTTTTGTCCTTTCTGAGGGAAAGGTTTCGTTGCGGACGGTGCTTTCCTTTTTTGCCCAAGGTGGTTTCCGAGTTCCATGTTAATCAGGTCATCTCTCTGCCAGTGTTGGGTGATATGGCTGGAGATTCGGAGCAGCGTGGTATTGCCAAGCTGGATGTCAGGAGAGTTTTGAGTTGTTATCTCTCTGGAACTCAGGACTTCAGAGCCTCTGACCGTTTGTTCGTTCTTCATGGTGGCCCAAAGAAGGGTGCAGCGGCTCCTAAGGTGACCATAGCACGGTGGTTGAAGGAGGCGGTTGCATCTGCTTACTTGGTGAAGGGTCCTGTGGTGCCTAGGGGCTGGTCTGCTCATTCCACTAGGGGAATGGCAGCCTCGTGGGCGGAGAATAGTATGATTTCTCTGTTAGATATTTGTCGGGCTGCGGTTTGGTTTTCGTTGCATTCCTTTGTGAAGCATTATAGGATTCCTGTGCATGCAAAGGACGAGGTGCGCTTTGGGGCAGCAGTTTTGACCTCTGGCCTTAGTAGGTCCCTCCCATAAGTTAGTTACTGCTCTGGTACGTCCCACGCGTCTTGACCGGTCTGGAGGGTCGCTGAGGGAAGGTGAAATTAGATCTTACCTGCTAATTTTCTTTCCTCTAGACCCTCCAGACCGGTCAAGAGCCCGCCCTGTCTGTATTGGAGGCCAGGAGGTGTGTTTGTTGGATAATTCTTGGCTGCTGTAAATTGTTGTTTCTCTAATTGCAGACTGTTTATTTCTGTTTTGTGATAGGAGTCCGGGACAGGTGGGGCTCTTCTTTGATAGTCCACCTGTAGAAGCCCAACTGTTTTATCAAAGGCAAAGGAACATGTTTCTGTAAGAGCAAGCGGAAGATGTTTCTTGTTTTTGCAGTTTACTGTGACCACGTACAGGGTTGCTAGTTGTTGTTAGTGTTTTTTGTTTCTCTGCTTTGTCAGGGGTATACTGGCTAGTGGAGGTTCTGCACAGGTTATATATACAGGCTTCAAAAGCTTAGTGTTTTCTCAGTCTCCCTCTGCTGGTAGGAGGACATAACCCACGCGTCTTGACCGGTCTGGAGGGTCTAGAGGAAAGAAAATTAGCAGGTAAGATCTAATTTCACCTTTCTTAGCAGCAGCAGGTTAAAGATCTGGGGGTTTCATTTATGTTAAACTACCTTTGTAAATGTTTGATAAAGTATCTTGGAGTTAAGTATGTCTTTTTTGGACATGAAATGGATCTCCATAGTCTAGTACGATCAATAAGCAGAAGTAAATTAGTAATATTGGTAGGATATTTGTGTCATGTTACAGCTTTATGTTCTAACTTTATTCCTTTTGTATTTATCCTTCTATTTCTGCCTCCTATATAGTGGTCTGATGAATTTCTATTTTCTTTTATTATAAATTGAATTTCTATTTACTTTTTTAAAATGTAATTGTTGGTCTGAATTGCTTGAAACAAGTGTTGTTACTTGTGAATTATATTGCAAATATTATAAATAAAGAATTTTTTTTTTTAAGTACCTTCCGCTGCAAGAACCTTAGGGCTTTGTTTACTAAGTTATGCTGTAGGCGCACTAGCGTTTTTTGCCCGAGCTAATGTTAGAGACACCCGTTTATTCCTGCATTAGCGCGTGATTAAAACGCTAGCAGTAAACAGGGCTCTTATGCTTTAACTCCAAAAATGCCTTCCTCTTTAATTGTGTAGAACGTGCCACATTTGGGAACAGTTGAATTCTTTGGCGACAAAATAAATGTTCCTTCTTGTTCAAATAAGCTTTCAAAACCTGCATCTTTTCTTTCTCAATGGAAAATGTGATGATAAGAGTAGCCCTTTTGGAAATACTACCAAAAGAGCTCCCAAGGAAATTTGTCAAATCCTCCTCCAAGGGAGTCAAAACCTCCCTCTGTTACATCTTTCTTAACGCTTTTGAAAAAAGTAATAAAACCGAGAAATCTGAATGTCATCTGATTTTGGGATACAAAAAAAACCTCCTTGAAATATTTAATAGAAGAATTTCAGAAGCAATCTTGTGCAGTGGTGTAACTTTAATTTTGGTAGGGTAAGTAGGGGCAGTTTTGTAAAGCTTTGTGTGCACTGCTGCACATCCTATTGTATACCTGTGAGCCACGTAGCACGTGCTAATGTCCATTGGTGTATGCTAAGCATTAGTGAAAGGGCCCCTAAGTGATTTGTGGTGTTTTCAGCTATTATGAACTGTTATATTTTATTGTCTCTTACAGTGTGCTGTTTTAGGTGTGTTCTCTTTTTATTGTATGTTGAAGATTGTTTTTATGTTTTATTGCAGCCTTTCTAGGACATTTTTGTGTGGAAAGAAACATAATTCAGTAAATTAAATAAAATTAAGTCTCTTGACTTGGAATTTAGCAGAACTCAATTCTTATTGTCATTATCTGATAAATATGCTGTAAACAACTTTGAATGACTGTCAGAAAAAGCAGTATATACATTTTCATAAAGAAAAAAAAATCCTCTTGGTTTTACTTGGTGACTTCCAGTTTAATGAAAATATCATTTTTCTTTTCTGAAAAATAATGTCAGCAAAGATATATGGAGATGGATGTTTTACAATAAATTGCTGAGTTTTGTAGTATAGGTTCTGTATGGATGGACTTTTAGGTGCGTATGGGAATGTGAGAGGCAAAGCCTGTAACTAATTCAGTTTGAGTTAGGGGAGTAAATGATTTAGTACGTGCTGAAATAGCAAATTGTCATTTCATGTTATGGCTGTGACACAGAATTTTAGGCTTCTAGTATATATTCAGTGTTCAGAGAAAATTTTGCCAGCTGGGTGGCATGAATGAGTAGCTGTGTGGGGGTTAGAAGACTACTGCATGGTATTTGTAAAATGTTCTGTTAAGTTAGCCAAGTGGTCAGTAAAATCAGCTTGGTGGTGCACCCATTCACTGAAACTAAATAGTAACATAATAACATAGTAGATGACGGCAGAAAAAGACCTGCACGGTCCATCTAGTCTGCCCAACAAGATAACTCATAAGTGCTAATTTTGTGTATACCCTACTTTGATTTGTACCTGTGTTCTTCAGGGCACAGACCGTATAAGTCTGCCCAGCACTATCCCCACCTCCCAACCACCGGCTCTGGCACAGATCGTATAAGTCTGCCCAGCACTATCCCTGCCTCCCATCACCGGCTCTGGCACAGACTGTATAAGTCTGCCCAGCACTATCCCTGCCTCCCAACCACCAGTCCCGCTTCCCACCACCGGCTCTGGCACAGACCGTATAAGTCTGCCCAGCACTATCCCCGCCTCCCAACCACCAGCCCCGCCTCCCGATCTTGACTAAGCTCCTGAGGATCCATTCCTTCTGCACAGGATTCCTTTATGCTGCAGAAAGCTCTTGTGTATAATATTGTATGAAATGCAAGATTCTTGTTCTTTAACAGGGTGATGCATCCTTTCCAGGGTTCACAATTTATCCTGCAGCAAAATCGCCTGGAGCTTTTCACGATGATCAGTTTTTAACCTTGCCTTGCCTCATGATACATTGGGCCCAAAATCTGTTGGACTATATTTGACTTTGTGGTGTTTTCCCCACCAAAAAAGATGATTTGGCTTATCCAATGTGCACATTTATTCCTCTTCACCTTGCTAAGAATATATTCCCCTGCCAGCCATAGAGTGTGACCACTTGCAAAAATGCTTCTTAGCCAGGATAGTTTCTATCATGTCACCCTTGGGTAGATGAGCATACACGATCATTCCATTCCTAGTCTAAACACAAAGCTTTTCATTAATGTAAATAGCTGCTAATACTATTGTGATTTGAACAAGAATTTGTTGGGCAAATTTCTAGAATGATGGTTTTCAAACTTGTCCTAATGGGGCTCCCATGTTCAGGCTCTTTTAAGATGTATATCGTCCTGGCATATTGTGAATGCATTAATATATTAAAAATTGCTTCTCAGCCCAGTCCTCAGGTCACCCAGCCATTCAGGTTTTCAGGACATCCACACTGAATAGGCATTCACTTCGTCTTGGTATGCAACTCTTATCTTATGTATATTCATTGAGGGTATTATGAAAACCTGACTGGCCTGGTGTGCCCTGAGGACTGGGTTGAGAAGCACTACTGTAGAAAACTGACCCTTAAGACGTCACTTGAATTTGACCAATCAAAAAAGCAAACAGGTTTTACTAAGCTACAGTACAAAGTGGCCTTAGTGCGCTATTATGTGGTTTTTGATTTTTCTGTTTATATTAATAGCCATGTCCTAGTGTTGCCATTAAAAACAGTTACTGTGTGAGCACTTACCACCGTCCATTTTGTGCAGTAATCCTGTGCTAATCAGTGTGCAGTAATAGATGCACAGACATGCCCCGACCAGAAAAATAAAAAAAATATTTTTAGACATGCAGGTAGTGTGCGCAGATCCCATACTTAACATCAGTTAGCATACATTAGGGCTTATCACAGCTTATCAGAAGGACCCCAAAGTTTCTTTAGGTCAGCAATTTAGGTCAATTGACACTTTGAGCTCCTTTTACTGAGCGGCAGTAAGACCAACGCGGGCTTACTGCTCGCTAAACAGTAAGTACCGCCAGCTACCGCACCAGCCTGACAGTACTTCCTACCCCTAGCGCGACATCATATCCGTCGCTACAAAAAATATATTTTATTTTTGTAGCGCTGGAGCGTACCTGGCGGTAAGGGCTCCTCCCCATAATGACTGCACGGCAAGCACTTTACTTGCCGCACGGTCATTTCCTGCAGAAAAGAGTGACTTCCCTTTTCCCACTGCTGTAAAAGGGGGCCTCAGCGTGCGTGAAAAACACGCGCCGATGCCAGCGCAAGCCCCATTTTGCTGCAGCTTGGTAAAAGGGGCCCTCTCTCTGCTATAACAATCCCAATGAAAAGAACCTCAGGAGATCTTGGGGTTATTTTAGGTACTTTAACAGTGGATTCACAAGTTAGAATGCTATTCAGAAAGGTTTTTTACTTGAGACAACTTCATTGTATAAGATCAAATTTTTTTGAGGACCATTATATATAAACTTTTAGTCCAACTTAATTCTACTTTATATTGATTACTGTAACTAATTATATACAAGAATTACTGTGAAATTAATAGGTTAGTTTTTGCAGAATATGGTTGCAAAGTTGATTTTCAGAGTTGGCAAATATGAGAAGGCCACTCCTTTTAATTTTAAGACTTTATTGGTTACAAATTTAGACCTGTATTTCTTTTAAAGTGTCTTGCATGGCAAGGTTTAGTTCCTGTTTTGTTAATTCCTTATTGATTTCTGCACCTAGGTTTTTATTCTAGATGACTTAGTTTTCTTTTGCTTAATTTCCCTTCATCTAAGGTGTCCGCGTCAAACAAATTTTCAATTCGTTTTTTCCTTTTCAAGCTATTAAATTATGGAATGGTCTTTCAAAGCCTTTATTTTCCTATGTCTGCGTTCATTTTTCTGTGTTTCTATCCTTGAATGATTTTCAGAGGACTGTGTTTGTAAGGAGCTAGCTAAACTAAAGGTGGACAGAGCAATAGGGCTAGACGGCGTACATCTGAGGGTACTGAAGGAACTTAGGGAAGTTGTAGTGAGTCTGCTGTCTGTTCGTTTTCAGTGCTTCTTTAGAGTTGGGAGTGGTCCACGAGGACTGGAGAAAGGCAAATGTGGTCCCTCTTCACAAAAGTGGAAGCAAGGAGGAGCTAGAGACTGGATAGTCTGCTATAAGGAGGTTTGATAACAGGAGATGGCATGATGTCACAAGGCTGAAACGGTATCCATCCAAGGAAGTTTTAATTCTCCCTAATGCAGCAAGCTCCACCTACTGGTTTGCGCCCATATAATGGGCCAGATAGGTTCATGCCGTCTCCTGTTATCAAACCTCCTTGTGGCAGACTATCCAGTCTCTAGCTCCTCCTTACTTCCAGTTTTGTGAAGAGGGACCACATTTGCCTATCTGACCCATTATATGGGTGCAAACCAGTAGGTGGAGCTTGTTGCCCTATAAGTTTAATTGTTTTGGGTATACTAAGATGGCAGCATGCTGCATTGGGGAGAATTAAAACTTCCTTGGAGACCGGTTTCAGCCTTGTGACATCATGCCATCTCCTGTTATCAAACCTCCTTGGTCTGATGTCTATGGTAAGGAAATTAATGAAAAGGTTTCTGGAATCCAATGGATTACAGGACCTAAGGCAGCATGGTTTTACGAGAGGCAGGTCTTGTCAGACAAATCTGGTTAATTTCTTTGACCGGGTAACCAGAGAGTTGGATTGAGAGAGAGCGCTAGATATGGTGTACTTAGTTTAGCAAAGCCTTTGACACGGTTCTGCGTAAACTGTGTGCCTTTGGTATAGGCCCTAAAGCGATTGACTGAGTTGAGAACTTGTTGTAATTCTTTTTAACACTTTTGTACGCAATTATTGTGGAACGTCTGTCTTGTAAGGTTTGCCTCTACAAATGATACCAAAATCTGCAGTAGAGTAGATACCCCTTATGATGTGGATAATATGAAAAGCCTAGCAAAGCTTGAAAAATGGTTTAGAATTTGGCAACTAAGATTTAATTCTAAGTCAATGGTTTTTGTCACAAAAAGTATGGGGACAGAAGAAGGGAAGTGCAAGAGGGGAAATGTGATAGATTTTTAAATACCTCTGTGACTTAAATACACAGGCGGCAGGTCTCTTTCAGTTGAAAGGAAGCTCTGGAATGAGGGTGCATGGGATGCAGGTGAAAGGGAGCAGACTTAGGAGTAACATAACGAAATATTTCTTCACGGAAAGGGTGATGATTGCATGGAAATACCTCTGTGGAGGTGATGGAGATAAAAACTGTATCTGAATTCAAGAAAGCTTGGAACCAAGTACATAAGATCGTTAAGGGAGAGGAAGGGACAATAGATGGACTGGATAGGCCACACAGTCTTTATTAGCCTGTTTCTATGTTTCTTTTTTTTTAATTATTATTTTATTTATTCGATTTTCAAATTTACAAGCATACAAATCTTGTAATAGGAAAAATTGGATAAAGAAAGAAAAGTAATCAAAGAAAAACCATTACATATATAATTTCTTCACTCCAATATAAGTCCACCTGGAGGAGTTCAAAATATACAAACGCTGTTGAAGTAGAATTAGCAAGAAACTAATACAATTTAACTGAGGGGTTGGATGAATTCAGGGCGCACATTACTATATCAAACGTTATCACTAGGTGGAACAACTGTTCCAACAGTCTTTCTAGATGTTATAAACAACTCCAGTTGAGGTGGATCAAAAAAGATAAATTTTTCAGAATGGTAGGTGACTAAACATTTGCACGGAAATTTTAGGAAAAAAGTAGCTCCCAAGTTGATCACTTCTTGCTTCTTTTGCAAAAACGTTTTCCGGCGCAGCTGTGTTTCTCTTGATACATCTGGAAAAATATTAATTTTTAACCCCTTGAAGATTTTATCCCGGTTTTTATAGAATAATCTCAATATCCAGGATTTATCTGGCAATACAGCCTCTGTCGCCACCAATGTGGCTGGCAGAGCTTGGTCTGTATCTGAGATTTCTAATAGAGCGGATACATCCAAGGGTTGACTCTCTTGCTGCAGTTGTTGCTGTCGTATATTCTGAGAAGGGATATAAAACACTTGTGACTATGTTTCTAAAATATCAATGTTCTTATTGCTCTATTTGTCAAGCCTTGAAAACTTTTATTTTAATTAATGATTGAGAAATTTGAATTTTTAAACATATGTTTTGTATATATGTAAATTCCCAAGAATGTTTGTTTCAGGCTCTAACTTTGTAAGCTTGCATATTCTCACGTTTCTCTTCTCCCTTATCACTCCCTATTGCCTACCTCATCTCCATTCTGCTTTTGAATCCCGTTTAGCTATCCCCTATTTACTACTCACAACTTGAGTTCACCAGGTGCTCTGCATTTTTATTCGCTGCTGTTACCCCTATGGAATGCATTATTCTGATTTATGTTCAGAGCCCTCTTAGTTAGGTTGTGATGTTTGTTTATTTCAATTTAACATACTGCCTTTCTGTCTTATCTGTTCCAAGACTCTTGGAGTGACGGCCTCTAACTCAGTTTAATGAGTGGTCGAGCGTACTGGTAACATTGCAGGTCTTTCCTTTTACCCTTTATTTTTATTTTATTTTGCTTTTTTCCCCCTCCTCCTCTTTCTTGTCTTTCATTTTAGCTTGTAAATCACCTTGTACATTCTCTTGTTAGGCAGTGTAGCAAGAACTTAATAAACAATAAACCTGAATTGGGAGTGAGCGTCTACCAAATACCAGTGAGTAGAAAATGAAAATAGAATACAAAGTGACATCAGTCTCTTGGAGAGAGTTGTATGATCTTGTTCCAGGAGGTCATTTTGTGATACCCAGGGAGTATTAAAGAGATTCTGTGGATCACAGTGTCTGTGTGGGACTTCCTCAGGCTGTTAGTGTTAGGGTATCTTAGTGTCCATGCAAACGTAAGGTCGAGCATACGGATAACAATGTCTCGTGCTCTCCTTGTACAACCCAGGGTGTGTTTGTGAACTGCCCTTCTAGTAAAGCAATGAAGGTAGAGACCACAAACCAACTAGGTATATTTTTTATGTACCGGTTAGCTGGTCAGGATATGTAGAATTGGGCTACAATCCAGTAAACCACAACGGTCATGCCCTCTGTAAATATTCACCAGAGATGTTATTCTATATATGGAAATACATTGTCTATAACCTATTCCCTGCCAATTGGGTTCTCAGAGAATACCCATAAGAGAGATTTGCATATGTTGTTGCCAATGCACGCACGTTTCTCATGCATATTCATTGAGGATATCTTGAAAACCCAATTGGTCAGCTCCACAGCACAGAGACAGTCTTAACAGCAGTGATTGGCAGTATGAGAACAAAGGCTAATGAAGGTTGCGATGATATCTAGACTCAACCATCGCAGATACAACTATGCTGAGTTAAACTTCCAGAGTACTGTTTATGCAGTTACTGTCAGACAAAATGAATAAAGAGGCACATTATTTGAAAGTAAGGTTGCTGCTTAAGAGCGCTGGTGCATGTCGTAGACCTTTTTGGGGCTTTCAGGGATTTAGGGGATCTTTTTACTTTCAGGGATTTAGGGGATCTTTTTACTAAGGTTTGCTAGCGTTTTTAGCTCGTGCTAGAAATCAGCTGGTGCTAAATGCTGAGATGCTCGTAGGAGTATAATGGGTGTCTCAGCATTTAGCGCCAACTACTTTCTAGTGCAAGCTAAAAATGCTAGTGCACCTTAGTAAGGCTCCTTTATTCTTTTTAGTCTGTGATTTGCTCCATGGCTCCTTGTGTAATGCTGGTACTTTTGTTCTTTTGATGTGTGCCGTTAATAATAAGTTTGATTTTTTTTTTAGTCTTGTTTTTTGGGGGGGTTAGTTGCAACCTACATGATCTTTATTTTTTAGTTGTGTCCTTACTTCCTAGAAAAGACTTGGTGACCTTGATCTCAGTCTGTCTACTGATTTCATTGTTAAACATAAAACATTTAGCAGTCATCTCAGGTGATAAATGGACTTTTTAGCCTCAGACTGACACGCCGTGTAAGGAGCTGGCACAGAAAAGTTTTTTTTTTTTTAATATAGATTTTGATCAGTACAAGAGGCTGATAAATTTCTTTTTTATAATGCAGGTATTTTATCTCATATGTCAGACGTTTCTTTATAATGGATGGTAAATAGATGATTTAAACTTAAAGAAATTTGTACTTTAAAGTTGTTAAATATTGTTTTGATTTGAAGGGCTCCCTTTAGAACAGAGAGTGAAAAGTGATATATGTATCTGCTGTACTGAAGTGCCACAGTAGCAGAGATATGGAAATATACAGATCTATATATCTTGCATAAAAATATGGATGTGATGGAGTCTAATAACTTATGTGGATGAATAGCAGTATCACATTTATAAAAAAAAAAAGGTTTATAGTGTTAAATATCCTTTGAATTTAAACAAAAGCTTACCCCTGTACTTGTCAGTGGAGAAAGGTTTTTAAGACATGGGTGGGGTGGAGGGGGCAATTTTTAGACCCTCAGGGAGGTTACATGCTGGTGAGTAAAGTGCCTGTGTACCACCTGCAGGCCAGTCATGAAATGGAAATTTTGTGCAGTGGTTTACTTGGGGTTCTTCAGCTTGGAAAAGAGATGGATGAGGTGAGATATGATTGAGGTCTACAAAATCCTGAGTGGTGTAGAATGAGTAGAAATGAATCGTTTTTTTTTTTTTTTTTTACTGGTTCCAAAAGTACAAAGACTAGGGGACACTCAAAGGACGTTACATGGAAATACTTTTAAAACAAATAGGAGGAAATATTTTTTCACTCAACGAATAGTTAAGCTCTGGAACTCTTTGCCGGAGGATGTGGTAACAGCAGTTTGCGTATTTGGGTTTTAAAAAAAAGTTTGGACAAATTCCTGGAGGAAATGTCCATAGTTTATTTGTTTTGTTTTTTTGTTTTTGTTACATTTGTACCCCACGCTTTCCCACTCATGGCAGGCTCAATGCGGCTTACATATTGTATACAGGTACTTATTTGTACCTGGGGCAATGGAGGGTTAAGTGACTTGCCCAGAGTCACAAGGAGCTGCCTGTGCCTGAAGTGGGAATCGAACTCAGTTCCTCAGTTCCCAAGGACCAAAGTCCACCACCCTAACCACTAGGCCACTCTGGGAAGCAACTGCTTGCCCTGGGATTTGTAGTATGGAGTGTTGCTACGATTTGGGTTTCTGCCAGGTACTTGTGTCCTGACTTGGCTACTGTTTGGAAAACAGGATATTGGGCTAGATGGACCATTGGTCTGACCCATTATGGCTACTCTTAAGTTCTTACGTACTTCTTAAAAATCATCTGGCTACCTAGTGTTAGGTCTCATCCCACAAACTTGGCAGGTGCAAAGTTAGTGAGGTAAACTTGTAAAAGGCACATGAGGAGATGCAAAATTAAATTTTCATGCCTTTGCTGGCACACTGTAGCATGGACTCTCTCCCCCCCCCCCCCCCCCCATACACCCCTTTGGGAAACCTACTGGCACTGTGTACAGCACAATTGGACTTTTCTTTGGAGAACGTGCTGCTTAGGGCTGTATTTTATAACAGGGTGTTGGTATGGCATGTTGAAAAATACCTAAGTGCCGTGCTGCTCAAACTTTTTCCAGCTGTGACCCCATGTGCACTGTCATAGTGACACCCTTCATACTGTCGAGGTGTACCATAATGATGTGGCTATGCAGTGCTTGTTCAGGTCACAAATGCAGTGTGTGTGACTCTGATTGGGGTTGTGATCCACAGTTTGGAAAGTACTTCCTAAGTTCTTTTACAAAAAAGGCACCCAGGTCCATTCCCAGTACAAGACCTAACCTAATTGTATAACATTTATCCACATACTGGCTGGATATCTTTACTATATGGATAATGTTGCAGCACTGCCCTTGTTCTGTTCATTGATCATATGGATAGTGTTGGACTGTTTAGATAAGGTTGGTCCAAATTCAGTCCTCGAAGGCTGCCATAAGACCAAGTTTTCAGGATTTCCCTAATGAATATGCATATGAGAAATCTGTATACAATGGATTTGCATGCTTGGTTTCAACCCAAAATAATAGCTACAGAGCAGCTGAAAATCCATGGATAAAGAAAGATACATTCAGTGGCCACTTCCTTTGAATATTAAGGCCAGACAGCCTCAGAGGCAGAGAAGTAGGCAGAAAGCAGAGAGAGAGAGAACAGCGTTTGCTAAGCAGGTGGTTTAGTGTGCATTATCCACAACTCGTGGATCAGGTCCTGCTACTCTCAGGGTGGGCTGGGAATGCTGCAACAGGCAGCACTATAGCTGTTGGAGGGGAAGGAGAAAGTCGTTTATCTCACAAAGGCAGATTATAGGCCTGTGATTGCAGGGTTCCCCAAAGAGCCCTGTTGTACGACCCTGGGCTGAGTACTGCCACAGCAATGAACAGACTGAAGTAGGGATTCTTAACCCCATCCTTGAGCCAGCTTTTCAGAATATCCGCAATGAATATGTATGAGATTGCATATAATGGAGGCAGTGCAAGCTAACCTCCCATGTATATTCATTGTGGATATCCTGAAAATCTGACTGGATGGGTGTGGCTCAGGGATTGGATTGAGAACCCAGGGGCTAAAGCAAGTTGGAAGGGATTATAAATAGTGCTTTTATTGTAATGTGTTCATAAATTATATATTTAGCCACTCAAGGAGGAGCTAACCCTCATAAAACCCCTATCGGTGTTTTTGTGCCAAGGGTACTATCGTCGGGTAACTTTTTTCCATGGAATCAAATATGTAGCATTGTGTCATTTGGGAATTATCGGCACAGAAAAAGGCACAAAAACTGAGTGAAGGATACAGAACAAACCATGGAAGGGTGAGAGAGTATGAGGGGAAGCCTGTTTGAATATTTTTGCATGGAGGTATTTCATTGATGTTTATCAGTTTAAACACAAACTCAGAAGCCCTAGTTAGAAAACAAGGAGAACATTCCCAGTGGAGTTATGAATGAAGGCTTATAATGCCAGATCCCAGGCCCAGTTCTGACTGAACTGAAAGGCCAAAAAGGACACAGACTATCAGGTCTCAAATAAATAAATAAAAGAATAAGTGAATAAACATACTGCATGTATCAAACTATGTAAAATATTTGCCAGCTTTAGAAAAGGGCTCCTATATTCTGACAACTGCACAAGCTCAAAGAACTATCAATGTGTGTTTTTTTGCCACCAGGGAGGATGGGCAAATTTAAGTAGCACATTGCCCTGGTAAATGGCTTTTGGAAAATAAATCTCATGGGGGATAATTTTATAGCAGGGTTCTTAGGTTTGCCCATTTTATGAAAAGTCATAATATGTGCAAATGTGCATTTAAAAACAATTGCCTGCAATAGAGTTGCTCTGTAAGGGCAGGAGAAAATTTGTGAATGTATGTGTCGGTAGAAATCGGCACTTGCATGTATTTTGCAAAACACTTGAATAGGGTTGATCCTACCCCAGGGATACCGGTGTACATATCACATGAAAGTAGATACTATGCTTGAGTGCCTGCCTTTTTAATTTAAATTTCTTTATTAATTAAACAAAGATACATCTCTTTGAATAGATACATCCATTTCAAACTTCAAAGAACATATAAAGAATATTATTACAAAGGAATTTTCTTAAGAAATGGAATTATAGTCCACTAATATAAAATGGTGGATTCAAGACGGTATAAAGCCAAAGGAAGTTAGCATAAGAAATAAGTGAATTAAAGTATACTAGCAGCGGTTCTTTAAATATTTTCGGGACTTGATATTTGGGTTAAGGCCTGGTTCCTCTTCATATCAAGGAAAGACCGCAATTGTTCAGGTTCAAAAAATATATATTTTTTCTCCTTAAATATCAACATGCATTTACATAGAAATCGTAACTGGAATATCGCCCCAATTGTAAGAGATTCCTGTTTCATGTCCAGAAATTTTTTTCGCCTCTGTTGTGTCCATCGTGCAATATCTGGAAATATAGAGACCTTGCTTCCTTTAAAATCTGGATGAATATTTTTAAAATAAAGTCTCATTAAAGATTCTTTATCCTGTAGGAAAACAAATGTTACAATTAAGGTTGCTCTAGTCTCTGTATTATCCATTGATTGCTCCAGAAAATTTGTTAAGTCCAATTTCTCAGGTAAACCAGGTTTAGGAATATCTTTTTGTGGGGAAATCTTCATTTCCAGATAATAGATTTTTTGAAGTGGAGGTAATGATTGTTCGGGGTATTTGAATACCGCCTGCCTTTATATGCATATATGCTGGGGTAATTTTGGGGCTGTTTTACTAAAGTGCATTGAGCACTAGTGCATGGTTAGCGTACAGTAGCAGGCTACTGCACAAACATTAAAGCCTATTAATTGGTGCACAATCTGCAAAAAGAGGTGGGAAAGGCTTCAAAAGGGCCACATACAATTTGCAGTCATTGCTCTGTAAAATCCTGTGTTAAAACTAATTAATTGCAGATTTTAGCACACTTTATTGAAGGCCTGTGTGAGCATTAAAATGCTGCTCTACACACTCGGGTTGATTTTAAAGTTACCTCTTTATGTAATGTTCCTATCTGTAGCTGGTGATTTAAGTGTAAACCTATCCAACTTTGCATATCTGTATATAGTCAACATTCAGTTTATGTGTTCTTGACAGATGGCTGTCTTTGCATTTTATTTCCTTTTCTAGGCTGGGTAGGATTATGTGTTGTATACCTCAGGAGAACCTCAGCTGAACCTCAGCTATGCAAAAAGCTTCCTGCAGACTCCTGCATGTTTACAGAGTACCTCATGAAAGATGGATGACTTTTCAGCGTTTTAACATTCTTAAATGCAAGGTAAGCTGAAGCATCATATCTGGTTAAACAAACAACATGATGTAAGTTAATATGACCCAACTTCTTTGCCCCCATTTTTTTCTGTTGCAATGCTGTGACCCAACCTGATCTCCAATTTTTCCTTCATTTCTTTGCCACTACAGATGCTCTTGCTTGATGCTTAAAAAAAAAAAAAAGAAATTCTTTGACTGATTGTTTTTACTTCCCTTTCTGTTATGTGTTTTTTATTCTGTGGACCATGCAAAAATCCATTGGAAGTAGCATATAACAATTTTTTTAAATGTAAAAATACATTCTGTTGTCCTTCGTTTGCCACTTAAAGTCCCTTTTGTTGCCTAGACCAGTGGTTCCCAAACCTGGTCCTGGATACTCTCCAGCCAGTCAGGTTTTCAGAATATCTACAATGAATATTCATATGAGATTTGCATGCACCTAATGTCTGAATCCTGTAGTTTGTGTACTGCCCCCTAGTGGTGAAGCATGGCAATACCTGTTGCTTTAATACAGTGGTACCCTGTGATTTAAATGTACAGTGGTGGAAATAAGTATTTGATCCCTTGCTGATTTTGTAAGTTTGCCCACTGACAAAGACATGAGCAGCCCATAATTGAAGGGTAGGTTATTGGTAACAGTGAGAGATAGCACATCACAAATTAAATCCGGAAAATCACATTGTGGAAAGTATATGAATTTATTTGCATTCTGCAGAGGGAAATAAGTATTTGATCCCCCACCAACCAGTAAGAGATCTGGCCCCTACAGACCAGGTAGATGCTCCAAATCAACTCGTTACCTGCATGACAGACAGCTGTCGGCAATGGTCACCTGTATGAAAGACACCTGTCCACAGACTCAGTGAATCAGTCAGACTCTAACCTCTACAAAATGGCCAAGAGCAAGGAGCTGTCTAAGGATGTCAGGTACAAGATCATACACCTGCACAAGGCTGGAATGGGCTACAAAACCATCAGTAAGACGCTGGGCGAGAAGGAGACAACTGTTGGTGCCATAGTAAGAAAATGGAAGAAGTACAAAATGACTGTCAATCGACAAAGATCTGGGGCTCCACGCAAAATCTCACCTCGTGGGGTATCCTTGATCATGAGGAAGGTTAGAAATCAGCCTACAACTACAAGGGGGGAACTTGTCAATGATCTCAAGGCAGCTGGGACCACTGTCACCACGAAAACCATTGGTAACACATTACGACATAACGGATTGCAATCCTGCAGTGCCCGCAAGGTCCCCCTGCTCCGGAAGGCACATGTGACGGCCCGTCTGAAGTTTGCCAGTGAACACCTGGATGATGCCGAGAGTGATTGGGAGAAGGTGCTGTGGTCAGATGAGACAAAAATTGAGCTCTTTGGCATGAACTCAACTCGCCGTGTTTGGAGGAAGAGAAATGCTGCCTATGACCCAAAGAACACCGTCCCCACTGTCAAGCATGGAGGTGGAAATGTTATGTTTTGGGGGTGTTTCTCTGCTAAGGGCACAGGACTACTTCACCGCATCAATGGGAGAATGGATGGGGCCATGTACCGTACAATTCTGAGTGACAACCTCCTTCCCTCCGCCAGGGCCTTAAAAATGGGTCGTGGCTGGGTCTTCCAGCACGACAATGACCCAAAACATATAGCCAAGGCAACAAAGGAGTGGCTCAGGAAGAAGCACATTAGGGTCATGGAGTGGCCTAGCCAGTCACCAGACCTTAATCCCATTGAAAACTTATGGAGGGAGCTGAAGCTGCGAGTTGCCAAGCGACAGCCCAGAACTCTTAATGATTTAGAGATGATCTGCAAAGAGGAGTGGACCAAAATTCCTCCTGACATGTGTGCAAACCTCATCATCAACTACAGAAGACGTCTGACCGCTGTGCTTGCCAACAAGGGTTTTGCCACCAAGTATTAGGTCTTGTTTGCCAGAGGGATTAAATACTTATTTCCCTCTGCAGAATGCAAATAAATTCATATACTTTCCACAATGTGATTTTCCGGATTTAATTTGTGATGTGCTATCTCTCACTGTTACCAATAACCTACCCTTCAATTATGGGCTGCTCATGTCTTTGTCAGTGGGCAAACTTACAAAATCAGCAAGGGATCAAATACTTATTTCCACCACTGTATATTGCATTCTTTCAAATCTGATGCTGACTTCTAATGGATAGATGTATTATCACACTTGGTTTCCTTTTATTATTCTGTCCTGCAGTGAAAGAAGTAAGTCCATTCTGGCTGATTTATGGGAAAATGGAAAACATGTTTTATGTGGTATCTCTGCAATGAATTTACTGCCTTTTGTCTCTGAAATATTGGGGATCCTGAAGGGGCTTTGCAGAAGTACATTATAATGGGACTTACTTTCTAGATCAGAGCTTCCCATACTGTGGGTCAGGACCCCAAATAGGGCCACAAAACCCATGTTTGGGGTCACAGTCTAGGTGGGCTCTCCATAGGTGCATCATCATTCTTCACCGTGGGGGGGGGGGGGGGGGGGGAGAGGTGTGTGTTGCACAGTTTTATTTGGCTGCAGTCATGGGGTCACAGCCAAAGAAAGATTGGGACACACTGTCTTAGATTATAGATAAACACTTAACTTATTTTTGAACATAAGTGGAATGACGTCCTTCTGCCATTGCAGGGCAGTATTAACCAACAGAATATTTCACGCATGCGTACACACATATGCAAAGGGGTTGGAAAGAATTCCATGAGTCATGCATCAAATGCTTTCCTAATTTGTATGGCTGCACACTTCTGTTCCTGCCTACTCTGTGCTTCCTGGAAAGACTATAGCTTGAGATCCCCGTCATGGTACTCATTAAATCATGTCCTTGCAATGACAATGTGCAGTTCTGCTTCTGTCATTATGGCTTGCAAATCTCAAGATCTTGTTACCTAGACCTTGATCATTTGGGCACACAGCCTTCCAGACATTTCTTTTTTGTTTTATCTCTTCTCTGTATATTCTCATGCATCTTTCTTGTTTGCAGGTAACCTTGAAACATTCACCCTTTCGTGAATTTCTCGCTTAGCTCATTTGTTTGCTAGGGCTTTCTTCCAATATCCCCTTGAATTAGTTTAAACTCTTCGTCAGTGTGTGATTTTTGGTTCTTCTCTCAGACAGCTGCAGGCTGTCACCATTGTACATTCTTTTATTCCGCCATGTAAAGCCCTTGACTCTCAAGAAACCCAAAGCCTCCTTCCTTACACCTGCTTTGCAGCCATGCCCTGAAGATCCTGACTTGACATAGGCTATCTTCCTCCTTGACATACACAGATAAAAACTCAGAAAATGCCAGTGCTTAACAGCTGCCTAATACCCTTCCCTGATTTTCTTCAACTCCTCTTGTGCTACACTGGTTTATTTCTTAGCCAGGTCATTTGACCCCAAGTGGCCTGCGATGACATCAATCTCACCTTCTCTTCTTCCATGCCAATTCTTTCCTATTCCTCATTACGTGGTATGTGGGTGCCCAAAGGAGAAATGAAAGCCCATGCAGATGTCTAGCAACATGTGTGAGTCTCAGATTTGCAATGTAAATAAGCTAATGGCTCATTCTACTCATTAAACAGCTGAACATGTGGCCAACAGCTGGAATTTCGAAATGGTCATGTTCAGTAATCTTATGAGTATATTGCATTTGTTGGACTAATGCCGATCCAGTGAAAAGTGGTGGTTTAGAAGTTGGCAGCTATCTCTGTACCCTCTCTGGGTGCATTACCTGATTCGTCTTTTGAATGTGTTTTAAATAGCAGTGTGGTGGACTTATAGCTTTGGTGTATTGTCCACTGCTAGAAAGTATAGAAAGAGAACTCTCTTGCTCACAAATCACAGATTAAAAAAAAAAAAAAACTGCTTAAGACGTATTTCACATGTACTAGTCTCATACATTTTAAGCAGATTAATTAACCCTCTGTGTTTTTTTCCAATGCAAAATTACTGGTACTGAAACCTAATGGAATGAATACTTCATTTATCTCACAGTGGTAATACGTAATACTGGCTTTCTTTGAGGGAATGTATTTAGGGAAGTATAAAGATGAAAGCCACACACAACTGTGGTAGGCCTTGCCTTCTCAATTTTTGGAATAAGTTTTAGGAGCATGTGTATCAGCAAAAGATTTGAGCATCACGATAAGTAGAGAGGTGTGGTAGCTGTGTTAGTCCACTCTTAAAGGTTATCAATAGAAATCAAACAAAATAAAACATGGAAAAGAAAATAAGATGATACCTTTTTTATTGGACATAATACATTTCTTGATTAGCTTTCGAAGGTTGCCCTTCTTCCTCAGATCGGAAATAAGCAATGCTACCACATTTGCTTATTTCCGATCTGAGGAAGAAGGGCAACCTTCGAAAGCTAATCAAGAAATGTATTAAGTTATGTCCAATAAAAAAGGTATCATCTTATTTTCTTTTCCATGTTTTATTTTGTTTGATTTCTATTGATAAGCATCAAGATAATAAACACATGTGATAATGCACACAGTGTGTGATACAAAGGTGCATTTTCCCTTCTAATTACACGCTCGGGCATTTCTACATTGGTTGATTGGGACACTTAAATTACAGTATGTTTCACTTGTAGTTGAGGGCAAGTGTGGTGTTCGAGTGATGTGGTGTGTATGTTTGTATCTAGGGCAGAGATTTCCAAACCTGGTCGTGGAGGCAGCTCAACCGATCAGGTTTTCAGGATATCCAAAATAAATATTCTTGAGAGAACCTTGGAGTAAGAACTGATAAGACAGTTTCATGATTCATTTTTATTGGTCCACCCCTACTTGTCCTTTGGCATTCTTTTCATAAGGGAAAGGGTGGGGGGGGAATGGGACTTAATATACCGCCTTTCTGTGGTTTTTCCAACTACATTCAAAGCGGTTTACATTATATACAGGTACTTCTTTGTACCTGGGACAATGGAGGGTTAAGTGACTTGCCCAGAGTCACAAGGAGCTGCAGTGGGAATTGAACCCAGTTCCCCAGGATCAAAGTCCCCTGCACTAACCACTAGGCTACTCCTCCACTCAGAGACCTTTCTCCCTTTTTGTTTTCTAGTTAAGGAAGGGATTGCATTCGTATGCCTAATATGTTCATAAATTAACTCAGAGAGATCTATATGCCAAAAAACAGGTGTAAATATATGTACATAAATTTCATACGATACATTTCAAAGAGGAAGTATGTGCAGAGCTTGCTTTGAAAGTTTGCTAGTACCTGAACAGGGAAAAGTATGTGCCTACTATTAATGCATCCATAAAAGCATACTCTAAAGGGTCCTTTTACTAAGATGCAGAAAAAGGGGGCCTTCACTATCATCAGCACATGTTTTTGATGCAACACTGAAGGCCCCCTTTTACTGCGATGGGTAAAGCCTGTCATATTTTCCCCCTGAAAAGAAATAGCCATGTGGTAAGTGAACCACTTACAGCATGGCCATTTCGAAGGGGGGTGGGGGGGGGGGAGAGCACTTACCTACTACTACTACTTAACATTTCTAAAACGCTACTAGGGTTATGCAGCGCTGTACAATTTAACATAGAGGGACAGTCCCTGCTCAAAGAGCTTACAATCTAATAGGCGCCATGGAGGTGGCGGTATAGGCTCCCGTTCTAACCCGGTGGTAACCAGGCAACGTGAGGCACTGCCCAATCACCTCCGGGTAAGCACTGGCACTACAAAAGTAGAAAATATTTTTGTAGTGCCTGAAATGGCATGCACTGAGGGTGGGAACTACCACTGGGCTCCTGTGGTAGCCTGGCGGTAGTTCCAGATTGGTACACAGCAAACCTTGTTGCCGCACGCCAACCCTTCAGTAAAAGGGCCTCTAAGAGTCTTAGGGTACTTAAAATAATTAGTAGTAGGAAAAGAGTAAGAGTATTACCACTCTACAAGACTTTGCCGCGGTCTTATTTACGATATGATATGTGGTAAAATGATGGTCATCTTTGCACTGAAAAGACGTGGATGAGATTTGAGGACATTTTTAAATGGAAATAACAAAGCATTATAATAGTGAGTTAAGATATCTGAGAAGCTCGAAGAATGACTGAAACAGAAATAAGATTAAGAGGGAGATGAAAATCTTTTCTGAGTGTTTAAGCAATCTATATGTAGAAATATGTGACTGATCAAGATATATAGAGAACTGGTAAAATGAGAGCGTGTAAGTGAAAACTGATTATGACAAATAAAGGAAAACATATTTTGTAGTTTGAAGGATAAGACCCTGGAATAGCCTTTCCTCTAATCTAATTGAGGTCCCCTTCTGAAGATACATCTCTCTCTCTCTGTAGAGGCCAAAATCAACATTGGTTTCCTCCTCCCTTGGAGGAAGACTGACGTACAGTAGTAAATGTCTCTGACAATATCTATGTAATTAAATAGAGCCTAGAGAATATTACCTGGTGACTCAACAGGAAAAAAAAGTAATGAAACACCTGTTACCACATAAGCTTGATATGGAATGGAGAGAAGGAAGGATGTGTGTGTTCTTTCCCTCTCTCTCTTGCGCACACACATAGGCTAAAATACATTTTGAAGGTTTCAGTAGTGTTCTTGCATGCTGTGGAGGTCTCCTGAAAGCAGTCAGTTTGTTGAAGAAGACAGTGCTAAATGGTTTTAAGAGCCAGTTTTTGTCACGTTGAGCTTGTGTTGGGGCTACTGATATTGTGACACTTTAATGCAGAGTTCTTTAGCATTGTCTGCACCAGTGTCACCACTTTGCAGTGTATAAATGAACTGGCAGTATATTAAGCCAAATAAATAATAAAAAAAAACATAATTACAAGAATTCAGCTAAGTATTTTGCATATTTTTTTAATTACATTTGAAGTGACATGGTATGTTACACTGCAATGTTGTAAGATTTGGGCATTACAAATAGCATATTAAGACTATCTTTATGAACCTTAGGGGGCCCTCTTATATAAACAATAAACATGTAAGAAAAAAATTAAATGAGAGGTCATGCAAAGTAGGTTTTCTTTTTTTTTCATATTTGCATAAATAAACTAAGCTATGTTTTCATCAATTACTTTTTGCTGTAGTCTGCTAATTATTACAAACTTGTATATGTCTGTTTCTGGATGATGGAGACTTGTTTTCCCGCTTTTGCAGCTACAGGTGACATACTAGGCCTTTCTGACATATGTGATGTGATTGGCACCCCCACTAATGAATAGCTCTGAAATTTTAGACAAGTAATGATATTGACGAAGATATGGGTGGACTGCCATCAGAATTCTGTGTTTTGAGTTTGGATCCTCCTAAACAAAAGAAGTTAGTACAATAGTACCATATTGCTCGTTTGATATTACTTATTGCATGCGCTGATAAAAAAAAAAGAGGCAAATATTTCATTTTATGTTGCATTAAGTACTATGAAATTAAAACAAAACAAAAAGACCCTACTTTTGTTCAAACATGAGACTTCAGAAGCTATGGCCAGGGAAGACAGCCAGTCCTTATGAAAAAAAAAAATAAACTAGTTTGACATAAGATTATTTACTAACCTAAGAATCCTGCATGTTCACATAGAGGAACATTTAGAAAGAAAACATCCAAGTCAGAATGGAGATGTCCTGGCTATAATGTCCAAAAAAAACTCGTCCATCCTGCAGCTATTCTTGAACAGGCTACAGGTCAAAATTCCCTGTTTAAAAATATGTGAGAAGGATGCCCTTATGCGAAGACGTCCATCCTGAACAATCATTTTACAAACTGAATTTTTAAATTATAAATGGAGTGAAACAAGGCACAAGGACATCTCTCTGGCAGCAATCTTTGAAAAAGTCCACACAGGCATCTGTACAGAACAAAAGAGTAGCCTAGTGGTTAGTGCAGTGGCTGTAAACCAAGGGACACAGGTTCAAATCCTACTGTAACTATTTTTTTCCTTCTGGGGCACCCAGATACCTGCAATCCTGAAGGCTACTGAAGTGATGTACATTCAGGTACAGTAGGTACTTTTCAGGTCCAGCAGGGATCATATTTAGAAAAAGAGTTACAGTAGGATTTGAACCTGTGCCCTTTGGTTTATAGTCCACTGCACTAACCACTAGGCTACTTCTATGACCTGTTTGCTGCTTTGTTCAGAATGGCCATAATACCTGAAACTGACATAGAGCCTGTTTTGCCTTCACTTTCAGGGGAGAGGAATGGGGACAGCAACCATTGGGGAATTAAGGAGGAGTCATGCCTTAATCTCGTCAGTGGTCAGATGCTCGATCAGAGCACCTTTTTGTACCCAGGACGTGACTGAAACAGGTCTAACTTAGGACATCTTTCTTTTTAGGTTTGAATATTTCTTCCCATTCGATAATTGCTGTTGGATGTCCTGATTTTGGGCCCTCCCTAGTCCCACCCAACGTCCACATTCTGACTTTCCAAAATTTGAATTTTAACGTTTTTAGACATTTTGAGATGTCCATTCCAGTAGCGTAGCCAGAGTTTAATTTTTAGATGGGCCTGGAGGTGGACTGGGTGGGCACAGGCCTCGCATTTCCTCTCCACCCGCTACCCCCCCCCCCCCCCCCCCGCGACAGCCCCCTGCACATGGTCAGTTCTGGTCATTTTTACTGACTTGAAGCGCCGTTCTCCCTCCAGCACCGGCAATTCCCATAGCCAGCCTTCTGCCAGCGTGCGTCGGCGGAGCCTCTTCTCAGGCGCATCCCGCCTACTCTGCAACTTCCTGTTTTCCGCAAAGGTGGCACACAGGAAGTTGCAGAGTAGGCGGGACGTGCCTGAGAAGAGGCCCGACGACGCGCGCTGGCAGAAGGCTGGCTATGGAAATCGCTGGTGCTGGAGGGAGAACGGCACTTCAGGGTAGTAAAAGAGAGCGGGCAGAAGAGGCTGGGCGGGCCTGGAGCAAAAGTGGCTGGGCCTGGGCCCGTCCAGGCCCACCCGTGGCTACGCCCCTGGTCCATTCGCTTTGAAAATGAGCACAAGGCATCATATGCTATCTTAAGTAACTTTTGGAACGGGAGCAATTAACATGATACTGTTTCATTTGAGTGACCAGATCTTGCATTTCTTTGTTGCATTGTTTGCATTTTTCATGCAGGCCTATCAATAAGTGATGGGATTTTATTAAAAAATTCCCAAATGGGGATCTCTTTTACAGCCTGCTGCCAACATAGAGTTTCCTGTTTACAGTCTCCTCAGTAAATTTCAAATCAATGGAAGTACATTTAGAGTCAGAAACTTATTCCTCTGGACCACAGGAATGTTGTGTTGGATTCTTACTTTCACTTTTCTCCCCATTCCCTGCCCTTTTTTATTTATTTCCAAACTCCTCCTCTTTACCTAGCTCTACTCCATTTTCCAAAATCTTCTAGTCCAGTGGTTGGTTCCCTTATCTGGTCCGGGACGCACCCCAGCCAGTCAGGTTTCCAGGATATCCACAATGAATATTCATGAGAGATTTGCATGCACTGCCTCCACTGCATGCAAATCTCTCTCATTTATTTATTGTGGATATTCTGAAAACCTGGCTAACTGGGGCGCCTCCAGGACCAGGTTTGGGAACCACTGTTCTAGTCATTGACCTTCTTTGTCTTTACACTTTTAGAGAAAGTTCACTGCCTGCAGGGACTGATGTCATTTCTATTTACTGCTGTTAACAAACATGTTTATAATTAGGAGGTAGTACTGTTCATGTATTTATTTTTTTAAATAAACTTTTGTACATTTTAAAACATGATTTAGATTAAAAAGCTTATCCACTTTTTTTTTAAAATCAGTGTCCCTGAGTCTTGGAACTTCATATTAAAATTTTTCAATGCAAACAGTTTCAGAAAATTGCCTTTCCTCAGTATAACTAAAGGTACATATTTAGAGAAAGCATTGTTAGGTGTGTGTGTGCTTGGATGGGATTGGGAAAATAACAGGTCAATTATTCAAAAACTGCCAGCATCTACATTTGCCATATAAGTTGCTATGCAACCAAAATTTCACTCTTTCAGTTGAGCTGGGATTTGGTGAGTTCCAGGGGTGGGTTAAAATTACATTCAGCCACTCTCCATGTAGCTTAAGTGTTGAGGTCTGAATGCAGAAAGAGCAGGAATAACTTTAAATAAGTAAGTTATCGTTTAAAGTTATGCTGGCATTTTCAACATTCATGCCTGAAGGCATAGCTTGGCTGAAAATCTGCATAAAGTGTTATGAATAAGACATATGGAAAACTTTATTCATTGGCCGCCTTGTTGAATATTTACATCTGTGTATGTAGGTTGTATTTTCAAGTCTGTATACAAAAAATCTACCTGCACAACCCCCCCCCCCCCCCATAAAACAGCTGCAGATTCCAAATACAAGAAAAATTCTGTAAACTGAGTAGTGCACTGACATTTACATGCTCATTTCGCTTGTAAATATTTAAAATACTATCATCTATGTGTAGATGCCCACAAATGCATGTATGTGCCAGCATATTTCCTATCTTGCATAACGTATTTATGAGGGGGCAACCCAGAAGTAGAAAGAGATGATGATCACCACAGCAGCAAACACAAAGCAGACCAGCAAATGTAGAAGAATGCAATTTATTCAAACAAAGCACCCGACATGGCACATTTCACCTCTGGCAACGTCACAGTGGCAGCCATGTTACGGTTAGTATAAGAATAGAATCTTGCAATTGGGGAAAGCTGTGACTTAGATCCCTTGTTGAGGGACTTAGATCAGCTTGTTGAGGTTGAAACATGGCCACATTAGGTGCGTTGTTTGAATAAATTGCATTCCTCTACATTTGCTGTCTGGTTTGTGTTTGCTGCTTTATAAGGGGGTGTACACATGGGTAAAGCATGGACAGGGCATAGATGGCCTCCCACTTACGCACCTCTCTGTTTTACTCAGTAAATTTCAAATCAAAGGAAGTACATTCAGAGACAGAAACTTATTCCTCTGAACCACAGGAATGTTGTGTTGGATTCTTAAGTGCATCCCTGCAACATTTACTATATAAACAGATTTTTTTGGCCCAAAAAAGGCACCAAAAATTGAATCTCAGTTTATATTCAGGTCTACCCTCTCTCTTTCCCTGTGACATCCATCATTCATCCCATTCCCTCCTTTCCTTGAGGTGTCCTGCATTTGTCTACCTGCTCCCCTCCAACCCACTCCGCGACCCAATGACGAGCTGGGGTAGGAACGATCCCCACATGCTCCTGCCCATGTAGTCTCTATAGTGAAAATGTCTGCCATGAGCTCCAGCGGCAGTTTTGTGAAATTACCACTAAATGTTGCAGCAGACATTTTGGGATTAGAACCAGCATGGGCGAGACTTGGTCAGGGAAAGGAAGGAACAGAAGAATGCTGGATACCACGGGGAGGGGGAGGGGAAGGGGGAGGAAGGAAGGAAGGAAGGAAGGAAGGGGAGAGACAAATATTAGACTATAAATCCTCATTTTGTATTTGTCAACATTCCCCCCCCCCCCCCCCCATTTTCTTTAGGGGAAAAATGTTATCTTGATTTATATCTGGATGGGTTTTTATTCACGTATATGCGGTAGTTGCTGGCATTTAAGCCAGCTTGATGACTGGTTTAAGTGCAGGTGCCTAAATGTTAGCCATGCCGATACTGGGTTACACTAGTATTCTATAATGGAGCCTAGGTGCCTTGGGGCATCTAAATGGAGGTGCACAGTTATAGAATTACCCTCTCTATGCCTACTTTCTCTTAAAAGAATTGGCACAAAATGCATGAATAAGAAAGTACCGGTACACTTTAATCAATGGGGACAGTTTAAAAATGACTCAACAGTACCAGCTTGATTTAAATGAAGAATGCGTTAACAAGCTGCGATGAGAGTCAAATAATTGTGTCACAGAAATGCTAAAATGAACAATGGTTAAGGCAAGAAATATTTGTCAGGTGTGAATAAAAAGGAATAACAGTAAGGAGGATTACCGGTATGGCTTTCAAAGGAAGTGGTTGGGAATGTATTTTTAAATTTAAATCTTTTTTGGCATTAAACAGAAGTGGTTCCATAGGACAGAAATAGGGTAGATTTTATCTTCATAAATGGTACTAAGTAGGAGGTTTTAAAAAAAGGCTGTTATTGCTACATTTGTGGTGGATAAAATTAAGGAACAACTATTTAATAGAAAGGATAGCAAGGCATCTTGATCCAGCAGGGTATCACATTTGAGACCTCTGTGTTCAGTTAATGTAATCAGATGTGATCTACTTGGATTTCAGCAAAGCCTTTGATACGGTCCCTTACAAAAGACTCATGAATAAGCTGAAAGGGCTGAACTTGGGACCCAAAATGGTGAACTGGATTGGAAACTGGTTGACTGACAGGTGGCAGAGAGTTGTGGTTATTGGAATCCACTCGGAGGAAAGGAAGGTGAGCAGTGGAGTGCCTCAGGGATCGATGCTGGGGCCAATTCTGTTTAATATATTTGTGAGAGATGTTGCTGAAGGGGTTAGAAGGAAACTTTTACCTTTTGCGGGATGACACGAAGATAGCCAATAGAGTGGATACCCTGGTAGGAGTACAAGTCATGAGAAGAGATCTCCAAAAATTAGAAGAATGGTCAAATGTCTGGCAGTTAAAATTGAATGTGAAAAGACCACAAAATGTGGAGAGAACACCAAAGTCTCATGGGATAGACAAAGCCAAAAACAAGGAGTGGGAACTGGATCAGGCTCTTCAAAAAAGACTCAGGATTCTCAATGTGAAATTAAAGACGTTTATTTAAAATAACTCAACATGGTACCATGTTTTGGCACACGTGTTCCTGCCTCAGGAGTCTGTATAAATATAAATCAATGCATAAAAGGACAAATAAACAATCATAAAATAATACATAATAAATAATGATATAAAAAGAATACAATCATACAAAACATAACAGAGTACAACTTAAGATTGATTAATGAAGGACGAGGTTGTAACATTGTATGTCTTTAAAACACAGAAAAATGATGTATATATGGCTAAAAAAGTAAACAAACCTCGATGCATATATTTGACAATCATATCTATCCTTGGCTATACATCTTGCAAAATAAACATAAGCTGATCTAAAAAGTAAAAAGAAGGAATGAGGACACACTTTCCTTAATGCATTGTGTAGAGTGTGGGTGTAGTTGAAATGTGAATACAATGAAACAAACGACAGTGAGAATGCAAAGTGCTACTGGAAAATCTGTGAATGTACCATCAATCATTAAAAAAGCATGAACATTGAAATATGTGATGAATAAAGTAATAAATATGGTGATGGATATGGTGCTATGTATGAATAATGGAACTTTTATGGAATGTAAATAAAATGAAAAACAAAAGTGAAAATGCAAAGTACTGATAAAAAATGTGTGAATATACTGTCAATCGTTAAAAAAAGCATGAACATTGAAATGTGTGATAAATGTAATGTAATAAAGTAATGAATGTGGTAATGGAGATGGGTGATGTGTATGAATGATGGAACTCTTTATGCTGGTGAGGCAATCCCTAGTGATATGTGTAAAGTACAGCGAGGTAAATGCTGAAAGAATTCTGTGCATATGGACTTGGAGGATGTAGTGTACCGCACAATGTATATACATGAAAGACTATGTGCAATGAGTGAATGTGTAATAGAACCCTATGTCGATATAGTGATCTTGGCGGTATCATAAAGAGAGCGGCATTAAAAAAATGCCCATGCGAGGTAAAAGTATAAAAAAGGAGAGGAAAAAGGATCAATAGTATACTGAGTAAAACAGAGGTTACTTATCTGCAAAAAAAATAGGAAATGCGAAGTGCCACTTTAACACTCTGTATGTATGTAAACAATAAAGTAAAGTGAAGCACTGACAAAGCGATAATGAGATATGAGCATGGAGCAAATATAGGCTAAGACACTGAAATAAAACAATTTTTATAGCGCTCGTTTTATGTTCAATGTCAGTGTAATTTTGAACAGCCGCATGATCCAATTGATTTTTTCAGTGCATTCTTTATAATATCATTTGTAGTCATCGTTAATGTCCAATAGCACTCTTTTTATTTATTTATTTATTTATTTATTTATTTATTTATTTTAAGTATACATAAACAATGTACTACTCTGCATTCTTCACTCGCATTTTTTTTTCACATGATACTGCCATGATCGCCATAGGGAGTTCTATTACAATGTCTTTGCTTATGTTTATTTTGCAAGACGTACAGCCAAGGATAGATATGATTGTCAAATATACGCATCAAGGTTTGTTTACTTTTTTAGCTATATATACATAATTTTTTCCATGTTTTAAAGATGTACAATGTTACAACCTTGTCCTTCATTAATCGATCTTAAGTTGTACTCCTTACAGTTGTATTAGATTGTATTCTCTTTATATCATTGTTATTTATTATGTATTTTTTATGATTATTTATTTGGCCTTTTATGCATTTATACAGACTCCTGAGGCAGTTAAAATTTAATGCAAAGAAGTGCAGAGTGATGCACTTGGGGTGCAGAAATACAAAAGAGATGTAGTTGATGGAAGGGGAGAGATTGGTAAGCTCAGCTCAGGACCTTGAAGTGATGGTGTCTGAGGATCTCCAAGGTGAGGAAACGGTGTGACAAGGTGGTGGCTGCAGCCAGAAGGATGCTAGGCTGCATAGAGAGGGGTGTAACTAGCAGAAGAAAGGAGGTGTCAGTGCCCCCTGTACAATCATCAGTGAGGCCCCACTTGGAGTATTGTGTTCGTTTTGGAGGGCCGTATCTGCTAAGAATGTAAAAAGACTGAAAGCAGTTCAAAGGAAAGCAAGGAAAATGGTATGGGGTTTGCATAGCAAGACGTACAAGGAGAGGACTGATGACTTGAACACGTATACCTGGAGGAAGGAGAACACGGATGATATGACGTTCAAATATTTGAAAGGTATTAACCTGCAAACAAACCTTTTCTGGAGATGGGAAGGTGGACTAGAGGACATAAATTGAGGTTGAAGGGGGGGGGGGGGGGGGGCCACTCAGGAATAATGTCAAGAAGTATTTTTTCACTGAGAGAGTAGTAGATACCTGGAATGTCTTACCGCAGAGGTGGTGGAGATGAAAATGGTAATGGAATTTAAAAAAATGCCTGGGATAAACAAAGAAATCCTGTTTAAAAAGAATGGATCTAAAGAAGCTTAGCGGTGATTAGATGGCAACACTGGTAATTGGGAAGCTAAGCCAGTGCTGGGCAGACTTCTGTGGTCTGTGCCTTGATTGTGGTTGAATAGATTTGGATGGGTTGGTGTGGAGTTTTTCAGGGGCTTTGATGACAACTTCTGAAGTTTTAGAACAAGGACCGTGCTGGGCAGAGTTCTACAGTCTATGCCATGAAAATGGCAAGGACAAATTAAGAACAGGTATATATATATATGAAGTATCACATCATACCTTATGTAATGAGTTTATCTTGTTGGGCAGACTGGATGGACCATACAGGTCTTTATCTGCCGTCATCTATTATGTACTATGTAATTGTAATTTAACAATTATATTGGCTGAACAGAGAATTATACCAGAGTGTGTACTGGGCATCTTACACTTGGATCTCAGCAAGGCTTTTATACTCTTCCATATAGAACACTCATAAATAAACTGACCAGCATAGATGTTGGCTCCGTGATTCAGTGGATAAGAAACTAGTTGAGTGAGAGACCCAGAGGTTGATGAGAAAAGAACTTCACTCCGGGTGGGGGGGATGAATACTGGATTGCCTCAGGAATCTTTCCCGGTGCTTATGTTTGCATTATCACTCATGACTATATTAATTAGAGTTGACGCTTCTGTGGCAAAATGAAGAGTGATTTAGGAAAGTTCAAGGAGTGGTCAAATTCATGTTATCTAAGTTTCAGTTTTAAAATTAATGCAAGGTCATCCATTTAGGGTACAAAAATTCAAGGGAGCTGTATGAAATGTGATTTCCACCAAGCTGAACAGAGGCCTTGGTATGATTGTGTCTTATGTCGGTGTAGTGCAATAATGTGACAGGTGGCCATGACTATATAAGGGTAGATGGTAAAGGCATTCTGGTTCTGGAGGCCATGTTCTAAAGAACAGACAGTGCAGAACTGGATCAGAGGAAGGCTACCTAAATGGTATAGGACCTGCAGCTAAAGCCTTCTAATATCAAACTTCTAGTGGCTGTGTTTCCACCATTTACTCTTGCATAGTCTGGGCCACTTACCACACTGACCTTGTATAGATAAATATATACACACCATGGAAGAAGACTGAGATTGGAGGATAGAGACTTTCAAAAATATGAAGCACTCTTTTTCTTTTCCTCCCATTGGAAAGAAAGATCTTAGAAAAAGAGGTCAGAGCTGAATACTCCAGGAAAGTAGACTCATGAGTAATGTCAGGAAATATTTTTCTTTGTGGAAAGGGTGGTGGATGCCTGAGAATGACCTCTTTAATGAAGGTGGTGGAGACAGGTACTACATTCTAACAGTGTGGGGTAAGCCCAAGGAATCCCTAGCTGTAAAGGGAATGCCAGATTAACTGGCGTCCTTGCATTGCCCAAAGAAGGAAAATGGGCTTCAGGGTCTTTCTCTACCGTTATATTATACCGTTACTTTATTACTACTACTATTACTACTACTTAACATTTCTAGAGCGCTACTAGGGTTACACAGCGCTGTGCAAATAACAAAAAGGACAGTCCCTGCTCAAAAGAGCTTACAATCTAATGGGCGAAATGTCAAGTTGGGGCAGTCTAGGTTTCCTGAATAGGGGTATGGTGGTTAGGTGCCGAAGGCGACATTGAAGAGGTGGGCTTTGAGCAAGGCTTTGAAGATGGGCAAGGAGGGGGCTTGGGAGTTATATTTTATAACTTTGCCTTACCCTTCACTACCAATTATAATGTTCTATTACATATGGTGTTGTCATTGCAAGTAGTATACCATAAACTTATATATATAAGTCTACGGTATTGATTTTACACTTATATCAAATGCCACTTATTGTAATTTTAAACAAAGCCTCATAAGCCAAGGGTACCACTTAATTGGACACCAACTGAATTGGCTATCATCATTGGCTTCTACCTCCTCCGAAAACACCTGCAGAGTAAAACAACTCCGATTGGAGAAAAAAGTCTGCAGTAAAAAACGGAGGGGATTAAATTGTGACAATTTTTAATCAAAGTGCAAAAACAATAGCCCAAATTTCTTTCAAATTCTAAACAATTGGAAGACTAAATTTAAAGTATAGATCATACAAAAACGGGAACAAAAAAAGAGAGTACTTAGCTTCACCATGGAAATGCTACCAAGGCAGTCATCCTGGGGCCACTCTTAATTTTTTTCAAACCCAATGTTCATAATATACAATCTTTGGTCAGTACTGTCTTCAATCCGAAGTGTCTAGCTCAAGTCTTTCTAGTATCTTTCTCAAACTATTTCTCAACAACTTGGGCGCCCTGTTCGATTATGCCCCTCCACGCCATACTTTGTATTGTTAGTGGAATATTTTTACTGCTGTAATTGCCTATTGCTCATGTTTGATCTATTATTATTGTACACCGCCTTGAGTGAATTCCTTCAAAAAGGCGGTAAATAAATAATATTATGTGTGTTTCACCATAGCTCCTGTATATGTAGTTTAATATTATAGCCGTTGGCGCCCATTTTCCCTTTGACACATATGAGTCAAATTCAGAAACTTTTATTTTATTTGTATTTGCTTAACTGCCTTTCAATAATATGTTCACTGGTGGCCCATAGCCACTTTTCATGTTACTTGTAAAAACAAATCGCTGTGAAGTCCAGCTTTTAACATGTGTATCCTTTCATTCCCCATTCAGTATGTAACACAACATAAGGATCTCCATCAGCAAGTGAAACCCAAGCCTGAGACATCAGCATCTCCATTGCACGAGAAATCCTCTTTTGTTCAAGAGAGAGCAGTTCTACATGAAATCAAGACAGTTTCTCCACATCTCTCTGAAGTGCCACCTGGAAAAGACTTGGCAGCACAAGAGGTACCTGGAGATACATAATGAAGGCCTTTCGGCGACAGCAGCTGAAGCCAGGGAAGACAGAAACTGGAAGGAGATGAAAGTTGAGCTGGCTGATTTACCAGATATTCTGGCACGTTTGTCTAAATCAAACTTACAGGTACTATGGCCTTAACATTAACAAGGAGTTTGCAGTGGAGGAAACGAGGGTCAGGAGATTGAACTGCTGTTGTTGCAATAATTTCCCCTCAGAAGCCTCCTCTTTTAACCTTTGATGGGTGGCTTTTGGGGGGTTAGAGACTGGATTTATTTCCCACTCAAGTTGGGGTTAAATGTTGCTAATAATTTGAATGTGTTCAATATTTAAGTTTTATCTTTTTTTCGTAGGGCTGCACGTTAATTGCAGTAACTCTGTGATTAATGCATAATTGTAATGGCACACTGTAAAACAAATGAATCCACGTTGCAGTATCTCCTGTCTCCTCCAAAGAGCTCTTCTACTTGCTTAGAACATAAGAGTAGCCATACTGGGTCAGACCAATAGTCCACTGAGCCCAGTATCCTGTTAGTGGCCAAGCCAGGTCACAAGTACCTGGTAGAAACCGAAATCATGGCAACATTCCATGCTACAAATCCAAGGGCAACCAGTTGCTTCCCCATGTCTGTCTCAATAGCAGACTATGGATCTTTCCAACAGGAACTTGTCCAAACTTTTTTTTAAACCCAGATATGCTAACCGCTGTTACCACATCATCTGTCAAAGAGTTCCAGAGTTAACTATTCGTTAAGTAAAAAAAAATATTGCCTCTTGTTTGTTTTAAAAATATTTCCTTGTAACTTCCTTGAGTGTCCCCTAGTCTTTGTACTTTTAGAATGAGTAAAAAATCGATTTACTTCTACTTGTTCTACACCACTCAGTATAAAGACCAGGGGACACCCAATGAAATTGCATGGAAATACGTTTAAAACAAATAGAGGTATATTTTTTCACTCAAAGAATAGTTATGCTCTGAAACTCATTGCCGGAGGATGTGGTAACTGCAGTTAGTGTTTCTGGGTTTAAAAAAAGGTTTGAACAAGTTCCTGGAGGAAAAGTCCATAGTCTGCTATTGAGATGGACATAGGGGAAGCCACTGCTTGCCCTGGGAGTAGTAACATGGATTAGTGCTACTAATTGTGTTTCTGCCAGGTACTTGTGACCTGGATTGGCCACTGCTGGAAGCAGGATACTGGACTAGATGGACCATTGATCTGATCCAGTTATGGCTATTATGTTCTTATTATGAATATAAACCAAAAATTACACTGTTTTTATAGTGCCTTTATATTGCTCCATGGTGTGACCACACCTCAAATACTGTATGCAATAAAAAAGATATATAGCAGAATTAGAAAAGGCACAGAGAAGGACGACAACCTTTTTCATTGAAAATCTATCTATTCACCAAGGCTTACCACGAGAATCCATAACTAACTACAACTCATCAACACCCCTCCCTCACTTTGACCGTTTTCTCTCTATAACTGCTTGAGTAGATCGACTGCTAACCTTGTTATTATTATATCTCTGTACCACCAAATGTACTTCTGTTCCCTGAAATGGTGAAGCCATTACAGGTTTTTGTAAGCCACATTGAGCCTGCAAATAGGTGGAAAAATGTGGGATACAAGTGCAGTAAATAATAATAATAATAATAATAAAGGGGATGGGACCACTTCCCTATGAGGAAAGGCTAAAGCAGCTAGGGCTCTTCAGCTTGGAGAAGGAACTGCTGAGAGGAGATACCATAGCTGTCAGTAAAATACTGAGTGGAGTGGAATGGGTAGAACATGAATTGTTTGTTTACTCTTCGAGAAATACTAGGTCTAGGGGGCACGCAATGAAGCTATTAATTAGTAAATTTAAAACAAATTGGAAAAAATATTTCTTCACTCAAAAAGTAATTAAACTCTGGAATTCCTTTCCAGAGAATGAGGTAAAAGCAGTTAGCTTAGCAGGGTTTAAAAAAGGTTTGGATAATTTTCTAAAAAATAAAGTCCATAAACCATTATTAGATGGACTTAGGAAAATCCACTTGTTGTTTCTAGGATAAGCAGCATAAAATCTGTTTACTGTTCTGGGGTCTTGCCAGGTACTTGTGACCTGGATTGGCCACTGTTGGAAACAGGATACTGGGCTTGATGGACCTTCGGTCGTTCCCAGTATGGCAACACTTATGTACTTATGTTCTTAAACTTGCATACATTGGAGGTAGTGCAGGGTAATATGTCCCTCATGCATATTAATTAATAGCAGCTTGAAAACCAGAGTGGCTAAGAGGTCCTTGATGACTAAATAGAGAACAACTGATGCAGTGGATGAGTGGTGTGAAACAGTCTGTTGGAATGGTTAATCGCACATTTCTGAGAACCATGGTGGACCCCCTCTTAGGGTATAAGAGGTTGTATATACACTTGGGATAACACTTCATTACTGTCTTAAGAATGTTGAGAAATGGTTCGCTCCATTCAGGCCACTCTAGCTACTGGGTTACAAAAGAGTCTGTTCTATTTATGTTAAGAAATGTACACATCCTGTCTTACAGGTACAGTCACAAATGAAAGTGCTTCTTGAGCAAAGGCTGTGTGAGCAGTAAACACATTGCCATCCTTTTTGGGGTTTTTTTTCTGAGTGGGCTAAAACAAGTTAACATGAAAAGCCCACAAGCACTTCAAGAGCCACTATAGCTGTTTGAGCCTCTAGTTTTGTGAGCTGACTGATAGCAAATACAAAATAAAATCTCGCAGTTTGGAGAATCCAGGTTGAGAGGCTCTGATTCTTTCTGAAAGATGTAAAACTGTTCGGGAGTATCTTTATCCTAGCAGCTAGAGGTTGGCCAACCTAGGAATGGCCTGGAAAGCTGGAAATTTCCTTGAGAACACCAGGAGCTAGAATGTAAAGATGTTTATTCTTCAACCAGTCCTGTAGATCTGAAAACAGCTGTAAAGTCCACTGAAGTCATGCCTCTTGAATTGGCAAGAAATACATATTTTAAGTGTGTGTGTATATATATATATATATATATATATACTATAAGGGCTCTCTTCACACACACTGTCATGAGCCTGATTTGTAGGGATCTGCAAAAACAACAAAAACGGAAGATATACAGAAAGACCAAACTAAAATCGCAAATGTAAAAAAGCCAAATTTATTTATAAAGACCCTACACGGTCCGTGTTTCGGCCAAAGAGGCTTTCTTCAAGGGTCTAAAATAAAACAAAAATACAACACATATATCGTAAAAATTAATAAAACATCATAAATACATGAGCATGTATATTTAAAATAGACATAAAGTTTAAAACTTCTACTATTATTACTACATACTGCCTTTGTAGATTTGATATATTTTTATTGATACTAGTCTCAATGCGGTTTATCTTATATCTTACATTTTTTATGTCTATCTTAAATATACATGCTCATGTATTTATGATGTTTTATTAATTTTTACGATATATGTGTTGTATTTTTTGTTTTATTTTAGACCCCTGAAGAAGGCCTCTTTGGCCGAAACACGGACCGTGTAGGGTCTTTATAAATAAATTTGGCTTTTTTACATTTGCGATTTTAGTTTGGTCTTTCTGTATATCTTCCGTTTTTGTTGTTGTTTCTGGTGTTTTTTTACGGGAGATTTGGACTCTCTTTGTTGTTGTTGTTGTAGGGATCTGCAGCATTAAACGCTGAACAACACCCAGTAACCTTATTACAATTGCATATGGACTTAAGACTCAGCAAAAACACTTTGAAGCACCTGGTCCTAATGCAACGGGGAGGCTGGGGCTATTTGCAATGTCTCATTTTGTTGCGATGTACCCAACTATTTTTCAACTTGAAACAACGTGGGCAGTTTCTCTTTGAAAATTACATACAAGATGCATGAGTACAGAGTGCTGATGTAATTATCCTGTTTATCTGTGTGGATGATCGGAAGAAGAAAAGCAAAGACTATGCTCATCTGAAAAATCCAGATGTGTGGCATTTTCCTTTCCTCCCCTTAAATAGAAGTGTTCCCCGCCCCCCCCATCCCCCAGAATTACATGGGGGCAGAAGGTAAAACATACATCTAGATGCTCTTAGGTGATCAGTTTTAATCCAGGGAAATTCAGCCTGGTAACTACTTACTTATGTGGCTGAAGGGCTGTTTAAGTGTAGTAAGTGCAAGGCCTGTGTGATAACTGTTGGGATGTGCCCAGCACGTCCTCTTCAGTAACAGTTTACTTGTGGGGTATGCTCTATTTAGCCCTGAATTTGTTTAATATCTTCTAGACCTTTTACTAGTCCTTATTCAGTGAGTTGAGCTTACACCGTATGAATATGTGGATTCCATTTAAATTCTGGCCACTTTTGATCTATTTTAATAGCCAAGACTTAACTGAACTCTGTTCCAAGCTAGCCTTAATTGCAGAACAAACTGAAACTGAATCCTGAGAAAACTAAAGGTCTAGTATTTGCAAGAAATGGCTCACAGCCTTTGCACGCTTCTATTACCTTTAAGGGGCCCGTGTACTCTTTGTTACCCAGTAAAAATTCTGGGTATACTTACTGACTCGGATCTTTCATTCAAAGGACACATGTCTTCTGTCTAGTATAGGGGTTCTCAACCCAGATCTCAGGACACACCTAGTCAGTCAGGTTTTCAGGATACCCCAGTGAATATGCATGAGATAAATTTTCATACGTACTTCCATTGTATGCAAATTTATTGCATGTTTACTTATTGTGGGTATCCTGAAAACCTGACTGGCTAGGTTGTATCCTGAGCACTGGGTTGAGAACCACTGTTCTAGTAAATGCTTCAAAAAGCTAAGAACTATTTGCTCTTTTAATTCACTACTGTCTCAGAAAGCAGTGCGAACACCGGTGCACTCATTGGTACTCAGACACTTGGCTGTTGTAATTCTGTATTTAAGGGCATCTGACTCTTGGATATTCAGCCATTCAAAATACCATAGTCAAATTAATCCATGGTACCAAAAAAGTGAGAGCATGTTAAGCCGCTCTTGCGGCAAGAGCATTGACTAACTATCGCTCATAGGATAACTTTCAAAATTCTGACGCCTATCCATAAAACCCATTCTCCGAGGACAAGCAGGCTGCTTGTTCTCACTGATGGGTGACGTCCACGGCAGCCCCTCCAATCGGAAACTTCACTAGCAAAGTCCTTTGCTAGCCCTCGCGCGCCCGCGCGCACCGCGCATGCGCGGCCGTCTTCCCGCCCGAAACCGGCTCGAGCCGGCCAGTCTTCTTTTGTCCGCACTCGGTACGGTCGTGTTTTCGCCGTGTCGAGCCCCGGAAAGTCGACCTCGCGCGTCCAATTTGTTTTGAACGTGTTTTTTTCCTTCGGGAAAGCTTTGTCCTAGTCGGGAAGTGCTCCGGAAACCCCCCGCCGGGTTTCGTGTAAATCCTCCCCGTACTTCCAGCTTTTTTGCCCCGGTAAGTTTTCTTTCGTCGTCGGGGTAGGCCTCTTTTCGGCCTCGGTCGAGATTTTTTCTCCCCCTAAATTTGGTGCTTCAAATTTCGCCATTTCGGCTTTTGATTTCGCCGGCGTGATTTTTCCGCCCATGACATCGAAGCCTTCCAGCGGCTTCAAGAAGTGCACCCAGTGCGCCCGGGTTATCTCGCTCACTGATCGACACTCGTCATGTCTTCAGTGTCTGGGGGCCGAGCACCGCCCTCAGAACTGCAGTCTGTGTTCCCTGCTTCAAAGGCGGACTCAGGTAGCGAGACTAGCCCAGTGGAACGTGTTGTTCTCGGGCTCTTCGTCGGCATCGGCACCGGGATCTTCGAGTGCATCGACGTCGTCAGCGTCCAGACCTTCTTCCTCGGCCGCCCCTGCATCGAGTGCATCGAGGCATCGGGCCTCTGCATCGGCGCCGAGACATCGGATAGCTGCATCGACGTCGGTGGTACCAGGACCTCGTCTGCTGATGTCGTCGGACGGTGGTGCATCGGGTGGAGTGCAGGTGAGGGCTGTCCATTCCCCTGCTGGTGGCGGTGAGCCCTCGGGTGGGTCTCCGCCTACCCTGAGGGCTCCTGCGGTACAGCCCCCCCGAGATCGACCTTCTTCAGTCTCGGCCCCGAGGAAGCGACGGATGGATTCGACGTCCTCCTCGTCGGTGCCGGGGAGCTCCGGTGACATGCTTCGGAAGAAATCGAAGAAGCATCGACACCGGTCTCCTCCCCGTGTCGGCACCGAGAGCTCTGGGTCGCCGAGGGATTCGGCACCCAGCAGGCATCGGCACCGAGGGACCGCTCACCCTCTGTTCAGGAGGTGTCGATGCGCTCCGCTCTGGACAGCCCGGAACAGCCTCCACGCCCGGAACAGGTACTGACGTCGACGCCTGCATCGACCTCTCAGCCTTTCTCTGCAGCCGCTCTAAACGAGAGCCTCCGGGCCGTTCTCCCAGAGATTCTGGGAGAGCTGTTGCGCCCTACCCCTCCGGTACCGGCGGTGCTTGCGCCACCGGTACCGTCGAGCGTGGCGCCGGCTGGCCCATCGCCCAGGTTGAGGTCCCCGACGTCGGTACCGCCGTGCGGTACCGACCGCGGCCACCTCCCAGGAAGGCTCCCCGACTACGTCGGCGGAGGGAGCTTCGCCGATGCGGGCGAGGGAGTCTACCTCTCGACGCCCCCATCGTGGACGGGGTTCCACGGAGTCGAGCAGGGCGAGGTTGCAGACACAGGTCCGTGAACTTGTGTCTGACACAGAGGGTGAGGCCTCGTGGGAGGAAGAGGAAGATCCCAGATATTTCTCTGACGAGGAGTCTGAGGGTCTTCCGTCTGATCCCACTCCCTCTCCTGAGAGACAGCGTTCTCCTCCGAGAGTCTGTCTTTTGCCTCCTTTGTCCGGGAGATGTCTACGGCCATCCCCTTCCCGGTGGTTGTGGAGGACGAGCCCAGGGCTGAAATGTTTGAGCTCCTGGACTATCCTTCTCCACCTAAGGAAGCGTCCACTGTTCCCTTGCACCATGTCCTGAAGAAGACATTGCTTGCGAACTGGACCAAGCCATTAACTAATCCCCACATTCCCAAGAAGATCGAGTCCCAGTACCGGATCCATGGGGACCCAGAGCTGATGCGCACTCAGTTGCCTCATGACTCTGGAGTTGTGGATTTGGCCCTAAAGAAGGCTAAGAGTTCTAGGGAACATGCTTCGGCGCCCCCGGGCAAGGACGCTAGAACCTTAGACTCCTTTGGGAGGAAGGCCTACCATTCCTCTATGCTCGTGTCCAAGATCCAGTCTTACCAGCTCTACACGAGCATACACATGCGGAATAATGTGCGGCAGTTGGCGGGCTTGGTTGATGCTCTTCCCCCTGAGCAAGCCAAGCCTTTTCAGGAGGTGGTCAGGCAGCTGAAGGCGTGCAGAAAATTCCTGGCCAGAGGAGTTTATGACACTTTTGATGTTGCGTCCAGGGCCGCTGCTCAAGGTGTGGTGATGCGCAGGCTCTCATGGCTGCGTGCCGCCGACCTGGAGAATAGAATCCAGCAGCGGATTGCGGACTCGCCTTGCCGTGCGGATAACATTTTTGGCGAAAAAGTCGAGCAGGTGGTAGAGTCTCTCCACCAGCGGGACACCGCATTCGACAAGTTCGCCCGCCGGCAGCCTTCAGCTTCTACCTCTACAGGTAGACGATTTTTCGGGGGAAGGAAGACTGTTCCCTATACTTCTGGCAAGCGTAGGTACAATCCTCCTTCCCGACAGCCTGCGGCCCAGGCTAAGCCCCAGCGCGCTCGCTCTCGTCAGCAGCGTGCGAATCAGCAAGGCCCCGCGGCTCCCCAGCAAAAGCAAGGGGCGAGCTTTTGACTGGCTCCAGCAGAGCATAGCCGACATCCAAGTGTCAGTGCCGGGCGACCTGCCTGTCGGAGGGAGGTTTGAAAGCTTTTCACCAAAGGTGGCCTCTCATAACCTCCAATCAGTGGGTTCTCCAAATAGTCCGGCAAGGATACACCCTCAATTTGGCCTCACAACCTCCAAATTGTCCACCGGGAGCTCAGTCCTACAGCTTCCAGCACAAGCAGGTACTTGCAGAGGAACTCTCCGCCCTTCTCAGCGCCAATGCGGTCGAGCCCGTGCCATCCGGGCAAGAAGGGCTGGGGTTCTATTCCAGGTACTTCCTTGTGGAAAAGAAAACAGGGGGGATGCGTCCCATCCTAGACCTAAGGGCCCTGAACAAATATCTCGTAAAAGAAAAGTTCAGGATGCTTTCCCTGGGCACCCTTCTCCCCATGATTCAGCAAAACGATTGGCTATGCTCTCTGGACTTGAAGGATGCCTACACACACATCCCGATACTGCCAGCTCACAGACAGTATCTGCGATTTCAGCTGGGCGCACGCCACTTCCAGTACTGTGTGCTACCCTTTGGGCTCGCCTCTGCGCCCAGGGTGTTCACAAAGTGCCTAGCTGTGGTAGCAGCGGCGCTTCGCAGGCTGGGGGTGCACGTGTTCCCATATCTCGACGATTGGCTGGTGAAGAACACATCCGAGGCAGGAGCCCTGCAGTCCATGCAGATGACTATTCGCCTCCTGGAGCTACTGGGGTTTGTGATAAATTATCCAAAGTCCCATCTTCTCCCAGTGCAGAAACTCGAATTCATCGGAGCCCTGCTGGATTCTCGGACGGCTCGCGCCTATCTCCCAGAGGCGAGGGCCAACAACTTGTTGTCCCTCGTCTCGCGGGTGCGAGCGTCCCAGCAGATCACAGCTCGGCAGATGTTGAGATTGCTGGGCCACATGGCTTCCACAGTTCATGTGACTCCCATGGCCCGCCTTCACATGAGATCTGCTCAATGGACCCTAGCCTCCCAGTGGTATCAGGCCGCCGGGGGTCTAGAGGACGTGATCCACCTGTCCACGAGTTTTCTCGAATCCCTGTATTGGTGGACGATTTGCTCCAATTTGACTCTGGGACGTCCCTTCCAAATTCCTCAGCCTCAAAAAGTGCTGACCACGGATGCGTCTCTCCTGGGATGGGGAGCTCATGTCGATGGGCTTCACACCCAAGGAAGGTGGTCCCTCCAAGAAAGCGATCTACAGATCAATCTTCTGGAGTTGCGAGCGATCTGGAACGCTCTGAAGGCTTTCAGAGATCGGCTGTCCCACCAAATTATCCAAATTCAGACAGACAATCAGGTTGCCATGTACTATGTCAACAAGCAGGGGGGCACCGGATCTCGCCCCCTGTGTCAGGAAGCCGTCAGCATGTGGCTCTGGGCTCGCCGTCAAGGCATGGTGCTCCAAGCCACATATCTGGCAGGTGTAAACAACAGTCTGGCCGACAGGTTGAGCAGGATTATGCAACCTCACGAGTGGTCGCTCAATTCCCGTGTGGTGCGACAGATCTTCCAGGCGTGGGGCACCCCCCTGGTGGATCTCTTCGCATCTCAAGTGAACCACAAGGTCCCTCAGTTCTGTTCCAGGCTTCAGGCCCACGGCAGACTGGCGTCGGATGCCTTCCTCCTGGATTGGGGGGAAGGTCTGCTGTATGCTTATCCTCCCATTCCTCTGGTGGGGAAGACTTTGTTGAAACTCAAGCAAGACCGAGGCACCATGATTCTGATTGCTCCCTTTTGGCCGCGTCAGATCTGGTTCCCTCTTCTTCTGGAGTTATCCTCCGAAGAACCGTGGAGATTGGAGTGTTTTCCGACCCTCATCACGCAGGACGAAGGGGCTCTTCTGCATCCCAACCTCCAGTCCCTGGCTCTCACGGCCTGGATGTTGAGGGCGTAGACTTTGCCTCTTTGGGTCTGCCAGAGGGTGTCTCCCGCATCTTGCTTGCTTCCAGGAAAGACTCCACTAAGAGAAGTTACTTCTTTCATTGGAGGAGGTTTGCCGTCTGGTGTGACAGCAAGGCCCTAGATCCTCGCTCTTGTCCTACACAGACCCTGCTTGAATACCTTCTCCACTTGTCTGAGTCTGGTCTGAAGACCAACTCCGTAAGGGTTCACCTTAGTGCAATCAGTGCATACCATTACCAAGTGGAAGGTAAGCCGATCTCAGGACAGCCTTTAGTTGTTCGCTTCATGAGAGGTTTGCTTTTGTCAAAGCCCCCTGTCAAGCCTCCTACAGTGTCATGGGATCTCAATGTCGTTCTCACCCAGCTGATGAAACCTCCTTTCGAGCCACTGAATTCCTGCCATCCGAAGTACTTGACCTGGAAGGTCATTTTCTTGGTGGCAGTTACCTCGGCTCGTAGAGTCAGTGAGCTTCAGGCCCTGGTAGCCCAGGCCCCTTACACCAAATTTCATCACAACAGAGTAGTCCTCCGCACTCACCCTAAGTTTCTGCCAAAGGTTGTGTCGGAGTTCCATCTGAACCAGTCAATTGTCTTGCCAACATTCTTTCCCCGTCCTCATTCCTGCCCTGCTGAACGTCAGCTGCACACATTGGACTGCAAGAGAGCATTGGCCTTCTATCTGGAGCGGACACAGCCCCACAGACAGTCCGCCCAATTGTTTGTTTCTTTTGATCCCAACAAGAGGGGAGTGGCTGTAGGGAAACGCACCATATCCAATTGGCTAGCAGATTGCATTTCCTTCACTTACGCCCAGGCTGGGCTGGCTCTTGAGGGTCATGTCACGGCTCATAATGTTAGAGCCATGGCAGCGTCGGTAGCCCACTTGAAGTCAGCCACCATGGAGGAAATTTGCAAAGCTGCGACGTGGTCATCTGTCCACACATTCACATCTCATTACTGCCTGCAGCAGGATACCCGACGTGACAGTCGGTTCGGGCAGTCAGTTCTTCAGAACCTGTTTGGGCTTTAGGATCCAACTCCACCCCCCGAGGGCCCTGTTTGTTCTGTTCCAGGCTACACTCTCAGTTAGTTGGTAAATTTTTTAGGTCAATCTCAGTTATGTCCTCGCCGTTGCGAGGCCCAATTGACCAATGTTGTTGTTTTGAGTGAGCCTGGGGGCTAGGGATACCCCATCAGTGAGAACAAGCAGCCTGCTTGTCCTCGGAGAAAGCGAATGCTACATACCTGTAGAAGGTATTCTCCGAGGACAGCAGGCTGATTGTTCTCACAAACCCGCCCGCCTCCCCTTTGGAGTTGTGTCTTCCCTTGAAGTGTATTGTCTTGCTACATACTGGACTGGCCGGCTCGAGCCGGTTTCGGGCGGGAAGACGGCCGCGCATGCGCGGTGCGCGCGGGCGCGCGAGGGCTAGCAAAGGACTTTGCTAGTGAAGTTTCCGATTGGAGGGGCTGCCGTGGACGTCACCCATCAGTGAGAACAATCAGCCTGCTGTCCTCGGAGAATACCTTCTACAGGTATGTAGCATTCGCTTTATTGAGGACTCAATACCTTACTCCTCCTCTACTCAACAGAATCGTTTGGCTATGGCCTCTTACCATCAAATTTCTATTTTTAGTGTGACTAGACCTACACTTTGGATCTCATTACCATCCTCTTTTCATTTAGAGACATCCCTCAACGCTTAAAAAAGGTCTCAAAATGTTTCTCTTTACCAATGCTTATGGAGGCTGAAGAACTTGAGGATGGGGGGAGAGAGGGCCAGTGCGGCATGCCAGTTTGAAGCAAAGAAAGACCAGTCTTTCTTTTTTTTTTTTTTGTATTCTTACCCTATAACATTTGTAACCTCTGCTATTTTTTTTTTTGTCTTACCCTTATAAACCACTATGAAGGCATTACCAGTAGGTGGTAACTTGAAACTTCAACTGCACTGAAAAGTTATTTACTGCATGTTAAGATTATGTTTGAGGAGGTGGTAGGTGCACCCACACTATCTGCACAAGTGATGGGGCACATTAATGTGTGCTGTCAGCAGTGGTCAGCCACACCCATTTTCTACCCATAACCTACCTAGTTCCCACTCTCAACACAGCATGCAGTTAAATTAACAGCATACACTAATTCGTACGTTAACTGCTTAACACACTTTAGTGATTATGAGTAATGTTCGATGTTTTAGTATTGTCTTAAAGTATGAATGTTAGATATGTAATCCGCCTAGAACGTTTTGGCGATTAGTGTGGACTATAAATTTTAAATAAATTTTAAAAAATCTCTTTGGAATTCCCCTATTATTACAAATGGACAATATTCAAAACTTTTTATGCAGGTGGTAAATGCTTGCTCACCTATATGAAAACGGCTTGAAAATTCCCCCCTCCTCCATACCTGCTTAATAAGGTGGGCTCTGTAAAGTGAAGGAGGAGGAGAGAGTACATGGAGTGACTATTTTCAGATTACTGTATCTATTTTTTGGCATGCATTTTACATACTTTCTCATGCAGATATAGTGTACAGTAGTATAAAAGTGCCCAGATTTTCAAGGAGACATTCTATAGGACTGTCCCTTTGAAAATTAGCTTACTAGCCCAGAGATACAACATACTTTCAGGCCTGGAAGCTGCCAGCAGGGTTTCAAAATTGCCTCTCCTAATCATATTACACCTATATAAACAATAGTTTTTCAGTTGATTCTACTTTTATGTATTCTAAAAGGACTAGATTTTGAACCTGTCAACCTCGGGCGTTACAGCTTTTTTTTTCTTATCCTGGCTCTAGGAGCCTAAACGGCATATTTTCAAAGCACTTAGCCTTCCAAAGTTCCATAGAAACCTATGGAACTTTGGAAGGCTAAGTGCTTTGAAAATATGCCTCTATATGACATACAGGGAGTGTTTAATTTCTCTGTTCTCACAACCATATTTTATGTTAAATAGAATATGGTTTTAGTTTTCTTTTCTAGTACTTGGAATGGGAAGCCTCTATAATATCAGTAGGAGCTTTAGGAAGTAATGTGAGACAGTATACCATACAATTTTCCCTGTAAACCAGTAGTGAGCCCATGTCCCCCATGATGGTGGAATTGGTCCTTGTACTACTGAAGGCCATCTTTTGGAAGAGATGATAAACTGAGGTCTTGTCTGCTCTGTAGATGTTATGAAATGATGGATATCCCGACGTCATGGCTAAATTTGAATTCTAGCATCTGCCAAATTTGCCCTTTGGAAACCTCTCTATTGCATTTAGCAAACACACTGCCCCTTTGTTTCCTATATTTATCTCTTTTTAAATACACAACAGACTTCTATCCCAAGTGCTGTACAAATGTGGTAGCAATTATATTCTATTACTCACGGGAGTAGCCTAATGAAATGGAAATGGGATGACTAAGCAGTTTAATTGCTTGCCATGTGGACTTTTGATTTACTGAATAATAAGTGGCAGGTATTGTTTTCTTTTAAACAAATATTGAATACCTGTTGAAATAAGAGGATGGGTTGCATTTATTACAAATGGAGAGAAGCGGCTCAAATATTGTCAGGCTAAATGCAGAGACAACTCCTCTGCTAAAACAACTTCGTTGGCTTCCAGTTACACACAGAATCACATTTAAGATCTTTTCATTTACGCATAAAACTATTCATGATAGTAAACCCGATTATCAATAATGGTGTTCTTTTCTAATTTTATTTGATTTGATTTTTGTAAACCGTCTAGATTTTTAATTGAGCGGTACATCACATTTTAATGAACTTGTAAACTTAGATTATTTGGCTGTTTTAACTATTCCCCATACTCCCACTCATTGCTTTCACTCATTGAATGATCACATAATTGTCCTCCTTCCCTCATCATGGGCAAAGTGGGCATCTGCTCGTAATAGCTCTTTTTTTTTTCCTTTCGCCTTTCATTTGGAATTCTCTACCCCAGTCACTGAGATCTGAAAGTTCTTATCCCAATTTCCATTTGGTTCTGAAAACCCACCTTTATCGAATCGTGTTTGAAGATAACATGTTTCTCTTGTCTTCTTTTTCTCTTGATGGGGCTTGGGCAGGGAGTAGATAACCCACAGTATTAGAAATTATTTGAATGGTTCTTGAGTGGATTTCTCGGTATGATTAATACCTTTACTGTCTTTTCAATTGGAGTTCCTTTCCTACTTTTACGACTGCTATTTTAATGATTTTTCTCCAAGGACAAGAAAGCCTTCGTATTCTCACAGCTGGGGTGACGTCATCTGACTGAGCCTGGTGCGGACGCTGACTAGCAAGTTAAGAGCTTTCTAGTTGCGTCCCTCTGTACATGCGCTAGTGCCTTCCCACCCGCCGTGTGAGTGCAGGTCCCTCAGTCTTGTTTTTTCTGTGGAGCAGGAAGGAAACATTTTGTGTTCTCTCAGTTTGTGTATTTCTCTTTTTCAGTGTCTTCTCATGTGGGTAATTTTCCTTTTTTTAGCTAGTATTTTTTTTTAATTCTTCTGCTTCTTATTCTTTTTCTTTTCATTAGTTTCTTGGAAATAAAGAGTATTATTAAATCAAGTTAGACTGGAGCAAGAAAGAAAGGGGTTTCAGCAGCACGCAAAGTGTTCTCCTTATCAGGATATCTCACCAATCTGGAATTAATTAATGTATTTGTGTCTCCATGGCAAAGTAAAATGTATCCCGGAAAATGCCACAGTCATCCGTTGGTGGGTATAACTAACGGTTTAGATTTAGTTAGGCAGTTTGTTTAGAGTTCTGCATCTGGTAGAATATTTTAGCAGTTTTTCCTTTTCCCCTTGTGCCATGGTTGTCAATTTCAAAGGTATGTCTTTCCAAAGGCAATGGAAACAAGAAGGCAACTGTCTAAACCACCTCTGTAGTCACTGGAATGTGTTGGCATAGTATATATCTGCGTGTTTTCCAGCTATCCATTTATCCACATCTGTTTAATGTCTCATTTTGCTATAACAATTTTTTTTCACATTGCCTTTCATTCATCCTATCATGTTTATGGCCCTAACACTTCAGAAATAAGGACTACTATAGATTCAGAAATATTGTGAGCACCTCATTATGCAGCATGTTAATGTGCATGGTGTTATTAATATTTTTGTATTCCTACACCCTTATCAATGACAAAAAGCTTTGGTATTGTGCTCAGTACAAACGTTGGGCAGCAAAGTGGAGGTTTACTGCTTTGCTAGGCCTTCCTTCACTCAGTGTAATTTTGACTCTCGGTTTCATCCAGTCTCATGCTGCACTGACTATCTAAAATAAACAAAACACATAACCACGTCGGGTCTGATTATGAGGCTCTCCACCTCCGTTTTTGTTTCCATAAGAAACCCTCGTGTAATAACGCCTGCTTTTAATTAGGAAATTCAATGAGCAGGGGTGGGCAGTGTGTGTGTCCTTTGGTACCAGACATCGGGTAAGATTTCAGATTAACCCACTGGCATCAAAGCAGGCAGGAGAGCACCTAAGCCGGAAAGCTGCTGCTCTGCGTGTGTGGTGTTTGTGGTTTTGGGGGGGGGGGGGGGGAGTTGGTGCATTTTATGACGTTCAGGAAAATAGCTGATATTGCTTTGGTATAGGGCAGCTCAGTTTCCCTCCCATAATCTTGATTTAAAAGTGAAATATTGGGGACAAATGTGCACATAAGTTACAATAATTCTCAAGGGAGAAAGTACATACATTTTTTCTTTTGAAAATTACCCTGCAGTAAGTATGTATCCAAATTTACACGTGCTGTGTAGTATGTTTTCATATTTATTTGATGTACCGCCTATCATATTAAAGTTACGCATAACTTTCTTGGCTTAATTTGCAAATTATTCGCATAAATGCCCCCCTCTCATCCGAGAAACACCTTTGCCTAGGTCGAGTAAAACATATGTGTACAAATCATATATTCATAAGTTTACATGCATATAGACTGGGCAGCTTTGTAAAATGGCTATTTCTTCATGAAACCACTCTTTTACCCACAGATGTGGCTTGAATTACCTCCATCTTGGCTAATGAACTTAGGCTCTGATGCTCAGAAGCAAATGTGGGCACTAGATGCCACTAGCGCCAAACTAGTGCCCGCATTTGCTAGTGCTGCAGAATGCACAGAGGGCTCTAGCGTGGGGAACAACGAGCACGCCAAAGGATACTGCAAATGGCATGCTAATACCATTTAAATTAGATGATTTCCTATTCCCTCCGATGCTAGATTGCCCTGAACCAAGGGTGCCTTTACCTCCGGGAGCCTTACGCCAGCTCGGAATTGGCGTTAGGTGTCCAAAGAGGACAAGAAGCGATTGCAGTTTTCTTCCATCCTGATGGATACTTACCTCGCACTCATCCAGAAAGGCGGATTTGAGCAGCTCAGGCATAGTCAGTCTCAGGGAGCACCATGTTGTCCTGCAGTATGCAGTATACTGAAGCCAGTTTACTGATATTCCAGCTACCGAGGCTCCTGTATTTTTTGTGTCTAGCAGATTTGAACAAGAGGAATTGACCCTTTCCTGTCTTAACCTCTAATACCCACAAATTATTCTGTTGGCTTCTGATTTCTCCTTTATCTGTGTTTAACGAGGCAAAATAGCAGGTCTTTGAGAGAGGACAGATCAAATGACAGTTATGAGTCTAGTTCAGAGGAATTTGTTGTAACTCAGTACTAGAAAGTTAAAATTCCAACCCCCTTTTTTTTACGGTAAAGGATAATTCTGAAGCAGCAACTTTACCTGCTCTAGATGGGAAGCAAACACAGAACTGGTGCCTTTGACCATGCAGGGCTCCCTCTTGAGCACTAACCAGCACCTCGTCCTCCTCTTTTCCTCCTCCCCTCTGGCGTTTTGGGGCATGCGCCAGGCACCATTTTCCGCCTAACTTCTAAGCAACTCCCTAATCCTCGACGCTATGAGCACAACTATATTTCCATCTCATTAGCATTGAGCATTATTTATTTATTTTAAAATGTATGTACAATCTTAAAACCTATGTGGTTTCTAACATTACATACATAAAAACAAAAGATCCAATTATTACCCGTTAGATTGAATCAGATAAATAGTGTACTAATCACTACTCAGTAGAATCTTGCCACAAAAAGCTGTGCTTTAAGCTGCTTCTTAAATTGAAATACATATTACATAAACGTAAGTGACCTTTGAGCGCATTCCATAGTTGTGTACCAGCCACTGTAAATGATGAGGACCTTGTTTCTGCATAGTGTGATTGCATAATTGGATCCAGTGACAATTGCATTGTTTTTTATCCGATCTCAAAGATCTGGTAGGATGGAATACCTTCAAAACTTCCTGAAGGTAGGCAGAAGCAACTGCATACAAAGTGCGATGGATTAGTGTCAGAACCTTATACTGTATCCACTGTACACCAGGTAACCAGTGCAAGTTCTTAAGAAATAGTGAGAGATGAACAAACTTACCCACCCCAGCTATCAATCGTGCTGCCGCATTTTAGACCATTGGGGGAGTAAGGGGGGGGGGGGGGGGGGTCATCCATGAATCCCTGTAGTGGTTATCTGGTCATTTAGGGCACCTTTTTGTGTTCATTAGAAACACAGGTCTACACCAAAACATTGAAGTTTTCGCTCGAGACGTTTTGGTTTTGTTCCATTATGGATGTAAAACCTTCCAAGTGTTACACACATCCTAGTCCTGCATTTAAAATGCCCCAATCACACCCCCTTGTGATTTGGACGCACTGCAGACAAATTGCATAGGTAAACGTCTGCAAAATAGATTTAGAAAATACTGATTTGAATATTTTGAGAAGAAATTTGTCTAAATGCTGCTTTATGACACTTTTTGGATGGTTTTCCCTTTTGAAAATGAGCCCCTAAGTTACCTGCATTTTTGATAACACTTATGTGCAGTGATTGATGATTTAGATGTTTTACTTAGGATCTTTAGATCCATGCTGGTCTCTCTGGTGGTCTGAGTGCACTAAAATGCCAGTTCACATTTATGATGTATTATGAAGCACAAGTTTGGAGTAAGATAAGGATTGTTTTGCTGTGGGTTTAAGGCCCCCATGCTCAAAACTCTGGTGCTGTAATGATCAGTGCCGGAACAGCATGTCGGAACAATTTGCCATGAGTTGAGACAGGCTGAGAGGAAATGGAGGATAGTGATGATTTTGAGGTTTACAATCTTAGTTACATGGGGACAGAAATCTTACCTGTCCCTGCTGGAATCTTACCCATCCCCACCCATCCCTGCTGGAATCTTACTTATTCCCATAAGAATTGAACCCATCCCCGTAAGAATTTAATCGGTCCCCACCCAGTCCTGCAAGAATTTAATGGTACATAAAAGAAAATTCCAGTCAGCTCTCTCTGGGTTCGAGCCGCAGCACTGCAGGCAAGGAAGGAACAGAAGTTGAAACTTGGAACACTCTGGTGCGCACATCTAAGACTTGTTTCTGATTCACTGGCACTGTATGCTAAGAGGTCGCCACATGCATGCGACATCTGATGCTCGTGCCTATGTCAGAGCTGAGGTCTGCGCATCAGCCCAGGAGCAGAGAGGATTAATAGTAACCTAGTAAGTGGCAGCAGATAAAAACCGGAATGGTCCATCCAGTCTGCCCAGTAGTCGTACTCATTATCAATTCATGATTAAATCAACAATGAACGTGATGATATATACTTGATTATGGTCTTTCTGTGGCGTTTCTGGGACATAGACCATAGAAGTCCGCCTGGCCCTATCCTTATGTTCCAGCTGCTGGAGTTGCCCTCGAAGTCTATTCCAGCCTATTCATCTTCTCTTTTGTGGGATACAGACCGTAAAAGTCTGTCCATCACTGTCCTCATATTCCAGCCCACCCTAATTCATCACAGCTGGAGTCGCCATCTAAGCGTCACTTGACACATCCACACACATGCAGCCATTTAAGTTCAGATTTATTATAACTTCCATTTTCTAATTAGAGATCCTCTGTGTTCATCCCACACCATTTTGAATTTCTTCACCATTCGTGTCTCTACCACCTCCTTAATGGAGATTTTCTGCATCTGTGCTGCTACAGCAAGTAGGAGGAGGAGACAGTACTCAAAGAACTTGGTACTCGGTAGGTGAGAGGCTGGCAAATGCAGCATACATTTCCATAGGAACCCTGCAAGAACTGCTTCTGTCCCCACAGGAACTGCTTCTGTCCCCACGGGATCCCCACAGAATTGCTTCCATCCCCGCGGGTTCTGCAGGATTCTCGTAAACCCCGTTCCTGTGCAGGTCTCTACTCCAGAGTGATTTATTGACTAAAATTTAAAAAAAAACCCTGTTTTTGAAAAGAGTATCATGATGGATTCAGCTCCGTATCTGCCCAAGTCAAATTTAAATGACATTTTCTTTAAAAGATAGAAATGAATTATCAACCACTCTAGACTATATATCTAATCTACTGCTCTCTTACATGCTAGGGTGTTCCCTCTGGTCATCTCAGCAAGCATTATTTACTTACCTGCTCCCTCCATTCTCTATCTAGATAGTACATGTAACTCTGCTTTTTGCTGTGCTTGTCCTCACTTCATTTCATTTTCAGCTTTTATATCCCACTTAATCCTCAATGAAATCAAAATGGATTACAAAAAAATCAGGACTCGGTAACTAGCAAACAGATTAAAAGTGTTTCTCAAACAGATTAGTCTTCTAAGAAAGTCTAACTTGAGAATAAGAACCCATACTCTGAATATGAATAGGAATATTGTTCCAAAGTCTTACAGCAGAATAACTAAACATGTTATCATGATGTCTTTGAAAACGAATCTGACTAGCAGAAGGAAAAACCAAATCCAATTTATATTTTGATCGAGTCAATAATCATGCAGTCGGAAAGTTAATTAAAGCTATATGATCTAATGAACAATAACCATGTTATATGTAAGACACGCCAATTTAAAATCTACTCTGGTCTTTACCAGCAGCCAATGCATTTCCCTGAGACATGGAGACACATGATCAAACGTTTTCTGACCAAAATTTAGTCTAGCAGCACAATTTTGTAAAAGCTGTAGCTGTGACCAAGAAACTTGAGAAATACCAGAATATAATGAACCAGTCCATTACTGAATATAGTCCAGTTTTGGTAACATTGTTGCCTGAATCAACATCCTAAATTGTTCAGGAAAAAAAAATAATCTCCGACTGCCCTCAATTGTCTTAGGGCTCTGTTTACTAAGCCGCTCTATAAGCGCGTTAGAATTTTAGTGTGCCCTAATGCTAGAGACACCCATAGGAATATATGGGTGTCTTTCATTAGCATGTGCTAATTTTTAGTGTGTGCTGAAAGCATTAGCGTGCCTACAGTGCAGCTTAGTAAACAGGGCCCTTAGTGTGCAAAAAAATCCTCCTACTTGTTACTCCATAGTTAATGTAGAATCTAGGCTAAACCCTAGAACTCTAGAAGTAGTTTTGAATTTCAGAGAATCTCCTGATTTAAGTTGCAAATGCTTTGGAATACTTTCCAAAGAAGTATTAAAATACTACAATTTTGTTTTTGCAATATTATGTTTCAGTAGATTCTGCGAGGCCCAATGCTTTGCTTTTTGAAGACAGTCAAGGATTAAAGATTCTCTGTCTTGTTCTATATGCATTAAAGGAACCAAGATGAATATATCAGATATAAAACAGAGATAAGTGCAAGGCAAGCACTAGAGAACTCAGAAAAATGTTGAACAAGATAGGAGAAAGCGGAGAACCCTGAGAAATCCGAAAAGTGGGCTCCAACTATCAAAAGGTTTTCCATTCTTAATGCCTCTATATTGCCTATTTTTGACAAAACCCTCAAACCAACACAAAACTGATCCAGAAATACCAAACTCACTCAGTTTATTAAGCAGAAGAATATGGTCCACTGTCAGGTGAATTTTCGAAAAAGAAGGGCGCCCATCTTTTGACACAAATTGGGAGATGGGCGTCCTTCTCGCAAGGTCATCCAAATCAGCATAATCGAAAGCCGATTTTGGGCACCCTCAACTGCTTTCCGTCGCGGGGATGACCAAAGTTCACAGGGACGTGTCGGCAGTGTAGCGAAGGCAGGACTGGGGCGTGCTTAGGAGATGGGCGTCCTCAGACGATAATGGAAAAAAGAAGGGCGTCCCTGACGAACACTTGGGCAACTTTACTTGGTCCATTTTATTTCACGACCAAGCATCAAAAAGGTGCCCGAACTGACCAGATGACCACCAGACGGAATCGGGGATCACCTCCACTTACTCCCCCAGTGGTCACTAACCCCATCCCACCCTCAAAAAAAAATCTTTAAAAATACTTTTTTGCCAGCTTCAAATGCCATACTCCAGTCCATCCAGTATGCAGGTACCTGGAGTAGTTGTAGTGGGTTCAGTGTACTTCAGGCAGACGGACCCAGGTCCATCCCCCCCTACCTGTTACACTTGTAGTGGTAAATGTGAGCCCTCCAAAACCCACCAGAAATCCACTGTGCTCACATCTAGGTGCCCCCCTTCATCCCTAAGGGCTAAGGTAGTGGTGTACAGTTGTGGGTTTGGGGGGGGGGGGGGGTTGGAGGGCTCAGCACCGAAGGTAAGGGAGCTATGCACCTGTTTTCTAACCTTCAATACAATAGTGACGAGCAACGCCTTTGTACTGTACATTGGACGAAAACGATATTGTGAACTGTGCAAACCTTGATGCAGTTTCCAAAAGGTCGACATTTGAGTTGCAACAATTGATTTTACTAGTTTCATCAACCATAGTATATTGGCTACTGGCCGAAAATTAACTGTCTGGGAGGAGTCCTACCAATTTAGGTATTGGCGTTAAAATTATTTTTCCAATTTCCAGCAGGAAATGGCCTTCAGAAAGTAATTTATTTACTAACAAGGTCAACCAGCAATTCCACCTGTTTAGGATACTATTTAACAGAAAGGATGGACAGTGATCTATTATACAGAGCTTACCAGTCATTTTATATAAAATGTTATGTACCTCTACAGCTGCTAAATGATTAAAATGTAGCTAGATTTGATAAGCATTTACTCCATTGTCACTAGTCTTAATCCTATTCTGCAAGTCATTATTAAAATCAAATTTTGAGGAAAATAGAACTGATCTAATGGTCTCAATCTTCTCACCTTTGGAACTCGTTTCCCCCTGAGGTCAGACTTGTAATTTCATATCCCAACATCATTTGGGTGATGAAAACCTGGCTGTTCACTCAAAAGTTTGCTACTTATCTGTAGCATCACACCTGACTTTTAATATTATTCTAATCCATCTTGCTACCTCTTTACTCCTCCCCACCCCCCCATTATTTATTTTATTTGTAAACCACTTAGTGCTGGATTCTATGGGCCCTGTTTACTAAGCTGCACTGTAGGCGTACTAACTTTTTAGCGTTTGATAAAATTATTGCACACTAATTTTTAGCGTGCGCTAAAAAGTTAGCACACCTACAGCACGGCTTAGTAAGCAGAGCCTTATATATGATGCCTGAAAAGTCCATGCGGGAAAAAAAAATACACCTAGACTTATTCTATAAAGTACGCCAAAGTTTTTATAGAATAGGCTTATATTTCCGCATAGTATATAGAATAATGCCAAGCACCTCACCAAGTGACCAAATGTAGTCACTGCCTTTTACGCTATGTTTTACTTGGCGTATGTCCCAACACTTAAATTAGGTGCAGAGCGGGTGTATTCTATAACCTCGCACATAGATTTTAGAAACACCAACACCGTGCCCATAGCCATGCCCTCTTTTCAACTGTGTGACTTAGAATTTAAGGGAGAATATTTTACAGACTACGCCATGGGACCCTTTTACAAAGGCGTATAAGGACCTACGTGGGTTCAGCGCACACCAAATCAGCATTACCACCTGGCTACCGCATGAATTTGGTGGACGCTGAAAACACGTGGTAGAAAGTAGTTTCTATTTTCTACCGCATGGTGCTTACCTGGCGGTAAACGGCACTGTACGTGCGCTGCATGCCTGTTGATTGGGTAGCGCATCGAGACCTTACCACTAAATCAATGGGTGGTGGTAAGGTCTCATGCTGAAAATGGCCGCTCACTGGCTTTTATTTTGCCACACGTCTATTTTCCGGCCCCTTAAAAAAGGTCCTTTTTCCAGGACATGGCAAAAAACGGCCCAATGCTCATCCAGAAGATGCATTTGCACTACCGCAGGCCACTTCTTGCTGTGGCTTTATAAAAGGGCCGCTGTGGCTTTATAAAAGGGCCCCTTAGTGAGTTGTGTGTTTAAATCTTAATGCCAATTAGTGCTGATAATTGCTTGTTAAAATCCAATTAACAGCACTGATTAGTTAACCAATTACGTTATGCACATTATTATAGAATACACTTTGATTTCCAAGTGGAAATTAAGGCGCCGTATATAGAATCCCGGGGTTAGTGGCCTTCCTTGTCTGTGATAGGTGGTATATTAAGCAATGGTTAATAATTAAAATAAAAATAAATGAATGGCTACTTTGAGAATATGGCTCTTCACAACTAACTTGTGGCTGGGCTTGAAGCCTGAGAGCTAAGATGTTTTTGGAAATTCAGTGCATTGAGAAGCAGATAAGAGTAATTTCCATTTAGATATAAAAAGAACTGTAGCTTCCATTAATGAGATCTCAGCAAGTCATGTAACAGTTACTTAATAAAATTAATCAGAAGAAATCAATCAATTGAAAGTTTAATTGCCAGCTCTGCTGTCCTGAATTTAAACTTGTTTGAGGTCAGTGTTATGGGGATGTAGTAAAAACTATTTGTCAAACTGCTCCACCCTCCTCTTTCTGTAAAGTACTTGTTAATTTGCTTTAATTAATGAGTGTAAAGCACACTGTGATAAGTTTTAATTAAATTCTTGTCTTCATGGGGAAGTGTAATTTATAATACCAAAAATTAAATTAATCTCTGCAAATGCTGTTCTTTCAGAACTCTGTTCCTGAATGATATAAGACTTAAAAAGAAAAAAAAAAAATCCGTGCCTTAAACTGCAGTTCTAACTAGTTCTCCTTTGGCTTTGCTGGTCAGTTGTCAATCATGCTAACCACTAGTCTGCAGGTGATTAAGATGGAATATGTTAGTTATTCTGGCACTACGATAGTTCATTCTCAATGTCTCTGATGCTAACCCTACTGTATGTTCTATTCCACACTTTCTGTAGGTAAAGTCAAAGCGATTTACATGTACTGTTTTTGCGGGTAGTTTCTATCCCTAATGGGCCCACAATCTAAGATTATTTGAGAACTGGTCACTTACAGCCCACTGCTTAGTAATAGCACCCTTTACATAGACCAAAAAAGCTATTCTATACTACTACTATTACCAATGCTGGTCTAGTGTTCTTCTCCTTTGGAATGGGAATATTTCAAGTGATCACAACCTCTTCATAGTTCTCTTAGGGTTGTAGTCCTAGTGCTTTTCCAGTATAGTGATTGTACAGCTTTTACAAAGTTTCCAGTGGCTAACAGATGCCAGCTTTTATGCCTTTCTGTACAGATATTCTCCCATTATAACTTTGCTGCCAGCAATGAGATGTGTGACCCAAAAGTATAATTTAATTTTGATTTACTTTAGGTAGTCTTTCCTTTTGTTGAACCCCAGCCAAGAGATCAGCTGAACTCCTGAATCTTCTGATATCTCTGCTTTTCCTCTTCCCTCTGCTTCCTCATCTGCCTTACATTATTTTCATCTGTCTCTGTTACTCCCCCTTCATTTGTTTTCTTTTTTGTGTTTTTCTTCTTCATTCTGCTCTCTTTCCTGTCCTAAATTACTCTCCCCCCTTCCCCCCCGGTTCTGTATGCTTTTTGTCTAGCACAAGTGTCTCTTCTCTTACCTTGGTTGATTCTTCTGGTTGTTAATACCTCCTGCACTTCTTTCCAACTCTCTTGCTCTCTCGTTCTCTGTCAGCATCACTGTTCAGCTGTTTGAAAATATCTTTAATTTGCCCTGTCAAAGATCTTATATTTGCATTCATTGCCTGTTGTCAGCTTTTCCTTTGATATTTTTCCTCTTTCTTCCATTTTTGGTGAGATCTTTGTGTTCCCACTGTAATCAAATACAGAGTTTGTAGCATGATAGTAGCACTATGTTATCTCCTTTTTTTTTTGTGCAGATGTTCACCTGTTTTTAGTTGTCTTAGCTTTTTTATTTTCTTTGGTTTATCACCCGCTGCAGTGAGGCCATGAGCAAGTTTACCACAGCCCATAGCTGCACCACGAACTTCTCCTGACAATTTTGCACCATCGCTACCACTGTCATTAGCCCTAGTGTGTAGGCTATGGGTGGGCACCTTTTTTATTCTGGGTGATGTGTGGCCAATAGAGATGTTTCCTTTTCTTTCCTACCATATTTCCAAGTGATGTCTTGCTGAAAAATTTATTTTTTTTAGTTTAAAATTTTTTTATTGTAAATTCTGTAGTTCCATACACAATACAGCAGAAAACTGTTGCCACATACAGAAGCTGTTTAGTCATCTAGTTCCTCCCCACCCCCCACCCCTTCCCTAGGGCGTCATGGTGGTGCTGACAGCTGTGCTTTCGACTGTTCATAGGGTTGCCAAAGTTTTTAAAACATCACCAGGCGGCCTCTTCTCATTGCAGTAAGTTTCGACATTTGGTATAGGTAGTCAGTCCACTTGTCTTGCTGAAATTTGATATAGATTTTTTTTACATAGGGCTTACCACATGAAGATACTCATCGTGAGTTGGGAAGACTAGATTATTCTCTGTCCCTCGCTACTACTACTTATCATTTCTATAGCGCTACTAGACGTACGCAGCGCTGTACACTTGAACATGAAGAGACAGTCCCTGCTCGACAGAGCTTACAATCTAATTAGGACAGACAAACAGGACAAATAAGAGATAAGGGAATACAGCTGATTTTTATGTTGTTTTCCCTGTAGACACCCTCTTTACCTGTGTGAACCTTTTTCTGCTGGCTTCAGTCTCATGTTGAAATATATTTCAGATTCTCATTCGGATGTCAGATTGAACCAGCTAGGGAAGGCACTTGGCTATAAAGTGCTGCTCTCCTTCAGTGGAAATGAGCTAGGGTAGTGATCCCAGATTTCTGATAGGTGAATCTGGGATACTAGTTTCCATTGTGCTAAGAATGAGCAAACACTGGTAATTTTGGAGGGGGGAGAGAGTCCAGTGGACTGTCTCCATGGAAAATTGTTGCAATCTGCTCTTTATCCCTAAAAGCACATTTTTATGTCTTTCTACCACAAAATATTTTTGGGCCTGACATAAAAGCTTTAGGGCTGGCAGGAGAACTAATTATCCATAGGGGAAAATAATCAAATTAGCCAAAACAATCCAACCATTTCCAACATGTAAATTCTGTGTGGGAGTTCAGAGCATTCAGTTTACGTCTTACTAGATCACATATTCTAATCACTAAATTGAAAATATAATGGGTTTTCTATCCTTTTGTATTGCTGGGTGAGGGTTTTTTTTTTTTTCTTTCCGTAATTGAGTTGGTCCTGGTCTCTTATTTTAATTTTCTCCTAACTCTTTCTCCAAGCTGTCATTCACCCCTTCTGTTTCTGCAGCCCTACTCCTGGTCCTCTCTCAGCTGCTGCAAAACATATGGCAATGTCAACCTTAAAGAAGAAAATGTTGCCAAACAGCCCAATTTGCACTCCTGACTTCAGAGAGATGGGGAGAAAACTGCATCATCTGGAATTCATAACGCCCTTCCCCTCCCCTACTTACTCCCTTCTTAATATTTACAAACTCTTCCTTACTTCAGATCACTCACTGGAGTCACAGCTGTGGCTGGAGGTTGTCTGTTCTCAAGGTCTCTCCCTCTTCCTGCCCCTCTTAGGAACAGGAGGAAAGGAGAAGAAGAGGGGCTGGAGCTGACATAGCAGAACAAAAAACAAACAAACAAAAAAACAACCTTGCAGCTCTTTGCTGTAACCCAGAGGTGGCCAACCTGCAGTCCAGAATTGAATTTTATGTGTCCCATAAGAAGTATGCATAGAAAATGTCATTGCTCTAATTCTTCCTCTCCTGTCCTCTTTTGCGCCCCTCACCCCAAACTGCTGCATTTTGCTTCTTGGACAGAAGGTGGGGGGGGGGGGGGGGGAGGCTTGGAGCAGGGAGAGCAGTGATACTGTTCTGCTCTGTGCACTTTTTGCTCCGTTCACACCCCTCCCCTCCTATCTTTAAATAATGGGGAGAGAGGCAACTTAGGTAACAGAGTGACCCTTCTTTGGTCTATGTACTCCATGCTTTCTCCCTCCCTTCCTGCTCACTTCATGCAGCCTATACAATAGGCTTGATATAGAAACCTTTTTATAAAATTACTCCCCTAGTCTTCCTAATGGTTAAGCCAGCCCTGGATATAGGTGAATGAAAATGGAGAATTTCTGGCTGAGCAAAATGCATAGAATAATTTAACTGGAGAGATATTTCTTGCCAACACTTTAGAGTAGTTTGTTCCTTAAGGATAATGAGATTTTAAATTAAACTGAGCCTACAATTTATGTGAATGGCTTCCAAGAAACTTCTTGAGCTCAGGATTCAGGTTTAAACTTCTAATTGAACTTCATCCTTTTAATAATTTTAACTTGCTTCTTTTGCAGTTCTACTAATCTGTGCACAGATATTCTTTTTTTTTTTTCCTTAAGAGACTTTGTTTTAGAATTTCTATTTATATGCTTTGGAAATGTATTTAAAATATAATATATGCTACCTTCCATCAGTTGGCATTCCTGGTTATTGACATACAGAGGAGAGATGATTTGTAAATGTTTTTTTGTGAGTCAGCATGGATTCCCTCTATAAAGACAATGAATATTGCCCCATTATTACATAGGTAACAAACACAAAGGGGAAGCTCGCTTGCAATCAGTGTTAACACTCCAAATACAACGAAAGCGAGCTTGTATAATAGTATAGGTTGATAACGTAAAAATGTGAAAAACAGGGGAAAAGACCTCAGAAAATGTTGACCACCAGCTACAGAGCTGGAATGGCAGAATCTTGCTGGTCACAGTTCTTCTCTGTAATCATCGTTCGTAAAAAAAACCCCAGACCACCCTGTGTATGGTTGTGCAAATATTTTTTGGTCTATTTTGTTTTCTTATTGCATTGTATAAGAAACAAAAAAAAGGGAATAACATCCAATCAGCAAACTCTCCCCACCGCAGAGCTGCAATTGTGGTTAATGAGTTCAACTTAACTGACTGAGCTTGGCTGCGTTCAGCTGTCCCAGGAAGACATCCGGACCCGATGGACCCGTTCCACCGTGGGGCTTCTTCAGGGGATATTGGATACCTGAAGAAGCCCCACGGTGAAATGGGTCCGTCGGGTCTGGATGCCTTCCTGGGACAGTTGCACACAACCAAGCTCAGTCAGTTAAGTTGAACTCATTAACCACAATTGCAGCTTTGCGGTGGGGAGAGTTTGCTGATCTGTATTAAGAAGGATTGCTGCCCACCTGCTGGTGTGGCCCATGTGACCGTGAAGATCTGTACAGTGCTGTCCACCCTTTTGGTGTGGGCTGACTGACCGTGAAGATCTCTCTGCCTCTTTGGTCCGTGAATACCATAATACTTACCTACTTCTCAAACACAAAACAGTTATGTTCTTGCTTATATTCAGTGACCTTCACTTTAACCCCCTTTTGGATCAGTCTCTGGTAAGATCACCTGGAGGGGGTCCCAGCTCCTTTTCTCTCTACAGAGTTTACCACCAGTTCCAAAAATGTTCAAGCAAAAGTTCCATAAGCATAATTAAAATATCCAGGAAGTTGTCCTTTAACTCAGACTTGTTTGTAATGAGCCCTGTCCCGGCTTGCCCACCTGTCACCATATGCATAGCTTTAAGTGCTGGCAGGAAGTAAAGTTAAATAGTCTAAATTCAAACCATTTCAAAGAGAATACACTGCATAAAAACTACAAGGAAAAAAAGGATAATTCTTAACTTCTAACATCCACTGCAGTCTTCAGACGCTGGCCCAGCTTCCTTCCATTTGGCCTCCCAAACAGGAAGATTGTGCTCTGTCCCAACTTCTCTTTTGTATAGGGCAGTAGATTCCTCCTCTAAGCACCATGAAACTGTAACGGAGAGGTTTAATTGTCCGTTACTACTATTGGAGGAACTAGCTGGCCTGACTTTAAAGATCAGGTGTTTTCCTTTTTCTGGCTTTTTCCCCAGAAATTGATTCTTTGGTTCACAGGGTAGGCCTATCAAGCAACTTTCTATTGAGTCTGGAGCTGATTTTTTTTGGGTTGTAGTTACCTCCTTTGCCCTTTTTCCATATTTAAGGGTTTCTTTGTATGAAGGAATGCAGCTACCCTCAGAAGGATGTTGGAGAGCTACCTACATTGGAAACGTATATTTAAAGATGATTCTGAGAATCTCAAGACGATGATTTTGAAACTGTGAGATGTAATAGAGCAGCTTGATAAACTAAATATTAAATCACTGGAACAAGATTGTATGCATGCCAGGGATCTAAAAATATCAAATATGCAATTGCAGACCTGTTATTAGCAACTTGTTAAAATCAGCTACACTACCTGAAGATTAGAGGGAATCCATGTAGCACAGAGGGCTCCAGGGATAATTGACAAATTAGAGCCCCGTGAGCCTGGGCCATATATTTTATTTTATTTATTTTAGTTACATTTGTACCCCACACTTTCCCACTCATGGGAGGTTCAATGCGGGTTACATATACAGGTATTATTTGTACCTGGGCAATGGAGGGTTAAGTGACTTGCCCAGAGTCACAAGGAACTGTGCCTGAAGTGGGAATCGAACTCAGTTCCTCAGGACCAGAGTCCACCACCCTAACCACTAGGCCACTCCTCCACTCCAGTAATCACATTCTTAAAAATAACTAATATTCTTAAAAATAAATAATATAGTAATCACATTCTTAAAAATACCTTTTGCTGAGCGTATGGATAGATAATAAGAGAGAGTTAGCATAGAGTTCATCATGGTAAGACAAGACTTTAATACGTAGGATTTTTTGGAAGGTGTAAAATATATGTAGGTATTTTCAGAGGGTAATAGTAAATCACTTGAACCCGGATTTCATGCACACTCATAAGTACATAAGTATTGCCATACTGGGACAGACCAAAGGTCAATCAAGCCCAGCATCCTGTTTCCAAGAGTGGCCAATCCAGGTACTGAATGAACTCAAACATGAAATTGCTGATCTGCTGTTAATGATCTGTAACCTGTTAAAACGTGTGACAAAGTTGGCATGGATTCAGCCAAGGGAAGTCTTGCCTCACCAATTTGCTTAATTTCTTTGAAGGTGTGAATAAATATGGGGATAAAGGTGAGCTAGTTGATGTAGTGTATCTAGTTTTTCAGAAAGCTTTTGACAGATTTCCTCATGAGAGACTCCTGAGAAAAATAGAGAGTCATGGATTAGGAATTGGTTGTTGGACAGAAAACAGAGGGTAGGATTAAATGGCCATTTTCTCAGTGGAGGAGGGTGAATAGTGGAGTGCCACAGGGATCTGTACAGGGACATATGCTATTTAACATTTTATAAATGATCTGGGAATTGGAACAGCAAGTGACACAAAACTATTCAACGTTGTTAAAACACATGCAGACTGTGAAATTTCAGGAAGACCTTAGGAAATTCTATGGTTGAGCATCCAAATGATAGATGAAATTTAATGTGGACAAATGCAAGGTGATGTACATTGGAACAAATAATCGAAATCGTAGTTACCTGGTGCTAGTCATCATCCAAGAAAAAGATGTGATTGTAGATTACACTGAAATCTTCTGGCCAGTGTGCGGCGGTGCCCAAAAAAGCAAACAGGATGCTAGAAATTATTAGGAAAGGGATGGTAAATAAGACGAAGAATACTATAATGCCTCTGTATCGCGCCATAGTGCAATCTCACCTTGAGTATTGTGTTCAATTCTGGTCACCTTATCTCAAAAAAAATATATAGTAGAATTAGAAAAGGTTCAAAGAAGAGTGACCAAAATGATAAAATGGAAAGAGCTCCTCTCGTAGGAGGAAAAGCAACAAAGTTACATGGAAATACTTTTAAAACAAGAGGAAATATTTTTTTCACTCAACAAATAGTTAAGCTTTGGAACTCATTGCTATTACAGTGGTTAGCGTCTCTGGATTTAAAAAGGTTTGGACAAGTTCCTGGAGGAAAAGTCTATACTTTGCTATTGAGATTGACATGGGGAAGCCACTGTTTGCCCTAGGATTGGTAGCATGGAATGTTGCTACTATATGGTTTTCTGCCAGGTACTTGTGACCTAGATTGGCCACTGTTGGATACGTGATACTGGACTAGATGGACCATTGGTCTGATGCAGTATGACTATTCTTATGTTTTTATGAGGTAGCACTGAGTACTGGCACCTTTTCCAAGGCTTGCTAAAAGTGAAAAGTGACTTCTGATCTACAAGCATTCCAAGCCGTATCTTCATCCAGTCACTGAGGGCCTGCAGGAGCACGTAAAGGCGCGTGCTGTAGCCAGCACATAATAGCTCAACCCCTGCAAAATGTGGGAGACGTGAGCTATAGATGTTGAGCTATCCAGACAATAAAGTAACAAAAATTGTTTTGGTTTAGTATTTGATTGTGACAGCTTTGGGAATCCAGATGTGCAGCATCCCTGATATCTTTGTATTGGTATTTCTCTGGTGTCTGTACTGCAGGCAGAGTCCAGTTTCTTGGGTTTTCAATTAAGTTTTGGACTGCACATTTATCATTCTAATATGTGATCATTTATTCTGTAGTTGTTAAAGTTCAATCCAAAGTGAGGTATTTGGTTAACATGTAGTTTATGTGTAGGGATTTGTAGCAGTCTGGCTGGTGTCTCTTTCCAACAGGCGGTGTGTTCTAAGGACTGGTGTAATATTTGTAATGCTGCCTTTTCATAGAGACTGTGACCAGTTGCAGGGGTTGTGGCTATTGTAGAGTGGGTCTCTCAGTAGTCTTTATGAGAGCACCAGCCCCTTATTTTGCTAGAAAGAAATCACTGTAGGTAAGATAAACTGTGAGCCATTATAGTATATCTGGATTTTTAGAATGCATTTGACAAAGTCCCTCATGAGAATCTTTAGAAAAATATTCACGGGATAGGAAGCAGTGTCCTATGTGTTGATAACATAAATTATAAGAAACAGAGGTGAATTAATGGATCAGGTTTCCAAAGAGAAGTGTTTAGTGATGCACTCCAAGGACTTGTATTGGGGGGATCAGGCGACCCTCAGGGGGAGGATTGTTGGCTTCGGCCTAACCCCTGGTAAGCCTTTCCTCAGCTGAGAGGTGCCCAGCTCTACCACCGGCTGCCTTTCAGGTGCTGTGGAGGACTTGCAGCTCATCTGCATATCCTTATAGCCTTCTCCGGGGTGACACCCAGGTCCACTCCGATCCACTCAGGGCCTCCGCTCTAGGTGCCGCACATTTTTCTCTTTACATCTAATCTTCTTCCCAGTTGCTAAAGTACCTCAGTCATTTATGGCCCCTATTCACATTCTCTTCCTAGCCCTGTCCCTTCCTAATCTTTTCCCTCACCCCCTACCTCTCTCCGCTACAGGAACTCACTGCCCATCCATTGACTTCATCACCTCACCTTCTCTCCTACCCTCTTCCTCCCTCTTGGCTTTTAATCTCCGCCTCTTTCTTCCATCCATTTTGCCTTCCCCATTCCACCTAAATACCTCTCGCCTTCGATGCCTTCGTGGCCACACCTCTCCTACTCTTCTCCGCTCTCTTTTACTCCTTCTGTTACTCTCAGCCGGTGACATCAATCCCAATCCTGGCCCCCCTCACCAACTATTATTCCAACTCTACAGATCTCACCGCAACCTCTCTAACCTCATCTCTATTTCTCTACTCCCCTCCTCTTCTCTGCCCTTCTCTTGCGCCCTATGGAATGCCCACTCTATCTTTAACAAACTCGCCTATATCCAGGACCTCTTTATCTCACGTCACCTCCATCTGCTCGCCATAACAGAAACCTGGCTCTACCCTGATGACTCTGCTTCAGTCGCAGCCCTGTGCCATGGCGGTTACCTATTTTCACATACTCCTCTTCCTGCTGGCCGTGGGGGCAGTGTTGGACTACTTCTCTCTCCCTCCTCCAGATCTCAATCCCTTCTTCCACCTCAATCTCACTGTTTTTCCTCCTTTGAAGTCCACTCTATCCGCCTTTTCTCTCCTCTGCCTCTTCGAATAGCGGTCATTTATCGTCCCCCTGATAAGTCCCTTTCATCCTTTCTCAGTGACTTTGACGCCTGGCTTGCCTTCTTCCATGATCCTTCCTCCCCCTCTCTCATTCTTGGTGACTTTAATATTCCTGCTAATGATCCTTCCAACTCTTATATTTCCAAGTTACTTGCTTTAACGTCCTCCTTTAATCTCCAACTATGCTCCACCTCCCCCACTCATCAAAATGGTCACTGTCTTGATCTCATCTTCTCCTCCAACTGTTCACCCTCTAGTTTCCTTGCCTCTGATCTTCCCTCCTCTGATCACCATCTTATAACTTTCACACTTAAATCTCCTCCCTCCCAGTCCCGTCCTATCTTATCTAATTTATCTAGGAATCTTCACGATATTGACCCTTCATCTCTATCCTCCCATGTTTCAAACCTCCTCTCTACTGTGGCACCATCCATGTCTGTCAACGAGGCTGTTTCTTCTTAGAACAATACTCTATCCTCTGCCTTAGACACTCTTGCACCTTTGATGACCTGCCCTGTAAGGCGTACAAAACCCCAACCTTGGTTGACTTCTAATATCCGCTACCTACGTTCCTGTACCCACTCCGCCGAACGCCTCTGGCGGAAATCTCGGGCCCTTGCTGATTTCTTACACTTTAAGTTCATGCTGACCTCCTTCCAATCTGCTCTTTTACGTGCCAAACAGGATTATTATATCCAACTGACCAACTCTCTTGGCTCTAATCCTCGACTTCTCTTCACCACATTGAACTCTCTCCTCACGGTGCCCCCTCCCCCAACTCCCCCTTCATTATCTCCTCAGACCCTTGCTGAATTCTTTCACAACAAGGTTCAAAAGATAAACCTTGCTTTCTCTACCTCACCACCTCTCCCTCCACTAGTCCGTTCCCCTCTCTCTCCTTCCCCTCATTCCCTTTCCTCCTTTCCTGAAGTTACTATTGAGGAAACTACACTTCTCCTTTCTTCCTCAAAATGTACCACCTGTTCCTCTGATCCCATTCCCACCCACCTTCTTAATGCCATCTCTCCTGCTCTTATTCCTTTTATCTGTCGCATTCTCAACCTCTCACTTTCCACTGCGACTGTCCCTGCTGCCTTTAAACATGCTGTGGTCACACCTCTCCTTAAGAAGCCTTCACTCAACCCTACTTGTCCCTCTAATTACCGACCCATCTCCCTCCTTCCTTTTCTCTCCAAATTACTTGAGTGTGCTGTTCACCGCCGCTGCCTTGAGTTTCTCTCCTCACATGCTATTCTTGACCCACTACAATCTGGTTTTCGCCCTCTCCACTCAACCGAAACTGCACTTACTAAAATCTCCAATGACCTATTACTGGCTAAATCCAGAGGTCAATATTCCATCATTCTTCTTGATCTTTCCGCTGCTTTTGACACTGTCGATCACAGCATACTTCTCGATACCCTGTCCTCACTTGGATTCCAGGACTCTGTCCTTTCCTGGCTCTCTTCCTACCTCTCCCTCCGCACCTTTCTGGTGGATCCTCTTCTACTTCTATCCCTCTGCCTGTCGGCGTACCTCAGGGTTCTGTTCTTGGTCCCCTCCTCTTTTCTATCTACACTTCTTCCCTTGGTTCATTAATCTCATCCCATGGCTTTTCCTACTCTCTCTATGCTGATGACTCCCAAATCTACCTTTCTACCCCTGATATCTCACCTTGCATCCAAACCAAAGTTTCAGCGTGCTTGTCTGACATTGCTGTCTGGATGTCTCAACGCCACCTGAAATTAAATATGACCAAAACCGAGCTTCTCATTTCCCCCCCCCAAACCCACCTCCCCGCTCCCCCCGTTTTCTATTTCTGTTGATGGCTCTCTCATTCTCCCTGTCTCCTCAGCTCGAAACCTTGGGGTCATCTTTGACTCTTCTCTCTCCTTCTCTGCTCATATCCAGCAGATTGCCAAGACCTGTCGTTTCTTTCTTTACAACATCCGTAAAATCCGCCCCTTTCTTTCCGAGCACTCTACCAAAACCCTCATCCACACCCTTGTCACCTCTCGTTTAGACTACTGCAATCTGCTTCTTGCTGGCCTCCCACTTAGTCACCTCTCCCCTCTCCAGTTGGTTCAAAACTCTGCTGCCCATCTCGTCTTCCGCCAGGGTCACTTTACTCATACTACCCCTCTCCTCAAGACCCTTCACTGGCTCCCTATCCGTTTTCGCATCCTGTTCAAACTTCTTCTACTAACCTATAAATGTACTCACTCTGCTGCTCCCCAGTATCTCTCCACACTCGTCCTTCCCTACACCCCTTCCCGTGCACTCCGCTCCATGGATAAATCCTTATCTGTTCCCTTCTCCACTACTGCCAACTCCAGACTTCGTGCCTTCTGTCTCGCTGCACCCTACGCCTGGAATAAACTCCTGAGCCCCTACGTCTTGCCCCATCCTTGGCCACCTTTAAATCTAGACTGAAAGCCCACCTCTTTCACATTGCTTTTGACTCGTAACCACTTGTAACCACTCGCCTCCACCTACCCTCCTCTCTTTCTTCCCGTTCACATTAATTGATTTGATTTGCTTACTTTATTTATTTATTTTTGTCTATTAGATTGTAAGCTCTTTGAGCAGGGACTGTCTTTCTTCTATGTTTGTGCAGCGCTGCGTACGCCTTGTAGCGCTATAGAAATGCTAAATAGTAGTAGTAGTAGTAGAGATACACCATCAGCAGAGAGTGAGAAGCTTTTCTAAGCTGCAAGTTTATCTCTAGTGAACTATTATTGCCTTGATTATGTATGATAGTTTGAGAGTCGACTTTGGCTGTGTTTTTTCTTATTGTTTACTGTTGTGAGATACCCGTGCCTATGCACATCCTATTCAGACTGATGATGCAGGCCTAGTGGCCAAAACACAACTCAGTCTTAGATGTTGAAAATATATTGAAAATAAAGAAATCTGAACATACATATTGTATCTACTGAGGTTGGTTGGTCACCTTCACTGTGTGGTCGGTGTAAGAAAAGTTGTAACATTCCAAATATTAGTAATAGAATTTAACACACCCAAAACGTTTTAATTTTGGACAGTTGGCATTAGGGCTTAGTTTCAACAAATATGCCTTCTTGGGTGAGACATATAGATGCATAGTAAGCATACATTGCATTTACCAAAATGATGTATTATCTGTATGGGAACACAGACTCTTAAGGCCAATAAAGAAGCACTCCTCCAAGGGCAATCCAAGATCTGCCGATCAAGCCAACAGTTTTTGTTTTTTTTATAATCCATATGAGGTATACAGTTTTGGAGATGAGAACATAAGAATAGCTATACTGATCAGACCAATGGTTCGTCTAGCCCAGTATCTTGCTTCCAACAGTGGTCAATTTAGGTCACAAGTACCTGACGAAATCCCAAATAGTAGCAAAATCCATGGTACTAATCCCAGATACAAGCAGTTCCTTTTCTCATGTCTATCTCAATAGCAGACTCTGGGCTTTTCCTCCAGGAACTTGTCCAAACCTTTTTTAAACCCGGGTACTCTAACCGCTGATGCCACATCCTCTGGCAATGAGTTCCGGAGCTTAATTATTTGTTGAGTGAAAAAATATTTCCTCCTGTTTGTTTTAAAAGTAGTACCATGTATCTTCCTTGAGTGTCCCCTAGTCTTTGTATTTTTTGAAAAAGTAAAAAATCAATTTATATTTACCTATTGTACTCCACTAAGTATTTTGTAGACCTCTATCATATCCCCCCTCAGCCGTCTTTTTTCCAAGCTAAAGAGTTTATGGTAGTTTATGCCCCAACCTACATGTCTGACTTAATAGACTTACCACCCAGAAACGCTAAAAGATCATCCCGAACTTTCCTTAACCTCCACTTCCCAAATTGGAAAGGCATAAAATACAAAGTGCTACATGCATCAACCTTCTCTTATATGAGCACGCAATTCTGGAATAAACTACCACGTAAACTGAAGACGACTTACGAGCTGACCGACTTCCGCAAGTCATTGAAGACTTATCTCTTCGAAAAACTCTATCGAAAGGATTAAAACACATGAAGTCCACGCACACTGTTAGTACTGCATCAATACATACTCATTTATACTCTCATCCCCCGAAATTCTAACACACTCAAACCTTAATCTACAGGTAAAAATGTTATAACCAAACGTTCTTTAGCTATTGTTCTGTAATCCTATCAGTATCCGTTGTTTCTTCACTATTCCATTGTTCTGTTCCATTGTTCTATTCCCCTTGCGATACGTAGACTTTGTTTTTACTTTACTCCTCACAATGTAACCATAATCGAGTTGTAACAAATTGTACTTCCATCAATACAATGTATTGTAAGCCACACTGAGCCCGCAAATAGGTGGGGAAAATGTGGGATACAAATGCAATAAATAATAATAATAATAGTGGTTCCCAAACCTGATCATAGAGGCATCCCAGTCAGGTTTTCAGTATATCCACAATGAATATTCATGAATAGATTTGCATGCAGTGGAAGCAATGCATGCAAATCTCTCATGAATATTCATTGTGGATATCCTGAAAACCTGACTGGCTGGTGTTGTTCCAGGACCAGGTTTAGGAACCGCTGGTTTATGGTGAAATTTCAAAGGGACCTTCTGTTGTGAGTTTGAAGTATATGCTGCTGAAAACGGTTCATATTTGTCCATAAGTAGATGATCTGAAGCTATTGTAGCTAAATATTGATGAAGTTGCAGATGGGCATAGATCTCATGCCTAGATAACTGGAACTCCTCCTGTAGTGAAGTAAAAGCCTTCATCTATCCCTCATCAGTTAAAACATGAAATAAATATTTAATGCCGTTACCCTCCCAGGTTACGAAAGCTGGCACAACAATACCAGGAAGAAATGCCCCATTATTTTGAAGGGGTAACAATGATGTCAGTTAAGGCAATGAAATTTACAGACCCACTTCCAGCCCAACCTTAAAGATGTATATAACACAAGAGGCATCGCACATGAAGGGGACCTTGGTTTGACAGCATGTAAAAATGCATTAAAATATTCTTTACCAAACAAAGCAAGTTTTGAGACAAAATATACCGTGGAATGTGTTGCTAGGGGATGTAGTCAAAGCATCTAGTGAAGCTGGATTTAAAAGGAATTTTGACAAGTTCTTAAAGCCCATACATATTTATCCGATAGACAGGGAAGGCTGTGGTTTAGCCCTAGGTGTAAACAACAAGGAATGAATCTACTCCTTGGGATTTGGTGGGCATTTTCTAGTGACCCAGTTTAGCTACTGCTGGAGACAGGATGCTGGACTCGGTGGAACTTTGGTTTGAGCTAGCATGGCACAGCTTATGAGGAAACAACACTGTGATCCTGATCAAAGCAAAAGGTTTTAATCCACCTGAAGAGTCACTGTATTCTGTCACTCAGATTTAAGCTGCAGACTTTCTCTTTGTGAAAAGTACCATGTTGTTGGAAACAATTATGTTTAATTTTCTCTTCCATTTTCTTGAAGCAAATAGAAAACAAGCAAGGGAAAAGGAAGCTCTTCCCCATATTCTCTTCTGTCAAAGTGACTTTGTTCCTCAGGGAACTTCAATTCTTGGTCTCTGTCCTGAAGTTCACAGTTAAATTGCTGGCCATTCTAATTTTGCTTAATGGGGTGTGTCTTGAGACCACGAACCTATTTTAGGCACCACTGGCTCAGCAGCAGTGGCTTAGCTACAGCCCACCCAATTTAGTGGCTCCCAAAGCACCTCATTGGCAGTGCTGCACTCCCCTCTCTCACATGGCAGCTGCCCGTCTCTCTCTGAAACCCTCCCCCTTCTACCTTTGAGCCGTTGCTGACAATTCCTATAAGCAATCTGTGCCAGCCCTGCAGGCTTCCCTCTACTGTGTCCCACCCTTGATGATGTCACTTCCTGTTTCTTCACTGGCAGCGGCTTGGAGGTAGACCGGGGAGGGAGAGAGGAGCAGATGGTGGGTGGGGGTGAAGGGGGGGGGGCTTGGAGAAAAATAGTAGGAGCAGAGGGAAAGTTTAAAAAAACAACCCAAAACTATACATGTGTGTATGTACGGGGGTGGGAAGGGAAAGGCCCACCCAGGTTAACTCTGGGCCCACCTGAAATGGCAGGTCTGGCTACGCTTCTGCTCAGAAGCACAATGAATTTTCTTTGGATGAGATTCTGCATGCTTTGCTTCATTAGCATGTTTCCCTACAATGTGGGTTTTTTTTTTCCCTTAGCAAATTACAGGTAACTAGACTTTTCATGCAAATGGAATGCTATTGTTCTTGAAAATATGAATTAAAAAGAAAGCATGTTTTGGTATTGTAACATTGTTCTCTGTGCTTCTGTATTGTAGCTTTGGTTGTAACCACAACATCAGCCGGTTTTGCTATGGCTCCAGTGCCCTTTGACCTGAGCTGTTTCCTGGTTGCCTCCATTGGAACTGGCCTGGCTTCCTGCGCTGCTAATTCTATCAATCAGGTCCGTTTATCATCTTTACATTTGACTGATGGGGCAGGAGAGTGGGACTAGCCTTAGCATTATATTTATTAGTTTCAGCCTCTGTGCCCAGATATATTTATGAACCTGGAAAAAAAAAACAGATGCTGAAAGTGATGGTTTGATGGCGCAGTACAAGCATCTTCTCTTACTGTCTTGCTAATTGATCCGTTCACTGTGTTATAAGCCACTAGTAATTGAGAGTAAGCTTTTAAGCATTTGCAGACTTTGATTGTTTTCAGAATGATACAGTAGAATGTAGTTTAGGAGGTTTAGAGATGCAGTACATTATTTTGTTACATAGACAACGTTCATATCCTTTTCTGCTTCCCTAACAATTCCTCCTTTGTCTCTATCCTCAACACTTGTCTCTCCTATGTCTCTCAATGGCTCTGTGATAGCTGTCTCTTTCTCAGTGCCTCTAAATGCAAAGCCATTAAGTTTCCAAACTCCTTCGCTCCATCTCTCTTGTGTCCCATCTTAAACTCCTCATCTCTTCAGTTTGAGGACTCAGTCAGGATTCTAGGTGTCATCTTTGATTGTAAGTTCACGTTCAAACCGCATAGTGATTCGGTTATTTGGTCTGTCCCTTACTCTCTCCCTCTGTTATATGTACTCTTCTCCTTGCACTTGTCATCTCACCTGGATTACTGTAATTCCCTGTATGCTGGTGCTCTCTGCACTAAAGAGGCTCCAGCTCATTGAATTAACTGCCAAAAAGCTCCTGCATAGGGCCTGTCATTTTGACCATGTCACTCCTTTCCTTCAGTCTGAACACTAGCTCCCTGTGTCTGCTTACATCAAGTTTAATTCGTATGCGCTGATATTCAAAACTGTTTAACTGGCCAGGAATGGCACCTGGCCATTAAATGGTATGTAGCCAGCTATCCGGTGATATTCAATGGGAGATAGCTTGGTTATCTCCCACTGTATCGCCGGATAGTGGCTAGCGGCTATCTGGTTATATCGCATGATATAACTGGCTATCCACCGATTTTTAGCAATGGTTTGGCAGCCATTTTTGTCTACGTGTATGGCTGGTATGAACTGAATATCAGCTGGGCCGCCGGTTAAGTTCAAACCGGCTAAAAATAAACTGGATATTCAATGGCCCGTCATTGAATATCTGGCATTAGCACCAACCGACCATGGGAGTTAGCTGAGCTAACTTCCGCGGTCTGAATATCAACCCTATAGCCTGATCTTCAAAGGTCGCTTGCTCTCTGCCCCAGCCTATCTTCACAATGTTTTCATCATTTGCTCCCCTGCTTGTTCCCTCCTCCTTTTCCAACCTACTCTTTTTTTTTCCTTCACCACTCGCTCTCTGTTTAACCATCTCCTGTGAAACTGTTTTTATTATGGAACTCTCTCCTTCCCTCACTCATGTCTGAAACCTCCCTGAAGATTTTCAAGTCTCTCTTTAAAACTCACCTATTCCATCTAGCCTTTGGTACTTTTTCCTAGTAGGTGCTCTCTCTTATTTTCCCTTTTCTTTTCTGCTATTTTTCTTCTTCTTTTTTTTTCTTTTAAATCATGTTTTGTTGTACACCACGTAGTCGCCGTCATTGGCTCTCTTGCAGTAGATCAGTGCTGCACAATAAATAAATAAATATCTAAATATCACGTAAATTGCCCATACTGAATGCAGTTGCTGTCTGGAAAATGAAACTGAACAGAATCCTGTGTTAGCAAAATAAACAAATACTTGGGGATGCTGCTGTTCATTCTCTTTAACAGTAAGAAGCATTTTCAATTTGTGATGGTTCTTGCTAGTATCGTTGAAACTTAATATGTGTCTTTTCCAGATTAGTCTGTATGTCTTTCACTCTGCTCACAGTTATGGCTCATTGAGTCACAGTTGGTAGGTCTGATCTATCAACTGTAACACCAGCTTCATTCCCCTAATAGGTTGTATAACAGCAGTGCCATGTCTGTGTAAATCTCAGATGGTGTAGGACATGGCTGAACTATGTACATCTTAGATTTGTTTTCTTATCCTGCATATGTGGCCACTGAGAAAGTAATGCAGCATTTTTCTCAAATCAGGTAGTTTTCTCCTTCTACTGTCCAGCTAGATATTTGAAAGGTAATTTTTATAAAATGGGTTTCAACATTTACGTGCCTGTTATCCACCAGATTCTGTACATGGTGCACAAATTTCTGCTTGCAAAATTGCGTGGTATTCCGAGACGCACGTGCGACGAAACTGGCTAGCAAGCCAATCAGCGCCAGTAATTGGGTGCTAACAATCAATTATGGGGTGTTAATTTGGCAACAATTTGGATTTGCGAGCACATCTTTCTACATGCTATTCTATAAAGATCTGTTCCCAAATTTTTTAGTGCGCAGCTCAAAAGGGGACATGGCCATGGGAAGGGCATGGGCAGGTCAGGGGCATTCACTAAAGATGCGTTCATTATTGCTGAAAACCAGGGATCTGTGCCTAAATTACATGCCAGGATTTTACATCAGGTTTTAGCTGGTGCAAATCCTCATGCCCAAAGTTTAGCATGGAACTGGGCTCTGATGCTATTTTGTAAACAGTGCCCAATTCGAGCGCCATTTATAGAATAGTGCTCCGCCGTATTTTGAGTGCCATTTACTAAATTACAATCAAGAGCAACACATTTCACAAATTATTTTCTAATAGCTATAGAAATGATAAGTAGTAGTAGTAATATATAAACCATGTCATTGTAATTTCATTTCCCAACTAACACTATAAGCTGACCAGTACTTGTACTTGAAAAAAATCACTGCAGGCTTCTTTCTGCTTTTCATAGAATCTAGCTTCTGCATACCACAAGTTTGATTAAAATGCTGCATCTTCCTTGTACCCATCAGAGCATGGAAATTATTTAGTATTAACCAAATAGTATCTAAGCCAGAATATATATATAACAATTTAAATAACGAAAGACCATATTTTACCTTCAAGCAAAGTAGTCTCTGCACTGATGGACCTCGGCTAATGAAAACTGAAACTAAAAGCCACTGTGCATTTATAATGACTGACTTTGCGCTATATTTGGAGTGAAAGGTGATGTCATATCTCCACAGAGATGCTAATGTTTAAGGAGTTTATCATCCCAAATTTATGGTGTCCAAAATTGCATGCCTAAATTTGGCGCATATTGGGCGTATTCCATAATTGCTCATGCAGCTTAATTGACAGGTGGGTAATTAATTAGAAGTAGTAATTGGTTGCTAACAATTATTTTTCTAATTGGCAACAACTAAATTTATGCACAGCTTCCTAGTTGGAATTATATAAAGATGCGTGCACAACTTTTCCGGGCAGATCTGAAAACAGCGTGGCCGTGGGGGGATCGGGACATTCCTAGAAATTGCACTTATTGTTATTGAATATTACAGATCTGAGTCTAATTTATTTACACCAGGTTTCAGTTGGTGTAAATGCTCGCGCCTAAAATTGGGAACAGATCCCGGCCCCAAACGCTATTCTCTAAACAATGCCCAGATTTGGACACCATTTATAGAACAGCTCTTAGCTTTCATTTTTTTCAGTGTCCACATTTGGGCGCCACTTACAGAATCCAGTCCATGATGGAAGTTAGCATACACAGCTTTCAAAAGCTGTCCTTTTACTTATTTATTTATATTTATTTTTTTTAAATATATATTTTAATTTATTCATACTTGTATCCCACAATTATCTAAAAATGAGTTTCAGTTCAATGTGGCTTACATTTAACAGTTGTTAGAGATTACATTGATTCAATTACATTTATTAGGTTGTATGATGCTGTGTTTTACTTTCTGTATTTCTGTAGAGATGTGTAATGTTGTACTTACCTGATGACATGACTTAACACTTATCTGGGGGCTTTGTTCACCCATCCCTGATTCTAGTTTAAATTTCTCTTCAGTAGGTTATGGGCTTGCTTTGTTTTGCTTTTAACTTTGTCAAAGAAGAAACCATTGTTACCCATTAAGAAGACGTTTATGTTGGTCCAATAAAAGGAATCGGAACCTTCAAGAAGTCCATTTTTTCCCACAAGAGCAATATGGCTATTAGAGTTCTATCTTTTAGATTATACCCAGCAATCTGTTACTCCAGATGCCTACTTCCAGTTTATTAATAGTACAGAAACAATAACAGTACTGGAGAGGCTGATTCTGAGCAAAACTGCAGTAAAAGTGAGAGAACATATCTGATTGATTTACTGGGTGAGCAAGTGAGAAGAGACAAGCTTAGCATCAACATGAGTTGAAATACTAACATTGTTAAAGAATCCAGATAGACTAAAATGGCCCATCCAATCTGTCCATCAGTAATTTGCCGACTTAAGATAGATGCGCACACTTCGCCATATACATTCCAGTGCTCACTTTCTCTTCCTTCATGCCCCTCTCTCAACCTCTTAAATTCATGCACTGCCATTTAGAGTTGTAACTGCATATCAGTGCTGCTGTGGGGCTGTATATAAACCTTTTGCTGGGCATCATTCTTATTTGTAGCGTTGGCTTTTTAAAGAACAGGGATTTTCATATGATTGATTGGGTGTATCCCCCTCCCTCTCTTCCAGTTTCTAAATGGTATAACCAGGTGAACACGCTGTATGTGGAGGTAGGCTGGTGGGAGAACATCTGACTTTTATACTTTTCAAACGAAATGAGCAATGGGGAGAGGGGAGCGGGGTGGGCAGCAGGAGCAAAAAGTTTACAGTTTCCCTGTAAGAAATGCATGGGAGGAAATAAGAAACACTGGGCCAATTGTAATGAAACTTTAAGGGGGTGCTTTACTAAAGCTTTGCTCGAGTTATCTGCAACAGGGTCCATAGGAATAAAATGGGCCCTGCTGCAGATAACTTGAGCTAAGCTATAGTAAAAGACCCCCTAAATCTACACATAGGACATAACTTGTAGTTAGTCCTTGGTTACCAATTATTGATGTGACAACACAGTTATCCTATATAATAAAACTCACCTCCAACGTTCTAATGTGCTTGGGACTGTGGCTCCCTCAGCTCGGAAGTGGTCTGCTAGGCAGCATCGAACCCGATGACGTCACTAAACCCAGCTGATTGGAGAAACTGGCTGCTGGCACGCGCAAACAAAAAAAAACACATCGGAAACACAAAAAGGCTCGAGACTACCGCGCTCAACAACCGCCCTCAGAACACTCGCACCTCACGAGACTGCCGCCCAACTGAGGAGAATACTGCCGCCCCGACACTGCCGCCATCCCGAACCTGCCGCACAGCGAACCGCTCTCAGGACCCACACTAACAAAAAAAAAAAGGTGAAGACACAGCCTCCGGGCGCCTCAGCAGGGGACGGCAACCATAACGCAAGCTGCAGGAAGCTGAACCGCCCTCCGGACCCGCACTAAAAAAAAAAAAAAGGGTGAACAGACAGCCTCCGGGCACCTCAGCAGGGGACGTCGATCATAACGCAAGCTGCACAAAGCTGACGGACAAACTTTCCTAACAGCAGGTACACTTAAGGGAAGGAAGGGAGGGAGAGGGCAGGAACTTGAGTGGGGGCAAGGGAGAGAGGGGGGCCTGGAACTTGAAGGGGAGACAAAGACACATGGAGAGGGGGAGAGAGAACAGAACAGGAGGGAAGGGGAGAGGACAAATGTTGCACATGGATGGATGGAGGGCATAGGAAAAAAAAGAGCACAATCGCTAGATTAAAAAAAGGAAAAGGAACTAAAAAACCAAACAGGGGAGGGGGGGACACGAGCCTACATACACACACAGTCTTTCAATCTTTGTGTGTCACTGTGACACACACTCTCAAACACACACGTACATACACACTCTCTGTCTGCCACACACACATACACGCTTTCTCTCACACGCAGGGATGGAGGGAGGGGGCAGGAACTTGAGGAGGGAGAGAGGGGCCTGGAACTTGAAGGGAAGATACTTTTCTAACAAGTCTATAATACTTTTCTAACAACTCTATAGTTAACAAAAAAAAAAAGCCTTTGCTAGCGCCCGTTTCCTTTCAAACAGAAACGGGCCTTTTTTACTAGTAAAGCCAGTCCGTTGGAGGAATATCTTTTTGTACTTTTCTAAAGTTGCAAGCAATTAGAGGGGCACAGGAAGAGGTAAATTTAAGGATCTCTCCATAGCAAATAAATATGTGGACATTGGGTATAATGGTCTTTTACTGGGGAAGACTGGATTATTGATAAGTCCTTAGTTACCGATTGTTGGCCTGACAACATGGCAGTTTCAATCACTGTCATATCTAACATGCCATTTCTTGTGAAGTTGTTCTGTGTATCTTTGTGCTTCAGTTTGTATTTATCACTAGCCAAACCATGTTCACAGTGGAAGTTCAATGTAATTTGAAAGTTTGAAAATTGATTAGAAATATGACGAAATGTGTTGATTTTATGAGTGATTTCAATAGTGCTGATTTATAGTCCGGAATACATGTCCAAACTGGATGGATATGGAAAGCTTCAGATGTGCTTTGAGTGCTGGATACCTTCTGCTCTATCTGCATGTGTTATTTGTAATGTAATAATTTATTGACTTTTGTTTTGTTGTTGTTTGCTGGGTGAAACTCATTTGGGAGGTATTTTAGTTCCAAAAATGTGTTTTCTAAGATGATCACAGGGCAGAAGAAATGTATAGAAATTTGAGAAATTGATGACTTCTCTTACTAGTTGAAGCTGTTTTATTTGGCTTTTAAAATGAATAAAGTACTTCCAGATTTGGATGAATATTTTCATATCCAAAACTGATCCTGTAATCGCTGCAGCCATTTAACAGAGCTGTATGGTGCTTGACACCAGGAGTGGGCATTCTTTTGGGATGAAAGGCTATATTAGCAACCCTTTGGGGGGGTGGGAGCAACATTAGTGTCCCCCCTCAAACATTTTATGAGCCCAGCTGAGAAATAAAATAAAAGTGGCCCCTTCATATCTGTTCTACTCTGAATGCCAGCAGACTTATGATCATAACAGGAGCGAGTGCTTCTGTTATTGTCGCCATCAGTTGATTTTGGGGAGGAAGGGATGATGATAGAAGACAAGGTGTTCTTGGGACGTGATGAAGAGATGCTTCTGGCTACCTGCTGAACATTCATGGTGGAGGATGGAGTGTGGCAGTTTGAATGAAAAATGATCAGTGGGCAGGATCTGGGCCAGGGGTTGGAGATTCCATAGCACTGTTCTACAGCATTATTTTTTCAACTGTATTTTACATTGCAGTGTTTGAAATCCTGCCCCTGGAATTTTACGACTGGCGCCCCCCCCCCCCCCCCCCCTTTTTGCCTCTTCTTTCTGTTCAGGTTGAATCTTATTTTAATGACCCTGTATGATTTGGAATCTACCTAGGTTGCAGTAGAAAGGTGAGAAGGGGTAAGGAGGCTCAGAGATTGTGAATGTACATATGTATGTATCAGTATTTGCTATTCTGCCTTAGGATATATAATATTCAGGCAATTATATCATACAAGTAAACACTTGACTCCAGCATTATTAAATTACAATACACATTTAAAACCTTTGTATATTAAAAACATCAATATTTCCCCACATTTATTTAAAATAAAAACAGCTCACCCTAATCACTGTTGGAAGAGAGGAGGTGAGGGAAGCAGAAAGGTTGCGAGAGAGACAACACTGATTCTGTTTCCTGACTGGTGAAGTACTAAAATTTTTAAATTGGAAGTTCGAATTTTTAATGTGCCTTTCTGAGTTATGGTTAAGGTGCTGTACCAGATTTATTGGATTTCAAACAGAGCAAGTCTTACCTGATCTAAGGCAATGGGACTGGCCCAGTGTTACAAGGAGTGTCCATGAGGGAAGAGGTAGTCAGACCCTGGTTTCCTCTGTGTTCAGCCCATTGCTGTAATCAGTAGGGTACTTTTATTACCTGTTTCCTATAAATTTCATCTGGCTCTTAAAGAGATATTTTGACCCCTGGTCTTAATTACTTTGCTACCAAGATGTTTCCAGTCTTCATGGCCAGAGGAATTTGCTTTTCTGTTCTTTTTTTCCCTGCTTAATCAAATGTTGAAAGTACAAGAACATTTTTTTTTCATCATATATACTTTCCTTTATGTGCCTCATTTGTCCCTGTTGAAATAGGGCCTAAAAGTAAAGCATCCAGCTACAAGTTATATCATATGGAAACAGACAAAATGAAGTGCATGTGTGTTTGTGCGTGAATTACCGTAACCTTTGTCCCACACTTGGAAATGATAGAATTTAGTAAAATGCATACTTCAGGAAGAATTATGGGTAGTAAATCTTTCCATGAAAAAGTTTAATCTGTCTTGCATCGTATCTGGTTTTAAGTAATACAACTTGTTTCATATATTGTTGCCCCATGGGAAATACAGGATTAGGAAGGTTTATTGCAGGCAATAAACCTTATTGTTTTATTGTTTTTCTTCCATCCATTTGGTTGAGGATTGAAATATTATGTTCCTGTGTTCTTGGCTGCTGGGTGGTTTTCGGGGTGATTTTTGTGGCTTTTACTTTGATGTCTTATTGAATCATGGTGGATACTAACAAAGGTGGTAGCACAAAAAAAATCAAATTTGGTTACACTAGTCCACCAGGGAGGTGGGGGTTTGGATTTGTGACATGGGGTGGATGGGATCGGGAGTGGGGGGGACTATGATTGGGACATGAGGGGGGTTCTTACTTGGATGCACCACAAAAACAGTGCTTTAAAAAAAAAAAAAAAAAAAATTTTGAGTGGGCCTTCACTACATTACTACTACTACTACTACTATTTAACATTTCTAAAGCGCTACTAGGGTTACGCAGCGCTGTACAGTTTAACATAGAGGGACAGTCCCTGCTCAATGAGCTTACAATCTAAAAGACAAGTGAACAGTCAGTCCGAAAGGGGCCGTCAAATTACATGCATTACATTACATTACATGCAGTGACTAGTTTTTGCATCTAACCAATGGTAAGTGAAAAACCTTACCACACTTTATTAAAATGGTCCCTAAGAGGGTGGATCTTGTATTGATAGTATCCTGTAAGTCCTATAGAAAGGCTCCAAATGACCACTCACCTGTGTGTGTGAATCTCCGCTCCACTCAACTTAGGTATACAGTATCAGTTACCTACAAAAATGATCTCTGGTTAGGAATTCCCAGTGGTTCAGTAATAAATTTCTTCAAAAGAATTAGAGCAGAAAGCAAATGTACCATAGTAAACACAGGTTCTTTACTGCCTCAGCTTTTTAAACTGAACAGTATATCTGGTTAACTCTAAAGTTAACTGCATAAATTATTTGGAATATCAACCTTTGTACTTCTGGTTTTCACCTACAAGCTAAATCTAAAACTTTACAAACTAGTTTCTTGCTTACATGTTAAAGCTCTCTCTTTTTTTTTTTTTTTTGGTTTCTGATAAACAATACACGTCAACGGTTTGATAATTGAATTAGATTATTTTTTTTAAGATAGAGGCTTCAGCTAATTACATTTTTTTCCTGAGATATGTGCTAAAACGAAGGGAAGAAACAAAAGTTTGAAACATTTACAGTACATTTCATGAACCTTCAAGGAACTAGAAAACTAGTCTGATTACCAGTCAGCCATCACAAAATTAAGCAGTTTTACAGTCCACAATAACTTTGTACAATCTGTGTCTATAATTTTCCATCCTTGATTTCAAATTCTGTGTATGTGGTGTGAGGGCTGAGAGATGAAAGGTGCTTTTTTTTTTTAAGTGGTTTGAATTTAGTGTGTGCAAGATAATATATTAATACTAGGTTTGATTGTTTGCACTCTGAGAAGGAAGTGGTGGACGCAGATATGTGAACTAGAATGTATGAAGCTTATAGCTTAAAAGAAAGCAAATAGATCAAGGTAGAAGGAACAAAGCAGAACTTGAAAGGGAGGAACCAATGCTGATATCCTGACAGGTTTTTGATTTGACAGGAGATGACCATTTAAGAGCTGCCTAGCATGTCTGTACCTTTCTGCTGGTGAATTGCAAATATAGTTATATCAACATTTCTTGGGCATGTGCGATTTCTTCACACCCACTAAATTCGTTTACTGTCTGTGCTTTGTTCCTGTATCAGATTATTACAAAGAAGTTGTCATTTCTACTACGTTTTTGATTGGTTGTAACTCTTGAATGCTTTCAAGCATTGTATTAAGTTAGTGCAGTAGAAAAGGTATCATCGTATGTGGGGGGGGGGGGGGGGGCGTTGTCCACTTTTAATTTCTATGCTGTGAACTGGACCAACTCAGTAACCACACTACTAGTAGCATTATGAAATAAATACATACATCATTGAGTTGTATCTACAAAGCACCATTTTATGTAGCTGGATGAAGATTTTAAAAAGGTTGAAGTTCACCCTAACAGTTTGTTTATTTATTTTAGATTTTGCTCACATCTTTTTCAGTAGTAGCTCAAGGTGAGTCACATTCAGGTTCACTGGATATTTCTCTGTCCCTGCTGGTTGATGGACACAACTAGCCTACAGGTTCTGGAATAATGGGCAGCTATGTAATGAAATAGCATCTTGATCTCTTAAGACATCAAGATGCTTCAGTATTGATATCCGTCAGTTACAGAATCATTCAACTTTGCATCATCGTTTTCTAGTTTCAAAAATGAAAACAGCAGCATAATCAGGCCATTATCAGGCTTATTTTCGAAAGAGAAGGACGCCCATCTTCCGACACAAATGATAGAAGTCTGTAAAACCATGAGCAGAATGGATCAGATGAACGTGAATTCATTTTACTTTTTCAACAAGTACAAATACTAGGGCAGTGGTTCTCAACCCAGTCCTCGGTGCACACCCAGCCAGTTGAGTTTTCAGGTATCCACAGTGAATATGTATGAGACGGATCTGCATACCAAGGAGGCAGTGCATGCAAATCTATCTTGTGCGTGATTATTGTGGATATCCTGAAAATCTGTCTGACTTGGTATGCTCCAAGGACTGGGTTGAGAAGCATTGTATAGGGATCCTCCATGAAGTTACTAAATAGAACATTTAAAACAATGTGAAAATATTTTTTTCACTCCTTGTACATATGCTCTGAAATTTATTGCCAGAGGATGTGACAAAAGCAATTCGCATAGCTGGATTTAAAAAAGGGTTGTACAGGTTCCTGGAGGAAAAGTCCACAATCTGCAATTAACCAAGTAGACTTGGGAAAATCCACTGCTTATCCCTGGGTATAAGCAGCATGGAATCTATCTGTTCTTTGGGATACTGCCAAGCACTTATCTGGATTGACCATTGTTGGAAAGAGGACACTGGACTTGATGGAACTGTAGTCTGACACAGTATGGCAGTTCTTATCTTTCAAGAAGTACGTTAGACAACAGCTATGAGAGCAGAGATCATACATAAAGGATGAGGAGTATATTGGGTACAAGAATCATGCAAAATGCAAGATACATTGAGCACCAGCTGGCAGCAGCTAGGTTAGTAATAACATGACATCTCTGCAAAGACTTTATTTATTGGCAGACAATATGCCACACTTCCAACAAAATCAAAGTAGTTTACAGCAATATGAATCACAATAGAAGCAAGAAAACAAAGGCTTACAATAATATAAGAAATGAAAATAGAACAAAGAAAAAGAGTAAGCGGAGAAATGCTCTTCCAGTTTACAGTTTGGCTCCCCATCATCTTCCAACCAACCCAACCAGTACCAGAATTAAACATTACTAAAAGTTAAGGAAAAGTAGTAGATTTTCAGTCCAGTCTTAACATTTCTGAAATTGGTTTCTACTCTTAAGTTATTGTGGCAGTGAATTCCATAGTGCTGGTGCCAGGTAGGAAAATGCAGTCTGACAGGTACTATCTAATCTGGCCTTTACCAGGGGAGGGATTGCCAAGTGGTTTTGAGACTAAGTTCATGAACACCTAGTTGAGGATTAGTGTATCAAACAGTTAAGAGGGTAGCCCTTTATAGAAAGCTTTCCAATATCAGAATTTGGAAATTAATTCGGTGAAAAATATATCTATCTTTATATATGTATCTTATCTATCCATCCATCCATCCTGCACTTAGAATTCTGGTTCAGTTATTAATTGAAAAACAACACTCTTAATATCTAAAACAATCTAATATATTAAATCAAGAGATCAATAATCCATAGACAATATAAAATGTAGACCTCAGCTTCTATTATGGTCAGATGCGAAATATCAGGGACCCATAAAAGCAAATGTAAAAAAAGTAAGTTTTCAAAATGGTCAATTCAAGGTTCTAATCAAAGGGGTTGAGGAAGTGAGTTCTTTGATTAGGGGAGTGACATGGTCATACGTTTTGTGACTATGTAAGCACCTTAAGAGGGTCTTTTACTAAAGGTTAGCTCGAGTTATCGGCAGCAGGTCCCATTTTATTCCTATGGGCCCTGCTGCAGATAACTCAAGCTAATCTTTAGTAAAAGACCCCCTAAGAGAAGAAATGGAATAAAAAAAAAAAACAGTGGGAAGACAAGCTAGTGAATGGGTCTGCAGACCAAGCAATATCCACAGGTATGACTATGGGAACAGATGCTCACTGGGAATCACACATGGTTCTCTAATCAGTTGTGGACTCTACATTCCCTGCCTGTAGAATGGCAATGCCATGGTACAGTCTGGGGCAGACCAGGTTTTGATATATTTTTTTAGGAAAATAAAGTTTACATGTGCAGGTTTAGGGTATTTTGTAGCATATTTTGAATGCTAAATAGCTGAATACACGAAGCCTTGTGCATGTTAATCATGGTGATGCAAGTGCGAGGAGAGCAGAAGGACCTTCCGAGAAAGGTTGAAACTCCCTTGTTGGGAGTCTAAGTAAGCAACCAAAAATGTGCAATTATAGCAACAACACAAATTGTATATAATCAGGTACAAAGCTGTAGAGGTGTGCAAAACACTAACTTAAGGCAGAAGACTGAAGTAAATAAAATCCAGTCTACCATCTAATTAACAGCAGAAATTATGTAGTGTGGTGGTACGATTCTAAATCTATAAACAGATGTCTTACATGGTGGCCAGGTTCTTAGACGTAGCATATTATTAGAGGCAATATCTCTCCTTGCACTAGAATAAAAGGTAACATTTTAGTAGCTTGTTAATTGTAGATTGGTTTGTTAGATGCTGTGATACACAACATTATGTAAATATGTTAATATGCGCATGTATGCATACCCTGCTCTTTAAACACTGTTATTAAACTTTTCAAATGTTACTGGTTACAGTTGCTAGTTTCTCTTAGATGACTAATTGACTCTAAATTAAAGAACATATGAAAGTCAGTCCTAGTTTTTCAACTTACGGATGTGAAAATGTTTCCAACAGAAGCTGAAAAGAAAATCATAACAGGATCAGTTGTTCTAGTGAAGCCAAATGGCCACTTTAAAAAGTGCATAAGATTGTAACTAGTCACAATTTTAATAGTGCCTGATAAAATGCAAAAGAACAAGCTACAGTTACTTTTACTGCTGCCTTTTAAGTACCATATAGTCTACTCATAATTCTTTGCCTTGCCAGTCTGTCTAGTATAGGCCCCAATCTTGCTCACTGTTACTTAAAATACAGTTATTCAAAAATGACCCTAAATACGTTCACACAGCTAGATCTTTCCCACCCCCCAGACTTAATTCTTCCTCCTTTTATGTTAGTTATTATGGCAACAACTCTCGCTGGCTGACATTTACAGATACGAGCTCTCTAGAATGGGACACGGGCATGTAATTGTCATTGTTATGCAATGATTAGGACATTATCCCACCAAAGGGCTAGCAATGCTACCTGCACAGTGTACCCAGTCCTTACCAAACTGAGGGCTAGGTTTACTAAACCGCTATGGGCGCATTCGCGTTTTTCACACGCGCAAATGGTTTATGTGCGCTAAATGCTAACACCCATAGAAATGTATAGCTGCGTTAGTGTTTAACATGCCTTAAATTTACAGGCGTGTTAAAAATGCTAATGCACCTTAGTAAACATACCCCTCAGGCTTTGTAACTGAACCTATATCTTCCACAGAGTAAGCCTGAGTTCTGGAGCAATTAACCACATTAAAATTAGGGATGCAGCAGCTGCCAGCTTAATGGCAAATGTTTTCCACAAAACCAGCCAAACAAATTAGAGGTAAAAAGATTGAAAACTTTTTTTTATTGCAGTGGTTAAAATAGCAGAAAGAGTTCTTCGGCCATCACAAAAATAAGAACTCCACCCTCAGTGGCTGCTTCAAGAGAATGTTTCGACAAAGCACACCTAAACAAAATGACTATAAAAGATGGATTCTTTAGTTCTGTGCTGATCTAGAAATTTCTTCTACCCATTTAGAGACTTTGTTGGGTCTGTCCTGTGGTGCGAGTTAGACATTTAGGACTGAGGGCAGCACAGCCTAGCTTAAAAATGGAAGAGGGTGCATGAAAAACAAATGAAGGGAACACACTGGAAGCCATGCACGATCGTTCTTTTATGTCTTGTCAAGTCAAGCAAGAGGCCTTGTAGATCAGCATGAATACTACAATGACCTTATCAGAATAAAATAGAAAATGTTACTTCATGTACAGAACCTCAAACTCCTTGCTTCGTGTAAGCAAGGTAGAAAATTCTGTTGCTGTCTCTCCGTGCAATGCCAGCTCCTTGAAACATTATGCCACTTCAGCAATGTGACTGTCTGAACTGTTTCTGCCTGCTGCTGCTGCTTTACATGAAGTGAACACATTTGGGACCAGCTAAGTTGTCAATCCATGTGACCCAGAGGGCTTGTTCAAGTCAGCTACAGTTTCACTGCCTGACTGGTTTTCTAAGCTCTCTGGCCTACACAGCTTTGTTTCATGTTCCGCAGAAACAAAAGCAAACGCAATGTTTTTTGGTTTTGTTTTTAAAAACAAGAGGGCAGCAAAAAAGTTTGTTCAAACATTTTCTTCGGTACATACTCAACAAATATAGGAACAGAGAAGCTCGATAATGTGAAATTCATACTCAGATAGTAAAATTCTACATGAAAAATACATCCTTACCTTTTGGGCTTTAATAAAGAACAGTGTTAGGAAAGTGGACACCATACCACCTGTAGATCTTAAATTTCATAAAATAGAGTTACATAAACATTTCTTGGATGATATTTTATAGTAGACTCATTGGTTACATTTTTTATTTTACTGTTTCTGCATCAGATTAACAAGGGAATTACGTCTAGTTGCAATGTGAAACAAATACACATATCAGTGGCTTCTAAATGTAAAGAATCATTTTCTCCTAATGGGCTGAAGCTAAACTTATCAAAATTCACACCGGTGGTTGTATAGATACTATTCTATTACCCATTAGATGAAGGAGTAAGTGACTTTGAAGCCATAATTCAGGACTTATTAAGGCACCAGAAAGGTTTCAAGCTCTTGACACAGATAATGCAACAGACAGTAAAGAAGCAGCTTTATCAAAGAATGTGTAATCAAGTTTTAGAAAATGAATAAAAATGAAATTAATTTAGAAATCACAATTACTCAGGAACTGTTGATTTAAGGAATTTTAAACTGGCAGGATCGCCACTCCCACCCTCGCCAGTTGAAGACTCCTGGCATCTCTCCCTTCCTCTGCCCCTGCTGTCGATCCAGCATCTCCAACAGTTTCTCAGCCTCTGCCCTCTCCTGATTTACCTCAAATAATTCTCTTCCCTTCTGGAGGTCACAGGCAGCGAGCAGCAATTCACACTCGCAGCTGACGCCAGCCCCAAAGCCTTCCCACTAACCCAATTGTGCCTAAGCAAAAACATGAAGTTGCATCAGAGGGAGTATGCAGTTGTGGTTGTCGTCCAAGAAGTTGAATATTGGAGCTCCCTTTCTGATAACACAGTGTGAGGTGATGACAACAGATGCCAGCAAGTCGGGTTGTGGAGCTCATTACAAGTTCCATCTGGCACTGGACACATGGATGGAACAGGAGTCTCAATGATAAATAAATCACTTGATGCTCAGGGCAGTCCGTAATGCCTTACGCAACTTTGCTCCCTTTTTAGTAGGGGCCCCGGTCTGAGTTTTCTTTGACAATGTGACAGTGGTGGTTTACATCAACTACATCCTGGGCAGAGACTACCTTACTGTCTCTGGTGGATATTTTCAGAGGGGTGACAATACTGTATATCTTTACTAAGCTGTACAGGATGCACGTTATGATGCGCTTGGAAGCCAGTTTTGGGACTTCGGTCCTTAGGATGGCAGCACCATGATCCCACCCACTCTAGGGATTGCTTTTGAACATCCCACAAGTTCTGGAATAGTAGGAAGCTACCTCCAGTGGGAGGCCATTCCACAAATTCACCACCCTTTCCATGAATAACATATATAGAATGTTTGTACGTTTGGAAAGCTTGCCAGGTGCCCTTGGCCTGGATTGGCCGCTGTCATGGACAGGATGCTGGGCTCGATGGACCCTTGGTCTTTTCCCAGTGTGTCATTACTTATGTACTTATGAAGAAGTATTTCCTCTAGTTAATCCTGAGTCTCTCTCATATTCTTCCTATGCCCCCTCGTTCCAGAGCTTCCTTTCAACTGAGACTTACCTCCTGTGCATTTGTGCCATGTAGGTATTTAAATGTCTCTTATCATATTTCCCTTCTGCTCTTCTTTCAAAGTATACGTATTGAGATCTTTAAGTCTGTCCCCATATGCTTTATGATGAAATCTACTGATCATTTTAGTAGCCACTCTCTGGACCTACTCCACCCTGTTTATATCTTTTTGAAGGTGAGGTCTCCAGAATTGTACACAGTATTCTAAATGAGATCTCACTAGAGTCTTTTACAGGGGTATCATCATCTTCTTTTTCCTACTGGTCATTCCTCTTCCTATTCACCCAAGCATCCTTCTTGCTGTCGCCGTCACCTTTTCTACCGGTTTGATTCCCTTAAGATCATCACATGTGATTGCACCCAAGTCCTGCTCCTCTCTCATGTACAAACGTTCTTCACCTCCTAAACCAGTAGTTCCCAAACCTGGTCCTGGAGGCATCCCAGCCAGTAAGATTTTCAGGATATTCACAATGAATATTTGAGTGAGATTTGCATACAGTGGAGGCAGTACATTCAAATATTTCTCATGAATATTCATTGTGGATATCCTGAAAATCTGACTGGCTGGGATGCCTGCAGGACCAGATTTGGGATCCACTACCCTAAACTGTAGCATTCCCTTGGGTTTTTGCAGCCCAAATGCATGACTCTTCATTTTTTTTTTTTTTTAGCATTAAATCTAAGCTGCCAAATTCTAGACCATTCCTCTAGTTTCACTGAGGCCTTCCTCATGTTATCCACACCATCATGGGTCTGTCGACTCTATTGCAGATTTTGGTATAATCTGCAAATAGGCAAACCTTACCAGACATCTCTTCAACAATATCGCTTACAAAAATATTTAAAAGAACCGGTCCAAGAAGTGAACCTTGTGGCACATCATTGGTAACATCCTTTTCCTCAGAATCAGCTCCATTTACCCCTACCCTATGTTGTCTTCCACCCAATCAGTTCTTAATCCAGTCAGCCACTTTAGGGCCCATACTGAGGGCACTCAGTTTATTTATTAGTTGTCTATGCAGAACCGTGCCACATCTAGCGCTCTCCCTTGATCAAAAACTCTGGTCACCCATTCAAAGATATTAATCAGATTTGTCTGACAAGACTTGCCTCTAATGAAACCATATTGCTTCAGGTCCTGGAATCCATTGGATTCCAGAAACGTTACTTTTCCCTGCTTTAAAAGCATTTCCATTAATTTTCTTACCACAGAAGTCATATTTATTGGCCTGTAGTTCCTAACCTGTTCCTTACTTCTGATTTTGTGGAGAGGGACCACATATGCTGTTCTCCAGTTCTCCGACTCTAGAGAAGAATTGAAAAGGTCAGCCAGCGGATCTGCTAGAACTTCTCTAAGTTCCTTAAATACCCTTGTATGTATGCCATCCGGCCCCATCGCTTTGTCCACCTTGGGTTTCACCAGTTCCCAATGAACACAGTTTTCTGAAAATTGTTCAGGGACCACCACCCCTCCATTCCTATTTGTGTTTGTCTTCTGCAGTCCTGCTCCCGGTCCTTCAGCTGTGAACACAGGGCAGATATATCATTAGATGTAGTTTTATGTCTTTTGTGAGGGACTTGGGGATCTGTGGTACAGTTTTACTTTTAAAACATAGGTAGGTCAAGTAGCCAAAAATGTATTTTGTGGAAAAGCATGAAAATTGTCCAAACATCCATAACCAGATAACAGTAGTGTGCCATTGTATCGTAATGGTGCTTCCTATCCTTTACAAATGTGTAAATATGTAGATGGTGTTTGTTTTATTAGTTGCAATGCCTATGTGTAAAATAGGTATTTTACAAATACAAAATTTTACAAATACAATATTTTACAAAATAGGTATTTTAAAAGTTGATAAACCAAATGTATCTCATGAATATTGTGGGTATCCTGAAAGCAAGAGTCCCAGAACAAGCTTTGAGAGCCAACATCCTAGCAGGGCTGAATAATAAAATGGTTACTATGAATGAGAAGAGAGACTTTTAACAACTTTTTTTTTTCTCCAGAAAGAATTTGAATTATCCCCGCTTCTCTGTGATCTTGGCATATAAAATATTCGGGACCAGGCAACCATGAGAATTTTCTCCCTGTGTGCATTGATGTCACCACAGAAGTAAATGCTATTACATAGAGCATTCAGTGAGATTTCAAATTCCTGCAGTTTAAATGGAAACTGGAGCAAATTTGTTTACAGCTGTTATCTTATTACTGGTTTCTCTGTAAAATAAGAGCTGCCATGCGGAGGAGCAAGTTCCTTACATTCATCAAAGTGATATATGATACCATTGTCCACCTAAGGCTATACATGTCAGCTCAATTTTTGCAGACCTTTTTTTTTTTTTTTTTTTTGTATTATTGGTTTGGCAAGAAAAAAGTTATACAGAAATATCAGCGTTTGTCTCTTTGCTAATAACATCAAATACTGGGCCACTTTTTAAGTATAATTTTTGTAAGGCACGCTGGCTAACAACTTCACTTGACATTTTGTGATTCTGAGCAGTCATTTAAAAACAAATCTTGCCCGTGTGACAGCCAATAGGGTACTCTGCTTAAGCACTGCCTTGTTAGTTGCAGATTGGCGTGGTTTGGTCTCTCTGAAGTTTCCGTTGTTTTGACTGAGCAGACAGCCTGCAGCAAGCGGTACAGGCTTTCATCTCCTCGACCATCAAATGACTGTCAAGAGTGGATATTAAAACCTGGTGTTTTGAGTTCAGGAATACAAGGCTGTCAGTGTTGAAGCAGGCGATGATTTAATTTACAGTACTTTTTATAAATAGATGTGATGTGCAACCCTGGGAGTCTATTCCCTGTTCCTCCGGTGTCTTGATATATGCTGCTTTGATAATTTAACTGCAAGGTAGCTTTCAGGGGCGGTCACTCAGAAGCATAACTTATGACTTAGCGCCATGATTCATAATAGTATAGATCAGCTTAACATGGAGAAATCATTAAAGCAGGGACAGCCTTACTAAATGTTAGACGTATTTCATTAATAGATAGAAGCATGTTATTGGGCAGGAAATCTTAGAATACTTTTTTTCACCTGGGGTTGATTTTCCTTAAAGTGTACAGTTTTCAGGCTAAAGACTATAGTTTGCGTTCAAGAACAAAGTATGTATGGGAGGGTCAGGGTACTGAGTATCAAACTTCTTCCCACACAACTTCAGAGGAGACCTCTGTAAACCTGCTTCACTTTAAGATGGTCGAAATAGGGCATGCCCATAGGATGATCTATATGGCTCTTGGTGCCACCCTTCATACAAGATGTTTTTGCCAGATCAGTCATTGATACTGATAACAGACCGAGTAACTGATGGACTCTCCTTTTGGCTAGAACGCTTAATTTAATTTGGTAGCCAGAGAGATTCAGTGTCTTATCTTTCAACAAGTGCCAAACTGGGTGGGCACAAAATAGATTAGCGCTGGTGGTCTTGTAGGTTCTCCCTCCCCTGTGGGGCTGATTGATCTCAAACAGCATGGGTGTCCATAGCTTATTTAGGAAAGGACTCAAGATGGCTTTTTGCTGTAGTTACTGCAGCTGGGATCCTGTTGCCTTCAGAAATGGAAGCATTTGGAGGGAGCCACAGTTTATTTGGAGCTGGCTAAGAGGCAACTCTTATCTGCATTTGCTGTGTAAGTTGTTTGTATTGCACCTGCTACATGCGCACCCTAGGATACCCAAGTTTTAAACTTGGTTTAATGCTTTAATTTTTTATTTATGCAATTTAATACATAATCATTCAAGTATACAATGTGAAAAGAAAAAAAAGACAATGTGCAAGAATCAAATTAAACTTAAGTACTCGAAAGAAAAATATATACTTACATTCCATATGTTAAAGTCCACAAAAAGGTGGACTAAAAATGCTAGCACGGCTTTGTAAAAGGCCCCCTCAAGAGAACTGTCCACAGCTTTGTTTGAATGTGTGGAAATGAAGATCAAAAAGCAAACTAAAAAAAAAAAAAAAGAGAGAGAGAGAAGAAAAATTAGGTAATGCACATTTATTGGAGTAACTTAATACATATGTTACATAGCTTCTGGGAACCTCACGTCCGGCCTAAATGAGCAGCCACACTGTTTTATCCAAGGTGAAAGAGATCTCATGAAGCTGAATGATGTAACAAATGAGGTGCTCAGGAATGTACTTCCTGAAAGTCAGTCAACAAATGGATTAAGTTATTTCAACAAAACAATTTCACCTCCTGTTTTTGTTTATAACCTTCTTTTCCATCCAGCTTTGCTTGAAAGCGCTAAAGAGACCTTTCTTGTAAAACTGCAGGAAGAAGAATTTTGGATACTTGATAAACCTGGTTTTAGGCTCAGATAGAGGGCTGTAGTTTCTGGAAACAACTGGGAATAAAATGCTGTTTTCCACTAAGCTTCAATTAGGGCAGACGGAAGTGCCAAACCACATACCTTTAAGTAGCAAACCCCTTTTTTTTCTTGAGAAGGCTTTTCACTTTGTTTCAGTCTTCCTATTTTGTTTCTTATTTATATATTAATTTGAATTGAGTATATTTTTTCTTTTATGTACACTCCAAGGTAAAATTTTGCAAACTTGCACAACAAGAACTCAGCTAGTAATGTGACATACATAAGAAAAGAATATGATGGGTTCTGTCTGGAATCCATTTAGAGCAGAGTATCCAACCATGACCCTTGCCAGGTTGGGTTTTCAGGATTTCCCCAATGAATATGCATGAGATCTTTTGCATACAATAGAGGCAGTGCATACTAATAGATCGCATGCATATTCATTGGGGGAAATCCTGAAAATCCAACTGGGTTGCAGCCGTTGAGGGCTGAGGTTGATTTACAGCTTGGGCTGTACTCGGTTGTGTTATTGTGATGCAATAGCAAATTTCAGAGTTAGCATTCAGTTTGGAATTAAGCAGGTTTATCCCTGCCTTCACTTTCTCATGCTCGAGACCAGGGCCTTGCTACAGTGCTCATCTCCTGCTCCAGAGCTCCTGCATCTTGTCATGTTGTAGTAAGTACTTGCTCATTCTTGTCCTCTTGGAATGATTTGCCTCCCCCCCCCCCCCCCCACCTTCTCAGCTCTGAAATAATTTGTGATTTGAGTCTTTCACATAAATCAAGTGTGAAGGACCCTTCGGATTTGATGCAAGACTCGACAAACGTTAGTGATCATAGGAGTAAACCATGGATGTAGAAATAGGACCAGTTAATGAGAAGATGTTTAAGATTTATTTTAAAACTGTTTTCTGTCATGCTAGTTCCCTGTAAAACATACACAACATTAAGATGGGGTAGTGCAAAAACAAAGGCAGTTTCACGCCTAATTTATATCCTGTTAAGTCATAAGAACAGAAGCGTGGCCATACTGGGATAGACCGAAGGGCCATCAAGCCCAGCATCCTGTTTCCAACAGTGACCAATCCAGGTTACATGTACCTGGCAAGATCCCAAAACAGTACACAATATATTTTATGCTTCTTATCCTAGAAATAAGCAGTGGATTCGCCCCAAGTCCACTCTAATAATGGCTTATGGACTTTTCTTTTAGAAAGCTATCCAAACCTTTTTTAAACTCTGCTAAGCTAACTGCTTTTACCACATTCTCTGGCAACAAATTCCAGAGTTTAATTACACATTGAATAAAGAGGTGTGGTCGCCGTGTTAGTCCACTTTTAAAGATAATCAATAGAAATAAAACAAAATAAAACATGGAAAAGAAAATAAGATGATACCTTTTTTATTGGACAGGTGAGAGGAGGGTGACAAACAGAGCAATATGGTTTATAATGGGCTAGACACCCAACAGACAGGACTTAACAAGGATCTGGGTTTTCTAGCCCATTATAAACCATAAAGTTGTATTGCTCTGTTTATCATCCTCCTTTCACCTATGCACTCCCATCCTGTTAGACTGTCACTGAAATGCTTTGACGTTTCACTTATATATACTGTCATCTACCACATTTGCTTATTTCCGATCTGACGAAGAAAGGCAACCTTTGAAAGCTAATCAACAAATGTGTTAAGTTATGTCCAATAAAAAAGGTATCATCTTATTTTCTTTTCCATGTTTTATTTTGTTTTATTTCTATTGATAACATTGAATAAAGAAATATTTTCTCTGATTTGTTTTAAATTTACTACTTTGTCACTTGGTTCTGTGCCCCCTAGTCCTAGTATTTTTGGAAAGAGTAAACAAGTGATACACATCTACCCATTCCACTCCATTCATTATTTTATAGACCTCTATCATAACTCCCCTCAGCCATCTTTTCTCCAGGCTGAAGAGCCCTAGCTGCTTTAGCCTTTCCTCATAGGGAAGTTGTACCATCCCCCTGTATTCTGGACCCTGGAATGGCAACACCATATAAGGCCTTTGTAAGCCACATTGAGCCTGCAAATAGGTGGGAAAATGTGGGATACAAGTGCAAAAAATAATTTAAAATTATTTTTGTCACCCTTCTCTGTACCTTTTCTAATTCCACTATATCTTTTTTGAGATGCGATGGCCAGAATTGAATACAGTATTTGAGGTGCAGTTGCACCATGGAGTGATACAAAGACATTAGAACGTGCTCATTTTTGTTTTCCATTCCTTTTCTTATAATACTTAACATTCTATTTGCTTTCTAAGCCTCTGCCGCATACATGGAGCAGAGAGGTTGAACATATTATCAATGATAATACCTAAATCCCTTTCCTGGTTGGTGACTCCTAATGTGGAACCTTGAATCACGTAGCTATAGTTCAGGTTCCTCTTTCCCACATGCATCACTTTGAATTTGCTCACATTTCTGTGAACATAAGCATGTTTTGACTTCCTCATATGTGGTAGCTGTATGAATTGCAGGTCTTATTACAATCATTTTGGGTCTCCTTTTGTTTTACTGCTGAATATCAATGGCTTATTCATCTCAGACTGTGCTGTCTTGGCAGATGATGTTATTGGACAATATATTGGTAACTGCATGATGACATCATAAACATGGGGAGCAGTGAGGTAGCTGGTGAAGGGTAACAGACTGGGAGCAGCTTGGAGATTTTATTTCAAATGTTAAGCAGAGCATTAAAATGAACAATAAACTAAACTTTCCACCTGGTTGCATCATGCGCCTGGAATAGTATGTTGTCATTTCCCTGGAGGTATTTTTAAAGGGGAGATGCAGGGTAACTTCACTGTGGTGAAGGGGCCCAGGCAGGTAGTAGTCAAGCTTTTAACCTGTACAGAATGCCAGATTCAACTCTGGCCATCTTGTTGGGAAGACTGAATGGACTGTGCAGGTTTTTATCTGTTGACATTTTCAATGTTACTATGGAAGGGGAGGGATTTTTGGATTTAGCTCAAACCTTTTTAGCTGTTAACTCAATGCCAGTTGCATTCAGATACAGTATGTAATTTGTTGGCCCTGAAGGGTCTACAGTCTAAATTGGTACCTGAGGCAATGGAGGATTAAATGAGTTGCCAAAATCAGACGAAGCCACAGTGAAATTTGAACCCTGGCTTCTCTGATTCTTAGCCTGATGTTCTATTTAGACTACTCTGCTAAGGGTTTTTTTGTGTGTCTCTGGCATTGTGCGCCCATCAAAGGCCTCTTTTATAAAGTTACTGCATGTGCAGTAGGTGTGTACTTATATATTCAGGGGAAGAGTTTGGCAGAGCACAGAGAGTCACGACTTAAAGCATTTATGCTTGCTTCGGCTCAGGCCTGAATGTCAGTGCCCTCAATCTAGGCACAGTTGTGGCAGTATTCGTGCAAATGTTTAAAAAAGACACGTGGAGGGGCATTTTCGATATGTCGTCAAAGTCCAACTTTGCATGTTTTGCTAAAAAGTCTAAAATTCAAGGAAGAATGTAGCCATTTTCAAAACAGAAAAACACCTGGGTTTCCACCCCCCCCCCCCCCCCCCCCCGAAAATGGCTATTTGCTAGATGTTTTTGTGCTTTGTGTGTTTGGTCCATCTTAGGAAAAAAAAAAGTCCAAGTGAAAAACGCACAAAATCAAGCCATTGGGATGTATTTGGGGGGGGGGGGGGGGGGGGTAGCATTCTTAGTAGTCTGGTCACACAGACATCCTAGGAGAGCAATAGGGCACCCTAAGAGGCACTACAGTGGATTTCAGATAAATGCTCCAGGTACATATCTCACCTTTGCTCCCTTATCTTGTCTGCTGAGCCACCCAAAACCCAGTATCCCTAATGTACACCACTACAATAGTCCTTATGGTGAAGGGGGCACTTATATGTTGGTACAGTGAGTTTTGGAGGGCTCACAGTTTCCACCACAAGTGTAACAGCTAGGGAGAGGTATGGGCCTGGGTCCACCTGTCTGCAGTGTAGTGCACAATACTCCAGGGACCTGCATGTTGCTGTAATGGACCTGAGTATTACATCTGTGTCTGGCATAGAGGCTGGTAAGTAATGTTTTTAATCACATTTTTGGGGGGTGGAAAGTGGTCCATGGCCACTGGGGGGAGTAAGGGGAGGTGAGCCCTGATTTCCCTCCAGTGGTCATTTAGGGCACCTTTTTGTTTCTTATTCATTATAAAAACAGGTCTAGCTCAAAACATCTTAGTTTTAGGCCTGGAAGGTTTGGTTTTGTTCCATTATGGTTGAAAAAGGTTAGGAATGCCTAGATCCTACTACTACTACTACTTATTTCTATAGCGCTACCGGACGTATGCAGCGCTTCACACTTGAACATGGAGAGACAGTCCCTGCTCAATAGAGCTTACAATCTAATTATGACAGACAGACAGGACAAGTAAGGGATAAGGATTAGGACAGACAGGACATATCAGGGATAGAGGACTGTTGAAGGTTTAGGTCTTAAAAGCAGCATCGAAGAGGTGGGTTTTTAGCCTAGATTTGAAGATGGCCAGAGATGAGGCTTGGCATACCGGCTCAGGAAGTTTATTCCAGGCATACGGTACAGCAAGATAGAAGGAACGGAGTCTGGAGTTAGCGATGGAGGAGAAGGGTGCAGATAAGAGAGATTTGCCCAGTGAACGGAGTTCCCGGGGAGGAGTGTAGGGAGCGATAAGAGTGGAGAGGTACTGAGGAGGAGCTGCAGAGTGAATGCATTTGTAAGTCAGTAAGAGGAGTTTGAACTGAATGCAGAAACGGATAGGAAGCCAATGAAGTGACGAGGAGAGGGCTAATATGAGCTTAACGACACTGGCGGAATATTATTCGTACAGCAGAATTTTGAACAGATTGAAGAGGAGAGAGATGGCTCAGTGGGAGACCTGTGAGAAGCAAGTTGCAGTAGTCTAAGCGGGAGGTGATAAGAGTATGGATGAGGGTTCTGGTTGCATACTCAGAAAGGAAAGGGCGAATTTTGGTGACGTTCTAGAGGAAGAAATGACAGGTTTTAGCAGTCTGTTGAATATGTGAAGCGAAGGAGAGGGAGGAGTCGAAGATGACCCCCAAGGTTACGTGCTGATGAGACGGGAAGGATGAGCATATTATCCACAGAAATAGAGAAAGGGGGGGAGAGGAGAGGTCGGTTTAGGTGGAAAGATAAGAAGCTCAGTCTTGGTCATGTTTTGCTTCAGATGGCGGTGAAACATCCAGGCAGCAATGTCAGACAGGCAGGCTGAAACTTTGGCCTGGATGCCTGCTGAGATTTCTGGTGTAGAGAGATCCTGCCCTTAACCCACCCCTGACACGACCCCTTGTGATTTGATCGCACTTCTGACGGACTTCATAGAAAAAATATCTAAAATTTGGTTTCGAAAATACCAGTTTGGACGTTTTTGTGAGTAGATCGTCCAAATGCAGATTTATGCCACTTTTTGGATGTTTTTCTCTTTTAAAAACGAGCCCCATAGGCCCTTATCTGTTTTTATAAAATAGCTGCAAATAGGTGCTGCTTTTTTGCCCTTCACACATAGGCAACTTTTTTTTTTTAATAAAATGACCTCTCTGTCTATCCTCATCATAGTTTTGTTAATTGTAATAATATATACAGTAATAAATTTATTGATGCCTTTTATTTGTTTTGCTTGTGTGACTGTAAGCGCCATGTGTATCTCTGCAGCGTTACATATGTCTACTAGTGCTGCAAAAATAATCAGTAAGTATCTCGGCTAGACATGTCAGACGATGCAACCAAAAAGAATATTGCTGACTCTGAAATGTGTTAAACTTGCAGATGCCATCCCCTATCCTCAGTGTTGGCTGAGTAGTGTGCATTGTTGTGCAACAGAGCACACACTCTTGATGGTACAAGAAAAAAAATGCCCCCCCCCCCCCCGGTCATATGCCATTTGAAATGAATGCACATTCCTACTAAATACTTAGCAGAAGGTAAGAGAGCATTGGGAGCATAAGAAATACAAAAATAAACCTTTTTTTAAAAATGATTTTTGCTAACCTGTTTATGCTCTTGCTGTTGTATTGCACTAGTCAAAGAGTGTGATACACCTCTGACTAAATGCCTTTCTGATCACTGCTTTTGATGTGTTTCCTTAGAGTTGGGCATCCGGGAGACAAGTAACAAGGATAGTCCGGTATACTAAAAGAGAGAGTTTTAAGAAACACACCTAGAGCTCTACCTAAGATTAATTCTCTACTTCTTTAGGCAACAGGCGTTGGGTTTCTCAAAGTGTCATTAATTCTGATAATGTTAACACATGGCTCTCCTGTTTGAAATGTAACTCTTTAACATCCGCACCTTCAAAGACAATAAAAATTCCTGGCGGCATTTATCTATTCCCTGGTGAGGAGTTACTCCAGTGTATAGTGTATCATTCCTTGTGAAATTCCTCCCTTTTAATAGTCTCGTTTATACACAGTTGTCGGAGGTCAGTTTTCCATTTTTTGCAGTTGTCAAACAGCTGTCAAATTAAAAGACCAGTTCCCAAAGTTCATTTACATTTTGTGTCATTCTCTTTGTGCCTGTTTCATATCTTAACCAAAGACTAGTGATTTATCCTCCCTCCCGCACTTTTCCACACATGGAGGCTCTCAAGCGGATTCTGAATTAAACATAGAAACTTAGTATATTTTGTTTTGCCTTTTAAAATAATCAAAATTGTATTGTAGAGTTTTTCTTCTAATTTGAGACAGCTCAGAAGATTTTTGTTCCCTGACCACTTTCCTTTTCATGCTCTCTTGTTCTCTTCTGTGATAGCCTGGTTCTCATCAGGGAGACATAGAGGGGCATAATCGAACGTCGCCAGCGAAATAGGTCACCGGCGATCTATTTTGGTGGTGGCGCAACAGCTGGCCGGAACTGTATTTTCGAAAAAGATGGCCGGCCATCTTTTTTTCCCGATAATAAAGTTTAGCCCAGCCAAATGCCAGAGTTTGCCGGGTTTGAGATCACCGGTTTTGTTTTTCAGCGATAATGGAAAAAACTGCCGGCCATCTCAAACCCGGCGAAATCCAAGGCATTTGGTCATGGGAGGAGCCAGCATTTGTAGTGCACTGGTCCCCTTGACATGCCAGAACACCAACTAGGCACCCTAGGGGGCACTTCTAAAAATGTTTTAAAAATACACAAATAGCTCCCAGGTGCATAGCTCCCTTTCCTTGGGTGCTGAGCCCCCCAAATCCCCCCCAAACCCACTCCCTACAGCTCGACATCATTACCATAGCACTTATGGGTGAAGGGGGGCACCTACATGTGGATACAGTGGGTTTTGGGGGAGTTTGGAGGGCTCAACACTTAGCACCACAAGTGTAACAGGTGTGGGGGGGGGGGATGGGCCTGGATCCACCTGCCTGAAGTGCACTGCACCCATTAAAACCTGCTCCATGGACTTGCATACTGCTGTCAGGGAGCTGGGTATGACATTTGAGGCTGGCATACAGGCTGGTAAAAAAAGGTTATTATTTGTATTGTTTTAGTGTGGGAGGGGGTTGGTGACCACTGGGGGACTACGGGGAGGTCATCCCCCATTCCCTCCGGTTGTCATCTGGTCAGTTGGGGCACCTTTTTTAGGCTTGGTCGTGAAAATAAAAGGACCAAGTAAACCCAGCGAAATACTGATGAACGCTGCTTTTTTTTCCCCATTATCCGTGAAAGCCGGCCATCTGGAAGCCACGCCCATGCCCGCCCATGTCCCGCCTTCGCTACACCGCCGACACACCCCCTTAAACTTTTGCTGGCGCGGTGACGGGAAAGCAGCAATTGTGTAAAAAAAAAGCCGCTTTCGATTATACCGATTTCGCCGCTTTTGAGAGATCGCCGGCCATCTCCCGATTTATGTCAGAAGATTGCCGGCAATTACTTTCAAAAATAAGCCTGATGGTCCTTGTCCAGTTTGTCTTCCTTTCTCCTTTGATTCATATGTAAAGTTAGCTGCTAACCACATACATGTTACTTTTTTTTGGTTGTTATTCTTGTTTGAACCTTTAGTAACAATTATATACATAAATTAAAATGTTTGGTGAAATAAAACTGTGTGCATGCATGTTACATGAAAGGACAGTAATGTAAATGGGCAGTTTATACCGGGACACTGATCAGTACATTTTGCGGATCACTACATTTCTCCAGACTGGTTCCAAGTTTTGTTTGTCAGTTTATACTAATAACTTTGTTACAGCTTCCTTACTCCCATGAACATGTTTTAACATAGACCATATACCAGAATTAGTCTCTAGACCTTCTGCCTTCAAGGTGGCTTGTATGTGTATTTCTTAAGAGGTTAATATTCAGAAGGTTTGAGAGTTCACCAGACAAATTCTCATCATTAAAATCCGCTCTTTTTCTTCCACCAATGCAGGCAAGTTGTAGGGCACTATGGGTGTTTCTCACAGGGCAGACTGATTTAATTCAAAGCAATCATTGACTTATACGGTGATTTAAATCATCAAGAGAAAACCATAATTGTTTAAAATCTTATTTCCTGCTGATACTACATCATATGTTTTTTAAACGAAGGTGCAAATCACATCAGTAAAAGATATGGGGGATGCACTTTTTAAATTACTTATGCTAAAAGGCAGAGAGAGAGTCTTGAAGAATGGTGCATTTCAAAGTAAATTCTTTAACTTGCTAATCAGTTGATTCACACATATTTACATCTCACCTACTTCATCTAAGAAGATTTCATTATTTGTCAGCTGTATTGCACACTATTTCTATTTTCATTACATAAACTTGACACGTTTTCCAATTTAATTTTTTTTTGTTCAGGGAAGGAATTTCTTCAAAATATTCCCAGCTAGATCAAGTCTTCCTCCTGCTGAGAAGCATGATAGCAGGGGACAATGTAGAAAGCTGAGTCTCTGCCAAGTAATGGCTTCCTTTTTATCTTTCCAATACAGCCCACACCACAGTTTCATTTTACTCTGCCTTCATCTTTTCCTCTGCTATCTCATTCTCCGTGTCCACAGTAACTGCTCTGCCTTGCTTGGTCCGCTTCCACCACCACATACAGTGGGGGAAATAAGTATTTGATCCCTTGCTGATTTTGTAAGTTTGCCCACTGACAAAGACATGAGCAGCCCATAATTGAAGGGTAGGTTATTGGTAACAGTGAGAGATAGCACATCACAAATTAAATCCGGAAAATCACATTGTGGAAAGTATATGAATTTATTTGCATTCTGCAGAGGGAAATAAGTATTTAATCCCTCTGGCAAACAAGACCTAATACTTGGTGGCAAAACCCTTGTTGGCAAGCACAGCGGTCAGACGTCTTCTGTAGTTGATGATGAGGTTTGCACACATGTCAGAAGGAATTTTGGTCCACTCCTCTTTGCAGATCATCTCTAAATCATTAAGAGTTCTGGGCTGTCGCTTGGCAACTCGCAGCTTCAGCTCCCTCCATAAGTTTTCAATGGGATTAAGGTCTGGTGACTGGCTAGGCCACTCCATGACCCTAATGTGCTTCTTCCTGAGCCACTCCTTTGTTGCCTTGGCTGTATGTTTTGGGTCATTGTCGTGCTGGAAGACCCAGCCACGACCCATTTTTAAGGCCCTGGCGGAGGGAAGGAGGTTGTCACTCAGAATTGTACGGTACATGGCCCCATCCATTCTCCCATTGATGCGGTGAAGTAGTCCTGTGCCCTTAGCAGAGAAACACCCCCAAAACATAACATTTCCACCTCCATGCTTGACAGTGGGGACGGTGTTCTTTGGGTCATAGGCAGCATTTCTCTTCCTCCAAACACGGCGAGTTGAGTTCATGCCAAAGAGCTCAATTTTTGTCTCATCTGACCACAGCACCTTCTCCCAATCACTCTCGGCATCATCCAGGTGTTCACTGGCAAACTTCAGACGGGCCGTCACATGTGCCTTCCGGAGCAGGGGGACCTTGCGGGCACTGCAGGATTGCAATCCGTTATGTCGTAATGTGTTACCAATGGTTTTCGTGGTGACAGTGGTCCCAGCTGCCTTGAGATCATTGACAAGTTCCCCCCTTGTAGTTGTAGGCTGATTTCTAACCTTCCTCATGATCAAGGATACCCCACGAGGTGAGATTTTGCGTGGAGCCCCAGATCTTTGTCGATTGACAGTCATTTTGTACTTCTTCCATTTTCTTACTATGGCACCAACAGTTGTCTCCTTCTCGCCCAGCGTCTTACTGATGGTTTTGTAGCCCATTCCAGCCTTGTGCAGGTGTATGATCTTGTCCCTGACATCCTTAGACAGCTCCTTGCTCTTGGCCATTTTGTAGAGGTTAGAGCCTGACTGATTCACTGAGTCTGTGGACAGGTGTCTTTCATACAGGTGACCATTGCCGACAGCTGTCTGTCATGCAGGTAACGAGTTGATTTGGAGCATCTACCTGGTCTGTAGGGGCCAGATCTCTTACTGGTTGGTGGGGGATCAAATACTTATTTCCCTCTGCAGAATGCAAATAAATTCATATACTTTCCACAATGTGATTTTCCGGATTTAATTTGTGATGTGCTATCTCTCACTGTTACCAATAACCTACCCTTCAATTATGGGCTGCTCATGTCTTTGTCAGTGGGCAAACTTACAAAATCAGCAAGGGATCAAATACTTATTTCCCCCACTGTAAGCATAGAACAATTCTATCCTGCACGCGCCTTTGTACATATGACCAGTGTGCTGAGAAACAGAAATTGAAAGCCCAGAACGTTACAGATAGGGCTGTGAAGTCAGAATCAGAAGCTATTTTGGGTGGAGTCCTAGTCAATGAAAATCTGGCTGATACTGATCCCTGACACAGGCACTTTTACTGAAACACAAGCCTTATAGTTGTTGCAGTTAGAGGCTGGCTGAAACCGCTGGTTTTGGTTCTGGCTGAAATTTGCTGCACTGTTCCTGCCAGAACCAAAGCTGAAACCAAACCTGTGGCCCTGCTCCCCACCACCGCAATCCTATCCTCCTGAGCCAACCTCCCCCTCAACAGATAACCCATCTCCCCTGGGGCTGCCCACTAGCTCCTTCCTCCTACATCCTCCCTCCCTCCCCCATCTTCCATGTGTAGGCCCTCTTCTAAAAGCCCAGGTGGTCTAGTGGCCTTTTCGGAGTGGGAGTATCCTGAGTTCTTGCTTCCGCTGGCTGCATTGTAAAAATGGCGGCTGTGACTTTCCGCTGTATGTGAAGTTGCAACTGCCATTTTGGGATTGAAACTGACATGAGCAGGAGTAATCCCCAGTCACTTCTGCTCATGCATTTCCAGTCTCAAAATGGTGGCTGTGACCTCCTACAGCAGGCTCATGAAGCTGCTGTGGGAAATCACGGCTGCCATTTTTATAGTGCAGTCAGAGGGGAGTAGGAGCAATTTGGGATTCTCCTGCTCCAAATGGGCCACTAGATCACCAGGTCTTTTAGAAGGTAGACTAGGAGGACAGAGCTGGTGAGTGGCTCGGGGGGGGGGGGGGGGGGGTGGAGGGAGGGCTTGCAGTGGAGGGTGGAGCTACGGTTTCAGTTTCCGCTGAAAATGCACAGGCATTTTCAGATAAAACCCAAACCCAGATTTGGTTCACTTTGTTGGATTATTTGTAGTAAATAATTAACAGATTTTAGTACACACAGCTTCAGCTTTAGAAATGTTAATTTCTTTCTTCATCTCTCTCTCATTCACCCCTGAATAATTCACTGCTGAGTCACTTTAAAGTTGAAGTAACAAAACATCTGTTTACTCACAGTTTGTAGTTAGATTATAATCAGACAGGCTTATATATACATATTACTATACATTTGTATTATCAGCTCCTTCCATGTGCTTAGATGGTAATGGATGCTCACACCACCATAGATCCTCTCAGGTTAGGAGAGATCATGAGCTCCATGTGCTCCATGTGCTGCATCTAACTCCCACAGGAAGTTGCATAGCTGTGTGACCTCTCTAAGTAATTCACATCAGAGGTCACAGAGTAATCACAGAGAAATAATAGGTGACAGGCAATGCATGTAAAATACAATTACATTCCAACAAACCCCTTCTCATGCATAACTGTCATGCAATTATTTATTCATACAAAGTCCAAGCTTTATACGCAGATTCACAAAATGTTCTCTGGGTAACGGTTTGGTCATGATGTCAGCTGTCATCTCACTGGTGTGACAATAGTGTAGACTGATGACCCCTTCTTTTGCCAACTCTCGCACGTTGTGGTATTTCGTTGCGATGTGCTTGGTGCGTGACTGAACCTTGTCATTCTGTGACAGTCGGATGCAGCTCTGATTATCTTCCATTATCTGGATTGGTCTCTGTTCAGCTATACCAAAATCCAGCATAAGTTTTTCAATCCACATCAGTTCTCTGCACGCTTCCGATACAGCCACATATTCAGCTTCTGTAGAAGACAGACTCACAATACTTTGTTTATGACTGGCCCATGAAATTTGTACATTTCCATACATAAACACATATCCACTTGTGGATTTATAATCAGAATGATCCCCTGCCCAATCTGAATCACAGTAACATATTAGTTTTGGATTACTATTGGCTGAAATCTTTAATTTACAATCAATGGTACCCTTTAAATACCTTACCATCCTTTTAACTGCAGTCCAATCTGATTTGGTAGGTGAGCTGACCCTTCTGCTCAAAATTCCTACTGCATTTGCTATATCAGCCCTGTATGTGGTAGCTAGATATAAAAGCTTACCTATGGCTGATCTATATTGGATGTTATCTGGTAAAGGTTCTCTTACTGTTTCATCCTTCAGAAAATCAGTGATCATGGGAGTGCTTACAACTTGGGCATCTTGCATACCTAAACTTTCAATAAGCTCATTTATTTTCTGCTTCTGGCTTAGAAGATAAGAACCATCATTTTGTTTCTCAATTTCTATACCAAGATAGTATGACACATTACCAAGTTCTTTTATCTCAACATTGAGGTTTAAACACTTTACAATGTCCTTGTACTCTTGCTCACTTTTGCTTGCAATGAGCAGATCATCAACAAAAGCTAAAATGTATGCATATTGTCCATTTGTGCACCTAGTGTACAAGCATTTATCTGCTTCACCTTGCTTAAATCCTAAATTTGTCAATATTTCATGCAATTTTTCATTCCAACATTCTGCACTTTGCTTTAATCCATAAAGACCTTTGTTTAATTTACACACTAGCTGTCTTTGTTTTGTATTTATGAAACCTGTTGGCTGTTCCATGTACAAGTCTTCAGTTATATCTCCGTGAAGAAACGCTGTTTTCACATCAATGTGTTTGACTTGCATGCCTTTTGAGACTGCAATGCTCAGAAGTGTTCTGATTGTCGTGTGTTTCACTACAGGTGCAAACACTTCATCAAAATCTTCTCCATATTTTTGAAGATATCCCTTTGCCACTAATCTGGCTTTATACCTTTCCACTTTTCCTTGTGCATTCCTTTTTAACTTGAATACCCATTTGCATCCTATAGCTTTCTTGCCAGGAGGTAATTTTGTAAGAATCCAAGTATTATTTTTATCCAATGCATCAATTTCTTCCTGTGCAGCTTTATGCCATTCAGCAGCTTCTTCTGCTGGCATTTTCTCAATCTCATCCCATGTTAAGGGCTCTTGAGCTTCTGCTGACTTTGTTAGGTAAGACAGTCTTGGGGGTGGAACACCTTTGTTTTCCCTGGATGAGCGTCTGACAACAGGTTGGTCTGACCTTTCCGCATCCTCTAAATCTGAGAGTACTTCTCCAATTGATTCCCCTTCTCCAACTGTACTGTCTTCTTCAATGATCCTTTCTGTGTCTGTTTCCTCTGCCTGTTCCTCGTTAGATACAGATGAGTTGCTTTCAGACATCTGCCTTGGTATGGCATTTATATACACTGGCATGTCTATTATGGTTCTAGTTTCATATTCTGGATGATAAGGCTCATCTGGGATAATCCAGCCTTTATCAACCCTTTTGTTTTCATCAAAATATGTAACATGTCTTATGCCAACAATGCCAGTTTTCAGATTCAAAATTCTATATCCTTTGTGTCCTGGAGCATAGCCAACTAAAATGCCCCTTTCTGTTGTGGAATCCAGCTTATGCCTTCTTTGCTTTGGTATATGAGCATATGCTGTACTTCCAAATGTTCTTATGTGTGACAGGTTTGGCTTCCTACCATGCCATGTCTCATGTGGTGTGCGCTCAGCGCCTTTAGTTGGCATTCTGTTTTGTAGGTACACTGCTGTGAGAATGGCTTCCCCCCATAGTCTTTTAGGGAGATTGCTATCTGACAGCATACATCTGGTCATTTCCACAAGTGACCTAAATTTTCTCTCTGCAACAGAATTTTGCTCTGGTGTGTAAGCTACTGTTGTGATATGCTGAATGCCTTCTTGTTCTAGAAATGTGCGCATGCTTTGTGAAGTGAACTCACCACCATTGTCGGTCTGAAGAACCTTTGGTTTTCTTTCAAATTTATTGCTCACCATGGCTACGTATTTCTTCAGCATGTCTGTGACTTGACTTTTCTCTTTCAGCAAATAGGCCACACAATATCTAGAGAAATCATCCAAGAATATTAGCACAAATCTGTTATTTCCCAATGATGGGATATTAAACGGTCCACATAAGTCACTGTGTATTAAGTCCAGCACTTTATTACTCCTATTTCCTGTGTATGCAGGAAATGAGGGTCTCACACCTTTTTGAGTAACACAGTCTATGCATTTCTCCATTTTACCAGCATCTGCACTTATCTGAATGCCAGTGGCTAGTTGCTTACTGTAAAGATCCTGGATCACCTTAGAATCACGATGTCCCAGGCGGCGATGCCAGATTTCCAGACTACATTTACCATCATTCTTCCTTACTTGCGCCATATGTGAGGCTTCACCTGAAATGTTCAGCTTATAAACATCATTATGCATAAAAGCTTCAGCATACACTTCATCATTTTTAGAGATTGTGCACTTACTGTTTTCAAAATGAATCACAAATCCCTTCTTATCTAATGTAGATACACTAAGCATATTACAAACTGCTTGGGGAATATACAAGACATCACTTACAGGAATTTCTTTAACTTCATTAGACACTTTGCATTTTAAGAATCCAATACCTTTTGCTTGGATCTTAGCAGTCCCTGCGTTTGCAGTTTTAAGAATACCTTCCTCTGGACACATTTCCTGAAAGAAATTCTTACAATTGGTTAAATGGCATGTGCTCCCTGAATCCAAAATCCAAGTACTTTCATTTGAATTATTATTTACCATAGTCAAAGATTTTTCTGCCATTAGAAAGCCCTTGTGTTTATCTTTGTCCTTCATACATTTCCTGGTTTGAAAATTCTTTAGTTCCATTGGCTTAGGTGAGCTAGAGGGAGTGTTTTGTGTTTCCTTACACCATTTAGATACATGTCCCTCCTTTCCACATGAGTAGCAAATCAGCTTGCCCTTGGGTGGAGTTTTCCCATAGCTCCGCCTTCCTCTGTTCTTTGCCAAGAAATTTGTTTCATTTCTCTCTGACTTGCTTTGAGAACACATCTCCTCAGAATCATTTATTATGCATTCCTGCCTTAGTTTTGATGTTGCCTGTTCAAAAGATTGCCCTTCAATGGCCTCATTTACAGACCTAAAAACATCAAACTTCTTTGATAGTGAGGTAAAAAGAAATGCTCTTTTCAATGCATCACACATGGGAATTCCAGAAAGTTCTAGCTTTTGAAATGAAGACATAAGATACATAATGTGATCATTACATTTACTTTTATCCCTTAATTTGGTTTCATTCAACTCTGCCAACCAAATTGGTTGCTGCTTTGCATATGTAGTTGCATACATAGTTCTCAGTTTATATAAAATGTCCTTTGGTGTATCTTTTCCCTCCACTAATATGGCTTGTTTCTCTGAGAGAGCTTCCAAAAGCATGCACTTCACATAATAGTTTGCATTGTCCCATTCAGCCATATTTTCAGCTGTTCTGTCTTGGTCTAAGCATATATGTAATCCTTTTGCTCGAAGGAGACATATGAATCTTAGTTCCCACTGCCGATAATTAAACTCAGTTAATCTAGGCACCTTGAGAGAATAGAAAAATGGTGAATTTCCTCCCTCAGCCATTTTCTTAGCCTTCTGTCTGCTGTGTGGGGGGAGAGAGAGACAGACTGAATCTTTCCTTTAAAACTTAAGAGAAAAAATGTGGCCTTTTTTTTTTTTTTGCCTGGTAATATTTCTCTTCTTTTTCAATTCCTGGACCCTGGGCCCATAACCCTTTTGTTGGATTATTTGTAGTAAATAATTAACAGATTTTAGTACACACAGCTTCAGCTTTAGAAATGTTAATTTCTTTCTTCATCTCTCTCTCATTCACCCCTGAATAATTCACTGCTGAGTCACTTTAAAGTTGAAGTAACAAAACATCTGTTTACTCACAGTTTGTAGTTAGATTATAATCAGACAGGCTTATATATACATATTACTATACATTTGTATTATCAGCTCCTTCCATGTGCTTAGATGGTAATGGATGCTCACACCACCATAGATCCTCTCAGGTTAGGAGAGATCATGAGCTCCATGTGCTCCATGTGCTGCATCTAACTCCCACAGGAAGTTGCATAGCTGTGTGACCTCTCTAAGTAATTCACATCAGAGGTCACAGAGTAATCACAGAGAAATAATAGGTGACAGGCAATGCATGTAAAATACAATTACATTCCAACACACTTTTGGTGCCAAAACTGAACCCAAAATTTGGTTGGTCTCTAGTTGCATTTCACCAACCTTAGCCTGGGTCTACCTACGTCTATTGCTGATTCCTTGGTGGACAGTTGCCCTATTTTCTGCTGTCAGATAACAGTTGTTTAGACTGGATATTTTGGGTTTGGTAAAGTTAAATTGACAAAGTTGTCTGGTGAACTTGCGTACTCAGCATCTTTTTGAATATGGACATCTAAATAGTACTGACAGGGGGTGGACTGACCATTCGGGCAACTGGGCAGTGCCCAAGGGCCCAGAGGCTCTCCTTCCCCCCCCTCCCCGCTGCTGCCATCACACTACAGCCTCGGTCCCACCCTGAAGGGCCCTGGTGGTCTAGTGGACTCTTCGGGGATAGGAAAAATAACACTTTTCCGGCCCACTGCCACTATTTTGCTCGGTGGCCAGCACCGCCATCTTTTAAAAATGGCTGCCAAGATTCCCTGTAGCAGTCTCGCAAGATTGGCACCTATTTTGAAAACATGGCGTCACCGGGCAGAAGAGCGGTAGTAGGCAAGGAAGTGTGTGGTTCTTTCCTGTCCCTGAAGAAGCCACTAGACTACCAGGGCCCTTCAAGGTAGGCTCGGAGGACTGTGGTGCGCGGGAGGGGGGCGGTGGTGGTGGTGGGGCTGTAGTGTGTGGGAGAGGGACAGCAGCAGCGTACCAGTGGGAAAGGGCGGCGTTGGGGCAACGGCCAGGGAGGCCCCATGGCCTTTATTACCCAGGGGCCATCTTTTATATTGGGTCATTTTTAGTGGAACACCAGTATAAATAAAACTGAATATTTCTATCATTCTCAAAGTTGCCATTTTGTTGTCTGAAAACTGTAGTGGATAAGTTCCTTGAGTTTCTATGTCATTGGCATTTTAAGCAATTATTGGGCAGGTTGTAAAAATTGATGTATTTCTTTCTACAGATCAATCTCTGATTAGCTAGCTGGGAAGTCTGTATATGGTGTTGTGTTCTTATTGATTTTTTACTTTCAGATAATGTTTTAAAGTAATTTTAATTTGAGGTATTTTTTAATTTGATGTAATTTGGTGTTTATATTGTAATTTTGTACACTACTCAGTTCCTGGAATTGGATATGATGTGCTCTATAAAAATTTTATATTAATTTACTAAAATTAAATTAAATTCCACTCCTATTAGTCTACAGCTTCAAATTCACTTTCATAGTCAAATCAAATTACTCATAGTTTCTTTTTTGCATCACAAGCTGTTCAGCCAGCCAGCTAGTCAGGCAGCCTCTACTCAGCAAATCAGGAACACAAACAGCGATTGATTTAAATCAAATTGTTCTTCCTGGGCTAGTCTTAACAAAAATGACCAAAACCCAATTCTGGTTGCCAAGGTCAGGTGGTACAAAATTCTGCATCATGGGCTGGCCCAGTGGCAAAGGGGGGAAATATTACCTGTCATTTGAAGGGTCCACAGGTCAGTTCCCACAATTATTTTTATTGAAGACATAATAGACAAGACTATGGGGTACTCTCTATGGTTATGGGGTATTAGATTTTACCGCTTTCAAAATATTTTTTTACTGAAGCAGTGGCACATTTATTAGACCAGACCATCTTGCTTTCAAGAGCAACCAGGAATTGAGGGTGTGGAACTTACTTGATGGAGCAGGTTTTATGTTTGTTAGTATATTTATTTGGATGCTTGTGATTGGTTTGTTTTTTTATATCATTTTTTGAGTGGTTAGAGGCCTCTCACCAAGCACTAGGGAAGCCAGGATTCAAATTCCATTTCTCCCACTAATGTTGCTTATAATATTGGACAAGTCACTTTACTCTGTAGCAATAACTAGACTGGGTCATAGATTGGAGGCTTTGGGGTTGCAGCCATTCATCTTCGCGGATGATATCACCACTGTTATCTCTTTCGATGGTGATATTTCACTTATAATAGCTAAGATGAAACAGGTCTTGGATTGTCTCCAGTCCTGGGCATGGTCTGTTAGACTGAAAATGAACACTGAGAACACTGTTTTTGCTTATCAGTCACTCTAGTAATTTGAACTTAACTGACAATGTTTTAATTGATGGGATTACTTATAAGTTAGAATCACAGTTGAAAATCCGAGGGGTAATTTTAGATAGCACACACTTTTGAACCTCCTGTTCATATGTTGTCCATGAAGGTGTTTAGGTTTTTATGGAAGCTGAGACATATAAGAGCATATTTCAAATAGATGTCTTCCGCCTGATAGTTCAGCCACTTACACTGGGTTATTTCGATTATTGTAATATTATTTATGTGGGTCCTGTAGCTATTCGTAGACGGATTCAATTACTGCAGAATACGGTAGCCCGTTTAATTTTTAAGACTTCTAGATTTGAGAGCGCTAAACCTCTACTTACAAAGCTTAATTGGCTGCCTATTGATCTCGTTTGGTTTTTAAACTGTGTTGTATGGTTTTTTCTATCTTGTATGATTCAGCCCTATTACACATGATATCTTTGATTATGTTATTAATTAAGAATTATATATCTAGCTCGCGGCACTATTTGAATTTACAATTTCTGTCGCCTGTAGGGATTAATATAAAACTGAGTTAAGAAGCATCTTTTACTTATCAAGCAACCAAGTGGTGGAACAAGTTAACCAAGTTATATTAGTCATCAGTCCAATTGTTCTGTTTTTCGAAAAGACTTGAAAACTTGATTGTTTCAGAAGTTGGTACAGTCATGATAATAGTATTTGTTCTTTTTGTTTATGATTATGTTCAACTTGGATACTATTGTTTAGCAGTTGTTTTATAGTCATTGTTTAGGTTTTAATATGTTGCAGTTTCTAGGGTCATGTTCCTACTTCTTTTAATGTAAGCCGCATTGATCCATTCATAGTTACCGCGGCATACAAGTATTGGATGTAATGTAATGTTAAAAAAAAAAATAAACATAGAGTTTTTGGCCAATAGCAAACAACTATTCATGGAGCTCCTGTGTTTTTTGGATTTAATTATTCAGTCTTCCAAAGCCAAGCTCAATAAGATCTATATTTGGTTACAATAGGGTTTTCCCTGTCCGAGGGCTCATGTACAGACCACCATGCACAGACTTAGATTTACTAATGTGCATTATTAAATGCTAGCCCCATTATCTTCAGTGGGGTATATGTAATACTTTAAATCTGATGAATTTGCATTTTCACACAGGTTTGTAAATCTAACCCTTGGGCCCTGTTTACTAAGCCGTGCTATAGGCGTGCTAAAAATTAGTAAGCACTAATGCTAGAGACACTCATATATTCCTCTGGGTGTCTTTAGCGTTAGTGAGTGCTAAAATGTTAGCGCACCTACAGCACAGCTTAGTAAACAAGGCCCTTAGATTGTAAGCCCTCTGGTGCAAGGAAATATCTCAAGATTGCCTTGAGCTTGAATTAAATTAGAGTATTAGTATTTTGTTGAATTTATGATTGTTACTACTAATAATAAATATTATCTGTTATTACCACAAGATAAAAATTATACATTTAAATTACATTATTTATTTGATGTTTATATTTGTTGTAACAAAATTGAAAAAAGTGTTCTGTTGCTGTTTGTTGGCCCCCATCCCTTTCCTAAATTATTTTGTACGTAGCTGCCAAGAGTGTCTTGGCTCAACTGAAGTGGCTGCAAAATATATGGGAGATGATGGATGGAGAAAATTACATGAGAACTAATTGATAACTACATTTCTCCCTGGTTGGATTCCCATCTTTATTACACTGAGTTCAAAAGTGGGCTAAATCTGCACCAGGGGTCCCAGAGAAATGAGCCTCCTAAAATATTGCCTAGAGTAGCCTAGTGGTCAGTGCAGTGGACTGAAGAGAAGGAGACCAAGGCCCATATCCCACTCTAACTGGTACACTTCTGGTGGAAGTTGAGCCCTCCAAAACCTACTGTACTTACATATAAGTGATACGTGCAGGCATAAGGGCTATTGTAGTGGTGTACAGTTGGGTATAGTAGGTGTTTGGTGGATTTTGGAGGGCTTACCATACAATATAAGGGGGTAATTGTGAGATGTGTAGCTGGACCTTTTATATGAAATCCCCTGCAGTGCCCCCTTGGGTGCCCCATTGCTCTACTGAAATGTCTGTGTGGCCAGTCTACTAAGAATGCTAGCCCCTCACACATGCCGATGGCTTGTTTTGGTGCATTTTCACCTTGGATTTTTTTTTTCAAAAATGGTCCTAAAAGATACATGCACTGAGCATTAAAATGTATAACAAATGGCCATTTTTGAAAGAAAAAGTTGGAAATTTTTCTGCTTTTAAATGGCTGTGTTCGCTACTAGAGTGGACATTTTTTTTTTTTTTTTGCAAAACGTCCAAAATCGGATTTAGATGTCATATCAAATATGTCCCTCATAATCTATCAATATCACTTCGTAGATGCAGGGTATGATTTCTTATCAGTTTTCTAGTTCTTCGATCAAGTTTATCCAGTGTACAATTTCAGTAGTACATATGATTAGAATTGCCCACGTACCAATAGCGTTATTTATATTACCTCTACTTAACTATGACTTTAGAATTTTCCAAATACATTTGATATAGTTTGAGCTAGTAAGTTCATTTTGATCTGAGGCTTTTAATGGTCCTAGACACTGATCCTTCTTCTGGTGCCAGTTGTTTAATAATACTCCCAATCATTAGCTGTAAACCATCTTCTTTGATTTTTGCCCTTTTAATTGTCAGTGTTTCACATTTGCCTAAGCTCAGTTTCATTCCTGTGTCTTCACTAAAGATGTGATTCAGTTTCAGCTTTTGGTTTGCCATACGGAATAAGTGAGTTAGTTTCAACTTTGTTTTGAAAGTTGGTATTCATAGTTGTGTTTAGTATGCCTGTTAATAGAATCATCACCTGTAGAAATAGAAGTGACAGTGAATCTCCTTGGAATATTTATTTATTTGGTTCATTTCTACCCCACATTTTCCCACAAATGCAGGCACAATGTGGCTTACATGAATTAGAAAAGAAGTAACATACAATACATGGATGGTAAAGATGAAAGCTAAGGCAGCGCTAATCACATTAACAATGACTAAACAGCAGAGGTATTAATGGAGTAAGTTTTGTCGAATAGAAATGTTTTCAGCGATTTCTTGAAAAGAGGGTGATCAGCCTGCGATTTTAAGAACAAGGGTAAAGCATTCCAATTCTTCTGGCTGGAGTAGTGGAAAGATCTAGACTTGACTCTGTTCTTTTCCGTTTATCACCAGATTTGTTTTCCTAGAGATTATTGATATTTTTATCAATAGAAATCAAACAAAATAAAACATAGAAAAGAAAATAAGATGATACCTTTTTTATTGGACATAACTTAATACATTTGTCCAATAAAAAAGGTATTATCTTATTTTCTTTTCCATGTTTTATTTTGTTTGATTTCTATTGATAACCTTAAGAGTGGACTAACACGGCTACCAAACCTCTCTACTTAAGATGTTTGATATTTTTAGAAATTCTCTGATACTTTTACTCATGCCAAAAAATTTCTAGACATCATGTGATTCAGTTGTGGGGTAGTGAATCAAATTCCATTTTGTAATCAATCCAAGCCTTGAAAGACATATTTTCCTTCTTTTTGAATTTTTCAAAATCTTGTCAGTCACCAACTGCTCTTTTGTTCCTCCTGAATTTTTTTTTTTTTTTTTTGCCTTTTCCCTTATTAGGAAAAGAGAGTTTTCCTTCAAATAAGCTTATATTAAAATGGTGAATAGACAAGTTAGTGGCTTGTAGTTATCAGGGTCATTTACTTTTTCTTAATTTTTCTGGATCAAAAAGGTGGTTCTTGTTATTATCTAGTTCCTTATTAGTTGTTTGCAGGAAGTAGTTAAACTGTATTGATAATCTGGGATATAAGCCTGTAAAATGTTTTAGCCAGAGTCTATAGACTTCACCTTCTCCAGTTTTTGACCTTTCTGGGTTGCCTTTGAGCCATTTCAGTTATCACAACAGCTGTCATCAGGTTTCCTTCATACTCTCTTGCTGCTTTATTGATCCATGGCACCTTTTTATTTTGCTTTTCTCCCCCCCCCCCCCCCTCCACATTATTTTTCAGCAATGGAAGAAATCCTATCAGGTTTATATTGCTTGTTTATTGACCCCAGCAGATGCAATAATCACAAACCATCAAAATCCTGTGTAAACAGGAATGTCTTTCCTAACCTGTGAAAGACTGAATAATCCTGAGTCTCCCTAATTGCTTAAAATGAATTCCATATCTGGGAGCTTATATAATAGAAGGCATGCTCTGAACATCTTTCAGAAATAGTGGGGTTAAGAGCTCCCCATGGGAGAAATGTAATGAGCACTTTGGGCAATACAACGGACGACAGTCCTGAAAATATCCTATTCCTGAGCCTCCTTTCAATTTTGCTGGTATGAAAAGACAATAGACTAGTTGTCTAATGATGTGATCTAATAGTCTGACCTTGAGCTTTTGTGTTCTGTTTCTGCTACGTAGTAACCAAGTGTTCAAAAAAGAAAAAATGTATCTAGATTCTGTATGAGCTGGAAGTCACAGAGCAGTGACACAAGCAAACCAGGTCTCATTATAGCAGAAAGCAGAATTGTGTGCACTGTGAGAGGTATTAAAAATAAACACACTAATATTTTTCTGTTAGTGAAACTGACTATAACTTATACATACTTATATATATGTTGGAACAGATGAGTGGCCTAATGGGAAATGGAAGGGCCAAGTTGAAATCCTGTGGTAGCTCCTTGTGGCCTTGGGCAAGTCACTCACCTTCCATTGAAATGGGTGCGATGCTGTGCAGGTTCTGGCAGCAATAACAACATAGTGTTGCCTCATACTTTGCAGGAGAAGGCAATGGCAGACCACTCCTGTATTGTGCCAAGAAAACAACAAGAGGGGTCTTCATTGTGTGGTCACTAGAGTCGCTTCAACCCAAGGGCGCATGTTGATCTGGGGATTTATATGTTTTGTTTTTTGTTACATTTGTACCCCGCGCTTTCCCACTCAATGGCAGGCTCAATGCGGCTTACATGGGGCAATGGAGGGTTAAGTGACTTGCCCAGAGTCACAAGGAGCTAGCTGCCTGTGCCTGAAGTGGGAATCGAACTCAGTTCCTCAGTTCCCCAGGACCAAAGTCCACCACCCTAACCACTAGGCCACTCCTCCACTGTTGCTACTATTTGAGATTCTACATGGAATGTTGCTATTCCACTAGCAACATTCCATGTAGAAGTCGGCCCTTGCAGATCACCAATGTGGCTGCGCAGGCTTCTGCTTCTGTGAGTCTGACATCCTGCACATACGTGCAGGACGTCAGACTCACAGATACAGAAGCCTGCACAGCCTTCTACATGGAATGTTGCTAGTAGAATAGCAACATTCCATGTAGAATCTCCATGTAGAATCTCCAATAGTAGCAACATTCCATGTAGAATCTCCAATAGTATCTATTTTATTTTTGTTACATTTGTACCCTGCGCTTTCCCACTCAATGGCAGGCTCAATGCGGCTTACATGGGGCAATGGAGGATTAAGTGACTTGCCCAGAGTCACAAGGAGCTGCCTGTGCCTGAAGTGGGAATTGAACTCAGTTCCTCAGTTCCCCAGGACCAAAGTCCACCACCCTAACCACTAGGCCACTCCTCCACTCCATGTTTATTTTTTAATTCTTTATTGTGCTGCCTTGTGGTTTCCCTGACCAAATGGGACTTGTAACAATGAGAAGTAGTAGCATCAAATTTTGGGGGGCAAAGTGTATGAGGCACTTTTGATAATCAGGATTTTGGCCGAGATAGACAAATCTGATCCACTGAAGCAAAATGTGTGTCTTGTCCTAACACACTTGCTGTCTCTTTAGAAATATTCTGGTATAGCTGTGTTACTGGTTGTCATTCCTACTGTTGAAAAACTATACACAAAGGGCAGTTTTCATTCACATTTTTTAGCAGACAATTTTTATGTATTGCTTTGTGTTGCATTTACCTCTCTAGATAGGATTTTTGGGGCATATTAATTCTGTTTTTGTGTATTTGTAACCTGCCTTGTTAACATAGTAACATACATAGTAGATGACGGCAGAAAAAGACCTGCATGGTCCATCCAGTCTGCTAAGGCAGGATATAACCTTTAAAATAAATAAGTGCAAGTGGTATGCCAATGACATTTTTTTCTCATTTTCATTGTTCTGTTAAGGACAATAGTACATTTAAAATGGGGAAAATGATAAACAAATACATTTCATAGCTGTTTTTATTCCCCCTGCAGTTCTGAAAGTTCTAACAGGCATCTTTCAGTTTCTGTTTAAACTTTGATAAGGTTGGCCGGGATAAGCCATCCATTTTTTTGTTTCCTAAGGAGCCAGCATCTTCCTCCTTCATGTATTCAGAACAGTTGGCATTGGGGTTGGGATTTGAAACCATAAATCATTTTATTCGTGTAAGGCCTCCCTGGTATCAAGAGTGTGGTTCAGATAAAAAGGAAGATTTGTTCTTACCTTCTGGGCTCATGTGAAATGGGGAAAGAGGAAGAGGATTTCAACTCCAGGGCTCCAATAGTCAGTGGAAACTTTCTCAGCCTTCTGGACAGGAGATTTAAATGACCTGGAGTCTCTCCTTGCCATTTAAATCGCGTTGAATATCAACCCCACTCATCAACAGGCACTAACTGCATTAAACAAATCTAGATTACAACTGAATGCATAACTAACCTTTTGAGAGGTGATAGCATTTTGTTCAAGGACACTAGCAAAATTCTGTGCTCTGTGGCTTGCAATACTGCTACTAATTCTACTCATTAAATTTTGCTCCTTACATCTCAAATGTGAGCCAAAAGTAACAAGCAGTCTCCATAATGGGCTGGCCACCTCAACCTCTGGCTGGGATACTAAATGCGAATTCAGTGTAAATTAGGGAAAACAACTTCAACAGAGTCTTGCAGTTAATGAGAAGACACTTTTGTTGATTCAAGACTGGCTCCTAATCTCCATATATCTTTCATCATTTTCTGTTTATTATTTTAAAGTATTTGGTTTGGAAATGTTATTTAACTTCCCTTCACACTCTCTCAATGTGTTTGGTTCTGCATTCATCCATTTAAAATGAGGCCTGTGTTGAAACCATTTAATAACTATCAGGCTTATTTTCGAAAGAGAAGGGTGCCCATCTTCCAACACAAATCTGGAGATGGGCGTCCTTCTCTCAGGGTCGTCCAAATCGGCATAATCGAAAGCCGATTTTGGGCGCCCTCAACTGCTTTCCGTCACGGGGATGACCAAAGTTCACGGGGGCGTGTCGGCAGCGTAGCGAAGGCAGGACTGGGGCGTACTTAAGAGATGGGCGTCCTCAGCCGATAATGGAAAAAAGAAGGGCGTCCCTGACGAGCACTTGGGCGACTTTACATGGTCCATTTTTTGTTATGACCAAGCCTCAAAAAGGTGCCTGAACTGACCACATGACCTCCCCTTACTCCCCCAGTGGTCACCAACCCCCTCCCACCCTAAAAAAAAAAAAAATTGCCAGCCTCAAATATCATACCCAGCTCCATGACAGCAGTATGCACATCCCTGGAGCAGTTTTAGTGGGTGCAGTGCACTTCAGGCAGGCGGACCCAGGCCCATCCCCCCCTACCTGTTACACTTGTGGTGGTAAATGTGAGCCCTTCAAAACCCACCAGAAACCCACTGTGCCCACATGTAGGTGCCCCCTTCACCCTTTAGGGCTATGGTAGTGGTGTACAGGGGAGTGGGGTTTTTTGGGGGGGGTTGGGGGGCTCAGCACACAAGGTAAGGGAGCTATGCACCTGGGAGCAATTTCTGAAGTCCACTGCAGTGCCCCCTAGGGTGCCCGGTTGGTGTCCTGGCATGTAAGGGGGACCACTGCACTACAAATGCTGCCTCCTCCCATGACCAAATGGCTTGGATTTGGTCATTTCTGAGATGGGCGTCCTCGGTTTCCATTATCGCCGAAAACTGGGGACGACCATCTCTAAGGACGACCATCTCTAAGGTTGACCTAACTGTTGGGATTTGGGCGTCCCCGGCTGTATTATCGAAACGAAAGATGGACGCCCATCTTGTTTCAATGATACAGGTTTCCCCACCCCTTCACGGAGCCGTCCTGTGAGGACGGCCCCAGTTAAACTTGGGCGCCCCGTTCGATTATGTGCCTCTATGTTGGGCTCCATTTTATAATGTTTTTTTCATCACTATAAGATGGGAAGAAGTCATTAATAAATAGTGATTATTGATATTAAAACTCTATTGTCAGAGAGAGAGAGAGAAGTTCATTATGAAAATGTGATTAATTCTGTAATATCTGTTATCTTTTTTAAACATTTCACTCTATTGGTTGGTGTCAATTTGGTTCAGGGCTCCATTGTGTGTATGTGTGTTTTTAATGTGAGGATTGTAAAGACTAAAATCCAATTTCTTGTGAAAGTTTATAGCATTTATAGCATTTAAAGCAGTAGCACCAGACAACTGATGAATTGAACCATGAATATAGCATTTTTTTTATTTGTACCCCCCGCTTTCCTACTCATGGCAGGCTCAATGCGGCTTAGGTACTTATTTGTACCTGGGGCAATGGAGGGTTAAGTGACTTGCCCAGAGTCACAAGGAGCTGCCTGTGCCTGCAGTGGGAATCGAACCCAGTTCCCCAGGACCAAAGTCCACCACTCTAACCACTAGGCCACTCCCCAAAAACAATTTAATCCCTACATAATATCTAAGAGGTAAGGCAGCAGGGGGTTTGGTTACATGCTGAGGACTACGATCTATGAGAAAAAAGAGCTTTTTTGGGATCATTCACCAAGAAGCAAGAGAGAGGGATAAATAAGGGAATCGAACCCAGTTCCCCAGGACCAAAGTCCACCACTCTAACCACTAGGCCACTCCCCAAAAACAATTTAATCCCTACATAATATCTAAGAGGTAAGGCAGCAGGGGGTTTGGTTACATGCTGAGGACTACGATCTATGAGAAAAAAGAGCTTTTTTGGGATCATTCACCAAGAAGCAAGAGAGAGGGATAAATAAGGGAAAGGGAAGGAGAACAGAGGACAGAAGTTCAACTTCATCCTTAAGACCTGCTATTTTAGCCAGACATTTCTGCCAGACTGAGGGGTCCTTTTACAAAGCGGTGGTAAACCCAACGTAGCTCACAAAAACAGAAGTACCGCCGGGCTACCACAGCAACCTGACGGTAGTTCCCACCCCCAGCGCATGTCATTTCCAGCGCTACAAAAATATTTATTTTTGTAGAACCAGTGTGTTCTTAGCAGTAATCGGGCAGTGCCATATGATGTCCAGTTACCGCAGGTTTAGTGTGGGACCTCTTACCACCACCTCAATTGCCACTTGCCGCACAACCATTTCTTTAAAAAAAGAAAGACCTGTCTCTTACCCCCTGCAGTAAAAGGGGGCCTTGGCGCGCACCAAGAACACGCGATGGCATCCACGCAGGCCCCCATTTGCCACAGCTTCATAAAAGGACCCCTGAGTGACTACCTCTTAGGCTAGCCCTATTCATGGTGGATTGCTGTGGCGCTTGCACTTTTTTTAATGCTTCTTTCATTCCTAATGTATCCTTTGGTTTAGGAATCATGAAATGTAACCACAGTTCGTGCTGCGTGCTTCCTTTTCTCGTTTTCATCCTGACTAGTTATTCTGTCCTTGTGTAGCTGTCTTTTGCAATTGTATACTCTAATTTTTAAACACTTAAGAGTTTTCTAATAATTTGCGGTATATGAAATAAACCTGAAACATGTTGGTTGTATGTTAATGGGGAGGAGAAGGGAACAATTGGTCATAATCCCCTGCTACTTCTCAGGTAAAAACAAAAAATTTTAGGGTAGAGGAAGTATTGTAATAAGGTAGACAAAAGGAAGGGAGAGGTCTGGACTCCAAAATGAGGAGGGAATTGCCAACCCCCACTTCCCAAACATAAATAAATCAAAATGCCCTATCTTAGAAGTCTTTGTTACTAAATTAGAAAATGGACTTGGTCAATCAACATCCAGATTCAGCAGACTACAAAGGTCTAAAGAAGCCTGCTATTGTCCAAGTAGTAGCCACTGGAAATATATAAGGTGTAAACAATTTTAGAAACCTTTTACAATTCAGTTCCTTAGCTATATACCTTTCCTTGGCAGTAGGCATTACCACAATATCGCTCATGCCATATGATTAGATGACCTTGTCTTCAAGTCAGGACTTGTAGCTATTGACGTGGGTATTTCTCTCACTTAAATTAACCTGTGGTCATAAGGTTAAAAGAATCATTATTATAATTTATACATTGCTTTCAGGCTGCCTTGATGAACATTGTTACTTATGCGACATAGTGTTTATTAGTGAGACAATGATCCCCTGAAGTAAACAGAATAATAGGCACTAGCCAATTAAATCATAGGGTCCTTGCACCAACTTTCTCTGCTGATCTAGGATGAACATTTTTATTTGATATTCTTGCCAGCCAAAAGCTTTTTAATAGTGATATTTTGCTGGAGTTGTGTTTTGAGAAGACAAATGCTCTGTTGATTCCATTTTGGCTGAGACGAGTGTACATGGATAGAATGTGTTTTATGATTTAGGCCTTTGTAATTTGCACATACCCTCTTACTTCAGAAGGATTTATGTGGTGGAGATGACTCATTTGGCCAAACTGGTTGATTTGTGGGGCATTTTTCTGGTACATAAAAAAAAACAAAACAAAAAAAAACCTTTTATATATGAGGATAAATGATGGCCAGTAACATTTCAAATGAATTTCAGGGGCCTTTTTACTAAGCTGCATTGGCGCCTACACGCTCATAGCGCTCATCAGTTCGGAATTACTGTTCGGCTACCACATGGCCCGGGCGGTAATTTCATTTTTTTACACACATCTGCTATGCATGTTGGAAAATATATTTTGTTTTCTGGTGCACGATGAAAACCGATCAGTAAGTAGCATTGTACGCGCGTTGAGTGAATGGGTGGGGGTAAGGTCTCAGACCCAAAATGGACGCACACCAATTTTGATTTTGCCACACATCCATTTTTGGCAAAAAAAAAGTCCTTTTTTACAGGCACACTGAAAATGGATCTGCGCGCGTCCAAAACATGCACATACACTAGCGCAGCCCATTTTTCAGCGCAACTTAGTAAAAGGACCCCTCAAACTTTTAAGTTTGTAACTATTGTACAAAAAGTGTTAACAGAATTAAGTTTGGACAGTAATGATAAAGACACAGAGATGAGAAGCTGGCTGTTTTTGAGTTTTTCTATTCACTTCTTACTGTTGGACACTGAGGGCATAATTGTATCTGTGTGAATTATATGAGCCCTAGTTTAACATATACATCTGTGCTACATAAGTAGAAATACTTAAAAAGTAAAGGAGAGGAAGGAGATAGCAGAAATGTTAAAATGACTAGCATATTCCATGGCATGAGAAGCCGAAAGGAGGGACTCTGAAAAGCAATAGAAGAAAGCACGTTGTCATTGAGAGGGCAATGTATAGAGTTCCTGTAGAATTTATAGTAGCCAAAACAGTGTGAAAGTTCAACAGGAATCTAATGTATTAGGGACCCTAGTGGAAGGGAAAGGGAGATGAGAAGAGCACAGATCGAGTACAACACATGACTATACTTACAAATGGACCAACCAGGTGGACCATGTGGCTTTAAAGCCATCCTCTCTGCTTTTATTGGTATTGCTACTGCTACATTATTTTGGGTCCTTTTACTAAGCTGCAGTAAAAAGTGACCTTGGCACACCCTTACACGAGTTTTTCTGGTATTCCAAATTTTGTGTTAATGACCATGCACTAATGTTTCCATTAGCACTTGACCATGTAAATAAAAATTGCGCATTTGTACTTACTGACACCTATTTTGTAGGCAGTAAAGGTTTACGCGCTAATCCTGCACTAGCCAGTTAGCATACGGTAGTGTAGCTGAACTAACTGAGTAGAGCAAGAACGTTTCTGTCTCCAGACACACCATCTCCAACAAAAATAAAAACACATTTTTTAGTACATACTGATTTGGAACTTACCACAGGGAGCTCAAATGCATCCCACGGAAAGCCATTTTAAGGCCATAAGCAAGTGCTAGTGCTTACTGCAGCTTAGTAAAAGAACCCCATCGATATTTTTAGTCTCCATACCACAAAGTTGCTACAGTAAAGGTTACTACTACTACTTAACATTTCTAGAGCGCTACTAGGGTTACGCAGTGCTGTACAGTTTAACAAAGAAGGACAGTCCCTGCTCAAAGGAGCTTACAATCTAAAGGATGAAATGTCAAGTTGGGGCAGTCTAGATTTCCTGAGTAGAGGTATAGTGGTTAGGTGCCGAAGGCGACATTGAAGAGGTGTGCTTTGAGCAAGGATTTGAAGATGGGCAGGTAGGGGGCCTGGCGTATGGGCTCAGGGAGTTTGTTCCAGGCGTGGGGTGAGACGAGGCAGAAAGGGCGGAGCCTGGAGTTGGCGGTGGTAGAGAAGGGTACTGAAAGGAGGGATTTGTCTTGAGAGCAGAGGTTGCGAGTAGGAACGTAAGGGAAGATGAGGGTAGAGAGATAAGGAGGGGCTGCAGATCGAGTGCATTTGTAGGTTAGTAGGAGAAGCTTGAACTGTATGCGGTACCTGATCGGAAGCCAGTGAAGTGACTTGAGGAGAGGGGTGATATGAGTATATCGGTCCAGGCGGAAGATAAGACGTGCAGCAGAGTTCTGAACGGACTGAAGGGGGGATAGATGGCTAAGTGGGAGGCCAGTGAGGAGTAGGTTGCAGTAGTCAAGGCGAGAGGTAATGAGAGAGTGGATGAGAGTTCGGGTGGTGTGCTCAGAGAGGAAAGGGCGAATTTTGCTAATGTTATAGAGGAAGAAGCGACAAGTCTTGGTTAGCTGCTGGATATGTGCAGAGAAGGAGAGGAAGGAGTCGAAGATGACTCCGAGGTTGCGGGCAGATGAGAAGGGGACGATGGGGGTGTTATCAACTGAGATAGAGAGTGGAGGGAGAGGAGAAGTGGGTTTGGGTGGGAAAATAATAAGCTCGGTCTTGGCCATGTTCAGTTTCAGGTGGCGGTTGGACATCCAGGCAGCAGTGTTGGATAAGCAGGTCGATACTTTGGCCTGGGTTTCCGCAGTGATGTCTGGTGTGGAGAGATAAAGCTGGGTGTCATCAGCATAAAGATGATATTGGAAACCGTGAGATGAGATCAGGGAGCCCAGGGAAGAGGTGTAGATTGAAAAAAGAAGTGGTCCAAGGACAGATCCCTGAGGAACTCCAACAGAGAGCAGGATGGGGGTGGAGAAAGAACCATGAGAATGTACTCTGAAGGTACGGTGGGAGAGATAAGAGGAGAACCAGGAGAGGACAGAGTCCTGGAACCCAAATGAGGACAGTGTGGCAAGAAGTAAATTGTGATTGACAGTGTCAAAAGCGGCGGATAGGTCGAGGAGGATGAGGTTGGAGTAGTGACCTTTGGATTTGGCAAGGAACAGGTCATTGCAGATTTTAGAAAGTGCCATTTCTGTCGAGAGTAAGGGGCGAAAGCCGGATTGAAGCGGATCGAGGATGGCATGAGAGGAGAGAAAATCAAGGCAACGGCTGTGAACGGCGCGTTCAAGTATCTTGGAGAGGAAGGGTAGGAGGGACCTATATCTCAATTCTTCTGATAGCTTCTCTTCTGGGTTCCTGCACATGACATCAGAGAAAGTATGTTGATGTAAAACTGGCTTAGATCAGCAGTTTTGTGTTCATTTAGAGCTGTACTGAATAGCGTATTTTACTATTCGGCCAAATACGAATAATGAAAAATATGAATACCGAATATGAATAATGGGCATTGAGCTGTAACATAACAAATAATAAAAGAAGCAACATGAAATCAGAGATCAAGTAGGATCCTACTGTGCTAAATCAGTAGGATTTAGGACAGTGGAACCCCAGATTATTCGTATTTGAATTTAAATCACTATTCGACCGAATGTGAATAATGTACAATAGCAGGAAACCTTCTTATAAGTTATTACTGTCTGGCAGCTAGCTGCCAATAATAACTTATTAGTTGAAAATCAATGTATTTGAAAAGGATGACTGTTGCTCGCATACTGCTAGGAAACAAAAGAAAATGAGATAAAAATAGCACTGCACACACTAGCAGGAAAATCACAAAGCAAGGCGTTACAATAAATAATACATATATACTAGGATAAAAGGCCCGTTTCTGACACAAATGAAACGGGCGCTAGCAAGGTTTTCCTCGGAGTGTGTATGTTTGAGAGAGTGTAATGTGCGAGTGTGTGTGTGAGAGAGTGAGTCTGGGTGCAAGTGTGTCTGTGAGAGAGTGTGTGTGTGAGAATGAGAGTGTGTGCAAGTGCGTATGTGAGACATTGAGGCATATTTTCAAAGCACTTTGGGAGGCTAAGTTCCATAGTTTTCTATGGAACTTTGGGAGGCTAAGTGCTTTGAAAATATGCCTCACAGTGTGTGTGAGAGAGAGTGTGTTTCACACAGATACAATGTGTGTGAGAGATAGTGTGTGAGACACAGACTCTCTGTGAGACTGAGTGTATGAGTGACTGTGTGACACATAGAGAGTGAATGTGATACAGTGTGAGACATAGAGTGTGTGAGAGACTGTGTGAGAGTGAGAGAGAGAAAGACATTGACTGTGAGAGAGAGTGTGTGTGTGACAGAGATACCTCCCCCCTCCCCTCTCTGGTGTCAGCCCCCCCCCCCTCTCTCTCTGGTGTCTGAGCGTTACTGTGCAGGACGCTGAGCTCTGGCTGTGCTTCAAGGAACTGACCAATCCTATTTAATAGATTGCACCTCCAACATTCTGAAGCCGAGAAACCTCATGTGGTCGGTCACTTCTGCTTGTGACGAACCCAGAAGTACTCGAGGGCGGAGCTTACAGAGATGGAGCCTGAGCTTCAGAAGCTTCAAACCCTTCACCGAAGCCAGGGAGTCAGCTTCAGAACATTGAGGTTGTTTTTTATTATATATATATATATATATATATATATATATATATATATATATAATTTTTGTATGTCTTATTTGAAGAAACAATATAAAACATACACTGAATAGATATCAATCACTTTTATTCTTTAAATCAATCACCTATAATTAAAACCTTTACAAATATTTAAAAACAGAACTAGCATCATATTCTTCATTCAAAGAAGTCCAGAAACATTTATTTGATCGTTTGTCGTGCTAACAATAGAGACACCCATTGTATTCCTATGGGTGTCTCTAGCAGCGCACACTAAAACGTTTATGCACCTACAGCACGGCTAGGTAAACAGGGCCCTTAGTTTTTCTGTTTCAAGTTGTATCTTGAATGTACTAATTATAAAATTTCATTAAAGATAAAGTAAATTAAAAAAAAATGTTTCCTATTAAACATTCTAAAATATAAACCCAGAGCTCAATAGAGTATCACAGTGCGTTTCTACACTAAACCCAAAAAAGATGCCTATGTATAGTTCTTACCAGTGGTGTATTTTTGTTTACGGAGGAAAAGCCTCAAATAGTGATAAGATACTCCTTTGTTGATTATTAGTTAACTTGAAGGAGTTCCATCTATTCATCCCAGGCTGAAAAACCTCCTTGGCTGTCAGCATAAATTACACCTCACAAAAATACTCTGTATTATTTCAAGTTAGTGTAGTGAGGTTCACTTATCTCTCCAGCTGATAGTCTGTTATCACCGTCCACGGCCCTTGGACGGTGATAACAGACTATCAATGGGTGGTGGTAAGGTCTCAGCCCCAAAATGGATGCATGCCAGTTTTTTTGCCGCACATCCATTTTCTGTCAAAAAAAGGCCTTTTTTGTAGGTGCACTGAAAAATGGACCTGCACGCGTCCAAAACACTCGTCTACACTAGCGCAGGCCATTTTTCAGTGCATCTTACTAAAAAGGACCCCTTAATGTACTTAATTGTTTACAAAATAGCATTATCACCATGCTTTTGCATTCTCTAGTTGTTTATTCCATGTGTGGTACACAAATGTGCCCATTTCAGACCGGGAAAGTCACCCTGTGTAAAGCGGGATCGGAACACTTTTTGTGAAGCATATGTCTATGGTACACCCTATGGGGTGGCACCTTGGGGAACCTGCTGACTAAGAAGCTGAAATGGCCATTTGACAATAAATTAGGGCCACAGCATTCTGAACGGCTAAGCATTCTTAAAGACCATTAAGCTATTAGCTGACACGAGGGAAAACTGCACAATGCTGACTTCTTTTTCTTTTAAATTTGCATTTAATACCTGAGGAGGCATTTCTTAAGTAATTATAATTATTATTTTTCTTCTTTTGATTCTAATTGCTCTCAGTTAGGGCTAATGTTTTCTCTGCAAAGTAAAAGCAGTGACTCTATTATGCTAAAAGGAGTTGTTTTCACAGTGATGATTCACCAAGATACTGCTGTTAAGTTTAATCTAGGTCCTGGCTTAGTTGGGAGTCATGCAAATGAAGGATAATTTTATAATATGTCACCTAGGTCGGGAGGTCAAGGTGATGCCTGTATGGCTTTATGAAATTCCAGCTCTAAAGTAGCTGAAATGTGGCCGCATACATTTACAGCAGCTTGGTGCCAGGTGTAGATTTTATAACTTATACATATCACCGCCTTGAGTGAATTCCTTCAAAAAGGCGGTAAATAAATCCTAATAAATAACTAAATAAATATAGTTCACGATTCTGTCTATGCTCCGTCGAAACTCTTCCCCCAAACATGTACACCCAGGCCGTGTACAAGTATGGGGCGTAGCAGGTACTTACATGGGGAGGGAGTGGTTACTGGGTTATATGTGAGAAAAATCTTTTATAAAATTGCTCTAGAAAGTTCTTTAGTCATTTTAATTATTTTAAGAACTTGGGCCATTGTGATGGCGTGGAGGGGCATAATTGAACACTAACGCCCATCTCCATGGGCGTCTATCTCCGAGAACGGGTACGTGAAGGGGCAGGACAAACCATATTTTTGGAAAAAATGGGCATCCATTTTTTTCCGATAATACGGTTTGTGCCAGCCAAATGCATCGGATTTGTGCGGATTTGAGCTGGGCGGTTTCATTTTTCAGCGATAATGGAAACTGAAGGCGTCCAGCTCAAAAACGAACAAATCCAAGGCATTGGGTCGTAGGAGGGGCCAGGATTCGTAGTGCACTGGCCCCCCTCACATGCCAGGACACCAACCGGGCACCCTAGGGGGCACTTGTAACAATTAAAATAAAAGTTAACTACTCTGAAGTCCATAGCTCCCTTCCCTTGGGTGCTGAGCCCCCCAAATCCCCCCAAAACCCACTGCCCACAACTCTACACCATTACCATAGCACCTATGGCTGAAGGGGGGCACCTAGATGTGGGTACAGTGGGTTTTGGAGGCTCCCATTTACCACCACAAGTGTAACAGGTAGGGGGGATGGGCCTGGGTCTGCCTGCCTGAAGTGTATGCACCCACTAAAACTGCTCCAGGGACCTGCATACTGCTGTGATGGAGCTGGGTATGACATTTGAGGCTGGCATACAGGCTGGACAAAAAAAGTTTTTAAAGTTGTTTTTTTTTGGGTAGGAGGGGGTTAGTGACCACTGGGGGAGTCAGGGGTGGTCATCCCTGATTCCCTCCGGTGGTCATCTGGTCATTTAGGGCACTTTTTTGGGACTTGTTCTTGAAAAAAAAGGGTCCAAAAAAAGTGACCCAAATTTGCGCTAAAAACGCCTTTCTTCCTCAGCGACCCTCCAGACCGGTCAAGACGCGTGGGTTATGTCCTCCTACCAGCAGAGGGAGACTGAGAAAACACTAAGCTTTTGAAGCCTGTATATATAACCTGTGCAGAACCTCCACTAGCCAGTATTTTCTCAGTCTCAGCAGAGGTAGCAGTTGACAGCCTGTGCAGTCTCCAATAATCTGGTGAGGTAGTTTGTCATTGGGTCGTAGGATTTTTTCCTTCCAAACTTTATTCTGTTGCAGTACCCTGTACGTGTGTGTAAAAAAAAAAAAAAAAAAAAAAAGTGCTTTGGGGCCCTGGGTCTGGTGGGGCCCAGTTTTTCCCCCTGGGGTGTTACACCTATGTTTGGGTCCCTCCCCCTGTGCTGCTCTCTATTTCTGTTGGCTTGGCAGCTTTGTGCCTCGGCTGCTTTCTCAGTATTGTAGCCTTGAGTGCCTTACAATTTCCAGATGCCAGAGTTAGAGTAAGATGCCTTTAAGGTCAGTTATTCTATTTCATTTTGCTTGCCAGCTTTGTGCCTCGGCTGCTTTCTCAGTATTGTAGCCTTGAGTGCCTTACAATTTCCAGATGCCAGAATTAGAGTACTGTGCCTTTAAGGTCAGTTATTCTATTTCGTTTTGCTTGGCAGCTTTGTGCCTCGGCTGCTTTCTCAGTATTGTAGCCTTGAGTGCCTTACAATTTCCAGCTGCCAGAGTTGGAGTACTGTGCCTTTAAGGGCATTTATTTCTTTATTTTCAGCGGACCGAACGGGGGTTTTGATTCCTTGCTGGAACGAGAGAGCAGCGCTTTCTCCAGTGCTTTTGCAGTGTGAGTGAGTTTTTGGTTTGGCGCGTTTGCGGACCAGCTTTTCCCTTCCCTCGTGGTTTATGGCGGCCCAGCTCCTCCGATGTCGCGCGTGCTCGTGGCGAGGGGTAGAGGCGCCGGGCGCTCAGTGTAGCTTTGCGGTGCACCTATAAAGGTGGCTGCGGCACCCCCCGACTTGACCGCGGAGGGATCGATGGTGTCGGGAGTCTCCGGGTCAGCGGGAGCGTAGGCAGGGCCGCTGTCAGCGGGAACAGTTTCGGCGGGAACAGCCGCCATCTTGAGTCTGACGCGGCCCATGGAGACGGCTGGTTTTGGGCCTGCGGCCTCCGTTTTTGGCACAAAAGGGCCTAATGACGGTCCAGGAATGGTGGGCTTTCCTCCAGATTTTGTCTGGACGCGGTATCAGGCCTGGAGATCGGGACCCCCCCCTCCCCCCCCCCAATTGGAAGAGGGGGCTATTTCCGTCTTGGCTGAGAGACCACGGTTAGAGTGGTCAGAGGACAGGCAATGTTTTTCTCCTGTAGCTGCAGAAGCTGCGCTTAGTGATCTGGGGGAGTCAGATGGAATTGACGGCTCTCAGGAGCAGGATTGTTGGATTCCTGGAGAGGATCCTTCAGTAGTGCGGATTTTCCATAGAGATGAGCTGTCAGAACTCATAGATCAGGTGTCGTCCACCCTTCAGTTTGGTCCTGAGGTGGCGTTGGGGGAAACTGTCCAGGATCCGTTGGTGAAGGGCATTCAGCGTCAGGCGTGATCCTTCCCTATGAACAAGGATCTCCGGGAGATGATTTGTCAGGAATGGGATTTGCCGTGTAAGGTGGCAAAGGCAATGGCGAGGCTTTATCCCCTCCCTCAGGACGATAGGGATTCCTTTAAGGCTCCCACGGTAGATGCAGTAGTGACGGCAGTAATTATAGCTACGGCTATCCCGGTTGATGGAGGAACGGCTCTCCGTGATCCTCAGGATAGGAAGTTGGGATCTTTTCTCAAGCGTAGTTTTGTTTTGTCGGCTCTAGCCCTGCAGGCCTCGGTTTGTGGGGGTCTGGTAGCTCGGGCATGTTTTCGTTGGGCCGAGAAGCTCCTGGATGATTCGGTAGATGTTGGTTCTTCTGGGGGTCAGGAGTTAGCCGACTTGGACATGGGTTCATCCTTTTTGTCTGAGGCTTTTATGATTTGTTGCCTACTTCAGACAAAAAATATGGCTATGGTTGTGGGTCTCTGCCACTTAACGGAGCTATGCTCTTTGGAGAAGATTTGGACAAGTTAGTGTGAGGTCTTAGTGATACCAAGGTTCTATGGCTTCCAGATTTTCGGTTCAAGGCAGGGGCCAGAACTAGTTCCTCTCGGGGACAGTTTAGGGAGGCTCAGCGGTATAGGCCGGGCAGATCGAGTGGGACCTACCCCTAGCTGTCTGTTTGTCCAATTTAGATTGTAAGCTCTGTTGAGCAGGGACTGTCTTTTCATGTTAATTTGTACAGCGCTGCATAAGTCTAGTAGTGCTATAGAAATGTTTAATAGTAGTAGGACCTCTAGGGGTCGGTTTTTCCAGCGCACACAGTTCTTTCGTGAGAGTCGTCGCGGAGGGCGTGGCTTTTCTGCGGGAGGTTAGTATTCAGGCCACAATTCCCAATGAAGGTGTGCGGGCTCAGGCTCTGGTGCATGTTGGGGCTCGGCTGAGTCTGTTTTACCAGAGTTGGGCCCAAATCAGGTCAGATCAGTGGGTTCTCAAGGTGTTTCGAGGCGGATGTGCGCTGGAATTCGAAAGCTGTTCTCCCGAAGTGTTTCTGGAATCCCTCTGTCGGTCTTGGAGCAAGAGGGCAGCAGTGAGGGACACTCTGCGGTGGCTGCTCGCGTTGGGAGCCGTGGTTCCTGTTCCTTCAGATCAGCAACGCTCAGGGTGCTATTTGATCTATTTTGTGGTCCACAAGAAAGAGGACACTTTTCGTCCCATTTTAGATCTCAAAAGGGTCAATGCGGCACTCAAGGTGCCCTCTTTCCGGATGGAGACGTTGCGGTCGGTCACTGGTGCGGTCAGGAAAGGAGAGTTTCTCACTTCCCTGGATTTGACGGAAGCTTATCTTCACTTTCCTTTGTGCAGCCTTTTGGTTCCAAGTTACAGGGTCCGATTCGTCGGTTCCTTGCAGAGAAGGCGCCGACGGCCCGTACTTATCGTCAGGTCCTGGGCTTGATGGCGGCGACCATAGAGGTAGTTCCGTGGGCCAGGGCGCACATGCGTCAGGTACAGTCAGCTCTGCTCAGTCGTTGGTCCCCTCTGTCGCAGGACTTGGAAATGTGTTGTCCGCTGTCGGTGGCCCCTCGTCTCAGTCTCCGCTGGTGGCTCAGTCCGCGCAATTTGGGAAAGGAATGCCGTTGGAGTCCCCACAGGGGCTGGTAATGGTCACGGATGCCAGTCTGCAAGGTTGGGGGGCACATTGTCTCAGTCAGGTAGCTCAAGGCCGGTGGTCTCGGGCAGAAGCAGAGTGGTCCATCAACCGGCTGGAAACTCGGGCCATTCGGGTGGCGCTCCAGGCCTTGACGTCGGTGGTTCGCCACAAGGCAGTCCGAGTGCTCTGTGACAATGCCATGGCAGTAGCATATGTCAACCGTCAAGGGGGGAACAAAGAGCCTTGGCGGCGCAGTTGAACTCATCTTCAGGCTCTCTTGGCAGCGCATGTGGCCGGGGTAGGTCACATAGATGCAGATTATCTCAGCAGGCACACTCTAGATCCCAGAGAGTGGTCTTTTCTTCGGTCAGTGTTCCAGTGAGTTGTGTCGGTCTGGGGACTTTCGGTGATCTTAGGGCAACGGCTCGCTATGCGCAAGTTCAGAGATTTTTTTTTTCAGTCGCTGAAGAGACCCTTGAGCGGAGGAAATCGACACTCTTCTGTTGCCTTGGCTTCGGGAGTGACTGTATGTGTTTCCTCTGTGGCTGTTAGTCGGTCGAGTAATATAGCGCATCGACATCGTCGACCATGGTATGGAGACCTGGTGCGGTTGGCAGGGGCGGCGGCCCTGCCTTTGTTGGGATCAGTTCTGTGTCAAGGCCCGATAATCATGCCGGATCCGGCTCGGTTTTCGCTTATGGCTTGGCTCTTGAGCGGCACAAGTTGAAGAAGAAGGGGCTTTCGTCCAGTGGCTTTGCTACGATGTTGAGTTGCCGTAGACGATCCACTTCCTTGGCGTATGTCCGGGTTTGGAGAATCTTTGAGCACTGGTGTGAAGACCATCGAGTTCGGCCGTTTCACTCTTCGGTGGCGGAAGTTTTGGAATTTTTGCACGATGGTGTTGATAGAGGTCTGGCCTTGTCTACACTTAAGGTTCAGGTGGCAGCTTTGTCATGTTTTCGTGGGAAGCTTCAGTGAAAGTCCTTCGCGTCTGTGCCTGAGGTAGTGAATTTTTTGAAGGGTGTTCAGTTGCTGCGTCCGCCTCAGTGACGGATGGTGCCTCCGTGGGATTTGAAGCTAGTTTTGGATGCTTTGATCAGGCCTCCGTTTGTGCCTCTGGTATCGGCATCTTGTAAGGATTTATCTTTAAAGGCGGTCTTGTTGGTGGCGATTACTTCAGCACGGAGTGTTTCAGAGCTTCAGGCTTTGTCTTTTAGGGAACCATTTTTGTCCTTTCTGAGGGAAAGGTTTCGTTGCGGACGGTGCTTTCCTTTTTTGCCCAAGGTGGTTTCCGAGTTCCATGTTAATCAGGTCATCTCTCTGCCAGTGTTGGGTGATATGGCTGGAGATTCGGAGCAGCGTGGTATTGCCAAGCTGGATGTCAGGAGAGTTTTGAGTTGTTATCTCTCTGGAACTCAGGACTTCAGAGCCTCTGACCGTTTGTTCGTTCTTCATGGTGGCCCAAAGAAGGGTGCAGCGGCTCCTAAGGTGACCATAGCACGGTGGTTGAAGGAGGCGGTTGCATCTGCTTACTTGGTGAAGGGTCCTGTGGTGCCTAGGGGCTGGTCTGCTCATTCCACTAGGGGAATGGCAGCCTCGTGGGCGGAGAATAGTATGATTTCTCTGTTAGATATTTGTCGGGCTGCGGTTTGGTTTTCGTTGCATTCCTTTGTGAAGCATTATAGGATTCCTGTGCATGCAAAGGACGAGGTGCGCTTTGGGGCAGCAATTTTGACCTCTGGCCTTAGTAGGTCCCTCCCATAAGTTAGTTACTGCTCTGGTACGTCCCACGCGTCTTGACCGGTCTGGAGGGTCGCTGAGGAAGGTGAAATTAGATCTTACCTGCTAATTTTCTTTCCTCTAGACCCTCCAGACCGGTCAAGAGCCCGCCCTGTCTGTATTGGAGGCCAGGAGGTGTGTTTGTTGGATAATTCTTGGCTGCTGTAAATTGTTGTTTCTCTAATTGCAGACTGTTTATTTCTGTTTTGTGATAGGAGTCCGGGACAGGTGGGGCTCTTCTTTGATAGTCCACCTGTAGAAGCCCAACTGTTTTATCAAAGGCAAAGGAACATGTTTCCGTAAGAGCAAGCGGAAGATGTTTCTTGTTTTTGCAGTTTACTGTGACCACGTACAGGGTTGCTAGTTGTTGTTAGTGTTTTTTGTTTCTCTGCTTTGTCAGGGGTATACTGGCTAGTGGAGGTTCTGCACAGGTTATATATACAGGCTTCAAAAGCTTAGTGTTTTCTCAGTCTCCCTCTGCTGGTAGGAGGACATAACCCACGCGTCTTGACCGGTCTGGAGGGTCTAGAGGAAAGAAAATTAGCAGGTAAGATCTAATTTCACCTTTTTTCGATTATCAGCCGAGTATGCCCATCTCTCCTCGGCTGATAAACACGCCCTAGTCCCGCTTTCACCACGCCTCCGACACGCCCCCGTCAACTTTGGCCATTTTGGCGACGGAGTGTAGTTGAAGACGCCCAAAATGGGCATTCGATTATACCGATTTGGGCGCCCACGGGAGAAAGACGCCCATCTCCCAATTTGGGTCGAAATATGGGCGTCTTTCTCTTTCGAAAATAAGGCGGATAGTCAGTCTATTAGTGAGTAATGTCACAAGGCTGATAACTCAGACGAATGCTGTTCAGTGACAGCCACACTAAACTGTCAAATTCAAATTAAATTTGCCTGTTTTTGTGTTTAAGAGTTATTCATAGACATTGCAAGCTGAATCCATAATGTGGGGTTTACTTTGGTCCCACGTAAGAATTTTATAGGCAGAGTGTGCATTCAGTTATGGAAACAACCCCTCACTTGTGGGATATTAACAATAAGGATTTGAATAGAACTACTAAAGTAATTCTATTTTTCCACTGAGGATTTTTTAAATTAATCTTTTTCTTTGCCTGGCAGCTTTTTGGAGATTTTCATCTCCCTCAGAACCTTCTTTAGCTGGTCTGTGGCACCATGATTCTTCACTTTTTTTCTTCCCATTTTAGGCCAACTTAAATGCCTGAACCCAGGCAACACAAAGAAACCAAAACTTGTAATGAACACTATACAACTCCTCTTCTCTACGATTCCCTAATATATCTGTAACACGTTTATCTCATTGACAATAACATCACTCTGTATTTGTTTCATCACCGGAGGTGGCTAACACCTCACGGTACTACGTAAGCCACATTGAGCCTGCAAATAGGTGGGAAAATGTGGGCTACAAATGTAACAAATAAATAAATCCCTCTATTATACAGCCTAGCTCTTATAGCAATGATGCTGCAGATGAGAAGGCACAACCCAGCCAGTTACTTTTATGTACTAGTGGGCGGAATTCCCTAGAAGGGTCTCTGATTTCTTTCTGTGCCTTGTTCCCTCTCCAATCTACCCCAGAAACAGAAGCTGAGTCAGGAAATCAAACCCAAACCTTCTTGCATGACAGCACAAAGTAAACTCCTGATGCTGGGCAGTGGCGCTGGCTTCTACCCATTGAGTTTTAATCTCCAACTTTATTTTCCTTCTTAAATTAAGTCTCTTATCATGGTGTTCTGTTGGATTGATGTAGCTATTATTTCACAGACCTGAATCTCCACAATTATCTCTTAAGCTGACAAGTGATTGATTTTAGACATTAGACATTCTGCAAGATTTCCTAAATATTTTTTTCATCCTCACACTTTAATTGAAAGTAACTAAGAAAGTTGCAACCAAGTCTTAAAGTTCCTTCAGTGTGTCAACAACTGTTTGTACTTTTTAGCAAAGGTAATAGTGATGTTAGATCCAGTAGAGCCTTTGTATTAGAGCTATGTTGATGTGAAGCTTTCTGCCATGGACCATATTACATATTTCATTTGTGCTATCCCACAGCATTACCACTTGCAGATTTTCACAACATCAAGTTGCTTCCTGTGGAAGTAATTACTGAAATATTCTGTTATTTTTTAATGCAGTATTTATTCAGGGAAGGGATGGTTCCTCTATGAAGTCTTCCAGTGGTCATACGACAAAAGGTTGGACACAGTGTTGCCTACTCCTTAATGCAGTTATATTTTGTACCATATTGCATGCATTCAAATAAATGCAAAAAAAAAAAAAAACCTTGAGTTTAAAATAAAATGCAACAGTGAGCTATGTGTATTGAACATTTCCCCATAGACACAAAGGACTAAATAGTACCTAATGCCATTTTATAAAGGGTTGATTCCCATGCCTAAATTTGGGTGCCAGGACTTGACACCAGATGCAATTCCTGGCGCCAAATATGGGTCCACATCTGCGGTATTCTATAACACTGTGCAGAAATTTCCAAAATGCTCCTGACCCACCTGTGACTGTGCCCCCCTTTTGTGTTTTGCACCATGGAATTTGGGCTCACATGTTTATAGACTAGCACATAGCAAATCCATATTGCTGCCAATTAACATCAGTAATTGATGACTCCCAATTATTGACCTTAATTGGCTTATTATCCAATTTAGTTGTGCACACATCTCAGGATCATAGTAACATAGTAGATGACGGCAGAAAAAGACCTGCGCGGTCCATCCAGTCTGCCCAACAAGATAACTCATATGTGCTACTTTTTGTGTATACCCTACTTTGATTTGTACCTGTGCTCTTCAGGGCACAGACCGTATAAGTCTGCCCAGCACTATCCCCGCCTCCCAACCACCAGCCCCGCCTCCCAACCACTGGCTCTGGCACAGACCGTATAAGTCTGCCCAGCTCTATCCTCGCCTCCCAACCACCAGCCCCGCCTCCCAACCACCGGCTCTGGCACAGACCGTACAAGTCTGCCCAGCACTCTCCCCGCCTCCCAACCACCAGCCCCGCTTCCCACCACCGGCTCTGGCACAGGCCGTATAAGTCTTCCCAGCACTATCCCCGCCTCCCTACCACCAGCCCCGCCTCCCGATCTTGACTAAGCTCCTGAGGATCCATTCCTTCGGCACAGGATTCCTTTATGCCTATCCCACTCATGTTTGAATTCCGTTACCATTTTCATTCCCACCACCTCCCGCGGGAGGGCATTCCAAGCATCCACCACTCTCTCCGTGAAAAAATACTTCCTGACATTTTTCTTGAGTCTGCCCCCCTTCAATCTCATTTCATGTCCTCTCGTTCTACCACCTTCCCATCTCCGGAAAATGTTCGTTTGCGGATTAATACCTTTCAAATATTTGAACGTCTGTATCATATCACCCCTGTTTCTCCTTTCCTCCAGAGTATACATGTTTAGTTCAGCAAGTCTCTCCTCATACGTCTTGTAACGCAAATCCCATACCATTCTCGTAGCTTTTCTTTGCACCGCTTCATTTCTTTTTACATCCTTAACAAGATACGGCCTCCAAAACTGAACACAATACTCCAGGTGGGGCCTCACCAACGACTTATACAGGAGCATCAACACCCCCTTTCTTCTGCTGGTCACACATCTCTCTATACAGCCTAACAACCTTCTAGCTACGGCCACCGCCTTGTCACACTGTTTCGTCGCCTTCAAATCCTCAGATACTATCACCCCAAGATACCTCTCTCCGCCCATACCTGTCAGACTCTCCCCGCCTAACACATACGTCTCCCGTGGATTTCTATTCTCTAAGTGCATCACTTTGCATTTCTTCGCATTGAATTTTAATTGCCAAACCTTAGAACATTCTTCTAGCTTCCTCAAATCCTTTTTCATGTTTTCCACTCCCTCCCGGGTGTCCACTCTGTTACAGATCTTAGTATCATCCACAAATAGGCAAACTTTACCTTCTAACCCTTCGGCAATGTCACTCACAAATATATTGAACAGAATCGGCCCCAGCACCGATCCCTGAGGCACTCCACTACTCACCTTTCCCTCCTCCAAGCGAATTCCATTCACCACCACCCTCTGGCGTCTGTCCGTCAACCAGTTCCTAATCCAGTTCACCACTTCAGGTCCTATCTTCAGCCCATCCAGTTTATTTAAGAGCCTCCTGTGGGAAACCGTGTCAAAAGCTTTGCTGAAATCTAAGTAGATTACGTCCATAGCTCGTCCCTGATTCAATTCTCCTGTCACCCAATCAAAGAACTCAATGAGATTCGTTTGGCACGATTTCCCTTTGGTATAACCATGTTGTCTCGGATCTTGCAACTTATTGGCTTCCAGGAAATTCACTATCCTTTCCTTCAGCATCGCTTCCATTACTTTTCCAATAACTGAAGTGAGGCTTACAGGCCTGTAGTTTCCAGCTTCTTCCCTATCACCACTTTTGTGAAGAGGGACCACCTCTGCCATTCTCCAGTCCCTCGGAACCTTTCCCGTTTGCAAGGATATATTAAATAAATCTTTAAGAGGACCCGCCAAAACCTCTCTGAGCTCCCTCAATATCCTGGGGTGGATCCCATCCGGTCCCATGGCTTTGTCCACCTTTAGCTTTTCAAGTTGTTGATACACACTTTCTTCCGTGAACGGTGCTCTATCCACTTCATTCTCATTTGTACTATTTCCAGTCCATCGCGGTCCTTCTCCAGGATTTTCTTCTGTGAAAACAGAACAAAAGTATCTATAGAATCCACGGGAAAATAGCGAGCAAGTCTTTAGTAGTCTTGACCCAATTTCAGCTTTTCTTTTTTTCTCTGACATTTTGCTGCGCTAATTATATTTCAGAACTGGAAGCCTTGATTTTTTTTTTTTTCTTGATATTCTGAAAGAAGATTAAGGGGAGAGAGGATGCCTTGCTTCCTTACATTAGAGAACATATGTTTATTTCTATTGCCATTTATCCTAACATCAGGACAGTTTAGAAATTAACAATCATAATATACAAAATAACACAAACAGTATTATAAAAAACAGTAATTACAATGGCCGCTGAGATGATTTGAGGTCTAATGATAGTGCCTTTCTTTGCTATTCCCAAGATTAATACCCTCCCCCTTCCCCAGCCTTCTCTCTTACTTTCTTATTTATATATACATTTATTGGGATTCATTAACCACCTTTATGAAAAGATTCACCCAAGGCAGTGTACAGTAGGTACAGTTTAACAGTATAAGAATAATAAAATAACCAAGAATAAACATAAATACAATAAATGAGGTAAACTTGAAAACAGTAAAATGAAACCTAATAATAGAACTACTATGAAACAATATCAAAAATATACACATTTAACAGCACTGGAATTCAAGTACCAGAGATATAATACAATGCTAGCATAATAGTAATGATACACCTAATAAGAATGCATTAGAACATTCAACTAACATAGATATGATGCTGAAGATTTTCTACAATACGGCTTACCATATAGCTGAGGGATTAAGAGCAGATGTGTGATGGGAACAAGATGCGTGGTGCAGAGTCAGTTGGGATAATTTGATGATTAGTTTGTGTCAAGGCAAGTTTGTTGTATAGTTAAGCAAGAGGTAAGGAACTGATCTAAGTTACAGTGTATGTAGCAAGCTAGTCCAGGTGCAGAGTGAGTGTATAGTCAGTCACCCTATGTATTAAAGGCTTGGGAGAAGAGCCAGGCTTTCACCTGCTTGCTGAAGTAGAGGTAGTCTTAAGTTATATGTAGCCCCTCTGGGAATAAATTCCAGAGTGTGGGGCCTACTCCGGAGAAGGCTCGCTGGTGGGTATCACATCGTACAATTTCTTTTGATGAAGGTACCAATAGTAATGATCCTTGAGAGGACCTCAGAGGTCTTAAAGGCGTGTAAAAGGCTAACTTATTCTTTAAGTACTCTGGCCCATTTTGTGGACCTTGAAAATTAAACATACAGTTTTAAATTTAGCCCTGTAAGGTACTGGTAGCCAGTGTAGCTTTTGTAGGAAGGGCGTGATGTGGTCATGCCACTTGCAGCCTTCTAGATCTTAAATAAAATGGGAGACAATATGGATCCCTGGTGCACCCCATAGTCCATTGCCCAAGGTGATGATGTGCTGTTGCTGAACAGAACTGATTGTTGTCTATATGACAAGATTTGAACCAAGTAAGTACTGTGCCACTGATACCTGTTTCTGTCAGTCTTGTAAGGTTGATATTATGGTCCACAGTGTTGAAGGCTGCTGAGAAATTGAACAACACTAGTATCGAGGCAGATCCCCAGTCACTGTTTCTGTGCAGATCATCAAGAAGGTACATAAGAATTGGCTCTGTTCTGTACCCAGGTCTGAAGCCAGATTGATTGGCTAATTGAAAGTAATTGGGTCTAGCCAATCAAGTTGACTGCAGACTGTCCATTCTATAAGTTTTGCCAGTAAAGGAATGTTAGAGACTGATCAGTAGTTTTCGAGCTTGTCCTGGTCCAGTGAGCTCTTTTTCAGTAGAGGGTGCACCACAGCTCTTTTTAGTGTTGTTGACAGCTGCCCTTCCATAAGAGAGGAGTTAACAATTTTAGTGGACTCTTCAATGAGGCCTGTGCTTGCTCGTTGTACAATCTTTGCTGGGCAGGGATCAAGAGGGCAGGTTGTAGGTTGTAGACCTTTCAGGATATTTTCCTCTGTGACCTGGTTGAATGAGTTCCAAATGGCTATGTGTTGTGGGGAAGAGGGAGTGTTCTCTTCATTAGCTGGTAGAAGCTTTGATAGAATTGTCTGTAGATCCCAATGGAGACCTTTAATTTTGTTGGCAAAATAAGTGGCAAAATCATTGCTGGTTAGTTGTGACTGGGAAGTGTGGTTCTGTTGTGGGGTTTGCAGTAGACTGTTTACTATTTTGAATAGCTGCTTGGTTGAATTTGTAGCTTGTTCTATGTGTTGAGGAAAATATTGTTTTTTGGCTGTTGTTACGGCCTGGCGGTACATTATCATGTATTTCATTCAAGCTGATGTCCTTGGCACTTAAGGATCTGCAGTTCTGGGGAGAACCACGGGGAATGTTTGTTTGTAGAACATTGGACCTTCTTTAGAGGGGCCGTTTTTTCTAATGCCATTGCTAAGCATGCATACTGACATTGTCATCATTTTTTCATCCACATGGGGGTAGGACAAGGCTTCTAAGAAGTTTTCAGCAGTCAGATTTCTCATGTCTCAGATTTCCTTCCAACCTTTGATTGGGCCCTTCTGTTTTATGTAGTCTTTAATAGAAATTTGATTAGAAAATGATCAGTCCATGACAGGGGTGTTATCTCTGTGCCACCAGCCTTGTGTTGCAGAACACCAAGTCTAACATATAGCCCTTTTCATGGGTTGGAGAACTGATCACCTGAATGAATCCTAGAGCTGCCATCGTATTGAGGAAGGCAGCAGTAGTGGTGTCTGGAGTTTTGATGTGTAGGTTAGTCTCCCATGATCAGTAAGGGTAGCTCAGGGTTACCTCAGTCCGTAGATTCAGCAGTTCTTGTATAGATGATGTGGTGTTGCGAAGTGCTCTATAGGCCACGAGCAGCCAAATTGGTTCCTTGTCTTCCAGCTGGATTAGCAGGCATTCTAATTCAGACAGGTGGGGGGTGTAGACTCTGCACAGTTTGATTGTTTCACAGATCAGGACTTCTACCCCTCCACCCCACTTACCTTGTCTTGGTTGGTGCAGGATAGTGAATCTTGGGGCATAGTTCAGCCAATAGTACTCTTCCGCTTTCATCCAGCCAGGTCTCAGTTATTCCCAAGATGTCTATGTGGTATTCATTGATGACATCATGGATCATAGGGAATTTTATATTGGCTGATCTGGCATTTACTAGGCCCAAATTTCCAAGTACTGGTCTGTTTGTGGTTGTAGTTTTAGGGGTTACTTGATAGTGGTAGGCAAGTATTCTTGTGGGTATATCTAGATAAGAGTTTTGCCTCTTGAGTTTGTGTCTTCTATGTGGATGGGGGAGTCTGTATTTTCCTCTTCCCCAGATCACTGGGATGTCCGAAGATTTTTGGTTTACTATTCCAAAGCACATTCTTGTTTAAAGTAAAATTACAGAGCTCTCTAGCTGTTCAGTATAACAAAAAGCCAGTTTGTCTTGGGCAGTAATTAACAGTGGAGTGTTAATTAGGCAGACAGTGCTTGATGAGGGTCTGAGTCCCTTTGAAGTATCAGCTTCCTTGGAAGTGGAGCTCTGTTGTTTACTTCAATAAAGACTTCTTATTTAAAATGTGATATGCAGTCAGTCATCTAAGTCTGTCTATACTTTTTGTTTCTGAAATACAGTGAAATAGTTGTTAAAGTCCAGTATCTAATATTCAACAGTACTTCTTGTCGCTAGAGACATACATCATCAGGTGGCTATATTTCACTCCTGTGAATTTATTTGGAAGTTTTAATGCAGAAGAAGATTCAGCAAGATATCAGAAATTTAGAGATAATATAAGTTAAAGATATGAAACTTTAACTCACAAATTGTAGTGATGGTTGATGGAATTCGCTAAGGAGGTATATCAAGTTTAAATAAACTTCGAAAACTGGAAAAAAAAGAGAAGAAAATAACAGAAAACATGTTATGCATCAATTCAGTAATTCTTCTTTTGTAGATATCACTGGATGCCATGGATAGCTATGTTCATTTATCTACCATCATTTCTCAAGTGCTTCAACTCATAACAGTTAATGAATCTGGTTAAATCCATTCAATTTGTGTATCACGAATAATGAATAAAAATAGGGACAATATTCAGCCCACAATGGGCGTTTTTAAAGCCGGTGATAGCCATGGACTAAATTAGACCCAGATTTTCAGTGCTGGGTCATTTCGGGCACCAGCGTTAACCGAGAAGCTGATACTCCATGCCAGCACCTGCATACCTAACCCAGCAAAGATAAGATTGTTGGTTTTTTTTTATCATCGGTTAGATAGGCAGGCACTGACACTGAATATCAGTGATGCTCACATTTCTTCTGGTTCTGCCCCTGGACTGCCTGGATTGTACTGTGGCAGTCACAGTCGATATTCAGTGGTACTACCCAGTTTATTGCTGTTGAATATTGACAGACAGCTGGCTGAGGGCACTTTAGCTGGGCAAGAACCTCATCTGCCCAATTAAATTGTTTTGAATATCACCCCCATAGAAACTTCTGTACTAAGGCACCTTAGGATTCATGTGAATCTTCAGTTATAATTGTCTTTCACAAAGTTACTAATTCTCATTTTGAGGTTTCTTTCTTACATATAAATACATACATCTAATAGTTGATCAGATTAATGGTCTGTAGCAAATGGTTCTTATACCTTTTATTCTTCTGGCCAGAGCTACCTTGATGACACTACATGATTAGGATCTCAATAGTTACTTAACACACACAGAAATAACCTTTCTAATATAGTAGCACTCTAGAAATGTTAAGTAGTAGTAGTAGTAATATCATGTTGCCTTCATTGAAGATCATTCATGTTTTTGATCATAATAAGAAGTAAAATTGTTCTTTAGATATTTATAAGCCAAACTACCAAGCAGTACTAAACTGTTTCCAATACTGCCTATTCAAAAGGAGACTATATCTCCACTTAATGAGATCTATTTTCTGTCTGACGGGAAGTAAAGGTCTTTAGGAGGAACAGGGCAGGATCAAAGATAGATGTCCTTGGTTAACTTTGATGTAATAAGACCTTTGGAGCCTTCATTAAAGGGGGTCTTTTACAAAGCCGAGCTAGCGTTTTTAGCTCACGGTAGAGAGGTGTGGTAGCCGTGTTAGTCCACTCTTAAAGGTTAACAATAGAAATCAAACAAAATAAAACATGGAAAAGAAAATAAGATGATACCTTTTTTATTGGACATAACTTAATACATTTCTTGATTAGCTGACGAAGAAGGGCAACCTTTGAAAGCTAATCAAGAAATGTATTAAGTTATGTCCAATAAAAAAGGTATCATCTTATTTTCTTTTCCATGTTTTATTTTGTTTGATTTCTATTGATAGCTCACGGTAAAAATCAGCTAGTGGTAAATGCTGAGATGCCAATTATATTCCTATGGGCGTCTCAGCATTTATCGCCAGCTGATTTTTACCATGAGCTAAAAATGCTAGCACGACTTGATAAAAGGCCCCATAAGTGAGGAAACTCTCTTCCAGCCAGTCTTGATTGAGTAAGACTTGAATATGGTTCTTAGATCTTACTTTCACAATTCTGATTCCCTGTTCTTTGATCAAAGAATTTGAATAGTCTCTGACCTTTCTAAATCCACTTGAGAGAAAGATATGTTTTTTAAAGTTGCAGGCCGAAATTTGGGCTTTGGGAGCTCATATATACTTTACTATAACTGTAAATATATGAAGTTACAGGATGTAAAGAGTATATATACTTTGACCCAGTACAATTGAAACATTTTCGTAGATATGGGCACTTATAGAGGTCAGTGTGATGAGTGATGATGGTGGTGTAGGAGGGAGGGAGTACTTAGCTGTATTTAGTCATATTAAGATTATAGTGGATGATTTGAGGATTTACTTTGATTACCTTTTTGTTTTCTGTGTGAAGGCTCCATAGTTTTCAGATTGTTTTTCTCCTATTTTTTTGGAGCAATGTTTAATGATCACTTTGGTAATTTCCTTATTTGTTTTCCCTGAAAGTTAATATGCTTGTAATTAATGCTTTGATTATTGTAAATTACACTATTATCATTGTTTCTCTTTTGATATTTGAAAAGTGGCATACATAAAATAATATAAAGACTGTTTCCAGTTAACTAGCATTGGTGTTAGAGAAAAGGTTTTCTTTAGAAACTTTATACTTTCAACAGAGAATGTCTGGTCTTCTGGAACTTAGATTTCTTGCTAGTTTAGAATCAGTTTTGTTAGAGGTGGAGTTTGGAAAATGTTTGAACGTGATTTATGAAGGTAGATGAATACTGAGGATTTATTTGTTCATGGGACCTTTATAACCAAGGCAGAAATTATATACTCATTAACAAAAATTAGAGTCCTGTTAAAATTCATTGGATTTCCATTTGTCACATAGTGTATTGTATACTGTTTTACTACTAATTCGATATTTCTTGCAAATGTATTCTTGATGGACATTGTGGTCTTCTGTGCCCTTGTGATCATTGGTCTAGTTATACTTCCAGGGTATTCTAATTTGATGTATTAGTAATTAGCCTGTAAAGGTCAATTGATTATTCCTTTTCAGCTGTGGTCAGTTCAGAGTATATTCATATCGAACTTCCAGTTTCCCTTGTCATCTAATTAGTTATTCCATTATACTGTTCTTCAACAAAATACAGATAATGGCTGTTTTTGAGAAGAATAGCTTCTGTCTTCTACTAAAGGTGATTCCAAAGCCCAGTCGTCATTTCGTGTATAAATGACTATTGGGTAATCCAAAGACAAATAAATACAGTGTTGCTGTCCTGAAAACTACTTCAAAACTAGAAGGAACCTCGACAAAGATGTGGTAGAAGTAAACAATAACGAATTTAGAACCAATCTCTCAAATCCGCTCAAGGCTCTGATCCTAGAAAAGTGCTTAAGAGGGAAAAACCTTTTTAGGGATTAAAGGAGATTTCAGTATAGGCTGCACCTGCAGCAGAGCTTTTAGTCTCAATGAAACAAGCCAACAATTGGCTCACATGACCACTTTATACATCATGAGTTTCTTACATTAACTCCGGTGTTAGCTCTCGCTAAAAAGGAAGTACCGCCATTTGGAACAGTTTTTAAAAAAACGGACCTAATTTTAGGTAGCACTAGGAAACATAAGTGACAATTTTGTAGTCATTTTAGCATATATGTGGCCTCATAGCTAGAACAATGGACAGAGAACCAGCAAACCAGAATTCAGATCCTCCTTCTGCCTCTGACACTCCTTCAGGCTTATTTTCGAAAGTGATCGCCGGCCATTTCCCAACATAAATTGAGAGATGACCGGTGATCTCTCAAAAGTGGCGAAATCAGTATAATCGAAAGCGGCTTTTTTGACAGCATCGCCGCTTTCCCGTCACCTCGCCGGCGAAAGTTCAAGGGGGCGTGTCGGCGGCATAGCGAAGGTGGGACATGGGCATGGCTACCAGATGGTCAGCTTTTGCGGATAATGGAAAAAAAAAGAAAGCGGCGTTAAGCAGTATTTCGCCGGGTTTACTTGGTCCGGGTTTACTTGGTCCTTTTATTTTCACGACCAAGCCTCAAAAAGGTGCTCCAACTGACTTGACAACCACCGAAGGGAATGGGGGATGACCTCCCCTTACTCCCCCAGTGGTCACCAACCCCGTCCCCCATCTAAAAAAATACAAATCAAAAACTTTTTTTACCAGCCTGTATGCTAGCCTCAAATGTCATACCCAGTTCCCTGACAGCAGTATGGAAGTCCCTGGAGCAGTTTTTAATGGGTGCAGTGCACTTCAGGCAGGCAGACCCAGGTCCATCCCCCCCCCCCCCCCCCCACCCGTTACACTTGTGGTGGTAAATGTTAAGCCCTCCAAACTCCCCCAAAACCCACTCTGCCCAGATGTAGGTGCCCCCCTTCACCCATAAGGGCTATGGTAATGGTGTAGAGTTGTGGGGAGTGGGTTTGGGGGGGGGATTTGGGGGGCTCAGCACCCAAGGTAAGGGAGCTATGCACCTGGGAGCTTTTTTGGTATTTAAAAAAAATTTTTTGAAATGCCCCTTAGGGTGCCCGGCTGGTGTCCTGGCATATGAGAGGGACCAGTGCACTACAAATGCTGGCTCCTCCCACGACCAAATGCCTTGGATTACGCCGGGTTTGATATGGGCGGCATTTTTTTCCCATTATCGCTGAAAAACAAAACCGGCGATCTGAAATCCGGCGAACTCTGGCATTTGGCTGGGCTAAACCGTATTATCGAAAAGAAAGATGGCTGGCCATCTTTTTCAATAATACGGTTCCAGCCAGCTGTTGCGCCGCCGCCAAAATAGATCGCCGGCAACGTTCGATTATGCCCCTCCTTGTGACCTTAGGCAAGGCACTTTATTTTATTATTTATTTATTTAGATTTTGCTCACACCTTTTTCAGTAGTAGCTCAAGGTGAGTTACATTCAGGTACTCTGGATATTTCTCTGTCCCAGGAGGGCTCACAATCTAAATTTGTATCTGAGGCAACGGAGGTTTAAGTGACTTGCCCAAGATCACAAGGAGCAGCAGTGGGATTTGAACCGGCCACCTCTGGATTGCAAGACCGGTGCTCTAACCACTTTATTTCCCATTGTCCCAGGTACCCACTCAGATTGTAAGCTGTTCGGGGAAGGGACATAATTAAACCAGAATAATTAAATGCTGCCTAAATCTAGTAGTGCTGCACATCTTTGTCATGCATATTCATTAGGCATATCCTGAAAACCTGACCAGCTAATGGGCCCCTAAGATTGGTTTGAGAAGCACTGGACTAGAATTCAGATGATTCATAATGTTGTAGCAAGGATTAGGTGCTCATAACTTCCATTGGGAGAACGTCACTACACTTGTTTCCTTATATTGGCTGTCATTACAGGACCAAGCTTTAGTTCAAGTTGTCTTCTGAGGTTTATTTTATGGAGAGAGGCTGGTACGTCTTTGAGATGACATCTTACAGTATGTTCCACCCAGAGTGCTGCTTTCGAGAGAGGCTTTTCAGATGGAAAGAACCAGAACTCACTCTTTCTCAGGAGTGGCCCTTGTACTATGGAGTGATATGCTGCTGGAGTTGAGAAGGACTCAGGATTATTATTCATTCAGTCATAAATTAAAAACATGGTTATTTGAGAGGACAGATTTATTGACTAAAGGGGAATTTATAAAGATGAGCTCCGATTTCAGGAGAGTGATATTCTTGGGTTGTATTGGTTGAATGATTTTATATGATTTGCACTATTTTAAATGTCTAGGTTGATGTTTTAATATGCACTGTATAGTTGATTTTATTGCTTTTTAAAAATAATTTTCTGTATGCCACTTTTACTTTCTTTTTGATTGAAAAGCAGACTGTCTTGAAATTGAACTATTTTTCTAAAAGACTGATTTGTAGATGCCTTATTCTGATTTTTTTCTTTGGCTTTCAAATGTGTTTAAAATATTAATTTAATATCCATGGGTGCTGTGTAAAGTAGACTATAGCAAAGGATTTTTATTTTTTGAGGCAAAAAAACGATGGTACTTTTCAACAGATGCTGTCTTGTTTAATGTGGAATCTGTACTGTAATAAAGGTAAGACATTCAGTGTCATGCTTTGCAACACAAAATGAAACATCTTATACCCGAAATATATTGGGGACTGTATGTACATACATTTTTGATCATCATTCATGGTAAATCTGTGAAGTTGATACTGCTTTGCAGGTGGTCCATAAGCCAAGTGATGTCTGTGAGAACCTCTGGCTTCTTATTCTTAACGATTACAATCTCCCTGACAAATTAGGTCAATGAAAAAAACCAGATCAATGTGGAAGAATGGGCTAACGAACAGCAATCAAACTGAAATTGTCTTCACACAAAATAAATAACCTGCTTCCAGAGCTTGGATGTAGGAAGTTATTTTTTTTCAAGGTGGAGACAATAACCCTTTTCCCTCTTCAGCTTTCTGTAAAATTAAGTTCTTTTTTGGAGGGGAGGGGGGTTAAGAGGGGGAGGAGAAGCAACTTTTTCACCTTTTTAAACTAGGATTATCCTAATTTTGAGTGAAGTGTCTTCAGAGTATGTGTTGTGTCCTTGATATCGACAGCCTGTTTATTATATCATAGAATTGTAATGAGCTTGATTATGTAACATGAATTAGGAAGGATGCTTCTAAATATTAGCACCATTTACTGTATACCTGGGTTTTACAGCAGTGCAGATAATACTACCTGCAAGTGCATGGATAAAACACATTTTTTAAGTCTATATATATGCTTTTGTTTATTGCCCTTGTAAAAATTAAGCTGATGGGAACTTCCCTGTGATTTCTATAGATAGATTGACACTGTCAATCATAATTTACTTCTTGCCGCACTGTCCTCATTTAGGTTCCAGGGCTCTATCCTCTCCTGGTTCTCCTCTTATCTCTCCCACCGTACCTTCAGAGTACCTTCTCATGGATCTTCCTCCACCCCCATCCCGCTCTCTGTCGGAGTTCCTCAGGGATCTGTCCTTGGACCCCTTCTTTTTTCAATCTACACCTCTTCCCTGGGCTCCCTGATCTTATCTCATGGTTTCCAATATCATCTCAATGCCGATGACACCCAGCTATATCTCTCCACACCAGACATCACTGCGGAAATCCAGGCCAAAGTATCGGCCTGCTTATCCGACATTGCTGCCTGGATGTCCAACTGCCACCTGAAACTGAACATGGCCAAGACAGAGTTTATTGTCTTTCCACCCAAACCCACTTCTCCTCTCCCTCCACTTTCTATCTCAGTCGATGGCACCCTCATCCTTCCCGTCTCATCGGCCCGCAAACTCGGAGTCATCTTCGACTCCTCCCTCTCCTTCTCTGTGCATATCTAGCAGATAGCCAAGACCTGTCGCTTCTTTCTCTATAACATCAGCAAAATTCGCCCTTTCCTCTCTGAGCACACCACCTGAACTCTCGTCCACTCTCTCATTACCTCTCGCCTTGACTACTGCAACCTACTCCTCACTGGCCTCCCACTTAGCCATCTATCCCCCCTTCAATCCGTTCAGAACTCTGCTGCACGTCTTATCTTCTGTCAGGACCGATATGCCCATATCACCCCTCTCCTCAAGTCACTTCACTGGCTTCCGATCAGGTACTGCATACAGTTCAAGCTTCTCCTACTAACCTACAAATGCACTCAATCTGCAGCCCCTCATTACCTCTCTACCCTTATCTCCCCTTACGCTCCTAACCGAAACCTCCGCTCACAGGACAAATCCCTCCTCTCTGCACCCTTCTCCACCACCGCCAATTCCAGGCTCTGCCCTTTCTGCCTTGCCTCTCCCTATGCTTGGAATAAACTTCCTGAGCCCATACGCCAAGCCCCCTCTCTGCCCATCTTCAAATCCTTGCTCAAAGCCCACCTCTTCAATGTCGCCTTCGGCACCTAACCATTATACCTCTATTCAGGAAATCTAGACTGCCCCAATTTGATTGTCTGCACATTTTGTCCATTAGATTGTAAGCTCCTTTGAGCAGGGACTGTCCTTCTTTGTTAAACTGTACAGCGCTGCGTAACCCTAGTAGCGCTTTAGAAATGTTAAGTAGTAAGTAGTAGTATTGGAGGCAGATAATAGCACAATGCAAAACCCGTGTAGCTTAATGAAATATGTTAAATGATATTGTAGTACAGAATTTAACAAAACAATTTATGCTGATTATTGCATCTAAATTCAGGTGTTTGGTGCTGTGTTCAGACTCGGACTCAAAAGAAATGTACGAGCGTAATTTTTGTCCTGAAAGGGCACTGACCACATTGAACAGCATCCGAGCCAAGGAGGTGAGACAAGAATATATGGGAAAAGTAGAGAATTTAACAGTAGGGAAGTAAAGGGTAAAAGTAATGATCGAGCAGGGCCATTCGTATTACAGTGGATATAGAAGATGGACAGTTTGAAGGAGCATTGGAGTCTGGGTTTACTATTACAGCTTTTAAAACATATTTTGAAGCACTGCAAGGTTTACACAGTAATGCACACCTGCCATTACATCTTTTGTTGCTTTGTGATAGAGACCATGTTGCTCTATCAATTCCTTAGTTTTCTGATATATTTTTTTACATGTTCATATGCTGCATAGTAAAATGCACTACACTGAATCTTTCAAAAGCCGACATTGCTGAGTAATGACATCCCTATTGTCTAGAGATAGGCATCTGAAGGTCTTTTCTTGGCCTTGACAATCCAATCTAGTGATTTTTCACTAGATTGTCTCTTCAGAACAAAAATTCAGCACATAACAATACACCTTGATTTTTAAAAAAAACATTTTCTGTAAAACTGATGTTTTGTTCAAACTTGGGTTTTGAGCCAATGTTAACAAATATGAATGCTTATTAGTCTCCTATCAAGCGAATAAAACCTATCATAATACCTCAGGGAACACACTGTACTCAAATTTCCATTTGTTAGTGTCATTACTGTACTTTCTTTGGCAGTACATAGGCATTGTAGGATAATAATTAACTTTTTCTATGTCCCACACACAGGCAAAATATCTTTGCAGCTGATTAGACTAACAGGTGCCAGGGGTGAGGGACCTCTAGTCAGTTTGCTTTGTACTGACTGTCTCACAGAGGATATCCTATGTCACTCTGTTTTTGTATTTCCACGTTCTTATGAGCCATGAGATAACCCTGTTGAAATGCTTGATTACAGTCTTGTGGTATTAAGAATGTTTCCTTTGCATTACAGTTCTGACTTTTATAATTGCTTTGTTGGAAGTTCTCAAATTTCTTAATGATTTTTTTTTCTTTGTGTCCCAGATGTGTGTTAAGCTATGGCTGAACTGCCACAGTTCTGCCAGCTTTGTTTCTATAACGCAACACATGATATGTGCTTGCTCTTTTGTCATGTGTACACTTACTTTGGCACGCCTGGCATGCGAGTAATTTAATCTGTTGTATATTATCTGTTTTCTTTTTGGAAAAGTTGCATTGTAAATCTCTCTACTATCTCATAATCCATGTTTAATATTTCAGAGAAGTTTTGGTGGATTTCTGGTGACATATTTATTATAGTATAGCTTGACTGGCAATTAAAATATGATCTTTGGTGCAGTGAAAGCTGCATGGTGATCAGTTAGTTTGTTGTGCTGGCTTATTACACCATAGACCAAGCCTTGACAATTTTTTTTTAATGACCTTGGAGCTAGCCTCTCAACCACACCCTCCCTACCAACATCAAGGAGGAAGAGTGGAGAAGGCAGAGATTCCCCCTACAAGCTCTGCTGCCATTCCTTCTGTACCAGCTTTTCTGTCAGTCTTTCACCCTGTCCTCACCAGTCAGTCAGTCTGTCTGTCTCTTTCAACCTGTTACCCTCTTTTCAGTAGTCTTTTTGTCTCTCCTAGGACTTCCCCCCCCCCAACTCCCCCAAAAGCAGTCTCTTCCTCCCTCCCAATTAGTCTTCCTGATACCTAAAACCCGACCTATGCTTTATCTGCATTGAGCAGCAGCTTTTCCCCTTCTTGGCCTGACACTGCCACATTACTTTGCCTCCTCTTTGGCCATGTGGAAGTCTGTGTCTTGTTTCCTCTCTCATATTGGTCTGCATGCCCCATCTGTTCTTGTTTGAACTCACAGGCCACTGATTTTCCCTTCTACCCTTGGCCCACGTGTTGCCTTATTTCTAATCCTTTTCAGCCTTGTGGACCATAGTCACCATGCCTTAATTTCTGGTCACCACGGACACCTGAGTTTTCTCAAGCTTGTGGCCTAAGCAGTGAGGTGCCATTAAGTATAAACTAAACTGTGAGCGTGTTCCAAAATTTTACTGCATCCAGGCATGCAGGGATTCGGAATTGCGGAGGGTCAAGTTAAGATCCTTTAAAACAAGCCTGGAAGGCTGTACTCTCTGGTCTAAAAATAATTTCCAAAGGTAGACTTGATTCTGAATGCAAATTAGCAACATGCAGTTGTATGAGACATGAATAATCTGTATTTAGTGAGGGAGCAAGAGTGAGAATATTTTTGTCCATAAGTTAAACAAGTTGAAAAGTGCACTGTTTTGAAGTCTGAAAAAAATGGCACGGGTTTCCCGTTCTTCTGTTCATAAATGCAGGCATGTCTGTTCAGGTAGCTGATTGTATTTTAATTTAATATCAGCATTTCTCCGAGGACAAGCAGGCTGCTTGTTCTCACTGATGGGTGACGTCCACGGCAGCCCCTCCAATCGGAATCTTCACTAGCAAAGTCCTTTGCTAGTCCTCGCGCGCCCGCGCGCACCGCGCATGCGCGGCCGTCTTCCCGCCCGAAACCGGCTCGAGCCGGCCAGTCTTCTTTCGTCCGCACTCGGTACGGCTGTGTTTTTTGCCGTGTCGAGCCCCGGAGAGTCGACCTCGCGCGTCCTTTGTACAAATCGACGTGTTTTTTCTTCGGAAAAGATTTAAATTCGTTCGGAAAGTGCTCCGCAAACCCCCTTGGGTTTCGTTTGCCCCTTCCCGTATTTCCAGTCTTTGCCCCGATAAGTTTTCTTTCGTCGTCGGGGTAGGCCTCTTTTCGGCCTCGGTCGAGATTTTTTCTCCCTCAAAGTTTTTGGTGCTCAAATTCGTCATTTCGGATTTTGATTTCGCCGGCGTGATTTTTCCGCCCATGACATCGAAGCCTTCCAGCGGCTTCAAGAAGTGCACCCAGTGCGCCCGGGTAATCTCGCTCACTGATAGGCATTCTTCGTGTCTTCAGTGTCTGGGGGCCGAGCACCGTCCTCAGAACTGTAGCCTATGTTCCCTGTTACAAAGGCGGACTCAGGTAGCGAGATTGGCCCAGTGGAACGTTTTGTTCTCGGGCTCTTCGTCGGCATCGGCACCGGGGTCATCGAGTGCATCGACGTCGTCAGCGTCCAGACCTTCATCCTCGGCCGCCTGTGCATCGAGTGCATCGAGGCATCGGCCCTCTGCATCGGCGCCGAGACATCGGATAGCTGCATCGACGTCGGTGGTACCGGGACCTCGTCTGCTGATGTCGTCGGACGGTGGTGCATCGTCAGGAGTGCAGGTGAGGGCTGTCCATTCCCCTGCTGGTGGCGGTGAGCCTTCGGGTGGGTCTCCCCCTACCCTGAGGGCTCCTGCGGTACAGCCCCCCGGGATCGACCTGCTTCGACCTCGGCCCCGAGGAAGCGACGGATGGATTCTACGTCCTCCTCGTCGGTGCCGGGGAGCTCCGGTGACATGCTTCGGAAGAAGTCGAAGAAGCATCGACACCGGTCTCCTCCCCCGCGTCGGCACCGAGAGCTCTGGGTCGCCGAGGGAGTCGGCACCCAGCAGGCATCGGCACCGAGAGGACCGCTCACCCTCTGTTCAGGAGGTGTCGATGCGCTCCACTCTGGACAGCCCGGAACAGGTTCTGACGTCGACGCCTGCATCGGCCTCCATGCCTTTCTCTGCAGCCGCTCTGAACGAGAGCCTCCGGGCCGTTCTCCCAGAGATTCTGGGAGAGCTGTTGCGCCCTACCCCTCCGGTACCGTCGAGCGTGGCGCCGGCTGGCCCATCGCCCGGGGGTGAGGTCCCCGACGTCGGTTACCGCGTGCGGTGCCGACTGCGGCCACCTCCCAGGAGGGCTCCCCGACTACGTCGGCGGAGGAAGCTTCGCCGATGCGGGCGAGGGAGTCTACCTCTCGACGCCCCCATCGTGGACGTGGCTCCACGGAGTCGAGCCGGGCGTTGGTTGCAGACACAGGTCCGTGAACTTGTGTCTGACACCGAGGGTGAGGCCTCGTGGGAAGAGGAAGAAGACCCCAGATATTTCTCTGACGAGGAGTCTGAGGGTCTTCCTTCCGATCCCACTCCCTCTCCTGAGAGACAGCTTTCTCCTCCCGAGAGTCTGCTTTTGCTTCCTTTGTCCGGGAGATGTCTACGGCCATCCCCTTCCCGGTGGTTGTGGAGGACGAGCCCAGGGCTGAAATGTTTGAGCTCCTGGACTATCCTTCTCCACCTAAGGAAGCGTCCACTGTTCCCTTGCACCATGTCCTGAAAAAGACATTGCTTGCGAACTGGACCAAGCCACTAAGTAATCCCCACATCCCCAAGAAGATCGAGTCCCAGTACCGGATCCATGGGGACCCAGAGCTGATGCGCACTCAGTTGCCTCACGACTCTGGAGTTGTGGATCTGGCCCTAAAGAAGGCTAAGAGTTCTAGGGAGCATGCTTCGGCGCCCCCGGGCAAAGACTCTAGAACCTTAGACTCCTTTGGGAGGAAGGCCTACCATTCCTCTATGCTCGTGGCCAAAATCCAGTCTTACCAGCTCTACACGAGCATACACATGCGGAACAATGTGCGGCAGTTGGCGGGCTTGGTTGATGCTCTCCCCCCTGAGCAAGCCAAGCCTTTTCAGGAGGTGGTCAGGCAGCTGAAGGCGTGCAGAAAATTCCTGGCCAGAGGGGTGTATGACACCTTTGATGTTGCGTCCAGGGCCGCTGCTCAAGGTGTGGTGATGCGCAGGCTCTCATGGCTGCGTGCCTCCGACCTGGAGAATAGACTCCAGCAGCGGATTGCGGACTCGCCTTGCCGTGCGGACAATATTTTTGGAGAGAAGGTCGAGCAGGTGGTAGAGCATCTCCACCAGCGGGATACCGCATTCGACAAGTTCTCCCGCCGGCAGCCTTCAGCATCTACCTCTACAGGTAGAAGATTTTTTGGGGGAAGGAGGACTGTTCCCTACTCTTCTGGCAAGCGTAGGTACAATCCTCCTTCTCGACAGCCTGCGGCCCAGGCTAAGCCCCAGCGCGCTCGCTCTCGTCAGCAGCGTGCGCCTCAGCAAGGCCCCGCGGCTCCCCAGCAAAGCAAGGGGCGAGCTTTTGACTGGCTCCAGCAGAGCATAGCCGACATCCAAGTGTCAGTGCCGGGCGACCTGCCGGTCGGGGGGAGGTTGAAAGCTTTTCACCAAAGGTGGCCTCTCATAACCTCCGATCAGTGGGTTCTGCAAATAGTCCGGCAAGGATACACCCTCAATTTGGCCTCAAAACCTCCAAATTGTCCACCGGGAGCTCAGACTTACAGCTTCCAGCACAAGCAGGTACTTGCAGAGGAACTCTCCGCCCTTCTCAGCGCCAATGCGGTCGAGCCCGTGCCATCCGGGCAAGAAGGGCTGGGATTCTATTCCAGGTACTTCCTTGTGGAAAAGAAAACAGGGGGGATGCGTCCCATCCTAGACCTAAGGGCCCTGAACAAATATCTCGTAAAAGAAAAGTTCAGGATGCTTTCCCTGGGCACCCTTCTTCCCATGATTCAGGAAAACGATTGGCTATGCTCTCTGGACTTGAAGGATGCCTACACACACATCCCGATACTGCCAGCTCACAGACAGTATCTGCGATTTCAGCTGGGCACACGTCACTTCCAGTACTGTGTGCAACCCTTTGGGCTCGCCTCTGCGCCCAGGGTGTTCACAAAGTGCCTGGCTGTAGTAGCAGCGGCACTTCTCAGGCTGGGGGTGCACGTGTTCCCATATCTCGACGATTGGCTGGTGAAGAACACGTCCGAGGCAGGAGCCCTGCAGTCCATGCAGATGACTATTCGCCTCCTGGAGCTACTGGGGTTTGTGATAAATTACCCAAAGTCCCATCTTCTCCCAGTGCAGAGACTCGAATTCATAGGAGCTCTGCTGGATTCTCGGACGGCTCGCGCCTATCTCCCAGAGACGAGAGCCAACAACTTGTTGTCCCTCGTCTCGCGGGTGCGAGCGTCCCAGCAGATCACAGCTCGGCAGATGTTGAGATTGCTGGGCCACATGGCCTCCACAGTTCATGTGACTCCCATGGCCCGCCTTCACATGAGATCTGCTCAATGGACCCTAGCTTCCCAGTGGTTTCAAGCTGCTGGGGATCTAGAAGACGTGATCCACCTGTCCACGAGTTTTCTCGAATCCCTGTATTGGTGGACGATTTGGTCCAATCTGACTCTGGGACGTCCTTTCTAAATTCCTCAGCCACAAAAAGTGCTGACCACGGATGCGTCTCTCCTGGGATGGGGAGCTCATGTCGATGGGCTTCACACCCAAGGAAGCTGGTCCCTCCAGGAACGCGATCTACAGATCAATCTCCTGGAGTTGCGAGCGATCTGGAACGCTCTGAAGGTTTTCAGAGATCGGCTGTCCCACCAAATTATCCAAATTCAGACAGACAACCAGGTTGCCATGTACTATGTCAACAAGCAGGGGGCACCGGATCTCGCCCCCTGTGTCAGGAGGCCGTCAGCATGTGGCTCTGGGCTCGCCGTCACGGCATGGTGCTCCAAGCCACATATCTGGCAGGCGTAAACAACAGTATGGCCGACAGACTGAGCAGGATTATGCAACCTCACGAGTGGTCGCTCAACTCCCGAGTGGTGCGCCAGATCTTCCAAGCGTGGGGCACCCCCTTGGTGGATCTCTTCGCATCTCGAGCCAACCACAAAGTCCCTCAGTTCTGTTCCAGGCTTCAGGCCCACGGCAGACTAGCACCGGATGCCTTCCTCCTCGATTGGGGGGAGGGGCTGCTGTATGCTTATCCTCCCATTCCTCTGGTGGGGAAGACTTTGTTGAAACTCAAGCAAGACCGAGGCAACATGATTCTGATTGCTCCTTTTTGGCCGCGTCAGATCTGGTTCCCTCTTCTTCTGGAGTTATCCTCCGAAGAACCGTGGAGATTGGAGGGTTTTCCGACCCTCATCACGCAGGACGAAGGGGCTCTTCTGCATCCCAGCCTCCGGTCCCTGGCTCTCACGGCCTGGATGTTGAGGGCGTAGACTTTGCCTCTTTGGGTCTGTCAGAGGGTGTGTCCCGCATCTTGCTTGCTTCCAGGAAAGATTCCACTAAGAGGAGTTACTTCTTTCTGTGGAGGAGGTTTGCCGTCTGGTGTGACAGCAAGGCCCTAGCTCCTCGCTCTTGTCCTACACAGACCCTGCTTGAATACCTTCTGCACTTGTCTGGTCTCAAGACCAACTCTGTAAGAGTTCATCTTAGCGCAATCAGTGCATACCATTACCTTGTGGAAGGTAAGCCGATCTCGGGACAGCCTTTAGTTGTTCGCTTCATGAGAGGTTTGCTTTTGTCAAAGCCCCCTGTCAAGCCTCCTACAGTGTCATGGGATCTCAATGTCGTTCTCACCCAGCTGATGAAACCTCCTTTTGAGCCACTGAATTCCTGCCATCTGAAGTACTTGACCTGGAAGGTCATTTTCTTGGTGGCAGTTACTTCAGCTCGTAGAGTCAGTGAGCTTCAGGCCCTGGTAGCCCAGGCCCCTTACACCAAATTTCATCATAACAGAGTAGTCCTCCGCACTCACCCTAAGTTCTTGCCAAAGGTCGTGTCGGAGTTCCATCTGAACCAGTCAATTGTCTTGCCAACATTCTTTCCCCGTCCTCATTCCTGCCCTGCTGAACGTCAGCTGCACACATTGGACTGCAAGAGAGCATTGGCCTTCTATCTGGAGCGGACACAGCCCAACAGACAGTCCGCCCAATTGTTTGTTTCTTTTGATCCCAATAGGAGGGGAGTGGCTGTAGGGAAACGCACCATATCCAATTGGCTAGCAGATTGCATTTCCTTCACTTACGCCCAGGCGGGGCTGGCTCTTGAGGGTCATGTCACGGCTCATAATGTTAGAGCCATGGCTGCGTCGGTAGCCCACTTGAAGTCAGCCTCCATTGAGGAAATTTGCAAAGCTGCGACGTGGTCATCTGTCCACACATTCACATCTCATTACTGCCTGCAGCAGGATACCCGACGCGACAGTCGGTTCGGGCAGTCAGTTCTTCAGAACCTGTTGGGCTTTAGGATCCAACTCCACCCCCGAGGGCCCTGTTTGTTCTGTTCCAGGCTGCACTCTCAGTTAGTTGGTAAATTTTTTAGGTCAATCTCAGTTATGTCCTCGCCGTTTGCGAGGCCCAATTGACCATGGTTGTGTTTTGAGTGAGCCTGGGGGCTAGGGATACCCCATCAGTGAGAACAAGCAGCCTGCTTGTCCTCGGAGGAAAGCGAATGCTACATACCTGTAGAAGGTATTCTCCGAGGACAGCAGGCTGATTGTTCTCACAAACCCGCCCGCCTCCCCTTTGGAGTTGAGTCTTCCCTTGAAGTGTATTGTCTTGCTACATACTGGACTGGCCGGCTCGAGCCGGTTTCGGGCGGGAAGACGGCCGCGCATGCGCGGTGCGCGCGGGCGCGCGAGGACTAGCAAAGGACTTTGCTAGTGAAGATTCCGATTGGAGGGGCTGCCGTGGACGTCACCCATCAGTGAGAACAATCAGCCTGCTGTCCTCGGAGAATACCTTCTACAGGTATGTAGCATTCGCTTTATATCCCGCTAAACCCCCAAGTTCAAAGCAGGTTATTTCCAAGATTGTCAAATACATAAATTAAAAAGCATCATAAAACAGCAATCATTAATAGGGTAAGTATTCCTTAAACAGCCATGTCTTCAGTGCTTTCATAAAAGGTATATATTGTGCAGTGCCCCTGATATAAGATGGTAGGCCATTCCAGAGTTTCAGGGTCTTCCCACACAGTCTTGTTTTTCGTACTAAGCAGCTAGCATGACTTAGCAGATGGAAAGGCTAACAAAAGATCTTATGAAGATCGAAGACATCAAGACTGATAAATCGATATCATAGGATTCAGATAACCTGCATTCAATCCATATAATATTTTGAAATAAAAGTCCATGCTTTGAATTCTATTCTAACGCGCTCAGAATGGTAAAGCAGGGCTTCCCAAACTGTGTGTCGCAACCCCGAATGGGGTCATGCATGACAGCATTCAGGGTTGTAACCCTGGCCGGAAGTACATAGGTACATCATTCTGATGTGCTTGGGTGGGGTTGCTGGGTACCAGGATTGCAGCTAAGGAGGTTAGATAGAGAACACGGGACGACATGATGTTAAAAAGCTGAAGCAGTCTCTCACCACCACCCCCCCCTCCACCGTCATCCCTACACAGCCGCCATTGAATACACCCAAAATAAAGCAATCAAACCTATCATCTGCTGCACCCACATCATTCTTTATTGTTGTTAGCATTTTTGATCTAATTTATATTTTCAAACATGCTGCCTTGTGCAGCATACAGATATACACAGGAAGTATCAGTTTTATTGGTTAGGGTAGTAATGAGTTCTAAATCATAATAGTTGTGTCATTTGGAGGTGCTGGTTATAGGCATTCCCCGTATTCTTGCATAGATGTTTTCACCTAGTAAAGGTCCACCAAAACACACATCATGTTATAAGAATCGGGTGCTCAACATTCACAGTTTCTATTTCTAAGTACAGTAGATTTTTGTTTTGTTTTTTTAAACATTAGTCAGGTTGAAACCTGAGAACATTTAACATCTTTTTTTTTTTCCTGTGGGTACATCAAAAGAAGAAGTTGGTATATGGGAACTCGCTCCTTTTATTTGTGGAATGCAGTATATTATAAAAATACACTTGATTTTTTAAAATTAGTACTATTTCAAAGGCAGATATTGAATAATGAGGGAAAAGCTTCCTTCATGCAGAAGTTTGTCCAGAATCAGTCTAAATGTCTAAATGTTTCAATTCTGTGGTATATATTTATTTATTCTTCAAGTCTGGTTGTAAAAGGCTTTTAAAATTAAAAAAAAATTTTTTTTTGAATCTGTCTCCCAGCTGTGTATTTGTGTTTGGATGAGTGTGATTTTATTAGACAGGCAAACAATACGCCACCAAAATACAGTAGCAAGCAGCACACTATTAGCTGCCAAGTTCATGCAAAGGGGGGTCTTTACTAAAGCTTAGCTCAAGTTATCTGCAGCAGGGCCCATAGGAATAAAATGGATCCTGCTGCAGATAACTCGAGCTAAGCTTTAGTAAAAGACCCCCAAAGTTAATTACATTCATTGGAAAATTAATCTTTTGGCTGTCTGCTATGTGAATATTCCATTGCTGTTTCATTAATGCTACAAAGTATTACATAGTATGGACATTTGCTTTAAACTTTGATTGTTTTAATTTGTTTATCTAGACCTTACAAGCACATGACATTGCTTGTTAAACCCAAAGGCAAAAGCTAAGGGTGGTTAAACAATTTGGTACAAACTGTTTTGTGCTGTAGAAGCTGTTGTTTACTTTTGCAATATGTGTTTGGATGCCTGTTCTGATGTGTGCATGTGATAATGGTTTGAATAACTGTCTATACTTATGGCTATGATTTCTGAACATGTGGCGTCATTAAAGGACAGACTTTTAAATTCCTAGTTGGGTATATGCTAATCTCAAATTTGTTAAATGTTTCAGGCACATCCATCAGCTGACTCCCATAATGTTACTGAATTCTATTGTTCTGTCTCCAAATGTGAGCCACATTGAACCTGAATTTGCTTGGGATAATGTGGGATATAAATGTCAGATTTAAAAAAATAATCCTTCATCCTTCACCTTTTAAGGCAGTGCCTATCCAACTGGATGTTGATGGCACAAGGAAAGCAAGTTTGGTCCAGTGAAGACTAAATTAAAAATAACCTGTTCCTTAGCTGGGCTCTAGTATTACCATATTGAAAATGCCACCATACTATGCCTTTGTAGTTATGTTCCACTAATAAGTTAAATGATTAACTGGCTTTCTTGAAAGGATTATATAATCTTTGGATGTATGACTAGGAACAAAAGCACACATTTATGCAATATCACGATTCCTCATGTACAGCCACAAAAGGGTGGATAGTGTTCACAATGAGCTCCTTTTATTATAGACTAGAAAGATAGAAGAGTTTTCAATTTTGGCACAATATCAGGCTCATTTTCGAAAGAGAAGGATGCCCATCTTTCGACACAAATCGGAAGATGGGTGTCCTTCTCACAGGGTCGCCCTAATCAGCATAATTGAAAGCCAATTTTGGGCGCCCCCAACTGCTTTCCGTCGCAGGGACGACCAAAGTTCATGGGGGCGTGTCGGAGGCGTAGCGAAGGCGGGACTTGGAGGTGCCTAACACATGGGCGTCCTTGACCCATAATGGAAAAAAAGGACGTCTCTGTCGAGCACTTGGACGACTTTACCTGGTCCTGTTTTTCTTACGACCAAGCCACAGAAAGGTGCCCAAACTGACCAGATGACCACCAGAGAGAATCAGGGATCACCTCCCCTTACTCCCCTAGTGGTCACTAACCCCCTCCCACCCTCAAAAAAATATTTTGTGCCACCCTGTGTGCCAGCCTCAGATTGTATACTCAGCTCCATGACAGCAGTATGCAGGTCCCTGGGGCAGTTTTAGTGGGTGCAGTGCACTTCAGGCAGTTGAACCCAGGCCCATACTCACCTACCTCTTACACTTGTGGTGGTAAATGTGAGCCCTCCAAAACCCACCAGAGACCCACTGTACCCACATCTAGGTGCCCCCTTTCACCCGTAACGGCTATGGTAGTGGTGTACAGTTGTGGGTAGTGGGTTTTGAGGGGCTCAGCACACAAGGTAAGGGAGCTATGTTCCTGGGGGCAGTTTGTGAAGTCCACTGCAGTTCCCCCTAGGGTGCCTGGTTGGTGTCCTGGCCTGTGAGAGGAACAAGTGCACTACGAATGCTGGCTCCTCCCATGACCAAAAGGCTTGCATTTGGTCGTTTCTGAGATGGGCATCCTTAGTTTCCATTATCGCCGAAAATCAGAAACGACCAAGTCTAGGGATGACTTAAATTTCAAGATTTGAGCGTCCCCGACCATATTATCGAAACGAAAGATGGATGTCCATCTTGTTTCGATAATAACGGGTTTCCCCGCCCCTCCACCGGGACAGTTTGCAAGGTCGTCCTCAGCAAATCTTGGGCGTCCCTTTTGATTATGCCCCTCTATCCAGCTTATAATCGAAAGACAAAAACGCCTATATTGTGACCTAAATCGGGAGATAGGCGTTTATCTCCCAAAAACGAATAACGCGGTATAATCGAAAGCCGAACTTGGACGTTTTCAACTGCACTCCATTGCGGAAGCGTACAAAGTTGACGGGGCATGTCGAAGGCGTGGTGAAGGCGGAACTGGGTCGTGGTTATCGGCCGATCAGAGATGGGCGCCTTTCGCCGATAATGGAAAAAGAATATGCGTTTTTAGCGAGAATTTAGGGCACTTTTCCTGGACCCTGTTTTTCCACGAATAAGGCCCCCAAAAGAGCCCTAAATGACCAGATAACCACTGGAGGGAATCGGGGGTGAACTCCCCTGACTCCCCCAGTGGTCACAAACCCCCTCCCACCACAAAATATGCTGTTTCACAACTGTTTATTTTCACCCTCAAATGTCATACCCACCTCCCTGGCAGCAGTATGCAGGTCACTGGAGCAGTTATTAGGGGGTGCAGTGGACTTCAGGCAGGTGGACCCAGGCCCATCCCTCCCCTACCTGTTACAATTGTGCTGCTTAATGCTTATTAGTCGTCCAACCCCCCAAACCCACTGTACCCACATGTAGGTGCCCCCCTTCACCCCTTAGGGCTATAGTAATGTTGTAGACTTGTGGGCAGTGGGTTTTGAGGGGGATTTGGGGGGGCTCAACACACAAGGGAAGGGTGCTATGCACCTGGGAGCTGTTTTACCTTTTTTTTTTGTTTTTGTAAAAGTGCCCCCTAGGGTGCCCGGTTGATGTCCTGGCATGTGAGGGGGGACAGTGCACTACGAATCCTGGCCCCTCCCACGAACAAATGCCTTGGATTTATTCGTTTTTGAGCTGGGCGCTTTCATTTTCCATTATCGCTGAAAAACAAAAACGCCCAGCTCACAAATTGTCGAATAAAACATGGACGTCTATTTTTTTCAAAAATACGGTTCGGTCCTCCCCTTCACGGACCCGTTCTCGGAGATAAACGCCCATGGAGATAGACGTTTTCATTCAATTATGCCCCTCTATGTCATCACAAGAACAAAATATAAAAAAAAACAATGGACTGTATTAGGAGCTTAGAACCCATTTAGTTATGTTTAAACAAATGAGAGGTCTGCATGAAATAAAATACTTATTTTTATTATTTGACTTATAAAACCACTTGTCCCTGAAACATGCTAAAAACAGAATAATCCATTTGTGTATCTAAAATGTAAACTTCTACAAATGAGATGAAGTGTGGATGTGAGTCCTTGTGTCCCAGTGAATGGAGAGTTTAATTTTAGTTTCATTTAATGTCAATATATTTCATTTTTATAACACCGGCTTCCCAAAGCAGATTACTACAACAGTTGAGATAAACCCATCAGGAATCAGGATATTCTCACTTAAATTTGGCCATGTATTACTGTATTCTATAGAACAGTGTAAAGAAAATTGGCACAAAGTATAGAGTTAATTACTGCTGTTTCTACCAGTTACAATAATTTTTACGCTGTTTTAGTGATATTCAATTTTATTTCATGATATACATGTAGACATGGGAAGCTTTCAAATAAATAAAAAAGCTGTCAAGTTTAAAAAATAAATCCTTTATCCTCCACCTTTTAAGGCACTGCCAATCCAACTGGAACAGTTTTAGACTTTTTACAGATGGACCATGCATAGACAGTCCGTTATTTCTAATAATCTTTTACTATTGTTTTCAATAGCGTTTGCTGTTGTTTTGAGTGAACTAAAATGCTGACAAGCTCCACCTACTGGCTTCTGCCCACATAATGGGACAGATAAGCTCTTGCCATCTCCTATCTCAATCTAACCTCCTTGGTTGCAGTCGAAAAGAGATTGGTAAACAGACTCTGTGATAAAGTGCATCTTGGGATGACACGGGCTGTATGAGGCACATGTATGTTTGTGCCTATGCATACAGACAGGCAAACAGATGGATGAAACCTTCCCAATAGGTGCTATCATTTGGGCAAAATGCACCTAAAAAGGGCACAGAGGGAGATCAGCATGGAGATAGTGTGTTTCCCCCAACACGTCTTGTAAAAAAAAAAAGAAAATTCCAGTTAAATGTATCATATTCAAACTATAAATCCATAGTGAACATTTTGTTGCATCATAGAATGAAGAAGTTGAATCTTTATCAAGGAATGGTCACATTTTGTAAGGGAGCTTGGCTTGCTGCCTCGTAGTGTTTTGTAATGATCTAGTAAAGTTGCCTTTCATATTTTAAGCTGTATGAGAAGTGGTTTTGACCATATAGCAGGGTTTTGTTCCAGGGAAGCTGCTGCTGTTTTATGACCAATAATAGCTCCATTAAACCATAATGGGGAAAATATCTCCTGGTAAATAAAGCCGGCAGCTTTAATGTTTTCTTCAGAACTATATCATATTATAGCATGTCAAGGGTATGCAGCCCTGGCTCTTGAGAGCCGCAAGCAGGTCTGGTTTTCAGGATACCTACCATGAATATTGAGTGGGGGAATGACCTAAATCAGCAGGCTGAGAATCAGGGAAATGCTTTTTCATGAAAAGAGTAGTGGATGCATGGAATAGCCTCCCAGTGGAGGTGGTGGAGACAAGACAGTGTCTGAATTTAAGAACAGGCACATGGGATTTCTTAGGGAGAGGAGGAGATAGTGGATGCACAGAATGGGCAGACTGGATAGGCCATTTGGCCCTTATCTGCCATCATGTTTCTATTTTTCTAGGAAAGAAAATAATCTGATCTGACAAAGAAGGGCTACCTTCGAAAGCTAATCAAAAAATGTATTGTTAGTCCAATTAAAAAGGTATCATCTTATTTTCTTTTCTATGTTTTATTTTATTCTATTTCTGTTGACTGGTTTTAGAAGTGGACTAACACGGCTACCACATCTCTCTGTTTTTCTAGGGAATTCAGGGTTCATTTTCCCACTGTGGCTCCTTATAATTGTACCTGAGGAAGTGGAGGATTAACTGACTTAAGTACATAAGTACTTAAGGCACACTGGAACAGGCCATCAGGCCCTGCATGCTGTTTCCAACAGTGGCCAATCCAGGTCACAAATAGCTGGCAAGATCCCAAAAAGTTCAATACATTTTATCCTGCTTATCCCAGAAATAATCAGTGGATTTTCCCCAAGTCAATTTAATGGTCTATAGACTTTTCCTTTAGGAAGCCATACAGACTTTTTTAAACCCCCGCTAAGCTAACCGCCTTTACCACATTCTCTGCCAACGAATTCCAGAGTTAAATTACACCTTGAGTAAAGAAAAAGTTTATCCGATTTGTATTAAATTTACTACTTGCCCAATATCAGTCTTAGATTGTGAGCCCTTAGGGAACAGAGAAATAATGGTACCTTGGACTTTGTATCTCGAGTCACTAGTAAGAGAGGAAAATTGTTGTTAAAACATTATTCACCATGAAATTGCTGTTTAATATTAATAGTCTTCCTTTCTTATTTTAGACTCTGGAGGGGCAACTTCCCTCCATTTCTACCTCACTACCTACTTCCTCCCTTTGCGTTGGGCCCCATCTGCACCTCTTCCATTGGTTGCTAGGCCCTAAATACTAGGGATAATTTATAAAATTGACGCTAGCTGATTACCCATGTAAACTAACCTTTTCCGGAGAGGGGAAGGCGGTAGAATGAGAGGACATGAAATGAGATTGAATGGGGGCAGACTCAAGAAAAATGTCAGGAAGTATTTTTTCACGGATAGAGTGGTGGATGCTTGGAATGCCCTCCTGCGGGAGGTGGTGGAGAGGAAAACGGTAATGGAATTCAAACATGCGTGTGGGATAAACATAAAGGAATCCTGCTCAGAAGGAAGGGATCCCCAGAAGCTTAGCCGGTAGTGGGAGGCAGGGCTGGTGGTTGGGAGGTGGGGATAGTACTGGGCAGACTTATACGGTCTGTGCCCTGAAAAAGACAGGTACAAATCAAGGTAAGGTATACACAAAAAATGGCACATGTGAGTTTATCTTGTTAGGTAGACTGGGTGGACCATGCAGGTCTTTTTCTGCCATCATCTACTATGTTACTGTGTTACTATATATCATCTACTATGTCATCTACTATGTTACTATATGTAAATATTTACAATAATGGCATCTATACATGTTTGTGCATGTTTATGCGTATAATTGGCAAAATTTCAGCTAAGTAACTTGCATAATGTGTACTTTACAGGTAGGCGTACACATGCCTGGGTGGAACTCCCACTTACATGTGCAACTTACAAAATACTATACGTTACCAGTGTATCTTTGGCATTGAGGCAATAATAGTTACATCAGCTCAATAGTTAGCATAAGTGCTGACGCCAAACTTATATGCATGTATCTACCCTATAAGCTAGTCTCTCTATATAAAACGCACCTCCAACATTCGAATGAAGCCTCTGTTAGCCAAAAGTGAAGGGGGTGAGATCGCATTGTGTCTGCCCCGCCCACGCGTCAAACGTGATGACGTCGAGGGCGGAGCAATGACACTCATCCAATCGCAACGCTCAGCAGCGAAGCGTCAGGGAAGGAGGCGGCGCTCTCAACGTCTAGCCTTCCCTTCGCTGTGTTCCGCCTTCTTCTGACGTCGAGGATGACGTCAAAAGAAGGCGGAACACAGCGAAGGGAAACCTAGACGTCGGGAGCACCGCCTCCTTCCCTGACGCTTCGCTGCCGGAACCGCCACGGAGGTACATTTAAAAACAAGAAAAAAAAATAAAAACCATGTTGGGGGGAGCGAAGAGGGTGGCCACAAAAGAAAAACAATGGGAGCGGGAGGGCAGGGGAGAAACGACACCATGGATGCGAAGGGGGGGGGGGGGGAAGAAGAGGGCGGCCCAGGCTGGGACAGGGGAGAGAGAGGAGCATGGATGCAAGGGGGGATCATGGAAGGGAGACAGGGGACTTGCTGGAAAAGGATGAATGGAGGCGGCAGGGGACAGAGGAGCAAGGATGGGCATAGATTGGGAGGGCAGGGCTCAGGGAGAGAGGGCAATTGCTGGAAAGGGATGAATGGAGGGGGCAGGGGACAGAGGAGCATGGATGGGCATGGATTGGGAGGGCAGGACTCAGGGAGAGAGGGAAATTGCTGGATAGGGATGAATAGAGGGGACAGATCGGCATGGATGGCTATGGATTGCAGGGCAGGCCTCAGGGAGACAGGGCAATTGCTGGATAGGGAAAAATGGAGGGGCCAGGTGACAGATGAGCATGGATGGGCATGGATTGGAAGGGCAGGACTCAGGGAGACGGGAATTGCTGAATAGGGATGAATGGAGGGGACAGATGGCCATGGATGGATATGGATTGCAGGGCAGGCCTCAGGCAGAGAGGGGAAATGCTGGATAGGGAAAAATGGAGGGGCCAGGTGACAGATGGGCATGGATTGGAAGGGCAGGACTCAGGGAGAGGGGAATTGCTGGATAGGGATGAATGGAGGGGACAGATGGCCATGGATGGATATGGATTGCAGGGCAGGCCTCAGGCAGAGAGGGGAAATGCTGGATAGGGAAAAATGCAGGGGCCAGGTGACAAAGGAGCATGGATGGGCATGGATTGGAAGGGCAGGACTCATGGAGAGGGGAATTGCTGGATAGGGATGAATGGAGGGGACAGATGGCCATGGATGCATATGGATTGCAGGGCAGGCCTCAGGGAGACAGCGGAATTGCTGGATAGGGATGAATGGAGGGGCCAGGTGACAGAGGAGCATGGATTGGACTCACACTTTCACTCTGACTCTCAAACACTCACTCTCACATACACTCTCCCAAACACACACACTCCGAGGAAAACCTTGCTAGCGCCCGTTTCATTTGTGTCAGAAACGGGCCTTTTTTACTAGTATTCTATAAAGCAAAGTAGGAAGTTGCATTCCTTTATAGAATAGGCTTCTCCCAGGTACCCAGTTATATAATTACCCTGTAGATGCCTGGATGACGTGGCACCGGGGACTTTTTCCAGCCTTGGTCATGGCCATGAAATCTGGCCTGGTACGTCAGCATGTTGTATTTAGGTGTCTCTGGTGCTCTGCTCCTCTTTCATGAAGACAAACTGTAAATACACGTGAAAAATAAAAACCTGGCTTTTTGAGCAGGCCTTCAGTTGATTTATTATTGGTATTGAATCTGTAGCTTTCCCTTTTTGTTGTCCTGTCTATGTGGCTGTCTTGCCTTTTGTTGTGTAAACCTGTGTGTTACACCATCTAGTGTCAGTAGTGGTATATCAAGTCATCGTCAATAAATAGTAATCAAAGCATTATGGAGTGGATTCTATAAGTGGCGCCGAGAAAAGTGCGTAGTTCTATTCTATAAACTGTGCCTAATGTGGTTTAGAGAATAGTTCTTAAGCCCAGGGATCGCACCTACATTTAGGCACAGCCATTTGCACCAACAAAAACGTAGTGGAAATGCCTGGGCCTATATTTTGGCAGGGTGGCCCATTATTCTATGATTACACATGAATAAAACCTTTCTTCCCAAGAGAAACATTCTGCAGACTAGTACAATCAATGGTACTAAGCCAACTTGACTACTGCAATGCAATTTACGCCGGATGCAAAGAACAAATCCATTAAGAAACTTCAAACTGCACATATTACAGCTGCCAGACTCATATTTGATAAAACGAAATATGAAAGTGCCAGACCCCTAAGAGAAAAACTACTTTGGCTTCCACTAAGAGAACGAATTGTGTTCAAGGTCTGCACTCTGGTTCATAAGATCAATCATGGTGAAGCTCCGGGGTATATGTCAAGCCTTATGGACCAACCAGGAATTCTACTAGATTATGACATACGTTCTTGAATCTCCACTACCCATCTGCAAAGGTCTAAAATATAAATTAACATATGCTTCCAGTTTCTCCTATATAAGCAAGCAAATATGGAATGAATTACCAAAATCCATAAAAACAACACACAACATAAAACAATTCCGAAAATAACTGAAAACCAACCTATTCAAAAAGACATGCCACAAAGATCCATCCTAAACACCAGTAATAAATTTCCACCAGAACTACGCAAGATGTAACCTTTAATTTTCTGATTGTTTCAAAGTAATCTGTTCATGATTGAAGTGTATTATTTCTGACTGTTCAAGCTGATTTATCGCGATTGAAGTTTAGTCTTATACCTTTTATTTCTCATCACGAAAATGAACTTTCTTCACCTGGATATCTAACCCATTCTGTCATATCCATCTTAACTATGTATTTCTCTATTCCAGAATTGGTGATCACCATTACGGAACAATGTAAGCCACATTGAGCCTGCAAATAGGTGGGAAAATGTGGGATACAAATGCTACAAATAAATAAATAACTAAAAGTTACACCCTAAGTTAGCCACGATCTTCCCATGGCCCTCCTGTTTCCACGCCCCCTTGCATGTAAAATTTTGTTGTGGATCCCGCACCTAAATTTACACTTATACATGTTAATTGAGTCTAATTAGTGACAATAATTACTTGTTAAAAATCTTATTAGCTCATTCAGTCAATATGCCCGCAAATTGGGCACATTCCCAAATTTGCGCATTCATTTTTTAGCGCTTTTTATACAATTAGGGGGTAAAAAAATCTAGTTTGTTTCAGTGGCGTACCCTAAGCTTTTCACTGAACATCAGTTAGTTTTATATATATGAATAGAAATCTCCCTGCAGGTTATGTATACTCATTAAAATAATGAATTTTTTTCCTCAGCAAAACATTTTCTTTGCATATGAGTTAGCTTAAACAGTACGCAAGCAGGTCACACTTGGAGCTAATGGTTAAGAAATAGCTGAGAAAAGGTGAACAGCGTTCAGTTCACATTGAAACATTGATGGCTACAGTGTGGTAAGGGGAAAAAATAAGACCAAATTCTCTACAAAGCACTTTAGAAATACCCTTGATCACTTACTCTTCTGGTCACTTACCAGTGATAAGATGTGAAACAGAATTTACACTTTCTTAGGTTTGTGGCAGGGGCTGAGATGCGAACGCTTCTGCTTTGGCTACTGCAATTTGCCTGAGACTACCAACTTACACTGTCCACATTTTTAAGGACCAACTGGCTTGATCTAGATTCTAGCCGGTGACCTACAGACTTTATGACACCATGACAATTCTCTTGAGCCATATGTTTCCCATGGCCCTCGTGAACAACTGTTATTTTGAAATGTTTATTTGGGTCTTTTAATTTATCATTGCTTTATACCCACTCCTCTGCAGTGATAATCAGATGACTCTCAAGCACAGTCATTGGTTCTTGCATATGGTATGAGATCATTTTGCCCACAGTAACTTGAGAAAATTGAAAAATGTCATTGAAGATGGCAAGGTGAAGGCTTTATTTTCTCAATAGATATATACATGGATTACTGCAAAAAGTCCCACAGTAAAGATGGCTCAGGGCACAGCTTCTACTGCAAAATTAATGATGAAAAATTCAATCCTATGCAGTAAGCAGTGATCATGCAAATTACTGATGTGTTAAAACTGCAGCAGTATTCTGTAGCTGATTACAAAACGTCCCCATTCCTGTGAGTGCATTAGCATTGATTGGCTCACTCATTGACAGGAACAGGGACATTTTTTTAAAAAGCTGCTGGCCAAAACCCTGTCTAGGAGCCCCTGCCTGACCTGAACCCCCCTCCGGTCTAATCCCTCTCCTTCCCTCCACCTCCCTTGTCAACATGAACTCCCCTCCCTCCCACCCAAAGGCCTCCCTCCCTAGAGGGAGGGGGCCCTAGACTGCCATTGATTTTTAATTTTGAGGCCGGGAGTGGGTGAGTGAGGGAGGGCGCGAGGAGGGGCTACTAGACACCAGGGACTGATGCAGAAAGTTATCAGGGGTAGGCGGGTAAGGTTGGGGGAGAGAGGGGGTATTGCTAGATCTTTTTTTTCTCAACCAGCCCTTCTAAACAGCCTTGGACCTCACAAAATTTCTTGTGTGTACATCAAAAGCCATTTTTTGTTTCTTTTGCTGGGGAATAGGTAATAGTCTCTCCCGTTCATTTTAATGCAGTGTGCAACTATATTTACTGCGGGCATTAACACTAGCGCTCAACCCCTTTCTGCCAATAAACCTGCATGTTAATCCTACAGTAACATGCAATATGACTTGCGATAGCTTTCTGCATTCTCTCTGCTCATGCTGCATGGGAATTTTAATGAAGTTCAGAAATAAATACTTTACCCTGAAACTGTCAAACTTGCAAAACCGTGTGTTAGCTGAGTATTCTGAACAAGAAAGGAAAACATGCAGAACAAGGCAGTTGCAGGGGTAGTGTTTGGGTATGGGGCCAATCTACTCACACACGCAAGAATGCACACACAGAAAACAAGACACACACACATAAATGTAGCAGGTTGGAAAGAATTTCATCAACAGTATTCTGCATGTTTTTCCCTCTTGTTCTTTCTGACAAATCAGAAGTTAAACAGACATTCTCAACCCCTTTTGTACAATACCTTCTGTCTGGGAACAAAATAACTTCCTGAAAATTTAACAGAATGGGGTAAAACCTGACATGTGGGGGGAAACTGGTAAAAAGACACATCAAGTTTGAAAGGCGGCCAAATCGGATTTGGGGATTCCAGAGAAATAACTCCACTACCACCATAAAAATGAAAAATAGCAGTAAGGGAATTGTAATTAACTTTCTCTGTTCTCTACCTTCCTGCCCCGAAGAGGCCACTAGACCACTAGGGTGCACTATGGTAGGCAAGATGGAGGGGAAGGCAAACCCTCCATCCGTCTGCCCGCCTGCCAGCCAGCTAGCCCACCAGCCCAGAAACCTGGACAAATGGGTTGTCTAAAGAAAAGAAAATTAATAAGTAAGACATAATTTCTGCATTCACATGCCTTGTAGCTGTAATTTCTTCACTGACCTGAAGAAGGGAGGGAAAATCTCAAAAGCTTATCAGATATGTTATGTTAGCGTTACTTATACATGTTGGTTGACCCCGATTTCTTCTGCATAATAAAATGTTACCATAGATCCAAATACTTTCCTTAGATTTTATTGTTTCTTCATCAGCTGTAAGGATGGAAGAATTGTAATTCTATATTTGAATGCTTGTAATACGCAGTGAATTTGGTCCAGAAATGAAGACTAACAATTTTACTCTTGTCTAGGTACTGTTAAAAGTTTAGTACATTGGACTGTATGCAAAGGTAACATGTATGATTAAACGTTCCACAGTTTGAAACTTATTTTCCAACAGAGAGTCGATTTAAACCTGAAATCTTGAGATTGTGATGGGGAGAAAAGTTTTGTATTCTGCCTTTGAATGGTTTGGTTTTGTTCGTTCTTCTGTTGTTGTTTTTTTTTGATGATTTGGCTGTTCTTCTGCTTCAATAAACCTGAAATCTTGTGACTCCATGAGCTGTAAAAGGAGCAGCTCACGTAACACTTGCACATGGTGACAGTGATCGAATCTCAGTTAACTACTACTTAGTGCTACCAGATACACGGAGTACTCTAGGGACCAAGCTGTTTCTGCCTTGTCTTCTGACTTGGACAGAGGATGAGAATTGTGTTATGGTAAAGCTGTTCCCATGGTAAGTGTCAAGGGAAGGGATAAAAGCTATGATGGTAGCTGCTAGTGGAAATGCTACTGCGGATCTGTAATAAGTCTATGGAGTTGCGACGCAGCAGGTTCAAATAATCTTGCTTGAAAAATAGGCTGTGACATTCCAGCAAGCATCAAACGTTTGCAAACAACATCTAATTTCCTTATAGGTGGATTTGAATTGGAAACCCACATTAATGAGATGTTTTGGTGCTAATTAGAGAAGAATTGAATTATCATGCCTCCACCAAATATGATGCAACTATATTTTGGAGGAAAAAAATCTAGCCAGCTGATATTCAGCCTTGACAGTTTGCATTTTTTTTTTTAAATGCCAGCTGCCACAACTGAAATGATTCCAGATATTTAGTGCCATTCTCCGGATATCCAGATTCAGTGGTAACCCACACTGCTATCTGGACAGCAGCGATATTGAGACCACTATCCAGATCACAAATAAAGTTACAACAGCCTTATTACTGCCCTAAATTCATCTGGATAGTTATCCAGTTAGAAGGACTCAGTAACTCTACAAACTGGGTAATTGTGAACTCTGCCTCAGCTCCACCTATGGACTGACCTGGCACTGTTTGGATAGTGCTGAGATGGTCCGTAAAGGATATTCAGCGGTACTATCTGAATAGTGCTGCTGAATTTCCCTGGATTGTTATGGTTAAAGGAAATATCCAGATGTCTATCATGGTTATCTGGATGTTTCCTTTTATTTATTTATTGCATTTGTACCCCACATTTTCCCAGCTTTTTGCAGGCTCAATGTGGCTCACAGAGTATTGTTATGATAAAGTCTTTACATGATTTAAATACAGTCGATCATAAGCTGAGGTATAAGAGGATTTAGATGGAAAGGTGTTAGGTAAGGTCGTGTGAGAGGTGTTTTTTGGTGTACTTGGGTGGTTTAAGGAATGATTTGTTTCATTGAGGATGACTTTTGTAGGCGTTGTTGAAGAGATGTGTTTTCAAAGCTTTGCGGAAGTTGGTTAGATTGTCCATGGTTTTCAGGGTCATGGGTAATTCGTTCCATATCTGTGTGCTTTTGTACGCAAAGGTAGTAGCATAAGCCTGTTTGTATTTCATTCCTTTACAGCTGGGGAAGTTCAGATTGAGGAATTTGCGGGCCGATCTTTTGGCGTTTCTGGGTGGTAGGTCCACTAGGTTTAGCATATAGAGTGGGGCATCTGCGTGAATGATTTTGTGTACGGTCGTGCAGATCTTGAACTCAATTCGTTCCTTGAGCGGAAGCCAGTGCAGTTTCTCTCTTAGGGGCTTCGCACTTTCATATTTAGGTTTTCCAAAAATGAATCTGGCTGCGGTGTTCTGGGCTGTTTTGAACATTGAACCTTTATTTTCTAGGTACTTGAAATCAACACAACTCTTTCTTTTTATCTGTGTTTTGTTCATGAGGGAATTTATTTTAGGTGCAATTATTTTTTGTGTGTTTGCTTCTATCAAGATATTCTCGCTTGTAAATTTGAAACACAAATAACTTTTTCAAAATTACATATAATCTCCGATAGGGTTTTGAAAGAAAAGGTTTGCTTTTGTTTTGCTTTGTTTAATTTTGTTAGTTTACTGCATACATTTATTTATTTGGATTTTGCTCACACCTTTTTCAGTAGTAGCTCAAGGTGAGTTACATTCAGGTACACTGGATATTTCTCTGTCCCAGGAGGGCTCGCAATGGAGGGTTAAGTGACTTGCCCATGATCACAAGGAGCAGCAGTGGGATTTGAACTGGCCACCTCTGGATTGCAAGACCGGTGCTCTAACCACTAGGCCACTCCTCCAGTAATACATGTTACATGTTTTGGGGGGTGAGACAAAATCAAAAGAAAAATAAATGCACACTTCTGATCCCCAATGGCTATGCAAACCCCTTTCCAGTAAAACTTTGTAAATAGGTCAGTGGTTCCCAAACCTGTTTTGGGGGCAGCGGTGTACCAAGGGCGGGGCGGTGGGGGCGGTCCACCTCGGTTGCACGCTGCTGGGGGGATGCAGAGAGCAGCCGCGCGCCTGTCAGCTCTGCTGGTTCCCTGCTCCCTTTGCCCCGGAACAGGTTACTTCCTGTTCCGGGGCAGAGGGAGCAGGGAGCCAGCGGAGCCGAGAACCACGCGGCTGCTTCCAGCAGCTAAAAATGCGTGCTGGGGGGGGGGGGGGTTCATTGCGCCGGGGAGGTGTGTCGTGCTGCACCCGGTTGGGGGGGTGCACATCGGCGATCCGCCCCGGGTGGCAGCCAACCTGGGATCGTCACTGTCTGGGGACTCCCCAGCCAGTCAGGTTTTCAGGATATCCACAATGAATATTCATACAGTGGAGGCAGTGTATGCAAATCTCTCTTTTGAATATTCATTGTGGATATCCTGAAAATCTGAGTTGCTAGGAAGCTACCAGGACAGGTTTGAGAACCACTGGAATAGGATATATTAGACTATACACTATATTCAGCTCCTGTGTTTGCAAAGTTCCCAGATATTCCCCTATACCAGTGATGGGCAACCTTTTGAGCTTGGTGTGTCAAAATTCGCCAAAAAAACGAGCATAACTTGGGTGGTGTGTCATTTTGAGAAAAAAACCATAATTTCGGGATATTTATCATGGCATAACCTGTTGTTATATTACTTATATTTATCCCAAACAATTTATCATGGGAGCCCATTCTTAAGAATCTTACCTCACTGTTATGGCGGTGGCTAAGCAAGGGGCAGGCAGGGCACAACAAGAGAAGAGTCAGAAGACAGAGACCAGACCGTCCCGCTGCAGCCTCGTGCTCTCGTCGACTCGCGATTATTATGGCAGCGGCTGAAGAGAAGGCGGTAGGCTGCAGACAGTAGAAGTAAGCCGCTGCACCTGCGTGAAGCGTGTAGTGCGTGCAGGATTATCACCAGCTGATGCTGAGCAGGCAGGCGCTGGCTGGCACGCGCACAAGCACAGACGCTGCCTCTAGCCTGCCTGCATTGCCGTCGTGCGTGCATCAGAGCAGAGGAGTTAAGGTGAGGTGGTCGCGTTCTCATCGGAGGATTCTGTCGGGGAGTGCGGGGTGGATTTGTCAAGAAACCTGGACAAATCAAGGAAATGCTGAAATCCGCCAAGTGTCAGCGAAAATGGCACACGTGTCAGTGCTGACACGCGTGTCATAGGTTCGCCATCAGGGCCCTATACAATAGCAAAGATTAGAGAAAGTGACTCTACTCACTAGCACCCAGTGCACACATTAAACTTGTCCCTGGTGATTTTACTCTTCAATATTCCAAATGTGAATTTGTGTCACTAGACGTCTTGTTAAGGTAGTATATGGAGCTCAGGAATAGTAGGCTTGATGGACCCTAATAATTAGTCTTATAATCTGTCTGTAGCTTTGTATTCAAAAATGCAAAATGCATTCTTAATATCGCAAATATTCCCAGAATATCCATGAAGTGACTTGGAAATCTTTAAAATCACTAAGTAGAAGGTAGACTACACTGAATGTCACTTACAACCCTGAAGACAAAGAGGGGTGGAGGTAACCTGTACAGAGTCACAGGTAAAACCCTGGCTGCCTTTCTGGACAGACTGGATGGGCCATGCTGGTCTTTATCTGCCATCATTTACTATTGTACTGTGTTGTGTAACAAAGTTAATGTTGGTAAGTGAAATAGCCAACTCAAATTCAGTTTTCTGATGCAGCTACAAAATACTCTGGAACATTGTCAAAGTATTTCATTGCTTGAAATTGTATGCTGCAGTGGTGTATCTAGCACTGCATTTTTTTTGGGGGGGGGGGGGAATGACACATTCCCCCCACCGCCACCATGATGTTAATCTTACCTTTGCTGGTGTAGATGTCAGATCCCCACCAGTGGATGAAATCCACTGCACAAGCAGAAACAAATTAGTGGCCTCCTTTCTAGCCACCGATGTCTGCACTCTTCATGCATGCTCCGTTCACGCATGAACTGAGCATATGCGAAGAGTGCAGACATCAGTGGCTGGAAAGGAGGCCACTGACTTCTTCCTCCTTGGGCAGCAGATCTCATCCGCAGATGGGGATTGGGCATCCTCGCCAGCATAGGTAAGATTAACATCACAGCGGTGGTGGAGGGAATGTGTCACCCCGCACCCCCTAATATACAATGCTGGCTCATCAGACCATAGGGTTTGCTTGTCTGGACTCTGCTGTTTAAGGATTTTTTGCTTCTCCCCCTGAAGAAGCATATATGTGAAACACAGCTTGTGTTGGGGTAGAAGAACTTTTCACATTTGAACCCTATTCATGCAGTTTGGAGAAGTTGTACTGCCCAATATTAGCACCCATCAGCTTTGAAGTGAAGACCAATTGAGATAAGTGTGAATCAGTTTATTAGATCTTTTGGAGAGACTGCATTTGCTCCATATGGATGAATTGTGATAATATTATCATTTCTGGTACCTACTTGTTTGGATTTATATATATGGTGGACTCTATCAGGACTTTGAACTTTCATCAATTTAAGTGTACAGTGCCGCTTTAGCGGTGAACACTTGGTTCTGAACACACTTTATATAGTTTAACATATTATTGATATTTATACATTAGTAATAAAAAAAAATTCAGTTTTAATGAGTTATCCAGACCTATTTTTTGGTAGTAGAATGAGATAATCAGATTTATGTAGGGTGACTGTCACTGTTATGTGTGCTGTCTGCACAATACACAGCAATTAATGTTTTCCTATCAATGTGCATCCTCCTCAGCTATGAAAAGTAGCTGTTAACATGATAAATTTAATGTGTTATATAGATTTCCAACCAAGAGAAACTCATTTTTCTTCTAAAAGAGAAATTCTATCTAGCGAAAACTCTCCTAGGGATGTCTGTGGCATACCAGCACAGCGGAAATACAGCTGTATTCTGCTTTAGACTTATACAGATAAAACAGCAGTAAAAATAAATTAACTGACAACAACGAAATGTAAAAGAAAACACTTATTCTGATTAGTGACAAAACCTAGGAGGTTATAATTAGCATTTTAAATTCAGCAGCACTATCGTTCAGCAAGATCACAGTGGGTTGTTAATGCTGCGCCTGTTACAAGAAGTGGCAGGAACTACCCAGGGAAGACTGCTCCTGCTCCTTGACATTTAAAGAACAATCCAAGGTTGTTAGAGCTAAGTAGTTGTATTAATTTACAAGAAGTGGGTAAATCTCCACTTTGTACAGGAGCCAAGCCGTGGGAATGGAGTGAGGGAATGAGTTCAGGTTTGCAGAATTTCAGAAACTATAATCTTTTTATAGGCGGCTGTCCCATCATCTCTGAGGAGAGCAGCAAAAGGCTGGCATGGGTGGGACATACTTTAAGCAGCTATTTCTTTCTATAATGCAAGTGCTACCCAGCCTGTAATTTCATGGCTACCAAGCCTTTCATCTTAGTGCCGATTAAGCATTTGTGTCTTTCTGTTACTCAGCGTGCTTTACACGTCTTTTAAAAGTAGTAATTTCTAAATGAGCTGAAAGATTTTATGGGATTAATATTAATTGATTTCCTCTTAACAAACATGATGTCTCTTGTATGTTTGTTGAAGTCACACAGTTTTGACATCAGAACTTTGGGGCACAGATGTGCATTGTACTTGTGAGTTTCCAATCTGATCAAGTATATCTTGTATTTCTTATTTTGTAAACAAATAAATGTAGAGGCTGGTAACCCTTTATAGACTAATTTTGGTTTGTGATATTCCTTAGAATGGCATAGCAAGCATAACTTTGCAAAGTTTACCATCTTAATCTTGGATCCCTTGTGGTCTCAGTGTCTGAGCAGTGTTGGTAATAGCAATGCATAGTGAGATCTCCCAGGAACACTGGGTGTTGTAGAAAATTACAGGAGACTTTGAACTATGACTATGAGACAGTTACTCTATAATTTTGAGATTAATAAGCTGCTGCTGATGATGTTCTTTTGAAAGAGGCATTAAACCAACCATATGAAGGTTTTCATAAGCGCTAGGATGGTATTATGAATACATTTGATACCTGTCAAAGTTCCCTCTCGAGAAAACTTTTTCCAAAGGTAACCAGGACAGGCTTGAGAACCTGTGTGTGTGGAGGGGGGGGGGTAGGCAGAGCAGTACCAATACTGGTGGATGGAAGCACGCCACCGATTTCCCTCCACGAGATGCTAAGGCAGAGGACTTCTTCAGCTGGTGGAGCTTGGACATCCCTGCCAGCAGCACCAACCATCTGCGGCATTGCTGGATGGGCAGTGTTCATCTTAATCATTCACCATACCATGTATTTGAGACCAATTCAAGGGTTTATGCAACTGCTGCCCATAGACTTCCTTGATTAAGGACCTCAGGGCTTAGAGAAGATATATGCCAAATTAGCTGACACCCCTTGTAAAGTAACAACCCTTTGGGGGAGAAAGCCCCAGAAAAGGTCAGTACCAAAGAACATGGTACCACTCTCCAGCATTTATTTACTCTGTTCTCAGCCCACATCATCTTCTAGACCAGGGGTTCTCAACCTAGTCCTCAGGACTCACCTAGCTAGTCAGATTTTCAGGATACCCACAATAAGTACATACATAAGTACATAAGTAGTGCCATACTGGGAAAGACCAAAGGTCCATCTAGCCCAGCATCCTGTCACCGACAGTGGCCAATCCAGGTCAAGGGCACCTGGCACGCTCCCCAAACGTAAAAACATTCCAGACAAGTTATACCTAAAAATGCGGAATTTTTCCAAGTCCATTTAATAGCGGTCTATGGACTTGTCCTTTAGGAATCTATCTAACCCCTTTTTAAACTCCGTCAAGCTAACCGCCCGTACCACGTTCTCCGGCAATGAATTCCAGAGTCTAATTACACGTTGGGTGAAGAAAAATTTTCTCCGATTCGTTTTAAATTTACCACACTGTAGCTTCAACTCATGCCCTCTAGTCCTAGTATTTTTGGATAGCGTGAACAGTCGCTTCACATCCACCCGATCCATTCCACTCATTATTTTATACACTTCTATCATATCTCCCCTCAGCCGTCTCTTCTCCAAGCTGAAAAGCCCTAGCCTTCTCAGCCTCTCTTCATAGGAAAGTCGTCCCATCCCCACTATCATTTTCGTCGCCCTTCGCTGTACCTTTTCCAATTCTACTATATCTTTTTTGAGATACGGAGACCAGTACTGAACACAATACTCCAGGTGCGGTCGCACCATGGAGCGATACAACGGCATTATAACATCCGCACACCTGGACTCCATACCCTTCCTAATAACACCCAACATTCTATTCGCTTTCCTAGCCGCAGCAGCACACTGAGCAGAAGGTTTCAGCGTATCATCGACGACGACACCCAGATCCCTTTCTTGATCCGTAACTCCTAACGCGGAACCTTGCAAGACGTAGCTATAATTCGGGTTCCTCTTACCCACATGCATCACTTTGCACTTGTCAACATTGAACTTCATCTGCCACTTGCACGCCCATTCTCCCAGTCTCGCAAGGTCCTCCTGTAATCGTTCACATTCCTCCTGCGACTTGACGACCCTGAATAATGAAATGTATGAGAGAGATTTGCATACAGTGGAAGTAGTGCATGCAAATATATTTCATGCATATTCATTATGAATATCTTGGAAATCTCACAGACTGGGTTCAGAACCCCTGTTGTAGATAAATGAGCACCACTCAATAAAGATCATCAGGTTTTTTTTTTTTTTTTTTAGAAAATAAGCTTCCTTCCTTTTTCAAGACAAGCCCAGCACCACATTTATTCCAGGCCACTCCAAAGAAAAAAGAAAGGTAAAGGTAAACAGCTTACATTTATATATTGAGGAGTCAATTGCTTTGTTGACTGGTAGTGCAGCCAAGGCCTTGGCTGTTTGCCACAAGTGCTGCCCAAACCCAAGAGATCTTGTACCAACTAAGAAAATGCCTTCCATCAGGGCCAAATGCCTATGCCAAGGTCAACATGAGTAAGAGGATACAGTGACAGCCATTTATCTAATGATAGCCATTAAGGGACATACTGCAGTTTTGGTGCTGAGTGGAAGGGCTGCTGCTCACGTGGGAAACTTCCTATTTGTACCAATGTAAAATTGCATGCTTTTAGTGCAGGCATGTATTTTTATTTATTTATTAGGATTTATTTACTGCCTTTTTGAAGGAATTCACTCAAGACGGTATACAGTAAGAATAGATCAAACATGAGCAATAGGCAATTACAGCAGTAAAAATATTCAAGTAACAATACAAAATATGGCATGGTATACCAGTGGCATAGCCAAGGTGGGCCGGGGCCCATCCACTTAGGGCTCAGGCCCACCCAAAAGCAGCACTTATTTAGTGCTAGCAAGTGGGGATCCCAAGCTTTGCCAGCTGAAGACCTCCCCCTGATGGTCCTGAAAACACTGCTTTCCACTTCAGTAGTCTAAGCTTCCTAAGCTGCTGATACAGGCCTCATCGCATTGGGGGGGGGGGGGGGGAGAACACTTGGTGCCCACCCACTTCTTGACTAGGCCCACCCAAAATCTGCTATCTGGCTATGCCCCTGTGGTATACTACTTGCAATGACAACACAATACGTAATAGAACATTATAATTGGTAGTGAAGGGTAAGGCAAAATATGAACTAACTGGTGCACTCTGGAGAGATGCCACAAATGGAGGAATTAAAGGCCACTTTATTTTAACTGCCAGTTCGGTGCAGCTAACCGGGAAGAAACAGAATGATGAAACTATCAAGGTATGCTGCTGCATTGCAAGGAGAAGCAGAATGATGTCCACTCTTATCTTCCTCCGGCTGTTTGCCCCAAATCCTCATTTCCTCCTGACCTGCCTTGCTTTGTGGCCATGCAAGCCAGGACCATAGTTCCTGCTGTGACTTTCCTGAAACAAAGGCTGAGGAGGGAGAAGGAAAGAAGTGGCTGAAGGCAAAATGACATGTAACATGCAGCGCCATCCCCTCTCTGACCCAGCGCCTGGCGTTTATGTTAGTGTATTTTTCTTTCGCAGTGGAGCCCACTCTGTGTGTCTATTTGTATTTTCAATTAAAAAAATAAACTGCTATTTTAAATAATTCAGATGTCAAGTGAGAGGATGTGAATTATATAAATTACACTTCTGTAACTCCTTCCTTAAATGAAAGCGGTTTACAAAAGACAAAAATAATACATTAAGTGTGGGCAATTGCAAATCAATTCTGTTTCATAATTTAGTTTAAACGTTTTAAGCATGTGCTGGTTAAACATCCTAGGGACCACCATGGCTTCCTCTCTGAAGTTAACAGATCATTGGGCCTGATAAGATTCCAGGCAGGTTATTTTTTCCCAGGCTTGATGGAGTTGACAGCAGCTTGCCTGGTAATAGGCACAAGTGTTCTCCAGCAGGGCCATGTGAGCTGAGCATCTGGAGAGGTGGAAACTTTAAAGAAAAATTCTGTAGTTAAACCCCGGCAGAGAAACCCAGCACAGCTTTTAAAAGTAAACTTCCTCACTGTAAATATTTACTTAGCAAATGGGTTTTCATGAATGAATAAAGCACGTAAGAACCAGAGTAGGAATAAACTCCTTAACTTTTTTTGTGGTAGAATTTTATTTAGTAGAGCATGTTTAAATGATATTGTTGTTTTTAGTATTACTCATGCATTCCTGTGGTACTTTTTTTTTTTTTTTTCAAACATTTTTATTAACCTTACAAGATACAGTGAAAACGGAACAGATTTGCAACATTTCACCTCTTACATTGCATTGACCACCCTCTCATTAACCCCCCCACCTTCACCACCTTTCTCCAAAGCTCAGAGTGGCACTAGAAGTGCAAATCAATCCAATAGTCAATGATTTAACAGATGACTGCATGCCAATGGTGTTAATGAAGTCCAGAAAGGCTCCTACAGTGTCTGAAAATTCCTGCCAAGAATGGAGTCCATGTCTTTAATAGCACAATGCTCCAATGCAGCATCTACACTCACCATTGAGCCAGGGCAGGAGCCTCCACCAACAACCAGCACTGTAGAATACATTTTTTGCCCAGTAGTATGGAACGCTTCACAAATCCCTAAGGCGCTGGTTGAATGCAAGCCACCCGATCAAACAAACACAATGCAGATCTGTGCCAAGAACAATGCCAAAGGTGAGAGACATGTACAGTAACAAGATCCCAAAAAGTTACAATATGTGGGCAGGATCAGAACATATGTCTCAAAGTGTCAGGAGAATAATTACATTTCAGACAAGTGTCTGTGGTCTGTACAGTAGCCAGGAAAGCCCTGGGGGGGGGGGGGGGGGGGGGGGGGGGACACACATAAACGCAACAGAAACTTATACTGAAGCTCACCACGCAACACATTGTGGGTAAGAGCATTTCTAGTCCTAACACTATGTCTAGATTGTTCTTCTGCTGTTAATATTGAATGAGAGTGGCCACTCAAAAAAACAAATTCCGTCTGAAGTTCCTCAAAACGGTTTAATACACCAGACCCTGCTACCACATGCAAGAGAGAAACTGTGCCTTTTTTTTAACCCATCTAGTAAAGGTCGTATCCACCATATCTGGAGCAAAGTCAGCATTTCCACAATTAGGAAGCAACAGAGAAGTTTGAGTATCACTCCCAAGTAGCTAGTCCATTTTTCACCACACCTTACTCAACAGGACATAAAAAAGAGAACGAGGCCTATTAGAACCCCAATGCAGCCTTCTGGCATGCAAAAGATAACTAAAGTTCCAAGGTTTTCCTAAGTGTAGCTCCACCGCATGCACTGAAAAATCCAAGGTACTCCAAAACCATTCACGTGCCTCATCCCACTGGCAAGCGAAAAGAGACGTAAATTCAACAACCCCAGTCCTCCTTTGTGCTTAATCTTATAGAGTATCGACATGGGAAGCCTCGCTTTTTTACCGTGCCACAAAAATCTACACAGCAATGGGCGCCCATGCTGGAAAGGAAGAATAATCGGGAGCATCTGAAGGAGATATAGCCACTGGGATAAAATCAGCATATTGTACAAAGCAATCTTACCTACAAGAGAAACCAGAGAATGCTGCCACAACTGCAGATGATGAGTTGTAGTCTCCAGCAACGTAGAAAAATTAAGATGGGCATGGGTAGTCAAATCCGGTGGAACCCATACTCTGAAGTACTTAAGCTTATCCTTAACCCACTGAAGCAGAAAAAGCCCAGCCCGGTTGTGTTGTACCTCTTGTTGTAAAGGAAATGCTACTGACTTAGAGAGATTTAAGGTGAGACCTGAGTAAAAACCAAATCCATCTACCGCACTCAAAGCTTGAAACAGGGAGGCCTGGGGAGTAGATATGGTCATCATATGCCAGAAACTTTAAACTGTTAGGGCCTATTGGCAAACCCTGGATATCCGGGTCCAGTCTAATAATTCACAGAAGAAGTTTCAGGTTCAGTGCAAAAAGGGGGGGGGGGGGGCGACAAAGGGCACGCCTGGCGGGTACCACACTCTGTAGGAAAGGAGGCCATCCTTACCCCATTGACAAACATGGCTGCCGAGGGACCTGTATATAACAGCCAGACTATAGAATAGAACCAACCAGTGAGGCCCATATACTGAAGCATAGCAAACATATAAGACCAGTCAACCTGTTCAAAGGCCTAAGCTGCTGGTGATGCCTCAGCAGGTTCAGAATTTTTGTTCACTTCATGGAAGAGCATGTTCTAGAGACATTCCAAGAAAGAATATGTAATAATCCATCACCCATGAAGGTAAAAGGAGAAGGCCAACAGCATAACAAAAGACACCCAATCAGGTCCCCTCCATGTCCCAATCTCCACAAAGGTAGACACTATATCCTGGAAGAGTAACAGCAAGGCAATGGAAAAGAACAAGCAAGTGTGGAAACAAACAGTGTAGGAACCTTAAAAACATATTACTAGATAACCCATCACCCCAAAAGACATAAACAGCCCCCCACCCCAGGCTCCACACTCTCCCCCTCCCACTGCCTCTCTTGGACTGGCATCTTTACACTTGTGAAAAGTGCCTTGAAATGTATCTTCCACCATCAACATTCAATGTTCCATGGAGGTTCCTCATCCACGTGTTCACCAGGCACAGTCCCACAAAAGTCATGGGATTCACGTTATGCAATCATAACCTCACGTAGGTGGAGCAAACTGGATGACTCCATTGCTACCTTGCCTGCTATGGCACTGTTTCAGGCCCAGGGTAGCACTGGCTATTTTCAGCCTTCCGCTGAACCCTTGTACATCATGTTATAACGTCCCTGCTTGAGCAGATGATGCGGCTTTTATTTATTTATTTTTTTTACCACTGTTGTCATGACACCAAATGCATCTATAGAGGGTCATTTTATAAAGTCACGCCTAGCTAATGTCTTTTCATGCACCTATTTTATGCCTGTTTTGTAAAGTCAAATATGAGCCTACTTGATTTTATAAAGTCCTAGCAAAAGAGAGTGCATACATGTAGGAACTAGCAAATGTACAAGCTCTATCGTTAGTGTAAATTGCTAGTGTGTATTTTATGCACCTACCGGTGTAAAGTAAGGAATTTTTGTCATGACATGCATAAGTGTGGACCGCATCCATATCTCGCCTAAACTCTACCTCAATGAATGTCCATAGTGAAAGTATGTTCCATGAAATTTTTGCACATAGTATCATGATGGATGGTGCTCTGTAAGAGGTCATTTATTTATGTAAATGACCAGTTTCGTACACATTCTTAGCACCTAAGACCAGGCAGCTCCTTATAAAATTACCCCTTTCATGCTTCCCGTTTGAAATGAACTCACAGATTGGAAAATGCTGGGCTAGAGGATGCTCCAGGTTTGAGAAACACTGTCCCAGACCTTTGGTATTCATTTTGCTATTGATTTGTTTTTCTTACTCAAATTGATAATACTGCATAGTCAAATCCCTCAGAATGTAAACAAATCTTACCTTCCATAGGGGTATATTTGTTCCTTTATAGTGAAGTTGTTTTTAATTTGTTTTTACAATTCTCAAAAATCACTCAGATCTGTCCTTTTCTATAATTTAGGGGCTATAATCGTAATGATATTGTCTATGTCAGTGTTTATTGCAGTGGGAGAGCTGACATAAAAATAGTATAAAGAGGAAAGAGCAACATTCTGAATCAGGCTTTTCTGTTTGCATGTGTTTCTAGATCAGCGTTTTTCAACCTGTGTGCCACGGGCAACCAAGCACTGCCCAAGGATCTAGAGCACCAAGGGGCCCAGTGCCTCCCCCTTTGTCAAGCAGCATTTCTCCCACTTTTCTCCCTCCCTCCTTGCCCAGTCTACATTAAATCTTGTCTTCCAAGGAGGTTCCCCGGGAGTGGCAGTAATTCACAACCACTGCTTACAGCCTTCTGGGAGCCTCTCTTCTGCCACAACCCACCCCCTTCGAATGCACCTTCCTGTATATGCAGGGCAGACAGGGACAGAAGAGGGACTCCAGGTAGGCTGCAAACTGCAGCTCTGATTTATTACCGCTGACAGGGAACCTTCTTGAAGATGTGATTTAAGGTAGATTTGGGGGGATTGGGTTTGGAGAGAGGGAGAGAGGTTGCACCTGGGGTGGAGGGGGAAAGGAAGAAAGAAAAATGCTGGATGTGCAAGGAGGGAAAGGGAAGGGAGGTAAGAAGAAGAAAAATGCTGGATCTGTGGTGGGAGGGGGGAGGAAAATACTGGACCTGGAAAATGGAGGGGAGTTAGAGAAGACAGAAAAGCCATGGACTGGAGGGGGCAGAGGGGGAAAATTGATGGACCCAGAAAAGGAGGGGAGAAGTGATGGACCAGAGTGGAAGAAAGAGAAGTGATAGATTCAAGGAGGTGGGAAGAAATGATAGATCCAAGGGGTAGAGGGGGAAAAGGAGATAAATGATGGACCTGATGGTGGAGGGGAGGGAGAAAGATGTTAGGCCACAGAGGCCGGGAGGGAGGAAGAGTTGTTGGGCCACGGGCACAGGGAGGGAGGGAGGATGGAAGGGATGTTGGGCTACAGGGGCAGGGAAGAGATGTATGGTCACAGGGGCAGGGAAGAGATGTTTGGTCACAGGGTCAGGGAAGAGAGAGGAAGAGATGTTGGGCCACAGGGGCAGGGAAAAGAGAGGAAGAGATGTTGGGTCATAGGGGCAGAGAGGGAGAAAAGAGAGGGGAAGAGATGTTTGGCCACAGGGGCATGGAGGGACGGGAGAGGAATGATACAGGGAGATGTTGGCAAGATCCCCAAACAGTACAATACATTTTATTCTGCTTATCCTAGAAATGAGCAGTGGATTTTCCCCAAGTCCATTTTAATAATGGCTTATGGACTTTTCTTTTAGGAAGCTATCCAAACATTTTTCAAACCCAGCTAAGCTAACTGCTTTTACTACATTCTCTAGCAACAAATTCCAGAGTTTAATTACATGTTCAGTGAAGAAATATTTTTTCCGATTCGTTTTAAATTTTCTACTTTGTAGCTTCATTGTGTGCCTCCTAGTGATTCACGTCTACCCGTACCACTCAACTCATTATTTTAAAGACCTCTATCATATCTCCCCTCAACCATCTTTTCTCCAAGCTGAAGAGCCCTAGCCACTTTAGCCTTTCCTCACAGGGAAGTTGGCCCATCCCCTTTATCATTTTCGTCGCCCTTCTCTGCACCTTTTCTAATTCCATTATATCTTTTTTGAGATGCGGTGACCAGAATTGCACACAATATTCGAATTGCAGTCGCACCATGGAGCTCTGGGGGCTCTGGTGAGTTTCTCGTTCATCTTTTGTCTAATCTGCACATATGCACTGTTTTCCTATCATACCCTTTTTGAGATAACTATAGATGTATATTTTTTAATTGTTTCAGTTTTATTTGGGTGTATTGGCAGTATTGCACCTTAGGTTTTACTTGGGTGAAGTGGCAGTATTAGGCATTAAGGGTATGTAATAATACTTTGGTTCCAAGACACCTTTTAATGTATTTATTTGTGTTATGTGTATAGTATATTTATATTTATTGATCTGTTTGTTTATATATATATATATATATATATATATATAATTATGTTATACTAATGAATATGGTGTTTTTAACAGTCAATTGGTTTTAAGTTATACTTATATATTATGTTTATGGTCTTACGTTTTATGTAGAGAATGACACGGGGACGGGGACCCGCAGTAACTGCGGGAATGGGACAGGGCGGGGACAGACTTTGTCCCTGTGTCATTTTCTACTTTGATGCCTGTTAATGAACTGGACTGTTATTTGAGTGATGCAGACAACAATATTTTTATTTTTTGGAAAAACAAGCAAACATGCTGGCCACAGCTAGCAATATTTGCATGTAGGGTCCTGTACATCCTGCTACCAGCACATCCTCTAGAAAGACATCTTCTATTGCAGGAAAGACTGTGGAAGACAAGAGAACTAGACTGAATCTTGAGATTGTTGATGACTTCTTATTCATTCACAGATTTAAAAAATCATAACAGTACTTCATAGGGCATATTTCTCCCCCCCCCCCCCCCCCCTCCAGGGCATACAGAACGGATTGTATTTTGTACCCCTGGACATTTTAACAGGGTAGATTAGGATTCCTTGGGGGGGGGGGGGGTAGTAGAAATCAGCTATTGTTGGAGTTGGGAAGGGTAGAGGGTGGTGGTGAGGAGGGTTATTATAGCTGCTTGCTGTTATTATTGTTTTCTATTTGTAATTTATACACAATGGTTGCACAGACTATTTCTTTTTATACTTCAATAAAAAGATGTAAATATAAAATCATAATTGTTTGAAGCTTCTGCAGATAGGACAGAGCCCATGGGGATGGGGTGGGGACGGAGACAGAACCCACGGGGACGGGGTTGGGACAGAGACAAACTTAAGTATCGCCCCTGAAGCAGCCCTGCTGGGTGAAACACAGCTGTGTCAGGCACCTTTTTATCCGGCTTTCTACAATAAAGGGGTTTTACCATCATCATGTCTGTTTCTTCGACTTCTATTTTTCCATGTGTAAATACAGACATCCTTCTGAAATTAGAGTTGGACATCCATATTTTGGCCCCTCCCTAGTCCCACCCAGAACACACCCAAACTATGCCCCTTTGCCATATGGATATACTGCAGGTTTAGTCATCCTTACTGTGGCTTTATAAAATAAGGATTTGGATGTCCATACAATTTGGATATCGAGATGCTGGTTTTCAGATATTCAAAACACCAATAGAGCTTCTAAACTAAGGGCCTAAGTAGTTAACATGCAATGCACTATTTTTTATATATGCTAAATGGCCTCAATGTGCACACTGATTGAATAGACCTCATCCTGAGAGAACTTTCCACAGATGTCCAGTTATCTCTGTAATGAAAAAAAGTTAAAACGTGATTTGTACCTTCTAATGAGAATTCTCACCAGATGAGTTGAGCGAAAGGCTCTTGGATTGGTGATTGGTCTCCGGTTTTGTTTTTGCGTGACAGGATTTTATTGGTTAGCTTTCCTAAATTGTTCTAGAACTCTTGCATATTATTCATGTGCAGTAGGTTAATAAAGGTCTCAACACATGCTATATCTTCCTGGAACTCATGTGGTAAGAATTTCAAAAACTTAATTACCTGGAAACTCCAGGTGCAGAAATGGTGCAACTGGATACATAGCATATTTTTTTGTGTTTCTGAGAAAAAAAAACTTACATGAGGTCACTCCTTGCTTTCTAAACTTCTTCAAGTGCACTATTCTGATTAAAACAAGAATCAGACCACTTTAACCACAAAAATGTCACCCAGTGACTCAGCTTCTGGTTATATGACTTAGACATATAGAGGTAAATGTTCAACTCCCTGCCCAGGTGCACCTGCAGATTGTGTTCTTGATTTTTCAAATGGGAGATACCTGCCATGGCTATCATGTGCTTTTGGAATTTACACCTGCTTTTGGCATGGGTCCAGTTTCAATGGAAAGCAACATGCGTGGAGCATAGATGTGCAAATACAGTTTTCATATGCTATTTTTCTTTTCCAATCCAAACATTTCCGCGAGAATGGTTAGAGTGGAGGAGTGGCCTAGTGGTTAGGGTGGTGGACTTTGGTCCTGGGGAACTGAGGAAGTGAGTTCGATTCCCACTTCAGGCACAGGCAGCTCCTTGTGACTCTGGGCAAGTCACTTAACCCTCAATTGCCCCATGTAAGCTGCATTGAGCCTGCCATGAGTGGGAAAGCGCGGGGTACAAATGTAACCAAATGAATAAAATATTCCCAGAATGGGTTTAGGATAGAGACTTAGGGGAGAAGTTATCGAGTTATTTTACTGTTAACACCAGCTAGAAATTATTGCATAAAATGGGGCCTCTGCTAACAGCAGCATGAGTTAGTGGTAAAATAACACATTTTATTGGTAACCCTTATTAATAGCTATCCAGCTTATTTTCGAAGGAGATCGCCGGCTATCATCTGACACAAATCGGAAGATGGCCGGCGATCTCCTGAACCCAGCGAAATCAGTATAATCGAAAGTCGATTTTGGCCGGTGCCAACTGCTTTCCGTCGTTGAGCCGGCCAGACTTCAAGGGAGCGTGTCAGTAGGGTAGCGAAGGCGGGACAGAGGTGTGGTCACGAGATGGCCGACTTTGCCCGATAATGGAAAAAAGAAAGCTGGCCCTGACGAGCATTTCGCCGGCTTCACTTGGTCCCTTTTTTTTTCAGGACCAAGCTTCAAAAAGGTACCCCAACTGACCAAATGACCACCGGATGGAATCGGGGATGACCTCCCCTTACTCCCCCAGTCGTCACCAACCCCATCCCCCCCCAAAAAATATATATATATATTTTTTTTTTTTTGCCAGCCTCAAATGTCATACCCAGCTCCCTGGCAGCAGTATGCAGGTCCCTGGAGCAGTATCTAGTGGATGCAGTGCACTTCAGGCAGGTGGACCCAGGCCCGTCCCCCCCCTACCTGCTACACTTGTGGTGGTAAATGTTAAGCCCTCCAACCCCCCTCCAAAACCCACTGTACCCACATGTAGGTGCCCCCTTCACCCCTCAGGGCTATGGTAGTGGTGTACAGTTGTGGGGAGTGGGTTTTGGGGGGGGGGTTGGGGGGCTTAGCACCCAAGGTAAGGGAGGTATGCACCTGGGAGCAATTTTTGAAGTCCACTGCAGTGCCCCCTAGGGTGCCCGGTTGGTGTCCTGGCATGTCGGGGACCAGTACACTACAAATGCAGGCCCCTCCCATGGCCAAATGCCTTGGATTTGGCCGGGGATTAAGATGGCTGGCCTCGGTTTCCATTATCGTCGAAAACCGATGCCGGCCATCTCAAACCCGGCCATCTCTGACATTTGGCCGGCCCGAACCGTATTATCAAAACGAAAGATGGCCGGCCATTTTTTTTGATAATATGGTTCGGGACAGCTGTTTGCGGTTAGTTTATAACTGTTTGAGTGATGATTAAAAAAGGATTTGGGGGAGGAATAATGGAAAAATGGATGTTCTTGTGGATTCTTAATCAAAGGCGGGATATGGGAATGTGAACATCCTATGTATTTTTGATTATTTTATCTTAATGTGTTGAGTGATTTTTTTTTTGTTCACTAATAAGTGGTACGAAGAAATGAAATGAATGACTTCTCACAGCCCATCTACAAGTACTCATAATGCAGAGGTCTGCTTACACTTTTAGACTGACTGAGGGAGGGCAGTTTTGAGAGCCAGTTTATCAGGGTAAATCTCTTGAAAAACTCCCTCTTTCTTAACTGCAAGGAATGTTTTTCCTGAGCACAAGCTTTCCGCCAGTGATTTAGGTCATGAATGAAACGTTAATTGAAATGCAATGTTTTACCAGCAATCAAAACAGCCTGTGTAGATGTAATTTCTGGCTAACCCAATTTCATTTCCCTCAGAGGTAGAGTAACCTGGAAATGTCACAATAAAGGATATAATTAACCTATACCCTTCTGATAGACAGCTTATTAAAGTAGGAATCAATTCTATGCTGCCAGCTGTTTACCCAGAGACAGTAAGTTTGAATTCAATATATTTTCATTCTGATTAAAAAGATTTAGATCTAGGGAAGGGGTTAAACTGCAATAGGCAAATTATTCTTTTTTTTTTTTCGGTAAGGCCAGTTAAGCTTGAACAGAGTTTTGAGATACATTGAGTTGAGGTGGGGACCTCGCGGATCACACTTGCACTGGGAGGCTAGTATATAATGGAATGCTAAAGCTAACATGCCTTGTTTTCCTTTCAGTTCATTTGGGAAAAATGTGCAAGACTGATTGAGCATTTGTTTATTCTAAGTAAGCAGATGTGTGGTATTGGTACTGCCAAGTAAGAAATGGCTGATTAGGTATCTTAACCTGTTTCTGAGTTTAAATAAATGGATATGCAGAGGCTTGCTCTCGATAGGGTGGCGCTTGGTCTTTCATTTGGGAAACTCACCTTTAACCTAGGACTAGGATTGATGAAGCATTTCCCCAAACATTTTATCTCTTAAGTCTGGGAGATACAAGCAGAGTTGGAATGACAAACACTTTTTGGATGGTTTTCCGAAGATTAATGATGTGGTACTTCCTGGTCAGACTTCTCTCTCTCTGTTTTGTTAATTTGACTCACTGTTTTTATGGACAGGGAGAAAAGGTGAGACCCGTATAGATTCGAGTATCTTTGTAGCTTTATGATTCAATAATTTTTGCCATCCATCTTTTCTTTTAAACCCCATAATATATGGCAGTGGTTCCCAAACCTGGTCCTGGAGGCACCCCAGCCAGTCAGGTTTTCAGGATATCCGCAATGAATATTCATGAGATAGATTTGCATGCAGTGGAGGCCACTAATATGTTGTTGTAGTTAGAGTTCATTATTCAGTGCAGGGGGCATGGTAAAAACCAATCAAACCTTGGTAGTTTAATTTATTTATTTGCTGCATTTGTACCCCACATTTTCCCACCTATTTGCAGGCTCAATGTGGCTTACACTATGTTGCAAAAGGTATAATCATAAACAGTGTAAGAGGTATGGTCTAATGTAACATATTACTGTGTAAGAAATTAGGTAGATAGGCCAGTAGAATTATCTACATAACACAAAATAAAACAGGTAAGATATAATGACCAATAGTGATAATGTGATTAACATAATCAAATTAGAAGGGATCAGTATTAGTTGGTTTAGATGTAGAATGGAATCAAGTCATTAAGGAGGATTTTTATTGTAAGTCTCTTCGAACAGGTGCGTCTTCAATATCCCTTGATAGGTTATATCCACTACATTTATTATTACAGTGTATAAGAATCTGGTTAAGTATGGAGCTGATATTCAGATACTTCATTCATACTTTCCCCTGTTCTACAGTACTAATATGATGGGGCTTATAGAGTAATGATGGCCAGTGTGTCTGCTACCATCACTGCATTAACTTCAATACTGCAAATGGGACAATCTGCTCACTGTATCCCCCGTTTCCTTCCTTAACCCATGATCTTGATCTGTATAATGATTTCTGAGGATTAAAGAAAATGTTATGTTATGTTGTGCCCATGAGCAATTTAGTTGACAAATATTAACTTGACCAGCAGTGCAATTAACTTAGCCATCTGCTGTGGGACATTGGTGCTTCCAAATTCTGTAGTGATGCTTTCCATTTTGTCTTACTGGAGCATCAGTCTGTTGAAATAAAATCTTTTTACTGTTCCCATATATCTTTCTTGAACGGAAAACATAGAGGGAGATGCGCCTAATAACTAAGGCAAATTAACAGCCTATAAGACGATGAATTGAGAATAAGAACTGAAAACATTTCCCCATTTTTTAAAATGTAATACATTGTGGGGAGGGGAGGGAGAGAACATAGGAATATTTTATGTTTGGAAATAATTAGATTTCTGGTAAAATACCATCAAGTAAGCTGTGACATTCCCCCCCCCCCCCCCCCCCCCCCCCACACACACACACAACTAACAATTGGGCATGCCTTTAAAATCCAGTTAGAAGACAAATGGGGAGGGTTTGGTTCAAGGAGAAGAAAGAGAGACAATGTGCTCCTTTTACAAAGCCACGTTAGTGAATCCGGCACAGCAAATGCAATGGAGCCCATATGGGCTTCATTGCATTTGCTGTGCCGGAATCACTAGCATGACTTTGTTAAAGGAGCCCAATGTGAGGGCTTCAGTAGCTCCTTTTTAATTTGAAACGTAATATTTTACTGCAGGGTTTTGTTTTTTTTGTGTGTGTGTGTGTGTTCATATGTGAGCTTTAAAAACAGCAGAGGGAGATTTTTTTTAATGTGTTCTTTTTATTATTATTTTTAAAAATATAGTTCTCATTTTTTTTGTTCCCTGCCTTCTTGTTCTTTACAAAATGTAGGATTGGCAGCAAATGGGAGATACTGCACCAGAATAACTACTACTACTACTTATCATTTCTAAAGCACTACTAGACGTACGCAGCACTGTGCACTTGAACATGAAGAGACAGTCCCTGCTCAACAGAGCTTACAATCTAATTAGGACAGACAAACAGGACAAACAAGAGATAAGGGAATATTATAGTGATGATGATAAAATAAGGGTTCTGAACAAGTGAATAAGGGTTAGGAATTAAAAGCAACATCAAAAAGGTGGACTTTTAGCTTAGATTTGAAGACGGCCAGAGATGGAGCTTGACTTACTGGCTCAGGAAGTCTATTCCAGGCATATGGTGCAGCAAGGTAAAAGGAACGGAGTCTGGAGTTAGCAGTGGAGGAGATGGGTGCAGATAAGATAGATTTACTCAGTGAACAGATTTCCCGGGAAGGAATGTAAGGAGAGATGAGAGTGGAGAGGTACTGAGGAGTTGCAGAATGAATGCACTTATAGGTCAATAAGAGGAGTTTGAACTGTATGCGGAAACAGATAGGAAGCCAAACGAAGTGACTTGAGGCGAGGGCTAATATGACACTGGCGGAATATTAGTCGTGCAGCAGAATTTTGAACAGATTGAAGAGGAGAGAGATGGCTAAGTGGGAGACCTGTGAGAAGCAAGTTGCAGTAGTCTAAGCGAGAGGTGATAAAAGTGTGGATGAGGGTTCTGGTAGTGTGCTCAGAAAGGAAAGGGCAAATTTTGGTGATATTATAGAGAAAGAAATGACAGTTTTAGCAGTCTGCTGAATATGTGCAGAGAAGGAGAGGGAGGAGTCGAAGATGACCACAAGGTTACAAGCTGATGAGACAGGAAGGATGAGAGTGATCCACAGAATTAGAGAGTGGGGGAGGAGGAGAGGTTGGTTTAGGGGGAAAGATAAGAAGCTCAGTCTTGATCATGTTGATGGCGCTGAGACATCCAGGCAGCAATGTCAGACAGGTAGGCTGATACTTTGGCCTGGGTTTCGGCTAAGATTTCTGGTGTGGAGAGGTAGATCTGGGAGTCTTCAGCGTAAAGGTGATACTGAAAACCATGGGATGAGATCAGAGTACCGAGGAAAGAAGTATAGATGGAGAAAAGAAGAGGTCCCAGGACAGATCCCTGAGGTACACCAACTGTCAGTGGGATAGAAGTAGAGGAGGATCCACCAGAGTATGCTCTAAAAGTACGATGGGAGAGATAAGAAGAAAACCAGGAAAGAACAGAGCCCTGAAATCCAAGTGAGGACAGCGTATCAAGGAGTAGGCTGGGATCAACAATGTCAAAAGCAGCAGATAGATCGAGAAGGATGAGGATAGAATAGAGACCTTTGGATCTGGCCAGGAACAGATCATTGGAGTCTTTAGCAAGCGCTGTTTCAGTTGAACGAAGGGGGCGAAAGCCAGATTGAAGTGGATCAAGAATAGCTTGAGATGAAAGAAAGTCAAGGCAACGGCGGTGAACAGCACGTTCAAGTATCTTGGATAGGAAAGGGAGGAGGGAGATGGGACGATAGTTGGAAGGACAGGTAGGGTCCAATGAAGGTTTTTTAAGGAGTGGTGTGACTACGGCATGTTTGAAGGCATCAGGAACAGTCGCAGTGGAAAGTGAAAGATTGAGGATATGACAGATAAAAGGGATGATGGTAGGAGAGGTGGACGGGAATAGGATCAGAGGAACAGGTAGTTAGTTTCAAGGAGGAAAGAAGATGTACAGTGGGGGAAATAAGTATTTGATCCCTTGCTGATTTTGTAAGTTTGCCCACTGACAAAGACATGAGCAGCCCATAATTGAAGGGTAGGTTATTGGTAACAGTGAGAGATAGCACATCACAAATTAAATCCTGAAAATCACATTGTGGAAAGTATATGAATTTATTTGCATTCTGCAGAGGGAAATAAGTATTTGATCCCTCTGGCAAACAAGACCTAATACTTGGTGGCAAAACCCTTGTTGGCAAGCACAGCGGTCAGACGTCTTCTGTAGTTGATGATGAGGTTTGCACACATGTCAGGAGGAATTTTGGTCCACTCCTCTTTGCAGATCATCTCTAAATCATTAAGAGTTCTGGGCTGTCGCTTGGCAACTCGCAGCTTCAGCTCCCTCCATAAGTTTTCAATGGGATTAAGGTCTGGTGACTGGCTAGGCCACTCCATGACCCTAATGTGCTTCTTCCTGAGCCACTCCTTTGTTGCCTTGGCTGTATGTTTTGGGTCATTGTCGTGCTGGAAGACCCAGCCACGACCCATTTTTAAGGCCCTGGCGGAGGGAAGGAGGTTGTCACTCAGAATTGTACGGTACATGGCCCCATCCATTCTCCCATTGATGCGGTGAAGTAGTCCTGTGCCCTTAGCAGAGAAACACCCCCAAAACATAACATTTCCACCTCCATGCTTGACAGTGGGGACGGTGTTCTTTGGGTCATAGGCAGCATTTCTCTTCCTCCAAACACGGCGAGTTGAGTTCATGCCAAAGAGCTCAATTTTTGTCTCATCTGACCACAGCACCTTCTCCCAATCACTCTCGGCATCATCCAGGTGTTCACTGGCAAACTTCAGACGGGCCGTCACATGTGCCTTCTGGAGCAGGGGGACCTTGCGGGCACTGCAGGATTGCAATCCGTTATGTCGTAATGTGTTACCAATGGTTTTCGTGGTGACAGTGGTCCCAGCTGCCTTGAGATCATTGACAAGTTCCCCCCTTGTAGTTGTAGGCTGATTTCTAACCTTCCTCATGATCAAGGATACCCCACGAGGTGAGATTTTGCGTGGAGCCCCAGATCTTTGTCGATTGACAGTCATTTTGTACTTCTTCCATTTTCTTACTATGGCACCAACAGTTGTCTCCTTCTCGCCCAGCGTCTTACTGATGGTTTTGTAGCCCATTCCAGCCTTGTGCAGGTGTATGATCTTGTCCCTGACATCCTTAGACAGCTCCTTGCTCTTGGCCATTTTGTAGAGGTTAGAGTCTGACTGATTCACTGAGTCTGTGGACAGGTGTCTTTCATACAGGTGACCATTGCCGACAGCTGTCTGTCATGCAGGTAACGAGTTGATTTGGAGCATCTACCTGGTCTGTAGGGGCCAGATCTCTTACTGGTTGGTGGGGGATCAAATACTTATTTCCCTCTGCAGAATGCAAATAAATTCATATACTTTCCACAATGTGATTTTCCGGATTTAATTTGTGATGTGCTATCTCTCACTGTTACCAATAACCTACCCTTCAATTATGGGCTGCTCATGTCTTTGTCAGTGGGCAAACTTACAAAATCAGCAAGGGATCAAATACTTATTTCCCCCACTGTATAGTTAAGAGTTATTCCTTCTAGCTGACAAAATGCCTGCTGTACAGGGGATGCTGAGCAGAGTCCACTGTTTCTTGTGACAGCCCCCAAGTAGATTCCAAAGTACAAGTCTCAAGATTCTTAGGTAGTTTGTCTGTATGAAAGCTTACATCATTACAGCAACAAAAATTCCCTTTGCCCTTCTAAACTGGTGTAGTTTCTAGCTTTGGACGAATCCATAATGAGATGTCGCATTCATTCTGCGTGGAGCGCTTTCAAAGGTATTTACCTGGGCAAGTTGACCTGACTAAAAATAGACCTGAAACGCACCTAACAGCGTTAAAAATGCATGGCTGTGTTAAAAAAGTAAATTAATAAATGCATGCCCGTGGGTACATTTGATTTTCTAATGTATCTGTGCTATTTTGCCCTCTGTCTAGACAAATAGCTGGTGCAGAGTATCCAGGCACTTTTGACATGTGTACCTTGTACTTGCTAATTTTCAGAGAGAAAGCACACAGATGGTTTCCCTAAGTAGAACTGCCCTTACAAGGGCATGTGCAGAGGCAAATTTTTTATTTTGTGGGTTTTTTTTTCTTTTTTTAATTTTCAGTTTGTGTTAGTGCAATATATAATTATCTGGGGACAAACAGATAACTCCTCACAGATAGGTGATATCTGATGGAGCATCATGTGGGAAAATTTGCTCTAACTTCATAGAGCTTGGACTACACATGTGTAGCTCTTTCAGTGGTGCAATGTCTGGTGATGCTACTTCAGTTTTCTCTTTCCCATATAGCCCTTAAGATGCTTTTACCTCTCTTTCTGCGTTTTATTTTTCTTTAGTGAGTATTTGCCTGAAAGATTTGCATGTGGGGACCTCATTTTCAGTCTTTTTCTCCTAGTTATATTTTTTCTCTATATGTTAACTTTTCTTCTATTTTGCCATGGATGTCATCGTTGCAGATTCTAGTGCACCAAGGTAGTTTGCTTAGGATACATTTTTGGTCAGCATTGTCATTTCATTTTGTTTGAACCATATTTTTGAGATTGTCTCGAACTGACCCCCTTTGGCTTCAAGAAACACAGAGGGAGTATTTACAGTGCTTAGGTCCAGATATGAATCCTTGAAATGTTCTGCTTACTAAATTAAGATGCACAGAGTTCTTAAGGCCTGTAACGAACAGAAAGAAATGTTCTTCAGATCAAATAAGTCTGATTCAGGTGTATTGCCATTGAGAATACATCCATCTCCCCTGACATTGAATATTGATAGGCGCCATCAGAATCTGATATCCACTTTTTAGCACCAGCATCAAAGGACACTTGAGCAATGAGCAGAGAGGTAAAGAAACTTTGGCATCAGTCCTTTGCTAAGCTGAGTGCTGGGAAATAGGAGATATTGGGAGCCATCATTTCTGGCAGTTGCCTCAGAAAAATTACTCAACTTCTTTGATGCCAGACACAGCATACTTGTCTCAACTTAGGTCTGGGGTTCAGGCCTCTGATAGTCCTCAGATGCTTTAGAAGGATATAATCTCTCCTACTGCTGACAATACAGTGTTAGAATCAGCAGTATGTGTGTGTGTGTATGTGTCTACATCAACATTATTGTTTTGCCTTTTGTGCTCCCAGCTAGTTTCTCTCTATATACTAAGCTTTATTGAAGAGATAGAGGGTATGAGAGAGGCACATAAGAGTAGTATGAACCCAAGGCTATGCATTTCAACATAGCTTATTTTTTAAGAGACTGTGTTGAAATGCTTCTTTGGTGACTAGTTTAACTTTTATTTGCAAAGGAAATTAATGAAAGAAAGTAGCAGGTGGTCCTACACTTAGAGCTGCAAATATGAACCTTTCATTGAGGCATGGTTTACCCATTAATATGTTTCACCATGACTCCAGATTGTATCAATGATTCCTGGCTATGAAAAGATCACAAACCTTTTGCATATATTGTTACTTCCTAAATTAAAAACTCCTGTCTATTGTGTAACATAAAACAGCATGCATTAAGTTCAGTAAGATCTTGTTCTATTCTGTGTTTGTGTTTTTTCAACCTTTGTTATTTTCCGTAGACAGTAGGAGAATTTTATGAAGACTGGACCTATATCTCTAAATCATCACATTTTCTGTTGTATGCAAAGGTTTGGATTAATTCCTAGGAGAAGTCCATTAAAAATTATTAGCTTGGTAGACTTGGGAATGGTATTGCTTATCCCTGAATCAGGAAAAGTCCTGCTGCTTTATGGTTCTCTACAGCTAATTGAGAATTAAACTTGCTTCCGACATTTGCACACACTCTGATGGTATACTACTACTACTACCACTTATCATTTCTAAAGCGCTAGCAAGGTTTTCCTCGGAGTGTGTATGTTTGAGAGAGTGTGTGTGAGAGTGACTGTGCGAGAGAGAGAGAGAGAGTGAATGTGCGAGTGTGTGTGTGTGACAGAGAGTGAGACTGGGTGCGAGTGTGTCTGTGAGAGAGAGACTGTATGTGTGAGAATGAGAGTGTGTGCCATGGGCCCCCCTTCCTCCCAGTTCCAGGGTTGTCCCCTTCCCTCTCGAGTTCCAGGGTCGTAGTCCCCCCTCCCTCCGAGTTCCAGGGTCATCCCTCCTCCCTCCCTCTGAGTTCCAGGGTCGTCCCCCCTCCCTCTCTCCCTCTGAGTTCCAGGGTCGTCCCCTACCTCCCTCCCTCTGAGTTCCAGGGTCCCCCCTCCCTCCCTCTGAGTTCCAGGATCCCCCTCTCCCTCCCTCATCCCTCCCTCCCTCCCAGTTCCAAGGTTGTCGTCCCTCCCTTCCTCCCTCCCTCCCTTCCAGTTCCAGCACCCCTCCCTCCGAATTTTAGAAGTCATCTTCAGTTACCAAGTCGGGGTTACGGCGGCCGTCAGCAGCGGTAAAAGGCGTGCAGGCTCGGCCCTTCTCAGCTCTGGTCCCGCCCTCATTTCCTGTTTCTGCAAGGGCAGGACCAGAGCTGAGAGAGAGAAGGACCGAGCCTGCACACCTTTTACCGCTGCTGCCGGCCGCCGTAAACCCGACTTGGTAAGTGAAGATGACTTTTAAAATTTGGAGGGAGGGGGCCTGGAACTGGAAGGGAGAGAGGAAGGGAGGGACGATGACACCCTCATGCGTGTGACGTCAAGTTCCGTGGCATGGCCACTCTGCAGCGTTCCCTTCCAGTGATTGGTCACTGCTGTTTGTGACGAATCCAGAAGTACGTGACATCAATTCAGGAGATGGATACAGCAGGAGTACAAATGCTTCAAGGCTTCACTTTCACAGAGCCAGCTTCAGAACGTTGGAGGTGCTTTTTATTATATAGGATATATAAAACAATCAGATTGTCAATAAAAGTTGGTACAAACAGATCTTGAAAAATGGTCTTGAGAAAGACCTTTGGAGTAAAATCAGCATAAAATGAGCTTGATGGTCATAGCTCATTATGATTGGGTCTTCTCTGGAGTGGAGCCATATCTCAGTGATAAATATCAATCCTAGATTTTCCACCTCTATCCAGTTTTTTAATATCTCTTTTTTATTGGTTATTGGTGTATCCGATGGGGATGGGGTGGCATTTGTCGTTTTTTGTTGCCATGCATGTGATTTTTACAACCTGTTGTTTGCTTTGTATCTTGGAGGTGGTGCATTTGTTCTTCCTTAGATTGCTTGGTTTTTTGATGGGGCAGTGGCTTGGTGAATGTCTCTGTCTGTCGTTGTGTTGTTTGGTTTCATATGTTAGAGCATTTTGTGGTCTGCGATATGGCTTGGCATTTACCGGGATTTTGTATTCATTTGCATGAGCTGGGGTATATGTATTGATTAGAGATAGTGTAAGTATTACATGTAAATTGCCTGATTTTCTTATATAATATAGTCTTGCCCTTTGCATGCATTAGGGTGCTTACTGTTGTTGTTTCATTCCTGGGTGGTTATTGTGGACTGTCTCTACATGTTCAAGTGTACAGCGCTGCGTACGTCTAGTAGCGCTTTAGAAATGATAAGTAGTAGTAGTAAGTAGTATAGTGAGACAGGACCAGTATAAGTGTGACCTCCGCAGAGGATTGAATTGTTATTTCTTGTGTACACCTTGAGGGGCATAATCGAACGGGACGCCCAAGTTTTCCTGAGGACGTCCTCGTAGGATGTCCCCGCGAAGGGGCGGGGAAAACCGGTATTATCGAAACAAGATGGACATCCATCTTTTGTTTCGATAATATGGTCAGGGACGCCCAAATCTCAACATTTAGGTCGGCCCTAGAGATGGTCGTCCCCGATTTTCAGCGATAATGGAAACCGAGGACACCCATCTCAGAAACGACCAAATCCAAGCCATTTGGTCGTGGGAGGAGCCAGCATTCATAGTGCACTGGTCACCCTGACATGCCAGGACACCAACTGGACACCCTAGGGGGCACTGCAGTGGACTTCAGAAAAAGCTCCCAGGTGCATAGCTCCCTTACCTGGTGTGCTGAGCCCCCCAAAACCCACTCCCCACAACTGTGCACCATTACCATAGCTCTTAGGAATGATGTGAGTACAGTGGGTTTGTGGTGGGTTTTGGAGGGCTCACACTTACCACCACAAGTATAACAGGTAGGGGTGGGGGTAGGGATGGGCCTGGGTCTGTCTGCTTGAAGTGCACTGCAGTACCCACTAAAACTGCTCCAGGGACCTGCATACTGGTGTCATAGAGCTGGGTATGATATTTGAGGCTGGCATAGAGGCTGCAAAAAATATTAAAAAATTTCTTTTAGGGTGGGAGGGGGTTAGTGACCACTGGGGGAGTTGGGGGAGGTCATCCCCGATTCCCTCCAATGGTCATCTGGTCATTTAGGGCACATTTTTGTGGCTTGGTCGTAAAAAAAAAAAAAGGACCAAGTAAAGTCATCCAAGTGTTCGTCAGGGACGCCCTTCTTTTTTCCATTATCGGCTGAGGATGCCCATGTTTTAAGCACGCCCCAGTCCCGCCTTTGCTATGTTTCTGACACGCCCCTGTGAACTTTGGTCGTCCCCGCGACAGAAAGCAGTTGAGGATGCCCAAAATCGGCTTTCGATTATGCCAATTTGGGCGACCTTGGGAGAAGGACGCCCATCTCCCGATTTGTGTCGAAAGATGGGCGCCCTTCTCTTTCGAAAATAAGCCTGCTTGTGTGTCAACGGGGTTCAGGGGTGCTAAGGGTCATGAGAGCATAAACACACTTAAATGATAGATTCTAAAATCTAAAATTTACATGCGTAATTGTGTTCTTCACCCACATTCCACCCAAAGCCCTCCGATTTGCATGCCCATTGGCCAAGTACATGCCATCAAATCATGGGGTATACATTGGACACTAAAGGGTTAATAGCAGTACTCTAGTCATTTACTTGGTGGCCTCATGGAATATTGACTGGTGGCAATGTTCCCATAATAAGCCATATGGGAACAGATTGATGGGAACTGGACACGCCTTTCTGCTGCCTAAAACTAGTCCTTGTCTTCTTTCTGTGGAGCTTATTTGTCATTTATATGTGTGTACCCATAGTGGAATATTGCCATATAAATGACCAGCTGCTTCCCTTGGTTCAAAACTGTCTTGAATTAATAGTTGAAAGAAGTCATTGAAGTTGGCCAGGTGTCTTTTTTTTTTAGGATTGTATATATTTTTCTGTAGGACCATACAGTTCCCATTTTCTAAACTGCTTCCAGAGAAGGAACAGGTTGTCATTTGATTTGAGTTTAGGCTGTGAACACAATGAATATCATTAATCTTCAGCGACAGATGAAGTGCTAATTGAAGCTGGTGAATTCCTTGGTGTTCAAAGCCAAGAAGATTTTCTGATGAAGCAACAGACCTCCAGCATGTTCTGCTAATTTCCTGGTGTCTCCTTCTCCTCCTTGTATGTGACAAAAAGAATATGTTAGAGTTTATTCTGGTCCTGGCAGAACTTATTTATAACACGTTTGCTTCAGGTCGTTATGAGATGTTAAAACTGCAGAGGCTTCAGCTACAAGTTGTTTATTAATGCAAGACTGTTCAAACTTGAGAATAACCTAGTTCTAATTAAGGCACTAGCATAAAGTAAAAAGCTTTTTTTTTATGTTACGTGTGAATAATGCCTGCTCATAAATGTTTTATTTTTCATATCAGTGGCAACACCTAAGTTTATAGTTTTCTCTAAATTGTGCATTACCCTCTTCTTTTTCACATGTACATTATAGACATAACAATGTATAAGTCAGACTTGTACAAGTTTAGTCCTCAAGGGCTGCAAAAAAGCCAGGTTTTCAGGATATCCCTAATGTAGTGATTCCCAATCCTGTCCTAGGGGAACCCAGCCAGTCAGATTTTCAGGATATCCACAATGAATTTTCATGAGATCAGTTGCATACACTGCCTCCTTGATATGCAAATCTATCTCATGCATAATGATTGTTGGTATCCTGAAACCTGACTGGCTGGGGTTCCCTCAGGACAGGATTGGGATGCCCTGCCCTAATAAATATTCATGTGCAGATGGAACTTATGGGGATGGGGCGGGGACAAGGACAAAGCTCACGGGGATGGGGACAAAGTTTGTCCTTGTGTCATTCTCTAGAGTCAAGACTGTTTCCTTTCACAATGTGATAGATCCCGTAGCGTTTTGTAGAAACAGCAAGTAAGGACTGCAATCTGGTATGAATGAGATGCTTAAGTGACCATCTAAATGGGCTTAGAAACCATTCTGTCACTTTGTCTAATATAAGCACAAATCCAATAACCTTCATATTACATTTAAATAATAAAATATGTATGCAACATTTTGGGTTTTAAAAGAAAATTGTGTTTTTGGTTTACTGGACAATATGCTACATATGCACAGAGCTCAGAAGAAGTGTTCGGTGTACATCAGTTTAGTGTTAGCACATTGTTCAGGAAACAGTGAGTTACCTGGAGCTTAAATAAAGGAACAGGCTGTCATTAAATGGTTACTGGAAATGTTATTGCTAATGAAGGGCATTTTTTTTGTGCATTCAGGGCCCTTTCACAAAGGTGCGTAGGCACCTATGCGTATCCAACACGCGTCAAATTGGCACTACTGCCTGTCTACCGCGTGCCCCGGGCAGCAATTCCATTTTTGGCGCTTGCTGAAAACACGCGGTAGAAAATTTCTATTTTCTACTGCAGAGCGCTTACCTGGTGGTAATCGGCTTTTGGCGCGCACTGGACGCTTACTGCCTGGTTAGCATGTGAGACCTTACCTCTAAGTCAATGGGTGACGTTGAGGTCTCAGGCCGAAAATGGACACGTGCTGGTTTTCATTTTGCTGCACGTCCATTTTCCGGCAAATTTAAGAACACCCCTTTTTTCCAAGCATGCTCAGGAAATGGACCAGTGCACGTCCAAAACATGTGCCTACACCAGAGCAGGCCACTTTTATACATGCCTTAGTAAAAGTGCCCCACAGTTTGCGTTTGCTTCAGTGTAAGCATAACATGTTTTGTCACATTTATTTTATTTTTATTTATATTTGGGGAGGAGGGGATTTAGCTCACATCTTCCATTGTAGCTCAAGGGGAGTTACATTCGGGTACATTGGAGGGCTTACAATCTAAGGGGCCCTTTTACTAAGCCACAGTAAAAAAAAGGCTAGGGCTAGTTCTAGCACATGAAATTGACGCACGGTGGACCATTTTTGCAGCGGCAGGAAAAAGGTCTTCTTTTTTTTTTAAATGGGGCAGTAAATAGCCATGCGCTAATATTAAAATTAGTGTGCGGCTATTTCATGTCTGAGCCCTTAGCGCAACCTATTTAGAAGGCGGTAAGGGCTCACGAGCTACTCATGAGGTAATCAGGCCACGCTGCCGTTTACCACTGGGAATGCCTCCCTGGTCGAAAATAGAAAATTATTTTCGACCGCGGGAAACTGTGCACACCAACTTCGGTACTATCACTGGGCGCCTGCGCTACCCCAGCAGTTATGTCCATTTGGCGCATGCTACCCATGCGGTAGCCCTACTGTGGCTTAGAAAAAGGGCCCCTTAGGGTAGCGCGCGCCAAATCAACCCTACCGCTGGGGTAGCGTGGGTGCCTGGCAGTAGTTCCGAAGTTGGCAAACTCAGTGTACCGTGGTGGAAAATATTTTTCTATTTTCTACCACAGGGGATGTTCCCAGCGGTAACTGACAGTGCGGCCACATTGCCGCATGCTGCTTGATTACCACACGAGTAGCATATGAGCCCTTAGTGCCTTCTAAATAGGTGGCAGTAAGGGCTCAGGTAGTAAATAGCTGTGCACTAATTTTAATGTTAGGGCACGACCATTAATTGCCCCATTTTAAAAAGACCTTTTCCTGCAACTGTTAAAAAATGGCCCCGAGGCAGAAGAGAGTTAATTGACTTGCCCATCATCGAAAGGAGCAGTAGTGGGATTTGATCTGGATTTGGGCTGAGCGTGACTGTATGACTGGGGCAGTTTTCTTGTAAACTCTTCCAGTGACCCAACATCAGGTTGGTTACGTCAACAAGACACCTGAATCATAAAGCCAAAATTATTATCCTTCTAGTTTTCTGTTTTCCTTGTGGTTCTTTACCTGCCCACACAGAATTACCAGCGGCTGGCTTGTTCTGCATGTCTGTGCTGTCTTTTTCAATGTAGTAGTTATACATTGCTTAAGACATTTTAGTTTAAAAAACAAAATGACAGTGAAAGCCTCCTTTAAAATGTTTAGGAGAATCAAAAGAGCAGCATAAAATTTCACAACCATGTTCTTCTCTTTTTTTATCATATACATCAGTCCCTTGGTGATTACATTGGCCAGTGGCGTAACAAGGGCGGCTGCCACCCGGGGCAATTCGCTGCTGCGCCCCCCCCCCCCCCCCCCCCCCCCGAGTGCATTCTTGCCTGTGCTGTGTGCACGCCACTGGGGGGGGGGGGGCGTCGGTTCCACTGGTTCCCTGCTCCCTCTGCCCCGGAACAGGAAGTAACCTGTTCCAGGGCAGAGGGAGCAGAGAACCAGCGGAGCCGACACCCCCCACAGCGGCATGCACCCGGGGCGGACTGCCCCCACCGCCCCACCCTTGCTACGCCAAGCTGACATTGGCTCAGGTTGAGGTACTGAGCAGCTTTTATTTGGTAATGGGGAATGAGAAATAGACTGGTCATGTTTAATACCCAAATGACAAGAGATATATTTGGAATTACTATGCAGTAACTGTCAAACCTGTGTGTTAACAGTTGGGAGCATTCTCAGTATTTTGCTAAGCAGTTAATGCAGAGAAAAAGTTGTAACCAGTAATGGCAGGTAATACACAACGCAATTGCCTGCACCCCTTGACTGGCCAGATGTTAAAGACAAGAATCAATCTACAAAGACACAAGATCAGTTGCCACAAGGTAAACCAAGGTGACAGTTCTGTGGGGAAGCATGTTTCAGGACCAGAGTACTGTATCAACAACCTTACCAGAATATGAAAAGCAAATTTGAAAAACAATCCATGAACTTAAGAATTTTGAAGTTAAAATGATAAAGTATTTAAATCATCTGTCCGGGGCTAACTGGGCATTTTCAGTGGCACCTTACTGGGTAGTGCCGCTGAAAATGCCTGATTAGCACCCAAGCCGAAAACGGCTATTTTGGGGGCGTTCGGGTGGGTAGGTGAGTAGAGTCCAGCATTGAATCAATTAAGTGCCGATATGCAGCACTTAACCGGCTAAGATAACTGCATAAAAGTCAGTCCTACCTTTGTGCAGTTCTTCATAGCCAGTTAAGGCCAAATATTGTACTTACAGACGTTCAAATATTTGAAAGGTATTAATCCGCAAATGAACCTTTTCCAGAGACGGGAAGGGTGTAGAACTAGAGGACATGAAATGAGGTTGAAGGGGTGCCTGGAACTCGGAGGAGAGAGAGAGAGGGAGGTAGGGACGGGGCCCTGGAACCTTGCTAGCGCCCTTTTCCTTTCTGTTGGAAGCAGGCCTCTTTTACTAGTATATCATAAAATTATACTGCTTTGTCACCTTCTGATCACCCATCAATCTTTCCTTCTGTTCTCCATCCCTCTCCACATCTCTGCCTTTTCCCTTGAGACCATTGTTAGAATACTTTTATGTTTCTCTTGTATATTCTGATATTGTCATCTTTTGCTCATACTGTCCTGACCCAATAAAAAAAAGTATCACTTTATTTTCCTTTTTTCTATTATTTGTTAACCTCTTGAAATGTCGTTAACTACTGTTACCTGCTGCATTAACAGTTAATGTATGGTATGACCGCTGCATTAAACTATCTCTGTCCGCTTCCCACCCATCCCTTACATGTCATCTGTTTAATGGAAACTATGCTGTAACTGTTAAAGCACAGTATTACTACTACTACTAATCATTTCTATAGCGCTACTAGATGTACACAGCGCTGTACAAATTATATGCAGGTACTTTCTCTGTCCCTAGAGGGCTCACAATCTAAGTATTAGTGTTAGCTCATGGTAATTTCTATGTCAAAGAGCTTGCACACTTTAGTAAACCTGTAGGACCCGATATTCAGCCGGCGGCGATCAGTGTTTTGCTGACCTCCAGTGGCGTCATCCCCAGAAATTCAGTGCTGGCCCATGTCTGGGTTCCGCTTTGATGTGATCCTATTTATGCAGCTACCATGGCTGGTTAAGTGCTGACTCCACCCCTCCGTTTTCGTGTTGGGCAACTAACCAGATGTTTTCAGCAGCACTTTCCGGTTAAATGCTGTTGAATATGACTGGTTAGCCACGAACAAGCGATTTAACTGTCCAGGAGCTGTTTCTGGCTGGTTAAATCTCTTTGAACATCGACCCCATAAGTTTTAGTAGGTCTTGAGAGTGATGCTTAAGTGATCTCACTTGCTTAAGGTGACCCAAACCTAAACTAAAACAGATACATTTCAACACAATTGGGTCTGCAAGTGACCTTGTTAAAAAGGAAGGGCCTCTTGCAAAGTACAAGAGGCTCTTCCAATTTAGTTCAGGTTTGGGTCACCTTAAGAATGTCAGATCACTTAAGCAGAGGATAAAGCACCACTCTAGATGTAATAGGAGCATGGGAGAAGTTTTATGGGATATAAATGAGAACTGTCGTGCTTTCTAACCTGACTACTGTGCATAATAGCATACCTTTTTGATAGCAAGTGTAGTTCATACACAGAAGAAATGCAGGAATCTGTCTGACTTTGTTCTGATTCGTGAGGGCAATTTTCAAAGCCAGTTATGTGGCTAAATTTGAAAACTCCCTCCCTCAATATGGCTAAAGTGCACATGATATAAATCTGTGCATGTTGTTTTCCATAAAAATTTTAATCTATACAGAAAGCATAAGCAAAAGTCCAGTACTCTGTACTCATTGCAAATTTTATTTGTAGTTTCCTTTTGAAATTTTATGAAAATTGCCTGCAGGCTTTGCACCAAAGTGGATAATTTGAAAATTGTCCCCTGTAACTGTTCTAGCCTACTGCCATGATCTGCCAGCCAACATAAGGTGGGTGTGCATTGTGTGATGTCCTTTTATACCTGAAAATAACACACACATTTTTTTTTGTTGTTGCTCTATCAAACATATTGGGCATCTTTTACTAAGGCGCGCTCACATTGTTAGCGCGAGCTAAAATTGTGGGTGCACTAAACGTTAGAGATGCCCATAGGAATGCATTGGTGTCTCTAATGTTTAGCGCCCACAATTTTAGCGCTCGCCAAAAACGTGAGCGTGCCTTAGTAAAAGACCCTCCTCATTTGTTTATTGTGTCTAACATTCTCAGAATATGTTTGATAGAGCAGCAAAAAAAAATGTTTTATGTGTAATTTTTTCTGGTTTAAAGTTGCTCAGTTCCCATAAAACACTTTTGGAAAAATGTCCTTTTAAACTCCATATAATAACCTGCCGCCATGCTCTGTATTAATGATGTTAATATGTTAATGTTTGATCAAATTCAGATGTCTGAATATGCTGTATTAGTGCACAGCATCCTTAAAATCCACATAGCCACTAAAACCAGCTTGTACAAAGAGTCCAGGCTTTCCATGCTCAATGAGGTATTTATTATAGGCATTCTTGCTCTAAGCAGGTTATCCTAGTGTACTTAAAATCCTGATGTGACCATATCACTGCTATTTTGTTCTTACCTGCTACCTTCTTCAGTTTATCCCAGTTCATTCTTGGAAACTGGATGCAGTCTTTTCACAGTTATTTGTCATAACCGTCGCTCCGTATAGGTTATTCCTGTTGGCTACTGCTATGGCCTGTACCCTGGAGGACTATGAGCGTGCTTCCAGCAGCACAAGGGATCCGGGTTCAAGGATGTTGGCAACATACTAAAGCTCATGCTAAGTCATTCTAAGTTGGAGGTATGGTTGCAGGTCTTTTATTTCACCATGACATGGATTAGAAGTTCCATCCGGATATTATTTTTGTTTCAGCCTGGTCTTTAAACTTAATCTGCTTGAGTCGTAGTATGCATGAGATTTTATAGAGAATGTGTGTCACACTATTAAGTCATTGAGAAACAATATTGCAAGTAAAATTCCTTCTGTGTAAGTTGTCCAAGCCATGAGTGTTCCTAGTCAGATGTTCAGTGCATGGAAAATTGAACAATGTGAAAACATTTGAGCTGCTTCCTAAGGGTAGTGCTGCATTTTATTGTACTGTGAATGCATCTGATAAGAGAAAATCCTACAGTACGTATCTAAAGCCAGAAATTAGGTAGCATCTATGAGAGGAAGAATATAAGAGCCTCGAACAGGTTTATCATTTATTAAAAATATGTTTTGCACACACCTATCATATCGGTTTGTTTAGCCTGTCTTCATTGGTATTCAAAGGCTGTGCAAAAGAAAACAAAAAAGTCATAAACAGAAATAAATCTCTATAGGGCCAAATGTGCCCTATAGAGATTTATTTCAGCCTTGGTTTGATCAGATCTTGCTGACTGTAGCTGTCAATATCTGTATGGATGTACACCCCCCTTGCAGATTTCGAATGGCTGCAAATAGCTGAACCAAACTTGAAGAGGGGCTAGGTCAGTAGGAGGCTATTAGACCATTTTGGCTTTCAAACTTGGGAGCCCTTTTACAAAGGTGCGCCGAAAAATGGCCTGTGGTAGTGTAGACACGTGTTTTGGGCGCGCACAGAATCATTTTTCAGCACACCTGTAAAAATGCCTTTTTTTATTTTTGCCAAAAATGGATGTGCGACAAAATGAAAATTTCAGCGCGTCCATTTTGGGTCTGAGACTTTACTGCCAGCCATTGACCTAGCAGTAAGGTCTCACGCAGTAACGGTCTACGTGCGTGAAATGCCGATTACTGCCTGCGCTCCAGAAAATAAAAATATTTTCTGGTGCGCGTAGCAGGTGCTCGTCAAAAATGAAATTACCTCAAGGGCCGTGCGGTAGCTGGGCAGCAACTCAAAATTGATGCCCGTTGGGCACGTGTAGATGCCTACGCGGCTTAGTAAAAGGGCCTCTCAAAGAGTTCTGTGAGTAAAGGTGGAAGAAGAAGGAAAAGTTGTGATGTTTTTCGTAAGAAAAGCATTGCAATATACTTGTTTGGTTGGTTGGTAAAGAAATATGAGAGGAAATTAATTTGAAAGCATCAAATATCTCCAAAGATTCATGTACTCAAGTCAGGAATTCTGCGGAACAGATGTCCTCATTTCTGTTTCCATGGACAGTTTAATTTTAACAGCACTGACTTGAAAGCTGGCCATGTTTAAGTAGAAGTACTCATATTGCACATACTTTAATTAAAAATAAAAGTTTTTCAATGGGCAAATTATGACTGCTATAACTTTTTAGGTGTCTTCCTATATTATCAGTTCTTTTATTTATTTATTTATTTATTTGTTACATTTGTATCCCACATTTTCCCACCTATTTGCAGGCTCAATGTGGCTTACATAGTACCGAAAAGGCGTTCACCAATTCCAGTATGAAGAAATACAAAGTGATATTGTGGTAGAATAAGGTTCATGTGTAACAGACACATTAGGGAATCGTGGAGAGGAAGAGTTATTTTATGTCCATTACGAGCTTTGGTTTCGTTGTGTTACAGGGTTCAGGCATTTAAGTTGGGTCGGTAAGGTATGCCTTTTTGAACAGGTTAGTTTTTAGTGATTTCCGTAAGTTTAGGTGGTCATACGTTTTCACGGCTTTTGGTAGTGCATTCCATAGTTGTGTGGTTATATAGGAAAAGCTGGTTGCATAAGTTGATTTGTATTTGAGTCCTTTGCAGCTTGGGTAGTGGAGATTTAGGTATGTTCGTGTTGATCCTGTGTGTTTCTGGTTGGTAGGTCTATGAGGTCTGTAATGTATCCCAGGGCTTCGCCGTAGATAATTTTAGGAACCATGGTGCAGATTTTGAAAGCAATACGTTCTTTGATTGGGAGCCAATTTATGTTCACAGTGCCATCATTTTGCTAGCTCTTTTATTTGAGCACCTAATATACAAAGTAGATCTGCTTAGGGTCACACATGCAGTCGCCTGCATAGAGTTATGGCTGCCTTTTAGGCCCGAAGTCTGACTCTGGAATAGGCAAATGCATGTCTCAGTGGTCAATTTCAATTTCACATTTATTTGATGTACTGCAAATCAAGGGATAATATTTAAGTGGTTTATAATAATTATGAAATGGCAGGGGGGAGGTGAGTAGGAGGAAGTACATGAGGAGGCCTAGGCAACAATCAAAGGTAGGATAACAACATAGGTGAAAGAAAGTGAGAACATGACTAAGATACAAAAGGGGGAAAGGGTAGTGCAAAGTCAGACAGGACAGTGACTGGTAGAGGATTGCCACCCAGGAATTGGTTGCAGTTGGTTGATTTTCTCAAGATAGACAACTGTGCAAGTGGTCTTATTCTTAATTGAAATTGCTCAGTAAGGTTGCCATATGGCTCATTGTCATATATAAGAGGTCAGTAAGTCCTGGGCTTTTATGCCAGTATATGTGTAGGTTTGTGATTTTCTTATGTAAAGTGCACTTCAAGTCCATGCATACAGTAAGGTAAATGGGGACCAGATGAGCCTGTTGCTTACAACAATGGAGCCAGTTGACAATCCTTAATTTTCTGACAGCCCCATCTCTATCACAGAGGTGAGTCACAATCCAGTCAGGGATTTTGGGATTTCCCCAATGAATATGCAAGAGATCTGTTTGCATACCGTGGAGGCAATACATGCAAATAGATATCCTGCATATTCATTGGGGAAATCCTGAAAACCCGACTAGGTCGTGTCCCTTAAGGACCAAGGTTGTCACTCCTGCTCTATCAGGTACCATTGGTCATCTCATTGGTTCCCACTGCTAAAGAGTTACTCTCTTATCTATAGCTGTGCCTCGGCAGTGGTGATTTATCACAAGGTAATTTAAATGGAACTGCTCCCCCCCCCCCCCCCCCCCCCAGTCCTTTCCCACTCGCCCTGAGCTGATAATTTTTTTATGTAAGAATATTACCACCATTCCTCAGGACCTAGTACCTGCTGTGTTTTGTACTCGGAAATATACTGAAACCCTCAAGAGGCACCACTGTGATAGTGAGACAGCTGTCTCTCGCTAGCCATATAAACATATCAGGACATCTGATCTAATACTATATGGGAGCTAACTGCAATGTGTAGAATAGAGGAGAAAATGGCCTATTGCAGACACATATTGTAAACCACATTATCATAATGTTTAATGCAACTTCCAGCTTCTTCCTTTAAATGTTTACCATATTTTGAGGAAAAGTTGCTCTTTTGGTTTCACGCATGTTATCAAGTTGTGACACTCTAGAGTTCATGCCCAGGTCCTAAGTTTACTAAACACCCTTCTTTAGGTGGTTTTACTTGCTAAAGAAATGCACAGCAGATCTTCTGCTGCTGAATTAAGTAATACATTCAGACTTCCCCAGAAACACCCCCTTGAGATTTGATGAAATGTTTATTTACTTAAGATTCTTATTACTGAACAGACTGTTTGCTGTAGTATCTTGGAACACTGCAAGTCGGTAATGAAGCAGCCTGTTCTTTCATGTGAATTAAAAGCTTCTTCTTTTTTTTTTTTTTGCTTTGGTCCGAATACTTAGGGGAAAAAATTTCTGTGGCTAGAAAAAAAATATGCATGATGAAATAACAAGATTCCAATTAAATACCCACCTTCAAACTGTGAATTAGGTTGTTTAACCCTGGAAGGTCCAGTGGGGTCAAAAAGACCCCAAATGTGTTTTGTGCTTATTCTGCGTTGCAGCCATTCAAGATTTTACCATAATGTATTTTGACTGGTAGTGTATAGCTATGCTGTAAAATAAAAAAAAGCAGTGTAAGATTTTTATTATTGGTTACTAGATGGTGCCACAGGCTACATTAATCATTAAGACCCAGTGGAGTCAAATTGACCCTAATGGAAAACATGAAAATTTGGCTACAGTTGTATAGCATACTTTACACTACATATCTCTGGAAGATAGGTGCAGTGCTTACATCTGCTCAGTGGTGTGCTGCAGGGTTTGATTTTTGGTCCAGTTTCTTTTCAAAATTTTTGTAGCGATATTGTGGAAGGGCTGTCAAGTAAGGTTTGCCTCTTTGTGGGTGATATCAAAATCTACAATAGAGTAGCGACCCTGGAAGGAATGGAATAATAACATGAAGAGTGATCTAGCAAAAACTTGAAGAATGGTCTAGAATTTGGCAGCTAAGATTTAATACTTTAAAAAAATGCACAGTAGTGTCATCTGCCGGGCCTCAATGTATGATAGGGCCACTCCTCGCTTACAGTGTCTTCATTGGATCCCCATCGAATTTCGAGTGAAATTTAAAATTCTTACTCTGACACATAAGGCACTTCATACCGCTACTCCATTTTATCTGGCAGCTCTGACTATTCCATACACACCCATTCAAACTCTTCGTTTGTTAACTGACAATAGACTGGTTCTACCCCCACCGTCCAGGGCTAGATGGGAATCAACCCGTACATCATCTTTTTCATTTTTATCCCCAGCATTATGGAATTCATTGTCACAGCCAATCAGACTAAAAAGATCATACTCTCTTTTTTGTACAGCATTGAAAACGTTTTATTATCATAGTAACATAGTAAGTGACGGCAGAAAAAGACCTGTACAGTCCATCCAGTCTGCCCAACAAGATAAACTCACATGTGCTACTTTATATGTATACCTGACCTTGATTTGTATCTGCCATTTTCAGGGCACAGACCGCTTTTAACAACTAAAGTTGCTATACCTTAGTGGACTGACCACACAGGTTCCTGAATTTCTCCTGTTTATTGTAAGGGGGTTTACTTTATGTTATGTGTTTTGTATGATTGCTATATAAGTTGATTGTGGTTTGTTATCTTTGGTATGAAAAATTTGTCTGTTCTTTCCTATCTTTTAATGGAGTCCTTAATTAATTTGTGGTTTCACTGTAGTACTTGCGCTGTGAACCGTTCTGATTTGCCTAGCAATAAGTAATGATATAGTAAATTAAATAAACGATAAATGATTTAGGCTGCAAAAAAATGAGAGAGCAGTACAGTATAGGGGTTGAAGTACTTCTGTGCATGAAAGAAGTGTGAGACTTGGGGGATGGACATATCTCATGAACTTAAGATAGCAGCAAAAGCCAGAAGGATGCTTAGATACATAAGGAGTGGACTAGCCTACATGAAAAAGGAGAGAGTGCCCCACTTTCAGAGTATTGTGTACAGTTCTGGAGACTGCACTATCAAAAAGATATAAACAGGATTTAGTCAGTCCAGAGGGTAGCAGCTAAAATGGTCAGTGGTCTTTGTCATACAGCATATGGTTAAAGATTTCTATATGTATACTTTGCAAGACAGGTGGGAGAGGAGAGATATGAGAGAACCATTTCAGTACTTATAGCAGGATTCTTTCAACTGAAAGGAAGAAATAAAATGAGGGGGGCATACAATGAAGGTGAAAGAGGTAGCCTAAGAAGTAATCTAAGGGAGTATTTTTTTTATGGAAAGGGTGATGGATGCGTGGAATGACCTCCCAGCAGAGATGGTTAAGGCGAGGACTGTATTCTGTTTCAAGAAAGAATGGGATAAGAACAGAGAATCTCTTAAGGGAGAGGAAGGGATTGTAGAGTGTTGTAGTTAGCCTGAATGAACAGATTTGATAGACATATGATCTTTATATGCCACCATTTTATGTGTTTCTGTTTAACTCTACTCCAGGAATACCTACTTTATACGTGTATATATGTGACTTCACTCCCAGCTAATACTTCTATATCTCTTATAATGATGAATTTGCATAATCTAGTTTCTACATGTGAAATTCTTTTACATGAAGAAAGTCTGTGTAAAACTATCATTGTGTATTTACAGTATTTAAAGCTAACATTGCATGGCAATGTTTACATTTCTCCAAATATGTAGGCACATTCTAAACTTTAATGTTTCTTCACAATACATTGGAGATTTAGTACATAGAAATATTTGGAATATCAGTTGGATTTCATTACCCCCAGTGCTGTCTGACATGCCAAAGCTGTGAAACAAAAGATGTCAAAGACTAACAATGAAATATGTGCTGAAAAAGCCTGGGTCTGGGGTGGGAGGTGAACCCATTGAGTCTGTTGGTCCTCCAAGAAATTAGAGAGCTGAAAAATAAAATTGTATAGCAAGTGGTGGGGAAGTTAGACGATAAATTTGAGTTTTCGGTGCAGCCGATTATGGAGGCAGAAACAAGAATTGGACAGTTGGAGGACAAACGGGTGGCAGAATCAAAGGGGGTTCAGGAATTGCAAAAGAAAGTGGCATGACTAAAAGAGATGGTTGAAGATGATTTTTTTAAAAAACCTGAGACAGGTGTTTGAACATCTGGATGTTTGGCGTCTCAGAGGAAGTGGAGGCAGAGGACAGGGTATCACAGATTTGGGAGATTTTGATGTACAAAAGGATTGGAGATGCCATCTTTTGAGATAGAGTGCACAGAGAGACTCGCCCGAGGCCTAACCCAGGTTTACCTCCAAGGGCTGTAATAGTTCCCTTGCTAATGTTTCTGAATCGAGAGCTGATTTTTAAGGAAGCCCACAAAGTGAGAGAGATTTTTGTTTTATGTTAAGTATTTGTAACCCGTCTTCTCCAAATAAGGTCCAAAGCAAAGTCACATATTAAGAATCTAGTGAATAGCACTAGGAATATTACAACAAAAAAAAGATATGATAATATTACAAATTTTGGGTTAAGTATTTATGAAAAAGATGTGTCTTTAATTGTCTTTGAAAAGATCATAAAAATCTATTAACTGGATAGTAGAAGGAAGCAAGTTCCAAATTTTAACAGACTGATGGCCCGATGAACAAAGGGGCTAAACACCATATAAAGAGAAAAACTCCTTATGTGGTGTTTAGCCCCACCAAGGCATTCCAGAATTCACCAGCCAGGGGCTGGAAGTGGCAGGGCCCGAGGAAGGAGGTGTTGCTCCTGCCAGCCTGCATCCAACTTTTTTAAAGTATGTAGGGGGAAGGGGGTCACTAGACCACCAGGGTCATCTTCTGGAGTTCAGGAGAAGTGTGGGTCCACTGGACCACCAATGAATTGTTTCAGGGGGGCATGAGGGAGTTCAGGGTCCACTGTTCCACCAGGGATTTGAGTTGTGCGGTGCAGGTGGTGTGTGGGAGGCGGGGGGACCAGGGTCCACCATACCACTGGGGAATAGTCAGGAGATGCGGGAGGGAGGTCAGGAGGCGGGGGGGGTTCAGGGTCCTCTGGTCCACCAGGGAATTTGTTCGGGGGGGGGGGGGGACAGCAGGGGGAGTCACTGGGAGAGAGAGGTAGGGAGTAGAGAATGACATGGGGACAAAGTTTGTCCCTGTCCGCTCCCCGGCCCCCGCGGGTTCTGTCCACCCCTGCCCCATCCCCGTGGGTTCTATCTCCATCTCTGTCCCATCCATCTAAAATGGTGGCATATAAAGATCATATGTCTATCAAATCTGTTCATCCAGGGTAACTACAACACTCTACAATCCCTTCCTCTCCCTTAGAGATTCTCTGTTCTTATCCCATTCTTCCTTAAAGCAGAATACAGTCCTTGTCTTAACTATCTTCTGGGAGGTCATTCCATGCATCTATCACCCTTTCCATAAAAAAAAATACTTCCTTAGATTAGTCTTAGTCTAACTCTTTCACCTTGATTGTATGCCCCCTCGTTCTATTTCTTTCTTTCAGTTGAAAGAATCCTGCTGTGCATTTATGCCATGAAAGTATTGAAATGTTTCTATCATATCTCCCCTTTCCCTCCTGTCTTCCAAAGTATACATATAGAGATCTTTAAGCATATCCCACAGTCCCTGCCTTCATCCCTGCCCCATCCCTATGGGTCCTGTTTCCATCCCCACCCCGTCCCGCAGGTTTTGTTCCTGTTCCCACCCCTTCCCCATGGGCTCTGTCCTGATCTGTAGAAGCCTCAAACACTTTATATTTAAATCTTTTTATTAAAGTATAAAAAGGAACAATATGCCGTGCAACTGTTGTTAATAAATCACAAATAGAAAACAATAATAACAATGAGCAACTATAATAACCCCCCCCCCCCCCCCACTACCCTTCCATCCCCAATTGACTTCCAAGGAATCCTAGTCCACCGTGTTAAAATGTCCAGGGGTACAAAATAAAACCCACTCTGTGAGGTTGAAGGGGGGCAGACTCAAGAAAAATGTCAGGAAGTATTTTTTCACGGAGAGAGTGGTGGATACTTGGAATGCCCTCCAGAGGGAAGTGGTAGAGATGAAAACGGTAACGGATTTCAAAAAAGCATGGGATAAACATAAAGGAATCCTGTTTAGAAGAAATGGATCCTCAGACGCTTTGCGGAGATTGGCAGCACTGTTGGTGGGTGGCGGGGCTAGTGCTGGGCAGACTTCTACGGTCTGTGCCCTGAAAATGGCAGATACAAAGCAAGGTCAGGTATACATATAATGTAGCACATATGAGTTTATTTTGTTGGGCAGACTGGATAGACTGTACAGGTCTTTTTCTGCTGTCACTTACTATGTTACTATGTATGCCCTATGAAACACTGTTGTGATTATTTTAATCTGTGAATGAATAAGTCATCAACAATCTCAGGATTCAGTCTAGCTCTCCTGTCTTCCATAGTCCTTCCTGCAATAGAAGATGTGCTGGTAGCAGGAATGTACAGGATCCCCCATGCAAGTGTTGTTAGTTGTAGCCAGCATGTTTGCTTGTTTTTCCAAAAAAATCTAAATATCGTCTGCATCACTCAAACATAAATAACAGACTTCAAAGTAAAAAATGACACAGGGACAAAGTGTGTCCCTGTTCACACAGGCTCTATCCCTATCCCCGCCCTGTCCCCATAGAATCTACCCCACCCCATCCCCCTGCAGGCTCTGTCCCCACGGGTTCTGTCCCCATCCTCGTGATTACCGTGTGTCTCCATCCCGTTGTCATTCTCTAGTAGGGTGCACAAGCTGGCAGCCTTTGTAGCTGCCAGCTTCTGCTTCTCTGCTCTCTGAGAGCTCCAGAGCAGCTGTAAAATTTGCTTGTTAGATCTAGATGCTCTGGAGCTGTACATCGCCCGAAATGCTCATTAGAATACTAATGAACTCACTGTAGTACATTTCCATAGGATTTTCGGTGGCTGCTTGTGGCACACGTTAGAGCCATGGAAACCCCCTTTGTGTGTTACTCCTTAAATAATGCTTTCTTTAGACTGACTACAACCAGTCTAAAACAAACGTTCCCAGCACAGTAAGCTTTGTGAATCGGGCCCTGAAAATGAAATGAACCTCCTAAAAATTGTTTTACATTTAAACCTGAAACTGATTCGTTATATGGCTTGCTCGACCTACTGGAGGAATCCCTAAAGCAATAATAGAACTTTTAGAAGACTGCCCAGAGAGTATTTTATAAACTAAACAAGGTATTTTAAAAGTTTTTATTAGTTTTCTTTTGGCTTTTGTTATTATTTAAGCTACTTTGAAACCATGTTGTGTAAGGTGGTATAACAAGTATAAAAATCAAACAAAAGCAAGTTGTTCCAAACATGAAGAGCAATACAGAAAAAGCACATTTCCTATAGACCAGGCCAATTTCACTCCTCAAACAAAGTCTTCTCTAAAAGAACAGCCTGTGATCCAAGGAGTGGGAATGTAAGAAGTGAGGTGATTTTGTAGATAAGTGCCACTCAAGCCCTGAAACTCATACTGTCAAGCAGATAGCCTTTAACTTTCAGATATATACTATAACTAGTTGAGCAATCAATGTAACTTGGCAAGAACTGCTGAGGTAGATTTCCTATAATTACATCCAAATAAAAGCAATCTGTTACATTTTGGATCACCTGAAGGCAGTGAACATACTTCAATGGGAATCCAATCAGTAAGGAGATACAGAAATCGAGTTTTAATGGTAATTAGCATGTGAACCACCTTCATGAAGTTCACCAAATGCAATAAAAATGGGGAACATATTTAAGAAGACGCAAGTGAGTATGCAGATGCTTCGTTTGTGATACCATAGACCAAGCGTTGTCAGTAATAACATCCAGGGTTGCAAACCTGTACTGGTATGGTCACATCATCTGGAATTTCCCCAAACTTTGGGAATAATGATGGTGGTTGGCGACTCACAAATTTCAGGTTCGTGATTCATATCTGGCTAGATTAAAGTACACTGAGGCCAGTAATGTGCATTATCAGTAAATAGATCCCATTGCATAAAATGGGACCAATAGAAAATAATATGCACTAATGCATGTTAGCGCATGGTATGCTGTGGTGCCTTTTGGTGGAGGGATCACCTAATGGTTACAGCAGAGGCTTGGATTCCAATCCAGAGCACAATCCACGGTGGCAAACTTTAAATGGGGGTAGCTCGTTCTATTTGATCATGTTACGTCCTTACCACACCAAAATTTGTCATTTTTAATGGAACACACAGATTTAGAGGGAAATCTAATGTGTATTTCTTTCATTCACCTTGAAGTCTAGCATTACATACATGAGGATGCTTGAAATAGTTGGAGAGCAGCGCTCTCTTTTCATGTGTCGTTCAAAAAAACAAAACAAAACCAGACAACCTTACACAATATCATCTTGTGGAATATTTTAAAAGCTATATATTAAATGGTTATACTGTATATCAAGATGTAAACCCTGACCATTAACGCCCTTTAATTTTCTCGTCTGCAGTGCTTAAAATCAAGCTTGGCTTGCCACAGTAAATAAAGCCATATGGGTCCTCATGATAGCAGGGCTCCTAAAGGTTTGTAAGATAGTAGAAGCAGTTCTCAAATGAAGCTTAAATCAAGATACCGAAGAATTGTTTGCATACCCAAAACTTTTTTGTATCACTTTACTACATTCCTGGAATTACAGTTAGGAGCTGCAAGCTAAATTTCAAGTGATTCAGTGCTGTGGATTTATTAAAATATCAAATACGGTCAAAGCCTAAGTGCACAAACAAACACTCATCAATAATATAACTTAGGAAGATAGGCCACCATATAAAAAAAAACTTATTGCTGACGTAAGCTAAGCATTTGGTATAATCATAGGTCCAAGTTACGTAGCTTCTCAGTCATTTTAAGTGCACCAACTTTCTATGGGGCTGATGCTCAAAGCTTGCCAGGCTTCTACTACTACTTATCATTTCTATATCGCTACTAGACGTATGCAGCTCTGTACACTTGAACATGAAGAGACAGTCCCTGCGCGACAGAGCTTACAATCTAATTAGGACAGACAGGACAATGATAAGGGAATTATTAAGGTGGGAATAATAAAATATGGGTACTGAACAAGTGAATAATGGGTAGGAGTTAAAATCAACTTCTAACATTCTCTTTTGACCAGTTGTAGCCAGTTTTGCATGTACATTATTGCGCACCTAATGCTCAAAGTGTTTTGTCACTGCTTTTACCATTCGCAGAAGCAGCAGCTGAAAACTAGATGCCAGAACATTCTCATTATTATTCAAATGAGCATTCCATTCAATGCACAGATGTACCTGTAACATTCAAAATTTTCCTACAGGTCTGAGGTGGTGTTGCATGTGAAAGGGCAGCTTCTTGGTGGTCTACATTTTTTAATAATATCTGCAGTTTTCACATGCATGTGTGTTCCACACAGTGAGGCCGGTGCTCAAAAGTAATCATTAATAGCTACATACATTTATAGCCGCTGCTGAACTTTACCGAACAAGGAATAGCAATCGATGCTCAAAGGAAATTGCATGCAAATGAGATGCGTTGACATTCTGCATACAGTTTGGTAGGAGTGCTGGCACATGTACAGAATGATCTCATGGTAAGCGTCAATGTTCTGCGCATGCCCAGGCCGAAGGACCGTGAAGTGGGGGAGGGGCAAACAACTGCAGTAGATGTGCTTCATTACCCTGGAAGAAAGTGTAGGTAAAATAAAATACAAAACAAGAAAAAAATAAAAATAGACCTGACTTGAAAAATAGCAACAACTGCTCTCTGGACCCAGCTGTAAATGTGTTTGTCTATTGTGATTTTATACTGGCCTTTTTGCCGTTACCGTTCACATCAGCTGTGTTAGCTTTTGTTCCAGTGTATCGGGATTTTTTTGTCTGTGTGGAGGACAGTGTTTCCTTGCAGTTTGCAGTGGTACTCCATAGATATTTTGTTTGTTTTTGTTTTTTCATTTTTTTCATCTTTTCGGTAAGTACCAAAATATGGTTTCACCCTTTGAGGGTGGGTTTTTTAATAATATGTCACATTGTGTAGAACACACGTGCATATGATACATGCACATGAAAAGTGCAGATACTGTTTTAAAAAAAATGCAAACCACCAAGAAGCTGCCAATTCACATGCAACGCCACCTCAGACCTGTAGGAAAATTTTGAACGACAGGTAGGTGCTCCCTTCTGTGCAATGCAAGGAAATGTCTGTGCATTTGAGCCACATTTTCTTTTTTTGGGGGGGGGGTGAGAAAGGAACTCTGTAAGGAGCAACATACATTTAGGTGACAAGTACGCATATAAATGCTGGTAGTCAAATTATTTACACATGTATCTGAACATGTCTGAGTGTAAATGAGTGATTTCCAGCTACATGTTATTCTGAAAGTATGTGTCGGATTCGATGGTTTGTATTTTGCAGGAGGGTGTTCACATGGGCAGAGTGTGGGCAGGGTATACTTTAACTGTATAGATTAAAAAATACTATAAGCATTTACACCATCTCTAGGGCAGGTGTAAGTGCTTACTTCTAAAATATAGGCATATATTTGATGCACGCCTTTCTTTATAGACTAGGCTCCAATTAGACTGATCTAGTGCATGGCCATGCGACGGGGAGCCCTTAACCGCCACCGATTGAGGTGGCGATAGGGGCTCCCGCGCTAACCCAGCTGTAAGCAGGCTGCATGTGGTGATACCTGATTACCACGGGTGACTGCCACGCAAGCCATTTTGGGGGTTTTCTTTTTTCCCCGGAAATGGTGCACACGGGGCGGGACTACCACCTGGGGTTTGTTGGGCTGGCGGTAGTCCCGGAAGAGCGAGCGGTAAGCCTGCCCAACACTCTGTAAAAGGGGCCCCAAAGAGAAGAACAGTTTTGATCGAATGAAGAGGTGACATTTGAAGGAAGTGTTGCGTGTAACGTGGTATAGCAAGTATTGGAACATTTGGAATATTGTAAAGATCCCCTACAGACGAAGCACATGTTCTCCACTAAGCAAGAGTATTATGCATATTGACAGATGGTATAGACGTAATAACAACGAAAATTAGTGGATTCAGGAAGATTGAGAATTCCATTTACAAACAGAACATTGAACTTTGACTTGTAATTTCTAAGAGAGCAAGTAATATAACGTGCACTGTATGATATTGTCGAAGTAAGAAAAATTATTGCTGTACATGGAAGTTTATCAAAGTATAGAAGGATATAATTATACATATATATATATGTGTGTGTGTGTGTAATAGGAGATATGATGACTTCAATAGTGTGGTAAAGATTTTAGTGAATGGAACGTGAAAGTAAGAGTGGTATGAATGTTACATGTGAATGAATAATATGGAATATTTGTGAAAATTTGAAAAGATTTTAAGAGTAGATTTAATAAAGGTGATTTAATGATTAATAATGTCATAATTACTTGATAATTTGAAAGCATATTCATTGAGGAAATCCTGAAAACCTGATTGGATTGTGACCCTCAAGGATCGAGGTTGGACAATCCTGTTCTAGATCATCTAGGTGGGTAGGCAAGTTCATTCTCAGTTTTGGCAATAACTATGTAATAATAGCAAATAGGCATTTATGTGTACACATACAATTTAAGGGCTTCTTTTTACATTGCTTTCTTTACTATATGGATGATTTTAAAATAATTGGGATTGGATGGTGGCCTAGTGTGCTGCTATAGTAGAAGCTTAAATTTGATTTCAGTACACAGCTTTGCTGTTGATTTGGCAGGAGTTGGAACTACTATAGAGATAGCATTCATCACCCCTGAAATGGAGGTTATCCCAGCCATTGCACATTAGCAAGTCCTATAGGAGGGATTCTGAGGGTTGTCACTTTGATGGCTCGGTTATAGGGCAAAGTGTGTTTATTTTGGAAAGGAACGCCCTAGAAGTTGTTAATAGAGGCTCATAGTACATCATGTGTTAGAAATGGTAGTTACTGGGTTTCAATAGAGCTGGAGGCTGAAGTGTAGAGGAAGGCTTTCCAGACCCCCAAAATGCAGAAAAAAATGGATTAATTATTGATCCAATCCTTTAAAAATACACAATGATGGAGAAAGTACTTTTTCAGTTTAATATCAGTACAATAGAAGCAAGAGCTCACCACAGTTCAACAAGCAACAGTTACAAACATGGCAAAACTGGAGCTCACATTCAAGAAACAACTATCCACAACTAGAAACACATTACGAAAAAGGGGGAAGAAAGAGGAGGTGGAGGAGGTAAAGTAGCGTATTAGTTTCAAACATTCTGAGGCTACTTTTAATTCTTTCCATGTTCTTTTTCTTGTTCACACAGTTTTTTGAGGTTCCATTTGATTCCAATATGAACCGGACAAAGAACAGACCCTTGGTCCGAGGACAGCTCAGGTAAGACTTCGCCACACACCTGCTTCTGGCAATGACAAAAGTCTTTTCTTCTCACAACAAAATATAATACCCATCCTTTACTTGCTGTATTAGTTTTGTCTTTTATTTTGTAAACCGCTGTGGGTTAAATTTACTAACAATTAAAATGTAAACTTTAACTTGTTCCTGAAGTTTAAAAATTTCTACTGCAGTCTTTCAACATCCCCTAGGGGGCAGTCATGTTTGGAACAGTGTTGCAAGTGACCTCAATAGAATGCATCTTGGTTTCGGCTCTTTGCATGTTATAATTTGTGACATCATAACCAGTGTGGATCAAATTTAGTACATATTGGATAACATATAACACTGTTTGGAATGTAACATAGTAACATAGTAGATGATGGCAAAAAAAGACCTGCACGGTCCATCCAGTCTGCCCAACAAGATAACTTATATGTGCCACATTTTGTGTATACCTTACCTTGACTTGTTTTTCAGGGCACAGACCGTATAAGTCTGCCCAGCACTATCCCCCCTCCCAACCACCAGTCCCGCCTCCCACCACCGGCTCTGGCACAGACCTTATAAGTCTGTCCAGCACTATCCCCGCCTCCCACTACTGGCTCTTGCCACCCAATTTCGGCTAAGCTCCTGAGGATCCTTTCCTTCCGAACAGGATTCCTTTATGTTTATCCCACGCATGTTTGAATTCCGTTACCGTTTTCATCTCCACCACCTCCCATGGGAGGGCATTCCAAGCATCCACTACTCTCTGAAAAAATACTTCCTGACATTTTTCTTGAGTCTGCTCCCCTTCAATCTCATTTCATGTCCTCTTGTTCTACCGCCTTCACATCTGCGGAAAAGGTTTGTTTGCGGAGTAATACCTTTCAAATATTTGAACGTCTGTATCATATCACCCCTGCTTATAGATATGTTGAAGTGAATAGATGATGTTTACTAGGTCGCCAGTAACATTTGAAATGATATAAGGTGAGCATTACTGTTGAAAGACTGTATTGCTCAGGGTTCAGCTTTATTTTTTAAACAGCTGCTTTTTGGATAATAATTTATCTTTCCAAATCTGCAGTCAGAAAGGAGCTACTTTCATTATTTCCCTGAACACATTTAAAACTGCATCTAAGGCATCCAATGTATAAAATATGGTTTTATTGAAAGAAGACTCTACAAGGTACCCTGTTTCAGCATTGCAAGTGCTTTCCTCAGGAGTCTGGCTGCTTTGTCTTCAACGGTTAGTGGACAAAGCGCACAGGATGAAGTCTCTTGTACTTTTTTTGGATCTTACCAGGTATTTGTGACCTGGATTGGCCACTGTTGGAAATAGGATGCTGGGCTTGATGGACCTTTGATCTGTCCCAGTATGGCAATACTTATGTACTTATGGATGGAATTTTGGTCTTGAAAAAGACCTTTTAGAGAATTGAGCAGCTGCACGTCTCCTTTGCCCTTGTCCACTAACCGTTCGAGACAGCATCCAGACTCCTGAGGAAGGCACTTGCAGTGGCGAAACAGGGTACCTTGTAGAGTCTTCTTTCAATAAAACCATATTTTATACATTGGACGCCTTGGGTCTATTTCTTGAAGCGCCTGGTTCTGTTCCCACTCCTATACCTGCTACTGATCTTTCGTGGGACACTGCTGTTCTTTTACACCCTCTGGTGGTTTTGCTTCTCCTGGTAAAACTGCATCTAAGCAATGGAAGATGAAGTGACATGCTCAAAGTCACAAAGAGTTTCGGTATGAGAAGCTGGATTTACATAGTAACATAGTAGATGACGACAGAAAAAGACCTGCATCCAGTCTGCCCAACAAGACAACTCATATGTGCTACTTTTTGTGTATACCCTACTTGATTTGTACCTGTGCTCTTCAGGGCACAGACCGTATAAGTCTGCCCAGCACTAGCCCCGCCTCCCAACCACCAGCCCCGCCTCTCAACCACCGGCTCTGGCACAGACCGTATAAGTCTGCCCAGCACTATCCCCGCCTCCCACCACCGGCTCTGCCACAGACTATATAAGTCTGCCCAGCACTATCCTCGCCTCCCAAACACCAGCCCCGCCTCCCGATCTCGACGAAGCTCCTGAGGATCCATTCCTTCTGCACAGGATTCCTTTATGCTTATCCCACGCATGTTTGAATTCCGTTACCGTTTTCATTTCCACAACCTCCCGCGGGAGGGCATTCCAAGCATCCATTACTCTCTCCGTGAAAAAATACTTCCTGACATTTTTCTTGAGTCTGCCCCCATTCAATCTCATTTCATGTCCTCTCGTTCTACCGCCTTTGCATCTCCTGAAAAGATTCGTTTGCGATTAATACCTTTCAAATAATTGAACGTCTGTATCATATCACCCCTGTTTCTCCTTTCCTCCAGAGTATGCATGTTTAGCTCAGCAAGTCTCTCCTCAAACGTCTTGTAACGCAAATCCCATACCATTCTCGTAGCTTTTCTTTGCACCGCTTCAATTCTTTTTACATCCTTAGCAAGATACGGCCTCCAAAACTGAACACAGTACTCCAGGTGGGGCCTCACCAACGACTTATACAGGGGCATAAACACCCCCTTTCTTCTGCTGGACACACCTCTCTCTATACAGCCTAACAACCTTCTAGCTACGGCCACCGCCTTGTCACACTGTTTCGTCGCCTTCAAATCCTCAGATACTATCACCCCAAGATCCCTCTCCCCGTCCGTACCTATCAGACTCTCCCCGCCTAACACATACGTCTCCCTTGGATTTCTATTCCCTAAGTGCATCACTTTGCATTTCTTCGCATTGAATTTTAATTACCAAACCTTAGACCATTCTTCTAGCTTCCTCAGATCCTTTTTCATGTTTTCCACTCCCTCCCGGGTGTCAACTCTGTTACATATCTTTTTATCATCCGCAAATAGGCAAACTTTACCTTCTAACTCTTCGGCAATGTCACTCACAAATATATTGAATAGAATCGGCCCCAGCACCGATCCCTGAGGCACTCCACTACTCACCTTTCCCTCCTCCAAGCAAATTCCATTCACCACCACCCTCTGGCGTCTGTCCGTCAACCAGTTCCTAATCCAGTTCACCACTTCGGGTCCTATCTTCAGCCCATCCAGTTTATTTAAGAGCCTCCTGTGGGGAACCGTGTCAAAAGCTTTGCTGAAATCTAAGTAGATTACGTCCATAGCTCGTTCCTGATTCAATTCTCCTGTCACCCAATCAAAGAACTCAATGAGATTCGTTTGGCACGATTTCCTTTGGTAAAACCATGTTGTCTCGGATCTTGCAATTTATTGGCTTCCAGGAAATTCACTATCCTTTCCTTCAGCATCGCTTTCATTACTTTTCCAATAACCGAAGTGAGGCTTATCGGCCTGTAGTTTCCAGCTTCTTCCCTATCACCACTTTTGTGAAGATAGGGAAGAAGATGGATTTGAACCTTGACTTCTTGCTGTAACCACTAGTCTACTTCTCCACTTGCTTTTAGTATACAGCAGAGATACTACACAGTTTGTTTTGATTTTATTATTTGTGTGTAAGTAGGATGTGAGAAAAGTAACCACTTTTTTGTTGGATATTGATTTCTAAACAAGTCGTTTTATCTGCAATAATGAGAAGTATGGACAGATAACTGTCAAAAGAAAGCGAACAGGTATTGGTGACTACCGCATACATGAAACTGTTCTTGCAGAGTAGGATGCTGACAGTATGGCAAAATGCTAGTGAGCAGCATTGATTGTAAGATGAAGCTTCTCAAACTGTCCTGGTCACCATACAGCCATATCCACAGTGAATACACAAAACTGATACATTTGCATACACTGAGAATTCATGTACAAAGATGTATTTCTTTGCTTTGTGTGGATGAGAGAAATCTCATCATAAGCTCTGAGCAATGTTAAGCATGAGAAAAACAATGGAAAGTATCCTTTCGAGACAGCTGGGAGACCATTTGAACTTGTCCACCCTCAGATGACTTTCTCTACCTGCAGGTGCCAGTGCTAAAGATTCCAGGCAGTTCATTTATTGATTGATTTTATTTGGATTTTCTTCACACTTTTACAGTACTAGCTCAAATTGATCCATTATATTTTATTTTATTTATCATTTTACTTAATTACATTCACATTTATCATATAAATGTAAGGAAATACAGAAATTAATATAAAAAGGAAAACATTTTCTCTCAACAATATATATTTACATAATTGTCCACAATTGGAAGATCCAAGATCAGGAAAACAATCTTAAAGAAAATAAGAAAAACTCAAAATGGTTAATCTTACACTTCACATTTTCTGAGGGAGGAAGGTTAATCGGTTATTGCAGCCGGTACAGTGGTAACTGAAGGAAGTTGCTGCAGAGCATTCTTCATCTGTTTCCACAAACTCTTTTAATTTCTTAGGTTCAAACAAATAAGTAATAAGGAAATAAAACACTTACAAGGGAATCGCGCTAGGAAGGTCCCACCTAGGGCAATGATTCCTGGCTTAAAAGCCAAGACTTCACACCTCCCAGTCTGCGATTCCCTTGATGTGTCAGGAAATATATGCATCTTTGAACCAAAAAAACTAACAACCATGTATCGGAAATACAATTTCAAAACATTGTTCCTATCTAAATCAAAGACGAAAGTCACTAATAATATAACTCTATCTATAACTTCTGAATTTTCCAAAATGTCGGTTAAACTTACATCTCTTTTCTCTGATAAGGAAGATTTATAAAGGAAATATAATTTTAGTCACCAATAGGTGGCTATCAGAAGGTATTAGCAAAGTATCAGAGAAATATTTCTTCAAGAATTCAATAGCTGATATATAGGATATTATAGGTAAATTTATCATTCTCAAGTTTTTTTCCCTTAATTGGTTCTCCAGAAATTCCAATTTTTACAAGAAAGATAACTATTCATTACCAAATTGTCTGATTTTCATAGAGAAGCCATTTCCGTAATCAAAGTCTCTATTTTTATATCTTGGACTTCCACTTTGTTAGATAGGTATTAATGTAAATTTTTAACTCACATAGTAAAAAATTTTAAACATCTGAAGAAGAGAGTTATTCACATTCTGCTGCAGTTCCTACAATACGTCCATTATGAAATCATTGGCTTCACCAAGTCCAATTTCTCCACAGAAACCGCTCCAGATATCTTTGGGGGGAAGAGCTCACTCTCCAATCCCCCAGTTGGTTTATTATCCGAGTCGATGCTGCGCCAGGACCTCTTCGGGTCACGTGAAAATCCTAACCCACTTCGGGCGTTTCCATTATTGACCTCCATAGCGAAGCAATACTGTTTCCGGGTCTTGGAGGGGTCGTGCCAACAGGGTGACTCAAAGTCACTCCCTCTCCACTGAGATTCGACAATAAAGCCTTGCTGTTCCCCGAAGCAGGAACCGATATTCCCGACGTTATGACCCCGAATCTCTCCAAAATAGACTGAGAAGTGGTGGGAACCCCAGCCATGTTCGAGGAGGACAACACCATGGCTTTGCCTTTTCTCTTCCCCATTCTCTGGGGAGCGTGCCTTCTTCTTCAGGCATTCTGGTGTAAAACGGGAACTCAACTAGCGTACGTCCTCCCTCAACACCATCTTGGATCCTCCAGGTTGGGACACTCTTTGTCTGGTTTCTCCTCAGAGGCCTGTCTGATATGGGTAACCCTACAGCATAGCCCTCAGAGTCATTGAAACACGGAAGCCCCTCCACCACTTACAAGGTGGTGTCCCTTCGGAGGGGAAATTGATCCATTATAATGGGGAATTAAAATTAATTCAGTGCTATTGGAACTCTGTGATCTGAGATCATTAACGTTATAAGAGGCTGTTTTAATTTTTAGATGCATCCCAAGAATTGAAATACAGCTGCATTTTGGTTTCCCTTCGTGGTTCATGCTGTCTTCCCATTTGTGAGAGACAATTTTAAAATAAGAAGACTTAGAGGGGCATAATCGAAAGGGGCGCCCAAGTTTTCCTGAGGACGTCCTCATAGGACGTCCCGGCAAAGGGACGGGGAAACCCGTATTATCGAAACAAGATGGGCATCCATTTTTCATTTCGATAATACGGTTGGGGACGCCCAAATCTTGATATTTAGGTCGTCCCTAGAGATGGTTGTCCTTAGACTTGGTTGTTTCTGATTTTCAGCGATAATGGAAACTAAGGACGCCCATCTCAGAAATGAAATGACCAAATGCAAGCCCTTTGGTCGTGGGAGGAGCCAGCATTCGTAGTGCACTGGTCCCCCTGACATGCCAGGACACCAACTGGGCACCCTAGGGGGCACTGCAGTGGACTTCAGAAAAAGCTCCCAGGTACATAGCTCCCTTACCTTGTGTGCTGAGCCCCACAAACCCCACTCCCCACAATTGACAATCACTACCATAGCCGTTACGGGTGAAGGGGGGGCACCTAGATGTGGATACACTGGGTTTCTGGTGGGTTTTGAAGAGCTCACATTTACCACCACAAGTGTAACAGGTAGGGGGAGGGGATGGGCCTGGGTCCGCCTGCCTGAAGTGCACTGCACCCACTAAAACTGCTCCAGGGTCCTGCATACTGCTGTCATGGTGCTGGGTATGATATTTGAGGCTGGCATAGAGGCTGGCAAACAATATTTAAAAAAAAAAATTTTGAGGGTGGGAGGGAGTTAGTGACCACTGGGAGAGTAAGGGAGGTCATCCCCGATTCCCTCCAGTGGTCATCTGGTCAGTTCTTCGGGGACCTTTTTGTGGATTGGTCGTAAGAAGAAAAGGACCAGGTAAAGTCGTCCAAGTGTTCGTCAGGGACGCCCTTTTTTTCCATTATGGGTCGAAGACACCCATGTGTTAGGCACACCCAAGTCCCACCTTCGCTACGCCTCCAACACGCCCCCGGGAACTTTGGTCGTCCCCGTGATGGAAAGCAGTTGGGGATGCCCAAAATCGGATTTCCATTATGCCAATTTGGGCGATCCTGTGAGAAGGACACACATCTTTTGACTTGTGTCGCAAGATGGGCATCCTTCTCTTTCGAAAATAAGCCTGATATCATACACCAGACATGTTATTCGATGCTGGAGCCTCAACTTGGCTATCAGGGAAATGGGGTGTTTGTTTATGTATTTATTTATTAGGATTTATTTACTGCCTTTATCAAGGAATTCACTTAAGGCGGTGTACAGCAAAAATAAGTCAAACATAAGCAATAGACAATTACAGTAGTAAAAATTCAAATAACAGTGCAAAATGTTGCTACATTATAATACCATCACAATACACAACAAAACATTTTAATAGACAGCATAGGGTGTAAGCAAAGATGGAACATATAAATAGATAAGATAAAGTAGCAGGAGTAAAAAAATAAGGGACTAGTTAAAGAGAGATGCAAATGAGGTCAGAAAGGTGCTTAAACATTATCTTGGCTAGGGTAGGAGTGGATAAACATGTCCTGCTATAATATGTGCAGCCAGTGTCATTTACTTCTTCCCTTAAAGGCCTGCTTGAAGAGCCAAGCTATCTCTGCTTCCTGAAGTAGAGATAGTCTTGTGTTGAGCGAAGCCTTTCAGGGACTACATTCCAGAGCGTGGGGGCAACTCCGGAGAAGGCTCACTTGAGGGTATCACATAGTGTGATGTCCTTTGGAGAAGGTGTGGTACTCTTTGGGGAGGACCTTAGTGACCTTGAAGGTGTGTAGAGGGAGATCCTGTTCTTCAAATACTTTGGGTCATTTCCTTTAAGGACCTTGAAAGTCAAACAGAGTTTTAAATTTGGCTCTGTATTGTACTGTTAGCCAATGAACTTTATGCAAAAATGGTGTGAAGTGGTCATGTCGCTTACAACCTTCTAGTAATCTTGCTGCAGCATTCTGAATCAATTGGAGCTGGTGCAAAACCTTTGTACTTAGACCAGTGTACAGTGCATTACAATAATCCAGTCTTGATGTTATCATGGCAAGCACAACTGAGACAAGGCTTGCCTTCTCAATGTAAGGAGACAGGCAGCGTAGTTGTCGCAAGTGATAGAAGCTGCTCTTGAAGGTTGCTTGGATTTGGGGGATCAGAGTAAGTGTTGAATCGAGTTATATTCCAAAGTTCCTAACTTGTGATTTGAGGGGGGAGTTCATATTTCCCAGAAGAGATTTTGATGTCAGGTATGTCCCCATTTGTGTTATAGACCCATAGAAGCTCAGTTTTACTTGAGTTGAGGCAAAGTTTGTTGTTTTTAGCCCATTCTTGAATTGATGTTAGACAGGTAGTCAGTTTAATCAGGGCTGTGGCTGTCTATTACTAGGGCTGCAAGCACTCTTTGGTGGTTGTGGGGGGGGGGGGGGGGGGGGAGCTAAAAAGAGAAGAAATAGCACCTTATTTGAAAACTTGTTTGAAGCAGAACAGTTCTGCAAGGAATTTAGTATAGATTTCTGTGATTAGCGTCAAGGATTATGTATGACAATATGAGGCTTTTCCCTTGAGGTTATGCTACCATTTGGTCTTATTTGCCTCTGTGTTTTATCCATCATCGATGGAAAGATTAAAATTTGAAAAAAACAGAAAAGAGCAATGGTTGAAATTATAAGAAAATTGAGGCAAACTAGTAAAGTGAACCCCCAGGGTCTATTCACCATTATTTTGTAAACAGTTTTAATGGTTCAATAAACGTCTTCTGATTTTTGTTCTCTGTGTTGATGCTAATTACATATTCCCACATTCCATTTATTTTATTTAAAAACACATTTTTAGGGTGCATTAGTTTTGGATACATCTGTCGTGTGCACCTCAACTGCTCTCTCTCTTACTATTATTACTGTGCTGCCTTTGTTTTTTTAAATTCCCGTCATAATCATTAAAAGAGTTTATGCTGCTGTAAACATGCACAGTCTGTAATTATGTTCATGAGCTAACATAGGGTTGCAAAGTTAAGCAGAGAAAAGGAAGTAAATGCTGTGTTCGGCAGTTTTATGCAGCTGTATTAAAGGAATATTTAACATGCCTAAACCAAAGTCAACTACTTTTTTTTTCTGCCTTTTTAATTGTTTTTTTCTAATGAATTTAGTGATTGTTGGAAATGTTATCAGTGGTTAGAGCAGCAGGCTGAGAACCAGGGAAGCCAGGATCCAAAGCTCGCTTCTCCCGCTACCTCTCCTTGAGACCTTGAGTATATCATTTCACCCTCCATTTCCTCAGGTACAACTTAGAATGTAAGTCCACTTAGACAGGGAAATACGTTGTGTGATGCCCTGAGCCCTGTTTAAAAGTTTTCAGTCGACAAACAGGATAGACTAGCCAATCAAATGGGTGGTATCATTTGATAGTGCTGACATGGATACCTCTCTGAGCTCAGAAAATAGTTGTAGGAACTTCCCACATAGCCAGTAACTCCCAAGTCCCTTCAGTCAGTTTGGCAGTATTTGATGGGGAGGAGTGGCCTAGTGGTTAGGGTAGTGGACTTTGGTCCTGGGGAACTGAGGAACTGAGTTCGATTCCCGGCACAGGCAGCTCCTTGTGACTCTGGGCAAGTCACTTAACTCTCCATTGCCCGCCACATTGAGCCTGCCATGAGTGGGAAAGCGCGGGGTACAAATGTAACAAAAATAAATAAAATAAATACAGTTTTTGCTGTCTCTGTTTGTCTCCTTTGCCTCTGAGGAGAGATACTATCTTGTTCATTTCATTTTTTTTCTTTCTAAGTTGTCCTTGGTTCCACCTTGCAACCACCATTAAAACAAAATTTGAGGAAATGGAGTTTGGTCTGTTTGCTTAAATATGTTAGGGGCTTCAGGGCATAGTAGAAGGGCTAACATTGTTTGGGATTAGATCATGATGCTCAAGCTGTCATCACTAAACCAGAATGTTCTGAGGGCAAGATGCTTCAGAAGCTTACAAGATGAGGGACCTTCAGTCCTTTCCATTGGACTCACTTATTTCTCCAAACAAGTATAGTTTAAGTATGGTGAAATAAAGGGAGAGGGACTTCATGGAGAGGCCCCTTCACAGAAGGAAAAAAAGAAACATTGCTTGACTCCAGAGAGTGCATCTTTAAGGGACACTGAAAAGGAAATGTTGAAGAAAGCTTCCTTTAAAGGATGGTAGCTCCTGAAAGAAGAGGAGGCTAGGTTCCAAAATACTGCAAGTCTTGACTTAGCAGCCCTTGGTATAGATGGTCATTTCACAGTTTACATAGTTGGCACAAGCGTTTCAACAGCCCACAGTACACAGGGATCTAGTGCAGAAAGTGCCGTCTGTACAGAGAATGAACTTGGTGCTGAGATTAATGCATAGAGAACAATCTCAGAACTGGAGGACATATGCTGAACACAGGAGAAGGTGTGCACTGCACAGATGGATTTGGCACAGTCAAGTTACAAAAGACAATATTTGGTACAGAATGATAAAATCTTTGAAAGGGGTAGCCATGTTAGGGGTGAAGTTATCAATGTAGGCTATTGTTAAGATATGTTGTTTTACTGTTAACCCTGGTTATGATTAACTAGGTCTCATTGCATTAAATGGGACCTGTGCTAAAAACCACGAGTATGTGGTAAAAAAAACACATCTTAATGGTAGTACATGTTGATAACTACTTCCCTTAGTTTAGTGCTATGGACACTAGTCTTCGAAAGGTCATGCCTCAATAAATTGATTATTAGAGGAAGATCTGGTCAGGAGAAACCAGGTAATACTCCAGAAGCAAACAGAGCACATTGTGACAGAAAAGTGCTTTATTTACAATGATACCTGATGTGGCCAAGTTGTGGCGAATGCCTACAACAGGGGTCTAATATCGTAATATGCACACCATATTAAATGTTTTTTCTTTGACATATACTACATGGAAATCATTTTCTTTAAAAAGAAACTGAATAAAGATCTTTTGTGGAATCTTAATATGTCATCAACAAAATGTGTGGAATATTTACATCTGCTTAAACGTGGTTGCATTGGGTATTATTGTGAATAAAGCACTTCTCTGCTAGTTCTTTGTGTTTCTGGAGTACTGTTTTCGCCTGACCTGTTCCTCTTCTTGGTTTCTTCATCTCTTCCTGTTGATCCACTCAATAAATTAGTTAGTCTTTAAGATGCCACCTACTTCTATCACTTTTGGCACAGAATGGTTTCTCAGTACTATCCATGTAAATGACAGTGCTTCTCAAGTGCTCTTCCCATAAGCAAGTGACTCATCAGCCAGGCCCTACTCAGGTATGGTAGCATTGGAATAGTTCCTTAAAGGAAGCATGAAGAAATGGTTTGAAGAGTTTGTAAACAATTTCTTTAAAGATATGCTAAAGCCATCACCTTTGAAATGAGTGAGACCAGTTCCCCTGGGAATCATTGAAGGGAATTTTTTTTAGGAGTTAATCTATATCATGAAGAGAATCTAGAGATGGTAGATGTCATTAGCTCAGTCCAGGGAAATGTATATATCTGTACTACTTGTAGTGCTCTCTTAGCCCCTATCTATTACACCCATCACAACAGTTGTGCCCTGACTGAGAGCCATGAACTATTCACTCCAGAATTCAGAACTGCAGTCTTAAACCATGATGATAGGGATCCATCAGAGGCTGTCCCAAACCCTTGCAAAGCCATGGGACAAGATGCAAATTGAACTGGAAACTCCTATTCAGTCCCTCATAATGGACTAATTCTATAAAGTGGCCATGCTCTGAATATACATGTAAATGTTTAGAATAATAGCATATATGGGGGTAAGTGTTTATATATCTGTGTAAATGCCAAAATTCACTATTCTGTAAGTACAGACATATCTTACATAGTGCCTGTTTTACAAATAGGTGAACACACGAGTGGACCTAGAGCAGGACTCTCGCTTAATTCAAATAACTTACATAATACTATAAGTTACATGCATTATCTCCAGTATTTAAGCGCCAACATTTACACCAGCTCTGTGGTTGGTGTAAGTGCTTGTGCTTAAATCACACAAGTGAGAAAAAAGCACCAAGAGCCTTCAAATTAGGAAGGAGTGTTTAATTCATGGACCCGACACGGGCCGTGTTTCAGCGCACAGCACCTGCATCAGAGGTCTATATAAAATGATGTAATAAATACACAAATTACAAATGATATATATGATGAACCACCAAAGACAGAAATACTAGGTTAAATCAATGAATGTAAAATTAATAAAACAGATGAGAAATGTGGTTTCCTTTATGGAATAGGTGTCTAAATATAGGTGCACAGTTATTTAAGTACTCCCAGTGTAGTCACTGGGCCAGCTGCCTAGTCCTGCTTCCTCTTTTACTCAGCAAAATTACTTTGATGCAGCATTTCAGCATAGGCTGCCAAAATTATTCTTCCCAAGGGCATGAAGATGATAATTCTATACCAGGTTTCCTAGGATAAGAGGGTAAGCAAGTGCCTATTTCATGCCTATTCTATTAAGAAAAGTAGGTGCCTACTTTTCTTTGAGTTTACTTTATACCTTAGTACACTAGGAGGGGCATAATCGAATGGGGATGCCCATCTCTAAGGACGTCCTGCGAAGGGGCGGGGAAACCCGTATTATTGAAACCATCTTTCATTTCGATAATACAGGCGGGGACGCCAAAATCCCAACATTTAGGTCGACCTTAAAGATGGTCATCCTTAGAGATGGTCATCCCCGGTTTTCGGCGATAATGGAGACCGAGGACGCCCATCTCAGAAACGACCAAATCCAAGCCATTTGGTCGTGGGAAGAGCCAGCATTTGTAGTGCACTGGTCCCCCTGACATGCCAGAACACCAACCAGGCACCCTAGTGGGCAATGCAGTGGACTTCACAAATTGCTCCCAGGTGCATAGCTCCCTTGCCTCGTGTGCTGAGCCCCCCAACCCCCCCCCCCCCTCAAAACCCATTCCCCACAACTGTACAACACTACCATAGACCTAAGAGGTGAAGGGGGGCACCTACATGTGGGTACAGTGGGTTTCGGGTGGGTTTTGAAGGGCTCCAGTTTACCACCACAAGTGTAACAGGTAGGGGGGGATGGGCCAGGGTCCGCCTAACTAAAGTGCACTGCACCCACTAAAACTGCTCCACGGACCTGCATACTGCTGTGAGGGAGCTGGGTATGACATTTGAGGCTGGCAAAGAGGCTGGTAATAAAAAATTTTAAAAGTTTTTTTTTAGGGTGGTAGGGTGTTGGTGACCACTGGGGGAGTAAGGGGAGGTCATCCCCGATTCCCTCCAGTGGTCATCTGGTCAGTTCGGGCACCTTTTTGAGTCTTGGTCGTGGAAAAAAATGGACCAAGTAAAGTCAGCCAAGTGCTCATCAGGGACGCCCTTCTTTTTTCCATTATCGGCCGAGGACGCCCATCTGTTAAGCACACCCCAGTCCCGCCTTCGCTATGCCTCTGACACGCCCCCGGGAACTTTGGTTGTCCCTGTGACGGAAAGCAGTTGAGGGTGCGGAAAATCAGCTTTCGATTATGCCGACTTGGGCAACCCTGAGAGAAGGATGCCCATCTCCGGATTTGTGTCGGAAGATGGGCACCCTTCTCTTTCGAAAATGCTCCTGTAGGTATTTCTCTGTCCCCAAAAGGACTTACAATCTAAGGACCCTGTTTACTAAGGTGTGTTAGTGTTTTTAGCGCATGCTAAAAATTAGCACACACTAACTGTGTAGGTACCCATAGGAATATTATGGGCATCTACACGGTTAGCGTGTGCTAAAAACACTAGCACACTTCTAGCGCAGCTTATTAAACAGGGCCCTAGGTTTGTGCCTAAGGCAATGGAGGATTAAGTGAGTTAAGTGATTTGCTCTAGTTCCCAACAGGGAGCGGGACTTAAACCAAGTTTTCCTGGTTGTTAGCCTGGTGCTCTAACCACTACACTTAAATGTAGTTGCAAAAAACACGTGTGAATGCGTGCACCTAGATATTAGTCACAATGCGTGTAAACTATAAAATTTTATAATTTGAGTATTTGCTCATTCCACCAAGTTTTACCCATGCATGCACCCACTAGCAAGTACACACCATCAGATCATGGCATGTGCTCTTCCACTGGTTGGTATTCTATAAGAGGTTATTTACATACACATGTAGCCGTGTATGCATGAAAATGGCTAGAATACCACCATTTATGCACGTTCCTGCCATCTAATACTAGACAGCTCCTTATAGAATTACCCCCCCCCTCCCCCCCCCCATGTTCTTAAGTAAGGTACGATTTTGCCCTGGTAAACAGAGCTTAAATTGAGCTTTTTAGATACCATACCTTTGGTCAGAGGTACCTCTGAGGGTCTAACTGCAAACCAAGGACTCTAAAATTGACGTACTGTATGAGATTATTTTCTCTATTTTAAATTAGTAACTCAATTTTCTTCTTTATTGCTCTGTCACAGTGCTCTTTATATGGATTTTTAGTCTTGTGTATGTATATACGCTCCCCTCACCCGCTTTTTAAATGCAGCTGTTAAATCTTATTCCACAGCCATCGACTTTAAAGTGAATCAACTTCTTTAAGCACTGAATGGTTCATAAACACATAATTTTATCAGTAAGACCAGACATTGACCATGTGCACTATAGATCTCAGACACTACTATAGCTACTGGAGGTGTTATATGGCTCTCATAGGAAGAAGCAGCCAGATTTTCCAAGAGCAAACGGGGTTATCAAAACAGCCAGTTTCATAGTCTGTGGAAGCACTGTAACAACTAGATCATAAAATTGTCCTCTTTTGGGGTTCAGGAAATTGTTGTTTCTATAGTGCTACCAGATATATTGTTTTCTCTCTATCAGCTAGCTCTAAGATTCAGCACTATCCACATAACTTTATCTGTTTAAGTAGGACCGCACAAATAGTTATCCTGACTTAAATGTATAACTTATCTGTTTAAGCTTAGGACTGTATATTCAGTGACCCTTCTTAAACCAAAAAACTTCCTGAAAATCTGGTATAAAATTAAGCTGATAAGTCAGTCATTCCCTTATCTTCATGCAGTGTCCATCCCTCTGAATACTGAGCTCAAGCTACACAAGAAGAACAGAGTAACAGTTAGATGGAAGGGACCCCTAAAGAATGTCACCAGCATGAGTCACTCTTCCCTCTAGCCAAAACTAGAATTAAAGTAACTAACCAATACCATAAGTATCCAGGAAGAAAAAAAACTATTTATCCACTGCAGCTGTCTCAGCTGATGTGTCTGTGTGGAGGAGAAATCTGCAGGGATACCTCTGATTCAGGTGACCCTTTTATCTTAAATTATAACTACAGGTCTAGGCTCATCCATACATTCATTAAGTGCCAGAGCCTAGTTATTAACCTCAAAACTGTCAGGATGCAGCTCAAACCTGTACTCTGAGGTTTTCAGGTTTTACCCTCTCCCAAGGGAGCTACTTGGCATATACTGCTGATGTCTTTCACTATCTACTCTGTGCTTGTATTATGATATACCTGTATTTGTGCTTTTTTTTCTGCTATTGGTTCTAGGTGTCCTATTCTGTTCTTTATGGGGTCCTTTTACTAAGGTGCACTGACAAATGGCCTGCGCTGGTGTACACGCATGTATTGGACGTGCGCAGGTCCATTTTTCAGCGCACCTGCAAAAAAAGCCTTTTTTTATTTAGCCGAAAATGGACGTGCAGCAAAATAAAAATTGGCAATTGTCCATTGTAGGCCTGAGACCTTACCGCCACCCATTCACTTAGTGGTAAGGTCTCACGCGTTAACTGGGCGGTAATGGTCTACGCTCGCAGCATGATGATTACCGCCTGGTTTCCACCAAGTGCCGGAAAATAAAATTTATTTTCTGGCGTGCATAGCGGATGCATGTAAAAATCGAAATTACCACCTGGGCCATGTGGTAGTCAGACGGTAACTCCGAATGTGCACACGTAGGTGCCTAAGCAGCTTAGTAAAAGGGCTCGTATATTTGTTAGTTGCCTAATCCCCAATATTTAGGTTCTAAGCAACATACAAAAAGTGAGACTGGTGCATATATCAGGAACTACAGAATTAAAACTACATCCAATACTAAAATAAAACTCAATTATTATTAGCATAAGCTTTAGTTAAATGGAAAGTTTTCATTGACTAAATAAATTTCTCTCAGATATAAAGGGAATGCATTCCAAAGCTTAGTTGCTTGGAATTAGAAGGAAGAGTCAAAAATTTGTTTAAATCGGATACCTCTGCTAGTCAGAAATTCTAGTAGACGATGATGCCAATTCAGTGTCCATTTAGATGTAAGTAAAGATAATCCCCCAGATATTCAGCTGGCGACATGCAGTGCGGTTAGCTTCCGCCGCCGGCACTCACCCCAGATATTCATTGCCAGGCCATTTCCAGTGACCGGCATTGAATATCCAGGGTTTTTTGGGTGGCTCTAACTTAACCGGCTTTGTGAATATTCATTGTTTTCCGGTTAAGTTAATAGCAGTCAAATATAGGAGCGCTATTTATGTGCTCTGATTTGCCCGCTAAACTTAGCCAGCCAGAATATTTGTAGATAGCCGGCTAAGTCGCGCTACATAGCTGGTTATCAGCTAGCTGCTAATATTCAGTGTGACATAACAGGCTTTCTCACGCTGAATGTTAGCACGTATCCAACTAAGCGCAATTTAACCAGCCAGGAGCCGTTCCTGGCTGGTTAAATAGCGCTGAATATCAGGGCCCAATGAGTATAAGAACTACCCTGAGCTGAAACCTCAGAGAATGTTAAAAATTATACAAGTCACTTAAAAAAAAGCCCAGCCTGAATTGGCAACCAGTGAAACCTCATCAACGATGGAATAATTCTGTCATATTTCTTTGCTCTAAAAATCAATCTAGCAGCAGTATTCTGCATTAGCTGAAGTCGCTGCATCACCTTGACAGAGACTCCCGCGTACAAAGCATTGCAATTTTCAGTGTGAGATAAAATCAGTAATTGAACCGGCAGTCTAAAATGATCCTCAAAAAATACAATCTAATAAAGCGTAAATGCCTCAGTTTAAGAAAAAAAATTCCAAATAATTTTTTTCACTTGTGGCTCCATTGTGAGAAAGTCTAGAATCACCCCTAAAACCTGTATACTAAGCTGCGCTATAGGCACACTTGCATTTTTAGTGCTCGCTAACGCTAGAGACGCCCATAGGAATATATGGATGTCTCTGACATTTAGCATGCGCAAATTTTAGTGGGAGCTAAAAACGCTAGCACACCTTAGTAAACAGGTGCTCTAGATGCTCTATCAGCTACAATTCTTATTCCTGAAGGAAAAGACAACTCTGCAAGTGTTAACGTCCGGAGTGATACTGAACCAGAGAATTTTAGTTTTTTCCTGTATTCAGCTTCAAATCATTTTTAGAGGTCCATTGTTCATTAATATATATATATATATATACAACCATTTACTAAACTGACTGTGTTGATCAAAATTTTCTGAATAGGAACCACAATAAAGATATCATCTGCATACATAAACAGTTGACAACCTGGTACCTTAAACAGAGGCCCTAATGTACTCACGTATAAATTAAATAATATAGGAGATAGTGGGGAGCCCTGCAGCACTCCAATAACAGAATTCCAGCTTACTGACCGAACCTTATGTTTATAAACACAATAGGATCTATTAGAAAGAAATTCTCCAAACCAATTCAAAACAGCTCTACCAATACCAATCTCACTCACTTAATCTTGTTAGTAACATCGAATGATTTACTGTGTCAAATGCAGTTGATATGTCAAACTGCAGTAAAATCATTTGACCTCCTTGGCTTAGAATATTTTTTTTACTTCAGAAACTAGGGCTACTAGAGAGGACTTTGGTACTAAAATAAGATCTAAATGTGAACTGAGAAGAATGTAAATCTCTCTACAAAATTTGAAAATTGCTGGACCACTAAAATTTCTAGCAATAATGGGGATGCAAGCAATAGGTCAAAAATTACATGGAAGAGACAAATCCAGACCCTTTCCCTTGGGAGTAGGTGTTTTATCCCCAAATAACCTAGGAAAAATGCCCTTATTTAACATAACATTCACTGAGGAGGTCTTTCACTAAGGTGCACTAGCGTTTTTAGCTTGCGCTAAAAATCAGCTGGTACTAAATGCTGAGATGCCCTTAGGAATATAAAGGATGTCTCAGCGTTTAGCGCCAGCTGATTTTTAGCGTGAGCTAAAAACGCTAATGCATCTTAGTAAAAGACCTTAGTGAGTACGCCGGGTTAATAAATCACTGGATAAATTCTTCATCAAGTAAGAAGGACAAGAGTTTAATTTACAGTGAGCAGTAGCCAATCTTGAAATTACAGAATGTACTGTTTCAGTAGGAACAGAAGTCATCCAGATCCTATCTGCTCTAATTGCATCACAATTATTATTTAGATCTAAGATGGAGCTATTAGCAGCTTGCACTGAAAATATAATATCATTCTGAAATGTTCCCAACCTTTTTCCAGTTCCTTTATTGGTTCTAGGGTCCTGTTTTCTGTGTGTTCATATTTCGCCCTATATTCTAAGCGATTTAAACGGCCTGGAGAGCTGCTGGCCTTTTAAATCACTTGTCCATGTCTAACCGTGAATGTTCAGTTGCAATTAACCAGTTAATCCTGCTGAATATTTGCGGTTAGCACCTGAGCCGAAACTGGCTAACTTGTTGGCATCCCAGGGGCAGAGTTGGCACTTATGCAGTTAAGTGCTGTGATATTCAGTTCTTAACCACATAAGATAACCACATAAATTGGGCTGCATAAAAAACATAAGTACATAAGCATTGCCATGCTGGGACAGACCAAGGGTCCATCGAGCCCAGCACCCTGTCACCGACAGCGGCCAAAAGAACAAGCAATTTATCCCACCCATCCTAGAAATATTCCCTCATCCATTCAATAACATTCTATGGCTTTTTCCTCCAGGAAGCCATCTAACCCTTTTTTGAAGTCCGCTAAGTTAACCGCCTTAGCCACCTTTTCCGGCAGCGAATTCCAGAGTTTAACTACGCGTTGAGTGAAGAAAAATTTCCTCCGATTCGTTTTAAATTTACCACATTGCAGCTTCATCGCATGCCCCCTTGCCCTAGTATTTTTGGAAAGCGTAAACAGGCGCTCCACATCGACCCGTACCATTCCACTCATTATCTTATAGACCTCTATCGTATCTCCCCTCAGCCGCCTTTTCTCCAAGCTGAAGAGCCCCAGCCTTGTCAGCCTATCCTGATAGGGAAGTCGTCTCATCCCCTGTATCATCTTTGTTGCCCTCCTCTGCACCTTTTCCAATTCCACTATGTCTTTTTTTTTTTTTTTTTTTTGCATCGCCATGCTGGGACAGACCAAGGGTCCATCGAGCCCAGCACCCTGTCACCAACAGTGGCCAAAAGAACAAGCAATTTGTCCCGCCCATCCTAGAAATACTGTATTCCCACGTACTCTGCCAGTTACCACCCAGTTAGCCCCATGCGGTAGAAAATAGAAATGATTTTCTGCCACACATTTTGGACACATTTCAAAATTAGAATTACTGTCCGGAGCACACAGTAGTCGGGCAGTAGTTCTAATTTGATGCACGTTGTATGCACATAGGTGCCTATGCACCTTAGTAAAAGGGCCCCATAATCACATCAGTTTTAGCAGCCAACATATAGCCGGATATTTAATTCCGGTGCTTGGACATGACCCGGCATTGAATATCTAGGAATACAGCCAGTGGCAGAAGGTAGGAGTTTAGGAAAAACAGTTTTTCTTCTTAAATATTTATTTTCCCTATGGTACCAAAATGTACAGATTTACCTATTTTCAGTTTGAAAAATTAACCTCAAATGTTCAAATTTTAGTTGCAAAATATATGGTTTAGATTACTGAAATCCTTGCTACTCTCTCAACATATACTTGGCTTTTTTTCCTACATGCCATTGGCACCCTGCATCAAGATAATGTTTCCATGAGCTCTGCACCCCCACAGGGCTGAAAGGAGAGCTAGTAGTGATGGGAAATCAGGTTCAATCTGGAAAATTGAGGTTGTTTAAGCAGAAGTAACGTAATTAAAAACACTGCAAGCTTGTTTTATGTTTTTGCTTTTATTGATCTGTGGTCCTCATGCCTTCTAAAATATCAGTGCCACTCTGCCATGGTACACTAGTCAGTTGCCTTGGTATTATGGGTAGAAATACCAGGGAGGCAGGGCTTCAATAGCTCCACTGAGACCCCAGAGCAAAGGGGCCCTGCCATAAGAACCATCCCAAATATGGGGCTCCTACTCCAGCAGAAGAAAAGAGAAACCAGCCTTAGGCAGCAGCATGTTCAGCTGCTGCTCTGACACTATCACTCCACAAGCGCATTCGAAAAGTTTAGCCTATGCATCATTTCCTGTTGCTGATCTTTCGTTTCATGAGCTCAGCAGGGAGGAAGTATAGAGTATGAGCTTTGAAAACGTTCTGGTGTGCCAGTGCTCTCTGTCAGAATAGATGACAGAGGTTGAATACACTCATAAGGACCAGATGCTAGGGAAGGGGATGTTTCTGAAGCTAGATGGTGGAGAAGACAGATAGCAAATACTGGGGAAGGAGTTGGGCAGTGTTGTAACTTTAGACAAATAAGAAAATACTACAGACAATCTACTGGTCACACATGAAGGAATCCTACCTCTCTCCTTTTCCAAAATTTTGAATCACCAAGAAGGGGATCTCCCATTCACTTATTAAATTAAAACCACTCTTGGTAATTTGATCATTTCAATACGACCTTTACATCAAAAGCTTGGAGACTGGGTGGGGAAATGGAGATCGGGAAAGCAACAACTTCAAGATTAGGTAAAAAAGTGAAAATCATTTCTGAGTCCAATCTGCCGAATTGATAGCAGAAGTAGAGTTGCTGCCCATCTGGCTTGTCTCTCTCTACTGCCCTAGTTGCACATAACCAAACCAAAAAGTAGGGGACATTGCAAAAGGCAATCACCTTAGCAGGAGGAATAGCCTGATGGCCCAGAGGTTAGCAGTTTACAGTGCTAAGTGAAAAATTTGGATTTAACTCTCGACTCAGTTGTTCCTTAGATTGGCTGAGGCTGGGAATGCTGCTTGAGGTATCCAAAATAACCCTCTGAAGGAAGATTGAGTGGAGGAAGGGGAAATATGCTACTGGGTCACTGTAAGTGTGCACTTTCAAGCTTGTATATTTTCAATGTAATTCTGCACTAGCAGGAAGTTGGCTCATAAAGTTACTGAAGCATGCCTGCATTGACATCATTGCTGTTCCATGTCCCATGTCTGTAGCAGAATCACTGTGGTTCCATGTTTGGATCTTCATTCTGTATTGGGGTTACTATGGTACAATGGCTAGTGCTTTGTTCTGTAATGGCGTCATTGTGGTTCGGTGTCTGGAGCTTTGTTTTGTAAGGTTGTCACTGCGGTTCAGTGTCTGGTTTGCTTCATTCTCTAATTGGATCACTGCAGTTCCATGTCTGAAGATTCATTCAGTGGTAGGGTCAGTGTGGTTCAATGTCTGGAACTTCATCCTGTAATGGTGCCACTGCAGTTCCACGCCTAAAGATTTGTTCTGTAGTTGGATCACTCTGGTTCCATGACTGGAACTGCGTTCTGTAATTCGTTCCATGTCTGGAGCTTCATTCTGTAGTCGCAACACTGTTGTTCTGTTGTTTGTTTGTTTTGTTTAGTTTAATGGACCTCATTTCTAAAATTTCAGCTGCCCTGTAGTGATTAAAAAGTTAATTTCCATTAAAAAGAAAGTTATAACAGAATATAAAGTCCCCAACATTTAACACACAAACCAATATAATCAGAAACCAGGCAATTGTACCTCTTGCCTGTCCTCCCACTATAAATCTCCCTCCCCCCAACTGCCCAAATGCATATTTGATTTTCAAATGTGCATGTGCTATTTCGTGCCCCACACTAATAGCATGTGCAAAATACATAGAGCTTTTCATGCACGTAATTTGCATTTTCTACCCGTGAAAGAAAAACTATTCTGGTTGTTTCTCTTTGAAAACCTGCAGCAAGTACCGATGTTTGTAGCAATTTTTAAGATTCTTTCTTAACTGAAGATATGAGAGATTTAAATAAATGAAGTTGTGGAAGCTGTTGCAGGACAACTCCCTGATGAAAGCCATATCTAAAAACAGTGTTCTCCCTAGAAATTTTTGCCAGCCAGGTGGCATGTTGGGGTAGCTACGTGGGGGCGGGGAAGTACTGCCCAGTATTATAACATTTTCTGTTAAGTCTGCTGGGTAATCAATAAAATCAGCTAGGTGGTTCACCCATTCAAAAGGTCCTGGGGAGAACATTGAACAGGTTTGTGACAGTCTCAAAGGAGGGTGGATACAACCCCTGAATGGTATCACACTTCTGTGTGCGCCAGGCTCTCCTGTTTGCTAGCTTCTGCTAAAGAAGTGTATAATATAACACAAGTCAAAATCTTAAACAGTGGTTCCCAAACTTGTCCTGAGGGAACCTCAGCCAGGCCCAGATGCACAAAACCTAATGAGCCCATAACTTGCGTTTTAAACTGGTTCCAGCCAGTTTAAAACGCAAGTAGTTCACTCCGGGCATGCACTAAGGGCATTTTCCCTGCCACGGTAGCAGGCAACGAAAACGGAATGCAAATGATTGAAAAGCTATCATAATGAGCTGCACTACCGTTGCAGCCCATTATAATGAGATGCACTACCGTTTTTCCGATTCCCTTACCGTAGGAACCCTAACGAGATGTCTGACCTCTTGTTAGGGCTCCTGTGAGGGAATCGGAAAGGAAAAGGGACCCAAAAAAGGTAAAAAAGAAAAAAAAAAAAGCAGGGAGCGCATGTGAGGGGCGTCCTTTAAGGACGTACTCTCCCTGCGCTTCTGAGAGACGTCTTTTTTTTAGCATTTTTTTTTTTTTAGCTCTGCCGGCGCTGGTGTTTTTTTTCCCCCTTCTATTTTGTCTTCGCCGCCCCTCCACAGCAAAACTTTAATGTTTTCCTGGTTGCCGGAGAATCGGGACGTCCCTTTAGATTAGGCTCCTCTTCCTGGTCTCTTCAGCCAATCAGAGCGCGTTTCGCTGACAACAGCCAGCTAAGCCCGCTTTGATTGGCTGAAGAGACCAGGAAGAGGAGCCTAATCTAAAGGGACGTCCCGATTCTCCGACTCATGTACCGAAGGACTAGAGAATGCAAGTGAGCTACAACGAGTAGCTCATTTGCATTCCCTATCGTTGATGCATTCCCGTTCCCTACCGATTCGCTATGGAATCAGTAGGGATCGGGAATTACCAATGTCTTTAATGCATCTGGGCCCCAGTCAGGTTTTCTGGATATGTACACTGAATATGCATGAGAAAAATTGGCATTCCGTGGAATCAGTGCAAATCAATTCATGAATATTCATTGCAGATATCCGGTAAACCTGACTGGCTGGGGTTCACCCAGGACAGGTTTGAGAACCACTGACTTAACAGATTCTGGCTGTACTTTGAATTGGTAATATTCACAGACATTTATATCACTTATCCTGTTTTTTATGATGTAGTTGTGAATTATGCTACTTTTGTATTTGTAATGAGAGCACAGAACAGATGGCAAGGAAGATGGAGTTTAGAAGCAATATTCCCATGAAAACAACCTGTGCTGCCGGGCTTGTTCACTATAGCACCTGCTGTTCTTCTTCATATATCATTCTGGACCGTCAGGTTTCCTCTTTGCTGCAGTAAGCGAAGGGATAGAGAAATACCACCGGCTATTTGCTGTAATAATGTCTGAATCTGCTGCTACTGTGGATACTCCTGAAGGACAGTGCTTTGAGCCTACAAGGTTTCAAGGCATCCCAGCTTATCGTACTGTCAATCTTTATTCAGCCTGTCTTGCAGTATGGCAACTGCTCCTCTCCTTTATTTCCATGAGGTCTGATATTCAAAAGGATTTAATCGGGCAGGAGAGGCTTCTGCCCTGTTACACCTTGCTGAGTTGGCCATCTGCTAATATTCAGTGCCACTTAAGTGGTTAGTGCCACTAAATATTGCCTCTGACGGCTACAGTATTGTCCAGTTAGTGCTGGGGTTGTCTGGGGCCAGAGTCAGCACTTAACTAGTGTGCGATGATATTCAGTCCGCTAACCGGATAAGTAAACGCATAAAACTTCATCCATGAGCAAACTAGGCACAAGTCTGAATATTGACCAGTCCCAGGTTAACTTCAGGCTGACCACACTTACCCTGGTATTCAGTATCACAACCTGGACTTGACCCAGAATAGAGTATCCGAGCTTAATTCAACCCGTGGCTGTCAGTAGCTTAAAACCCCCTGACTGCTGCAGACTGAATATCAGGCCCTTGGTGTTTAGCATTAATAAGAGTCCCTTTTCTGTGGTTCTTCTAAAGCGTTTCTCTATGGCTTGGGGTTAGGAAATCCTTTCTTTTCCTGTGGAGGAGTAATGCTTCCCGGAGAGCACTGTTCCCTCTAAACTGAGCAAAAGCTCTCCAACTGTATTGCTGCTAGTGGGAGGTGGTGCTTCAAACTTGTGTTTTCGATCACTAGGGACAAACAGGTTCCCTGGAGTCCTGCAGAGCTTGCCTATCCCTCACTATTGGAAATGTGATAGAGAAACAGCACCACCCACTGGCAGGACTTTAGGTGGAGGACTCATGCTGAGCTTAGAGGGAGTAGTGAGAGGTCATTAGATCCATGGTACCATCACAGCAGGACAGAATGCTAAACAATAAATAAATAGATAATGAATTTATAAATGAACTGTTCTATTTCCTCAATCATTTGATGTAAACCTTTGTCCCGGAGGAAAGTTTCACAATCTGGCAGTAATGCCATACTACTTTTATGTGTCTAATAAAGTAACCGTATAAAAACCCAACACACATTTAAGATGCAAGAGGAATTATAGAAACAAAGAAAAATGATGACATATGAAGACCATATGGTTTACCCAGTCTGCTCATCCATACCAACTACTAAACTCTACGATCCCTTCCAGTACCCCAGAAGTCCTCTGTGCTTGTCCTGTGCAGTCTTGAATTCAAATACCATCATTATCTTCACCACCTCTGCCTGGAGGCTGTTCCATCTCTCAACCAGCCTTTCTGTAAAAGAATATTTCCTTAGATGACTCTTAGGTCTACCTCATTTCACTCTAATCTTGTAACCCCTGTTTCCAAAGCTTCTTTTCCATTTAAAGAGAACTACCGTTTATTCAATTATGCCATAGAGGTATTAAAAGCCTCTATTATATTTTCCCCCTCCTGCCTTTCTTCCATGCTTAGATCTTTAAGTCTGCCCCTGTATAAGTTATGATTTAAAGCACTGACCATTTTAGTAGCTGCCCTCTGGACTGACTCCATCCTGTTTTTATCCCTTTAAAGGTGTGGTCTCCAGAACTGAGGTCTCACCAGAGACTTAAACAGAGGCACTTCTTTATCCTGCAGGCCATTCCTTCTGGTTTTTATTGTTGCCTTTTCTACATGTTTGACTACTTTAAGATTACCCCATGCACAGAAGTATTTTACCCCCTTTACTGTACCACCTCCTGGAATTTTTGCAAGCCCGAACACTTAACCCTGCATATTTTAGCATTACATCTTAGCTGTAAAATTCTAATCCATTTCTCAAGCTTCAAAACTCTCTCTTTATGTTATCCACAGTTGTGAAGTTGTCTGCCCTATTTCAAACTTTGGTATCATCTGCAAAGAGGCAAACATTTCCCAACAGTCCTTCCACAGTAGTGCTTACAAAAATATTGAAAAAAAGTAAGGGACCCTTTTACCAAGCTGCAGGAGAAAGGGCCCTGCGCTTTCGGCGGGGACTGTTCTTCCTAGGCACCAGGGCCCTTTTTACCACAGTGGGTTAAAAAGCCCCCTGCACACATTGCCATGTGGTAAGAGAACTCCTACTGCATGGCCATGCGACAGGGAACCCTTACCACCACCCATTGATGTGGTGATAAGGGATCCTGTGCTAACCTGGCGGTAACCGGGCCTTGCCAGGTTACTACCACACAAGTCATTTCCAGGGGTTTCCTTTTCCCCTCAGAAATGGCATGCGCTTGAGGCAGGACTACCGCCGGCAGCAGCGTTGGGCTGACGGTAGTCCCGAAAAAGCGAGCTGTAAGCTCACATTGGGCTTACTGCTGCTCTGTAAAAGGGCCCTTAAATGAAGTAATGATCCCTGTGGCACACCACTGGAAACACCCCTATTCTAAGAGATAACTCCATTTAATACTAGCTTTTGTTGCCTCTAAGTCCACCATTTTCTAACAGTCAACCATTACCAAGGGAACTCAGTTTATTTACAAGTTACTTATGTGAAATTGTGTCAAAAGTGTTGCTGATAAATGCACCACATTTTTCCAGTCCTACTTTGTGGTCATCCAGCCAAAACAATTAATCAGATCTGTTTGACAAGATATACCTTTAGTAAAACCATGCTACAGGTCATGTAATCTTATTAGAGTCCATAAACTGCACTATCCTCTGTTTAGCAGCAATTCCATTAATTTCCTTAGTCACAAGTCCAAAATGGCCATTTACATCTCTTTTACTTTACCAGCCAATATTTAATTCAGGCCAACGAGTTGTGGTGTGCAGTGACTTTACTGGCCTGAGCTATGTAAATTTGCAAAGGTTTTTGCTGGGACATTAATTAGGGACGCATTTTCAAAGCAGTTAGACTTACAAAGTTCCATAGGATACTATGGAACTTTGTAAGTCTAAGTGCTTTGAAAATAGGCCTCCATATATTCAGTTCCTCTCCTCTCCTGTGGAGGGAACAGATGAGGCAGCCCTGGGCCACAGCATGTTTCTAGCCTTGGCCCAGATGTTGCATATGTATATTTGCCTTGGCCTAGCCAACCGTGGTCTCTCTTCTTATGTCCAACTACATTAGTGCCTATTACAAGCCCTATGCCTGGGCCAGACCACTTTGGCATGGTTTCTTCTGGGACCCGTATACCTGGTGGTATCTAAAATGTTTCCGATTTTGCTTTCATGGATTGGCAAGTTCTCAGTTTGGGGGGATTTTTTTCCCTGTGCATTTGGTTTTGGGAAGTTAGTTGAACTTGTGAAAGGACTGTTTTGTACTTTTGGTTATGTTTTCATTGAAATATTTTTCCTGTCAACAAGTTGCAGGAAATGAAATCCTTGAGAAAAGATGCACTGTTCTAAATTGTTTAAGAAAACTGACTTACAGCATTTTTGCATGGAACTTAAATCTGGTCATCAGCCATTTAGCTTTATTTACATCCTGGGGGTCAGTGATCTCTAAATTAAACTAACTGTGTACAGAAGTGGAACTTTGGAAACTGCCAGTGCGAGATGAGGGCCTTGTTAAGGCAGAATTAATATACCTAAGTCAGGCGTGCAAGAGAGTATCACAAGATGTAAATCATCCAGGTCTGTCCAATTTACTATATGTAGGTGCCTACATTAGACAACTCTTAGGTAATTCTATGAAGAACCATATCGATTTAGGCAGCATGTATGTTTGTAAATACTGGTATCCTGGTCATTTTTGTCAGTGATATCTAAGAAATATTTGGGGTGGCACCAGGGGGAAAGCTAGATATGGGAAGGAGGCAAGTCAAAGTGACACTTTTACTCATCATATCCCCCCCCCTCCCCCCCACACACACATACTCTGTAGTCCTCAGTCACCTTCTTTTCACCTCGCATCTACCTACTGGCTTCTGGCTTTTCTAGTCTCCTCATCCCCTATCCAGTAATCCCATTGCCCCATCTGTCTGTCTTCTTCCCCAGACTGCTATCCCACCTCTATCTTTCACTCACTCCATAAGCCCCCATTTCCATCCTCTGTACTCACCTTTTCAGCCCTCATCTACCCTTCACTGTGTCTCATCTCCTCACTAGCCACAGCTCTAAGCCTGTCTCTCCTCCCTTCCCTGGTCTCCAGGCCATTCTGCCTCTTACCTTCTACCCTATCTCTTATTGCCTCTCTTTGACCACAATAATTCCATTTCCATCCTCACTCAACCATTCAAAAACCTATCTCCTTCTTCTCTTATACTCTTTAACAGCACCCCATCCTGGCCTCTGTCACACATGCAGAACACAGGATAAGCAACCAAAAGCTAAAAGTATTAATTAAAAAAAAAACAAAATTGCATGCAGAGTCTAGCAAGAAAGACATTTCTTCTTGTACAGTGCAAAATAATGCCAGCAGATATAAATTCTCAAAACTGCCATAAGTCAATCATTAAACGGAAATTAAAATCATTTTCCTACTTTTGTTGTCTGTTGATTTTATTTTTATAATCATCTTGTTCCCAGTCTCTGGATCTGTTTCCCTCTGTCTGTGTCCCTAACTCTTGTTTCCAGGGCTTCCTGTTTGATATTTCTATTCTCACCAACTTTTTCTTCACTTCCTGCCCTACATCCATCTTTAGCATTGATCTTTCACATTTAGCTTTCTTCTATTTTTCTGCCTTCTCAAATCTTACTAGTTTTCCTCTTCCTTCCTTCCTTCCTTCTCTTCTATCCATGTGCAACATTCCACCTTCCCTTCCGTGTGCAGCAGCAGCAGCAATCCCCTTCTTCCTTTTCCCTCCCTTCATGTGCTGCAATTCTCTCCCCCCTTTTCTTCCATCCATGTGCTACAGTTTCCCCCCTTTCCTTCCATCCATGTACAGCATCCCGCCTCCCCCGTTCCCTCTTTCATGTCAGGCATCTCCTCCCCACCCCCACCCCAAAGCGCAGACTGTACAAATTTCCGTGTTCTCTGGCAGTGTTTAAATCAAGCTCTCTCCAGCCACTCTGAGGTTTTTTTTTCCTTCTGCTGCATCCTGTCCACCCGGCAACAGGAGGTTGTGACAGAAAGAAGGAACCAGGGACTGGCCAGAGAGAGCCTGAAATAAGCAGTGCTGGCGAACACACAAGTTTGTAGGGCCTGCGCGGGGAAGGGAGAGACAGAATGAGGGAATAAGAGATGCCAGACCTACAGGAAGGAACAGGGGAGAGGGAGGTAAGGAATCAATGCCAGACTCATGGGAGAAAGTGTGCCAATTTTGGGGTGACAAGAGTGGCAAGACAATATTTGAGGGTGGTACTATGATTTTCGCACATATGTGAGAATATGTCCAAGTAGATAATAGTCCAACTTTCTGTAAGTATGCACATATCTTTGATTCTGCATACTTTGCAGGGGGGCATTCACATGGGCAGAGCTCACAGTTACACGTATACATTATAGAATACTTTAAGTTATGAGCATATGTCACCTCCACAGTTATCTCAATAGCTGGAGAAAGTGTGTGTGCTTACAAACATGCACATATATACCTAATCATGCTAGAATTCTATTAAGGAAAATAAGTGCCTTCTTTACACTATAGAATAGGCTCCCAATAAATGCCCTTTGAAGAAATACCCTCTAACTGCAGAATATCAACTCATCTCTGGCACCACCTACTTTTTAGTCACCTAAATTTAGATTATCTCGTCAGTTTTAAAAGTGGCAAAATTAGGTGCCTAAACCCTTCAAAAATTGTCCTCAAAGAGAGTAATTTTCTAAGGCATGTGCCACATGTGAAGCATACCTTATATGTGGAAAATAACTTCCAAAATTGTGTGTGGGTATATACATGTAAGGGGTAGGTGTACCTGCCTTTAGGTCTTGAAAGCAGAGTAGTAATGTACATGCATAGAGAACACACACACATTTTGCATCTGCCTAGGAATAGGTGCAACTTTGTGTGAGAGCATCTGGACGCTACTGAGGATAATTCTCAGAGCTCATTTCATAGTGTTATATATGTACCTATGTTGCCTTATTAAATAGACGCATTTCTAGTAGAGGCTAACTAAAACCGGGTTTTTTGATTTCAGCTAAAACTGAATTTGTGGGCAAAATTTGCTGCTTGGTTTCAGCTGAAACTGAAACTAGTGCCCCCCTTGGCAGAAAACATATCCTCCTGGGCCGTCCATCTCCTTTGCTCTGATCACACATACCCAACCACAAACTCTGTCTTTCCTCAGTCACCAGTAGGCTCTCCAAAGGCCTACCTTTGTGGTCTAGTGGCCTCGTTGGGGCAGGATCGATCCTGACAGCTCCTGCCCATGCCATATCTGCAGTCAGAATAGCTGCTGTGAAAGGTTGTGGCAACCATTTTCAGATTGGAGCTGGCATAGGCAGAAGCAATCCCCAGTTACTCTTGCCCATGCTAGCTCATAGCTCAAAATGGCTGCCGTGACCTCCCATGGTAGTTTCGTGAGGCTGCTACAGCAAGTTATGGCAGCCATTTTGACTGGGCAGGAGTGACTTGGGGTTGTTTCTGCTCCAAAGAGGTCGGTAGACCAGGCAGCAGGGATTCTAAAGATAGGCCCGGAGAGGGCATTCAGGTGGTGAGAAGGCAGGGCAGGCAGAGAGTGGTGACACTGGTCATCAGGAGGGGGGGGGGGGGGGTGGGTATCAGCCAGAGAATGGTCATGTTGTGGGGAAGGGGCGAGGAGTTTCAGCTGACAATACTCTGACATTTATGGCCAAACCTGGATTTCAGGTCTGTTTTGGCACCGAAGCCGAAATTCAGTCAGCCTCTAATTTGTGGACATATTTACAGGCACCCTGATCTGAAATGACCACACATCTATATAAATAATTCTCACCTTCTCTCTCACCTGCTGAAGCTCAATCTGTGCTGAAGCTCACTCTGTGGGAGGCAAACACAACACTCTCTCTCACACTCATGCACCACTGTCACTCGCCCCCCCAGCCACGCCCCTTCCGGACATAATTCACAACCCCAACATTCTAAATGAAGCCTCCAAATTGCTCCAAACCGGAAGTGTGAGGCCTCAGAGATATCCTGTTTGCCCAGGCCTCCAAACCGGAACTCAGAACTCTGAAGCGCCGTATGCCCCACCCTCGCGTCAGAACGTCATGACAACGAGGGCGGAGCACACTGCAGGAGCAGGACACAAACTCAATCTCCCGGCTGGGACAGCGACACTGCAAATGCTATCTCCCCGTGCCCGGCCCTCAGCAACTCGGCGGCCATGCATCACACCGAACCTGCATCACAGAGGGGTTGCGGGACAGCTGCCTCGCTGACTGTACGTCGATGCTGAAAACCCGATCTCCTCGTGCCCCAAAACCTTGCTAGCGCCCGTTTCATCTCTCCAAGAAACGGGCGTTTTTTTACTAGTTACTATATATATGTGGGTCTTACTTTGTAAGTCCTTGGGCTCTTCTGTCCCCAAAGCACGAACTAAAGCCAGTCATGCCAATATCTGGGAAGATGTGCTGGAGAAAAGATGTCAGTTTCCCACTGAAAGCAACAATTTGGTATGAAGAAAGAGGGGGCAAGGATCATCCTGTTTTTAGGTTACATAATTCATGTATCTCTAAACAGGAAGGGCTGGCAGCTGTGTGAAAAATATTTAAGCACTAGAAAACATTGGAGTCCTCCAAAAGCACTGAGCTTAGAAATGTATGTGTTGTATGTCAGTCTATTAAAGCAGCTGCACCTCCGAGAATGAGGTTATTGTCTTATTAGCCCCCCCCCCCCCCCTTTCACTTTTCTTAATTTAGAAAAGCAGATAGTGCTCAGTTCTAGAATGACTTAGTAACATAGTAGATGACTGCAGAAAAAGACCTGCACGGTCCATCCAGTCTGCCCAACAAGATAAACTCAGATGTGCTACTTTTTGTGTATACCTTACCTTGATTTGTACCTGTCCTTTTCAGGGCACAGACCGTATAAGTCTGCCCAGCACTATACCCACCTCCCAACCACCAGCCTCGCCTCCCACCACCGGCTCTGGCACAGACCATATAAGTCTGCCCAGCACCATCCCCGCCACCGGCTCTGCCCAGCACCATCCCCGCCTCCCGCCACCGGCTCTGCCACCCAATCTCGGCTAAGCTCCTTAGGATCCATTCCTTCTGAACAGGATTCCTTTATGTTTATCCCACGCATGTTTGAATTCCGTTACTGTTTTCGTTTCCACCACCTCCCGCGGGAGGGCATTCCAAGCATCCACTACTCTCTCCGTGAAAAAATACTTCCTGACATTTTTCTTGAGTCTGCCCCCCTTCAATCTCATTTCATGTCCTCTGTTCTACCGCCTTCGCATCTCCGGAAAAGGTTCGTTTGCAGATTAATACCTTTCAAATATTTGAATGTCTGTATACATAGCCATTTTAGAAAGCTGCTGTTTACATATGGACATCCACACTGTGCAGAGATTTCAGAGAGGCTTGGGTGGGGCAAAAATCTTTACGTGCATTCCCCGTTTCCCAAAGGGAATACATGTCTGTGGGGGAAATTATCCCTATCGGATTTTGCACCAGCTCAGAACCAGGCAGAGGTTTTTTTTTTAAAAGTGCTAATATTGGCCAGCACTTTCTACAAGGAATTAAGGGGCCCTTTTAGTAAGCCGCATAAGCGTCTATGATCGCCCAACACGAGCCAAAATGGAGTTACCGCCCGGTTACCATGTGGCTCTTGCGGTAATTTCATTCTTGGTGTGCATCCGATACGCGCAGCTGAAAAATAATTTTTATTTTCAGACGTGCATATCGGACAAGCTCCAAGTGACATTTGACACGCGCAGGTCATTAGCTCCCGGTTACCGGGTGAGACTTTACCACTAGGCCAATGGTTGGTGGTAAGGTCGCAGACCCAAAATGGACGCACAGCAACTTTGATTTTGCCGCATGTCCTGTTTGGTAAAAATTTTAAAAAGGCCTTTTTTTACTGGTGCTCTGAAAAATGGATTGGCGCGCAACCAAAACACGCACCTACACTACCGCAAGCCATTTTTTTCAGCGCACCTCAGTAAAAGGACCGCCAAGGGAGTCATTATCCTTAATTCCCCCATCCTCCAAAATGAAACCAAATTAAAATTATGGCCTCACTACTCAATTGGCTGCACTTACACGTGTAGGTGTATAGAACAGGGCAGCTAAACATGGAAGTGACAGTTTCATGCCATGATTCATTTTATTCTCAGGTTGTTTGTAAAACAGCTGCTCCAGCTGCTACATGGCTGCAAATACAGATGCAGGTCTTTTAGAAAAGACTCTGCATTGGCAATTCAGTGTGCCCCAACCTAGATATTCCAAGATCTAGTCTATATTCCAAATAAAATGTGCCTTCACGTATATTTTCAGCTGCTTCTTCCAGTAATTTTTATTGCACATTGTGGCAGTAAGGAGGAGGGGAAAATTTTGATGCTCAGGCTGGAAACCACTTGATTTTCTGCTGGGAATGTGGAAGGTGTGGGAGATTTAAAAAAATAAAATCAGGAAGCAAACTGTTTTAATTAAAGATGAAAGGTTTGATAGCACTGCTCTCTCCCCCCCCCCCCCCCCTTTTCCTTTTTGTTCTTGTAAGTATGACTGCTCTGCACTAGGGAGTTGATAATGGGTTTGCAGGACAGTGTGAGCTTAGGTTCTGCAGTCTGCTATCCCAGAGAACTTAAAATTGTCCCGCCCACCCTACCACAGAATTCATTATTAAGGTTCTCTGACGCCACAGTTTAAATCTCATGCACTCTGTATACTGACCTCATGTTTTTCATACTGCTTTTTGATAAACTGCATTTACCTTGCTCTTTGATAACCATGCGCTCAATTATTTGCAACAGAGGCCTTTCATTTATACCAGTGTTTTAAATACTGTCGCAACCCCTTAAATATGGCTTCTGTTTGGTAATGCACATATCAGTGTGCTTTTCGGTCAGGCTTACCTCAGCTGTTGGACTTCTATGTCCTATCACTTTTTACAGCAGATTGGGAGGTGTACCAGAGATCCACAGTGTGATAATTCTGACTTTTATTCAGTCTGGATTTTCAAATAAAAGGTTTTCCCCGTAGAAATGTCCAAGCTGTGTATTCCTTAACATAACAGGTGAGATAAAGCCATGGTGCTAACCTGAAGGGTTTTTCAAAATATCACCCAGATGCTAGAAAAACCTGCTGGTATTCTCTTTTTGCTTTTGTTCTTGGGATAAAATAATTGTTTCAAAACCCATCTTGTTCAACTTTCCTGTTCTAAGGGACTGCTGAACTGCTTGTCATTAGATGTTGCTGGTCAGAAATGTCAAAATTATGTAAAATTCTGCATTTGTAATTTGTAATAATTTTATGGAATCCCCATCATAAAAATCTGTCTCCTCCCTTTCTCAGACCTGACATCCTCTAAAGTCAACCCCACCAAACAGTCCAACTTCCCAAACTTAGGGCCCTGTTTACTAAGGTGTGTTAGTGTTTGTAAAGCACCTACACTTAGCGCGAATATTGTAGGCACGTACATGGTTAATGCACATTAAGAATGTTAACGCGACTATAACGCTGCTTAGTAAACAAGGCCCTTAGCTTGAGCTGTGTTCCTAGAATTGATCTCCACCCTCTCTCACCCCCCCCCCCCCCCCAGATTCCCAGCAGATCATCCTCCCAACTTTTTTCTGCTCCTCTCCATCCCCAGCAAGACCACCCCCCCCCCCCCAGTTATCTATTTCTCCCTTACTTTCTCATCCCCCCCCCCCCCCACGCATGAATACAGTAGATGCAGAGGAGGAAGAGAATGAAAACAGCTGCATGCCAGGCTACATTCCTGTCCTCTTCAGCTCGGGGCTGACTGCAGCATTTGAACTGCGGGACTTTATGATTTCCCATGTGGTTCAGTTCAGATACTGCAGCCCGCCCAAAGTTGTGGAGGAGGAGGATGTGGTCTGACATGCAGTTTCTTTTCTCCTCCTCCACTTGTATAGATTGCATTACAGGGGTAGGGGAAGATATTATGGAGTTTGTCCTGATGTGGGATTCCTGCATGAGAGGAGTGTGTGCCACAAGAGAAGAAGGGAAGCTGAGCTCAGGGGATGTGCAGAGGAGAAAAAGGGAAACAGCAGTGAAATTACTGGCTGCCTCCATGGTCCCTATTCAGATTTCTGCTCAGGACAGGAATTCTGTGCAAAGTCTTTAATGCATAGTAACACAGAATTTTCCCAGGAATACAAATTTTGGGGGAACTTAACTTATTAATTAGCCAGCGTTATTTGTTGTAACTAGTATGCTTTTGTATGTGGTTTTAATATTTGTTTTATTTTGATTATATCTGAAAATTTTGTATTTTATTAGAAACTAGTAAAAAAGGCCCGTTTCTGACACAAATGAAACGGCGCTAGCAAGGTTTTCCTCGGCTCCCCTGCAGCCACCCATGTCCAGCGACCCTCATCTCCCCCTACAGCCACCCATGTCCAGCGACCCTCCTCTCCCCCTGCGCCCACTGCAGCCATCCATGTCCAGCGAACCTCCTCTCTCCCCTGCCCCCCTGCAGCCACCCATGTCCAGCGACCCTCCTCTCTCCCCTGCCCCCCCTCCAGCGACCCTCCTCTCTCCCTGCCCCCCACCAGCCACCCATGTCCAGCGACCCTCCTCTGGACATGGTTCAGCTTTGAGGCATGTGTTTTTCCCCCCGGGTTCTGAAGCTGGCATTATAATGGCTATGGTGATGTCAGCCTGATCTACGGAGCCTAGCAGACCAACTGGGAATGAGCCACGGTCCCAGGCAAATCAGAATGTTGGAGGTGAGAATTATTATATAGGATATTTTTATTGTGATTATTATGATATTGTAACATTTTGACTTATTGATGTGTTGTTTGAATATTGTTATGTTGTTAATTTTATTTTCTGTTATTTGACCTCCTTACTGCAGTGATACAATGCAGTGAGTAATATCTTTAAAAAAAATAAATATAATAACATGATAAATTTATGCACTCCGTATCTGACTGTCTCCACTAAATATATAACTTATTGGTCTTCCCTTATTCCACTCCAAACTTTGGGGTCCTTTTACCAAGCTGTAGTAAAAGAACCCCTGCAATAGCATCCATGCGCCGAGGACCCCTTTTACTGCAGCGGGTAAAAGCTTCTTTTTTTTTTTGTTGTTAAAGGAAATGGCCTTACGGTAAGTTAAATAAGCAAAAAAAAGGAGGTAAAAAACCTCACAGTGCCGTGAGATGTGCCTGCCCAGTTACTGTTGAGTTAGCGTGGGAGCCCTTACCGCCTCCTAATAGGTGACGGTAAGAGCTCCCCTGGAAAATACCTGCGCAGCAAGTGGTTAACTTACCGTAAGATGCCCGGCGGTCTTGCCAAATCGGCGCATGGCAAGCCCACGATGGGCTTGTTGTGCCTTTTGTAAAAGGACCCCTTTGTAATCTTTTTCAGTTTTTATGTATGTGTTTGTTTTTATTGTACTCTGCTTAGACTTTATGGTAAGTGGCTTAAAAATGCTCCAAATTAATAAATTATGAATACAAGGCCAAAATTACACATAGATCCGCTACAATTTAGTTTTAAACCCACTTATGCAGCTGGCTGCTGATCACTGGGTCTGTTTGTGCTGGAACCAAAAGCATTTTCAAAACTCTCAGAGGCCAGCATTTCCTGGCTGAACTTTGTAGTCTACTTGAGAAACACATCCTAGTATTCTGAGCAGAAGTTGTATGCATTTCCTGCTACTTCAGTTCTGCTTAAGCTCCACCCTAGATTTTGGAGAGAGCCAAATTGCTAGTGGTCAAAGATTCAGGTTCCCACATAGGCAACTGAATGTACAGTACATTTTATTTTGTGCTAATTAAGAGGTCCTTCTACAAAAGTGCAGTAAAAAGTGGTCTTAACACGCCCTTAAGAGAGGAGATGTGAAAGAAAAACAATTTGAAAGGTACAGTTCCAAATCATAATGTTACAGTGAATCAGTGTATGTGTACTGCAGCTCTGAGAGCTGCTTCTCTCATGGAAATATTTTGTGACATTTTTGGACAGGGTTCATTCTGCCTCTCACTAGTACCCTCATGATCAAAAGCAAACGCCGCCGCTAGAGGCTGATAGCGCCATACTAGCACCGGCGTTTTTTACCGCCCCATGATTAGAGCCCTTGAGCGCGTGAAACAACGCGCTCGAGGGCTCTTACCGCAAGTAGCATGCAAATGCATGCTAAACGGGGCTTAATGCATTCATCCCCAATGATCAATGACCAGCGCGCCAAACATTGGGTCGCTGGCCGTGACAAACCCTACACCAGCTCCGAGCTGGCATTAGGGTTTGCTGATCATTGGGGAGGAATGGTGAGCCCTGTCCAGCATGCATTTGCATGCTGGCATTCCCCCCAACGACACAAAGCACCCCCTCCAACGACAGGGGACAGGAGGTCCGGTGGACCTCCGGTCCCCCCCGACGATCCCACTCCCCCCAGGTTCAGGGAGGGCTGGAGATCCGGTGGGTCTCCAGCCCCCTCAAACCCCCAGAAAAAGACTCCTTGGTGGTCCAGTGGCCGCCGGTCAGCCCCCTCCCTCCCAGCGAGCGACAGGGGTGGGCGGACCTCCAGCCCACCCCAACTCCCAGAGTTGTCTGCCGCCGAATCCCTGGTAAAAATAACCCCGAATCCCCTCCCGGCCCCCCACCTTAGTTGGAGGAGGGACGCAGCCTGCCTCCCTCCCTCCTCTTCCTTCGAAGCCACAAAATGGCGGTGCCCAGCCCCGCCCAGTGCTTTATGTTTATCCCACGCATTTTTGAATTCCGTTACTGTATTCATCTCCACCACCTCCCGCGGGAGGTGCATATTCACTGTGGATATCCTGAAAACCTGACTGGCAAGGGGCACTCCAGGACGTGACTTGGGAAACACTGGGTTAGGAAACAAATCAGGGAGGGATTCTGGACTCATCTGATAGGACTAAAGGAAAGAAAGTTTTCAGGTAAATTAACAACTTTTCCTTCCATAGCATCCTATCAGACCAGTCCAGACCAATGGGATGTGTCCCCAATATACATGTGACAATTCAGAGTTACTACCCGGCTACCTCGTGGCCCGTGTAGTAATTTCATTTTTTACATGCATCCGATACGCACACCGGAAAATAATTTCTATTTTCTGATACGCAGTGAAAATCATGCGGTAACTCCAACTTGACGCCCGTAGGCGATTACCGCATGGTTAACGCGAGAGACCTTACCAGTAAGTCAATGGCTGGCAGTAAGGTCTCAGACCCAAAATGGATGCGCGGCAATTTTTATTTTGCCGCATGTCCATTTTCAGCAAAAATTTTTAAAAAGGCATTTTTTGCAGGCACGCTAAAAAAAGGATCTGCACATGCCCAAGACCCATGCCTACACTACCGCAGGCCATTTTTCAGCGCATCTTAGTAAAAGGACCCCTGATAGCACTGAAACTATATTTAAGTCTAGATGTGATAGAGTAACGCCTTTATTGAGGACTCTTCATTGGCTACCATTGATTGCTTAAACTGAATTTAAAATGTTTTCTTGATAAAATTCTTTATGGTTACCGCCCTTCGTATTTGGGATCTTATTTGCAATTGCAGGTTAGTTCTCATTCTGCTCATTTGATGTACAAGAATTTGATTTAATTTCCTTCTGTGCAGAGTGTATGGAGGAATGGTTTATTCCTTGAAACTGCTTCAAGGAAGTGGAATAGACTACCACTGGCCTTACATCCTGGAACCTATCATTGGCCTTGCATTTAGGAAATGATTGTTTTAGTTTTAGAAAGAAATTGAAAACTTGGCTTTTTATGAAGTGTTATAATAGATTCTAGTTTATGTCCTGCAGCATTTGCTTTTATGTACATTTTCTTTGTATTTGTTTTGTTGTAAATCACACTGAACTTTATGGTTGGAGCAGTATAGAAATAAAATTATTACCAGTATTATTACCACCCATTGGATAAATTACAGGGAAGTGTGCCCTTCTGTTCCTTTTCAGTCTGTGATGGAAGTTTACTTCTGATTAGCTTGTGTTTTAAGTTGGGTGGCTGTCGGAAGGCAAGTACTGGTGGGGATGGGCACACTTCCCTGTAATTTATCCAGTTGCAAACTATGCCAAAATATTTCACAGGATCCCAAAGTCATCCACAAAGGAAAGATATTCAACATAAAGGGATCTTTCACTTGCTCATCTTCCAATGTGGTATATATCATTCAGTGTAAAAAATATAACGAAGGATGCTATATTGGAGAAACAGGCCAGATGCTTAAGACAAGATTCAATATACATAGACATCACATGAACAATGCTGGTGCCAGTAGGGTTCCCACACCTGTTGGTCAACATTTTACAGGACCAGGACACTGTACCAGTGACTTCACAGTGAGAATCCTGAAAGGTAACTTTAAAACCATACAAGAATGTAAGACCTTTGAAGTCAGAATGATTGAATATTTTAACACCCAACAGAAAGGACTTAACAAGGATCTGGGGTTCTTAGCCCATTATAAACCATAAAGCTGTATGTCTCTGTTGATCACCCCACCCCTCACCTATCCACACCCATCCTGTTAGAATATCAATGATATGCTTTGATATCCCCATGCATACCTCCTACCCACCCCCATCCTCCCACCCTGTCAGACTGTCATAGTAACGCTTGAATGTTTTCACTTATATACACTGTCAGCTAGCACATTTGCTTATTTCCGATGTGACGAAGAAGGGCAACCTTCGAAAGCTAATCTACAAATGTATTAAGTTATGTCCAATAAAAAAGGTATCATCTTATTTTCTTTTCCATGTTTTATTTTGTTTGATTTCTATTGATAGCCTTAAGAGTGGAGTAACACGGCTACCACACACGACTACGCTAGAAATGGGCTTGCTGCACAGCTTAGAAAAAGGACCTGCAAGTTAGCATGAGTAACTGTCTGTTCCTCTCAGTTTTTGTCATCTGTTCTCGTCACTTTTCTAGAAGCAATATACAGAGTCAAAATCCACTCTGAATCCATCAGCTAGATAGGATTTGATACATATTATCATTACTAGATGAAAAACCACCAATTTGTTGTGAGAATTCATCGTAATATTGTTCATTAAACTTAAACCTTACTTGGCATCTGTACTAGATGCCTGAAATATGGCACACGTATCTAGTAATTGGAAAATAAATGTGAACTTAGCATCGTTCGTGGTATAGGTCAGAATGTCAGCAAATGTTTTCAGTGTACCCATCTTTTCCAGTACAACAAACTTAACTCATTGTTCTCTGCAGTCATTGTCTTTTTCATTGTATCTGTTTTTGTTTCTGATAAGTCTTTCCCCTCACCAGAAATTTCATGGAGTCTGACTCAAGGAAGACAATTTCAGAATGTTTGCATACGTACATATTAGATTCTGAATTTCTTTGTTACCAAAAATGTAATCTTGTTGTTGTTGTTGTAATGTTGATATTTCAGTTGCAACCCACTCTTTCACTTTACCATCTGGTAGTCTATCTTCCAGATTGTTACATACTCGCTCAAAAAAAACACAGAACGGCATCATTATTTACTTCATTTCCAAAACTAACAATAATTGTTTTCATTTTGGAACTAAAGTGAGCAGGGTAGCTCTTATATTGTGCTCTTGTCCTTCCCTATCTTGGCTTTAGCAAACTGGAAAGCCTAAAGAGATGTAATGCCACTCCATTGAAAATCACAGCACATTTCTGCCACTCAGCCAGAACATCATTTACAATTGCAATAGATCCATGGTTTTGTGGATTCTGCAACATTTTCTGATGCTACTTGGCTATAGGATCATTTCCATCCTCATCCTAGTTTGAGAAGTACTGGACCAGTGTGTCATAATTTTTAATTAATCCTTTTACTGCAAAATGTCTTGACATCTACCTAACCTCATTTAATGGTCTGCATAACACTGCATCATATTCTGCAAACTGGGCCATTTCCTCAAATTGAGATTTCTTTACTGATGATCTCTTGAATATTGTATATACTGTGCAAAGAGGTATTTCTATATCCTTCATCAGAGACACGTTTTTTCCATGCATCATCGATGCCTAGATCTTCCCAGCGAGTAATTCAGTTTTTTGTGAGATGTACAGTTTCTTTCTTCAGTAATGCTGTGACACCTCTGTGTTTTCCCATAGCTGCAGCACCATCAGAGGTCAATATTACCATCTTTTGCAAATCCAATTGGTTATCAATATAACATTTCCAATTGCTGTGAAAATTGACTTACTATCTCATGCTGATACTTGCGTCATTCAAGTAAACATTGTTTTATAATTTGTGGTTTTAGATGAATGAAACTTTACGTATAAAATCAACATTTTACAACTGAAATATTACTTACATCCACAATTAATGTGTGATAAGAGGCTTTGAGGATATCATTCATCATATTTTCCAAAACGACATAGCTAATGCACTCTACAGATTCAAACCCATAATTTTTGCACCAACTTTCTGGAAGTATATCCTATTTTGCCTTGTGATTATGGATATTTTGAAGGTTACAAGTTGGAGTTCTTCCGCTTAATCACTTCTCTCTTCTTGCCGTCTCCTTGTTGAAAAGGAACCAAGGTGGTTGAAGTTCAGGCCACTGTAGATTCCTTGCTGGCACTCTGGGCCATGGTTACAGTTCCCCAGACCAAACAGGGACAAGGTAGATACGCCATCTACTTCATTGTCCCAAAGAAGGAATTCACCTTTCATCCAATCTTAGATCTCAAAAATCTAAACCGCTGCCTCCAAGTTTCCTGCTATCACATGGAGACAGTAAGAGCAGTCATATCCTCGGTTCAAGCAGGAGAATTCCTCACCGCCCTTGATTTCAGAGGCGTACTTGCATATACCCATATGGCCATCACATCAGAGGTTTTGGTTTTAGATGAATGAAATTTTATGTATAAGATCTACATTTTACCAACTGAAATATTACTTGCATCCACAATTAATGTGTGATAAGAGGCTGTGAGGATATCATTCATCATATTTTCCAAAACAACATAGTTAATGCACTCAACAGATTCAAACCCATAATTTTTGCACCAACTTTCTGGAAGTGTGCAAAAGTGTGTGTCACAGCATTACGGTTCAGGGCTCTCACTTCCAGTTCAGGGCTTTGCCCTTCGGTCCCACCACGGCTCCAAGAACATTTACCAAAGTTATAGTGGTGGTGGCGGCGGCGGCGGCAGCAGCCTTTCTTCGGCATCAAGGAATTGAAAGTCCACCCGTATCTCAATGACTGGCTCATTCACGTGTAATCCTATTCAGACAGCGTGGTAGCAACAGACAAAGTTGTTCCTCTTCTGCAGTCATTGGGTTGATTGATCAATTTTGAGAAGAGCAGTAACTCCATCATAACGCTGGAGTATTTGGGCATTCTATTTGACAAAGTACGGGAGAGGATCTTTCTTATGGAGCACAGGAGGTCAAAACTGGCTCAACAGATTTGTCTTCTCCTCAGTCATGGCAGGCCCAGGGTCTGAGACTATGTCCAGGTTCTGGGGTCAATGACGGCAGTGATAAAAGTGGTGCCATGAGCAAGGAGTCATATGCAGCCGTTACAGGAATTTCTTCTCAGCCATTGGTCTCTGGTGTCACAGAAGTATGACCTTCATCTTCCTTGGACACTCGTTGCCAGACATAGTATGCAGTGGTGATTGTCAACCAGGAATTTGACTGTCGGAGCCCCCTTTTTGATAATACAATGGGAGGTGGTAAAATGGATGCCAGCAAGTTGGGTTGGTGAGCTCATTAAAAGTTTCATCTGGCACAGAGTACCTGGATGGAACAGGAGTCTCAGTGGTCGATAAATCACTTGGAGCTCAGGGCATTGCAGAATGCTTAATGCGACTTTGCTTCCTTTGTGGTTGGAGCTCTGGTCCGCGCTTTCTTTGACTGTACAACAGTGGTGGCTTATATCAACAAGCAAGGTGAGATCAGCCATCATCCAGTGGTGATGGAGGTGCCCTTCCTCATGAGTTGAGCAGAGAAAAGTCTTCTCTGTTTATTGGCAGCTCACATCATGGGGTCCTCGAATGTGGAGGCAGACTTTCTTAACAGGCATTTCTTGGACCTGGGAGAATTGGAACTATCCAGCCAGGAGATTCAGCTGATAATGGACTGATGGGGTTCTCTGCTTCTGGACTTGATGGCGACAAAAAGGAATACCAGAGTGCCAAAGTTCTTCAACCATTGGAAAGAACTGGGCTCGATGGGGATCGATGCCATACTGCAGCCCTGGCCAAAGACACATCTACTGTATGTCTTCCTTCCTAGGCCGTGTGTTGAAAAGGATCGTATTGCACCAAGATTGAATAATACTCATAGTCCTCTCCATCTTCCGCAGGTACATGGCCTACTGAAGCAAGGTCTGTTGCTCGTGGAGCATCCGTACTCCTTTGGTCTTATGGCTTGGCCATTGAAAGGGCTCTTCTGAGACGAAAAGATTATTCTGATTCGATCATTGCTACGTTGCTTCAGGCCTGGAAACGCTCTACATCCATGGCGCATGCGAGTGTGGGGAGGATGCTCGAAGACTGGTGTTCCGAGAGTGCAGACTATCTCCCTTCTCTGCTCAGATTGTGTGCATCCTAGCATTTCTCCAAGCACATCTTCAGAAAGGATTAGCATTGGGTTCCATAAAAGTTCAGGTTGCAGCTTGGCCAGTAGTCAGGGGCTGACTACAGAAGACATCTTTTGCTGTTCACCCAGATATTGTTTGATTCTTGTAGAAAGTGGGCTGCTTGCAGACTCCCTTTCATATGCCGTATTGAGAACGGAACTTTAATTTAGTCCTTCAGATTCTTCAGAAGCCTCCTTTTGAGCCATTCCAGAAGGCCTCCTTGAAAGATCTTGCACTAAAGACAGCGTTCTTGGTGGTTGTTGCATTGGCACATAGGGTTTTGGAGCTTCAGGCTCTCTTGTGTCGGGATACCTTTCTTCTTATTTTGGAGGCCAGGGTTTCCCTGTTCATGGTTTTTTCCTTTCTTCCGAAAGTGGTATCAGGATTTCATCTCAACCAATCTGTGGAGCTTCTGTCCTTTTGCAGACAGGATGGAGAGGCTCAGTATTCTTCCTTGAAGCTTCTCGTTGTGTGTAGAGTCCTCATTAGATGTCTGGAAGTCACAAATGAGTTTCGCAAATCAGACAGACTCTGCTTTTTTGGTAAACAGAGGCTTAACCTCATGGCTTCCAAGCCTTCAGTTGCTAGATAGCTGAAGGAGACTATCGTGTAAGCTTATTTTCTTGTGGGGAAGCAGACTTCTCAGGCCTTGTGGACTCATTCTATGAGGCTTACAGCGACATGGGTGGAGACTACCTTACTGTCTCTGACGGACATTTGTCAACTGCATATCTTTTCCAAACACTAGGGTGGACTTTGCGGCATGCTCGGAAGCTAGTTTGGGGGTTTTAGGGCAGATGTGCCAGGATCCCACCCACTCTAGGAATTGCTTTTGAAAATCCCACAGATCCCACAGTGGGAAGCTATATACTGGAAGGAGAAATTGGGTCTTATGTAATAATTTTCTTTCCATTAGTCCTTCCCACTATTCCAGAGGCCTGCCCGAGGTTTCTGAGATGTTTAGTCCATGCGAAGTAATGGGTCCAATAACAACTGTCACCTTGCATGGTGCTTCCTGCATATCTCTCGTTCACTACAAGTTGTCCAGAGATGAGAGAGGTCCACACATGTTCACTGTTGTGGTTCGTATTAGTTTATCGAGTTATGTAAAGTGGTTGTGTTTATTCTGAGTTTCTCTTTACTGCTTATCTATGTAAATACTGAGGAGCTGGACTGGATGCCAGGAGGTATGTCTCAGTTCAATTTTCAGTTCTCTATCTCCAGCTGCTGATTGGTGGTCACAATTATCCCACAAGTTCTGGAATAGTGAGGAGGACTAATGGAAAGAAAATTATCAGGTAAGACCTAATTTCTCTTTTGTATACAATAATAAATAATCATTTAAAAATAATATGACATAATAGCCGCAAAATGAGTATGCATCAAAATTAGAATACATAACTCTGCTCTTGGTGAATCAGCAGCAGAAGCATCAGTCAGTGAAAACCCTTCAGTTCTCCCTTCTTACTTCCAGATGTCAGCAACAATATCAGCAATATACCAGAGAAATTCCTTTCTATTTGAGTTAATGTCTACTTCTCTTCCTTTGGATCCCTCTCACTATACTGATTAGCTTACTGTTTTCCAAAGAGCCACCAGCAGGAAAGAGCCAGTCAGCCTCCAGCACTATTGCTTCTGATATAGCTAGAGAGAAGGAGCAGCTGTTCTGAGCATAATGCTGGTAAATTTAATTGATTCCATGGCAAGAAGCCAGCTGTTTGTGTTCTGCAGTGGTCTGCTAATTATGAAGCCTCTTCTGTGACCATGGCATCATGGGAAACTGGAGGCTCTGAGCATAGTTCTGGAAATCTAGTCACAAATATTATTCTAAACCAGAGCTTCTCAAACTGTGGGTCATGATCCCAAATGGGGTCAACAAACCCACGCTTGAGGTCATGACATGGGTGGGCCTTTCATAAGTTGCCATTGGCCTGTGCCACTGGAAGATCGCGTGCTTAGCCACAGAAAGATGGATTGACACTGTTCTAAACAGTCCAATATAAAGGCAAAGCAGGGGCCATTGGAAGGGATAGAGAAGGAGAGCGGCCACTGGGGGTGGGGGGGACAGGGGTCAAGATACCAATTCTCCATGCTACAGCTGTAGTGGTATGAGATCTCCACAGCTCTAATGCTACCACTAATTTGCACCTGGGGCTTTGGAGGGGAAGCCCAGCCAGCAGCCCTCATTACTTGAAGGGGTTCTGGCCTCTGGATTGCTTGGGGTGTTATTTGACTTTGCAATGGGTCTGGATATAACCTATAACTTTTTTGTTGTGTTTTTTTTCTATGTATAGAAGTGAAGCCAGTGCAGTAACCATGCTGCTTTATTGCTTTGCTGAACATCTATTGTGATAATAGTTGTTAGATTTGACAGCACATGGAGCCTTATTTACAACATCACTGACTTCTTCCATCATGTCTAAAAGAAGTATTTTCAGCAGCCTGGGAACAGGGTCTGGCCAAAAAAATAAAAAAAATACTGAACAAAGGGCCTGAGGACTCAATGCTGCCCTGGAAACTGTTTTGCTTCTGTAATTAAGCCATAATGACCAACGAGGGTATTTCCTGACTGAGATATTCATGGCATTCTGATCTGTAAAAGGTCTCTTAATATGAATTAATATTTTAATTTTTTAATTTTGTTGTAGTAGGCACTTCCTGTTGGTTAGTACCTGCGGGGGTCATTGGTTCAGCATCAGCATTTCTTTGAATTGCACCATTTGGTTTTCAAGAGGAGAGATGAAGTATTTCGAAACTTGAAACAATAATGTTTATTTATCAAGATCCATCACACATATACTAACAAACAAGTGATATGTGGGCCAATGTTTAAAACCAAGTAGACATTTGCTAGCAGCAAGTGAATGCAATGTTCTTTTCTGTGCATTTTCCAAAAATATATGGATATCATCAGGCTGTTTAAGTCACTAAAGAGTCCTTTTACTGAGGTGCGCTAAATGCTAAGAAGCCCATAGGAATAAAATGTGCTTCGTAGCATTTAGCGTACCTTAGAAGTCTTTGCATTAAAAACCCAGCATTAGCTGCATAATGTAGGAGCGGGATCTGGGTGTGACATGGGTGGGCAGGGGTATGGTCAGCCTTCACACTTAGCACACAGGTCCGTGCCACTCAGTAGCTGTCATGACTGCTGATACCGCTGCTGAGCTTACAGCCACCTCAAGAGGAGGCATTAAGAACAGCTAAGCTACTGGTACCACAGTTTACACAGTGATGATCAACCAGATTTAAGACGAGACAATTTTGTCTCTGGCCACTGCTTAAGGAGTATATAGGACAATTTCTATAAAGCAAAATACTTAGTCACCCTATTGTATCAGCTATGACCATATCTCTTGAGTTGCTGTGGATCGTACAATGAGGGTTAGAGGTGGAGACTGACAAAGGGCTCCATATTTTTGATTGCTTGAGTTGCTTAGAAGATAAGTTTTTATGCTGTTGAGTTAGTTGGTAGTGAAGTTTTATTCTCTACCACTAGGAGGCCATATATATATAGCAACCAGTAGCAAACTGCATAGAGCAGTCTCTAGGTGTCACTTTACATAGCGGTAACCAGCTAATTATCACAACTCTTCTCAGTATATTTTAAACAGCAGCGAGTTAGATAAATACTTTTGCAGGATATATTTCTCTATTAAGATAATTATAGCCTAAATATGTAACAAATCTTGCTATGTTTCAAAACTGCAACCAGCAGAGAGTAATATTCACTCTTTTTAAACAAAACAATTTTCTGCCAGGTTATTTTTAAAATCTCCTTAATTGCTCCTTAGCAATTTCTCTCGCCTCATGAGAGCAGCCATGTTTGAGACAGTGTCATACGTTATTTTACATAGAGTGAAATCCGATTGGTTCACAGTATAATGTCAATTTTGACACCATAGTCCATACCAGTTGTAAGATGTTTGGGAGGGGTAATATGCTAATTTCCAAGGTAGTTGCTGTGAGGGCTGCTTAAAGAATGTCAAATGCCACAACAGTAGCATTTTTAATTGATACAGAAGGAGTTATGTGATTTTTATCACATTTATCTATTTCATAATTAATCCAGAATATGTAATTGTCTCAAAGGGAATATAATTTACTAGTGATAATCCTAGGGGAATGTGCCATCATTTCTGACCATCTCTGGGAAAAGGTGGCTAAAGTAGCTGATCCAAAATGTTGAGAATGACTGATTTTTAAATGTTATGGGTCCATTAGAAGTGTGCAAAATGTACATGTTTGAATTTCTGTAACTTTCTTTATGTTTTCAGATAAAAGGTTTGGGCTGTTATATTACAGCCTAAATTGTTTGCTTTAACAAAATTATTTAAACCCTCATTTTTTTTTGTTTCTGTTGACTTCAGTCACCTTTTCCCAGAGACGGTCACATTTGTTTACCTGGTGAATTGTGTACTGACATTTTTTAGTGTTAGATACAGTAATAGGCAGCACCATTGCTACACTGATCATATATCATGTGTATTGTAGTTAAGTATTTCTTGCAAGATAATTTTTTACAGTTTTTTTCCCTTTCTTTAAGATGTATTTTTCTGTCATAAAAAGTTGGCTGCAGAACATTTAAAGGAAATAAAGAAAAGTGAGCCTTACATTTTAAACATGTTAAATACCATTTGCATTTTAAATGTCAAGGTTTTCCTTAGCCATATTATGAGGAATGAAAGTAAGAATCCTCTGGGCTAAAAACCTAGTTTAATGACTCTAAAACCCACATCAAAGAGTAGCCTAATGGAACAGTATAATGCATAGTGTGTCACATTCCCAATGGGAATGTGGATGCTGGTACTTATAGTCCAATTATCCATTCAGTGCTGGCAGGAGATGATGTTTACAAAGGATTGAGGTATTGGGATCCTATGCTATCACTCAGAGTAATCTCGATGTATGCCGTATCCCAAAGATAAAATGCACGTTCCCAGGAGACTTGCGCTGCTTTTTTCCCTTGAGGACAGAGATGGTGTAGACAGAGTTGGTTAACCCATTGACATGAAAATCAATACGCGGCTGTGTACGAATATAAGTACATTGTTACTACTAAAGAACCCTGCTGTCAACCAGCTGTTAGCCCAAGTCACTGCTAATATAAAAAAGATCAGAAAGCAAATGTATGTATGATCTTCTGACACTAATAGGTGGCTTCTTTTTCTGCCATTTGAAGAAGCTCACCTAGAATATCATCTTTCAGTAATTCTTGGTTCAGTGGAAGGTATCTCGAAGATGCCCAGTCTTGTTTTCCTCAGGATCAGTATGGCTGGCAAACCTCTGTCCTCATGAACACATAGAGCAGAGTAAAGAACAGGTGTGCACTTCATGTTAATGTCCACTTTCTATTTACTGTTCCACCAGTGGAGCATAACTTCCTATCATTTACTGTATTACATAGGAAAGATTTTGGCTCACCACTAACTTAACTGGCTTCACCTGGCCTACAAGTACAGGTTATTCTGTGCAATGGCTTCCTTTTGATCCTTTAATTTTAGAAATATTGTGCTACCTATAAAGGGCAACTTTGAAACCCTGCACTGAGTCTGAAGTCCTACAGATGCATTGTACCCATAGAACTGCAAGCACATTTTCAAAGGGACTGGCCAAACTGCAGGTAGGATAGTACCAACCGACTTGAAGCCACTTTTCCGTGGAGACAGTGGCTGAAACTACTCCAGGGGGATTTCAAAATGAGATCCTCACATCTGATTGACTGTTTTCACCTTCCGCTTGTCCCTAGATTCATCCCTTTTATGCATGGGGGAAGGGTATATGTGCTGTGCTGTGCTATTTCCTGTAAAAGGGAGGGGGTGCTTTTTAGGGGCGTAGCCAGACTTCGACAGGACGGGGGTCCAGAGCCCGAGTTGAGGGGGTACATTTTAGCCCCCCCCCCGCCGCCGCCGCAACCCTCTCAATCCCCCCTTCCCGCCGCCAACCCTCTCCCACCGCATACCTTTGCTGGCGGGGGACCCCAACCCCAGTCAGCCGAAGTCCTCTCCTCGGCCGCGCGGCATTGCTGACCCCCCCTTCCTGCGCCAACCCTCTCCCGCCGCGTACCTTTGCAGGCGGGGGACCCCAATCCCCGCCAGCTGAAGTCCTCTTCTTGGCCGCGCGGCATTGCGGAATGATCTGATCAAGTTTGAATCTGTTTCTGTGCGTGCGTCTGACGTCCTACACGTCAGACACACGCACAGAAACTTGATCAGATCATTCAGCAAACAACACTGCGCAGCCGAGGTCTTCGGCTGGCGGGGGTTGGGGTCCCCACCAGCAAAGGTGCGCAACGGCGGCAGGGGAGGGTTGGCGGCGGGAAGGGGAGTTCGAGAGGGTCGCGGCAGGGGGGTCCAGGACCAAATCTAAGGGGGCCCATGCCCCCGTAGCCGCATGATAGCTACGCCCCTGGTGCTTTTACGAGGGCAGTTTTTCACAGTTCTTCGTGGGAGTGGAGGAGTGGCCTAGTGGTTAGGGTGGTGGACTTTGGTCCTGGGGAACTGAGGAACTGAGTTCATTTCCCACTTCAGGCACAGGCAGCTCCTTGTGACTCTGGGCAAGTCACTTAACCCTCCATTGCCCCATGTAAGCCGCATTGAGCCTGCCATGAGTGGGAAAGCGCGGGGTACAAATGTAACAAAAATAAAAAATAAAAAAAAACATACAGGATGTTGCTGGGGCCCAAAACTACTTAAGCGTTTTACTTATTGATACAGTGCTGTGTATGACATTTCAGTATTGTAGCAATTCATGTTATACCGGTGACCACAAAATGTAACACACAGCACTTTATTTTTATACATTTTATCGCTCTGTGCACTTGAGGCTCCGTAAGGTTAATTTACTGAGTAAAGTTTCCTTGTGTTTCTTCTAGACTAGTTTAGAGCACTGGACTTGTTTGGGTTCCATGATAATAATTAAAACATAAAGGCAGTTAATAAATCCCAATAATAAATAAAACGTTTACAAACTTGAAAGGGTCATTTTCTCTATGGCTGTTAATGTGTGTTATTTATTTGAGGTCCGCAGCATAATACAGGCCCTATGGTAAATAACACACATTGATGGCATTAGTTCCCCTGAATGTCTTAAACATATGTTTTAAATGATAGTTCACAAAACATTTACATACTAAGGGCTGTGTTTACTTAGCACACGCTAAAAATGGTAGCACGCCTCTAGCGCGGCTTAGTAAACAGGGTCCTACATCATTATATGCAAACACAAAAACATTAGGAAAAGATACAAAGATACAAATCAATCACCTTACTTTCTAATTCTTCCTACTTTCTTACTCATCTATATCTTACAACTTTGCCTTACCCTTCACTACCAATTATAATGTTCTGTTACGTATTGTGTTGACGTTGCTAGTATACCATGCCATACTTTGTATTGTTGTTCGAATATTTTTACTGCTCTAATTGCCTACTGCTCATTTTATCTATTCTTACTGTACACCGCCTTGAGTGAATTCCTTCAAAAAGGCGGTAAATAAATCCTAATAAATAAAGAAACAAGCATTAAACACTAAACCATTATGTTTGTGTCCAGTCCCTGTTACCTGGGGGGAGAGGAAGATGCAGGAAGGCAAAAAAGGCAAAAGATGAAATTATATCATAAATTAAAAGTAGGGATGCATGTTACTGGTTGTTAATGCTGCTATTAATGCATTATTAGGCGTGATAAAACTTAATCGCAGCTAATGTATTCACGCTACAGCGTCTCCTCCCAGTATCTCTCCTCCTCCTTTCTTCCATTGTCGACCCCCCCCCCCATCCTCAACGTGATCCAGCATCTCTCTCCCACCAATGATTCAACATCTCCATTTCTCTCATTCCCCCCCCCCCCCCTCCCGATCTGCCTTAAAGCTGGTGTTCTATTGGTTCCCGGCAGCAGCAATAATGCACATGTGCGGCCTGCTCCAAAGCTTTCCCTTGACCTGTCCTGCCCCTGCAGAAACAGGAAGTGACATCGGAAGGGGGTGGTACGTGTCAGAGGGAAGGCTTCAGAGCAGGCCGCAGGCAGCGTATGTGCATTGCTGCTTCTTCCGGTGACAAATAGAAGACCAGCTTTTTTGGAGGGGGGGATTGAAATTGGGTGGAGATGTCGAACCTAAGGCAGGAGAAGGGGAGTGGAGGGAGAGATGCTGGACCTCACACCAGGAAAGGGAGGGAGGAAAGAAGGAAGGGAGAAGACTTTGTTGGAGATGGAGGGAATGGAGAGAGAGAGTGGACAACAGGATGGAGAAAGGGAAGGGAGGGAAAGAGATAATGGACCTGGGGGTAGAGGAGAGAGAGATAGGGAAAGATTTAGAGTTGGGGGAGGGAGGGAGATTTGGTCCTTTATGATTAAAATTTGTAATCAAAATACAGACCCAATTAAAGATAAATATCCTAAATAAAGTTGTATTGTAATTCTCTAAAGAGAACCATTAACCATCTGCTGCTGCTATACAATCGGCAGCTTCCACAGTGGTCAGCTATCTCAGCCACTATTTATCCCTCAATTTGTTTTCCTGGGTGCATGGCATCTAAAATGGTGAATTTATGTCCTTGATGGCCCACTATGTATTTGTGTAGAACTTCATAAAAAGGTCACACCCAGAGCACTTACTATTGCATTTATGGGAAAGCTTTCCTTGTAAGTTGCCAAATCTGGACATTTCAGGGGATATTCTTACTGTTTAACCATAAAAAGAAATATCTTTACATTTAAAGTAACATTTGAACACCAAGGTTTTTTGTCACATGCAGAGCTAAAGGAAACCAACAAAGTGGCATCATTTTGAGAGCCTTCCATAAAAGCTGACAAATGTAAACACTTCACTGTAGTGATAATATTCAAGCTTCCCCCTTACAAACTCTCTGCACATATTCCAGATGGAACACAGTACTTCTTCAGGGGTCACAGTAGTCTCCCTATTTGATATCTTAAATATATCTCTCGGATACATTTTAAACATCTGTTGAGGATATTATAATCTAGCCCTTGGGAAGTTTAAGCATCTTAAACTTTTAGCTCTGATCACATTCTCCAAAGACTCCAGTTTGTTGTGTATTATCAAGCTGTTGGTAGGGAGTATCTTGTGCCCCCAGATTTGCCACTTGTGTTTCTCTGTCTCCCATTCGCCTCTTATGTTCACCCAACTTGCTGGCAGTCTCCCATGAAAAAGTATAAACTGGGTAACCGAGTCCCAGTGTACATTCTCTGTTCTAGTCACCACCCTCTGTATATCTTCAAGAGAGACCCTATAATGGATTTAAGAGCCTCCACTGATCTTGCAGGAGGGGAGATATCCATTAACAACACAGCCTTCTCTAGTCCTAGTGGAAAAATACACCAACCTATACCAGAACAGTACAGTCATCCAAACCTCTCTGTGCTGAAAGGACACATTGCACCTCAAGAGTATTTCACCGTGACATGCTTTCCTATCCAGTCACAGTCTTGCAACATCCTCAGTCTGGATCTTACCCAGACATCTTCCCTTTCCTCAAGATGATATGCAGCTAGAGGGGCAGATTACCTGGAACGGAGATGCTATGTGTCATTGATGAAATCAGGGGGAATCCTCTCACTGGAGCTTAGTGATGCTTTGAACACAGGAAGAGACTCTTTCTGCTGTGTTCTCCACATAGTGGTTCACAGCTGCCACTGTATGAACACCACCTAAGTCATTCATCAGCCCTTTGACAGAATTTGATGACTTTATAGGGTAAGAGTTGAGCTTTTTCTTTCCACTTGCCCATAGTGGAAGTGATAGGAGTGAGGGAAAAACAAAAGCAAATAATGCTGTAGTAGCTCACATCCAAGAGCACTGTAGTAAGTGGTGGCTTAGGTCAGCCATCTTACCATCCTCATCTTAAACAGAATTGACCACACAGTAATTATAAACTAGCCAAAATGTGTCTTCTAGGATCTTTCTCCTCTTCTATTTGTTACTTTTTTTTTCTTTTATGCTAAATCAGTATCTTTTTATTGCTTTCTCTGTGGAAAGAAAAAGAAATAATTTTCTACTCTAGCACCAACTGTTTGATATCATTTGAGGTAGTCCAAAGTGAGGTAATTGCAAGCCATTCAGTTTGTGCCGTCAGCTAGAGCCTGCTGTCTGAATATAATTCCACAGTGCCTCAATAGAGACATTCCTTTGTAACAATTTCTCTGTTAAATATAAATCCTGCAGAAACATTTGACCCCTCATGCCCTACTGCTTTTCAGTTTCGTAGTGGTCCTTCAGTGAATTATTTATCCAAATCTTTAATTGCATGAGGGACACTTGATAAATTTGAGTACATTGTACATCACATCGTGTTACGAAGTATCCCAGATGCTCCTATATTAGCCAGTAGTCACGGTGCATTTGGCAAAATAGCCTCTCCATCTGCTTACAAGGAACGCTGCAGGGAAGCAAGATGAACTCCTAATGGAGCTATCTTATCCTCCAGTGTCAGCTGCACACTAGGGGGTCGAACCCAGTTCTCATGAAGAAAGTTGAAACTATTGTGTGCTATTCCTTCCCACTTCGCCCAAGGATGCAAACTTGGTGCTTGAATTTCTTTGGTTATAATATATGAGCATAATTTGCTTCTTCTTCAGAAGTGACTGCTGGAATAGGTGTACATTTTTTTCTGTTCATCCATTTATTATTTGCATTGAGTCTAAATCAAACCCAATATAGGGTTTTGGAACATTATTTTTGATTGATTGGAACTTCCTTTGACTGTCAAATCCTTCAAATATGTGTTTATAGACCTGGCGTTTAAACTGTGTTGTGCTAAAAGTTTGATTGTTGTACAAGAAAGTGCTATTTGATAAATTATATAAGGAAGGCAGTTGATCTGTTCTTTCTAACTGAAAGCTCTTTATATCTTGGATTCTGTTTAGATTTAGCTTTGTCAAAAACCTTGTGCACAGAGTTTATAAGCTCTTAAAGCAACACCACCAATTAGAAAATTTATGAAATTTATGTTGGAGTGGAGAAAGAGGTTGTCTGTAACTTCCATCAGCTTTAGAAAAGTGTCCTGCTTCCCTTGTTAGTCCACTTGAGTATGTAGAAATATAAGTCAACAAACAAGCTGTAGGTGATAACATTTTTATTGGACTAACTGAATGTATCTGTGGTTAGCTACCAGAGAATATCCCAGGAAATAGTTTTTTACTCAACGAACAGATAAGCTCTGGAACTCTTTGCTGGAAGATGAGGTAACAGCAGTTAGTGTATCTGGGTTAAAAAAAATTTGGACAAGTTCCTGGAGGGAAGACTTCATAGCCTGCTATTGAAATAGACATGGGAAAGCCGCTGCTTGCCCTGGGATTGGTAGCATGAACTCTTGCTGCTATTTGGGTTTCTACCAGGTACTTGTGACCTGGATTAGCTACTGTTGGAAACAGGATACTGAGCTAGATGGACCATTGGTCTGACCCAGAATGGCTATTCTTATGTTCTTATGGATACTCATGGGGAAAAGTATGGGAGGATCAAAACTAGGGTGGAATAGACATGCTGAAGTAGGAGTACCAGGCCAGGTGTGGAGTTGGCCTCAAGCATCAAGCATAGAACAGAAGCCAACAGAGTAGTAGGAAGAAAATGGAGTTTCTAGTGCATATACTCAGGAGTTTGTTGTACCAGTGGTGGTATTTCTCCACTGCTCTTTTATGCTTCTTCCAAACAGGGCACAACCCATGCTGAGTCAGTGGATCCTTTCAGAGGTGTATCTCACTCTAGCAACCAGAGGCTAAATAGCCCCTGGTCTTTCCTCAGGTTTTCATTTCTAATGGCTCCAAGTTATATTCCTGGCCACTGTCAAGTCAGCTCAAATCTCACTGACTTTGCAGCACTACGTTTCATTGGTCATTGGTCACCTTTATTTGATATATCACTCATGAATATAATTATCTAAGTGGTTTACACAATAAGGAAAGGGCCAGGGAGATGGGGAAACATAAAAGGTGGCCTAGGTTACATCATAAGAGTAGATTAAAAAATTAAATTATAGAAGACTAGTGACTGAACTAAGATACAAGTGGATGGGGTAGAATATGTAAGTAGAATTCTCCGAGGACAAGCAGGCTGCTTGTTCTTACATGTGGGTCAGTGTCCACGGCGGCCCAGGAAACGGAAAATTTTTCTACAGCAAAATTTTAAAAGTTTTGCCAGAGCCTTCTAACGTGCGAACCGTGCGCATGACTTCCCGCCCATCGCTTGAGCGTTCCCACTCAGTTTTTTCTTCTCCGCGGTGAGGTGAGGTGAAGAGGTTTTTCCTTGTTCGCTTCACTGGCCCAGGAAAGAGAGTCTTGATGGTTCTTTTTATATTTTTGTCTTTTCTTAAATCGTTATTCGTTCTTTTTTTAAAAAACGGTATTTTTTTCTTAGTTTTTGGCACTTTCTAAGTTTTCTTTCTATTTGACGCGGCCTGGCCTTTTCCCCTTTTGTGCCCTTTACTTTTTTGGCAAGATCACATCATTTAATTTTGCCGAACCCGTTTTTCCTTCCTTGTCATCGAAGACACCCAGCGGCTTCAAACGTTGTACTCGGTGCAACCGGACCATCTCGGGTACCGATACCCACGCTTGGTGTATCCAGTGCCTTGGGCCCAACCATAGCCCAGCCGCTTGCAGTCTGTGTCGTTGCATGAAGAAATGGACCCAAGCGTCTCGAGAAGCCCAACTAGAGAAGCTTTTTGGGGCTCAGTCCAGTCCTTCGACATCGGTACCGAGGTTGGCAGCAGTGACATCGAGAGACACATCGACGTCGGGAGCGAAGGTAATGGCTGGGGAACGACCAACTCGTGCTGGGAGCAGTGAGGCATCGAGTGGGTCTCCACCTGTCTCAAGGCTTCCTGTTATGCAGGCCCCACGGGACCAACCTTCGTCGGACCCGGCCCCGAGGAGACGTGAGGATTCCACGTCTTCCTCATCGGTACCGAAGAAGTCTCGATGAAGGGCATCTAGCGAAGGCGAAGAAGCACCGTCATCATTCTCCTTCGACACACAGTGCTGGGAGAGGGATTCGGCACCCGAGAAGCGTGAGCGCTGAGAGGATCGATCTCCCTCTATTCAGGAGGTGCCGATGCATCGGTCTAGCAACCCGGTACCTGCTCCCGAGCCTTGGCAGATTCTGCCACTGGCTCCTTTACCGACCCTGTAGCCTTGTCCGATGGTGGCTCTCGACAAGCGCATCAGGGCCCTGCTTCCAGAGCTTCTGGAAGGGTTGCTGCGCCAGTCTGCTTCGGTGTCGGGGGTGCTTGCACCTTCCGTACCGTCTGCTGCAGCGGAATCTGGCCCTTTGCCTGTGGTGAAGTCCCCGACCTCGGTGTCAACTGCCACACAGGTCGATTCCCCTTCAACGTCGGTGGAGGAAGCTTCACCGGAGTCCAGGCAGGCGTCAACTTCTTGGCACCGCCATCGAGTAAGTCGTTCCTCGGCATCAAGGCAGGCTCAGTTTCGGACTGCTCTGAGGGATGTCTTGTCCGATACTGAAGATGAGCATTCGTGGGAGGAAGATGAGGATCCCAGGTACTTTTCTTCTGATGAGTCCTATGGGATTCTTCCTGAACCTTTCCCTCCACTAGAAAGCAGACTTTCTCCACCAGAGAGTCTATTCTTCACCTCCTTTGTCCAGGAAATGGCTGCGACTATTTCCTTCCCTATGGAGGTTGAGGATGAGCCTAGGGCTGAGATGCTCGAGGTCTTGGATTATCCTTCTCCGACTAGAGAGGCTGCAACGGCTCCTTTGCATAATGTACTGAAGGAAGTCCTTATGCGAAACTGGTCGTTCCCGCTGTCTAATCCCGTGATTCTGAAAAAGACTGAATCCCAATATCGGATCTACGGGGAGCCTGGATTGATGAAGTCTCAGCTACCTCACTATTCCATGGTGGTGGACTCCACTCTCAAAAGAGCCAAGAGTACTAGGGACTATGTCTCGGCGCCCCAGGCAGAGAATCTAGAACCTTGGACTCTTTTGGGAGGAAGGCGTATCAGGCCGCTATGCTCGCTGGCAAGATCCAAACATACCAGCTCTTCACGAGCTTCCACTTGTGGAACTCGGTGAGGCAACTGTCTAGCTTCGTTGATGCACTCCCTCTGGAGCAGGCCGAGCCTTTTCGCCAGGTGGTCAGGCAGCATAAGGTGTGTCGAAAATTCCTGGCCAGGGGTACGTTCTACACTTTTGATGTAGCATCCAGGATCACTGTCCAAGGTATAGTGATGCACAGACTCTCATGGCTGCATGTCTCTGACCTGGATCATTCGGTCCTACAGTGGATGGCGGATGTTCCTTGATGGGGAGATAGCCTTTTTGGTAAGAAAGTAGAGATCTAGTTGACCAGCTCAAGAAGCACAATAATGCTATGGATTCTCTCTCCCGCCGGGCGTCTTCTGCTACTACCTCCTCATCTAGGAGGTTATTTGGAGGGAAGAGGAGTGCTCCCTATTCCTATGCTACGCATAGGTACACTCCTGCTTCTCGGCAGCCTGTCCAGGCTCAGTCCCAGCGCGCTCGTTCTCGTCAACAGCTTGCGCCTAAGGCCTCTGCGGCTCCCCTGCAAAAGCAAGGGACGGGCTTTTGACTGGCTCCAGTTCAGCATAGCCTCAGTTAAAGTGTCCGTGCCGGACGACTTGCCAGTTGGAGGGAGGTTGATATTTTTTCACCAAAGGTGGTCTCTCATAACCTCCGACCAGTGGGTTCTTCAAATAGTCCAAACCTCCAAATTGTTCACTGGGAACTCAATCTTACAGTTCCCAGCACAAACAGGTACTTGCAGAGGAACTCTCCGCCCTTCTGAAGGCCCAAGCAGTCGAACCCATTTCACCAGGGGAAGAAGAGCTGGGATTCTATTCCAGGTACTTCCTTGTGCAAAAGAAAACAGGGGGGATGCGTCCCATCCTAGACCTAAGGGCCCTGAACAAATTTCTTGACCGAGAAAAGTTCAGGATGGTTTCCCTAGGCACCCTTCTTCCCATGATTCAGGAAAACGATTGGCTATGCTCTCTGGACTTAAAGGATGCTTACACACTTACACACACATCTCGATACTTCCAGCTCAAAGGAAGTATCTTCTATTTCGGCTGGGAACACAGCACTTTCAGTATCGTGTACTGCCTTTTAGCCTGGCATCTGCGCCCAGAGTGTTTACCAAATGCCTAGCTGTAGTCGCAGCATTGCTATGCAGACTGGGAGTGCATGTGTTTCCTTATCTCAGCGATTGGCTGGTGAAGAGCACCTCGAAGGAGGGTGCTCTGGAGTCCATGCAAATGACTATTCGGGTGCTAGAGCTACTGGGGTTTGTCATAAATTATCCCAAGTCCCATCTGACCCCATTCCAAACATTGGAATTCATTGGAGCCCTGTTGATCACTCAGACAGCTCGAGCTTATCTTCCCGAGACAAGGGCAGACAACCTTCTGTCCCTGGTGTCCATGGTTCGAGCATCTCACCAGGTCACAGCTTGGCAGATGTTGAGACTTCTAGGGCACATGGCCTCCACAGTTCATGTCACGCCCATGGCACGTCTACATATGAGATCAGCTCAATGGACCCTAGCTTCCCAGTGGTTTCAAGCTGCGGAGGATCTAGAGGATGTAATCCAACTATCCACCGGCTTTCGAAATTCTCTTCAGTGGTGGACGATTCGATCCAATTTGACCATGGGATAACCATTCCAAGTTCCTCAGCCACGATAAGTGCTGACGACGGATGCATCTTTCCTGGGGTGGGGAGCTCATGTAGATGGGCTCCACACTCAGGGAGCCTGGTCCTTTCAGGAAAGAGGTCTGCAGATCAACCTCCTGGAATTAAGAGCGATCAGAGATCAGCTGTCCAGCCAAGTAATCTTAATTCAGACAGACAATCAGGTTGCCATGTTTTACACCAATGAGAAGGGGGGCACCGGATCTCGCCCTCTGTGCCAGGAAGCCGTCCAGATGTGGCTTTGGGCTCGCCGTCATGTTTCTCCAAGCCACTTATCTGGCACGCTTAAACAACAGTCTGGCCTCATGAGTGGTCCCTGAACATGGGCCTAGTCCACAAGATCTTCCGAGCGTGGGGCATCCCCTCGGTGGGTCTTTTTGCCACTCAGATCAATCACAAGGTCCCTCAGTTCTGTTCTAGACTTCAGGCCCATGACAGACTAGCATCAGATGCCTTTCTGCTACATTGGGGGACAGGCCTTCTGTATGTGTATCCTCTCATACCTCTAGTAGGGAAGACTTTGCTGAAACTCAAGCAAGACTGCGGAACCATGATCCTGATTGCACCTTTCTGGCCGCGTCAGATTTGGTTCCCTCTTCTTCTGGAGTTGCCCTCCGAGGAACCGTGGAGATTGGACTGTTTTCCACCCTCATCACTCAGAACGAGGGGTCGCTTCTACATCCCAACCTCCAGTCTCTGGCTCTCACGGTCTGGATGTTGAGAGCTTAGAATTTGCCTCCTTGGGTCTTTCAGAGGGTGTCTCCTGAGTCTTGCTTGCTTCCAGAAAAGATTCCACGAAGAAGTGTTATTCTTTCAAATGGAGAAGATTTGCCATCTGGTATGACAGCAAGGCCCTAGATCCTCTTTCTTGTTCTACATGGACCCTGCTTGAATACCTTCTACATTTATCAGAGTCTGGCCTCAAAACCAACTCAGTAAGGTTTCATCTTAGTGCGATTAGTGCCTATCATCGCCGTGTAGAGGGTAAGCTTATCTCTGGACAGCCTTTAGTTGTTTGCTTCATGAGAGGTTTGCTTTTGTCAAAGCCCCCTGTCAAACCTCCACCAGTGTCATGGGATCTCAACGTCGTCCTCACCCTTCTGATGAAAGCTCCTTTTGAGCCACTGAATTCCTGCCATCTGAAGTACTTGACCTGGAAGGTCGTTTTCTTGGTGGCTGTTACTTCAGCTCTAGGGTCAGTGAACTTCAGGCCTTAGTAGTACATGCACCTTATATCAAATTTCATCACAACAGAGTAGTCCTCCGCACACACCCAAAGTTCCTGCCAAAGGTGGTGTCGGAGTTCCATCTGAAGCTCTGGAATCGTGAACCTTAAATCCAATCATTAGCAGAGCAAATCTGTAAACTAGATGCTCACATTTCTGCATGCGTTACACACACACACACACACACACACAATTGTATAGCATAATGACACATTCATGCACATATGAGCATAAATGCAAATATTCTGCCTAAATTCTGTAATACACATACCCTCTTAAGTTGCATTGCACGTGTTTGCAAGGGGGAGCATGGGTGAGACATAGGAAAGGATCCCACTTGCATATGTAATTTACAGAATACTGTAAGTAAGGTACATTCCTGCCACATTTAGGTGCCCACACGCCAGTTCTATGCCTGTCGTAGGTGCCCATGCTTATATTAGGCACCAATACCAGGTTACACTAGTGTTCTGTAACATTGTTCTATTGTTGAACAGGCTCCTACCACACACCCTGGAGGCACCCAGTTATAGAATTCTCTACTTGGTACTGCACAACACTGCCACTGAGCCAGTCCCACGGAGCATCTAATCTTTATGGGAGCAATAATGGAGAAGAGAATCATTCTAAGGTCACCATATTTGTGTCTCTGTGTTCCCACATTAGATAAAAATGTTTCTCCATATCCCTCACTATTATCATGAAACATAGGTACATGGCTAATGTTGACAGATGAGCACCGCCTGGCCCACTCTGCCCATCAGTATCTGTCTACCATGCTGGAGCAGACCCTTCTTTATCTCTGACTATCCTGCCAGTAGTACCCCTTCATATCTGTCCTGTGCATGCATGAATTTTGTCACTGTTTTGGATTCTGCACTTCCGCTGGTTTGCGGTATATCACAATGACCATTTTTGACTCGTTTCCCAGTCTTTGCAATCTTGTGGAGTATTGAAGTTGTGTGTTCTGGTACTTCTTTTGTGTGAGGGTATACAGAGCAAAATGGCTAAGATCGCACAGGGACACATTTTCAAGTCTGAAAATAAAATCAAGCAAAGTCCTTGCAGCCTCCCATGAAACAATAGCAATATTATTTCTTTGGGATGTTAGGGAAAAGTAATAAAAACTGGTAATAATGATTTTACCAACTAACCCTCGAGTTAAGGGCAAAAAAAGTATTTATTGGACTTTGTTGGTTCTTTTTTTAAGTGACTCTCCTTAGATAAATTGCTCTGCAAAATTGAGAGTTCTGGGTTATCTGGTGTGACTTGCTCATTGACAGCCAGGTCATGTTTTCTCAGTGTACTAGTTTAAACTCATTTTTTCACTCTCATTTATTGCCTGGAGGGGGGAAAAAAAAGGAAAAATGAAGTTAGGAGTGAATTTTACATGTAACTGATCCCTTTAGGGTGAACACTCAAGATCTTACTATCACAGCTTATTTCCCAACCTAGTACATACTTAGATTATGAGTCCACTAGGGACAGAGAAACTACCTGCATGTAATATATGTAAACCACTTTGATTATACCCACAGGTTATCAATAGAAATCAAACAAAATAAAACATGGAAAAGAAAATAAGATGATACCTTTTTTATTGTACATAACTTAATACATTTCTTGATTAGCTTTCGAAGGTTGCCCTTCTTCGTCAGATCGGAAATAAGCAAATGTGCTAGCTGACAGTGTATATAAGTGAAAACATTCAAGCATTACTATGACAGTCTGACAGGGTGGGAGGATGGGGGTGGGTGGGAGGTATGCATGGGGACATTAAAGCATATCATTGATAATCTAACAGGATGGGTGTGGATAGGTGAGGGGTGGGGTGATCAACAGAGACATACAGCTTTATGGTTTATAATGGGCTAGGAACCCCAGATCCTTGTTAAGTCCTTTCTGTTGGGTGTTAAAATATTCAATCATTCTGACTTCAAAGGTCTTACGTTCTTGTATGGTTTTAAAGTTACCTTTCAGGATTCTCACTGTGAAGTCACTGGTATAGTGTCCTGGTCCTGTAAAATGCTGACCAACAGGCATGGGAGCCCTACTGGCACCAGTATTGTTCATGTGATGTCTATGTAAATTGAATCTTGTCTTAAGCATATGGCCTGTTTCTCCAATATAGCATCCTTCGTTACATTTTTTACACTGAATGATATATACCACATTGGAAGATGAGCAAGTGAAAGATCCCTTTATGTTGAATATCTTTCCTTTGTGGATGACTGTGGGGTCCTGTGAAATATTTTGGCATAGTTTGCAACTGGATAAATTACATTATACCCACAGAAAGGTAGAATATCAAATCCATGACCTTTTAGTCTTGGACCTGTAGCCTCGTCTGGCAGATCTGTGTTCAGGATGGCCACAATGAATACGCAGGATGATATATTTGCTTGTGTCTAGTCGTCTATAGTGAACCACTCAATTGCAAAAACCTTTGTTCTTTTAGGTGTAAGTGAAATTGAAAATATGTGACCTTATTTATAGACCAACCACACATAGTCAACCCACATATCATGTGTAAACCCCAAGGGGTGGTTTAAGTTAATCTACAATGAATATTCACTGAATTTTATGTGAATACATTTTTCTATAAAAACTCGGGTTATTTTGCAACTTTTAGTTTCTTTAAAAACCAGGTTGGACTACTACTACTTTTCATTTCTATAGTTCTAGTAGACGTGTACAGCACTGTACATATCATATGCAGGTAATTTCTCTGTCCCTAATGGGCTTACAATCTAAGTTTTTGTACCTGGGGCAATGGAGGGTTAAGTGACTTGCCCGGGGTCACAAGGAGCTGCAGTGGGAATTGAACCCAGTTTACCAGGATCTTGGTCCACTGCACTAATTATTAGGCTACTCCTCCACCCTCAAGAACAAGAGTATTAAACCATCTCTTAAATCACTGACGGGACACTTGAAATCATTGTTACGGTATACACTCAATAGAGCAAACAGCAGAGCAAAGAGGAATACCTACACTATAGATCCCATACAACACAGCATGGTATAATGTGGGATTGGTCAAGAGTTGGACCCCATTTCTTTTGTATACCCCCCTAGAGAAAACTGTCAGAACGGTTTACAATAAAATAATTTGTGAAAGGAACTAAAGTAATGCAGAAAAGAGAAAACAGAAGGTACAGGGAGCCAGAGAGAAAAAGATTTAACTAATTTCTGACACTGTAGAGCTAAATCCACAAACCCGAGCAAACAGCGGTAGACATCCTATGGGCTGAATGCCTTTAAGAAATAAATACATTTTAAGTTTAGACATAAAAACAGGCAGTAAGAACTCCAAACGAATAGAATTCCAAAGGATGGGTTCTTCCAGATTAAATAGCCTCTTCCTAAAAGAGGAAAGATGGACAGAGTGATGTGATGGAACTTGAAGGAGATTGCATTGTGATGAGTGAAGAGTCCAAGTTTATTATTGGGTTGTTATCACACCCTATGGGAGGTCTTCAGGGCTGTTTATAATCTATAAAGGGGGAAAAGACAGAAATTCAAGTGGGGGGGAGGGGTGATACAAAATACAAAAATGGATGGGGGTAGAACTACAATAGTAGATAGAAGGGGGGGTAAAACAAAAGTAACACGCATTTATAAAAAGAACTGTACAAATGAAATGCATATCTGAAGTGGTGCATTTTGAGATCTGTCTGAAATTTGTCAAGGTATGTCTACAAGGAAAGGGGGACAGGAAGGGAATTCCAAAGCTGAGGGCCATGGACACACAAGATAGTATGCCATGTGTGTTTGTGGATTATTCCTTGATAACTAGGCACTTCCAACAGGTGTTGTTGAGCGGACCTGAATGTGCGTGCAGGTCTATATGAGATAAAGTAACGTGAAAGATAGAGAAGTTTGCCTGAGGACAGAGTCTTAAATACAAGCAGTAATATTTTAATGCAGTGGGTGATAGGAAGACTATAAGGCCATAAAAAATGAGAGAGAGAGAGAGAGAGAGATGTAGGGTGACCTGAGTGAAGAACCTTGTAAACCAAGAGAAGCAGCTTATAGGAAATTCTTTAGGGCATAGGGAGCTATTGCTCTGCTCATAATAAGAGACGAATGTGGTAATACCGCCTTGCACTAGTAAGGAGCCATAGAGTGGTGTTCTGTACTATTCAATGTGGTCAAATATCTTGGATCCCAGCATTCACATCATGTGGAGTCTACGGTGTACTTCTGTCTGCTTTCTCGCTCAGAAAACAAATGTGCACTAACAGGCATATTACCACAGAACGCCTTAATGCTGTTATGCAGTACCCCTATTAGCACACATGCCTGCTTATAATCGAATGAGAAAAACGCCCAAGTTCCGACCTAAATCGGGAGATGGACGTTTATCTCACAAAACCGAATAAAGCGGTATAATCGAAAGCCGATTTTTGGACGTTTTCAACTGCAATCCGTCGCGGATGCGGACAAAGTTGATGGGGGCGTGTCAGAGGTGTGGCGAAGGCGGAACTGGGGCGTGGTTATCTGCCGAACAGAGATGGGCGCATTTCACCGATAATGGGAAAAAAATATGCGTTTTTAGCTAGAATTTAGGACACTTTTCCTGGACCCTGTTTTTTCACGAATAAGGCCCAAAAAAGTGCCCTAAATGACCACATGACCACTGGAGGGAATCGGGGATGACCTCCCCTGACTCCCCCAGTGGTCACTAACCCCCTCCCACCACAAAAAATGAAGTTTCTCAACTTTTTATTTTCACCCTCAAATGTCATACCCAGCTCCCTGACAGCAGTATGCAGGTCACTGGAGCAGTTGTTAGGGGGTGCAGTGGACTTCAGGCAGGTGGACCCAGGCCCATCCCCCCTACCTGTTACAATTGTGCTGCTTAATGCTTATTAGTCGTCCAACCCCCCCAAACCCACTGTACCCACATGTAGGTGCCCCCCTTCACCCCTTAGGGCTATAGTAATGGTGTAGACTTGTGGGCAGTGGGTTTTGAGGGGGATTTGGGGGGCTCAACACACAAGGGAAGGGTGCTATGCACCTGGGAGCTCTTTTACCTTTTTGTTTGGTTTTGTAAAAGTGCCCCCTAGGGTGCCCGGTTGATGTCCTGGCATGTGAGGGGGACCAGTGCACTGCGAATCCTGGCCCCTCCCACGAACAAATGCCTTGGATTTATTCGTTTTTGAGCTGGGCGCTTTCATTTTCCATTATCGCTGAAAAACAAAAACGCCCAGCTCACACATTGTTGAATAAAACATGGGCGTCTATTTTTTCCCAAAATACGGTTCGGTCCGCCCCTTCACGGACCCGTTCTTGGAGATAAACGCCCATGGAGATAGGCGTTTTCGTTCAATTATGCCCCTCATTAAGCGCTTAACACCCTTTAGTAAAGATGTCCTTAAGTTAGTTACTTCCCTTTTTCCTCTTCTCAAATAGCTTTTTCATAAATTTCTTCCGGCAGGGTTGGCCAGGAAGTTTCCTCCTGTGCCTCTAGGCATCCAGCTCAGTCTAAACAAACTTCTGTTTTTCCCCTGGGTTTATATCCTCTTCTAGCCCATTCCAGATATTACAACAACAATTCCTTGGTCAGGATGCATAGACTATGGCTGCTTCTGGGAGCCAGATAACATAGATCCTAAAACTGTTGAGCAGTGCCCATAATCACTCACTCACTCACTCACTCACTCACTCACTCACCCAGGGTCTGGCCAGAAGAGCACAGTCCCCAGTTCCTTGTGGGCAGCATGCAGCATTGTCACCAGTTTTGGTAAAGATTTAAACTGATTGTGGCTACCCAAAATGGCAGATAAAAACATTTATCACATTTGTTCTTTGTTGTTAGTTTGAGTGGATGGTAGAAGATCATAATTTGTACTAAGATTTTAAAATCTTTATCTCTGTACAATATGCAACAAAAGGATGTATGATCGTCCTGTACAGCTGGAAGGTATTTCAAATTGTAACTGTCCCAATTCCTATTTTTCCCCCTTGTTTTCAGTAGGGAGAGGCAGGGTGCAGCTGAGAAAAGAGAACATAAGGAATGAGACCAGTGAGAGAGGAGAGTAAGTTCTGAATATCATCAATAAAGCATTGCTTAAAATGTATTGAGGAACATTGTGTTAGCATCTCCGAGTTCTAATAACTTCCAGAAAGGTCTGTGGTTTATGTCACCAGACTGTTGCAATGCGATGGCAGAGAACCATTCTCCACAGCTAGGGATACATTATCTTATATTCTCTCTTATTAGTTATTTATGAAGCACATTTAAAGCAAAGCACTGACCAGCAGTTAACCATCATTCCATGTACAGAGGAACTTTAAAGTTAAAATGAGCTAATATTTTGGCTGAAGAACCAGCAGTAGGAGGAGGAAGATGAGGCTTGCAATAAAAAGGCAACCCCAGGAGAAGCTGGGGTAGAGACAAAAACATCTTCAGATCACTTTTGATGATTTATGGGGGCATGTTCAAAACTACCCCATTGGTGAAAAGTCCATGGGTACTTATAGTATGGTCTTAGTTTTGATTTTGAAAATTACCCGGGGGGGGGGGGGGGGGGAAGCTTTTGTGCAAATTTGCACCTGCTTTTTATGTGGGTATTTTTTACTGTGGGAAAACAGCATACATTTGTTTGAGTGTAAATCTCTGCTTTATTTACCACTAGTAAAAAAGGCCCGTTTCTGGCTGAAATGAAACGGGCGCTAGCAAGGTTTTGCGCGGAGTGTGTATGTTTGAGAGAGTGACTGTGTGAGAGTGAGAATGTGCAAGTGTGTGTGTGTGACAGAGAGTGGGTGTGAGTGTGTCTGTGAGAGAGCGTGTGTGTATGTGAGAATGAGTGTGTGCGAGTGCGTATGTGAGACAGTGAGTGTCCTTCCCTGTCCCCCCTGTCAGGTGTCAGGACTGGGGGGACTGTGGACAGTCATGAAGGCAGCCCCTACCAAAATAATGAAAGCAAGACCATTTGTATAATAATCACTGCATTCCAGAGAACAAAATGGAGCAAGTTCCCACATGCTATCTTTTGCTTTCTGTATTCAGTAGCTGACAGGCTTGCTAGACTTACCTAAGTGGCTGCAACTGCAATACACTGAAAAGAAAGCAAGGAAACCTATGAGACGTAGATACAGCCGTCCCCTTGGCTTCTGACGCTCCTCCCTTCTTCTATTTGACTTCCCTCTGATAGGTCCGTCATTCGGTGTGACGCTCCTCCCTTTTCCTGTTTCAGTTCCCTTTGATAGGTCAGAGCGGTGCAGCTGTGACACTCCTCCCTTCTCTGATAGGTCAGGGCGGGGCAGAGATGTAGTGTGCTTAAAAATGGTTACAGAGCTTCGAACATACGAACTGTTGAAGCCTCAGAGTGTGCTTTAGAACGTTGAGGGTGCTTTTTATGTGCAGATGGGCGTGGCTGAGACTGAGGGTGAGTAGTCCGAATAGCCTAGCCTACCAGGAGGACAGGAGTTCAGGACAGATGGAGTGAGCTTCAGAACGTCTGAGGGGGGATTTTATTTATATAGATGATACAAGAAAAAGACAATTATTTCACTCTTATCTTACTCTTAATTTGATAAGAGGGGGAGAAAAAGTCTCATAATGTCACGAGGACTGGCATATGACAGTCTGGATCAACGCCCAATATATAGGTAATGCTCTCTTGTGACTCGTATAATCATCGACAAAATCCCCCTCCTTCCAAATGTCAATTTTAAATTTCAGTCTTGGAATTTTCTATTTTATTCAATTATTCTTGTGGGTTTTTTTTTAATTTTGAAGGCGGTAGGCATTCAACAAAAAAGTGGAATCACTTATCTGTATGCTCTGGCAGCATGGCGGCACACACTAACAGTGGATTGTAATCATGCTTGCATCAGCTCAGATTTCTTGAGAAAACATTTGCGAGGGGTCTGAGGAGCTGATAGATATTCACAAGAATACATTGTAATCAATTTCTGCATTGAGTCCATTAGGATGTAAGCTATTGAACTGAAAAATAAGTCTTTGTTCTTCTCTGAGGAGAATAGAATCTAGATCTCCTTTGCGCCATTTGGGGATGATTTTCTTAAGAACAAAAAATTGTAAATCCTCTATGGAATGGTTGTATGAGATCCAATGTTCTACCAAAGGTGCTGACTCTGTTTTGCGTTTGATGCAGCTTCTATGTTCGATTATACGTGTTTTCACTTGGCGTTTGGTTTTGCCAATGTAGATCTTCTTGCAAGGACAAATAATAGCGTAAATAACATATTCAGAATTGCAATTTGATTGGTGATTGAGAACGTATTGTTTGCCAGTCTGATGATCCTCATATTGTGTGATCTTCAATGAGTGTTTACATACGGAGCATGTACCACATGGATGATGGCCACTGTGTCCACTTTGTTTTGTAGGTATTTCAGGTAATGTTGAAGGTACAAGGATTTCTCTTAAATTTTTATTTCTGCTTTGTGCAAACACAATGTTTTTTCCTTTGAAACAACGATGTGTCTCTAGAATAGGCCAAAATTTTTTGATGGTTTTTTTGATGTGATGTGATAAATGTGAAAATTTAAGAACACATACAAGATCCGGGGGTAGCTTGGTCTCGATCGGTTGTAACAAATTCTCCCTTTCTTTGTGAAGTGCTTTGTGATATCCTTTCTTGATGGTTGTTTCAGGGTACCCTCTATCCAAAAATCTTTTGCGCATAATTTGTGCTTTTTCTTTGAAGTCACCAAGATCTGTGCAGATTCTTCTCAATCTGAGAAATTGCGAATAGGGAAGATGCTGTTTTAAGGTGTTCTGGTGAAAACTTTGATAATGTAAATATGCGTTCTTATCTGTGGGTTTACGATACAATATAGTAGTGAATGAATGAATAGATTTTTGAATGCGGATATCTAAAAATGGTATTGAGACTGGATCATATTGCATTTGAAATTTTAAATTTGGATTTCTAGAATTCAACCATGTGTGGAATTGTTCAAGACGTTCTGTTGATCCTTTCCATATGATAAAGATGTCGTCTGTGTATCGTTTGTAGAATTTGACTTCATTCATAAATGGATATTTTGTGAGAAAAGTCTCTTCAAAGTGTGCCACATAAAGATTGGCTAAATCTGGAGCCATGGAAGCACCCATGGCGGTACCTTTGATTTGTTGGAAAAAGGTTCCTTGAAAGGCAAAAAAAATTTTTGTGAGAGCTATAGTGGCTAATGCTAGAATGAATCTATTTGGGATACGACAAACATCAGTTCTATCTTTCAATATGAGATCTATTATGGATAATGCTTCTAATTGTGGTATGTTAGTGTACAAGGACTCTTTCTTTCCGAGCACTCTACCAAAACCCTCATCCACACCCTTGTCACCTCTCGTTTAGCTTACTGCAATCTGCTTCTTGCTGGCCTCCCACTTAGTCACCTCTCCCCTCTCCAGTCGGTTCAAAACTCTGCTGCCCGTCTCATCTTCCGCCAGGGTCGCTTTACTCATACTACCCCTCTCCTCAAGACCCTTCACTGGCTCCCTATCCGTTTTCGCATCCTGTTCAAACTTCTTCTACTAACCTATAAATGTATTCACTCTGCTGCTCCCCAGTATCTCTCCACACTCGTCCTTCCCTACACCCCTTCCCGTGCACTCCGCTCCATGGATAAATCCTTCTTATCTGTTCCCTTCTCCACTACTGCCAACTCCAGACTTCGCGCCTTCTGTCTCGCTGCACCCTACGCCTGGAATAAACTTCCTGAGCCCCTACGTCTTGCCCCATCCTTGGCCACCTTTAAATCTAGACTGAAAGCCCACCTCTTTAACATTGCTTTTGACTAGTAACCACTTGTAACCACTCGCCTCCACCTACCCTCCTCTCTTCCTTCCCGTTCACATTAATTGATTTGATTTGCTTACTTTATTTATTTTTTGTCTATTAGATTGTAAGCTCTTTGAGCAGGGACTGTCTTTCTTCTATGTTTGTGCAGCGCTGCGTATGCCTTGTAGCGCTATAGAAATGCTAAATAGTAGTAGTAGTAGTAATTTATAAAATACATGCATTTATATTTGCACTCAAGGAAGTGTACATGTCTACTGTTTCAATCTAGGCACAATTTCTGCCACTTTGCTATTAGTATATTATAAAGACAGATAGGCACCCATGTGACTTTATAAAAGAGCTTCAAAATAGGCAGCTACTTGACTTTCACACAGAGACAGCCTGTTATGAAATAACCTTCAGTATGCCATGTGAAATCCTGCATCTCACCTTCCCTGCAGTGAGACTCTCCTAGGAAAGCAGGCGTCCTCATATACTACCTTATTACTGCCATCTTCTTAACTGTCCAAATTACACTGCTGTGATCTCACTCATAAGTCACACAGCAGGTATGTAAGGTTTATTGTTTTTTGGGGGGGAGGGGTGTTGGATCACTGCTGACCCCGGCTGCGGCATTGTTACAGATTTCTCAGCATTGCATTATCAAGATTGTTACTTAAGCCATTTATTTGTAAACGCCCATTCAAAGCCAAGATTGGCTTCTTAAAAGGGAAGGACAAGGAAGGGTAAAGAAATATGTATTGTTTAGGTGAGAACTAGATGGGGAAGAAGACAGAGGGCTATTGGCTGACAGAGTGGATTTGCTTGACGGTCTGTGTTTGGTTGTTGAACACACTAGAAGGGGATTCGGATTTTTTGAAAGTGAAAATTAATGACTTTGTTCATTTGGTATGGCAAATGTTGTAGACCAAGACTAAGTTTGAGCACAGGAATTTATGGAAGCCATTATTCAAATTTATTGCAGACCTCCACTCCAGCCCATTTAAAGATGTAAACACTTTGTGGACTGAAATGGAAATCCAGCAGCTGTGAAAAATGGTCTTTGGCAAATCATTTGTATGTTAGGACATTTGCCTCCAACAATAGAGGAATAAGCTGTGGACCTCTCTGCAGTATCCTGTGCATTCAAAGCAGATGGATACCTTGTGTAACTAGGAGGGATTGTTTTCTTTTTCAGATTTCCTGTAGTCGTTTCAAAGTGATCTTCATTCTACCGCAGTTTTCCATGTAAATAAAGGCGAGCACCTGTGACAAACCTTAAAAAATAAAAATAACAACTTTTATTTAAAATCTCCAGGCTATATTTCCTGATGAGTTCTTTTAATGGTAAATGGAAAGGCAGGTTAAAATAGAGGACAACCTAAGGGGTTCTTTTATGAAGCTTTGGCAAAAGGGGCCTGCGCTTGTGTCACCGCGTGTTTTTGATGCGCACTGAGGCCCCCTTTTTACTGCCATCTTTATGGTTCTTGAAATGTAACAGACCGACTGATAAGGCCATGTTTCGCTACTGCATCCAGGATGGTTCTAAAAAACAATACAAATATTTAAAATCATCAAAGATAATCAATTTAGATTTATAAATCAATATAATCAGTGTGCTCACATCAAGTGGGTAAAAGGCAGGTCTTTCTTTTTTTAAAAGAAATGGCCGTGCTGCAAGTGAAGCATTTGTGCACCCATTTCGGGGAGGCGGGAGCACTTACCGCCACCCATTGAGGTGGCAGTAAGGGCTCCCGTACCAACCCTGCGGTAACTGGGCAGCGCATGGCACTGCCTGATTACCGCTGGGTACACACCGGCGCTACAAAAATAAAAAAAAACATTTTGTAGCTCCGGAAATGGCGCACGCTGGGGGTGGGAACTACCACCGGGCTGCTTGCGGTAGCCCAGCGGTACGTCCGTTTTAGCCTTTATTTCTCCCTCAAACAGTTTTTGCATACTTCAAACATCTTTCGTAGCATCCTGAGTAATGCCATATTGACAGTAAGAGGGTCAAAAAACATTATTAGCCATGCTGTTATATATTGGCCCAGGCAGTAAACATTCTTAACAGCCTTGGTCATCTCTGTAAAAAGCAAAGAATTCTCAAGGCTTTTCACAGGAAGAAAAATTAGAGCATATTCTTTGCTTTTATACCTTTCTGTTTACAAGTAAAAGGGAAACCGTGGGGTGGGGGTTTATTTCCTTCCAACTCTTAAACCAATTTGGCCTCCAACATCCAGGGGTGGTCAAAGAAGTTAAGGAAAACTTGGGGAGGGGGAGGAGGTATATTTTGTTTAGCATTAGCAGCTCGCTGGTAGAATTAGTGTTTGTATTTTTCTTGGTCCTTTTTCCTGCCGTCACAAGTGCAGTTATAAAATAAATATTGTTTGCATGGCACACTACACTGATTGCTTTATTTCAATTGATTTCCTGTTGTGGAATACCATAGTATGAGAGAGGGTTGGCTTTTTTTTTTTCTTGTATTCTTTTCCATCGCCAAGGGCCAAGCTTGAATGACCCTTTGGAGTACAGATGCCTGACTCAAAGCCATCTCAATGTGCCACACAGTTGTGAAATACTGTTTTCATTATTTAAGGGGGGAAGGGTGGCTAAAATACTAGCAAATCTGCCAGTCATAAAGTCTGCTGGCTAGTACATATCAAGCTACAGAAGTTAAGTCCCCCCCCTCTCTATTTTCTATTTAAATGGATGTGATAGTATGTTTTTTAAATGTCCCAGTATTCTCAGCTAGTGTTGGCACTGATCCTCTGTGTTGAAGCCTCATTAGCTTTGAAATAAATAGATAAAAATGGAGCTGATGTCTTCTTTCCAAAATCTGGAAATAGTAATAAGTACCCCCTTACAAATAAACATTTTGGGAGATTATTTTCTAACTTATCTCACTGCCCAGCCAAGGAGGAAAGGACCTAGATCAATCATGAACAAAGACACATACAAACATAGATGCACAGACACACAGGTTTGTTTATTGGGATTTATTAACCGCCATTGGGGGTGTTTTACTAAAGATTAGCTCGAGATATCTGCAACAGGTCCCATTTTATTCCTATGGGCCCTGCTGCAAATAACTTGAGCTAACCTTTAGTAAATGACCCCCTTTATGAAGAAATTCACCCAAAGCGGTGTACAGCATACATAAACATGCACAGACATACCACCCCATAAAGACATACATACATACACAGAAAAGATAGATACACAAAATAGAGATATACACATATATATAAACAAAAGACAGACACACAACAAGCAAGCGTGAACACACAACACACACATACACAAAATCACCATGTATATCTGCAGAGAGGTTGGAAAGAAGTCCATGAGCTCTATCCTGCCTGCTTTCCCCACATGTTCTTTTAAGAAAACCCAAAGGAAATTCTTTGAACTGGTTTTATGGGAAGGCAGGTTGAGAAAAAAAAACCCAGGCTTTGATGCTGAAGGCGGGGAGGATGAAGAGAGCTGCGGATAATTTCTCAATTATATCTTTAATTTGGTTTGTGTGTAAGTTTTAGAATAAATCACTTTCCAAAGCCTTTCGGTGCATGCATGAATGGATAACTGAGAGAATGAAGGATTACCTATTACACAGTTGCTACCTGAGAGAAATGGCAATAGCTATGTATTTATTATTGTTAACCTGCCAAAGACTGTGAGTCTGTCTTCCCTTGTCTCTGTATATTTTGCCCAAAATGGATGGGTAGTATAAAGAGATACATCACTAATTTAAATAAGCAAAATGCTATTTAAAAAAATAAAATAATAAAATTGTACTATATAAAATACAGTTCTAAGCAGTTATGAGTTAGTTCAAGCTTGCATTCCTCCTGGTGCTGTCCTGATGTATGATATGTGTTGATTTCTTTTTGTTGAAATATCTGCCCTTTATTGGCCTTCTTTTAACCCTTCCCTCACCAGGTGCTGCTCATTATTCTCATATTATACAGACATTTTAAAAAAAGGCCCAACTGTAGAGCATCTCTCTTCTTAATTCTTTATTGGAAAACAGTTCTTGAAATGTAACAGACCGACCGACAAGGCCATGTTTCGCTACTGCATCAGGAAAAGTCCTAAAAACAATACAAATATTTAAAATCTTCAAACATAATTTAGATTTATAAATCAGTATAATCAGTGTACTCCCATCAAGCCATAACTCTTAATATTCAAACTACAAAATCTCAAGATGGCACTGGCATGAGAACGCTCAAATTTATTGGATCAGCTGACAACTATTGGACCATTCAGAAACCTATAATAGCGAGCCCCAATCCAATTCTAAATTTAAGCCTGCACAGTGTGTAATTTAAATATCCATCATTGTCCTTTATAATTTAACCACACGTTTGCATTAGGAGTCTTAAATGATCCAGAGTAATGATATACATATATAACAATATTGTACGCTGCTACATGATCATTACATGATCCAGAATAATGATAAATCCAAACATACTGAACATGTGATGAAAGTTAAACAAGTCAAAACAAGTTCAAGTGTATATGACGTGCAGTTGACCTTTGAGACTGTTGGCTTTTTGTTTAACTTTCAGCACGTGTCCAGTACATTTGGATTTACCAGTGTAAGACGTTATATATCATTATTCTGGATCATGTAAGACTCCTGATACAGGCTGTATAACCAAAACATGTCCAGTGTCGAGTCTGTGAAGCTAATAAAGTCAATTCTGCATGATTGATTATTTGTAATCCCCACTGTCTATTTGTTTGTGCATAGTTAACTCATACCTAGTCCTGGGTACCACTAATCCCAAGTCTTTCTCATACCTTCCCTCCCCTCTCCTTTCTGAAACCCCTCCCTACTGTTCATCTTTCATTTTCATTAATCCCTCTCAAAACCTCTTTTCCATTACTTGTGTTGGTACTTCTTTTGATGCTACTGCTGCCTGGTGTTCTGCTTATTTTTTAGGCCTCCTTGGCCGGTGACGCCCAAGCTCCTCACTTTTCTCCAGCCTCCTCTTCTTTTTCGCTGGTAGGACCAATGTTCTCTAGCTGCCTTGTTGGTTTTCAGTCTTTCTACGGCCTCTCCTCTTTTTTGGCAGATGGAACTCAGGTTCCCCACTATCAAGCACTCATCTTCCTTTATTTTTGTCAACTGGAGTGCCCAGCCTTAACATTATCACTAGAGCACAGCCACCTCCACTTGCTGTTTCTATGGATAGTGGAGGCAGCCATTCCTGCAGATTTCAGCATTGGTGGCTTCCTCACTGGTTTGGCTTTCTCCATATGTATATGCAAACAAACCTATGCATAAAAATGAATGGACAGACAGCCAAATAGATTGATTCTCAGCAGTGGTCAGTATCAAATGTTTCAAAACACACCTGTAAAGCATTAAAGATCTCAGATGGTCAAGAAGTGAAGGGAAAGCTAGACATCAACTTGCATTGCAACAGGAAGTACAAAGGGCAGAGTAGATGGACCTCATCATCCTTATTCTCTGCCATCATGTTCTATATTTCTATTAACGGTGACATAGCTAGCTTGTCTGCAACATGAGAAAGAGGCTCCTCAAGTCCACAGCAACAAACAGGCAGAGAATACAAAGAGGCATATTTTCAAAGCACTTAGCCTCCCAAAGTTCCATAGAAACCTATGGAACTTAGCCTCCCAAAGTGCTTTGAAAATATGCCTCAAAGTAGATCTGGAGGCCGAAAAATTCTTTATTGAAATAGACCCGACACGGCCACATTTGCCAAATAGGCCTCATCAGTGGTTAACAACCCACTAACAAGGGGCAAAACAAGGCTTCTCCTGGCTAGTACAAGCACATCCAAGACTGCAATTAGCTGCTTCTGAAAGGCAGATAAATGTAGGGGCAGAGCCACAGCATTTCACCTCATTTTCACAACACAAAAATGCAGTCTTGGATGTGCTTTTACTGGACAGGGAATGCCCTGTTTTGCCCCTTGCTAGTGGTTTGTTAACCCCTGATGCAGCTCATTTGGTGAAACGTGGGCATGTTGGGCCTATTTCAACAAAGAATTTTTGTTTCTGATAGCTAGCTTGTCCTACATTTGTGTTGTGCAGCAAATTTCTCTTTTTTTGTAGGGCTCTCTTATTTAACATGGTATTGTCATAAATTTACAAATATGATACTTTACACTTGTGCAAGGAGTTAATTTTTCTATACATTTCTGACTATATTTAGGGCTGCATGAATTTCTGTTTGAAAGTGTAGGCTTGCCTGGTTTCTTTTGATCTGAATACCACGAAGTGAAAAAGATAAAGAGAAAAGAGGAAGCAGAAAAAGACCTGACCTAGCAAGGCCACAGGCATTGAGGGCTTGAACTATCAGGGAGCAACTCCCTAGAAATCAACTGAATTCTATCCAGCTGGGCTTAGAGACCTAGGAAGCAGGAATTTTGGGCAGCAGCCTTGCTGGTTGTAGTAGCTGTTTACTGTTACAAAGCTTGGTGCTAGAACTTGCGGGGGGGGGGGGGGAGATGGGAAGGGTGCCAATTTCTGGGTTCAGTATGACCATTTCTTTGCTTATTTATTCAGTTTATTTTATTGCACTGTAAGCTCTATTGCTGCTTTTTGCAGTGTATAACTATAACATTGGAAATGGGGGTTGATGTGTAGAACAGCCTCACAGTGGAAGTGGTTGAGTGGGGAACTATATCTGAATTCAAGAAAGCATGGGGCAAGCACAGTGGATCTCAGAGAGAGGAAGAGATAGTAGAGATTAGTAGTTGGTATGGAAAGATGGACTACATAGGTGGTCTTTATCTGCGGTTATTTTCTGTTTTATATGTTAAAAAATAACAATAGCATTATTCTAAATAAATATATAATACATGTATTTTTAAGTAAAACTGTAACACTCTGTGCCAATTGTTAGTTCAAACTCTACATATTACAGTATACTTGGATAAAAATCCACAGTAGCAATATCATAAATTACGTTATCAGGACAAAGATCAAGGATTTCAAGAATCACTCAAAAATTACCTCAGTGGTCTCCTTCCACAATAGCAGACCTTCCCACCACACATCAATATAATTTGCTGTCAAGCCCTTCTCCAGGGAAGGCTTCCTGAAAAAGCTGCTCTTCGCAGTTTGAAATCTTCTGGATTTTCAAATTGCAAAGTTTTAAAAGGTAGAGTGATCCAAAGTTAGTGAGCTATTAGTGGAAAGGCTGTATTTCCTACTACAAGTGAGCCTTGCATCTGAAAGAGGTGAAATTACTAATGGTGCTTACTTGAGATGATTGTAGGAGGTGGGTAGGGTTATAAAAACTTATCAGCTAAACAATATGGACCAAGGCCGTTCTGGGCTTTATATGTCTATAGTAAAAACTTAACTTTAGCCCTGAAGACCAAAGTGAGCCGGTGAAGTTTATTTTACAATAGAATTAATATGGCTATAAAGCTTACAGTTTAGAGCTCTTGCCACAGCATTTTGCATGTGTTGCAGTTTTGCTAGCAATCTGTGTCAGACTCATGTAAACACATTACATGTAAAGCTTGGATTATGGAAGCTAAATGTATGGTTTCTAAGTGCAGTTTAAGTTCAGTCAGCCAAAAACTTCTAAAGTAGAGATGCCCAACTTCGACCCTTGAGGGCCGCAATCCAGTTGAGTTTTCAGGATTTCCTAATGAATATGCACGAGATCTATTTGCGTTCACTGCCTCTATTGTATGCAAATTGATGTCATGCATATTCATAGTGGAAATCCTGAAAACCCAACCTGGCGAGGACCGAGGTTGAACGTCCTTGTTCTAAAGGCTGCTTGGGTTACTGCATCAGTCTGCACCTCCGTGAAAGACTTGGAGTCTTACTGAACTTCCAAATTTCATACAGCCTGCCTGGGCACTAGGGTAAATTATTGGTACATGCAGTGTTTCTGAAGCTGGTCCCAGAGTACCTCCTAGCCAGTCTGGTTTTCAGGATAATCAGAATGAATGTTCATGAGATAGATTTACATCCATTGGGTGTGCCACCCCCACCAACCTATGTTGACAGAGGAGAAGGTGACACAATAAATATTCTCCATTCATCAGCGTCAAAGTAGAAAACCAAATATGAAGCTATAGAGAATATAAGCAAGTCAACAACAAATAGTAGATGGCAATGAGCGCAAATGCTCACAATAAAGTTCATATCTGCAATCCTCAAAGGTAGATGCAGTCTTGGCTATTATTGCTGTTACAGAGACATAGTTCAATGAGTTCCATGAATGTGCTATGGTCATACCAGGGTGTAATCTATTTTGGAGGAATATGGAAGATAGAAAAGGGGGAGGAGTAGCTCTTTATATTGAAAATATTAGAGCAGAGCTTCCTAAACTGTGGGTTGCAACCCCAAATTAGATCACAAAACCTGCATTTGGGGTCATGACTTGGGCAGGTGCTCCACAGGACCTCATTAATCTGCACTACGCAGGGGTCATGAGCTTCCTGTGTCCATAAAAATTGGGGTCACGGCCACAGACAGATTGGTAGGTACTGGTTTAGGGCAGCTAAAATGCAGGCAATGTGGGGAAAACACAAAGTGCTGTGGTCCATCTTGAAAAGAGTTGTCAATTCCATGCACACTGGCTTGATATTCAGACATCTGATGCAAAGGAACTAGACAGAAATCTAGGGAAAGACATTGAAAAGGTGTAAATGGAGAAATGGTAGTGCTTGGAGATGTCACCTGATAGAAGTGAAATGGAATATTTATTTAAAACAGTTTATATCCCATACTACCTAAAACTCTAGGCAGGTTGCAACTAAAACATGCATAAATTGAACAGTAAATCACTCTGTAGGAAGATCATGAGTGCCTTTCAGAGGACTCTAATCTGAGACATGGTAATGGATCCCCCAAGAGAAGCAGCAGCAGCACCGAAAATATGTCTGAATTGATGCTCACCTGTCCATCAGTGATCATCAGATGGTATGGCATGATATAAAAGCTAAGGCAGTGGTTCTCAACCCAGTTCTCGGGACACATCCCGCAAGTCATATTTTCAGGATATTCACAATGAATATGCATGAGATAGATTTGCATGTACTGTCTACTTGGTATGCAAATCTATCTCATGCATATCCCTTGTGGATATCCTGAAAACCTGATTGTATGTGCCCCAAGGACTGGGTTGAGAACCACTAAACTAAGGCATAGTTCATTTATTTATTGGTGAGATTTGATACACTGCCATTCAAATACAAAATCAAAATAGTTTATAAAACAAAAAAAATCAGTTTGTTACAAAACTTGAATTATTCCAAGCTCATAGTCCTGGATTTCAAACATGTTGACTGGCAAAATGAGTCGAAGGATGATCTGGCAGGATGGGAAGAGATAGAAGTGGAAGAACAGTGGGCTAAACTAAAAGGAACTATTAAAATGCCAACACATGTTTGTGTAAGGAAGATATAAAAGTAAGCGGAAAAGGAAACCAATATGGTTCTCCAAGGACGTAACTGAGAAATAAAAGCAAAAACATTAGTATTCAAAAATTTCAAACAGAAGAATACCTGTTAGAACTGAAAAAGAAAAGAAATCAGGAAGGTGAAAGTGCAAGTGAAGAAAAAAGATAGCTAAAGACTTGACAAGACCTTTGTGAAATTAAAAAGTGCCAAGGAACAATGTGTTAAGGTGATGAGGGGAAAAGCAGAAATGCTGAACAATCATTTCTGTACAGTGTTTATATGAGAAAGCCTAGGGAAAAGACCAAAGATGCAAGCAAAAGTATGTATGCAAATGAAGTAAATGATATGCCATTTGAGGCCAAATGAGAAAGATCCTTGGATGTAAGTGAGCTCAGAGAGGTCCGGTCAGGTCTGCTGAAGAATGTTTGTAAATGGTCTTTGGTGATGAGAGGAGTTCCACAAGACTAGAGAAAAACGAGTGTAGTCTATCTCCATAAAAATGGTAACAGTGAGGAGTTTGGAAACTACTGGAAGAAAGTATAGTTCAATAATTATAATCTAGTGAATTGCAGGATCTAAGACAGTATAGTTGGACCAGAGGCAGATCATGACAAACAAAATCTGATTTGGTGAACATTTATATTCTGCCTACCTTCCTAGGAGGACTATAAGTCACGTGCATATAACACTAGATTGAGAACATATCCTGGATGTAGTTTACTTGGATTTCATCAAACCCTTTAATATTGTCCAACATAGAAGGCTCACTGAATAAGCTGAGCAGCCTGGGAATGAGTCCCAAGGTGGTGGACTGAATTCATAATTGGCTGTCCGATAGAAGACAAGAGGTAGAAGATGGTGAAGAATGAAGTGCCTAAGGCTGCAGCATAACTAGAACTCCATTGCTGGGTGAGCCCATGCATTTCCTCTCTGCCTGCTCCCCCCACTACTACCAGCACCACCACATTAAAATTAATACCTTGGTAGGTGGGGATACCCAAGCCCAACCAGCTGAAGATGTCCTTCTGCACCTCCCCTCACTCCATCTGATCAGCAGGAAAGTCTGTTCCCATGCATGCTCAGTTCATGCTGCTAAACTGAGCATGCACGGGGGGGTGCTGATGTCAGCAGCTGGAAGCATGCCACTGATGTTTCAGCTGCTCAGACAGCATGGAGGGCTTGGGCAGAGGACACATTCAGCTGGGCATCCCTACCAGCAACACCAACCATGTGCACCACTGCTGGATGGGCCTGGACTCAAAGTGGGTGGGCCCCTGCCCACCAAGGCCCATCTGTGGCTACACCTCAGGCCTAAGAGACCAAATCTGGCACTACTTCAACTCAAAATCTTCATGAGTGATATTATAGAAGGGTTAGAAGGAAAGATTTGCCTTTTTGCAGATGACATGAAGATCTGGAACAGACTGGACACCCCTGAGAGAGAAGACAAAATGAGGCATGATCTAAAGAAACTACAAGACTGATCATAATCTTGATAGTTAAGCTTTAATGCAATGATGTGTGGAGTGATGTCTTTGATATGTAGAAATCCAAAAGAGTTCTGTGTGATAGTGGAGGGGAGAGGCTTATGGGTACAGAACAGACCTCAGGGTGATAGTGTCTGAAGATCTCAAGAGTTACAACAGTGTGATAAGATGGTGGCCAAAGCCAGAAGAACGCTGGGCTGCAATAGAGAGAGGCATAACCAGCAGAATGAATTCCATGACTTTGTTTACATCACCTCATCTGAGAGGGCATTCCAGACATCCATCACTTTGTAGGTCATTGCCGAGGTCTCATTTGAAATACTGTGTTTAGTTTTGGAAACCATATCTGAAGAAGGCTACTAAAAGGCTAGAGATGGTCCAGAGAAAAGCAACCAAAATGGGGACAAACACAGAGGTTGTCTTAATGTCAAAAAGATAGAAACGAATCATAAGCAATTCAGCTCAGAAAAGCAGCGAAATAACATTAGCACTCCAAAGAAGAGAAGGGGGTAGACTGTACAGAACAAACAGTTACAACTACCTACAACCTAAATAAAAGGTATTGGGGTCTAACCTGCATAGACTGGCAGTTAACAACCATAACCTTTTCAAGGTAGACTAGATGGGACATTTTGATCTTTCTCTGCTGTCACACTGTTTTACTGTAGTGTAGACTGGAATAACTGGGCATAATGGATTACTATCATTTGTATAGGTAGCATTGTTGTATGGCACACTTTACAGCCCTGTTTTTTGAAGCTTACATTCAAATAAGTCAGAAAAGAAACAGACAAAATGTTGGGAGGAGGGGGTCTTTATGTTAAAACAGTGAAGACAACCACAAGGAGGAAGGTCTAATAAGAGTCTATCATTGTCAGCTGATCTTCATCTGCCATACTCTATTTCTTCTTCCAGATATAAACAGGGTCTCATTTGAAATACATTGTAGGCATCCCATTGGTCAGCATGATCTAACATTCCATAAAACTGCCCTGGTCTTTCCTCTGTAGCTCAATGGAAAAGATTCTCTTCTCCCATTTCCTTGTAGGCACAATTCAGAGGTTATAGAGAATGTCTCAGTGGTATCAAAAGGGATAGCCACAATTCTTACAGGCAAGGCTACTGCAAATAGGGGATTTACAGCAAAACAAGGCCAAAGCGTGGCTCCCAAGCACACCTTGATAGGTTACCTATACATATTACATCTTGTAAACTCCAAAGGGAAGCAGTTTTTGGCACTATGCAAATGGTACAGTGAAACTTAGCGGAAAATTTGAGACACTGAATCATACTCCTCTGGCTTAGGAGTGAGGTCATTGCTGTCATGATCTGCACAAATTTAACCCATTTGAAGGCATTGCCACCAATTAAAATGTGGATTTCCTGGCACTTTTGGTGTTTTCTTCAATATGGATAGATAACCAAGGGACCCTTTTACTAAGCTGCGTAGACGCCTACGCGCACCAATTCAGAACTACCACCCGGCACGTGGCGGTAATTGGCATTGAACGTGCATTGATGATTACCGTCCGGTTAACGCATGAGACCTTACCGCTGAGTGAATGGGTGGTGGTAAGGTCTCAGGTCCAAAATGGATATTCACCAATTTTCATTTTGCCGCACGTCTATTTTCAGCCCAAAAGAAAAAAAAGGCCTTTTTTGCAGGTGCACTGAAAAATGGACCAGCGCTCATTCAATACATGCGCCTACACCAGAGCAGGCCACCTTTGGGTGCACCTTAGTAAAAGGACCCCTGAGTGGCTAAAAGATTTTGGAAGGTTTTCTTTTCCTTATTAACAAAAACGTATAAAACCCACTGTGATTAAACTTGAAAGTTCTGTTTTATCTGGGTAATGTGTGTCCTTGGCTTAATGAAGCAACAGCGAGGCTTCTACCAAGATAACACAAGAATCATTCCTTTGCTTAATCTTTACAGAGTACAAAATTGTGCAAAAAAAAAGTGAAATTAGCAAGGAGATGGCATCTCTTCAGGATGGGTGGTGAAAGTTGTGATTAATATTTGTTAAAATATAGCAGAACAAAAACAACAACACGCCTGCAGATGAAGAAAGATACACCTGGAAAGAGAAAATCTTTGTCTTTTAATTAGAGAAGCTAGTGCTTTGTTCATAGGAGAGAGAACTAATTAAAATGGGAAATTGAAATTAAAAGTGTTGTTTTGTCAATGTGGGCTCTAGTTATAGGGGTTTAAGTGTTGCTATAAGGTAATAAGGTAAGTGTGTAAGATATCAGGATTAGTTTGTTTCTTCTCTTTTGGTGATGGTTGGTTTAAGCGATTAGCTGAAAATGATTCCACAGCAGGCAAAGAGATCTGGTGTGAGGATGTCGTTCTTATGCCAAAAGTATTTTTATTTATTTATTTGCTGCGTTTATATCTCACATTTTCCCACCTATTTGCAGGCTCAATGTGGTTTACAATATAGTACAACAACAATCACATTGATGGAATAAGAAAATCGTAATATAGATAACAGATAAGGTGCAAAAAATATATCTGTTGTGAAACTTAGTTGAATCTTTTCTTTTAAAGGTTAAAGTTGGATCTTGCCGGGTATTTGTGACCTGGATTGGCCACTGTTGGAAACAGGATGCTGGGCTCGATGGACCTTTGGTCTTTCCCAGTATGGCAATACTTTTGCACTTATAATAATAAAGCTACTGGCGCAGGAAATGTTATCCCCACATTCAATTTTCCTTAATATTATGACTGTTAAAAAAACACCAATGAATATTGTTTCTATTATGGCTCACACACACACACTTTTCATTAGTCATTTTTTATTTCATTCATTTTTTATGTAGTCCATCTTTTTTTCACATTGTGCATTCTTTTTGTATTTGCATTAGTTGGATGTAAAAATGTTGAAAGCAGATCTCTGTTTCATCAACCATCTGAAGTCTCTCTTAATTTCACAGGGCAATCAAAATTAAGATTCAGGTGGCTTGTTAAAGGGAAATTGCTTTCTATGTAAGTTAGAAGTATGATACAGTAATATAATTGTAAACTACCTACCAGTTAATGTAATATCCTTAAATTGCAGTGGTTAAAGTAGGATCTACTTTAAATGTTGCAATTTGTACAGTCCTTTATTTAAATTATTTCTTGATACTGCCTAGTATGTGGAGTACTTTAAAGACATGCACAATACAGTCTCTGCTTTTTAAAGCTTATAATTTATGATTTATATGGTCAAAACGTTAAGTGCTTCTCGCTGCCATATTTTAAGCACATAGGATTTATGTGGTTACCATTCACTGCAGAAGTCCTTTTGATAACTGACTCAAGTGTTTTTCCTTTAAAATTAAAGTTGAGGGGGGGCTGGCCCACGGTTTGATTCCCATCTTGGATCTTGCTGTTCCTCGCATGCCCTGGGCTAGGACACTAATAAGACAGTGCAGAATAGGGAGGGAGGGGTCATGGATTTGATATACCGCCTTTCTGTGGCCTAAGAGTGTGGGCTGAGAACTAGGGAAGCCAAGTTGAAATCCCCCTGCTACTTCTTGTGAGCTCTCCATTGTCTTAGCTACAAACGTGCGTGTCAATATTCATCCGGTGGTGGTCAGCTAAATTAGACCTGGTTATTCAGGTCCGGGTTGTATCTGATGCCCAGAAGCTGTGCAGGCACTGATGATATTCAGTGCCATACCTGCATAGCTAACCAGTTAGCTATGTGGGCATCAGCAATGAATAGCACCATAGCCCACATAACTCTTGGCTCCTCTCCGACTCTGCCCCCAAACCATCCCGCCGCTAACTATAAAGTGCCGCAGCGGTCAGAGTCAATATTCAGTGGTACTGACCCATTAAATGCTGCTGAATATTGGCTCCTGGCCTTCTCAGCATTGTTTAAGAAGGGAGGAGCCTCTTCTGTCTACCTAAACCACGCTAACTAACAAGCACACACACACAAATTGTAAGCCGTCCAGGGACAAGAAAATACCTACCGTACCTGAATATAACTTTCCTTGAACTACTGAGAAAGTTATGAGCTAAATTCAACATCCCTAAGTCCCAACAACTAGCAGAGAAAGGAACTGTAGCCAGTTACTGTGCAAAAATAAATACCGGTACTTAGAAGGTTATTTTAGAAGTGTCCCATGGCAATTCTGCATGGAAATAGCAGCATTTGCAGTTGTAGATGGCTTACACATGTAAATGCCAACTTTTAGAATGTTCTACATTGTGAATTGCAGCGTAATACACAGATTCAAAAGACATGTCAGCTGGCCAAAAAATTATATATGTGTTCCTGATCTTGCAGAAGAAATACAAGTATATTTTTAAATAATTTCGCTGTCTACTTCTGTACCTCCTCTGAAGCAGACATACTTGTTACAGCTGGGACTTTAGAAGAGTGATTGAGGGGGCAATAGTATTTAGCTTTCTTGTAATTAATATCACATGGTTTATCTTTATTTTTATTAGTTTTATAGGAAATATACAAAGAAATAAGAGACTATAATGGCTGCTGCATATGAAAATAGCAGCAGCCTTAACAAATACAAAATGTTGAAATTGACAAATCCTGAGCGATTAGCCTAACTGCAAGCAGTAGAAACTTAATATCCATCACATAACAGTACATACTATGAATGTTTAATATCACATTTCTAAATTTTAAAAATTCCCTTAGGAACACTCTTGTGCCTATAATTTTCTGGAATAGAGCTCTTATACATATAGAGGCAGATTTTAGAAAGTACATATAAATTGAAATTAAGACGCCCAGATAGAGACATCTCAAGTTCTGTCAATATTTTAGAAAAGGATCTGCCGACAAAGAGCCTGTTCTAAATACATGATGAAATGCATATTTATGCACCAGTTACATGTGGCAGCAGCATCCATTTTAGAGTCATAAACATCTAAAATATCAATGGGTCAACGTGGGCACATAAATGTGTATGTTGTGAAGTAGCAACTTAAACGTTTGTCAGCCATTTTAGAAGCATAATTGTTTGTTTTTCTCAAAACTGTCATAGAGCCCACTATCCCTTGCCAATTTTGCTTTCAAGGGGAGACATCAACCACTAACCCCTCTAGTGGAGCACTGTTCACTCCAAGCAATTTTGTAAAACTTAGAAGTCCCAGGAAGCAGGTGTAAATCCTAATGTTGATCTTTTTTGACAGAGACATGCATTGCCTTTCAGAAATGAGGAATACATGTGTACTTTCAAGGCCTTGCCCTAGTCTCACCTAGACCAAGCCTCCTTGCCATATGCATACTTTATTGTTTTAGATATGTATATCCCAGCTTTGTAAAATCAGAATTTAGACATTTAAGGACTGTATAGGGACAGTTATATAACTGGGTGCATCCTTTTTGGCACCTTGAGACTGTGAGGTAAGAACCTGTTCTATAATAGACCCTAGGCACATAAGTTCTGTTATAGAATACTAGCATAACAAGGAATTGGTGCACCTAAGATGTAGGCCCCTGCATTTGTGACAGCCATAGAGCTGGTGTAAGTACAGGTGCCTAAGTGCAGTAAGGATGCGTTTAACTTCTGTAAGTTATCCATGTAAATGAGAGCCCTGTCTGTGTCCCCCCCTTGTAGATACCATATATAAGATTGGGGGGGGCGTATTTGAAGAATAGAGATTAGGTGGAATATTGGCGTTTCATAAGGACATAAGGATTGCCATACTGGGACAGACCAAAGGTCCATCAAGCCCAGCATCCTGTTTCCAACAGTGGCCAATCCAGGTCACAAATACCTGGCAAGATCCCAAAAAAGTACAGAACATTTTATGCTGCTTCTCCCAGAAATAAGAGTGGATTTTCCCCAAGTACATTTTAATAATGGTCTATGGACTTTCCCTTTAGGAAGCTGTCCAAACCTTTTTTTAAACCCCACTAACCTAACCGTCTTTACCACATTCTCTGACAATGAATTCCAGAGTTTAACTACATGTTGAGTGAAGAAAAATTTTTTTCAATTCATTTTAAATTTACTATTTTGCAGCTTCATCACATGCCTCCTAGTCCTAGTATTTTTGGAAAGAGTAATCAGATGCTTCATGTCTACCCTTTCCACTCCACTCATTATTTTATAGACCTCTATCATATCTCCCCTCAGCCGTCTTTTCTCCAAGCTGAAGAGCCCTAGCCGCTTTAGCCTTTCCTCATAGGGAAGTCGACCCATCCCCTTTATCATTTTTGTCGCCCTTCTCTGCACCTTTTCTAATACCACTATATCTTTTTTGAGATGCGGTGACCAGAATTGAACACAATTTTCGAGGTGCTGTCGCACCATGGAGCGATACAAAGGCATTATAACATCCTGTTTTTCATTCCTTTCCTAATAATACCTAACATTCTATTTGTTTTCTTAGCCACCGCAGCACACTGAGCAGAAGGTATTGCTGTCCTCCACCCTCCATCTCCTCCCCTCCCCCAAGATGACTGAGTCTTTCTTCTTACCTCATCTCAAGGTTATGGTGCTAGGTCGATGCAGGGTCTCAAGGATCTGTGCAGCCTTAGACAATCAGCAGAAACACACTGGCACCAAAAACTGCCACCACTAAGAACGGCATTTTACTTGGCTCACATATAAGCCATTTACCCCAAGGTACTAAACATATCATTGCAATTTCAGAGAACATTGTGTACGACCCCTGAGGACTGTTTGTATGACAGTCCCTGTGTGGAAGTCAGTGCGTTATCCTCTGCTCTTCTGTTTAATTAATAGCCCACCCTAGACCTCAGAAAGCCTAGTGTTTCTAATAATAGCTTGGGCGATTATTAGAGAGAATACGGTGTTTCCCACAGTACCATGTGCATGCAGTAGGCTTCTTGTAAAAAAGACTGGAAATTACGAATGCCCCAATTGGTCTTTCCGTTTCTGACCTAGATATATAAAATAAAGGATACCTGAGCTGGGAAGGCATATATATTATGCCCATCTTATAAACGCAACATATGTTGCTATATCTAGAACTGTACCGAATAGCATATTTTACTATTCAGCCAAATACGAATAACGAAAAATATTATTCAGCTAAATACCAAATACAAATAATGGGCATTGAAATTTAACATAAAGTGTGGGCCAACACTTTACAAGACCAGAACACTACACCAGTGATTTCACAGTGAGAATCCTGAAAGGTAACTTTAAAACAATACAGGAACGCAAGACCTTTGAAGTCAGAATGATTGGATATTTTGACACCCAACAGACAGGACTTAATAAGGATCTGGGTTTTCTAGCCCATTATAAACCATAAAGTTGTATTTCTCTGTTTATCACCCTCCTCTCACCTACACACACCCATCCAATTAGAATATCAATGAAATGCTTTGATGTCCCCATGCATACCCCCACCCTCCCACTCTGTCAGACTGTCAAAGTAATGCTTTGATGTCTCTCTTATATATACTATCTGCTACCACATTTGCTTATTTCCGATCTGACGAAGAAGGGCAACCTTCGAAAGCTAATCAAGAAATGTATTAAGTTATGTCCAATAAAAAAGGTATCATCTTATTTTGTTTTCCATGTTTTATTTTGTTTGATTTCTATTGATAACATAAATAATAAAAGAAGCAATGTGAAATCAGAGATCAAGTGTTTTATTTCAGTAGGATTTAGTACAGTAGAGCTTCAGAGTATTCATATTTGAATTTAAATCATAATTCAGCCAAATACGAATAATGTATTTGGGGCACCATTTGGGACCGGATCGAATCGAATATGATTATTGGTACAGCCCTAGCTATATCCCTTTATAAAACTCCCTCCCCAAAAGCTGCCACACAGAGTTAAACCTGCTCCAAGGCAGAAGTAATTTGCTCATGTGTGTGTGGTAAGAATTAGTGCTCACGTATGGATTTTATAAAATGCATATGTAAGTGTCGGTCTTGTCCCTGCTCCTCCTATCCACAACCCCCAGGAGCAGCTTTATGTAGGTGCTGTGTTTTTTATATATGATGAAAATATCTCTTTTGTGATGATTTATGACTTATGATACCAGATAGTAGGGCTCCATGAGGCATCCAGGTGCATAGATCCCAGTTCAGGCCTGTTGCAGCAATGGGCAGGCTAAATATTGAAAAAAAACCCCGAGTAGTTTTGAAGAAACACTCATGCACAATACAAGCCCCACACTAGCTCAATTAAGCCAAGAAACCAAAGCTGCAGAAGAAAACAGCTGGGTCAGAAAACGAAATAAAATTGAAGGGCAGGGGATGCTATTTTCACTTCAAAAAGCATGTGAATACTTCCATACATTATATTTGCTTATCTCCAAAACTGATCATGAAACATTAAGACAGTTTTAATCAGTTAGGCTGAACAGATGGGACCTGTATGTGACAGGACAGCACCACAGAGGTGACATCCAGATTTCATTTTTGCAAGGTAAGCTTCATCTCCAGGGGTCATTTGAAAACTTTCCCAGTAGAAAATCAGTGAGAATTCTGTACTGTCATTTTTCTAGAAATTTAGCTGATTTGGAAGAACACATAGATGGAAGAATTTTATGTGCTCTAGTTTGTTCATGATGAACCACAGAGGGAGGAGAAGAGATGGGGAAAGGGGTCTTTTCCAAAACCATCAGTGGTAGCAGCTGCCTTCTTTGATGGCTAATGTTGGGAACCCCACCGCGTCAGTGGCAGCTTTGAGATTTGGACCTCATTGGTGATGCGTGTTTATGTGTGTGATCAGGCTGTCTCATATGCCCCAGCTGAACTCCGGAGTAAATAGATGTCATCTAGCTTTCTTTGGATCTGAGAACCTCGTTAATTATTAACAATGCTCATGCATGCATTTTCCAGCACTTAGTCAAATTCGGAGGCATTTGAGGGTAGGATTGAGTGAGGAGAGAGAAGGAAGCAGGCTTAAGAAAACATTTAGAAGCAAAGGCTAGATTTCCTCCTGTTTACATTTTGCATTATAAGTGCTTTTTTTGAGCTTTGAAATGTGCAATAGTTTTCCCTTAAAGAAAAATGTTTGATCCACTGGTTTCCTTCTCTTTTTCTAGGCTTCCAGCTCAATCAGAACCAGGGCTGAGATCTGGCATTATAAGCATTCATCCATTTATATTCCCTACTCAACTCACTTAGCACTTACTCATTGTAGGCAAATCCTTAGACAGAAAAAATGCACATCATGGGACCTAAGTCTGGTGTCATCTTTGCATAATGATTAGGACTCCCTGCCCATTGAGGAGCTGTGAATGTGGCCCTGTAGCATTCCAGGAAACAGAAGACCAGATCCAGAAATTAAATCCAGGTCCTCTGTATGACAGTGCAGGTCACTGTCATGTGGCCACCATTAGAAATTTTTTGATATGCAGTGTGTTTTCTGTATAATCTTTCAACAGCTCCCTTGTTTGTCCTCCTTTTTGAAATGTTAGTCACACTCTCATTATCTCTTGCATAGATTACTGCACCCTGCTCAGATCTCCAGGTTGAACCATCTCTGTCTCCTTCAATCTATTCAGAATTCTGCTGCACAACTTATCTTCAAGCTTTGTCTCTATTCTCACATAACCCCTTTTCTCGTCATTTTATTGGCTCCCTATCCTTTTCCATTTACAGTTCAAACTCCTCTTACTGACTTATAAGTGATTTATTCTGCAGGTCTTCAGTATATCTCCTTTTTTATCACTCCCAACTCCCCTCCCCAGGAGCTCCATTTTTCAGGCAGTTACTGTTTTCAGCTCCTTTTCCTCCACCGCCAGCTCCTTCTGTGCTGTATGCCTGGTATAGACTTCCTGAGTTTGTATGTCATGTTTCACCTTTGTCCCTATACAAATCCAGGCTAAAAGCCCACCTTTTTGAAGCAGCTTTTAACTCTTATTTGCCATATAATATCCATGCTGTTTTAATCATTCCTATAATAAATGAAACTCTCTAAACTCTTATTTGTCCAATTTGTCTATGTTGAATAGGTTGTAAGCTCTGTTTAACAGGGAGCATCTCTTACGTGTTTGTGTACAGCAATGTATACATCTACTAGCACTATGGAAATGATAAGTGGTAGTAGACCTCTCACCATTAATGCCATTAATAGCTGTCTTTATTAATCAGCTGTTGATGCATCTGTAAACTCTCTTGTACTAACTCCGTGACATTTTTGGCTATTGGTCCAGTGGTAAGAGGAGGAAAGGGAACCAGTGTGTGATACCTGAAAGGAACATTCCAAAAGATATGAACCGATAGAGATCAGTTCAAGAAATGCCTATAGAATATAAGCAGGTAATGAGAAGATTGTGGTCTACAAGATCTAAGGCAGAGGAGAGATCTACTGAGAGTAGAATTATGGAGGAGTGCTGGCCAAGAGAGGTTGAACTACTTTTTTACAAGATCCTAGAGAAGAAGGGATGGTTGGAGATTGTTCAAAAACTAGAGAGATTTGTGAGCTCCAAGTGTGGGTTTTTTAAAAGGGGCATGACCAGGGCATGCTGCCAGTGTGAAGGGAGTTGAGCTGTTTGAAAACTGTGTTGTAGCAGCAGAAGGATAATAGGAAGGAGAGGAGCAGATAAGCACTTGACTAAGCAGGCGGACGGTGGACCAAAGATCCAGTGCAGAACCTATCAGGTTTAGAGTTTTTAATGATTCCTCTGCTGCAAATAAAGTAAGCAGAGGGAAGGATGACCTTTTTTTTTCACAGAGGAGATTAGAAATATGTGATGAAGGTGGGGAAAGTGGGCAAAGTAGGACCAGCTGTTGAGGAGATGATGAAACACCTAGACTATCCCACAAAAACAAGATTTTCTCCTGCTAAGCTATAGCAAAAGAATCATGGTGTGGAAGATCGCTGGATGAGCTTGAAACTATTATAAAGTGTTGGAGAAGTGGGGAAAATTATTTTAACATCAGCGGCCCAGTCTTTGAAAAGACAGCAGGCTTGACTTGTGGTCCACTGCAGCAGTTCAACACAAAAGTTAACACATGATTCACTAACCTTATGAGTTAGATAATCCCGCGATAAATTTTTCAGTTGTAAAATAATGCATAAACTTGCTATTTTACTGTGGGTTAGTAAATTAGAGCCCAAATTTATGCTTGAAGAAGTGAAGGGTGAAATGACCATTTGCAGCCAAGAAAACCTTGGTGAGCATGAATTAAAGGGTCATGGCATTTCAGCTTCTTTCCTTCACACCAACTACTACATCCAAATTCATAAGTACAATGAACAGGATTAGAGCAGATTCCAGTTGGACTTGAAACTCAAGTGTACTGTGGAGGTAGGATTGCCAAAGCAGAAAAGGTGGTAACATGTAGATTCCTTTTATCATTTTGCATGTAAGTGCAAGACAAATGGTACCTCACTTTACAATGTTTGTGATTCTTAATAGAGTATACTGATGTGTTCAGAGGTCTTAATACTGAGAAGTTTTCTCACTGGGGTATTGTTAATGTCAGAAGCACTTGACATCCTGTTGCTTTCTTTAGAGCAAACATGTGCTAGTGTTTTCATTACAAGAACCTCTAACAGCTTGTCTTAACAAAAAATGAAACCAGCCAGTCACTCAATTGGGAGCATGACTAGTAGATAGTTTTTGATCTTTAGTGTGAATCCATCAGGCTCCTACAAACATAGAAGTTGACAGATAAAAAGCACTCAATCCATTTGTTCTGCCTATAAGGCCTAGCTATAGGAATACTATAGACCCTGTTTCCTCTCTGACTTTCCCCTCATTGTCCCATGTCTTTTGGAATTCCAGGACTGTTTTTGTCGCCACTGACTTCAATGGAAGACTGCTATGTTCACCACCTTTCTGTGCAACAGTTCTTTGTTGCTTTTATATTACTTCCTGCACCTTCATATTACTTCTTGTACTAGAATTTGTCCTCACCAAAATGGCTCTTTTAAATTTATACCCCTGATAAATTTGTCTCTTTTCTGTCTCCCTCTCCAAGATTGCACATATTTAAAGTCCTTCAGTGCTATCATCATGCAGACCATTTTGGTAATCTTTCTTTGGACTCTCTTACACCCTTTCTATATTCATGTAGAGATACAGTCCAGTCTCCAGAACTGGGCAAGATACTCCAGATGGAATCTCACCAGTAAACTGTATATTGGTATTACCACTGTTTTGTTTTTGCTGGATATAAGTTCTTTGTCATATTCCATTAGCTCTCCCCACTGACTGTAGCCTTGAGGTCATCAGATATAATCACTCCAAGATAATCAGAAAAGGTTTCCTTCAGTAGTGATTGCACTCAATTTCCCCATCACCAAGGTCAGTTTAATTGGCATGTAGTTGTCCTGTTCCTCCTTATGTGTTGATGGACTACAGCTGTCCTCCTCCAATGCTTTGGAAACAGTTTATCTCTGGTGAGCAATCCATCTGTCTTGTCAGTGATGCTGCCAGCACCTTTCTAAACTTACTCAATAGGCTATATCTCATCTGGCTCCTTTGTCTTGTCTACATAGTTTTGTAAGTTCCCTAGGAATGAAGGAGTAACTTAGTGGTTAAAGCAACAGGCTGAGAACCAGGGAAACCAGGGGTCTAATCTCATTGATGTGCTTTGTGATCTTGGGCAAATCATTTCACCCTCCATTGCCTTAGATTATAAGTCTACCTGGACAAGGAAATAATTTTGAGTCTCTGAACTTGTAAACTTTCCTTTTGTGTAGATCAGTGCTTGTCAATCTTTTTGTGATCATGACCTCATGATAGTGGCCAAATAAAATTCTGAAAACTCCTGAAGGTGCAGAATAATGGAGAGCCCACCCAAGCAGTGACCCGAAATGTGAGCTTTATGACCCCATTTGAGGTCCTCCTGAGCCACAGTTTGGGAAGCTCTGGCTTAGATTTTGAAAATAAAAGTAATGAAATCTTAACATCCAAGTCTAAATTCATCTGTACTGTCTTGTTTGTTGATGAGCAGCTACCTCCATTTTGTTGGGTGATAAGGGTTGGTTGTATCTTTTGGGGTCTGCAGAGAATATGTTATAGGAACAGATATACTGACTGATTCAGGGAGTCCTAGTTTGCAAGTTGTAGTTGTGGATAATAGGAAAAGAAAGATGAAAAATAATAAATAACGCGTATACTAGAAAACGCTATAGAGCTTTGGCCCTGTACATGTGACAAGTTGGCACAGATTCTAGCTGTACAGGAAAACCAGAAGTAAGAAGTGTGACTGGGCCTGAATAAAATATAATTAAATCCTCCCCTGTTTCAGTGGTTTGATGTTAGCTAGCCCACTGCATGATGGCTGGAATCTTTGGCTGAACTAGCAAGCTCAGAGGCTGAATGTTTCCTGGACCTTTTTAATCAAATAGTTATGCCAGATTGTAACCTTTCTTCTGTTATTTTAGGTAGTACTTGTAAGTTCTGTTACTGATTTGTAAAATGTTGTCTTTTTCTTTTGCAGCCCACTCCATGCTGTGTGCTTTGCAGCTGCCTGTGCAGTTACAGGAATTACACTGCTGACCTGGGGAGTCAATCCTTTGACAGGGGCACTGGGCGCCTTTAACATTTTCCTGTACACATGTTGTTATACACCGATGAAAAGAATTAGCATTGCCAACACGTGGGTGGGAGCTGTCGTTGGGGCCATTCCACCAGTCATGGGTTGGACTGCAGCTACTGGCAGCTTGGATGCTGGTAAGTACAATATATTCATCTCTTACAGCTGGAAAGGGAGGGAGACAGACAGCAGGTTCTGCTTGCCAATTCTATATCTGGGACAGCTGAAAATAACTATGCTGGAGACTAGAATGATTAACTTCTCTTTAGACCAGGTAACCGCACAAGCTAATTCCACAAAGACACTGCCACATTCCCAATGCTCTTCTGCTTCATACTACGGCACGCCTTTTCATTTTAGTTTTGCCATTACAGAAGCACAGAAGGTGGCAGTTCTTTTCTCTGTCGTTGCTGTTTTGCTGGTGGCATAAATAAATCCTTCATCTCAGAGCCTTTTCAAATGTTTTTAATTAAAATAGAAAGAAAGCAAAAGAGGGAAATGGTTCAGAAAACAAGTAAAAAGTGAGTGTGGGCACTGGTCCAAAAAAATATAAAATCTGTGGGGCAGATCCCTAGGAATTCCCTAAAATGAAGCCGTGCTTTGCACTGTCTTGCAGTGACCCAGGTTTAATTACTGTGCTGGGACTCTGTGTCCCTTGGGCTGACTGGTACTCAGATAATGGTTATTGTGATTATCACTTATTAAACTTGATATAACGCATCAAAGTAGTACACAGTAACAGAATTAAATATACAAGTAAAATACATACCCAACCAACTGTGGACTGAAATCTAAGGAAAAGCAGCCCATCCTATGCCCCCCCCCCCCCCCCCACCAGACCATTCAATACACAAATATAATTCAGTAGGAAATTCATTACAAATCAGCCCCCAAAGGCATGCTCATATGGCTATCCTTTGGAAGCAGTATTTTTACAACTCCTGGAATAGAGGAAGTGTCTGCCAGTGTTCAGTGGTGGCAGCTGTTGGCCAGACTGGGGATGTATGTGTAGCAGATTCGTGAGGGAGCAATGTTCTGGGGTCCCCAGCCACACACTGTCCCTGCACTGACTGGGTAGGAGGAGAGGGTGGTTGAATAGAGGAAAACTCCAAGTGGATGTGGGTTCACGACATCATAGCTCAATTCCGGTTGAATGAGAAGCCCATAGAATCAGGAGAATATTTTTGGGCAAAATATTTTTTAAAACCCTAAAACAGCAGAGAGGCCAGCACTCCATAATGCATGGTTGATGTATAAAAGAAAGCAAAAATACTTCTGGAGGGATATCCAGGGTAGAGGCAGCTTGCAAAAAAAGGTTACCCAAGTGATGCAAGCTGGGTCCTTTTTCTTTTAAGCAGGGGGTTTAATGTTCCTGCTTTGGGAATGACATTACATCACTGATTGTGCTCTGTAGATTTAGAAGTAACTCACAGAATTCATGGACTTGCTTTCCAGTTTATGTAGAGATATTATAATGTCAAAATTCAAAAAGGAGGGGGGGGGCTTACTGCAGCTTATTAAAGGACCTCTTTAAATCATCCTCTGCTCAGTGGACCTGGATTGCTCCACTCAAGCTTTGTGTACCCTGCTTGTGACATCAGGCAATGGCTTGGCCGGCCCTTTCCTGGTACAGCGTGAGCAGGGAGAGCAGCTGATGAGCCATACAACCCTGTGTCATATGTGGCCAGATCTGAATGGAATACGTGACCAGATATTGGGAGATATTTAATCCACCCTTTGTCCTGTCATGCTGCAGCAAATTCTAGTCTTGAAGAGATCAACATTCAGAACCATTTACATGCTGTTTACTTTGGAGTTAACTGCATAAATCACCGCATACCTTTTGTCCGGATGGCTTAATGTCTCCATGTTTGGGAGGAGGAAGATTGCTGAGAGGAACTCCAGGAGGTAGAGCCAAAAATTATTCAGATAATGCCAATATTTATCCATTTAAATAGAACCACACAAACAACTTTCCAAACTTAAATGGATGTTATCACAATCAGCATTCCTACTTAAACAGATGGCATAGCTGAAAGTCTACATAAAAATAAATAAGTTACCTGTTTATCTTTATGCAGCTGTTGCCCACTGAATATTGACATTAAAATGCCCTGTGTGATTTGTTAGTATATATCTGAAATTTGCCAAATGAAGGCCAATGTAATGTTAAAAAAATAAAATGAAAGACATACAGCAGGGGCAGATCAAGTGCCCATTTTCATAAAATAGCCCTGAGCTTTAGCTTTTCTAATGAATATCCTCTAGGGCAGTGATGGTGAACCTTTCAGAGACCGAGTGCCCAAACAGCAACCCAAAATCTAATTATTTATCGCAAAATGCCATTCCCCCCTCACCCCCCTCCCTCCTGTCCCCCTCCCCTTTCCCCCTGTCTCCCCTCCCCTTTCCCCCTTCCCCCTCCTCTTTCCCTCCTCCCCCTTCCCCTCCTCTTTTTGCCTCCTCCACCTCCCTCCAAGTTCCAGGCCCCCTCCCTTCCTCCCTCCTTCCCAGTTCCAGAGTCGGCCCTCCCTCCCTCCCCCCCCCCCCCCCCCCCGAGTTCCAGAGTCGGCCCTCCCTCCCTTCCTCCCAGTTCCAGGGGTAACAATGGAGAGCATGTGTATATATCTATGAGAAAGTATTAAGGGAGGGTGGAAGAGAGACAATAAATAAGCATATCCACCCCCACCCTCAACTTCCACTGCCAATTAAACTTCTAACTATATAAAGAATTTCACGGTGACAAAAAACTCCAAAGTTTGGGGATATTACCTGGACTCTGTCTGCTCTGCTCTGCTCCTCCAACTGCAAGTCAAGATTCTTCTGCCGAGTGCCGACAATACCGGTGGCTCGGCGGGGGTGGAGTGCAGCACTGCAGCTGAAGCAGAAGGCGGGAGTCGCAGAGCAGCGGCTGCACTGAAGACCAGTGGGCGGGTGCACTGACGTGCTGGCGCAGGGGGAGGAAGACGCAACGCCGTGATGTTTAGTCCAGATGGGCTGGACTGGAGACAGAGCAAGCTTCCTTAGGCGGGACTCGGGAGAGAGGAGCCTTACAGTGGGAGGAGACGACGCAGTGAGCGAGGCAGCGAACGCGGCATAAGTGGAAGGTGCGCGCCGGCGACACCCCCCTACTGGCTGCAGAGCCGAACAGCCAATGCGATGGCTGCCTGGGCTGCGGTGCCGCGATTGCTTGTTTTTTTTTTTCTTTTCCTTTTTGTAGCATCCACGAAGGATGAAGGGAAAGTGGCTGGGTGCATGTGCCAACAGAGAGGGCTCTGTGTGCCCTCTCTGGCACACATGCCATAGGTTCGCCATCACTGCTCTAGGGTAATGCTGACTGGTTTCCAGCTCCTGCTTGGTTGATGTTGTCTTATCATGTGATAAATAATTACTTTTGTCTAGTCCTGTATTCTTATGTTTAACACACTTTCAAGCTAGTGCATTTCTAATTTTTGGTCTTGGTGCATACAAATTCCATGTTCTATTATTATCTGGAGTGGTATCCGGAGTGGTGGCAAGAAGGGGGGTCTTTAACATGATCCGTTTATTCTGAGTGGGTGGTGGTGGAAGAGCAGATAACCACCTCAATATCAGAGAAGACTTTTCAGCGTCCCCTCCCTCTCCCCCCCCCCCCCCAAGCTGTAGGTACTACTGTCCTCTAGAGCAGGGGTGGGTGACCTTTATACACAGAGGACCGCATGAATATCAGTACTATCCCTTGCGGGCTCCAACATTACATAATGCTAGGTATCCAACCTTACGTAATGTTGGAACTGGAAATGCACAGATCTCCCTTGACCTTCTGTGATAAATAAAACAGTTGCCTTTGGTTCATGGCTGCTAGAGTGACTATTCTTAAAATATTTGCAAAAAACAAGTAAAATATCCAAAACTCAAGTTACTGACATTTTCTGTATATACTTCCCATTGGTCTCGCGGGCCACACAAAATCCAGTGGTGGACCACAGGTTGCCCACCCCTTCTCTAGAGGATGGTTATCTGAAGAGGTTATTTACTTTATCTAATACTCAGCTTTCTTGCAGGGCCTGAAAGAACATCTTCACTTCCCTGCACTGGGTTTCATTCAGACTGAGAAATCTGAATAATTCCTGAGGCTATGGAATTCATATGATGTAGGGTGGTGGTAATTATGGAAAGGCCCGTCTTTGAAATTGCTCTTACTTTGTAATTCAGATTTCTGATATGTGGAAGACATTAATTATGTCAGGTAATATCTATGTACAAATGAGGATTTAGAAATGGCCATGTCTTATCAGGAAGTGACATTTGGCAGATAAATTATTTAAGTAACAAAAAAAAAAAAAAGGGCAGAAAAAGATAGAGATTGTGACCAGATCTAGTAAATTACTTTATCCTGGATACTTTCAGAGTAAGAACTCTTCACACAGGATAGGAAGAGGTACAAAAGAAAGCCATAGTTTAAATTAGTTGCCCAGAGCAACACTACAAGCTTCCTGCAAAACAGGCCTCAATAATATGTTTAAAGAAGTCAATTGATGTACATTTCAATCTGATTTAACAACCCTTTGATTTAAAGGAATAGCACAATAAATAATTAGCAGATGGTGATTGCTTTAAATCTTCTTTATTTCTCTGGCATGGGCTGGATTTCCAGTTTCCATATGTTACTTCCCTGGGGTCTGAGCATTTTCACAGTGCTGGCTCTCTCCAGTGATTTCTGCATGAATACATGTATATGGGGTACAGGCCTACAAGGGGCAGAGAGTGACAGTTTCCTGCCCCTCAGGAGCATCCCTTTATAAAAAGCTGACTCGTACTGTTCACTGGAAAAGGATCAAATTGGCTGATGTGATTAGTTGGTTTATCCATGCTTAATAAATGTTACATAGGATTACAGCTAGTGTGTGACTGTGCAGATAGCACAGGTCCATGCATGAGCATTTAGTGAACCTAAAAATTTGCAATTCAAGGTAATATTTTGGGAGGTTTGTTTTGTTTTAGGGAGAGGGGATTTGTCTTTTATTTTTGTTTTTAGGGGTATTTTTCTGCTGGTAATGTACAACTCCAGCAATGAAAACATGGCCCCTGGTATTCAAAAGCTCTTACCAGATAGGTGCAACAGGCCGGCCCTATCCATTAATTTTTAGCAGTACTAACCACACAGTGCTGCAGAAATCCCTTGAGTGGTCTGTGTTACAGGTGTGTGCAACAAGCTAGTCCAGGTCCGGAGTGAGTAGATTGTTAGTCGCCACATGTATTAAAGGCTTGGGAGAACTGTGGCACTTGCTGTTCTCCGTGTATATTCAACACCAGCTGCTAACAGATGCCAGAACAGATTTGGGAGGGTAGGGTGATAAGATTAAGTTGGGTCATTAGGGTAGGCTTGCTTAAAGAAATGAGCTTTCAACATTTTTCTAAAGGGTAAGTAGTCGTTAATTGTGGCTGTGACCCAATGATTGCAGCCAAATAACATTTGGAGACCCCCTCCCCCCCCCCCCCCCGAGGTACAGAATATTGAGGCGTCTGTGAAGAGCCCACCCAGATCATGACCCCAAGTGCAAGTTTTGTGACCCCCATTTGAGGTCCTTCTGACCCATATTTTGGGAAGCTCTTGACTATAGTATAGTTTCACAGCTGGCTGTATTGAGCCCACATTAATTATTCGTGCTATAATATATTTTGTGCTTATACTAGGCATATATGAAGACACAAACCATGCAGAGTATATACATACTGAACTATTATGAGCATAGAAAATTATGCACCCTTCCTCCAAGACAGCCATGAGCCAAAGGCAATGTCGTTATAGCAGATACTTTGCCAGTACATATCCTACAACAGGCTCAATCTTTTTCCATAATTTAAAGAATGTGTTCAGTTTCCTGTAATTTTAGTAACTTATGTGCTAGCGGAAGCAGTCAGCATTTTCAGGACCAGAAGATCATTGCACTTGGTGGTAGTTTCACTAATGGTCTAATACCCTTGATTCCCGACAATATCATTCTTTTTAATGGTGTCTAAATGTGTTTTTACTGTGAAGCTTTCCAGATAGACTTATGTAACATTAGTAAATATAAGATTGTGTTGATTTTTATAGCACCTTTTACCCAAAGAAGACCCTAGTGTGTCAGAAACATCCTTCTACTACTGCTTACCATAGCATTACTGGACATTCACAAACACACAAATGAGGCAGACGTTACTGTACAGGCACACAAATGAGACTGTCCCTACTTTTTGGAGCTGACAAACTAGTGAACACAAGTAAAAGGCTTTAGGAAATTTACTACAATAAATAATATAATTAAAACCAAGGAAGACAAGCCAAAGTAATGCAGCCTACTTTGAGGTTGGTAATATGACAGTACTATGTTGGCACCCAGACTGCAAAAACAAAGTGATTATCACTCATAGCAATAAACACACAACTGACCTTTCTGTGACAATTTACAGCGAGTGATCCAAGATTTCTCCAGCATTTTGCATGGCAAAATTACATCCATAAATATAGCCCACAGCTCAGCACACATATGACAGATACACTAATTTAAAAGGTTGAGCAATGTGCTGTGTGACTCTTAGGGACGCATCATTCTGGCTTGCATTTAAAAAAGCTTATTGATCAGTCAGAGTAAAATGGAGCAGATAGATCACATATTTGTCAGCAAACATTTGTGCTAAGTGTGATCTAGGCATTAACCCCTCATTCTGTAACTTGACACCTAATATTTGGCACCAGTTACACACGAAAATTGTATAGAATACCAGCACTCACATGTGTAAGTGCTGAACGCTATTGTGTAACTTAATGCACAAGTCGCTTAGCATGTTAGTGCAAAGGGCGCATGCATGTGGGCAGAGCAAGTCTGGGCCATGGGTGGGTCTTCCAGTTTGCTTGCATAACTAGAGTCCTGTAAGTTGCACGCTAACATGCCACATTTAGGCACCTAGAATTTTATAACATAATTTGGATGCACAGGTGCCATTATGGAAATAGAGCTCAGTGCATGGCATCAGCAGAGCTAAACTGAGGCACCCAGTTACATAGGAGCCAACTTTTCCAAATGATTGGGGGTGCTCAACTCGATATACATTACCATGTTTGATAAAGGAAAACAAAGTATGGCAGAGTCATGAGCACAACTGGCCAGGCCATATTTAGATGGTAGAGTACAGCAGGTAGTGCACATGCTGAAAGGACTGCTGACTAAAAGAAGAGCTAGGGAAGCACTGAATGTCCTGCCAGTCTCTCTTCCTCCCCATCCTCACCTCTCCCCCCCCCCCCCCCATAAATTCACTCCGCATCACTTTTCTTTTCCTCTGTCTCCCCTCCCTCCCACAGCCTATGTATACCATAGTCATAAACCAGTCCAGCCTGGCCAATCCATACCACCCACACTCAAGCAGGATGGTTGTTCTATTTTTGTGAGAAAGGAACATGATGTTCCTCTCATAACATAACAGTAACCATACTGGGTCAGACCAATGATTGGTCCATCTAGCCCAGTATCCTGTTTTCCAAACAGTGGCCAAGCCAGGTCACAAGTTCCTGGCAGAAACCCAAATCATGGCAACGCTCCATACTACAAATCCGAGGGCAAGCAGTTGCTTCCGATGTCTGCCTCAATAGCAGACTATGGACTTTTCCTCCAGGAATCTGTCCAAACCTTTTTTAAACCCAGATACGCTAACCACTGTTACCACGTCCTCCAGCAAAGAGTTCCAGAACTTAACTGTTCATTGAGTGAAAAAATATTTAAGGCCTGACTATATAGGTCCTCCCCATTACAAATCATTCTCAGATCATGGCATCACATTCTGCTAAAGCTCATTCAGATCCCCCTTGCCCCTTCAGTACATAACTTGTATATCCTGGTGACAGTGGCAAAATACCAGTTATTCCCCACCCTTGACCCAACCCAGCTGGCACAAAAATCTTCACTTTTGTGTTTCTAGTTTGTCTTATATCCTCTGTCTCTGTTTATTCTTGGTCTTTTCTTATGCTTCCTCTCTGCCTTCATGTTTTGTCTTTTATGAATTTATTCAGTCTTTTCATTTCTGTTTATTCCATGCATTTTACTCTCTGTAGCCTGTCTACCTTCTCTGACTTCACTTCCTTCTAGTGTCATCCCCTCACACCACTCCTCACCCTTGTCACCTTCATGCCTCTTCCCTCCATCATGACCTCTTTCCTCTCATCTTTCTCTCAGCCCCTCTTTTCTCAATCCCACAAAGATGCACACCATCTCTTTCAGTTCCTCTTTTCTTTGTATTTTGTCTCCCCCCACCTTCTACCTGCTGTTCTTCCTCTCTCCCAAATTATGTCTCCTCCCAGCTCCCTTCCCCTGTCCTAGCCCATGCTTTCACAGCCTTTTCTTTCTCCACTCACACAGCTGCTTTCACAGTTGTTGTCCCCATCACTCCTCCTCTCTTCCCTTTAGAGCTTTCAGACACTTCCAGATCTTTACAGCAACATTCTTTCTCCCAACTAGTAACCCCTTTCAATTCCCTTCCTAGCCTCCTCTATTCCTCTCTCCACAGCTCCACTACCAGTGCCTGTCCCTATCACCCAGCACTTCTCCCCCTTACTATCCCTTTTATAGCAGCATTCTCACTCCCTCACAGTAACATCTTCCTATTTCTCTCCCTACAGCTCCATTCTCAGCCTGTCCCCATCACCTAGCCTCTTTTCCCCATACAGCTCCTTTCTGCCTCTTTTAGCCTTTCACAGCAGAATTCTCTCTCCCTGTCAGAAATCACTTTCAATCTGCTTCCTAGACCCTCTCTATTCTTTTCCCCATTTCTCTACTCCCATTGTGTGTCCCCATTACCTAGCCACTCTCCCCCTTACATCTCCTTTCTGTTTCTTCCAGCCTTTCACAGCAAAGTTATCTCTCCAATGCAATAACCTCTTTCAATTCACATAATAACAATTTAATTTTTATTTTCTCATTTCTATCTTCCAAAATTCCAGACAGCAGATGTACAGATCAGCAGGCCTCAAAGCAGTCCAAAACAAGTAAAGTAAATAAAACAAACAAAAACACAGTTTATACCTAATTGTTCAGCCACCTTTAGGATTCAACTTTGGGTTTAAAAATCAAAACTATGTGTATGTAAAGACTGGATGAATGAATTAAAACAAAGTTTACAGCAAATGCCCTTAATATGTAATACTTCTTATCAATAATGAAAGTGATGGAATATTCACATAGCAAGCAGCCCGAACCAACAGATTTATTTTCCATTGATCACAATTAACTTTTTATGAACTTGGTGGCTAATAGTGTGCTGAACTGGACAATGTTTGCACATTTAGACTGCCTCTGGACAGAACTTCTGTATAAAGGAAGCCCCTAACTCATTAATCAATATATATCTGTAAAATAGTAGTAAAAAAAAAAAAAAGCAAGAGCATTTTTATAGTATACCATTGCATTCCACAAAGCAAAAAGGAATACGTTCCCACATGCCATCTTTTTCTTTTGATGTGGGCACGGAAAAAAAGATGTTAAATGCTCCAAGTTTCAATCTAATTAATGTTTTTTTAAATTGTACTTATAAATAGTAAGTCTGATTGTTAAGTACCTGATTCTCATAACATGTCTGTTTTGTAGCCCTTTACTAGATGAAAACATTTCTGCATGAATACAGGGAGTGCCTATAGCCAGCCCCTCCAAATGACACACATGATTTAAAATGTAGAACAAATTAGTACTCTAACCGATGAAACCAGTTTTTCCTCTGTGTATATCCTACTACTACTACTTATCATTTCTATAGTGTTACAAGACGTACGCAGCGCTATACAATGGACATGAAGAGACAGTTCCTGCTCAATGGGGCTTATAATCTAATTAGGATAGACAGCAGGACAAATAAGGGATAAAGGAATTACTAAGATGGGAATGATAAAACATGGGTACTGAACAAGTGAGTAAGGGTTAGGAGTTAAATCAGCATTAAAAAGGTGGGCTTTTAGCCTAGATTTGAATACAGCCAGAGATGGAGCTTGACGTACCAGCTCAGGAAGTCCATTCCAGGCATATGGTGCAGCAAGATAAAAGGAATGTAGTCTGGAGTTAGAGGTGGAGGAGAAGGGTGCAGGTAAAAGAGATTTACCTGGTGAACGGAGTTCCTGGGGAGGAGTGTAGGAAGAGATAAGAGTGGAGAGGTACCGAGGAGCTGCAGAGTGAATGCACTTTAAGTCAATAAAAGGAGTTTAAACTGTATGCGGAAATGGATAGAGTACCAATGAAGTGACTTCAGGAGAGGTTTAATATGAGCATAGCGACACTGGCGGATTATAAGTCATGCAGCAGAATTTTGAACAGATTGAAGGGGAGAGAGATGGCTTAGTGGGAGACCTGTGATAAGAAAGTTGCACTAGTCTAAGCGAGAGGTGATAAGAGTGTGGATAAGGGTTCAGGTAGTGTGCTTAGAAAGGAAAGGATGAATTTTGGTGATATTTTAGAGAAAGAAAAAACAGGTTTTAGCAGTGTGTTGAATATGTGCAGAGACGGAGAGTCGAAGATGAGCCCAAGGTTATGAGCTGATGAGACAGGGAGGATGAGAGTGTTATCCACAGAGATAGAGAATGGGGGAAGAGGAGAGGTTGGTTTAGGGGGAAAGATAAGAAGCTCAGTCTTGGTCATGTTTAGTTTCAGATGGCGCTGAGACATCCAGGCAGCAATGTCAGACAGGCAGGCTGATACTTTGGCCTGGATTTTGGCTGAGATTTCTGGTGTGGAGAGGTAGATCTGGGAGTCATCAGCATAAAGATGATACTGAAAACCATGGGTTGAGGTCAGAGTACCAAGGAAAGAAGTATAGATGGAGAAAAGAAGGGTTCCAGGACAGACCCTGAGGTACACCAACTGATAGTGGGATAGAAGTGGAGGAGGATCCACCAGAGTATACACTAAAAGTACGATGGGAGAGAGAAGAAAACCAAGAAAGAACAGAGCCCTGAAATCCAAGTGAGGACAGCGTATCAAGGAGTAGGTGGTAAAGCAGCAGATAGACCGAAAAGGATGAGGATAGAATAGAGACCTTTGGATCTGGCCAGGAACATTGGAGACTTTAGCAAGCGCTGTTTCAGTTGAATGAAGAAGACGAAAGCCAGTGGATCAAGTGAATCAAGAATAGCTTGAGATGAAAGAAAGTCAAGACAACAACAGTGAACAGCACACTGAAGTATCTTGGATAGGAAAGGGAGAAGGGAGATGGGGCAATAGTTGGAAGGACAGGTAGGGTCCAATGAAAGTTTTTTGTGGAGTGTTTTAACTATGGCATGTTTGAAGGCATCAGGAACAGTCGCAGTGGAAAGTGAAAGATTGAGGATATGACAGATAAAAGGGATGACAGTAGGAGAGATAGTGCTAAGTGGATGGGTGGGAATAGGATCAGAGGAACAGGTAGTTAGTTTCAAGGAGGAAAGAAAATGTGCAGTTTCCTCTTCATTGATTTGAGAAAAGGAGGCAGGGGTTGAAGGAGGCTTGAGAGAATGGACTGAGGGAAGGAGAGGTGGAGGTGACTTGGTTGAGAATTCAAGTTTAATCTTATGAACCTTATCATGAAAGTACTCAGCCAGAGTCTGGGGAGAAAGTGAAGGGGAAGTTAGAGGTAAAGGCACTAGCTAGCATGTTTGAAAATATAAGTGAGATTAAATAAAAATGTTACCAACAATAAAGAACGACAACGAGGATGCAGCAGCTTTTCTTGCTTTATTTTGAACGTACTAGATGATGGCGACATGGGGAAGAGGAAGTAAAGGCTAACCTAAGTGACTTCAACTTTTTGACGTCATCCTGTCTCCTGTTTTCTTCAACCTCCTTGTTCCTGCTTTCCTTTGCTGCCCTGCAGCGTGGAGATTTCAGTTCCTAATGTAATAAAGTATATCATAAAATTTTGGGGGGTGCCCAACAGTTGTCCCCAAGTTCATCCATACTAATTGCAAATAGTCTTAACGTGCAGTAAAGAACTTTCAGTGAGATAACATTGGAAGACATACTGGCACACCCCCAACAGCTTCTACACAGCCTTTGCACTTGCCAGGTGTTAATGTTTGCTTCTAAAGTGCAGTCAGTGCGTGCACTTTAGTAAAAGGGCCCAAAGATACCAACGATGGGTGTTGAGCCATCTTCACTTCTCCAGGTCCCTTCCTAAACCAGCTCCTAAACATTCAAACCCTTTCATTGCTGCATTGTTCCCCATTCTAGCTCAGTTGTTCATTTTAAGCTTTTAGGTTGCCAAAGCTTTCCCTATCAATTCCTCTGTCCCAAAGTTTCCTCTGCACTCTGGTTGTCACTTTGTGTTGACCTCAAAGAAGACAGGTTGCACTCTTTCAAATCCAGAATCATAAATCTTTTGACATAAGATTTTTTTTTTTCTTCCCTTTGTTTAACATGGCCATATAACCTTGAAATCATTATCTCCAGATACTAAGTAGATTTGAGCTGATATGCCCTGTATTTCTGCACTGACAATTAAGCTTTATTGTGTGCAGTCTATAGTTTCTTGTCTGACTTCAACAGCTATATCTAGGACTGATGGATTCCTCTTTTCAAAGCAACTCAGCCTCTCACATGTTGAATGCCACAATTAGCTCTGTATGAGAAGAAAAATTATTTTTCTAATTAGCTTGACTTTATCTTTGGATACTGAAAGGCTACGTTTACAGGGTGGTCTTTCTGGTTTGGATTTCCATGTTTATTTTTTTAAGCGAACAGTAAAACAATGTGTAAAATATAATGGCGACATAGCTAATATGCATTGAATGGAACAGTGCAGTCATGTGATAATGTGAATCTTTTCTGTAAATACTAACGTATAAGTATATTTTCTTAAGTATCTCATAATAATCATGTTTTTCTTAAGAAAAAATTAACTATCAGACATGAGCAATTTTCTTTTTGAAACAATGCCCCCCCCCCCCCCATGTTGAGAAATAGAGAGAGCATAAAACTGAAATAGCTTGAAATAAAGAATGGAGATGTAAGGTGGTATTTTGGAAAGGATGTGCAAATTGGAATTGAAAAGGGAACAGGAAAGTAACTTTTTCGAGAGTCCACTGTTGCAGTGGGAGTTTTAGTGCCACAGTGTCTGTTTTAACACAGCTGCTGCGGCTGTGCTTATCCTTAACTCTGCTTACACTTGGAGCCATTTTATCAAGCAACTAAACAATATCCAGTTGTAATCTTCAACTAGGTTCAACTCCACAAGTAGTATCCCTGTAGCCAGACGGGAGGGGGGTACAGAGCCCAAGGTGAGGGGGCACATTTTAGCCCCCCCCCCCCCCCCCCCCCCGACGCCGCCGACTCCTCCCGCCCGCCACTTTTGACCCGCTGCCACCACCACTTTTGACCCTCCCCCCTGTGCCACCGACCCTCCCCTTTCGACCCCCCTTCCTCCCGCCGCCGTCAGGTACTTGTGCTGGCGGGGTCCCCAAGCCCCGCCAGCCGAAGTCATCTTCAGCGCCGGTCTATGGGCCGGTGCGTTGCTGCAGCTGATCGGGAAGGATTCTTTTCTGAGTGAGTTATCCTGACGTCCTGCACATTCCTACAGGGATACTACTTGTGGAGCCGGACCCGGTTGAAGATTACAAGCGGATATCGTTTAGTTGCTGCAACCACCCGGGTGGAGAAGCTAAGTAGTTCGCTTTGTGCACTTGCGGCATGTTTTGGACATTTTTTCAGTAGTTTATGTAGTTCCTGACACTAACCGTGTCAATTAACATATACTTAAAGCATTCTATTATTATGTTATATTATAATTCATTCTTAATGAATCTAATAATTGTAATTCTGTTAACTAACTATGTAAGCCGCATTGTACCTGCTTCTGTGGGAAAGTGTGGGGTACAGATGTAATAATAAATAAATAAATAACCGTCGAGAGATTTTGCAGTTTAAACTTTTTTCTCTGTTTTTTGGCTTCAGCTGTTTTTTCTCCCTGTAAGAAGTTGTTTTCCGCTGAAGTTTGTTTTCAGAGGATTAATTGAAACCGGTGATAAATGCCCTTTCCTCCAGGCAGTAGCATTCCACACATATACAAGAGGCACTACAATATGTAAAAGTAGGTAGAAGTCTCTCTGCAACCCAGTGGCATTCCTAGGGGGGCTGACACCCGGGGCGGATCGCCGATGTGCCCCTCCCCCCCGGGTGCAGCGCCCCCCCCCCCCGGAACAGCACGACGCCCCCCCCACCGGCGAAAGACCCCCCCCCAGGTGCACGCCGCTGGGGGGGGGGGGCAGCGCGCCTGCCGGCTCTTTGTTTTCATGCTCCCTCTGCCCCGGAACAGGAAGTAACCTGTTCCGGGGCAAAGGGAGCATGAAAACGAAGAGCCGACAGGTGTGCGGCACCCCCCTCAGCGGCGTGCACCCGGGGCGGACCCCCCCCCCCCCCTTGGTGCGCCATTGCTGCAACCACTTATAACTCATTTGAGATTGGGCATCACTATTCTTTAAATTGAACCCCAAGCTGTTCTGCTTTCTTGTAAGACTCTGCCCTCTGGAGTGATAGATGTAGTTTGTCTGAGTCTCTCTGACAGACCCTTCTAGACCCTCTGTATATTGGCTGCCCCTTACCAAGGCCTTTTTCTTCTAGTTCAAGTCATATCCTTGTTAGTTACACCTGTTTCCGTGACTTCTGTTCTCCTGAAATTAGATTACCCAACAACTTTCTGGCATTACTTCCTCACACTTGTCATTTTTAGATGTGTTTCAGCCATCTTCACCCCCACCCTATACTTGCAGTCACACCTGACTTCCTCCATGCACTCATGGCCAAAATCCACGTCCCCCACCTCTACCCCACAACCCTACCCACCCACCACTCAGTGAAATTCACTTTTGTGCACTGCTAGAACATGTACGTTTCCATTTGATTTTTCCAGTGCACTCGGCTGCTTTAGCAGGCTAACTGAGCTCCATCCCTAGTCTGCTCCCAGTTTGGGCCACTTTCTTGCTCTGTTACGGGCTACAGTCTTGAAGAGTCTGTTCTTCCAAGCCGCTTTCTTTCCATAACATTCTTTGTGCCACTGATAGTAAATGAAGTCTTTTAGAAAAGTTGAGTGGTATTGTAAATGCCAAGTTTATAATGTTAACGTTTACATCTGTAGATGCCACAGGAAACACAAATGCTAAGGCAGTAGGGTCTGGGCGTGGTTTAGGTGGGCCAAAAAATATACATGTATTCCTGATTTTGCACAGGAATTGACATATTTTTAAAGATTCCGAGTTAGCTTTTACATCTTCTCTGAGGTCAGCAAACTGCTTCTTTCAGCCAGGGATTTAGAAGGATAATTGAGGGGGGCAATTGTGCCTAGCCCTTTGGTTTCCATGTGCAAGCTTTCTACCCACAAATTGTATGTGAATTAGCCTAATAGAAAAGTTTCTTACAGACAACTTTACAAAAACCAACAAGTGAAAACATTTCAAGCTCTGATTTTCAAAACATCAATAAATAATGTGCTATTTTGCATGTTTTTTAATTTCAGCAACACATGATTAATGAATTTGCGTAAACTTACACACACAGACTATGCACAAAAACTTGCTATGAGGCTAGGCCAAATTCTATGCAGAATTTTACAAGCTAGCATTTTTTTGCATGTTGATACATTTTGCATGTTTCTTCATGTGTAGAGCTCTGTCTTTGAACTTGTATGCTCTTCAGTAAATCAGCCTTTAGGAAACGAAAAGGAGATGGGATTTGATATACCGCCTCTGTGGTTACAATCAAAGCAGTTTACGTATTACATACAGGTACTTATTTGTACCTGGGGCAATGGAGGGGTTAGGTGACTTTCCCAGAGACAGAAGGAGCTGCATTGGGAATTGAACCCATTTCCCCTGGTTCTCAGGCCACTGCACTAACCATTAGGTGGCTACTCCACAGTGAAAAAAAACACTGACTCCAATGGAGAAACAACCATTTATATCTCAAAATTGAACCTACTATTGCCTGTGGAGTCTTCATGTCCTCTCAAGGGCAATGGTTTTATTTCTAATATAAAACAAGTGTCCGTCTATATTTGATTTATGAAACCATCTTTGCTGTTATGCTGAAAATTGTCTGCAGACTGTAATGTGATTTACTTCCCTTTTTGAGGGCAATAGTTCATTTTTTTATGGTCATGTGATTTTTAACAACAATAGAAACCTTCTCCTGAGACACCATAAACATATATGAAATGCATACGGATTTTCATTCTGCGGTGCATTTCAAGATAAAAGACCAGAATTCAAAACAATTCAGAAGAGTGGAGAAGTAGCCCTGTGGATTAGAGTAGTTGGTGCAGAGCTAAGAAAGCAAGGGCTCAAATACCATTGTCAAACCTTGTGACCTTGAACAAGTCACTTTACCTTGTATTGCCTCAGGAACGAACTTAAGGCCCTTTTACTAAGGCGCAGGAGTTAATATGTTCCTATGGACGTCTTAGCTTTTAGTAAAAGGGGCTCTTAGGTGGTTATTTAATAAGCTACACATATTGTTGACCAATTAATGTGTATTATTTGCCAATGGCGTAGCGTAATGCAAAATATTCTACACATATTAAAAAGAAATGATAAAGGGTATGGGACAACTTCCCTATGAGGAAAGGCTAAAGCGGCTAGGGCTCTTATGATGGAGGTCTATAAAATATTGAGTGGAGTGGAACAGATAGATGTGACTTGCTTGCTTGTTTACACTTTCCAAAAATACTAGGACTAGGGGACACACAATGAAGCTACTAAGTAATAAATTTAAAACAAACTGGAGAAAACATTTCTTCACTCAACATGTAATTCTGTGCCAGTGAATGTGGTAAAAGCAGTTAACTTAACAGGGTTTTAAAAAGGTTTGGATAATTTCCTAAAAGAAAAGTCCATAATCCATTATTGAGATGGACTTGGGAAAATCCACTGCTTATTTCTAGGATAAGCAGTGTAAAATCTGTTTTACTGTTCTGGAATCTTGCCTGGTACTTGTGACCTGGATTGGCTACTGTTGGAAACAGAGTATTGAGCTTGATTGACCTTCGGTCTGGCCCAGTATGACAACGTTTATGTTCTTATGAGCTCCTTTGTATGCATATGAATACACAATTATACAAAATGACTAATGCAGCTGGTCTTAAACTTCACAAGCTGCACGTTTGTGGAAAGTTCCTTCAGAGGTAGTGATTCTACCCCAGGCATATCAGACTGCTAATGTGCAGACCAGTGCTCCCAGGAAACAATTTAAAAGGACCAGTTTATTTAACTGAAAAGACACCCCCCCCCAACCTCATTTCCTCCCTTGGTCAAGATTGTTGGTGTGATAGTGGTAAGGGGCATGATCCCCCCCCCCCCCCCCCCCCCCCCCCCCCCCCCCCCGTGCGCACACACACACACACAAGACAGAAAGGACTGGGGATTGCTGCTACCCTTGAAATAACCCAGGGGAGAGATGGGAGGGGTGAAGGGAGAATCTGTAACTTTATGAAACAAGGATCAGGACTTGTGGGTTAGGTTTAAAATTGAGAGTTTTACATACTTGAGGTGAGTGTGGGAGAAAAATGAGATATGCCCCTCACCATTACCCCACCAGAAATTTCAACCAGGGGGGGAAAAGGACAGTTTAACTTTTTTGTTAGTCACTGTTGTTAGCATTGCTGTGGGGCTTAGGTACTGTGTGTTAGTGAATCCTATGGTTGGTAGTGTACAAATGCACTATTGTGTATCAGGTTAGTAAATATGGGCTTCATGTTGTAAGCCTCCCAGGAATAGGGAGTGCTCAAAGATATATTATTAAATATAAACAAATAAACTGTGAGTTTTTGCCTCTGTGGCACGTTTCTCTTCATATTCTTAGCCTTCTTTATCAATGCTTTGTATTTAACTTGCCAGTGCTTATGTTGCTTTTTATTTTCTTAATTCGGGTCCTTTTTTCATTCTTTGAAGGTTGTTCTTTTGGCATTAATAGCCTCTTTCAATTCACCTTTTAACCAGGCTGGCTGTTGTTTGCTCTTCTATCCACCTTTGTAAATACATGGAATACATCTGGTCTGGGCTTCCAAGATGGTATTTTTTAACAACATCCACGCCTGATTTAAAGTCCTAACCTTTGCAGCTGATCCTTTTAGCTTCTTTTTAATTACTTTCCTCATTTTATCATAGCCGCCCTTTCAAAAATTAAATGCTGCTACTATAGATTTCCTTTGTGACTTCACTCTAAATATTAGCTCAAATTTGATCATGGTATGATCACTGTTTCCCAGTGGACCCAATATCGTTACCTCTTGAACTATCCAGTGTAGATTAAATCTAAAGTAGCTCCCCCTCTTGTTGGTTCCTGGACCAGTTGCTCTAAGAAGCATTCATTTATTACGTCTAAGAATTTTACTTCTCTAGCACTCCCTGATGTAACATTTATCCAGTCAATATTGGGGTAATTGAGGTTTACGTATGTTGAGAGGACCGAGGATGTTTCAAGAAGATGAAACTTTTGTTTCGCATTGGAACATGATTTTAAACAGGTGCTCGTTGGATTTAATGGTGCTCTTGGTAAAACGATCGCAGGAGCAAATTGTGCTGGAAAAACAGCGTTGTAATGACTTATTGAAAGCTCAGGAAACCTCCAATAATTTTGCAGAGGAACACAAGGAATTATTATTTAAGATTGAGAAATTTCAGAAAGAATTAAAAATGCAAAAAATAAAAAAATTTCAGCGTGATGAACGAGATTATGGGGAAGGCTATGTATACCCGTGGATGAGAAAGGATCAAGTAGATAAAGGCAGTAACAAAAAAGAAACTAGGTTTCAATTTACTTCTAATAGTTCTAGTAGTGGGGAAGATGCAGATGAAACGTCTGGGGAAAAAGACAACAGCACACGAGGAAGACAGGGGAACAAAGGCTGGCGAGCTCGAGGAAGAGGATACAGAGGCCAGGGTCAGCGGCCACAAACGAGATCACAACGGCACGGCCAGCAGTGGTAAATTTGTCCACTAAGGTATTAAGTATGGATGAAGTGAGTGTGTTAAGCAGAGGACTCACATTTGTACCGACTAATTTTCATGACGCTTTTCAAATACGCATGGATGTGGAAAAATTTATTCGCAAATTGAATCTGAAATTATTTTTTTCAATGTCACAACAAGAACAGACATTGGATAGGTCAATTATAAGTGAACCTTCAAAATGGACCCCTTCTGGTGTTTTGGACCCTGCGCAGGGTTGGCTACTTTTAAGAAATGCATTCTTCATGATTTAGAGAGAGAAGAGGCTGTATTGCCAAAACGGGGTTTGAATTTAAATGCCAGAGAACGCATTGCTTTAAGAGATTTGAAGAAAGATACTGCCATTGTCATTCGCAAGGCTGACAAAGGTGGGGCAGTGGTTATCCAGAACACAACTGATTACATGGCTGAAATATCTCGCCAATTGTCTGACACGACCACTTATGAAGAAGTCGTGGATGATCCCTCTATCCGGATACAAGCCATGCTTCAAGACTTGTTATTTGAGGGTAGGAGTTCAGGATTTCTTACCAAAAAGGAATTGTCTTTTTTGGATTTTCGTGGCTTCAAAATTCCCGTATTTTATACTTTACCTAAGATTCATAAAAATGCTTTTCAACCACCAGGGCGTCCTATAGTATCAGCCAGGGGATCGTTATTAGAACGTCCAGCTCAATTTATAGACAAGATTTTGCAACCTTTTTTGTCGAACATTTAAGTTAAGTAGTTTTTCATTCACCGAATGTTTTGATTAGTTGCCTTCACCTTTGAGTATTGTGATAGGTGTACGTGCATGTATTATATGAATAAGAAGAGTGGAGTTTTTTTTGTGAAGACTAGTGATTGAAGAAACGGGGTGCTCCATATGTATATGGTGTTTTTCACACAAGGAGTATTCTCTAGGATTTCTGAAGTCTTTTTTTCTCCACATTTCATATATGCTAGCGATTATACACCTCCAATACCCAGGTATATTGTAGTGGAATTTTTTTGGTTAAATATTGGTAATTGAAATCACCCATTATTATACTGTTGCCCAATTTGTCAGCTTTCCTAATTTCTATAAACATTTATTCATCTGTCTGTTCGTTCTGTCCTGGCGGATGGTAATACAGCCCTACCAGTATACTCCTTCCCTTCACACATGGAATTTCTATCCATAAGGATTCCACGCTGCTCTCTGTTTCATGTAGAATGTTTATTTTGTTTGACTCAGTTCCCTCTTTAATATATAGTGCAACCCTTCCTACAATTTGATCCACTCTGTCATATTATTTTCTTCTTTACCTTAAGGTAAACCCGTTGTGCTGTATCATGCAGTGGGAAGGAAGACGAAGGCTGGGTAGATTCTTTTGAGTTAGTTCATGCTGGGGCTTCAGCTTTCGTTTTATGAGCTCAGCCAAATACACACAGAGTCCTTTCACCAAAAGACCAATATTCCACTGCAAATGTGCCAAGCAACTACCATAGTCTGGAAATGATTGAAGAATTCCTGCATATTATCCAAGGCTAATAACTGCCAAAGTTGTGCTTCCAGTAAAACCACATCCATTGGTTGCCAACCAGTAAAAACCAGTTTGGGGAATAGAAGCAATATTAAACATCTGGTTTGTAGCTGAATTAACTGTATTGGGTATATTCTGTATATAGGTTTCTTCAATATACATATAGCAGGGTAAAATCATTCCCTACATCTTTTTAATTCATTCTTCTTTTATGGAAACAAGAATGCTTATCTTACAAAACCTGCTAACACTTAAATAAATTGTACCTAAAAAATTAAGTGATTTGCAAAGCATTTCCTTCTCTTATTTTCTGCTTTTGCCTTTCCCTTCCTCGTTCTGAGTGTTTGCATAGAAACAAGATCTTTAAAGCTGAAATTCTCATTTGGCCCATGAAAAGCTCCAGGAATGTATGGTAAAAAAAACATAATTATTTTGGTAAAATCTGTGGCATAATAGAGGTTTTTTGCTTGATGTAGCATGAGCTTCAATTGCTGATAAAAGTTACAAATTCTAAAGCATGGTTGCTGAGCGAGAATGTAAACTATCGGCATACACAGATTATCTGTAGCTCTCTATAGTTCAACTTATTCTAGTGATTGACAAATCTCTGTCTTCTCCGGTTATAAAATTAACTGAAGAAGTCAGAGATACTACCCTTGCATGAGCATTGTGTTCATTTCAGCTGGCTTCCTGCCAGTTGAAGTGGTTTTATTTATTTTTATTTGTTGCATTTGTATCCCACATTTTCCCACCTATTTGCAGGCTCAATGTGGCTTACATGATACTGTGATGGCGATCGCCAGTTCCGGTATGAGAAATACAGAGTGGTAATTGCATTAAGGATCAATAGGTGATAGAGTACATTTGGTATGAAATACAGAGTGGTATTTGCATTAAGGATCAATAAGTGATGGGGTACATTGGGTAGTCAGGAGGAAGGGTTAAGTTTTGTCCAGTTCTTGTTTGAGTTTCATTGTATTGTGTGGCTCCGGTGTTTAGTTTGGGTCATTATGGTATGCCTTTTTGAACAAGTTGGTTTTTAATAATTTCCGAAAGATTGTTAGGTCGTGCTTTGTTTTCGTAATGTTTGGTAGTGAGTTCCATAGTTCCATGGTTGTCATCTTCAGTGAAGTATCTGGGAGTACTACTGTATGTGATAGAGGCCAGACCAATGCAGCGTTGATACTCACTAAGCTACAGCTATTGGTCCAGTCTTGTTCCCTTCTGCATTTGTTGTGGTGGGGGCAGACTTGATACCATCAAGATGATGATAGCTCCTAAGGTCACTTACTTGCTAAGTACGCTTCCTTTTTCCTTTCCTTATGCTTTTTATAAGAAAGCTGAAAAATTGCTTGTATAGTTTTTATGAGCCAGTAAACCACCCAGTATTGCTTTGGCTAAGCTTAAGCATCTTAAAACTAGAGGAGGAATAAGTTTTCCAGATTTTCTGCTGTATTATCAGGCCTTCCTTTTGCGCCAAGGTGTACATTGGTTGCTTTGTAAGATGTGCTCCTTGCCCCTAGATGGATTCAACTAGAAATGGGTCCGGCTACACCTCTTTCTATGGGAAGAGTGGCTGCTATGCAGTTGCCTGTTTTTTCACATATATTTTAATTAACGTTTTTGAAATGAATAATAAAAGAAAACAGTAACCAACAAAGGAACATAAGAATGTAGAATATGAAGAACAACAGTATGAACAATGAGAGGGCTGAAGAAATAGTAGTAATATTGAGCAAAATTTCACAATTTAAAGAAATTAGAGGTAGTGTATAAGTAATAATCTTTTTTTTTTTTCATTTCTGGTTACATTGATAAATGCTTATACTATCCATGTCTTGCAACTTTCTCATATATTGCATGCACCTGAACTTAGAGAATTAGAATTATTGTCCACTCTAGATATAGTGTCTGAATATTCTCAGTCTCAAAAATTGGGCACCAGAAATCAAATTTCATGCTCCCTCTAAACTGACCGGGCTACAGCAGACCTGGGAGGCTGATGTTTCTCAGTCCAACAGGACCCCCCAACTTCTAGATCAGCTTCTGTTAAGCAAACAATGAATTTTTTTGACTCATTCAGTCCTTTGAACTCCTCAGTGAATGGTTTCACTTTATTGTGGATTTTCTTGTGTATTTTGTACATTTTGCATTTGGATGTATTTGTTTAAAAATGGACCAAAAAAATAAAACATCCGAATCACAAAACATTTTTCCAAACAGCATTTTCAAAAGGAAAAGAGAGACTATTTTTGGTAGAAAATAACCTTTCCTTGTTCTGATTTTGGACGTTTTACAAAAAACATCCAAATTCAGACTTAGAAGTCATATCCAAAAATGCCCCTTGTGCATTTGACTTGTCCAAAGTCACAAGGAGCAGCAGTGGGAATTGAACCCATGTTGCCAGGATCAAAGCCCGCTGCACTAACCGTTAAGCCACTCTTCCCCTGTTTTGGATGTCTTGCATTTGGATATCTTTTGTTCGAAAATGGACCAAAAAAAAAAAAGGATGTCCAAATCACAGGACGTCCATAGTATTTTCGAACACAAAAGGTCATTTTTGAAAATGACCTTCTTTCCTGTTTCGAATTTGGACATCTTTGTAAAACGTCCAAATTCTGATTTAGACGTTTCTTTCGAAAATGCCCCTCTCTGTGAGAGAAAGCATTGAAGCATGCCCTACAGTATCATTCAGAGGATGCAGCAGTTTAAGTAGGAGGGCTCTCACATGTTTTCTGCCATTGAAGATAGGAAACCATCCTAAGGTAAGAACTCATTCCAGAGGAATAAGAAGAAATTGGAAAGTTCAGCCACTTTGGAGGGGGGAGGGGGTGCTAACCAGCGCCTTTCATTTCAGGCTGGTTAACATAAGGGATTTCCTTATAGCTAGCATGAATATTAGTACCAAGGACATACTATTGAGGATAAATTTTAACATGGCCTTGGTAAAACATTGAATAGCATGTTAAATTCCATTTGAACAGGCATGTAAAAATTTTAATGGTAGGGGCTGCTTTTGTGCATTGCTTTGCATGCACATTTGTATAGTGGTTAGCTCATTATAATAGCTTTGCATACAATTTTTGTTAGCTGCTACCGTGACAGAAAAAGAGCTCACAGAACCCTTTTGTGCGTGTCGCGCTGAACTCCCTGCTCACTAAACCGGCTAGAACCAGTGTAAAAAAAAAACATGTTGCTGGCTCCTTAGGGTTTATGCATTACATGCTTTCCTCACTTGCTTTCACTAGCAGTTGGAGTGCAAAGCTATGGAAGGGATATGCACCATTAGCTGCGTTACGAATCCTCAGAGAGAAAATGGTGCATAGTATGCTTCTTGAAAACCAAAGCCATTGGAGGAGTAGAATACGCTGATAGTGCTAGAATCTTACAAGCATTATAATATATCTGTTCTTTCCAGGTCAGGAGATTGTTTCTTTGAGTTCAGACTCACTCACTCTCTGCTGAATATTCATGTGACATTGGTCAAATCATGCCATAGTGCTCTCTTGTTCTTCAGCCTGCCTAAATGTAGTTGTGTAGTAACACTTAACACTGTATCTCCTATCAACACTCTACCCCCCTCCCCCTCAAACCCAGACACCATGGAACTGGAATGCCAGAAAAGACCGTCCAGGCCACCCTCTTTAGAGATAATAGCGTGTATAATTCTGAAACCCTGTAATTATAAAGTTTGTTTAGATTTTGTTTGGATGAAAGACTTTACCTAAGTACAATTTATTTTATCAAACAACATGAACATTGCCTCCTACATCCTTATATCTTTCCTTCCTGGTTAAATTAATGGTGTGTGGGCAACATATCTAAACATATCTGTGCCTTTGTGGATACAAATAAGATAAAACAGGCCAGAACAGAAAAGTAGATTGTAGTAGCCCACTAATTATGAAGCCATAGCCATTGCAGATAACATACCGGTAATACTTACATTTGCAAAACTTGTCCTGTCAGTGGCCGTGATATTTGATCATTTGGTAATGTGTGTTGGTAGCAGGGGCTTTGACAGCTGGCCAGGTGAAGAGGATTTTCTGTTGCAAAGTGAATGAAATCAAACCTCGGAGAACCTAGCGTTTTTATAAGGCGTCCTAGAAGTGAATTGTAGGGATTTTGTGCTGTGATAAAATATCCCCCTCTCTACTCAAGAGGGCCACAAGTCACTTTATAACTTAATTAAAATATGAAACTTCTGAAAGTATATCCTTAAAACCAAACAAACCAATCCGTGATCAAAGCCTTCAGGAGGGACACCTGTTCCCTAAAGCAGCTTTACTGCTCTACATTTATTTGCAAATAAAAGAGTCACTTTCATCCTCTCTGTTCTTCAATGGTGCTTTTGTTAGGAAAAGTGGCATCCATGAATGATTAATCCCATCTCACTTTGTTCTGGGAGCTTTGCTTACTGCTTCCCTGTTTGTTGTGGTAACCTGAGCAGAAGCACTGAAATATTGTTCACTTTATTTTTGTAGCGAAGTGAATCAGCAGTTTTTACTGCTCGGGGCTTAGAACCCATGTGAGGTAAGAAAAATAAAATTCAGGATGAGTCAGACCTGGACTGGATTGGATTAAGATACGTTGTTCAAAAATGGCATCCAGGGTTGACTGGCGAGACCAGAGACCCTGATAGCAGCACTGGTCAAAATGGTGGAAGCTGTTGTTAAGGCCAAAATAATTAGTTATATGGATAAACATAGCTCAAATCTGGAGAGTCAGCATGAATATAGCAAAGAGAGCTTGTGCCTTACTAATGTGTTAGAATTCTTTGAAGATGTGAATAAGCATGCGGATAAAAGTGAACTGGTCAATATAATGTATTTGGATTTTCAGAAGGCATTTGATCAAGTTCCTCTTGAGAAGTTCCTCCGGAAATTTAAAAGTCATTGGATAAGAGGCCGTGGCTTACTATGGATTGGTTACTAGTTAAAAGACAGGAAACAGAGTAGGATTAAATGGTCAGTTTCCCAATGGAAAGAGATAAATAGTGGGAGTGCCTCAGGGAGCTGCACTGGAGCCAGTATTTCACGAAAAAAGGAAGCAAAGAGTAACGTGAACAGATTTGCAGATGACACTTCCTGAGGGGATTTTGTACAAAATTAAAATTCTTCACACAGTACTTTTAAATTCTGTGTACTCTATTTGTCCATATTAAACAATATAATCACTGTCTTTCAGTAAATTACAAATACAATGCATGAAAAATTATTACTTAAAGCTATAGGTTTTTTTTTTTTATTTATTTTCTTTATGCCCAGTTCCCCATCATGTCCTGGTCCATCTCTTTGGCTTGACTTCCTGAGGCTCAACCACCTCATTACTCTCTTGCCCCTATGACTCAACCTTCCATTTCTTCTCATTCCCTGTAAGCTCAAAACGCTCCCGACATTCGTTCTCTCACAGTCCCCCATCCTCACTTGAGCTCTCTGCCCCCACTCTCAAGTTCTCTTTCTATTTCTCCTGAGCCTAACCAAGCTTCTGGATGCCCAGTGGTTGTAAGTGCACTCTGCTGTTTTTTGTACCCTTCCATCTCAGCTGGCAGCAGTACAATAAAAGCAGGTAGTAAAGTGACCAAAAAGTGTGGATCAGGCTTCTGTTGGGAGGGGGGGCGGGGTTAACCCCCCCCCCCCCCCCCCAAAAAAAAAAGACTTCTTTCTTTTATTTATTTATTTTGCAGTTTCTATACTACACTATCTGCAGTACTAGGTGGTTTACAAAATTAACATTCATAAAATTAAAACAAAAGTTGCTAAAAACTCATTCCGACTGGGGCGAGCTGTAGAAAGACCATGCCAAACTAGGGAACTGGGCATCTAAATAACAAACGAATTTTAATGTTGGACAAGTGCAACGTGATGCATATAGGGAAACAGTCCTTATCCACGGTTTCATATTGGGAGTTACCACCCCAGAAAAGGATCTGAGTCATTATGGACTATGTTGAGATCCTTAGCTCAGTGTGCAGCAGCAGTTGAGAAAGCAAATAGAATGTGCAATTATGTAAAAATGGATATGCGGGAATGACTTTATAGGTCTCTGCATTAAAAAAAAACAAGTTATACGTCAATGAAGTGCAGTTCTTGTTTGTTTTAAAGCCCTCAGCTTGGTTTGTACAGACGGACTCTTTAAGGGGAGTCTTGGCCTATGTCAGAAGTCTCCTCCCTCTACCCTTGGTGGCCTCAAATCTTTGATGGGATAACAACCTATTTAACCTCTCCTCCCCCACTCCAACCCAGGGCTCACCTTTAAATAAATATACCCTCTGGGAAGGTCCCATAAGAACATAAACATTGCCATAGTGGGATAGACCAAAGGTCCATCAAGCCCAGTATCCTATTTTCAACTGTAGCTAATCCAGGTCACAAGTACCTGGTAAGATTCTTCCCCCTTCATTTAAAGAAAACAAGTTCTGCCTCCTTGGTCGTAGACTTATGCCAAAGTGTCTACCCCATTTCAGATTAAACACTTTGGGGTAAATTGGAGGATCCTGAGAGCAGGACTTCTCATTTTTAAGAAAGGGAAAGTTGTACATTACAGGGGAAGAGAGCTGCATTTGTTTAAATTTGAGGGTGGAGGGGATTAAGTAGGCAAGTAAACCTTTTAAGAATGTGCGGCCACCACTTGAAGTGGCATTTCTAAAGTTTTCATGCATTACCACAACTGGCAACACAGTAAAATTTCCCACAATATTTAGCTATAGGATGAAGATTAACCAGGAGCTTATTTACATCCCATAACTTAATACTGCAAAAACAACCGTTACTCCAGCAAAAATTTCCACGAGTATGTACATCAGCCTGTGTCCCGTTGATATTGCGGAAGTTGTTTGTACCGTATATACCAGGGAGGATGTTGCGTTCTGGGGATGAACATTTGTTACAAGTGCCAGCAGTAACCTGTGCTCCGCTGTGGTTACGTGTAAGGGGACATTTTTTTATATTTGACATCCCACTTGTGGAATGTTCTGCCATTAGAGCTACAGGAGGTACAATCCCTTGACCAGTTTAAGAGGTTGTTGAAGGCGTATTTTTTTAGACGGCTTTTTCAGTCTCTCTTCCTGAGGGTTAGCCTGATTGAAATATCGATGAGCTTAGTTGCAGATGATGATGAAGATTTAGAGGAAAATGAATATTATCTTTCTTTTCATATTATATGTTTGAAGTGGATGGTTGAGTGGTCTTGGGTGTGCTTTATTATTTTCTTGGAGTTCTTTTGATACGTTTTAATATGTTTTTACTTTTGTTATTGTAAACCGCTTTGATTGCTAGGGTAGGGAAGCGGTATATCAAGTGCAAATAAACTGTAATCTGTAAGCCATGATCTGTGCTCCTCAGCCAGGGCACTGTTGAAGCAATGACAGAGGGCAAAAGCAGGGAGAGTATATAAAACTAAAGTTAACCCCAAGTAGGTGTAAGTACTATAGCCCCATGTGTGTGTGGCTTCCTATGAGGATGGGTGAAGTGTTAGACTTAAAACCAGATTCCCATCTTCCTGCAGTATCTAACATCACATCAACGTCTCAATGATCAGATTATACAGATATCTTAATGGGCTCTACAAGGATTCAGATCAAGAACTGTATATGCTGAACTTTACTTTAAAAATTCATTAGAAAAATATTAATCCACATGTTACTCCCTAAGCCTTGGACAGGCCGTCTGAGAGGTGCACGTAAGTGTTATCCAGTTTGTGAATGAGCACTGACTCATTCCATCACACATTATCTCTGACAAGCATTTTCATGTCGCTTAATAGTATGTATAGTGGTTATGGTATTTCTCTGCTGTCCCAGGTAATGTCAATACATCCAATGGTAACATTTTTTTTCTGAGTATTCGTATCAAAGCTGGGCAAGTAAGTGACACCAATAAGTTTGAGCTTGGGTCTCCTTTGTTTCTAAACGTATTGCTTATTTCTGTTCATGTGAGTTTGTGTGTACATGCTCATCCTCAAATTGGATAATAAGACATGTCTTCTCAAGAAACCCAATGACTATTCCATACTCACTAATAGTTATCTTGCCAAGCACTGTAAAACACAGCATCATACAAACTTGTAGATGTAATTGAATCAATGTAATCTCTAACAACTGTTAAATGTAAGCCACATTGAACCAAAACTCGTTTTTTGATAATTGTGGGATACATGTATGTATGTATGTATAAATTCATATATACATACATAAATAAATAAATAATTGTGTGTTTCTCCTGGGACTTCCGGTCTTTATTGTATCTGCAGCCTGCAAGGCAGACCCAAATATCAGCTGAATTTTATCCATCCCAGTCTAGTGTGGCTGATGCCCAGACATCTGGCCACTTAGATTCCTGCTTAGTCTGTCAGACAGTCATGGTTATATGAGTACTTGCATTTTGGCTACAATTTCTACAATGGCTATACAAGGTCTCCTACTTAATCCTACACCCAGCTGGTAATGTCAGTATATTGTTAAGTTCCAAAACACAGGTTATTTAATCTACACAGCACACCCCTGTAAAGCAAAGTCTAAACTGGAGTGGTGATAAAAACAACACTTAGCTATTCTGATTTATATGTCATGACTGAAAATCTATTGTTAGAAAATAAAATGCCATGAAAATGGTAATGCACATTAAAATATTGTATTTTCTTTTTCCCCCCTTCCATCTACCCTTCCATCCTTTCTAGGAGCTCTGCTACTGGGTGGGATTCTCTACTCATGGCAGTTTCCTCATTTCAATGCGCTGAGTTGGAACCTGCGGGAGGATTACTCCAGGGGAGGCTACTGCATGATGTCAGTCACCCATCCAGCACTGTGCAAGCGGGTGGCACTGCGCCACTGCCTAGCTTTAATTGGACTCTCAGCATTGGCTCCGGTCCTAAGTGTCACCACCTGGACTTTCCCTATTGCATCACTTCCCATCAACATATACATCTCCTACCTGGGCTTTCGATTTTACAGGGATTCGGACCGCAGCAGCTCAAGGAAGCTGTTCTTCTGCAGCCTTTGGCACTTACCCATGCTCCTGCTTGTAATGTACACCTGCAAGAAATCACACATAGAGAAACAGGACAAACCACAGCTTGCAAGCTGAAAACAACAGTAGTACCATAGAGACATGAACTGCTTTATTTTGGCCTCTATGATGCAGTGCATATGGTTCATCCAGGGTTATTTGGATACTGATGGACAAACAAAAACAAAAAAAAATTAAATTATGATGTTGTGGGTTTTTTTTAAATAATCAACTCAGTCAGCAGTAACCTGACCTGATCACTTTCTTCTTCAGCCTTTATATTAAAGATAAAAAGAGAAACAAAGATTTTGTGAGCCTTTATTTTTTGTTGTTGTTGTTGAAAAAGATTATTCTTAGACTGAAGTATTGTCATTACTGTATGTTCTGTGCTGGAAGGCAAGTGTGACAAATACTGCATGCTGGCATTAATAAATGAAAAACTACCTTATGAAAGCGCCTGCAATCAGTCTTGATGAATGCCAGCCAGAAAATTTTAACTCAAGAACCCAGATGAGTTAGAGCAGCAATATCACATCCCCTCTTAAGTCATCTTTGGATGTTGTTTTTGGACTCCACAATGGTTGTCTTAAAATAATGCAAAATAAAATGTAGTTGTACTAATCTCGCTTATTTTTTTTTTTCACTTTAAAATTTTTTTTTTATTTTGCATAACTCCATAACAAGAGCACATCTCGCTCACAATTGCCCACACAGGGGCTCATAAGTACTCAACTGCTATGTACCCACTGCAACAAATAACAAGATCATCATCAAAACGTAACAACTACTGCCCAACTAAACCTTGTACTCCTATAATACCACATCCCCTTCCCTCTAACCCTCTCCAACCCCCGTTCAACTTGAGAGCACCCCATGATTCTTTGGGACACCCTCCCTCCCGCTCTAACCCATCCCCTCCAATAAGATTCTATTAACCTAAATACTTGCCATTTGTTGTTGCAAGCGAGCCCATCTTCCCTTATGTCTCCATGTCTCATGCCTGCGGTGAGCCGTTAATCGCTCCATTTGTATTAATCTTGCTTATTTTTTAATGTTGTATTATTTTGGTTTCTAAGTACCCAAGTTGAATCCTACAAATAATCCTCTGAAATAGCTCTCTCTTCTCACCCCATCCCTGCCCACCCAAGGTTTCAAGGTTGTAATTCACAGTGAGAGTTACCAAAAAAAAGTGGAACAAGCCAACCACAATGTCCATGCAGTACTTTCAGAATGTGGAGCACTGTGCCACTGCAAGCTTTTAAAGCAATCTTTTAAGATATTTTGAGCGTGACCGTATTTATTTTGCTGGCCTTAAAGAACCCCTGAGAAAGACTGTGTGTGTCGAAACGCAGCTTGTGTTGGGTTCGTTTGAAGAATACATTTTGATCTCCTTGGACATTGTGGTTGCCTTTTTCCACTTTTTTGTGGATTTTGTGTCCTTTGGTGTTTGTTTTTGTAATTCACAATGAGCCAGTCCAAGTTTTATCCCATACACATAAAACTTGGATATGGGTTTCTTAGGAAAATCAGAGCTCCATGTTCATAAGTGAACATTAGCAGCCACACTGGATTAAATTAGAGGTTTATTTGGGCCATCATCCTATTTCTGTAAGTGCAGATCCTTAGATGACATGCAGAAGAGACTGCATATGTAAATGTAGGGTTGACCCTAGGGTAGGGCTAATTGGGTTGATCTCTTGGGTCCCATGCTTTGAAGGGCCCTGTTATCCAATGTAATATATTTATAATTACATTTATATTCCACCATTACAGTAATAGATTAGAACAAATTACAACAGAAATAAAGTATAGGTCAAAGTCTTAAAAGTAATACAAACTAATAAATATATTTGTTTCTTTATATTTTAATTATAATCTAAAACCAAAAACAGCATAAAATTTAAAACACGGAGGATAGTCTGGTAGCTCACACAGGGACTCTTTTACCAAGCTACAGAAAAAAGGGCCCTGTGCTGGTGGCAGGGGCCGTTTTTCCTGCATGCCAGGACCCTTTTTACCATGGCGTGTAAAAAGACCCCAGGCACACATGGCCATGCAATAAGAGAACTCTTATGAGGAGCCCTTACCGCCACCCATTGAAGTGGTAATAAGGGCTCCCGCGCTAACCCAGCGGTAACCGGGCAGTGCATAGCGATGTCCAATTACCACCGGGTTATCACCCATAAGCCATTTCCAGGGGTATTCTTTTTTCCCCTGAAATGGCACGCACTCACGGCCGCTGGTGGTAGTCCCAAAAAAGCGAGCCCCATAGACTCAGGCCTCTAGAAACAGATCAAGGATACAATAAAGCAAAAAAAAAAAAAAAATCTCCACCCTATTCCCCTGCAAAATGTTGTCCTGCTAGTGAGAGTAGATCAGAATTTCTTACCTGCATCTTCTGCCTCTTCTGCCTGCTTTATTCTGAAGTCCAAATAAATATGCCAGTGGATCCTTTGAGAAAATGGAAACCTACATGTTCACATTCAAGCTAGAGGGAGATTCAGGTAAAGGAGAAAAAAAAAGCAACTTTCTTCCAAGCAGAAGATGGTAGCAATTGTGCCAGTAGGGTTGAAGAGGGGTTGGGTAGGGGGGAGAGCCCAGCATGTTGATTTGTTTGAGTCCTGCACTTCTCAAGGCTTGCACCTGTATAAATGTCATTAACAGGTAGGCTGGAGAGGAACATTTTACTGTTGAGAGTGATCAGCAGAGAATTGATGTTCCCATTAATCTCTGCTGGTGGCTTTATTCAAGCAACTGAAATTGGCCACTATCAGAGACGGGATGCTGGACTTGATGGTCTATTGGTGTGATCCAGTATAATACACCTTACATTCAAAGCAGTCCACCTGATATTATGCTCTTCTAGTTTCCAGCAGCTGTGGTTCAGAGATGCATTGAACCTAAGGTGATGTCCTGACTATTTTGTGCACTGACTGAGAGGCAGATGATCAAAAGCAAACATGGGCACTAGAGGCCATTAGCGCCGGCCTAGCACCAGCATTTGCCAGCGCACAATGATCAGAGCTGGCAAGCGTGTGAAACAATTGAGTTTGCCGGCTCTGAATGCTAATTGCATGCAAAGGAGGGTCTCCTGCGTTCCTCCATAATGCTCAGCAGGCAGCGTGCCAAACAAGAATGCTGCTTCCACGGCAAACCCTGCCAGCTCGGAACTGACATTAGGGTTTGCCAAGGCATTGGGAAGTGGGGGGACCCCCAAAGATGTAAGGACCTGGTGGTCCAGTGGACCCCAGGCCCTCTGAAACACAAAGGCCTGGAGGTCCGGTGACTCCCAGACCCCCCAACACCCCCAAACTCAAGGATCAGGAAGTCTGGTGGACCCCCAGACCCTTCAACCCCTCAAACACATAACCCCCCCCCCCCCCCCACCAAAAATACATAAAACCCTGGTGGTCCAGTGGAACCGTACCCCACCCCCCCTGTGGTGGTGTAACAGTTGTTCCCCAAAAAACCACCTCATGAAAGACAAGGGACTAGCACTCCATCCCTCCTCCAGCGGGTGCTGCCTCAAAATGGGTGGAGCTTAACTACATAAGGGAGTCTCTCTTATATGGTAGGTAAGCCCAGCCCAGTGCATCCCAGGATGCAGCAGGCAGGGTGTCACCAGAGGAAGGAGGGAGTGCTAGTTCCTCCTTTTCTAAGGTACGAGGGGGTTTAGTGGGGACCACTGCTAGACCACCAGGGCTAGTCTTTGGAGGAGGAGCAGGTCAGGCCCGGCAAGGGTCCCATTAGACCACCAGAGTTCTATGTATTTTCAGTGGAGGGGGTTATATGTTTGGGGGGGTCCATCAGACTTCCAGGCCCTTGTGCTTTGGGGGGGGGGGGGGTCCACCGGACCTCCAGGCCCTTATATGTTTGGTAGGTGGGGTGCTGAGGTCCATTGGACCACCAGGGCTTTAGTAGGTTTGACAAGTCCGGGCTTCTGCAGGAAGATTGTGCCTGTTCTCTTGAGTGCATGCCGAGACACAATTCTCCCGCAGAACTGGAAACAGCTCCCTAAGCTCAGCGTTAACATTGCACCTAAATTTGCATATCATTAGCACTGAACTTTAGGGAGCTGTTGTGCAGCACTGATGAGCCTTTGTCTATGAGTAAAAATCAGTGCTGGCTCAGCCATTGTAAGGCATGATGACATTTGTTAATGTTCCTGTTTCCTCTCACCCAACTTTCAATCTTATCAAAGTTCAAAGAGTTTGGGGCTGATGAGAATATTTTGTGGTTTTCAGAAGGCTCAATAAGCAGGATCTTAATAATGGTTGTTTTATCTAACTTGTGAGTTCAAAACTGTAGATCAGTTTAGTTTAAATAAAATCTTGAGACTTGTCAGGACTTGCCTGGTTCTACAGTGCTCAAAACTACCATCCTTGTTATGTTTGTTACATTTGTACCCCGTGCTTTCCCACTCATGGCAGGCTCAATGCGGCTTACGTGGGGCAATAGAGGGTTAAGTGACTTGACCAGAGTCACAAGGAGCTGCCTGTGCCTGAAGTGGGAATCGAACCCAGTTCCCCAGGACCAAAGTACACCACTAACCACTAAGCCACTCCTCCACTCAAGTTGGGTTTCATTATAGTAATGAAACCCAACTTGATGTGAAAGATTTGTATAAGAGACAGCAGAACATCTTTTAGTTGGAGGAACCACATATCAATCTCCAACCCCATCCCTAAGCTTTCTATTTGCTGTTGCTGTGTTGGGCAAACTTTTGGTCGGGCCATTTTACTGCCTAGGTATTTATTTATTTATTTATTTGTTTGTTTGTTTGTTACATTTGTATCCCACATTTTCCCACCTATTTGCAGGCTCAATGTGGCTTACATAGTACCGTAAAGGCGTTCGCCAATTCCGGTATGAACAAATACAGTAATGTTTTGGTAGAACAAGGTTCAAGTGTAGCAGACACTTTAGGAAATTTTAGAGAGGAAGAGTTCTTATATATTTGTATGGTGTTGCTACTTTAAATATTACTAAAATACTTTGACAGCTTACCTGTCAAGTACTTAAAATTATAGTAATTCTTCACACAAAAATCTGAGGAATTGTCTCATTGGGAACAGGGAAATATTTGATTGTTTTAATGCTTAGACCAAACATTGTTAAAGTATTTCAGTGTAGTTGGATTTTGTGTGCTGTTTTCATGTGGTGTTTCCCCCTTCTCATGTTGAGTCCAACTGTGCATCCTTTCCATGCTGAGTACTGTACGTTCTAGTTACATAGTAAAGCTATGTTGATTTTGGATTAATTTCCTTTGATATAACACTCATCTGTTTTGAGCAGTTTTATTCCTACCACTGTTAATTTCAGTCTTATAGTCTTGAATTATTGTTTTAAAGAAACAAAATTTTACCCAATTTGATTGCAATGCAAGCTTGAAAATTGATGAATGGTTTCCACTCAGGGTTGTTAGAACACCAATACCTTACAATATATTTAATAAAGTCATTACTAAAATTGCATTGCTATACACTCAGTGGCTGTATAACTAGATAGATCTGTGGAGTTTAGCACAGATTCTGAATATTCGTTTCACATATGGATCCTGCATTCTTTTATCCTCCAGAGCTGGTCTGTGATAGCTCATTTACTGTATCTTATCAATAGATTAGAGAGTATTACAGTTAAGCAAAGAATGTAAGCAAAGTTATTGCCAATTTTAAAGATATTTAATGGTACCTTAAACATGTTTAAATTTATTGTTTGGTCTATGGGCATTTTGTAATGAGCCTGTTATTAGGAAAGAACCTAAACAGCCACTTCTAATATTACATTTGGAAATAATCTGATACCAGATGCTTTGTTAAGTGTGCTATAGAGAGATGTAAGTCTTTGGAAAATGTCATTGGAATTCATGTTATATCTATAGAGATTCACTGTTATGTTTACTCAGCAGGAGGATAGCATCGAATCGTGCAATAAAAATATTTGGAACATCCAGGCAAATCCATTTTAAAAGGATCCCACATTATTTGTTTGCCAGACCACCAAGGCTATTCTTTGGGGGAGGGGCAGGTCAGACCTGGCAAGGGTCCCACTGGACCACCAGAGTTCTATGTATTTTCAGTGGGGGGATTGTGTTTTTGGAGGGTCCACCAGACCTCCAATCCCTTGTGCTTTGGGGGGGGGGGGGGCAGGGGCACTGGACCTTCAGGGCCTTACATGTTTGAGGAGTGGGGTGCTGAGGTCCACCGGAAATGAATCTGCTCCTTAGCATAAGAGAAAATCATCCAATTGGTTGTTACTTTTGGTATTCTGTAACTCAACATCCTACAGTACAGTACATCACTCCATACAATCCTAATGATTGAGAAAATGTTCCAGTAAACCTGAGTCAAACTTCTTCATCTGGTGAGTCTTAGAAGTACTTATAATAAAGAAAGAAGCATAGAAGTTGCTGGTAGGAAAAGTCTGTACTGGCAATTATATAAATTGGCACCAAGGGTTAAAGCACGCCAATGCCATGTGCTTAACACCAATTCTGTAATGGCTTCTTGGCACCAAGATTCCATTATAGAATACTAAAATAAGTTGGGATCAGCACACCTAAAATTAGTCGCCAACAGTTATATCAAGTCAATGGCAGTTATAACTATTGAAGCTTATTTCTGCCCTGAAATAGTATTCTATAAGCTACATGTGTATTCCAGTGACACACCCATGACCCATATTTACGCTTCCCTCGCACTTACCCACTTTGCAATATTGGTGTGTATGTTGAAGAATAGCACCTAGGAGAAATACTCAATTGAGTAAGAAATATTTTTCTATAACCAGGGTAAGCAACCTATGGCACTTGTTTGTTCATTGTAATTAAATATGGAAAAAAGTGGCATGCAATGTACACTGAGTTGCTGACCCTTGTTCTATAAATTAACTGGTATCCACTTTTAGATGCCAGGTTGTAGAATGACCGTTTATGTGATCTGCCCATTACTGTTTCAGTAGGACCCTTTAGCTCTTGGTGTGCAATTTTGTTACTGGAGTTTGAAACTCCTGTAGTTATTGAGCAAAGCTGCAGCCAGTCAACCAAAATTCTGCTAGAAATTTCAGGGGTCAGATTGGAAAGTCAGCTGCCTGACCTAGAAAATTAAAAAAAAAATCCTTTGACTTTTTCATTCACATACTTTTTTTTTTTTAGATATTGTATTCACCATTTTAAAGGGGGTTTTTTGGCAGCTGTAAAGCATGCAAGGGACCAGAATCCTGAGTCAATATTCCTTTGTATTTCCCTGGGGGCAGTATCTTTCTAAATGGGTTAGTTTCATGCATAACGTGGCAGTACTGAACCTCACTAGTTTCATGCATAACATGGCAGTATTAAACCTTACTCCTAAGCCAGGGTATGTGGAGTAGGATCTTGGTCTCTCTGATTTACTGCTCATGCTCATCATAGTACTTGCATCGTGCCAAAGAGAGCTTCCTTCTAATGCAACATTTATTTATTTAGATTTTGCTCACACCTTTTTCAGTAGCACTGGCGTAGCCACGTGGGGCCAGGGGGGCCTTGGCCCCCCTTAGATTTGGCCCTGAACCCCCTGCCGACGACCCTCTCGACCCTCCCTCCCACCACCAACCCGCAGTCGCCTGCCTTTGCTAGCGGGGGCCCCAACCCCCACCAGCCGAGATCCTCTTCTTTTCGCAAAAGGTTCCTTCTGTGAGAAGAAAAGGACCTTGGTTGGTGGGGTTGGGGTCAGGAGGGTTGTTGGCAAAGTTGGTGGTGGTGGAGGCAGGGTCAGCAATGGTGGGGGGGGGGCTAAAATGTGCCCCCTCACCTCTGGACCCCCCCCTCCTGCCAAAGTCTGGCTACACCCCTGTTCATGTTCAGTAGTAGCTCAAGGTGAGTTACATTCAGGTACACTGGATATTTCTCTGTCCCAGGAGAGCTCACAATCTAAGTTTGTACCTGAGGCAATGGAGGGTTAAGTGACTTGCCCAAGATCACAAGGAGCAGCAGCAGGATTTGAACTGGCCACCTCTGGATTGCAAGACCGGTGCTCTAACCCCTTGGCCACTCCTCCACACCTGTAAAGGCACCTTAGCCAAGTGTGCCTGAAAATTCTTTCTAATGAAACCTGTGACTGTCAATGCAATGGGAAATATTTATGTATCTTTATGCCACATTTTCTTGGTCTCTTTCTGCGTTTTTGGTACACTTCTGTTTTGATATTTCTGGAACACAGATTTTGAAGATTGTAAGGGGTCCTTTTACTAAGCTGCGGTAAGAATGAAAAATGCCTTACCATGGGGTGCACTCAGGTATCCCATGGTAATTTTTACATTAGCATGTTCTACCCTTACACTAAAAAAATAAGTTTTAGCACTGGGGCTGGAGAGTGGGCATCTTCTTGCTCATTTTATTTATTTTTATTACATTTGTACCCTGCGCTTTCCCACTCATGGCAGGCTCAATGTGGCTTACATATTGTATACAGGTACTTATTTGTACCTGGGGCAATGGAGGGTTAAGTGACTTGCCCAGAGTCACAAGGAGCTGCTTGTGCCTGAAGTGGAAATTGAACTCAGTTCCTCAGGACCAAAGTCCACCACCCTAACCACTAGGCCACTCCTCCGTCGTTCTTGCTCATTGGTTAGCACCACTACATTGCTGCATGCTAACCAGTTAGTGCGTGAACCCTTACAACCTACAAAATAGATGGCGGTAGAGGCTCACATGCTAATGGAAAAATTAGCACGTAGCCCATAACATAGAAAATAGAAAAATCAGCCATTTTACCCCTGAGGTAAAGAGGTGTGGTAGCCATGTTAGTCCACTCTTAAAGGTTATCAATAGAAATCAAACAAAACCTTCGAAAGCTAATCAAGAAATGTATTAAGTTATGTCCAATAAAAAAGGTATCATCTTATTTTCTTTTCCATGTTTTATTTTGTTTGATTTCTATTGATAACCCCGGAGGTAAAAATGGCCTTAGCGCATGGGAATGACCTGTGTAAGGACGCACTATGGCCACTTTTTACCGCAGTTTGGAAAAGGGCCCCTTCATCTTTAACTTTTCACAGGGCGCATAACAAACACGTGCACAGAAATCTTTTCTTAAGAGATTGCAACATGGGTATTGGACAAACGGCACAGGCTGCTCGTCCAGTACCTCTCTGAATGGAGCTGACAGACCTCATTTTCTGCTCATGAACTAGGTTTAATGCCACTTTTAGTAGTAGTTTTATTGACTCTAATAAATTTATTTTAATGCATGGTTTACTAGAACTTTCACTAAATTACAATAACGATTGTTTAATTTTGTGTTAATTTTCTTCACAAATTATTCCAAATGATTGCATTTTTTTAACACAGAAAACTGTTTAGCATAACGTTTGTATTACTTTTAAATTCAACATATTGTCATTGAAATAACACTTAAAATTGTGCACTCATAAAGATATGTTCACACTTCCTGGGCACAGAAGACATCATGGCTTGTTCACTCTGCTCTGTAAATCAGGGTGCAAAAAGCTAAAGTGATGACATAGGCATCAGCAGCACTGAAACCTGAAATTTCTCACCCAGTATGCCAACCAGCAAACCATATGTTCTTCAGCCTCAATATAAAAACCCTATCAGATGTTAGACTGCCTAAAAAATGGTGCTTTATTCCCAAAAAATGCAATGAATTACCAACCATTGAACATTTCTTTCCAGTTTCCAGTCTGATTTCAGCATGGCACTGAGGATACCACATCCATTTTGCTGTGAAAAGTCTCATTGTAAAGAAATTATTATTATTTTTTAATTTAACTAATGGAAACAGAGCAAAAGTCTTTAGAAAAAAAATTATTTGTTGTAGTAGTTGAGGTGTCTCCAATATGTTCATCTTCAATAAACTGTTTAAAACCACAGAGTTGGTGGCAACACTTGTGTTTGTGTTCTGTAAGGAAATCTGAGGCTGCTTACAATCAGGTTTGGTTGGCAGGCAGAACAGCTTACCTGGCTTTGCAGAACAACTTGTACTGTTTTCCACAAGCATAAAAATAGATTGTAGTAAGAAGACTGCCAAAAAAGATCCTGATAATTGATTCAGGGAGCAGTTCAAATAAATAGAATTTTCAAGATGCACCTTTTTGTTTCTGTTATAGAGCCAAATTGACGTTAGAAAATGAGATTTAGTAATGGACTGAAGTTTGTGTGCTCGGCAACCTTTAGAAGAGAATGTGATCACATTCATGCATTGAGGGGTCCTTTTTCTAAGCCGCAGTAAAAAAAAATGGCCTCTAGTAGCACGAGAATGTCTTTTGGGCATGCGCTGGGCCATTTTTTACCATGTCTAGAACAAAGGGCCTTTTTTTAAGGGGCCAGAAAATGGACGTGTGCTAAAATTGAAACCAGCGCACATCTATCTTCAGCCTGAGACCTTACCACTACAAATTGACCTAGCAGTAAGATCTCACATGCTATCCGTGTGGTAAGCATGCAGCGAGCGCCAACTGCTGTTTACTGCCGGGTAAGCAGCCCACAGTAGAAAACAGATGGCTGATGAGCTAGCGCTGATTTGGCATGCACTGTGCATTTGTGGGCCCTCCTGCGCCTTTGTTAAAGGACCCCTGAATTTTATTGAGGGGGTTGCAGCTCATATGTCATTCATTTTATACCACTTGCCTATTACACTTTTTCAAGTTTATTAGGATTTGGTATACCACCAATTATTAGTCTTTCTGAGCAGTTTACATCATTATCGAATTAATCAGAAATGTAGCAAAACTGAAAAGAAGCTACAATCTGATTGGACCGAAAGAGATAGTAATCATAGATCCAGTCTGGAAAAATGGGTACATTGGAAAAAGGGATGGAATTTGATGTATTTACACTCAAAGCAGTTTATATATTATATACATGTACTTATTTTGTTCCTGGGGCAGCAGAGGGTTAGGTGACTTGCCCAGATTCACAAGGGCCTGCAGTGGGACTTGAACCACGTTCCCCTGGTTCTCAGGCCACCACAATAGCCATTAGTCAGCTACTCCACTCCTCCAGATTCCTCCTCCACTTCAGGTTATCAATAGAAATCAAACAAAATAAAACATGGAAAAGAAAATAAGATGATACGTTTTTTATTGGACATAACTTAATACATTTCTTGATTAGCTTTCGAAGGTTGCCCTTCTTCGTCAGATCGGCAACCTTCGAAAGCTAATCAAGAAATGTATTAAGCTATGTCCAATAAAAAAGGTATCATCTTATTTTCTTTTCCATGTTTTATTTTGTTTGATTTCTATTGATAACCTTAAGAGTGGACTAACACGGCTACCACACTCCTCTACTCCTCCACTTAGAATGGTCCCCAGAAAGCAACAAAAAGAAACCTCCTTGAATTCTGACATTGTCTTCAATCCCACCCCTTCCTGTGAAGAATATTCCAGGCTTCCAACACCCTCTCCATGAAAAAATATTTCCTCATGTAGCTTTTGTTTCCCTACATGTCCTCTTGTTCTGTAACCTCTGGAGAAATTTATTGTGTTCTTTACCCTCTTTCAAGTATTTAAATGTCTGTATCACATCCCCCCCCCCCCCCCCCCCCCCCGGTATCTCCTTGCCGTCAGGATATACATATTTTTCTCACATGCCTTCTGGTGCAGATCCCATACTATTTTGGTTGCTTTCCTCTGAACAGCTTTGAGTCTTTTTACATCCTTGGCGAGATACAACCTCCAGAACTGAACACAGTACTCCAAATGCAGTTTTGCCAACAGCTTGTAAAGGGGTATTATCACCTCCTTTTTTCTGTTCATTATGCTCCTCTCAGTGCACCCAAGCATCCTTCTGGCCTTGGTCACCACCTTATCCAATTTGTCATAGTCACTAGAACAAAGACACACTGTTGTAGCATTTAATTATTTAAAAAAAAAAAAAGTGGTGCTTTGGAATTCAGAATATTCGAGACCTTTTTTCTCTTCCCAGTGGGGTACCACAGGGTTCCCTTCTGGTGCCCCCACTATTTAATATTTTCATGGCTCCACTGGCATTAACACAAGACTATCTCTACTTCAGGAAGCAGGTGAAAGCTTGCCTCTTCCACCAGGCCTTTAATGGAAGAAGTAACTAACTTGTTAGTCTACTCACACACACAAGGAGTGATACAGGCTGCACATACTGCAGTAGGACGTTTATCCACTCCTACCCTAGCTGAGATAATATTTAACCATCTCTCTGACCTCATCTGCACCTTTCTTTAAGTTAGTCACCTTACTTTCTAACTGTTCTTGCTCTCTAACATATCTGTATGTTCCATCTACTTATACCCTTCACTGTCAGTCCCTTATTTGTCCTGTTTGTCTGTCCTGATTAGATTGTAAGCTCTGTCAAGCAGGGACTATCTCTTAACATGTTCAAGTGTACAGTGCTGCGTACATCTAGTAGCTAAATAGAAATGATAATTAGTAGTAGTAACCCAAGGATTACACTAGTGGTAACCTTTGCATTGGAGCTTAACCATAACCTGGTTTTAGGTTTTTAGAGGCTAAGATACTGATTTATCAAGAGCTACACAGGAGAGAAGACAAGACACAGGAGAGAAGACAAGACTTTTTGGTGTTTAGACCATGAGTTCTAGCTCTTGGTACTAGCTTTTTGTTAAAAATTTCTTGTGTATTTTTGGTTATTGGGTGTGGGGGGAGGGGTAACTCTTTTTTTTTTTTTCTTTGACTCCAAGCAGCTCAGCAAGTATTTGAGGAAAAGAGAAGAGAATGTCCCTGTAGTTGTGACTTCCCAAGGTTAATGTTACACTTTGAGACTGGTCTCCTGTAACCACTTCTGCAGCTGTCTCTGCAATTCTTTCCATTATTTTCCTCTTATTTTTTGTGTAATTTGTTTTCTTATTATTTTAGTCAAATATTTGTAACTCTTTTTTGTTGTTGTTGTTAGTTTTTGAAAAGTTTTCTGTTACTTTTTCCTTTATTTCTGTAATCTTTGCATGGAAAGTGATTGAATTTCAAAATTGTAATAAAAATAAAATAGAAGTAGTAAGTAGTAAGACTTCATTAAGAGCTGACTCAATGAATCAGGTAAAAAAAAAACCATGATTTCTTTTACCGTCTGACTCTCTCCAACCCTGGAAGAAGCGATCCACTTCCTCTACAGAAGGGCCTACAGTGTGGTGGTGACTCAGGCCTGCACTTACTTTTCTTTTTTGTGGGGAGGGAGCTGGGATTGGGGACTGGGGGAGGCCTTATCCCACACTTCATTTTTCTTCAAGGGGAGGAGCTCTGCCCATTCTCCATTTTCTGTCAGGGGAGGGAGGGGGATTGGGAAAAGGGGGATGACCCAGAGACCCCAGTGCTGCTAGTGCAAGTTAACTGGGCACCGGCCAATATTCAGGCTGGTGCCCGGTTAGCTTGGTGGCTGTAGCTAGGACAGCTTTTTCACTGTCGTAACTTTATCCACTTACTTAAATTAGTGGTCAGAATATGACCACTAACCAGTTGAGTCCTGGCTCCTCCAATGCTCCACCTAAGCTCTGCCCACAGACTAACTGGACAGAGCAGGAGCAGTCTGTATTGATATTTTGCAGTACTTTCCAGTTAAGTGCCACTGAATATCAGCACTTAGGTGGTGGAAGTAATGTAACCAGACAAAAGCCTCTCCTACCCAGTTAAATCACTTTGAATATCGGGCAAACATACTTTAGGCATGATCACTTCCACCAGCCATAGAGCTGATGCAAATGCTTGTGCCTAGATTACTTGGCTGGCAACACTGAAGTCCAGTAAGTACAGTTGCCACTTCAGATAGGCTGTGGTTTCCCTTCTGTTTGAGCTGTTCCTCTGGTCCCGCCCTCATTTCCTGTTTGCGGAGGGGGTCCTGAGACAAGAGAGGGTGGGAGGGGGGGTGGTTCAGAGATGAGAGGGGGGGTCCTGAGACAAGAGAGGGGGGGAGGAGGAGGAGGAGGAGGGGTGATGAGGAAGGGTTATGATGGGGAGGAGGGGGAGGGGGTGCAGGGAGGAGAGGAAGGGGGAAGAGGAGGGGGAGGGGGCCCTGGAACCTTGCTAGCGCCCATTTCCTTTCTGTTGGAAATGGGCCTCTAGTCAGGGCCGTGCCGATGTGGTAAGCGAGGTAAGCGCCACAGGGGGGCGCCCACCTCTGGAGGGCGCCGCCGCGGTGCTTACCCTCGCCCCGCCGAGGACTTTAAATCTTTTGGCACCAGAGAGGGGGGTGCCGCCGCTCCCGCTGCTCTTCATTCTGGCACCCCCCCCTTCCGCACCAGCCCTTTAAATTTATTTGCCGAGCGAGCGCAGCACCTCGTGTGCAAGTAAAAGAAGCGGATCCGATCATCTCATTGGGCCTTCCCTCACTGTCCCGCCCTCCTCTGACGCAACTTCCTATTTCCTCTAGGGCGGGACAGTGAAGGAAGGCCCAATGAGATGATCGGATTCGCTTCTTTTACTTGCACACGAGGTGCTGCGCTCGCTATCGCGTCGGCAATTTCTTTTTAAAGACGGGTGGCAGGGAGAAGACGAGGCAGGGTGAGGGTGGGGGACAGATGGGGTGACCGTGAAGGGGGGGGGACTCGGATAGCAGAAGATACTGGGTGGGAGACAGATGGGGTGAGGGGGACTTGGATGGGCAGAAGGGACTGGGTGGGAGCCAGATGGGGTGAGGGGGACTCGGATGGGCAGAAGGGACTGGGTGGGAGACAGATGGGGTGAGGGGGACTCAGATGGGCAGAAGGGACTGGGTGGGAGACAGATGGGGTGAGGGTGGGGGGCACTTGGATAGCAGAAGGGACTGGGTGGGAGACAGATGGGATGAGGAGGACTCGGATGGGCAGAAGAGACTGGGTGGGAGACAGATGGGAGAAGGGGCATGGAGCTGGAACTGGGGTCTGAAAAGTGAGCAGGAGGGAGAATGGGGTCATGCCTGGGGCAGGGGTGGATGGGAGAATCAATGGATCTGGAACTAGGGGCAGCCACAGGTGGGAACTGGGAGCCGAAAAGAGGGGGCAGTGAGAGAGGGGGGATAGATCCTGGATGGAATGGGGAGTGAGAGGGAGGGCAGACCCTGAATGGATGGGAGGGCAGAGAGGCATGGATGGGAGGGCAGGGCCCAGGGAAAGGACAAATTGCTGGAAGGGGAGGGAAGAGAGGATTGCTGGCTATGGATGGAGGAGGGAAGGGCAGAGAGGGACAAGGATGGACATGGGGGCCCAGGGAGAGGACAAATTGCTGGAAATGGAGGGGAGGGGAGAGAGGAGGATTGCTGGCTATGGATGGAGGAGGGAAGGGCAGAGAGGGACAAGAATGGACATGGATGGGAGGGCAGGACCCAGGGAGAGAGGAGAAATTGCTGGAAATGGATATAGAGCAAGAAATGAAGAAGAAAGGAGAAAAGTAAAGCAATAAATGGAAAGGAAGCCCTGGAAACGGAGTTAAGAGGACAGATAGCAGCAGAATCAGATACTGGGCCAGCATGATCAGAAAAAGAAAGTCACCAGACAACAAAGGTAGAAAAAAATCATTTTATTTTAATTTTAGTGTTTGGAATATGTCCACTTTGAGAATTTACATCTGCTATCTTATTTTGCAATGTATAGCAATTTGTTTCTAAGAATATTGCTGACAATTCCTTTCAGTGTGGCAAGTGGTGAGCGATCATTTTCATGGGGGGGGGGTGATCATTTTCACGGGGGGGGGGCGCCAACTGATAGTCTGCAGGGGGGCGCCAGAGACCCTAGGCACGGCCCTGCCTCTAGTTTTCTATATAGAGAGCTATGTCTCATCTTTTTTGTGTGTGTGTGTGTGTGTCACCTCTATCCTTCCTAAACAAATTAGATCCTGGTAAAGCTATAATCCATTTATGGAACTCAATGAACCACATCTTCATGCTAACAATGATATCTAGGTCTGACTCCATCATGAGAGCTTGCAGAGTGCAGATCAGGAATTTTGTTAAGCTATGAACGTTTGTGCTCACAGCTTTCCAGATCTTTCTCCTTTGTCTGCAGTCTGTACAGCCTTTACCTGTTCCCCTCATCTTTAGCTTCACACTGTGGCAACAACCTGGCTGCTGAACAATAGCTGAATAAATGTGTGACTGCAAAGATTAGAGAATATTCTGAGGTCATAAGCAGCCCTAGTTGCTGGTTATTTGCTACAAACCTAACTGGGTGCGCCCATATTATTAGGGTGTAAATATTTTATTCTGGTGGGCAGCTGAGCAGGCTTTGAGAAATACGTTAATAGCTGGGAAATATTCCCTTTGCCCGCTGCAACTTGCTAACGGTTCTAAAAATGTGGTATTATTATCTATCTATATATATAAAACTCACCCTCAACGTTCTATTGTCTGACGTCACTGAAGCCAAAGTTCATAAGTTCGAAGCTCTGAAGCCACGAAAAACACAGTCTCGGGGCCCCGCCCTCGCATCAAACGTTATGACGTTGAGGGCGGAGCAATTCACTCACATTGACGGCGGCCAGGGCGGCGCAATTGCGTCACTGACGATGAAGGTGCGTTATGTGGGGGGGCAGAGTCACACATCGACGGCAACCACGCCGGCAATGCCGTCACTAACAACGAAGGTGCGTTGGGTGGGGGGGGGCAGAGGAAAACCTTGCTAGCGCCCGTTTCATTGGCTCCAGAAACGGGCCTTTTTTTACTAGTTATTATAATAAAATAGAGGTCAAGTTTTCAACTTTGTTGACACCCTTGAGACCTAATTTCCTCTATTAGAGATGTAATTACCAGGAAACACCAGTCCTGGGTGGCCATTACTACTTGACATTATTTTATAATCAAACTACCAAAAGTTCCGACTTTGCTTAAACGACAGGACTTTGGTGAGAAATGCTTTTGAAAACGTAGGTGTCTGCAGTGCAGATGGACAGATTGTTTGTAATTTAAGGCTGAGGCTATAGTAGTTTTTCCCTGGAAAAGCATTTCTAGGTCACCGCTTTCCATTGGTGTTGAATAGACTCCTTAACCCACATCAAAAGCCCGCGCCAGTATGTCCACTGGAGTGAGACGCATTCGCTGCCACTACAGGAGATGTCAAATCAGCTGCTCTTTGCCACGCCTGGATCTTTTGGTCCAGTTGCTCTTCTCTAACTCTTGTCCCTTTGGAAAGAGACTCTGCTGCATTGTCACACCGGTATTCTAATGCTAATTTGTTTAGTGAAAAGAAAAGAGGCCTAAAACAGATGTGAACCGTTTGGTGAAGTTGTAGTTCATTTGTTAACAAATGCACAAGGCTTCTTGGCAGGATATTAAATATTGCCTTAGCAGTTCACGAACACTTCATATCTCAAGAAGGGGGAAAGGGAGGGAGAGCCGGCACTCAATAAATCAGTCCTTCAAAGAGACAGGAAAAGGCAAACATTTGATAAATCTATGTCATTATGCCCAAAGATCAAAGGCTTTTGCATATACATTTATGCAACTGGCGGCCCAGAAGACAATAATAACAAACAGAGTCTCTGGCAGCTCTGAAAAATAGGAATTAGCCAAATCTAATCTATAATTATCTGGGTAATGTGCGAGGTAGGGGGTTATTGCTTGTTCACCGCTTTTAAAGTAGAGCTGATATGATGGGAGGATATTAAAGGTTTCTTTGCAAGACTTGCAAGTTCCGTAGGGTGGTATGTAGAGATAAACACAATCACGTTTATTACACCAATTTTGTTCTTTTGAGGACGAGATATGATGTGTTTTTAAATGTGTCATTTCAACAGCTATTTTGTTATAACTACTGTATGCAATATATTTTCTAAGTAATATCTTTGCTAGCTAGATATAAGCAGGGAATTCTACACAGCCTGACCTGGTAAACTATGCCACATTATTAAATATGGTACGTTTTTTGTAAGAGGGTGTTTCATAGGACCCCTGACAATAGTCTACTCAGGTAAATAAAGATTTTTTTTTTTTTTTTTTGCTAATCCCTTATGTTGAATGCATAGAATCACTCAGCTGTAGGACTTCAACTTAAAATGATTTTCAAGCATCTTTTTAATACTTTTGAGCTCTTGAGCTTCCATAGGTAAGATTTTGATCTGGCAACAAAAGGGTACTTCAAATCTGGATCAAAAGGTTGTAGTAACAATAAAATCCTCCCTAACAGACGGGTTGTCTAGATTAGTACTGGCAAAATCCTCACTTTCCTAAAACATTTGTGTTTCACTGGAGGACTAGCCAAAGGCAGTGGAATGGGTGGGGCCACTGGGGCTATGGCCCCATCTAAATTTTGGATCCCAGAAAAAAAAAAAAATCAAAAAGTCCAAAACCAATTTTATTAGTCTAATTCAGCCAAACCCCAACATGGTCACATTTCAGAATATCTTCATCAAAGATAAAACTCACTTGATACTTCATAAACCACCAAAAGAAAATAGTTCTTCCAAAGAAATGAGAAAATTGGAGAGTCATCAGATAGGAGGTAATGTCCTATTGTGGATTAAAAACTGGTTAAATGATTTAAAAAACAACAACAACAACAACAGAGAGTTGGGTTAAATGGTCAGTATTCTCAATGGAGAAGGGTAGATAGTGGGATTCCACAGGGGTCTGTGCTGGAACCATTGCTTTTTAACATATTTATAAATGATCTAGAGATGAGAGTAACTAGTGACGTAATTAGAAAAGATACAGAGAAGAGTGACAAAAATGATAAAGGGGATGGGACAACTTCCCTATGAGGAAACACTAAAGCAACTAAGGCTCTTCAGCTTGGAGAAGAGACAGCTTAGGGGAGATATGAGTGGAATGGAATGGGTGGTCGTGAATTGCTCGTTTACGTTTTTCAAAAATACTAGGAGTAGGAGGTACGCAATTTAAGTAGTAAATTTAAAACAAATCTCTGAAAACATTTCTTCACTAAGAGGCCCTTTTACTAAGCTGCGGGGAAAAGGGTCCTGCGCTTGTGGCGGGGGCCATTTTTCCCACATCCTAGGCCCATTTTTTCCACAGCTGGTAAAAGCCCCCCCCCCCCCCCAAATGGCCATGTAGTGAGATAACTCTTACCACGTGGCCATGCAGCGGGGAGTCCATACCACTACCCATTGAGGTGGCAATAAGGGCTCCTGCGCTAACCTGGCAGTAACCGGGCAGCACATTGCAATGCCCGATTATAGGTTATTGTTGCGTAAGCCATTTTGGGGGGTTTTCTTTTTCCCCTGGAAATGGCACGTGCTCGGGGCGGGATTGCCACTGGCGGTCACATTGGACCAAGCGGTTGTCCCGGAAGAGCGAGCAGTAAGTGAGGGAAGGCCCGCCCGAGGTGATCTGCCGCTTTCACACAGAAGGCGCTGCGCTGCCGATTTCGAGATCTTTTTTTTTTTTTTTAATGAAGGTGGTCGGATGGCAGACAGAAGGGAGCTGAGGATAGGTAGGTGGAGACTGGGTACTGCGGCGCCGGCGGCCTGGGAGCAGGAGAGGGCAAGAGACCCCGGTGCCAGGCCCTCCTTGGAGTCCCGGGCCGGGGAATTTTGTCCCCCCTGCCCCCCCCCCCTCTCGGCGGCCCTTAGATGGACTTGGGGGAAAATCCATTGCTTATTTCTAGGATAAGCAGCATAAAATCTATTGTACTGTTTTGGGATCTTGTCATATACTTGTAACCTGGATTGGCCACTGTTGGAAACAGGATACTGGGCTAGATGGATCTTTGGTCTGTCCCAGTATGGCAACATTTATGTTCTTAAGTATGTAGTCTTTTAAGGTCTTTTTAAAGGCTACATTTTAGGTGCTTCAATGCTGTGTAGATCTGGGTTTTCTAGCCCATTATAAACCATAAAATTGTACTGCTTTGTCACCCTCTTATCTCCATGCATATCTCCCTGTCCCTCTTCCTGTCTGTCACCTATCCACCCCCATCCTGTTAGACTGTCACTGGAATGCTTTGATGTTTCACTTATATATACTGTCATCTACTAACATTTGCTTATTTCCGATTTGACCAAGAAGGGCAACCTTAGAAAGCTAATCAAGAAATGTATTAAGTTATGTCCAATAAAAAAGGTATCATCTTATTTTCTTTTCCATGTTTTATTTTGTTTTATTTTTATTGATTACCTTTAAAAGTGGACTAACACGGCTACCACACCTCTCTACTCAATGCTGTGTAGTGAAAGCTTATTTTATAACACCATCTGAGCACTCAGATTCCATGATAATCTGGTGCCTAACATTTACATGGCCTCAGTTACCCATAATTGCAGTTGTGTAAATGTGGCAAGGGCATGTAAACTTACAATATTCTGTAACTTGCATGCATAAGTGACAGCCCAGCAGATGCCTCTACCATGCTGCACGCATGTGAACACCCCCTTGCTTTTACACACAGTGCCACATCCACGTAACCTTACAGAATAGTGCTTAGTTGCTTTGCTGGCACTAACATGCGTAAGTTTCTTTTCTATACTCCACCTTGCACATATGGCTTCAAGGTGGATTATAAATCCTTAAATAGAATAGAATAAGTGTGCACTTGCTCCTGAAAATAGTGGGTATTCCGTGCATTTGCTTTGAGGTTTATTAAGATTTCTTAATCTCAATTATTGATTATTTAGATTTTTAGTTTCTGTTGCGAATGTTTTATAGTTGTAATATTACTGTATATTTTATTGTAATTTTTGCTGGATGCTTTTATTTTGTATACTGTGTTCTATCCTGTACACCATGTTGAACTCTTTTAGGGGGAAATAGTGGTCAACAAGAACTATATTGATATTGATTTATGACTTCAAGTGGCATTTAAATGCAGTGCCCTTTAATCCCTTCATTTCCTAAGGACCCTTTTACTAAAGCGTAGCACACACTAATGGACATTAGTGCTCACTAAGGACCCCTTTTATCAAGCTGTGGCAAAAAGGGGCCTGCACTGGCATTGGATAAAAGGGAAGTCTTTCTTTTTTTTTTTTAAAGAAATGGCCGTGCAGCAAGTCAAGCACTTGCTATGCGGCCATTTCAGGAGGAGCCCCCTTACCACCACCCATTGAGGTGGCGGTAAGGGTTCCCACACTAACCCAGCAGTAACCGGACAGTGTGTGGCACTGCCCAATTATCACCAGGTACATGCCAGCGCTACAAAAATAAATATGATGGCGTGCTGGGGTGGGAACTACTGCTGGGCTGCTTTGGTAGCCCGGCAGTAGTTCCGTTTTAGCGAACATTAAGCCCGCGTTAGGCTTACCGCCACATTGTAAAAGGGGCCCTAAATGCTGCATGTACTATTTTATATCTATGGACTACATAGCTAAGCTTTAGTAAAAGTGCACTTTAGATTGGAGGGATCCAGGGACAGAAAAATATCTAGAGCACCTGAACGTAACTCACCTTGAGCTACTACTGAAACAGATGTCAGCTAAATCCAAACAAATAAATGCAGTGGACGCTGGGCAAACCACTTAGCCCTCCATTGCACCAGGCAGAGGCGTATCTGGACTTCGGCGGGAGGGGGGCCAGAGCCAGAGTGAGGGGCACATTTTAGCCCCCCCCCCGGTGCTGCCGACCCCCCCTACCCCCGCCATTGCCGGACCCCCCTGCCGACGACCCTCTCCACCCCCCTCCCGCCACCATCGCCTACCTTTGCTGGCAGGGGACCCCAACCCCCCTCTAGCCGAGGTCCTTCCATTGCAAAGCTGGCGGGGGACCCCAACCCCCGCCAGCCGAGGTCCTCTCTTCCGTTGCAGCAAAGCTTCCTTCAGTTTCAAATTCTGAGTCTGACATCCTCAGACTCAGAATAGGAAGCTTTGCTGCAATGGAAAAGAGGACCTTGGCTGGCGGGGGGTTGGGATTCCCCGCCAGCTTTGCAACGGAAGGACCTCGGCTGGCGGGGGTTGGGGTCCCCCACCAGCAAAGATAGGCGGCGGGAGGGGGGTGGAGAGAGTCATAGGCAGGGGGGTCCAGGGCCAAATCTATGGGGGCCCAGGCCCCCATGGCCCCACGCAGATGTACCTGGCACCAGGTACAAATAAATACCTGTGTATACTATGTAAACTGCTTTAAATGTAGTTGCAAAAGTCCCATTCCCCCCCCACCCCCCCATATATGTTCACTGCCACAAGAATCTGTGGAAGAGAGGGCCTTCTCAAGACAAGTTCCAACACTGTGAAACTCTCTGCCACCCAAAATCAAACCAGCAATGAATCAGCTAGCTTTCAGAACATTCCTGAAAACATGGCTCTTGGAAATTGTTTTCCCAACATTTATATGCATTCTCCCTAATTCTATAAAAGTCGTCAAAAATTGCACATGCAAATTTGGGTGTGTGCACAATTTAATTGATAATGAACTAATTAGTAGCAATAATTGGCTTTTTAACAAGCAATTATTGGCACTAATTAGATTTAATTGGCATTCATGCGTAATCTGAAAATAAGGACAAGGAAATGGGTGGAGGTCATTGGCATAATGGGGGCATTCCTAAAATTAATACGGGTTGTTATACAATAATGGTGATACACACCTAATGTAAGCACGTACATTTGTACCACATTTCAGTTGGTGCAAATGGCTGCACCTAAAGTTAGACACGATTCCTGGGTATAAGCACTATTCTATAAACCAGACCTAACTTTAAGCACAGCTTATAGAATAGCGCTTTTTTCAGTGCCATATATAGAATTCACCCCGATGTGGTTTACCCCCTAGATTGCATTTTTGGTCTTTAGAATACTCATGATAAAGGTACTATAAACTGCATTGTCTAATACTTGTGCTGCTTGTTTTATGGACCTTAAACAGAATGTATTTTTCTTACTGTAACACACCTTCTAACATGCTTTGAACTCTCTAGATATATTATCAGTGCATCCCTGCTTGTAACATGCTTTGCTCTCTCTTGATGAAAAATTGTTGATTAAATAAAATGATAGTGGTGATGGCCTTGGATCTAAGTACAAAGTGAGTAAATGTGAGACATACTCCCTACTTTAGATAGACAGCTTAAGCTGATTAAATCTTGAATATATTTGAAAGATGTATAAATGGACAATAGCCAGAGCTGAAGCCTTGATGATTAGGGCTACTACTCATAAGTTTCAAACTTGTATTCATTCAACTCCTTTTTTTGGTTACCAAGTGCAGGGCCAGATTAAGCATAGGCAAATTAGGCATGTGACCAGATTAAGGCATAGGCAAACTAGGCATGTGCCTAGGGCCCAAAGTGTAAGAGGGGTCCTGTCAGATGTGCTGAGGACTCAGGAATCTAGGATTGCCAACTGTCTGAATTTTTCCAGGGTTCTACAAATTTGTAAATTACCTGTCAACCAGAAGGATGGCTAAAGCATATGGATACTTTTCAGAGTGTAGCTCTCTACAGCTTTACAATCCTTCCCCCTTCCAGTGCAGAGATTGTAGTAGCAGCTATTGGGTGGCTGGAATAGTGGGAGGAGGTGAATGCTCTGCCTTCCATGGCACTTTAGAGAGAACTATGCAACCAGTGAATGTCCTGGGGAGAGGGGTTGCTGAAAAGGAGTAGGAATTTAAGAATGGGGGAAAATGTGAAGGGTCTGCTGCAGACTCAGGAAAAGAAGTGGCAGCAAATGCAAGAACTTTACATCATGGTGGACAGACCTGGTTGGTGCTGGGGACACTTCCTGAATGAGCACATGAGCAGCAGGACAGCGCTAGAAAAGAGAGCTAGATAATGCATGCACTTGTGTATGTTTCTGAGTCTCTGATGGGGACAGTCTTATATAAAAAGAGTTTACTGTGAAAATCTGGGCTGGGGTGGAGATTTCCACTTGTACAAATGTACTTGTACACACCAAGTGAAGGGAAGTTTTTTAGCCATAGGAATTTACCTTTCAACACTGTCCTAAAACTGCTTCCACTTTGTCTACATCCTTTCACGATTGCCAAAGAAAGCTAAAAATCATTTTATTTTGCTTCTTCCATTTGTGAATTTTTTTCCACAGGTAAAACTTTGTACATTTAAACCTCAGGTAAATCAGTTGTAAATCTCACTCTTTGTGACAGTCCACCTTTGTCATCTTTGTTTTGCAGTGGAGGTAATGGAGAGTGAAAATGACTTGTACATCTTCCTTGATTCTCAATCCACTGCTGCAAAGCTCCTAAGTTACCCAGCTCTAGGAGGGAGACCTTTTGGCCAGTCCTGTTTTTTAACTTATATCCTAATTCAGTGTTCTAGTTGTAGAACCTGATACCACCAATTTAAATCAGTGTTTCAGGTCCCACAATGTACCAGGATAGGGTTGTAGAAATCCTGGACTGGTTCATAATTTCCCTCCTGGAACTGGGTAAGTTGGCTGCTCTCCAGCTCTAACCATTAAGTCTCTCCATTCGAAGAATGTACTTGCATAGTCCCCGTGCTCGCTCACAAACTATTACTGACACCAAGCCCACAGCTAGGCTCTGCACTTTACCCAAAGAGTGTGGTGAGGAGGGAGGCCATGGTAAGAAAAATAGTAAATCTGGGAAGTGACAATGGTAAGGGGGTACCACAATGGGGCCAATTCTTTAACAGCACCTAAGCCACTATAGAATACTAATATAAAGCCACTTTGGCACACTCACTTGGGGCAGGCCAATGAGTGGTATTTATTTATCTATTGATTTATTTAATACATTTGTACCCCACATAAAACCGTAGGGCAGACTACAGTACAGAAAAGTACAATTAAACAATGTAAGAGTAAGGTCATGAACAATTAGGTATCATATAAACAACAAAGGTAGCAAAAGGTAATACATACAGTGGGGGAAATAAGTATTTGATCCCTTGCTGATTTTGTAAGTTTGCCCACTGACAAAGACATGAGCAGCCCATAATTGAAGGGTAGGTTATTGGTAACAGTGAGAGATAGCACATCACAAATTAAATCCGGAAAATCACATTGTGGAAAGTATATGAATTTATTTGCATTCTGCAGAGGGAAATAAGTATTTGATCCCTCTGGCAAACAAGACCTAATACTTGGTGGCAAAACCCTTGTTGGCAAGCACAGCGGTCAGACGTCTTCTGTAGTTGATGATGAGGTTTGCACACATGTCAGGAGGAATTTTGGTCCACTCCTCTTTGCAGATCATCTCTAAATCATTAAGAGTTCTGGGCTGTCGCTTGGCAACTCGCAGCTTCAGCTCCCTCCATAAGTTTTCAATGGGATTAAGGTCTGGTGACTGGCTAGGCCACTCCATGACCCTAATGTGCTTCTTCCTGAGCCACTCCTTTGTTGCCTTGGCTGTATGTTTTGGGTCATTGTCGTGCTGGAAGACCCAGCCACGACCCATTTTTAAGGCCCTGGCGGAGGGAAGGAGGTTGTCACTCAGAATTGTACGGTACATGGCCCCATCCATTCTCCCATTGATGCGGTGAAGTAGTCCTGTGCCCTTAGCAGAGAAACACCCCCAAAACATAACATTTCCACCTCCATGCTTGACAGTGGGGACGGTGTTCTTTGGGTCATAGGCAGCATTTCTCTTCCTCCAAACACGGCGAGTTGAGTTCATGCCAAAGAGCTCAATTTTTGTCTCATCTGACCACAGCACCTTCTCCCAATCACTCTCGGCATCATCCAGGTGTTCACTGGCAAACTTCAGACGGGCCGTCACATGTGCCTTCCAGAGCAGGGGGACCTTGCGGGCACTGCAGGATTGCAATCCGTTATGTCGTAATGTGTTACCAATGGTTTTCGTGGTGACAGTGGTCCCAGCTGCCTTGAGATCATTGACAAGTTCCCCCCTTGTAGTTGTAGGCTGATTTCTAACCTTCCTCATGATCAAGGATACCCCACAAGGTGAGATTTTGCGTGGAGCCCCAGATCTTTGTCGATTGACAGTCATTTTGTACTTCTTCCATTTTCTTACTATGGCACCAACAGTTGTCTCCTTCTCGCCCAGCGTCTTACTGATGGTTTTGTAGCCCATTCCAGCCTTGTGCAGGTGTATGATCTTGTCCCTGACATCCTTAGACAGCTCCTTGCTCTTGGCCATTTTGTAGAGGTTAGAGTCTGACTGATTCACTGAGTCTGTGGACAGGTGTCTTTCATACAGGTGACCATTGCCGACAGCTGTCTGTCATGCAGGTAACGAGTTGATTTGGAGCATCTACCTGGTCTGTAGGGGCCAGATCTCTTACTGGTTGGTGGGGGATCAAATACTTATTTCCCTCTGCAGAATGCAAATAAATTCATATACTTTCCACAATGTGATTTTCCGGATTTAATTTGTGATGTGCTATCTCTCACTGTTACCAATAACCTACCCTTCAATTATGGGCTGCTCATGTCTTTGTCAGTGGGCAAACTTACAAAATCAGCAAGGGATCAAATACTTATTTCCCCCACTGTAGTTACAAGTTAATAAGATCGAAGAATCTTGCTGAAAACCGGAATGGATAGGTTAGGTTGAGTCTGGGGAGTAAGGCTTCTTGAACAGGATGGTCTTCAATAGTTTTCTAAAATTTGGATAGTTGGCATGTCTAAGTGCACCAAGTTCACAACTGATAATATTCTGTATGTTGTGTGTGTTGCTTTGGGACACACCCATGGCCTGCCTATTCTCGTCCCACATGTACGCTGTCCTAGGACTTGCATACTAAGCAATCTGTGCGTGTCAGTTATAGAATAGTACAGGGGTGCTCAATGTTCATTCCTTGAGGGCCGCAACCCAGTTAGGTTTTCAAGATTGCCCCAATGAATATGCATGAGATCTACTTGTATGCACTGCCTCCATTGTATGCAAAAAGATCTCATGCATATTCACTGCGGAAATCCTGAAAGCCTGACTGGGTTGTGACCCTTAAGGACTGGCATTGAGCACCTCTGGAATAGTGTCTAGCACTTACATGCTGCATGTCACGCATGTAAGTGCTAGTATTCTGTAACACACACACACTACTAGTATCTAACTGTAGGCATCAATTTATGGAACTGCCATGAAAATAATTACTTTGAGGAAAAGATTTCAGAAGCTAAAATTAAAAGTTGTCATAAAGACACTTCCTTTTTCATAAAGCTTCAGGCATCGACAGTAATACAAATTAATTTTAGCAAATCTTTGCAGAGATTCTATTGCTTAAGCTCAAGCACCTCTATCAAACGTTTATTGCAACAAGGAGCAGCAGGTGGCATCTTTGTGGAAAAGCAAAGGTCATAGTAATTCCTAAATTGGGGAAAGACCCTACTACTACTACTATTTAGCATTTCTATAGCGCTACAAGGCGTACGCAGCGCTGCACAAACATAGAAGAAAGACAGTCCCTGCTCAAAGAGCTTACAATCTAATAGACAAAAAATAAAGTAAGCAAATCAAATCAATTAATGTGTTCAGGAAGGAGGAGAGGAGGGTAGGTGGAGGCGAGTGGTTACAAGTCAAAAGCAATGTTAAAGAGGTGGGCTTTCAGTCTAGATTTAAAGGTGGCCAAGGATGGGGCAAGACGTAGGGGCTCAGGAAGTCCATTCCAGGCGTAGGGTGCAGTGAGACAGAAGGCGCGAAATCTGGAGTTGGCAGTAGTGGAGAAGGGAACAGATAAGAAGGATTTATCCATGGAGCGGAGTGCACGGGAAGGGGTGTAGTGAAGGACGAGTATGGAGAGATACTGGGGAGCAGCAGAGTGAGTACATTTATAGGTTAGTAGAAGAAGTTTGAACAGGATACGAAAACGGATAGGGAGCCAGTGAAGCGACTTGAGGAGAGGGGTAGTATGAGTAAAGCCCAGGCTTCCATTCCCTTCCATCTTTAATCTATTCTCCGTGACCATATTTCTACCCTCTGTAATCACTATCCTCTCATCCATTTTCTTGCCACCCTTCTCCTCTCCCACATGGTTCCACTATTCCCAGCACCTTCATCCCTCCACCTTTCTAGCCCAGCATCTGCTCTCTCTTTCTTCCATCCCCACCTTTGTAGCCTGATATATCCTGTCCGTTCTCTCTTCCCTCCTGTCCTGTTCCCCATGGTCCAGCATAGCTCCTTCTCTCTTCCCTGAATCCCACTGTCTGGCATCTCTCCATCATTTTCATCTGTTCATTGATCCATCTTCTCTCCCCCTCTCCACCTGTGCATCTCTTCCTGCCTCTCATCCAATCCCATGTCCTACATCTCTCTATCCCCTCCCTTGTACCCCAGAGCCAACTTCTCTTCCCCTCGCTCCCTCCCTCCCAAGCAGCATTCATGCCCTTCCTCCGCCATGTCCAACATTTCTGCCTCGCTCCCACTGTCCACCATTTCTCTCTCTCTCCCCCCCCCTTAGTGCCCCAGGTCCAACATTTCTCTCATCCACCCCCCCCCATGCAGCATCTCTCCCTTCCTCTGTCATGTCCAACGTTTCTCCCTATTTCCCCATGCACCACCTCTCCCTCTCCTTCACCCCTATGTGCAACATTTCTATTTCTCGTACCCCTCTCAGTCCATCCAACACTTTTCTCCCGTCCCTCTTGTGCCCCCCCAGTCCAGCACTTTTCTCCCTTCCCCGCCTCCAATGACCGCCCCCCCCCAACCGCCGGTCCAGCACTTTTCTCCCTTCCCCGCCTCCAGTCCCCAGTCTGGCACCTCTGTACTTTTTTTCTCCTAACTTACAGCATTGGAACTACCCGGCAGCGATTCACTCACACAGGCTCGCACTTTAGCTCTGGCGTTCCCTTTGCACTGCTCATGTAGCCACTTATAGCCCCATCCAGTGGCATTGCTAGGTCTGAATGGCTCCTGGATGGAAAAATTAAGATGGACCCCTTATAACACCATCTCTCCCAAGGAGGTGGGGACTAGAAGGGAAGGGGTGGGAGGTGGAGGAATCCCTTCAGAGATGGTAATTTCCCAAAGCTGACATATTACAATTAATAAATTCTGAGAAAAATATTTTCTACCATTGTTGTCAGAGCATTGCTTTGATTCTGTTTCTTTTCTCTATTTTTTTTTTTTTTACTGAATTCTTTCCAGGGTCTCTCCCTTTCACTCCCGCTCCCCACAGCCCATCCTAACTTGCTTTGATCACTGATGCCTCGGGGTTTTCCCTGTGCCATGACTGTACATGTTTTGCTCTGTGTATTGCCCCCAAAATCCATGTGTTCTCTCAGATTTGTACCACTACACTACCTTCTCTTATGTCTGCAGATGCTTCAGGCCAGGCGCCATCATATCCAGCAGTGGAGCGAGCGAGGGGAGCCATTGTAAGCTCTTTGAGCAGGGAGTGGGACTGTCTTTCTTTTTCTATGTTTGTGCAGCGCTACTTATGCTTTGTAGCACTATAAAAATGCTAAATAGTAGTAGTAGCCAGCAGCGGAGGCTGCAGCAGCCGGAACAATGGTGGGCAACAATTGAAGCAGCAGGAGAAGGAACAAGGCAATTGTTCTTATCGTTGTCATCATTATTATTATTTATTCTTATCACTGAATTTGTTTTCTGTTTTCATTTTGATTGTTATATTATTTTGGTTTATAGCAAGTAGCCTGAATTTGTGTTCTTTTATGTATAAAAGACCTGTATATTTTTATAAAGACCTCATGAGTTGTTTCTGCATGTCCCTGGGAAAACCAGTGAGAAGTATAATTCTAATACCATATAACATTATACATGAGCACCTAGTAAGAGACAGACCATGAACACAGAGGAGTGGAGGAGTAGCCTAGTGGTTAGTGCAGTGGACTTTGATCCTGCGGAACTGAGTTCAATTCCCACTGCAGCTCCTTGTGACTCTGGGCAAGTCACTTAACCCTCTATTGCCCTTGGTACAAAATAAGTATCTGAATATATGTAAACCACTTTGAATGCAGTTGCAAAAACCTCAGAAAGGCGGTATATCAAGTCCCATTTCCATTTCCCTTTCCCCTCATGGTATGTTTCCATTCTAATGTATACCAAATCCCCAAGTGCTGATACCAGCAAATCCTGTAAAGCTGGATGCATCTGTGTAGGCAGTTGTCCCAGAAACCTTGCAATAGCTTGTCAGCCACAAACCCACAAACCTATCAACAAGGCCACCGAGAGACCGAGCCAGGCCCAGGAAAGGGCTGCTGGCGGGCTCCCCCCCCCCCCCCCCCCCCGGATTGCCGAGCATGCGTGCCTGAGGGAAAAATCAGCCGCTTGGAAGGCAATGCAGCAGTTGGCAATGCAGCAGTTGACTCTGAAGATCTCTTCTGCCTGCTGTATCTCCTGTTATTCCGGATCCTCCCCAGCCCCCGGGTCCCATCAGTCAGGAGCAGCAGAGAGAGAGAGAGAGAGAGAGAGAGACCCCAGCGCTGGGGCCCCCTTGGAAACCCGGGATCAGGGAATTTTGTCCCCCTCCCTCTCAGCAGCCCTGTCTATCAATGTTACCTGAACAACCACCCACACCTGTGAGTGCCAGGTCCAGGTCACACTGTCCTCACACTTGAAACCATTCCAACCAATAGCATAGCAGATAATGAGGGCTATAGACAGAACCAAGTAACAGTTTAGTGCAGGGATGCAAGAGTTCAGACCTTGAGTGCCGCAAATATGCCAGGTTTTCAGGATATCCCTAATGAGTATGCATGAGAGAGATCTGCATGGATACTACTTCCATTGAATGCAACACCTCAGAAGAAGTGGACCAGGGATTCTATATTATTAAGCTGCATATTTAATAATGCAGGCTGAGGCTTTCATGCACAAATTATAATTTAAGTGGAGGTCATTGTTGAATCAAAAAAGTGCCACACCCCTAAGAGAAAAATTACACTGGCTCCCACTTAGGGAACGTATTACGTTCAAGGTTTGTACCTTGATTCATAAAATCATTTACGGAGATGCCCCAATCTACATGTCAGACCTCATTAACTTACCACCCTGAATCTTCACTTCCCCAGCTGCAAAGGACTAAAATACAAATTAACACATGCATCCAGCTTCTCCTACATAGGCACGCAGCTTTGGAATGCATTACCACTTGATGTGAAAAAAATGCGTGACCTAATCAACTTTTGGAAATCACTGAAGACCTACCTCTTCAACAGAACATACCACAACGATCTATCATTTGAACTTTAGCACATTACTGCTTTAACTGTTATTCCGACTGTGATTTCTTTATACCTGATGCTTTACTCCATTATGTTATCCATATTCTTATGCAATTTCTGATTGTATCTTTTACTCTGGTATGGTGTTAGCCATGGTGGAACAAAGTAAGCCACATTGAGCCTGCAAATAGGTGGGAAAATGTGGGATACAAATGCAACAAATAAATAAATAAATCAAGCATTTTTCAGATGAGTGAAAATCTTAGAGCAAGAGATTGTGGTATGAAGCTAAACGAGGGTAGATTATGGAGGAAATATTTATTCACAGAAAGGGTGGTGGATGCTTGGATCCTAAGAAACTGAGGAAGCAAAATAGAATTTGAGAGTGCATAGGATCGCCCAGAGGAAGTTTAATTTTGAGACAGTAAAGGTAAAACCATTGATCAGATAGTCGACAACTTTGCAAGAGCAAAGAAATCGGGCAGACTTAACAGACCTTGTGGTTTTTTGTCTCCAGGACCAGTGGAAGCACTGGACAAACTAGGCATCCACCTAGAGCGCCACATTTGGGTGGGACACTACCTTTAGGACCTAGTGCTTCCATCTGTCTACAGTGCACTGCTCCCACCACCACACTACTCCAGGGACCTGCATGATGCTCTAATGGACCTGGCTATAATATCTAAGGCTGTCATGGAAGCTAGTGAGTACTATTTTTATTCACATTTTTTGTGGGTGGGAGGGGGGGGGGGTCAATAACCACTGAGGGAGTAAGGGAGGGTCATCCCTGATTCCCTCCAGTGGTCATCTAGTCATTTTGGGCATCTTTTTATACCTTATTCAGTACAAAAACAGGTCTAGAACTTAACATTGAAGTTTTCACCCTAGACATTTTTGTTTTGTTCCATTATGGCTGTAAAACATCCAAGTGTTAGGCATGCCCTCATCCTGCCTTCGAGATGCCCCTGACCCCCCCCCCCCCCCCCCCCTTGTGATTTGGACACATTGCAGACAGAATGTATAAACATCTGCAAAATAGGTTTTGCGAATATTGATTTGGATGTTTTGAGAAGAAATCCGTCCGAATGGTGCTTTATGCCACTTTTTGGATGTTTTTCTCTTTCAAAAATGAGCCCCAAAGACTCCTAGATTGAAATGACTCTTAATGATGCCCAGTACTCTAAAATATAGTGCTACACCCTCAAAAAGAAAAAAAAATCCTTTTAATTTAAAAGATTGTTTATCTTTCTTCCTTAATTAGGGGCTTGATGCATGCCAGGAGGACAATTATTCCCTGTCTAATGACCCTCCAGCCTGCTGCAGTGCCTAGCAATGAGCTGCTCATGCTCCCTGATAGACTTTGCAAGATGTTTTTAAAAGCCATTTCTGTGCAGAAAGTAGTGTTTTTATATATGGAAATAGGTGCTGATAAAATTGTATGTAAAGTTATGAACAATTAGCCTATACACATATACATTTACCCAAACAGAAAAGAAGTGTTCCCGGGGTTCGGGAGTGGTGCGTATTTTTGTGGAGTGGTTAACATTTTTGCACAATTCTTCAAAATATGCAACATGGGACATTTGTGCATATTAAACTGAAGGTACAAAATATATGGGCATAAATTACTTGTGCTAATTTTCAAAGCAGGAGTATGCATATACTTTCATTTTGAAAATGTGCTGGTATCCGCACAGAGAGACGTATGAGTGCACAATTTATGTATCGGTGCAGTTATAAAATTATTTCCTTAGAGCGGAGGTGGGCAAACACGGTCCTTGAGGGCCACAACCCAATTGGGTTTTCATGATTTCCACCATGAACATTCCTCCCCGGGAACTCCGTTCACTGGGTAAATCTCTCTTATCTGCACCCTTCTCCTCCACGGCTAACTCCAGACTCCATTCCTTTTATCTTGTTGCACCTTATGCCTGGAATAGACTTCCTGAGCTGATACATCAAGCTCCATCTCTGGCCGTCTTCAAATCTAAGCTAAAAGTCCACCTTTTTGATGCTGCTTTTAACTCCTAACCCTTATTCACTTGTTCAGAACCCTTATTTTATCATCCTCACTTTAATATTCCCTTATCTCTTGTTTGTCCTGTTTGTCTGTCCTAATTAGATTGTAAGCTCTGTCGAGCAGGGACTGTCTCTTCATGTTCAAGTGTATAGCGCTGCGTACGTCTAGTAACGCTATAGAAATAATAAGTAGTAGTAGTAGTAGTAGAATATGCATGAGATCTATTTGCATACAATGGAAGCAGTAGATGCAAATCAATCTCTTGCAAATTCATTGTGGAAATCGTAAAGACCTGACTGGGTTGTGGCCCTTGAAGACCACAGTTGCCCACCCCAGCCATAGAGAATAACTTAGTAACAGGCCACCTAACTTGTACAACCTATATCCTTAAAAATTATACCAGTTTTCAAATGGAAAGTGTATCTATGCTTTTAGTAGTGTTCCTTGGTTGGCTGCCACCTGGGGCGGATCACCGCTGTGCACACCCTGGGTGTAGCATCCTCTCCCCCCCCCCCCCCCCCGAGTGCAGCATCGTCTCCCCCTGGTGCTTCACCTCCAAGATCCCATCCCCGCTGGGTGCCTTGTTCTTACCTCCAGGGGATCCCACAGCCACACAGCTGCTTCTCTACACCTCTCCTACAGAGTGCACCCAGGGTGGAATGCCCCCAACCCCCCGCCCTCGGTACGCCGCTGTATGCTTTCCCTTTGAAAATTATGCCATCAAAAACACTCACATACAGCTACACTTCCTACTTTGCATGCATAATGCTTTCTTGACAAGTAGAGAAAGCATGCATAGCATGGCTCATGGAATTCTTTCCAGCCCCTCCGCATGCATGTGCATTTATGTGGGAGGGGTGTGCATGGTTGTGTCTACACATGTGTGTTTGTTTGTTGGTATATGTTATTCGGGCAGAATTCTGCACAAAAATTAGAAAATTCTGCAAAATTCTGCATACTTTGTAATATTTTTGGTGCAGAATTCCCCTATAAGGGCTGGCATCTCCCGCAGTCATGAAATACCCCCTACCACAGTTTTCCATGCACTTTCATGCAGACCACCCCATTCCCATGGCACACACACACATACCTTTTTCCAGCCTCCCCATACCCTATCCATGTGGTGAAGGCGGTTAGCTTAGCAGAGTTTAAAAAGGGGTTAGATGGTTTCCTAAAGGACAAGTCCATAAACCACTACTAAATGGACTTGGGAAAAATCCACAATTCCGGGAATAACATGTATAGAATGTTTGTACGTTTGGGAAGCTTGCCAGGTGCCCTTGGCCTGGATTGGCTGCTGTCGTGGACAGGATGCTGGGCCCGATGGACCCTTGGTCTTTTCCCAGTGTGGCATTACTTACAGTGGTGGAAATAAGTATTTGATCCCTTGCTGATTTTGTAAGTTTGCCCACTGACAAAGACATGAGCAGCCCATAATTGAAGGGTAGGTTATTGGTAACAGTGAGAGATAGCACATCACAAATTAAATCCGGAAAATCACATTGTGGAAAGTATATGAATTTATTTGCATTCTGCAGAGGGAAATAAGTATTTAATCCCTCTGGCAAACAAGACCTAATACTTGGTGGCAAAACCCTTGTTGGCAAGCACAGCGGTCAGACGTCTTCTGTAGTTGATGATGAGGTTTGCACACATGTCAGGAGGAATTTTGGTCCACTCCTCTTTGCAGATCATCTCTAAATCATTAAGAGTTCTGGGCTGTCGCTTGGCAACTCGCAGCTTCAGCTCCCTCCATAAGTTTTCAATGGGATTAAGGTCTGGTGACTGGCTAGGCCACTCCATGACCCTAATGTGCTTCTTCCTGAGCCACTCCTTTGTTGCCTTGGCTGTATGTTTTGGGTCATTGTCGTGCTGGAAGACCCAGCCACGACCCATTTTTAAGGCCCTGGCGGAGGGAAGGAGGTTGTCACTCAGAATTGTACGGTACATGGCCCCATTCATTCTCCCATTGATGCGGTGAAGTAGTCCTGTGCCCTTAGCAGAGAAACACCCCCAAAACATAACATTTCCACCTCCATGCTTGACAGTGGGGACGGTGTTCTTTGGGTCATAGGCAGCATTTCTCTTCCTCCAAACACGGCGAGTTGAGTTCATGCCAAAGAGCTCAATTTTTGTCTCATCTGACCACAGCACCTTCTCCCAATCACTCTCGGCATCATCCAGGTGTTCACTGGCAAACTTCAGACGGGCCGTCACATGTGCCTTCCGGAGCAGGGGGACCTTGCGGGCACTGCAGGATTGCAATCCGTTATGTCGTAATGTGTTACCAATGGTTTTCGTGGTGACAGTGGTCCCAGCTGCCTTGAGATCATTGACAAGTTCCCCCCTTGTAGTTGTAGGCTGATTTCTAACCTTCCTCATGATCAAGGATACCCCACGAGGTGAGATTTTGCGTGGAGCCCCAGATCTTTGTCGATTGACAGTCATTTTGTACTTCTTCCATTTTCTTACTATGGCACCAACAGTTGTCTCCTTCTCGCCCAGCGTCTTACTGATGGTTTTGTAGCCCATTCCAGCCTTGTGCAGGTGTATGATCTTGTCCCTGACATCCTTAGACAGCTCCTTGCTCTTGGCCATTTTGTAGAGGTTAGAGTCTGACTGATTCACTGAGTCTGTGGACAGGTGTCTTTCATACAGGTGACCATTGCCGACAGCTGTCTGTCATGCAGGTAACGAGTTGATTTGGAGCATCTACCTGGTCTGTAGGGGCCAGATCTCTTACTGGTTGGTGGGGGATCAAATACTTATTTCCCTCTGCAGAATGCAAATAAATTCATATACTTTCCACAATGTGATTTTCCGGATTTAATTTGTGATGTGCTATCTCTCACTGTTACCAATAACCTACCCTTCAATTATGGGCTGCTCATGCCTTTGTCAGTGGGCAAACTTACAAAATCAGCAAGGGATCAAATACTTATTTCCCCCACTGTATGTACTTATGCAGTCTGTGGGAGGAGAAGGGAGGGGAATTCTGCACAGATTCTGCATTGTGTAGTAGCACAGAATTCCCCCAGGAGTATTATGTATATACTTTCAGAGTGTCTGTGATCAGGAGAGGAGATGAGAAAGGAAGGCAATTTGAAAGGTGCAATTCTTTAACCACAATGTTACAGTGAATCACTATATGTATACTGCAGCTGTTGGAACTGTTTCTCCCATAGAAGTGTACTGTGGTAATTTTTGGAAGGGGTTCATTTTTCTTCACCTCCTAACAGAGGCAAAAATTTCATTTCTGCAGCATAGAAACTTCCTCCAGATCACCTCTTCTTCCGTTCCTATGACTAGAGCTGCCGTCCAATGCTCTGCTCCCCCCACTGTCTTCTTATTGACTAGATCCTATCTACAGTTTCTGCTTTAGCCTTTAGGCTCCCTCACATGGGGGGGGGGGGGGGGGGGGGCATAGAGAACTGCAGATAGAGGTTTTAAACTAAAAAATGCACTGACATATTTAACTATCATCCTACTTTCTGGATATTAATGTAAAATTCTGGCAACTTCTGAAAAAAAGTAGTGTGGCAGTCCTAATCTTCTGAATCCTGAGCATATCTTACAGGACCCCCCCCCCCCTACACACACACACAGACATGTGGACACAAAATATGGGCAAAGTTTGCCAATGGCATAATCTGGCCCTGCCCATGGCAACAGATGTTACTTAACAATACATATAGCAACCAATAAGCAAATGCTATGATTCTTGAAGTACTTTTCAGAGTAGAATTAACAACATGAAATTGAAATAAAGGGATCAGGGGCGTAGTAGCTAGGTGGGGCTACGGGGGCATGGGCCCCCGCAGATTTAGCCCTGGCCCCCTGCTTTCACACACCCCTGCCGCCGACCCTCCCCCGCCACATTCAACCCCCCTTCCGCCGCCGCCAATCCTCCCCCGCCGTCAGGTACCTTTGCTAGCGGGGGTCCCCAATCCTCGCCAACCGAAGTCCTCTTCAGAGCTGGTCTACGGCGCATTGCTGATTTGGATTCTGTTTCTGTGAGTCCTGACGTCCTGCACGTGTGTGCAGGACGTCAGGACTCACAGAAACAGAATCCAGATCAGCAAACACGCCGGACTCGGAGACCGGCACTGAAGGGGACTTCAGCTGGCGGGGCTTGGGGACTCCCACCAGCAAAGGTACCTGGTGGTGGCAGGGGAGGGTTGGCAGCGGTGGGAGGGGTGTTGAAAGGGGCGGCACCTGGAGGGTGTCAAAAGTGGCGGAGTGGGTCGGTGGCGCCAGGGGGGCTAAAATGTGCCCCCTCACCTCGAGCTCTGGACCCCCCCTCCCGCCGAAGTCTGGCTACGCCCCTGAAAGGGATATGGAAATATGAACATTTCCTGTATGTGCATCTGTGGGGTTTCCAGATGTGTGTGAGTATATCTCTGTTCTGTGTTGTATGTCTGTTGGGTCTGTGTTGAGGTAACTGGGGTTGTGGGGGGGGGGGGGCATTTGTGGGGTAGCAAGTTTGAGGGGGAGAGGGTAGTTAGGACCAAGCAGGGATAGCAGGACTGCAGAGAGACAGAGCCAGGCCCAGGGCAGGGCCATCGCTGCTGCCACGCCCCCCAAATCAGGCCACCACCTCTCCCCAGAAAGGTCACTTTAGCTGCCACCCTCCACCCTCTATACCTTCCAGCATCTGCTTTTCCCTAGGTCTGTCACTCTATTGCTCCTGTGTGCCGGGACCAGGGTTCTTGTGTTAATGCAATCACCCGGGTCCCGAAACGCAAAAGCAGGAGAGAGACAGTCAGAGGGAGCAGAACCTTCTGGTGCAGGTCCCCACTTGGAGGCCGGGCCTGGAGAATCTTGCCCCCTGCCCCCCCCCCCCCCTCCTCAGTGACCCTGAGGAATAGTTGTGGAGGAGTAGTTTTGGAGGTGGGGTGGTAGAGCACTTGCAGGGGAGTAGTTTTTGGGAATGGGGGCAGTTTGTGGGGTAGTGTATCAGTTGCAGGTAGGGTAGTTATTGGATGTGGGATAGTTTGAAGAGGGTTATTTTTTGGGCTGAAGTTGCAGGGGGCAGTTTTTAGGGGTGCGATTTTTATAACAAGTCATTTTTGAAGATAAACCAGTTTTATACTTACAAATAAATTTTAAAATTATCATCTTACAGGAGAGTAGGATACACATCACAAGAAAATAAGCTGTAAGAAAGAGAATAACAACTTTTAATTTGTATTCTTATCTCTTTGAGGGTGTGTATTGATCGTTATTAAATTTTGTTTTTTTTTGCCATGTTCTTGGGGCCTGGATTGGCCGCTGTCGGAGACAGAGTGCTGGGCTTGATGGACCTTTGGTCTTTTCCCAGCGTGGCAGTGCTTATGTGTAGTTCATTATTTTGTTTCTCCAGACACCTCAGAGAACATGTTGATATAGCCAACTTCTTGTGTCAATGAACTAGAAGTACAGCTTTAAAGCTAAACACTGAACAGTAACAATACATCAATGCAGTCTTATTACTCAGTGGCGCAGCTAGGTGGGGCGCCAGGGGAGCGGCCGCTCCCCCAAACGGAGTTCTGTCAGTGCCTATTTGTTTCTCATCGTTTTGCATTGAAAATGTGCGCCGGCGGAAGTCTGCTCTCACACCGCTTTTGCTCCCCCCGCGCTGTCAACCTGGCTCCGCTTCTGTTATTACTATCCATTAACTTACTTCTTGAAAGAATTGGCTGCCCACAACTATCTTGAACATATTAATTGTGCTAATTCAAACACTTTCTCATATGTACTTTGTTTCTGTCTGGCAAGGGAACAAAATGCCATAGAGCTAATGACATCATTGGTCCTTATCCATTAAGATAAGCATGAGCTGGGTCAAGCGTTAACTCTAGGAACTGATCATGGTAATAGGGGTCTTTGTGAAGAGCTACTCACTCTGCAATGGAAATATTTCAAATGTGATACATAAATTAAATGTATTAGAATTTTAAAAGCCCTCTTCCTTTTCCTCTGGGAGCTCCTCTGTTAGTATCAGAAATGGGCTCACACTAAGGATGTCATATGGGGCAGTAAGTCTGTGTCTTCTCATTGCTGTTATAATTCCATTATGAGCTAGTAAGATTCAGTCACCGTGAAAACATAACTTACAAGAGTGGTTGTCTGAGCACTCAGTCCTAGTGTGGTGCACTACCATGTGGGAAATTTGAGTTTAATTCCAGAGCTCAGCTGAAGACATTGCAGGCACACTATTCACAACCCTAGTAGGGGATTGCCCCAACCACCCTATTCTTATGTTAACCACTGCTCAGTAGTGCCACCTATTGGCCCCATTCAGCATGCACATGAGGAGGACAATATTTAATGCCATTTTCAAGTGTAAATTGGGTATCTGAAAACTTGCTTCCTGTAATAGGGCTATAGGTACATGTGGTGATCCACAGCGTACATATTTCAGATGCATTTTGAGGAAATATTAGAGGGTTGCAAGTTGAGGAAGGAAAATAACCTGTGTACATTTGAAAATTCAGTTTGTTATTATAAAAGTATCAGCACAAAAAGTAGGTGCAAATGCCCATGGCTTGACTCTTAAGGGTCATGTCACAGCTTATAACTGCGGTGTTGGTAGCCCACTTGAGGTCAGCCTCCATGGTGGAAATTTGCAGGGCTGCAACATGGACATCAGTTCATACATTCACATCCCACTAAGTTTAGACAAGGACTCCTGTCACAACAGTAGGTTTGGCCAGTCAGTCCTCCAGACTCCATTAGAATTCAACTCCAAACCCCCCCCCCCCCCCATCCATTTCTTTTCTAGCCCAGACTACCTTCTAAAAAACAAAGAAAGAAAAAACAAAACCCTATTTGCCACCAAAAATAGGGGCCCTTTTACTAAGCCACGTAAATGTCTATGCAAGCACAATGCACCCCAAAATGGAGTTACTACCCAGCTACTGCATGGCTCTTGCGGTAATTTCATTTTTGGTGCGCATCTAATACGTGCGTCTGGAAAATAATTTTTATTTTCTGGCGTGCATCCGCTACATGCGCAGGTCATTACTGCCTGGTTACCGTGTGAGACTTTACTGTTAGGTCAATGGCTGGTGGTAAGGTCTCCTACCCAAAATGGATGTGCGCCAATTTTGATTTTGCCACACGTCCATTTTCAGCAAAACTTTTAAAAAGGCATTTTTTGCAGGAGCGCTGAAAATGGATCTGCGTGCACCCAAAACATACACCCACACTACTGCAGGCCGTTTTTCATCACACCTTAGTAAAAGGACCCCATATTTAGGTGTCTGCCTGTTGCAGTGCCTTGGTACTGTTTTCCCCCTTTTTTCTGTTGAAGGCAGCCTATAGCTAGGGATCCTAGACCTAGGCTATGAGGATTTGCTATCCTGCTTGTCCTTGGAAAAAAAAGAAGAGGTCAATATTCAAAAGGGTTTAACCATGCAGGAGAGGATCCTGCCCGGTTAAACTCTGCTGAGCTGACCATCTGTCAATATTCAGTGGCACTTAAGCAATTTTTCCTGTGACTGCCCAGGCACTGCCCGGTTAGAGCTGGTATGGTCCAGGGATGAGCTTGGGCAGAGCTGGCACTTAACCAGTTAGAGATGATATTCAGTCTGCTAACCAGTTAAGTAAGCGGATAAAGTTAAAAGAGCAAAAAGGCTATCCACCGAGTTAACTGATCACCATTCTGAATATCTTCTGGTGCTTGGTTAACTTCTGGGTGACCGTCCTGCTTATAATCGAAAGAGAAAAACGCCTATATTGCGACCCAAATCGGGAGATGGCCGGCTTTCTCCCGTGGGCGCCCAAATCGGTATAATGGAGAGCCAATTTTGGGCGTTTCCAACTGCAATCCATCGCAGAAACGGGTAAAGTTGACGGGGGCGTGTCGGAGGCGTGGTGAAGGCGGAACTGGGGCATGGTTATTGGCTGAGGAGAGATGGGCGTCTTTAGCTGATAGTCGGAAAAAAGGTGTTTTTACCGCGATTTTGGGTCACTTTTTGTGGACCCTTTTTTTCACGAACAAGTCCCAAAAAAGTGCCCCAACTGACCAGATGACCACTGGAGGGAATCGGGGATGACCTCCCTGGACTCCCCCAATGGTCACTAACCCCCTCCCACCTAAAAAAACCCACTTTAAAAACTTTTTTTCAAGCCTGTATGCCAGCCTCAAATGCCGTACCCACCTCCATGACAGCAGAATGTGTTCTATCCTGTGACAGCCTTTCCCTGGTTCTGATGTGGCTCTCGGGTGAGTGTGACACCTTTTCTGTTATGCGCACTGCAGAGTCACATCAGCAATGCATTGTCGTGGGTGTAGGGTATTGGGCTCCGTGATTCCACTAGCTTGTGGCAAATGCTCACGATGTTGGTAGTTGGTAGGCTCTACTCCCATGGTGCTTTTCCCCCTGCTTACTGGGTCAGAGTGTGCCCTGTTTTGTTTCCGGTAGTCCATGAGGTAGTGGCCATTTTTGTAAGCCAGTTTTAGATCCCTTTCACGTGTTAGCCACGTTACAGAACTTAGTTCTTACCTTGAATGTGGCTGAAAGAGGGCATTATACACCATTCTGCCAGCTCTGACCTACTGCTTATCTCAGTACCAGGGAGACTCGTTGCCAGTGGGGCACAACCTCTGATCTGCAGTTAACTGTGAGTATGCGTGCTTATTCCAATAAAGGACGTTTTCGGAGAGATTAGTCTTCAGGTGTCAACTGGTGTGCCAATGTTATACAGCAGCAACAAGTCCTAGAGGCCTGCGTGTATGCAGCTCCCTGGAGCACTTTTAGTGGGTACCGCAGTGCACTTCAGCCAGGTGGACCCAAGCCCATCCCCCCTACCTGTAACACTTGTGCTGGTAAATGGGAGGCCTCCAAAACCCACTGTACCCACATGTAGGTGCCCCCTTCACCCCTAGGAGCTATGGTAGTGTTGTACATTTGTGGGTAGTGGGTTTTGGGGGAGGGGGGTTGGGGGCTCAGCACCTGTGGTAAGGGAGCTATGCATGTGGGAGCGTTGTCTGAAGTCCACCGCACTGACCTCTAGGGTGCCCAGTTGGTGTCCTGGCATGTCAGAGGGGCGAGTGTACTACAAATCGTGGCCCCTTCCACGACCAAATGGCTCGGATTAGGACGTTTTTGAGCTGGGCGTTTTAGTTTCCATTATCGCTAAAAAAAACAAACGCCCAGCTGAAAAACGTCCATTTTTTCGAAAATACGGTATGTCCCGCCTCTTCACGTACCCGTTTTTGGACATAGACGCCCATGGAGATAGGCGTTCGCGTTCGATTATGCCCCTCGCACATGTACCTGGATATTCGGTGTTGGAGGTTAGACATGGCCTGGCATTGAAAATCCAGTCTTAATTCAACTCATAGCTTTCAGTGGCTTAAAAACCTCTCTGGCTGTCGCAGGCTGAATAGTGGGCCCTAAGTTACTTACCTGTAGCAGAGGTATTCATTGTGGACAGCAGCATACAAGTCCTCATATACCCACCTACCTCCTCAAGGAATTGTACTGTAGTCTACTCCTAGCTAATCAATAGACTGAGGTGGTCTCCTGCAACAATGGCAGGTGGGAAATGACGTGCATGCACAGTGATGCATCTCAAAACTGTTTACTTATACTAAGTTGGCGTGACTTCGCACATGAGGCCTCCATTGGTGACATCACACATGCTGTGAGGACTTATATCCTGCTGTCCATGGACAGCACCTGCTACAGCTAAATTCCGTAGTTTTACTCTAAAAGAATTGGAAAGAGTACCAAAAGCTCATGTTGCAAGAGCTGTTTCAAATAGTGAATATTTTTTTTTAATTGGCTCGTCAGTAGGATAATAAACCTGAGGCAAGCCCAGACTGTTATAAGCCAGCTTAAATATAATTCATTCACAAGTTGCATACTTAAGATGATTGCTTGCAGATACTGCTGAGACAATTGGTTTGGAGATACTTGACTTTGCACAGTTCATTATTTTTGGATTTTTAACATATATCAATTCCATTAGGGAGATTCACAGCTGGAATGAATTTCCATTGATCACAAGCAAAGAAGTGAAACCTTTTGTTCTTAAATTTAGTAAAGGGAACTATGGCCTGGATCCATGCCAGCAGAGTTGCTTTTGGAAACTTCTAATGAGACAATTAGACAAATTACTAAATTTGTAAATCTTTTGTTAGAATCTGATGTATTTCCATCCTCTTTGAAAACTTTGGTTCTTGAAATGATTGTGATGAACCCTTCTTTGGGCTCCTCAATACATGAGAGCTACGGCCGACCTACACATTTATCATTACTTGCCAAATTAATTGATGATGTAGCCAATCAATTAGAATTGAGTATTAGTAAAGGATTTGGTACTCTGGCTGCTCTTTTAGAAGATAGGAGTTTGCTGCTGGATCAGGGAAAGCCTGGAATCTTGATGCAGCTGGATCTATCAGCTGTTTTTGATTTTGCTTTTGATCACACCCAGATTGGCTCAGTTACATATCATATGTAAGGCTGCACAAAGGCTTTCTTCCTCCCAGTGGGGTAAATACAGCTCGAGCAGGCTTCACAGCACAGAGAGGTGGCCTGTCAAGAAGGAGTCCAGTACCCACCTTACTGCTGAGTCAGAAGACAACAATACTGTATTTACCTGCAACATTGTTAGTATGAAATCTGTATTCAATTAAATTAGCCAACTCCTTTGAATAGGTGGGGAAGTGCTTAAGTGTATCATGTCTTTTTGCCAGTCTAAGTCTCTTGATAACAGCTGCTCTCACTACCTGTTAAATTTAAGGCTTTGGTGAAAAAGGAGCAATTCTTCCAACCCAACTATGAAGACCCTTCAGCAAAACTTTGCTTGGGGACTCTGAATTTGAACTCCCACTATCACTTCCTCGTTCCTACTTTTCTGAATACATAAGGTGAAGATGGACTGGTGGTTATCTTGTTCTTTGTGGGCTCCATCAGTGATCCCCATTTGCCTTCACTTTTGTTTAATGCATTTTTTAAAACCTTTGAGTTATGTGATTAGAGAATTGGGAGCAGTACATTTAATGTGTATGGATGACATATAAATACTTTTGGTCAAAGATGCTATTGAGTTAGTCATAATTTCAATGGAAAAGGTGTCTTTTAAGGTTCAGAATTGACTTCAGGTTAAGCCAGAAGATACTGACTTAGTCTGGATTGGTAAACATCTATCTGATGTTCTATTTGAAAGCCCTTGTTTGATAGGCAGTAGGATCTCTTTGGCTTCTAAAATGTGAGGGGTCCTTTTACTCAGGCGCGCTGAAAAATTGCTTGCGGTAGTGTAGGCGCAGGTTTTGGGTGCACGCTGATCCATTTTTTAGAGTGCCTGTAAAAAAAGGCCCTTTTGGTTTTGCTAAAAATGGACGTGCGGCAAAATGAAAATTGCCCTGCGTCCATTTTGGGTCTCAGAGCTTACCGCCAGCCATTGACCTAGCAGTAAAGACTCGCGCGGTAACCGGGCAGTAATGACCTACATGTGCTAAATGCCAGTTGGCGCACGTCTGTTGCACGCATCCAAAAATAAAATATCTTTTTCAGATGCGCGTCAAAAATGAAATTACCTCAAGAGCCACGCGGTAGTAGGGCAGTAACTCCATTTTGGCGTGCGTTAGGCACGTGTAGATGCTTACGCGGCTTAGTAAAAGAGCCCCTGAATCATTAGTGACTCTGTCTCTTGAAATTGAAATCAATGCAGTGGTAAAAAAAAAAAAAAAAGGCCTTTGTGACTTTGTGAATCTTTGATATGTGATGCAGATAGATTCAGTCAAAACTCAGATTTGTTTCCATAGGCATGCTGTGATTCCATTCCACCTAGATTAATGCAAGTCTGTTTATATGGGGGTTACAAAAAAAAATCTCTAAGGAGACTGCAACCAATTTAGAATACTGAAGCATATGCAGTGAAAGATGGGACATATCCACTCCACTTCTTGTTTCTCTTCATTGCCTTGCTTGGCACCTGAGAATCATTTTGAAAATGTTGATTTTGCTTTTCAAATTGCTGACTTAAATGCTCTTGATATATTTTGAGGAGACATTCTCCGTTTGTTTGAGTTCCATGAAGAAACTATTGTCAGGGCTAGAGAACTGCATGGGAATGGGGATTCATTTATTCATTTAAGTATATATATACTGCTTAGACCTAAGCAGGTTACAGTTTCATTTTACAGGTACTGGGTCTGTCCCTAGTGGGCTCTAGTGTATCTGGGGCAATGGAGGGTTAAGTGACTTGCCCAGGGTCACACAAAGCTGCAGAGGGAATTGAACCTAGTTCCCTAGGATCTCAACCCACTGCTGACCATCAGACAGCAGCAGGAATTGAACCCAGTTCTCCAGGGCCACAACCTGTTGCATTAACCATTAGGCCGTGGAACATGTGGGATTATCATGGGGATGGAAGAACTTGCCATGGGATTATCATGGGGATGGAAGAAGTTGCTGTGGGATTCTCATGGGAGTGTAGTAAAAATCTCTGGTGATTCCAGAATGAGGCTTGGAATGAACTGAGAGAGGCAACTGGAGCATCAGAATGAGGCTTGGAAATATGCTTTTGAAGCACCAGAATTAGGTTTGGAATGGCCAGGGAGGCAGCAGAAACACCAGACTGAGGTTTTGAGCACCCCCCCCCCCCCCCCCGGAGTGCATCATTACCGCTGGCACTCCACCCCGCCGAGTGCACGTTGTCTCTGGGAGCTGCGTCGGCTCCGTTGGTTCCCTGCTCTCTCTGCCCCAGAACAGGAAGTAACCTGTTCCGGGGCAGAGAGAGCAGGTAACCAGCGGCGCCGACACCCCCCCAGTGCATGCACCCAGGGCAGACCGCCCCACCGCCCACCCCTTCCTACGCCACTGCCATCCAAAAAAACACAGGAGGCTATTGGCGTTGGGAGAAAACAGAGGGCTGCAATCTCTGGTGACTCCAGAATGAGGCTTGGAATGCACAGAGAGACAGTGGCGTAGCAAGGTCTGCTGCCACCCGGGGCGGATCGCCGCTGTGCAACCTCCCCGGGTGCAGTGGCGTCTGTCCCCCCAGGGTGCATGACACACACCCCCAGCGCAATGATACCCCTCTCCCTGGTGCATCAAGCCCCCCCTGGTGCAATGACACCCCCCTCCCCGGGTGCATTCTTGGCTGTTGGGGGGTGCAGAGAGCAGCCGTGTGCCTGTCGACTCCACTGGCTCCCTGTTCCATCTGCCCCAGAACAGGAAGTAACCTGTTGCGGGGCAGAGGGAGCAGGGAACCAGCAGAGCCGACAGGCGCACGGCTGCTATCTGCACCCTCCAGCAGCATGCACCTGGGGCGGACCGCCCCCACCACCCCGCCCTTGCTACGCCACTGCTAAGAGAGACAATTGGAGCACCAGATTGAGGCTTGGAATGCCCATAGAAGCAGCCAGAACACCAGACTGAGGCTTTGAGCACTCAATAGTTGAATAGTGAATAGCATCCAAAAAAAACCACAGGAGGCTATTGGTGTTGGGAGGAAAAGAGGGCTACAAGCAAGTAAATAATAGCATCGACTCCTGCAGGTACAAGTAGGGATGGAGGAGATTAATTGTTGGGATGGAATGGATCTTAGCGGGTATGGATTAGATTCCACTGGGGATAGGCAGGAACGGATGAAATTTCTGTTCCCATGCAACTCTCTAGTCGGGACCCTGCTTCTGTGGAATAAGATCTTTTTGATGCATCTAAGATAAGTACTTTATTACTATTCAAGATCAACATATGCCAATTGGAAGTCTATTTTAAAATGGAGTATGTTCATATATGTGCTTTGGAGTGCTGTGATTAAATTCTGTTGAGCTTCTGTGCCGTTGAGCCATTGATTGTGGCAGTCTCTTCTTCTTTTTATGGCACTATTCCACTTAATAAGTTATTTAAAAACCGATTGAGGGTAAATATTTGTATTTGATGAAAAGCTTTTCTTGTTATTTTGTATTTTCTGCCTTCCAGTATTTTAATATATTCCCATGTATGTATGCGGATTCCTTACTTATTGGGTCAATTAATTCAACTCGTACTTGGGCATTATGTTGTAGTAAAAATATTCATTTTAAGATCTCTTCTGTTTGAGTGTTCTATCTTAAAATTGGAAGAATCCCTCCATAATGAAACAACAGCCTTTCTCCCTCAACTGTGAGGCTAATTACCGTTTTGGGTGAAAAAAAAATATTTTTTTAAATTTATTTTCTCAGTTTAAATAGTGTTACTCCTGTTTTTTTTCTTGCATGCATTTCATAGTTGAAAAAAAGAGGATAGGTGAGATTTTTTTTTTAATTATATTTAATTGGTTTTGATTTCTAATCCACTTTAAGCCCTATTACTAAGAGAGAAGTAGAAATAAATGTCAGTTTAAATTATATTAAATTAACCACATAATCAACTTGTAGGGCTCATTGTCAGAATACATTTTGAAGACAAATAAAATGTAACTGGATTCAAAAAAAGAATTATACAAATTTATAGAAGATAGATCAGTCACAAGCTAGTGAACATAATAAGGCTGTCAGTGGATTCAGTGCATCCTGAAACCACATATCATAACCATTATGCACAACCTATTTCAATACAACTGCTGGTTGTTGATATTAGGATTGACTTTTGGTCAGGGCCAAATTAACCCTATATTGGGCCCTAGGCAATTAGTTTCTCAACTCCCCTCCTCTGAATTTTTATTCATGGCTTTCTTCCCTTACTTCATGGCTTCAGAAGAAGTGTGAAGAAAATTGCAGGGGCTGAGTTCTGTGTCAGACAAGGAGTAATATTTATAGTTGATATGTCAGAAAAATTCAAGTATCTAAAAGACTTCACAACTGGAAGAAGCAACAGAAAGCTATATTTAGCTTTTCTAATGCCTCTGAAATGATATAGAGAGGAGGCAGTATTATGACAGATTTCAAAGAAATTTGTCCAGGTGACTAGATAGATAACTGAGGGCAAGATGCACTAAACTTAATGAGCCATTAACAAGCCATTAACGAGCAAATAGTAAACCCTGGCATGCACTAAAGCAGTGGCGTAGCGAGGGCGGCTGACACCCGGGCGGCTGATCCCCTTACCCTGAAAAACCTAAGGGGAGGTCTATACCTCTAGTTGGGGCAAATTGGAAGAAAAAAATGTTGTCAGGGACATCCTTTTTGAACGTACTTCACCTGAAAAAAAAACCCCCACTCCAAAGACGTTCTTTTTGGACATCCTTAATAAAAACCTGTGCCGCCCAAAAGGAAGATGCCCCGCCACTCACCTCTTACACGGCATGCTGCAGGAAGGCTCTGATGCGGCTCAATCGTAGCAGGAGAGTGCAGTTGAGGAAGTCCATCCAAAAAGACGTCCTTTTTGGACGTCCTCCCTCATCCCCCCTGCAATAATAAAAACGTCCTTTTTTGGACGTCTTTCACTCAGCTGAGAGACCTGGAAGTCTCTGAGCCAATCCCAGTGCATTTAGCTCAACCGTGAAGACAAACCTTGACCCCTGAGGCAGGCGCTTGTGCGCCGAAACACTGCCCGTGTCGGGTCTTTTTCAGAATAAAGGACGGCTATTATCTCCATCTTGAAGGCCCAGTGTTGCTTTTTTTTTGGACTATGTTTTTAAGTCCTTACACGGTCTTCAGTCCATTGTATTTGCAATTTATGCTAGTTCTTCATGAAGCTAGATGGTATTTATGATCAAATTGGGGTGCACTCTCTGCATAGAGTAGAATTTTGTCTTATGTCACCCTGACTCTACAGAACACCCTTCTTTTAGAACTGTATATTGAGAAGGATTTGGTGAAGTTTAGGAATAAAGTTAAAGCTTATCTTTTTCAATAGTCATTTACTGTTCTATTATGGTACAGTATTGGCATGATAAACAGCCATTAATGCTTTGTTGCTTGGTTATTTTACTTGGTTTTATTTTTAGCATTATTCTATATTTGTTGTGTCTATAATATTTATTTTGGCACATGTTTTGTTGTGAGCTGCTTAGGAGTTTAGATTTGCAGCATGCAAATACTTTAAGTGTGCACATACTTTCATTTTGAAAATCTACTGGTGCTACATAGGGAAAGGTATGTTTGTGTTATTTATGTATCTGCACAGTTATAAAATTACAGTCTACATGAAAATAAGAACAGAAAGGGAAATCTTAATCACTTCTACTAACCATTGAATTGTTTGAAAATTGTTACAGCTTCTTTAGTATAAACTATAGAATACCCCAAAACAGCTTTCACATGCATCCACAGAAATCAAACAAAATAAAACATGGAAAAGAAAATAAGATGATACCTTTTTTATTGGACATAACTTAATACATTTCTTGATTAGCTTTCGAAGGTTGCCCTTCTTCGTCAGATCGGAAATAAGCAAATGTGCTAGCTGACAGTGTATATAAGTGAAAACATTCAAGCATTACTATGACAGTAAAATAGATACCATTGGAGATTCTACATGGAATCTTGCACTATTGGAGATTCTACATGGAATGTTGCTACTATTGAGATTCTGTTGCTACTATTGGAGATTCTACATGGAATGTTGCTATTCCACTAGCAACATTCCATGTAGAAGGCTGCACAGGCTTCTGTTTCTGTGAGTCTGACGTCCTGCACGTACGTGCAGGACGTCAGACTCACAGAAGCAGAAGCCTGCGCGGCCACATTGGTGATCTACAAGGGCTGACTTCTACATGGAATGTTGCTAGTGGAATAGCAACATTCCATGTAGAATCTATAGAAATCAAACAAAATAAAACATGGAAAAGAAAATAAGATGATACCTTTTTTATTGGACATAACTTAATACATTTCTTGATTAGCTTTCGAAGGTTGCCCTTCTTCCTCAGATCGGAAATAAGCAAATGTGCTAGCTGACAGTGTATATAAGTGAAAACTTTCAAGCATTACTAGGACAGTCTGACAGGGTGGGAGGGTAGGGGTGGGTAGGAGGTATGCATGGGGACATCCTCCCACCCTGTCAGACTGTCATAGTAATGCTTGAATGTTTTCACTTATATACACTGTCAGCTAGCACATTTGCTTATTTCCGATCTGAGGAAGAAGGGCGACCTTCGAAAGCTAATCAAGAAATGTATTAAGTTATGTCCAATAAAAAAGGTATCATCTTATTTTCTTTTCCATGTTTTATTTTGTTTGATTTCTATTGATAACCTTAAGAGTGGACTAACACGGCTACCACACTCCTCTACTTAACATGCATCCACACAAACCATTTCTGATTTAGAGTTACCAAGTACATTTCTTGAATCCATGTACTGAGAAAACAAATCTCCGGCAGGTGTTTAAAACCAAGAGGTAAACTAGAGAAAAATACAAAAAGAATACATGGGTTGAAAACATTTCTGTTTTTCATAAAATTGACTGCTAAGGTTCTCTTTCTAAAGCATAATTTATACGCCTAGAAAAAAAAAATTGGTTTCAAGACAGCTTATCCAGCTTTTTCCCACCTCTTTTAAATGTCCATTTTAAATTAATTATAGGTTTTGACTGTTCCATACCAAGTAAATTAGAAACAGCAAATGGAGTTTGTCATGGCAACTTTTCAAAATAAATCTGCAGTTTTCTGAAAAGGAGACTGAGCCCCCTCAGAAGTCCTGATTTGATTTAGCAAATCTGAAAGGCAAAAACATATACATTTGGGCTTTGGGGAGATGGTTTGGGGTTTTCAACTTTAAAAGCAAAAATCATGTGCTAACATCTTATGGTTTGTTTCAGTCTGAGGAGTCCTTTTACAAAGGCACGCTGAAAAATGGCTTGCGGTAGTGTAGGCACGGGTTTTGGGTATGCACCGATCCATTTTTTAGTGCGCCTATATAAAAGGCCTTTTTAACATTTTTGCCGAGAATTGGACGTGCGGCAAAATGAAAATGGCCGTGCATCTATTTTGGGTCTGAGACCTTAACACCAGCCATTGACCTAGCAGTAAAGACTCATGCGGTAACTGGGCGGTAATGACCTACGCACGCCAAATACCACTTGGTATGCGTCCGTTACGTGCGCCCAAAAATAAAAAATATTTTTCAGATGCGCGTATCGCATGTGCACCAAAAATAAAATTACCTAAAGAGCCACACAGTAGTTGGGCAGTAACTCCATTTTGGCACGCATTGGGCGTGCATAGATGCTTACGCGGCTTAGTAAAAAGACCCCTGACTCTGGTCTCTGGGCAAATTTGGCTGAGCAGTGCTTAACATGTGGAAATTAAAACGGATCTGCTCCTCTGGACAGGTGCTGTGCCCCTCACAAAAAATAAAGGGGTCAACATTTAAAATAATTTAACTGGCCGAAATGACTCATAGCTGGTTGAATTCCTTGCTCAGAGCTAAACACTGATATTCTGCAGCACTTTACCGGTTAGTGCCATGGAATATCACCATAGACAGCTAAACTTAAAGCCAGCCAGGGCCACCGAGAGGGGGGGCAGGGGGGACAAAATTCCCTGGGCCTGGGCCTCCAAGGGGGACCTGGCGCCGCAGTCCCCTCCACCCGCCCCCCCTCCATCCACCACCGGGCCAGGCCCCCTTGAATTCAAATCATAGCGCCTCACCTCGACCTCGCTCCATGTGAAAGAAGTACAGCGGCGGCAGTCTGCAGATCGCCTCCCTTCGGACCTTCCCTCCCTGTGTCCCGTCCTCGTCTGACGTAACTTGCGTGAGGGTAGGACACAGGGAGGGAAGGCCCGAAGGGAGGCGATCTGCAGACTGCCGCTGCTGCGCTTCTTTCACATGGAGCGAGGTTGAGGTGAAGCAGTATGATTTGAATTCAGGGGGGCCTGGCCCGGTGGTGGACGGAGGGGGGCGGGTGGAGGGGAGGCAGCTTTGCCCTGGGCCCGGCCCAGTCTCTCAGCAGCCCTGAAGCCAGCCATTTTGTGGGTGGTCCAGGTTAAGTGATGATATTCAGCATTTAACCGCCTACATTTAGCAGTTAAATTGTACTGTATAAAAATGAGTCCTATCTTTGAGGCCCTTTTACAAAAGTGTGGCAAGCCTACCATGGGCTTGCTGCTCGCCAATTCGGCACTACTGCTGGGCTACCACAAGAACCCGGCAGTAGTTCCTGCCCCCACTGTACGCCATTTCCAGCACTTGAAAATTTTAAAAATATTTTAGTGCTGAGCTGCCCGGTTCCTGCCAGGTTAGCACAGGAACCCTTACTGCCTCCTAAATAGGTGGTGCAAAGGGCTCCCTTAGGAAAGGGCCACACGGCTAGTGTTCAACTCACCGCATTGCAATTTTCATTTTTTGTTAAAAGCCTTTTACCTGCTGTGGTAAAAGGGGGCCTTGGTGTGCTGCAAATCCATGCACCAATGGCAGGGCCCCTTTTACCTCTGCTTGGTAAAAGGTAGGGTTACCATATGTCCGGATTTACCCGGGCATGTCCTCTTTTTGAGGACATGTCCGGGCAAGCGGGCGGGTTTTGCCAATCTGCCCATTTGTCCGGGACGTCCCGCCCGCCAGCTTGCCCATTTGTCCAGAAATCCGGACAAACGAGCAGATTGCTAGCCTCCCCTCCCCTTACTTACTATTGCCCTGGTGGTCTAGTGACCTCTTCCGCCTTCGGGGCAGGAAAGAGCCCCCTCTTTCCTGCCCGGAGCACTGCCCTGCATGCTTCCTTCCTGTTGCAGATCTCAGTGCCGATTCAAAATGGCCGACGAGAGTTGAAGTGACCTCGTGAGACTTCAACTCTCGGTGGCCATTTTGAATCGGCGCTGAGACCTGCAACTGGCAGGATGTATGCAGGGCAGTGCTCTGGGCAGGAAAGAGGGGGCTCTTTCCTGCCCCGAAGAGGTCACTAGACCACCAAGGCAGTAGTAAGGTAAGGGGAGGGGGGGGGGGGTGACAGGGTGTGTGAAAGGGGACGGGGTATGTGTCCTCCTTTTTGGGGGACAAATATGGTAACCCTAGCAAAAGGGGCCCTTTATATGGTACCGCTTAGGTGGTTAAGTGATGAATATCGAACCTAACCACATAAAAGATAGACTCATAAATCCAGGTTCCCGGACATGGCCCAGCATTGAATATCCAGGAATAACACCAGTGGAGGCTGTAAAAACACTCACCTCAGCCAGCTGAATATAGACCCCCCCAAAAAAACAATTGACACATACTTCTAACGATTTATATTGGCAAATTCAAAGCAAGGTAATCAAATCTGAAAGACTTCTAATAGACTTTAAAACAATTCGGAGAATTTTCAATAGCTAAGTCTTGATGTAGCAAAATAAATAAATAGTTTTAATAGTTTTAAAGAAGTTTTTGCACCAAATAAACTGCAGCTTGCAGAAGCCCAGGACTTATTGCTCTTTCATGCCTTTCATGAGGGACTAGCATTAATTCTAGAAACAGAAATGTTTTGCACTAGGTAAAGGGCTATGATGATGTCACAATAAGATAAACTTTATTAGTAAGCTAGTTCCAGTCTGTTTCTGTGTTGGATGCACTCAAATCTGACCATTACATTAAAGCAATGACCACACTAGTAAAGGACTCGAGCTCACTAAAGTCACTAAAGTAGATGTAGTTTGAAACATGCCTGATTGTACCAATAGCACATACCAAGCCTTGAATTTAACCCTTTAATCTCAAATATGTAAGGCACTACAGCAGGGGCGTAGCTACGGGTGGGCCCGGGTGGGCCCAAGCCCACCCAATTTCAGCCCAGGCCTGCCCACCCAGCGCACACACAACTGCAGCAGCAGCCTGGCTGCCTAGCGTGACGGCAGAGAGACAGCACCCGACCCGCGGTGCTCTGGCAGCTGATCTCAGGCTCCGTCCGATTCCGTCCTCAGGCCCACCCACCACCCAAGCGCAGACACACACACCGCATGCAGCAGCTGAGCCTAGCGCCCTAGCGTACATCATGGGCACCCGCGCTCAGGGCAGGCTCAGAAGACATCATCAGCCCACGCCCCCCCCCTACCTTCGGGCTTAGAGAGAGGCAGTGCATCGGTGGCGTCATTGTTGTTGGTCGCACTGCATTCGCATGATCGCGGTAGCGGTATGACCTGTCCCGGACGTGGCTGTGCGCAGCGGCGTGCCTCAGCCTCGCTTTCGCTCGGCTCCGCTCGCTCGACGTGACGTGGCATCTGAGGGAGGGCAGGGTAAGGCTAAAGCTGCACATGGCCACATGCACGTACGAAAGGTTCAGCCTGGCCCTGCCCTCCCTGGCCTGGAAATGTGGAAATTGGATTTGGGAAAGGAAAGAAACAGAAGAAAGGTCTGGTCGAAGTCGAGTTCCTGTCTCCCGGCCCCAGGTAACTTACTGCTAAGCAGCAGCTGTCAGCCCAGCCCAGCAGCAGGTAATAAAATGCTTTTTGGGTTTTTTTGCATCTTATTTTTAACATTATCATGGTAATTTGTTTTTAAAATTAAGCTAGCTGGAGCCTGGTGGGCACTATTAAAATTTATTGTTGTGGAATTTCTGGGTGGGGTAAACACTTCACTGCCTAGGGCAAAAAATGTATATATTTAATGATTAAAATATACCTTTTTTTGCCCTGCAGTGAAGAGCCCATCCCCACCCAGAAGCCTACCTATATATATATATATATATATATATATATATATATATATATATATATATATATATATATTTGTGCCCGCCCATATTAGCTCGGCCCAGTCAAAATGTCAGGTCTGGCTACGCCACTGAACTACAGTGTAGTTGAAGCATGTTAAAATCTATGAGGTCCTTTTACTAAGCTGCGGTAAAAAGTGACCTGCGGTAGTGTAGGCGTGTGTATTGGGCATGCACCAGGCCAGTTTTTACCACATCTACAAAAAAATGGCTTTTTTTAATGGGACGGGAAAAGGCCCTGCGGTAAAAATGAAACCAGTGCGTGCCCAAAACCGGCCTGAGCCCTTAATGCCACCCATTGATCATGCGGTAAAGATTCACACGCTACACACGCGGTGACTGATCAGCACAAGCCAAATGCCGATTGCCAGTGATGCTGGATTGTGGGCAGTGGGAGGAGGTCAGGATTTGCCGTGGCACCCCTGAGAGTTCGCTGTGGCACACCAAGGTGTCATGGCGCACAGTTTGGGAACCACTTTCTAAGCAATGTAGAACAGGGTCAATTAATCTTTTTCTGCTGTCAGCTGTTATGTTACTTTTCTCATGGCAATATCGTCCTCCTGGTGAAGAGCAAGTCCAAAAAAAACAGGAAGAACCTCCACGGAAAATCAAAACAAAGCAGCAAAAATAGAAGCTGACAAATGTACAAACCAATAGAGAGATTTAGTCAGAATATTCATATCAAGGACCCGACACGGTCCGTGTTTCAGCGCCAAAGCGCCTGCCTCAGGGGTCACAAACAACTTTCTACAGAAAACACAAAACAAATTTAAAAAATTAAAAAATGATAATAAATTTTTAAAACATAATATAAAGGAATGTCAAATAATATATCTGCTTTTATAAATATATGTTCAAACACAATGAACATTCATCATAGTATTGCACATCTGTAAATGTATAGCAATACATTATCTTCCTCCTTCCATTCAATCACAACATGTCCCCAGTTACAGCTGAAGTTCATGAGCTTACATTGACAGTTGTTAATTCATATTTAATTCCCTCTCACTGTCTTGTTTAACCCAGCTCTTGCAGCAACAGTCCTCTGACTGAGATACATAAACCACAACTCTCTCAAGAGCAGGTGTTCTCGACCCAGTCTTCCGGACACACCCAGATAGTCAGGCATTCAGAATATCCACAATATACATGAGATAAATTCGCATGCAACTCTGTCTCATGCATGTTCATTGCGGATATCCTGAAAACGTGACTGGATAGGTATGTCCCGAGGATGGGGTTGAGATTTGCTCCTGAGCCTGGTGCAAGCGTGTTATGGAGTCAGCCAATAGGTGTCACTCTAGCAATGATCAGGACAGAATGACTGAATACAGCTGTATGTCACATCTCAGTATGAAATGCGTTGCAAAATCCAGTATGGGAAAATTACCAGATCTTCTTCCCCCTTCCCCTACAACTAAACTTTTGGATCAATATTTAACTTCACAGTCAGCATTTCTTTTAAATGTGAGCCACGTTTAATAATATTCCTGGATACTCAGCACCAGCCACTATCCAGACGTTGATCCCGAATATCCAGATAGAATGCCAGCTACTGGAGCAGCTAAACGCTGTGCTAAGTTATTCAGACAGCTATCTGGATTTTGGTGCTGCATGCTGCTGTAATTTGAATAGTTTCATGCTCCGACCTTGTTCTGATCATGCACCGTCCTGATGCTATCTGGATAACAGTCAAGCGGTCTGCGAATCCTGGATAAGGAGTCCTTTTACTATGTCACTGTAAAAGGTGGCCTGCGATAGTGCAAATGAGTCTTTTAGGTGCGCACTATGCCCGTTTTTACCGCATCTGGGAAAAAGGACTTTTTTCAATGGGTCGGGAAAAGGGCCTGGGGTAAAATTGAAACCAGTACACACCTACTTACAGCCTAAGCCCTTAATGCTGCCCATTGATCTAGCAGTAAGGGCTCACGTGCTACACATGTGGTGACCAGTCGGTGCACGCCAACTGCCAATTAACGCCGGAAACACCGCGTGCGGTAGAAAATAAAAAATAATTTGCCTAAGTATTATGGGCATTTTCAACATAATGATGATCCCATTGGCAAAACTTCTATCAAATCATAACCTTAACACATATATATACGCCGACGATGTAACAATATACATCCCTTTCAAACAAGACATCAAAGAAATATCCAATGAAATCAACCAAAGTCTACACATCATGAACACCTGGGCAGATGCATTTCGATTGAAACTAAATGCAGAAAAAACTCAATGTCTAATACTCACCTCCCAATACAACACGAATGAATTTACTGCTTTAAACACAACAAAACTAAACCTTCCAATCTCAGAAACTTTAAAAATCCTTGGAGTCACTATTGATCGCCATCTAACACTCGAAACCCATGCAAACAATACAACCAAAAAGATGTTCTACTGCATGTGGAAACTGAAAAGAATAAGACCATTCTTCCCAAGATCCGTCTTTCGCAACCTAGTGCAATCCCTCGTACTCAGCCATCTGGATTACTGCAATTCACTATACGCAGGTTGTAAAGAGCAAATACTGAGGAAACTTCAAACAGCCCAGAACACAGCAGCCAGACTCATCTTCGGAAAACCAAAATATGAAAGTGCAAAACCCTTACGAGAGAAGCTACACTGGCTCCCACTTAAGGAATGCATTACTTTTAAAGTATGCACATTAGTCCACAAAATTATTCATGGTGAAGCCCCAGCCTACATGTATGACTTAATAGACCTATCTCCCAGAAACGCTAAAAGATCATCTCGAACTTTCCTTAACCTCCACTTCCCTAATTGCAAAGGCTTAAAATACAAGGCGCTGCACGCATCAACCTTTTCTTACATAAGCACATAATTCTGGAATACACTACCACGCAACTTGAAAGCGATCCACGAACTAACCAACTTCCGCAAACTATTGAAGACTCAACTCTTTGATAAAATTTACTGTAAGGATCAAAACACATGAAGCCCACACTCACTGTTCAGAAATACACCAATACATTCTCTTCTGAATTCTCATCCCCCATAATTTTTATCACATTTATACCTTTACTCACAGAAAAATGTGATACCGAATGTTCTCTTGCTAATGTTCTATTACCCTATCAGTTTCCTGTTGTCTCTTTCCACTATTCCATTGTCCTTTTCCTTTGTCCTACTCCCTAACGATAATTTGACTCTGTCTTCACATAACTCTCACAATGTAATCCATAACTGAGTTGTAACAAATTGTACTTCCATCATTTACAATGTATTGTAAGCCACACTGAGCCCGCAAATAGGTGGGAAAATGTGGGATACAAATGCAATAAATAAATAAAATCCAACATTTTCACCAGGGATGCATGCTAGCTTGGTGGTAGTCTCGTTTTGGTGTACACTGCACGTGCCTAGAGCCTATCACGTCTCTGTAAAAGGCCCCTAAGTGTTTTAAAATATTGGACTCCTTGAAAATAAGGAATACAAATTATATATATATATATATATACAGTGGTGGAAATAAGTATTTGATCCCTTGCTGATTTTGTAAGTTTGCCCACTGACAAAGACATGAGCAGCCCATAATTGAAGGGTAGGTTATTGGTAACAGTGAGAGATAGCACATCACAAATTAAATCCGGAAAATCACATTGTGGAAAGTATATGAATTTATTTGCATTCTGCAGAGGGAAATAAGTATTTGATCCCCCACCAACCAGTAAGAGATCTGGCCCCTACAGACCAGGTAGATGCTCCAAATCAACTCGTTACCTGCATGACAGACAGCTGTCGGCAATGGTCACCTGTATGAAAGACACCTGTCCACAGACTCAGTGAATCAGTCAGACTCTAACCTCTACAAAATGGCCAAGAGCAAGGAGCTGTCTAAGGATGTCAGGGACAAGATCATACACCTGCACAAGGCTGGAATGGGCTACAAAACCATCAGTAAGACGCTGGGCGAGAAGGAGACAACTGTTGGTGCCATAGTAAGAAAATGGAAGAAGTACAAAATGACTGTCAATCGACAAAGATCTGGGGCTCCACGCAAAATCTCACCTCGTGGGGTATCCTTGATCATGAGGAAGGTTAGAAATCAGCCTACAACTACAAGGGGGGAACTTGTCAATGATCTCAAGGCAGCTGGGACCACTGTCACCACGAAAACCATTGGTAACACATTACGACATAACGGATTGCAATCCTGCAGTGCCCGCAAGGTCCCCCTGCTCCGGAAGGCACATGTGACGGCCCGTCTGAAGTTTGCCAGTGAACACCTGGATGATGCCGAGAGTGATTGGGAGAAGGTGCTGTGGTCAGATGAGACAAAAATTGAGCTCTTTGGCATGAACTCAACTCGCCGTGTTTGGAGGAAGAGAAATGCTGCCTATGACCCAAAGAACACCGTCCCCACTGTCAAGCATGGAGGTGGAAATGTTATGTTTTGGGGGTGTTTCTCTGCTAAGGGCACAGGACTACTTCACCGCATCAATGGGAGAATGGATGGGGCCATGTACCGTACAATTCTGAGTGACAACCTCCTTCCCTCCGCCAGGGCCTTAAAAATGGGTCGTGGCTGGGTCTTCCAGCACGACAATGACCCAAAACATACAGCCAAGGCAACAAAGGAGTGGCTCAGGAAGAAGCACATTAGGGTCATGGAGTGGCCTAGCCAGTCACCAGACCTTAATCCCATTGAAAACTTATGGAGGGAGCTGAAGCTGCGAGTTGCCAAGCGACAGCCCAGAACTCTTAATGATTTAGAGATGATCTGCAAAGAGGAGTGGACCAAAATTCCTCCTGACATGTGTGCAAACCTCATCATCAACTACAGAAGACGTCTGACCGCTGTGCTTGCCAACAAGGGTTTTGCCACCAAGTATTAGGTCTTGTTTGCCAGAGGGATTAAATACTTATTTCCCTCTGCAGAATGCAAATAAATTCATATACTTTCCACAATGTGATTTTCCGGATTTAATTTGTGATGTGCTATCTCTCACTGTTACCAATAACCTACCCTTCAATTATGGGCTGCTCATGTCTTTGTCAGTGGGCAAACTTACAAAATCAGCAAGGGATCAAATACTTATTTCCACCACTGTATATATATAATTGGCCAGATTCAGTCAATGGCACCCATAATTAGGCATCGTTATGATCCAGGCTAAGACAGTATTCTGTAAAGGGTGTTTTGTGCAGAGGTCCCTTTACAGAATAGAACCTTGGTATATTTATTGCACCTAACTTTGGGGTTGAGCACTTCCACCTGCCAAAAGTAACGCAGTAGATGACGGCACAGAAAGACCTGCACAGTTCATCCAGTCTGCTCAGCAAATAACTCATATGTGCTACTTTTTGTGTATACCTGACCTTGATTAGTATCTGCCATTTTCACGGCACAGACCGTAGAAGTCTGCCCAGCACCATGGAGGGCGAGCCCAGGAACAACAGACTCACGGAGAAGGGAGAAGCAATTGGCAATCAGATGTTCTATCCCATGCAGCACCTTCGCATACAGGTGAGAGGCGCTGCACGGGACGGTAATGCGGAGGGGGGGTCCGGTGGAGGGTGGGAGCGGCGGCGACGATCCCAGGGGTTGGGGCACCGGGGCGGAGGCGGAGGATGGCGGGAGGTGGAGCCCTGGAGCAATGGACAGGAAACACAGGAAGGGAGGGGGACCGGGGATGAGAAAATTTGGAGATTTGTTTTTATTAAAACCGGCTGAAGCAGGGAACAGCGGCGATCTTGGGGGGAGGGCAAGGGCGCCCATACAGGACGCTCCTGACGAGCGCCTTTGCCCCCTCCCGATCTATTTGGATTTTTTTAATGTTTTGGTTAGTGCAGGGGGAAGTGGGGAGCCACATGTTTGTGTTGTGGTTTTTTTTGGACGTTTGTGGCATGCGCAGAGCAGCCAGCATAACGCTTGGCTGCTCTGCGCATGATTTAGGGGCCAATTACGATGGGGATTACGATTCAGTGATAGATTGTACTTCTGGATACCACAACGAACATGTTTGACCTGTTTTTTTGGTGCATGCTTCGGTTTTTCAAAATCGTTAAGGACTTTAACGATTTAGATTTTGTTACGTTTGTTTGATGCATCTGGGCCTAAGTGCTTTCTCTGCTGAATGCTCCAAAGATAATTAGTGGATTATTTAACCCCTGACAACAGAAACTTATGATTAGAACCATTCAGATTTATTTATTGGGATTTATTAACCGCCTTTATGAAGAAATTCACCCAAGGTGGTATACAGCAGATACAGTGTTACATAAAACTTACAATTTTGTTAACAGCATAACAATAGTAAAATAATCAAGAATAAACATAAATACAATAAATGAGGTAATCTTGGAAACAGTAAATTGAAACCTAATAATAGAACTACCATGAAACAGTATAAAAAATATACACATTTAACAGCACTGGAATTCTAATACCAGATATTTAATAGTGGTAGCATAATACTAATGATAAACCCAGTAAGCATGCATTAGAACATTCAACTAACACAGATATGATGCTAAAAATTTTCTACAATATGGCTTACCATGGAGCTGAGGGACCAAGAGCAGATATATGATGGGAACAAGATGTGTTGTAAGAGTCAGTTGGGATAATTTGATGGTTAGTTAAACTCAAGACAAGTTCTTTGTATGGTTAAGCAAGGAAGTGATCTAAGTTACAGTGTGTGTAGCAAGCTAGTCCAGGTGCAGAATGAGTGTATAGTCAGACACCTTTGAATTAAATGCTTGGGAGAAGAGCCAGGCTTTCAAACTGCAAGTCATTCTGAAGAGAGCTGTAGAAGGGAGAATTACTTTAAGTGTTGATGGAAACCTAACCTTAAAATTTGCATTTTTGGTGACACTGGGGCCCTTTTACTAAGCCACATAAGCATCTATGCATGCCCAATGCGTTCCAGTTTGGAGTTACCACCCGGCTACCATGTGGCTCTTGCGGTAATTTCATTTTTGATGCGTGTCCGAAAAATAATTTTTATTTTTTGGTGTGCATCCACTATGCGCTTCAAGTGGCATTGGGTACATGTAGGTCATTACTGCCCGGTTAACGTGTGAGACCTTACTGCTCAGTCAATGGCTGGCGGTAAGGTCTCAGACCCAAAATGGATGCGGGCCAATTTTTATTTTGCCGCATGTCCATTTTCAGCAAAAAAAAGAGAGTATTTTTTGCAGGCACACTGAAAATGGGTTTGCGTGCGCCCAAAACATGCACCTACACTACCGCAGGCTATTTTTCAGTGCACCTTAGTAAAAGGACCCCACTCTTCCCTCTAAGTTGAGTGGGGGTCCTCCACCTTCAGTCTTGTCAGTAGACGGTGCTGTGTCACTTTCACAATGGCAATAGCGGGGGACAGGCAAGTTCTGCAGGACTCCTGTTAACTGCCTGTCCCTTTTGAAAACACAATGTGGAAGCACCAACCCCTACTGGTAGCTATGTAGTTGGAGGGTTCATGCTTAGCTTAGAGGGAACAATGGAACAGAGTAGAGGGAGCAGCAGTAACCCTAGTGGGTAAAATATTTGAGTAATGACTGCAGATACTCTACAGGCTGCAGAGATCCCTTTTCTTTTCCTGCGGGGAAGGAACATTTTCTGGCTTTTGCTGCTGTTATTAAACATTCACTTCTCCCTTACTGGGGCACAGAAAAGCAAAAGCAGACTAAAAGGGACCATTGGAGGTTTACAGTCTCTCCAGACTTCATTGCACCTTCAGATTCACTTCAAAGTGCCCAAGAAAAACTTGCAAATCTTTCAAATGCAGATCTGTTCTGCAGTAGAACAAAACCTTCAGCGTCAGGGGATGCCTGCTCCGTGCTGCCCTCATTCCACATACAAATTGCAACGGGTGCTACAAATTATCAAAGCAAATTTCCCGCAAACCACCAGAAATAGCTGCTAAAAATGAACCATCGTTAAAGATAGGCAGCCCCTGGCGTATTTATTTTTTTCAAATTATGGTAACTTAATGGAAGTGAGCAAGCACGATGGAAGCTGTTGATCACAAGAAGAATCCAAACTTCAGGTCCTTGTTGTTTTGAGAAGGAAACAGGATTTATAGAGACAAGTTTACAAGTACAGTAAGCCTTTAATGGCTGATTTTTTTTAAAGCACTGGTTTGAAAGGAGATCCCTTCTAGTTCTCTTTGGAAACTTTCGATGGGACCTTGAGTACCATTGAAACTGCAATCACGGCTTTCAAGGCTTACTACCCCCCGTCTTTTTACAATCGGTTTTTTAGTTTCAAAAGTGGGTTTAATTGAGCTAAGCTCAAGAAGGCATTGTAAAGATATTGGCTCTAAAGTGGGGGCAGGGACCAATGCAAGATAAAGGCTGCAATGGGTAAAGCTGCGTGATGACGTAGGTCTTCTTAATTGCCTTAATGACCTTTTTGTTGGTTTTATGATATCAATAAAAACTTCTTAATTGATACTGGCCTTCCTCTATTTTATGTTTTTTTTTTTTTTTAAATTTGGACGTAAAACTCGCATCTTTTTCAGTAGAAGCTCAAGATGAGTTATATTCAAGTACAGGTTATCCCCGGAGGGTTTATAGTCTAATGTTCGTACATGAGGCTACAGTGGCTGACAGCAGCAGAACTTGAATCCGACCCGGATTCACTAGTTGTCAATTCAGTACTCTGACCACTAGGCTACTATTTTACAGTAGGTAAGAAGAATTTTCATCTGTCCTCTGCCCTCTAGATAGAGGTTTTGTCTGCCAAAAATCAGAGGTAAGTGATTGGGATCAATGAGTAAAAGTGACAATCGAACTTCAAAAAGTTTTCCTGGGCAACTTTTTTTTTTCCTGCCAAACTTCTGCGAACTTTTATTGTTATTTATTTATTTATTTATTAGGATCATTGCAGAGAACAACAACAAAGTTAAGAGTTTTTGTATACTAAAATGCACTCGAGCATCAAAGGTTACTTTTAAATTAGTTGTTGAGAAATAGTTTACGAAATTAAACCTTAGTGTGAAAATAGTTTTTGTAGCTATAATCAAGTGCACAAAATCCAAATCAATATAAACATTTTTTTTAAGAAAAATCATGGAAGCTATTTTTATTCGAATAAATACTCATGCTCTTTTCCGTAATAGAATATTTGTTAAAGCATTGTGTTAATAACAATATTGAAAATTTGATGCTTTGGAAGGAAAATTCATAGTTGTGAGAAGAAAAAAAATTAGAGACCAGATATAGGTACAGAATTATTTTTTAAAATTCATAACCTTAATACTTTTTTCCTTCTGTTAATATGAAAATACGTCATATCATCACAGTAACTACTAGAGTGACGAAAGATGTTTATATAAAAAAAATCAGTGAAGAGACAAAAATGCAGTTTTTAGTTCTTTCATTCCACGTTGGTGATAAATATAACACAGATTTAAGTAACTTAAAAGGAAGGAACCCCCTAACTATCTTTAAAGTGTGCAGTCTTATTGATGCACCTGTTCTTCTAGGTACTGGGCGGTTCTTCGAGTTCTCTTGCATGGTTTTTTTTTCACGTTCTGATTTCCTATTTTATTTTAAACCCCCTCAAACTGCTTGCGGTTCCCGAACTTATTTATTTATTTTTCTAATGTATTTATTTGTTTGTTTGTTTGACATTTATAGTCCACATTATCCCAAACAAGTTCGAGTTCAATGTGGCTTACAATAAACAGTATAGGATACATAACAAAGAATAATGAATAAGAAAGTAATTTGTTGTAAGAATCCAACTTCTGTATGTTCTCCTTGTGCTTCAGCATACAATCTGCATTTCCCTTTTAAGTAACATACTGAGGCATGGATTTTTCCAATAAGAAGTTATGTTTGAGACATAAGTGCATGTTAATTTACCCCCAACCTTGGAAGTTTCTGGTTTAATATCGCCTTCCCACATGCCATGCAAGCATGTTATTAATAACCTGCAAATGTCGTATTTATAATAATTCTTCTTCCTTGTTTCACCTTGGGAGTCTCAGTATCCTTTGGCACTGATATACACTTAACCTAGAACAATACTATATAATTTATATTTGTGATATTAACGTTTCCTGTGCGACTTCACTTTTATATTTCTCTTTAAAGAGAAGTAGGGGAAGTTGATTTTCTTTAGGAGTCCATGTTTTATGTTGACTGCTACTGTTCCATTTCATATCTCAACTTTCTTAACGGAAACGTCTTTTTTATTTATGATTCTAATGAGCTAAGTCCAAAGGGCGCCTTAGATTGTCTTATTGTTGTAGTGTCATAAAAAAAAAAAGAAGAAGACAGAAAAGGGTGGATAACAGGCAAATAGGACTAAAGCATCTCTCCAAACTTTGCTACAAAGTGGAAGGAAAATACTCAATGATCTACTTCAGAAAAAAAGTTTCATAGAAAGAGAGTATATGAGAAACAAAACAAGTAGAAAATGGAACAATGGCAGTGTTAATCTTCTATATTGACGGGAAAAGATCATCTTTCATGAGTTTACTGAAAGATTTTGGCTTCCCCTTACAAGGAGAAAGTAGATCCTTACTAAACAAAGTTTAATAATCCTGTTAAAAAGTGGTACATGTAAGATTTAACCGACGTCCGAATTCAACTTGTAGCTTCCAATAAAAATTAACTCTGCAGAAAAGACAGACTAAATTTAAAATATGCTCAGCTTTTCGTTCTGAAGGGATTTTTTTTGTTTAACATTATCCAGAACAAATCAGTATGGTTTATTTTAATAGATGCAATGTTAACACTATAGATTTCCCAATTGACCGTATTTTAAATGCTCACACTTTCAGAAACGTATAAATCTAAGGCAGGTCATAACTTACAAAACAGGGCGATGCGGGTTGCATTTTAAAAGAAAATCTCAAGCTCATGATGATGAAGACTAGAGAAAAAAAAAGCACATTCTGCTAAATTAATATATATATTTTTTTTCGAAACGTTTTTGGCTGGCTTAATTTACAACATAGTCACTTTTCACTCTGGGAGCTCCTCTTAGCCCGTTATCTCTAGGGATGTCGTTCTCTTAAGTTGAACGCCCGGCGGAGCTCAGGTTCAATGGAAGTGGCACTGCAGGAAGTTGGTGAATGGGACCGGCCACACGCGGCACCACCGCAGCTCCTCCGGCTGCAGCAACCACACAGCCAGCCCCAGCTCAGACTGCAGCAGCTTCCCGCAGCTGCAAGAGCTCTTTAACGGCTCATTAGCCAATGAGAAACACTAATGACCTCCAGCAGCTAGAACCTCCCGCCCCTGCCGCCTATTGGTCCCCTTTGATCAACAAATGGCTAATTATCATAGAGGGGCCTTTCTCCTACGTATCTCTCTGCCTGTCACTTATTCGACTGTGCCTGCCTCCTGTTAGGAGCTGGCTGGAAGCGAGAGGCTCGGGACAGACAGCATCTCTGCCGGTTGTTTGGCATCCAGGGGGAGGCTTTTGAGGAAGGAAAATATTTTCTCCCCTTGCGTGCCTGGTTAGCAGAAAGTTTCTTTGCTCTGCTCGCAAGAATGGACACAGACCGGGGATCGGTAGTATTATGCTCATTTATCCGGGTAATTTCCTAGTGGGGGATGTTTGCTCGCTCTCTGGGGGAGTCTGGAGATACTGGCTATTTTATTCAAGGGGGAGGTAGAGGGAGGCTGCAGAACTTTGCCCCCCTCATCATGTACTGAGTGAATCATGGTTCTGCAAGAAGCCACATGGAACATAACGTGATCTGCTACTGCGTGGATGTCAGCCCCTTCCACCCGGTGAGACGGAAGCTGCTGCTCGTCTTCATCATGCTCTTCCTCTGGCTCTACCTTTTCTACTGCTGCGCCGGCTCGTGTGCCGCCGCCGTCCCCAGCGCGGTCCTGCTGGGCTCCCCCAGCCTCGCGGACAGCCAGCCGGGAGCCGAGAAGCCGCGGCAGAGCGGAGCGGGGCTGCTGTCCAAGCTGCTGCTACTCCGGGCTGTGCAGCCGGGCACAGCGCCCCGATCCGCCTCCCCGGAGCCGCCGGAGGCCGAGGAGTCTGAGCCGGCGGCGGCGCTGGAGCCCAGCCCGATCTCCAGCTTCTTCAACGGTTCGGGCAGTAAGAAGCTGCCCCAAGCCATCATCATCGGGGTGAAGAAGGGAGGTACCCGGGCGCTGCTGGAGTTTCTCCGGGTGCATCCGGACATCAGGGCGGTGGGCGCAGAGCCGCATTTCTTCGACAGGAACTACGAGAAGGGCTTCGACTGGTACAGGTACGAACTGCTGGTTGATTTGATTTATTAAAAGGGAAGAGCGCCCAGCAGCTCTTCGAGATGCCGTTTCTTTGGCAATAAAAATAAAAACGCACCGATTAATACCTCTTAGTTCATTTGTCTTCTTTTTGTCTTGGTGCTTGAGCGGTCAAATGCCTAGCTCTTCTTTCAAAATATATTAATACTTGACGGGGATCGTGGCTTTGTTTTGACGTGAATGATTCATTTTTTTTCTCTCTGAGAGTGATGTTTTTGCTGCCATGAGAATCCTAATTGTATCCACTGAACGTTTGATTTTTTTTTTTTTTTTTTTGTATTTTCCTTTCTTCACCCACATTGTCAAAGTCTGGTGCCCTTATGCACCATTATTTAGATTTATAGGCAATAATTTATTTGATTCAACTTAATCATGTATGTTTCTTTTTTTGGGGGGGTAGGGGGAAGGGGCATTGGGCAGAACGTAGGTTATATTGGTACTGAAATTACTAACACTTCAGATGTGTCCTACAAAATCCTACGTTTAAGAATGGGTTTTTTGGGATCCCTAAAGACTTTCTGGCAGCTGGGTATATTTTACACCTCCGATAAATTCGCGGGGGACAACTTTTGCTCTTTGATGATCCATATTAAATCAAACAATTTATTTAAGGTTAGGATATATAAACTAATATTTTTAATACGTGAATAATGAAAGTTATAAGGGTCTCTGGTAACACTGTCCACACAACTTTTAAATGTAAACAAAAATTATAATCGTACAGTATAACTTCTCTTATTTTAGGTTCCCCTTATGGGAACCTTTAGAGAGATGCACAACAGTATAGAAAAATCATACCAGGCAGAATATTTCTAGGGTTTATTGACTGGCATGTGTATTGCGTTAACTGGGACAGTTTCATTCCTCAATACATTTTTATAATTAATTCTTAAAATATTCAGATCCAAGGTTCAGGTTTGCGGAGGGGAGCTCTCTCCCTCTCGGGGTAGTTTGAGGCTTTCTTTAGTGGCTGATTTTTTTTTTTCCCAAACAGAGCCTTATCGATAAGGCTTATCATCAAATCCGTATAAAAAGTCAGGCGAAAGACGGATGTGTTAGTGGAGGAGCAGTGATCTCTGCCGAGGAAAAGCGAATACTGCATCTCCTGCTCCACGGCAGCTTCAAGTAGAAATCGACTTGTTTTGAATTAACTCTGTGGCTGAAATTAATACTTCGAACGCATTTATCTTTAAAGTGTCAACGTCATAAGACCGATCCTTTGAAAAGAGGTAGCCAGTGGTTTAGGTCAAATTAATTACACTAGTGGCCTCAGTGCAGAGAAAGAGAAAAAAAATAAATAGCAAAACCCTATTAAACTCGAATTGCTAATCCCAGGGTTCAGAGAGAGAGATTTCAGCAAGAGCAAGTTCCTTGAATTGCTAGACAGAAAGGTCCATCTCAAGCAGCAGAATGAGTTTGGTTTGAGTATTTGTAGATTTCGGAAAGGAAAGCTGAAATATTAACTCCCCCCCCCCCCAAAAAAAAAAAGAAGAAGACACTTAGCACGCTCCCTTTACCGCTTGTATTGCTATAGTGTTCAAAAACATGCGACCTGTTTTCCTGCTGATACAGAAATGCAATCTGTCTGGTTAATACTTTACTAGCCAGCTTTAGTATTGCACAGCTTTATTTTTAAAGATAAAACTTGCTCTTACATTTTCTAGCCTCCCGTTACCCCATTTTTAATGGGTAAACATTAGGAACGCTGGTTTTGCCTTATCTGTTGGATCGTTTCCTTTGTCAAGAATATCTTAAGTGTCTCATCAATTTTATTTTTTCTTTAAACGCTGCTGCCAGTTGGTAGGTTCTAAAAGTATTTTTTTTTAAATTATCAACACACAAAAAAGGGAACCAGGGGGTGGAAATAGAAGATTCTGTAATCACGGGGTATCCAAAGTTGTTCCACCTTTTTTTTCTTATTGTAAATTTAAAAAAAAAAAAAAAAGAAAAAAAATTACTGAAAGGTGCAGAAATATCGATTTTTGCCTCTGACCAAAAGAACCTGCTCACAAACACTTTTTTGTTACAGGGGGAAAACAAGTGTTTGGGAGATTGAGATAAAAAAAAAATAGAAAAGGGGAGGGGGGGGGGGAGGAAATATGTGAACATAAACTTTTTGGACACTGAAACAGTTGTGAAAAGGTTGAGGGTTTGGAAAGGAGAGCCTGCAGAAAAAGTTTCAAATTGGTGAATGATTGCTTGTCAGATTATTCTGGCAACTTTTTGGTAAACGTCTTAAATGCCTAGATCACTTTTTCAAAAAAAAAATATATATTCAACTTTTCCTCAATGGACTTTACCGTTGCCTTCCAGAAACTGACCCAGCAATTAGCCACAGTTTTCCGAAGCAGTGCATAATGTATTACAATGTGTTGTGTGATTCATTAGGGACTATGATTAATTCAATTAAGTAGTCTATTTTTGAGTTTGCTGTAGTTCAGTAGTAATTGCACTAAAACAAACTGAAGATAGCTCTTGTCCAATTTCTATTTTTTATTTTGTAGTTTAGTCCAGACTAAAAGTACATAATGAGAATTTGTGCTGATTTTTGATAACAAAATAGTTTACAGCGTTAGAACCTGAGAAAACATAGGTTTTAACAGTGGAGGCAGTGGTGTCTAAGAAACTGGGATATTACTTTTTATTATTAAACAGCCTTTTTAATAAAACTATATATCTGAGATATCTGCTCGAGCTATTTCTCTTTTCATGATTGCTCTGCAGTATATCAGGCTTGTAACTGGTCTGTACAGTTCTCACTGTATGCCAAAACTATATTTACACTTTGTATAATTAATCATAAAGCAAACTAAAAAAATAATAATTTACCATTTGGAAAAATGGTATACAACAATAAACCCCCTTTAAGACAGAAAAATATGCCCTTCTTCTGAAATAGAAAATTGACCTGCTACGTGTGTGCATGATTTTTAAGTGGCTTGAAATTTTGGGGGCAATAAATATTTAATGCCTTCTATTAATATGTTGCATAGCAGGATTGTGTGTGTTAGCGGTTCTCCACTGTTCTCATTTTGCTTAGTAAGGGCCACATATGTGTTAACCTTGGAAATAATGACTATAGGTTTCAAGTAAGCTGCAGGAAAGAGTAAAGCCAGTCCTATACCCCTCCCAAATCTACATAGGGAGCAAGGCTGTCAGAGTGATGGGAAGCATTAACTGCCATGCTAATCTCTGCTGAAAGAGCAGCCTAAGAACAAAAATGTTGTTGGAGTAAGGTAATTGTATGGAAAAAAAATGTAAACTTTTTATTAAAACTCGGTTCCAAACATCTCAGCTTAATTTATCCTCTACTTCCATCCTTACTGCCTGCCTGTAGGCCACAAGGATGCAATTTAAAAACCAAAACATGAGAACTCTGCTAATTATACCTATTTACATAAAACTTCCGAACTCTCAGCTCTACTTGGAAGAGAGAATGTTCCTTATCCTGTGTTTTTATTCAAAGTTCAGTGTTGGCACTGTTCACTATTGTTTTTAGAGCACTGACTTACACAAATCCACATATTTAGTTACAGAGGCCTCAAGGTTTGTAACAGTTATTAAATTGAAGGGGTTTTTTTCACTGCCCATAGTTCTTCTACATCTGTGATAGAGCACCAGATTTTATATAGAAAATATTTCATACCTACTACTCCTAAAGGGTCATGGTTTTATTTATAACGAGTTAAGATAACAGCAAGGTCACAACATAAAACTTAGTGTCTGTTGTGACTGAAGTGTAAGATGCAAGAAACGACTTTCTCTTATTTATCCTGGTACAGTGTTGTGCATACTATATTCTATAAAATGACTCATAATTGTATAGATGGAAAATTCTAGATTACTTCACTGTACACATCAGCTTCTGTGGTCAGCTGAAGGATAATGAGGGTAGGGAAAATGAGAGCACTGGGTGTAGAACGTAACTAATGGAAATGGAAGAACTTGTCATTGAAAAAAATATTACTTTAAAATGTACTTTTATCTGTGAATGATCTATACCTTTTTTTTGTAACTACCATTAGGGCTTATTCTCTCCCCCCCCCCCTTCCAAAAAGTGAAGCAAGGGGCTTTTCTGTGTATGGGGAAAAGGGGCAATTTTTGTTTGAACGTTTTGCTGTGACACCGCCTTTAGGTGAAGTTCTACAACTATTGACATTGCATTCTGTAGCAATTTCTTCTACAGCTGCAGGGAGGAATTGTTAGGTTTTCTTGTGGGCATTAAGTGTCTCCTGGATCAGTTTCTGCACAATTTGTGGAGCTGGTGGTGATATACTGGCCACTCTTCATATTTGTCTGCTCACCATTTTGATTATGCCACGTTTTCAAAACTTGTATAAACTGAATCAAGGCGAAAACCCTTACTCATATGAATAATGGTTCTATACTGCCCCACACCACCTTCCAGGGAAACAGCAACACTGGAACGGTTGAGTAGCTCATGGTTTTATTAAGTTAGTTTAGTTTGATAGAATAGTTTTGCCACTGGGAAGATCCAGAGACAAAGCAGTTAAATTCTTGACGCTGAGCGCAATTAGAGTTTGTAATAGAATAAGAGCCTCTTAGTATTGACCCCTTTCTGTTGGGTTATGCAGACTCTAATGTCTGTGTGTGTTTGGTTTTTTTTTTTCCCCTCCCCACAAAAAAAAAGTTGACTGATGGCTCGAGATTAATACAGGAAAAGAAACAGACCCCATCTGCTATGGATTCTTGCAAGATTATGACACCAAAAGTTCTATTCAGTTTCCGGATGATCTGATTCCGTATCAGTTCTGCAGTTTCACCTAAGTTAACATATCACATGTGCCATAAAATGTGTCTTATTGTTCTTTTAAGTTGATATGATTTAAAAGGTTTTGCATGCCACTGTTCAGTCAAGAAATGTTCAGTACAAAGGCGTTGCCTCAATTTTTTTTTCTTTTTATTTTCATGCTCCATAACAAACCTTAGCTACAATTTTTCTGTCACTTCTGCAAACAAATCTTACTGAACACCGATGTTTTTCTAAAGTTGTCTTTTCAACAAGTAGATGTTGGGACACGTCTACTGTTTTTAATATCTGCTGATACTCATCTGTTGTAGCTTGTCCATCTGTTCATGGTCTGGCTGAGGTTATAGTGGGGGAAAAACATTTTAGATTGCAAGTGGAGTCCAAGGTATTGAGGATTGGTGATACCTAATGGTCAGATTTCAGGTGCCTGTGTACCAGGCATGGAGAGAACTGTGGCTGCTGATCAAAGAATTGTCATTATAGTGTTTATTACATGAGAAAAGATTAAAACAGATATAGGGAACATGAGTAATTATATATCATGGTGGCAGTTCTATAAATTGGAGCCTCAGTTTAGATCCTGAATGCCATGTGCTGAGTACGAATTCTATAACAGCATCTTGGCGCTAAGAGTCTACTAGTGTAAGTTTGCAGTGACATACCTATGTATAGGCGTGCCCTCTTATGCCATGTACACCAAGTGACATACCATGCTCCACCCATGTGTATGTCCTCCTTGCAGTTAGGCTTATAGAAGAGTACCTAGTGCACATAAAGGCATATTTTCAAAGCACTTAGCCTTCCAAACTTCCATAGAAACCTATGGAACTTTAAAAGGCTAAGTGCTTTGAAAATATGCTAAATAGTGGCCCTTTTATTAAGCCATGTGGCAAGTTACCACCTGGCTACCGTATATGGCTCTTGCGGTAATTTCATTTTTGGCGCATGTCTGATACACGCGACCAAAAAATAATTTATTGTTTCGGACATGCGTATCAAACACACGCCAAGTGGCATTTGATGCGCGTAGGTCATACCACCCGGTTACCACGTGAGACTTTACTGCTAGGGCAATGGCTGGCGGTAAGGTCACAGACCCAAAATGGACGTGTGGCAATTTTGATTTTGCCACATGTCCATTTTTGGCAAAAAATGTTTTTAAAAAGGCCTTTTTTTACTGGCGCTCTGAAAAATGGATCGGTGTACACCCAAAACCCGTGCCTACACTGGCCATTTTTAGCGCACCTTATTAAAAGGACCCCATAGGTGCCTAACTGTCGATTCATGGTGCCTCTGGCATGCGTTAAGTGGTGTAACTCTAGACACCATTTGTCTTCTATATTTACGTTTCGTTATTTCCTGTGTTACCTTTCCCTTAATATCTCCAGGATAGAAGCCTGCAAGAAAACTACTGAGACAAAAAATGAAAAAAGAAAAACCCTAAATACTGTTTAACATCCATTATCTTCCACACCTACCCTAGCTGTGATCAAGTGCATAAACCCTTTTCCTTAAGTTAGTCACCCTCATCTATAACTCCTGTTACCCTGTCTGATCTATTTGTTAATATGTTCCACTTCAGTTTTTACTCTTTGCTGCCTATTAAGATGTTTTAACATGCACTGTGTTGACATTCTAAGTAGCCTGCTATAATGTGTAATGAAATTGCCTGTGTCCCAGTTATATTTGCCGTACACTGCCTTGAGTGAATGTCTTCAAAAGGGTGGTAAAGCCAAATAAAAGCATAATTGCCCCCACTAGAAGGTACCCACAAGTATGAACAGTTCACTGTGTGTGGATAGTTAAGTGAAAACATTAGGAATACACCTCCAGTTTAGTAAAATATTTTCAAAGCACTTAGCCTTCCAAAGTTCCATAGGTTTCTATGGAACTTTGGAAGGCTAAGTGCTTTGAAAATATGCCTCCTTTTAAGGGGTCCTTTTACAAAAGCTCACTAGCATTTTCGGCATGCGCTAAAAATAAGCATGTTCTAAACACTTGAGACACCCATATATTCCTATGGGCATCTCTAGCATTTAGCATGTGCTAATCATTAGCGCAAGCTAAAAACGCTAGCACACCTTTGTAAAAGACCCCTTCAGGGCATGAAATGTGCCAGTGAATTTTGAAAAATGAAGTTCCAAGGATTCTTGGATCTGGCAGTATAGAATATATTTATGTATGTGTCTTTATCCAGGGGTGTGTGCACAAATTCATTTTATCCAGAGATGTGTCCTTGTTAGAATCTTTGAAAATTTGGTATGTGTAGGGGGGCATTTTCAATATGACGTCTAAGTCAGACTTTGCATATGTTGCACTAAGCATCCCAAATGCAAATAGGAAATATAGCCATTTTCAAAACTGCAAAACATCTTTTTTTTTTTCTTCCTTCCTAAAAATACCGTTTGTAACAAGGTTTTGTGCTCTATGCATTTATTTTTTTCAGGCCATTTTTGGAAAAAAAATGTACAAGTGAAAAATATAGAAAATCAAACCATTGGGATGTAGGAGGGGCCAACATATTTTTAGCAGACTGGTCCTCCAGACATCCTAGGAGAGCAATGGGGCACCCTAGGGGGCACTAATGTGGACTTCATATAAAGGCTCCCAGGTTCACATCTACTACTACTACTACTACTATTTAGCATTTCTATAGCGCTACAAGGCATACGCAGCGCTGCACAAACATAGAAGAAAGACAGTCCCTGCTCAAAGAGCTTACAATCTAATAGACAAAAAATAAATAAAGTAAGCAAATCAAATCAATTAATGTGAATGTCTGCTGAGCCTTCCAAAACCCACTACTCCCCACTGTACACCACTACAATAGCCCTTATGGGTTAAGGGGGGTACCTATATGTGGGCACAGTGAGTTTCTGGTGAGTTTTGGAGGGCTCACAGTTTCTACCACCAATGTTACAGGTTGGGGAGGTATGGGCTTGGCTCAGCCTGTCTTCGTTGTACTGCAGCCACCACTATACTATTCCAGGGACCTGCTTGCTGGTCTAATGGACCTGGTTATAACATCTGAGGCTGTTGTAGAGGCTTTTGAGTACTATTTTTATTCATCTTTTTTGGGGTGGGAGGAGAGTCAGTGACCACTAGGGGGAGCATGTGGGTCATCCCTGATTCCCTCCAGTGGTCATCTGGTCATTTAGGGCACCTTTTTGTGTCTTTTATTTGTTATAAAAACAGGTATAGACCAAAATGGTGAAGTTTTCACCCTAGACATTTTCATTTTGTTCCATTATAAGTGTAAGGCATGTCCCCTTGTGATTTGGACACACTGCAGACAAAATGCATAGATAAATGTCTGCAAACTAGCTTTTAAAAATACCGATTTGGGTGTTTTGAGAAGAAATCTGTCCAAATGGTGCTTTATGACACTTTTTTTTTGGATGTTTTTCTTTTTCGAAAATGAGCCCCATAAGGCACCAAATAGTGAAACAGTTGCAGGTGAAACACCACAAATAGCCATCTCAGTTTATATTTATTAGATAGAGGAGTGTGGTAGCCGTATTAGTCCACTCTTAAGGGCAACCTTCGAAAGCTAATCAAAAAATGTATTAAGTTATGTCCAATAAAAAAGGTATCATCTTATTTTCCTTTCCTTGTTTTATTTTGTTTGATTTCTATTGATATTTATTAGATGAAATCGTCTTTTTTTTTTTACAACGTAAATCGAGGCAGTGTACAAATAAAAGTTAAGAATGTTTGTTGTATGTAATTCCCATCATAAAAACCAAGTATACTGTGAAGACGGTCAAGGGTAGGGAAAGAAGTGGGGTGAGGAGGGGTCAATTGAAGGAACACATCAAAAATCATAACAACGGGAATCATGTCATTGACTGCAATCTGTCTCCCTGAGCAGGTGGAAGGAAATGTTCCAAGTATTTACGTTAAAGTCCTGTCAAAGTAGGCAAAAAATATTAAATGAAGACATGGTCGTAAATAGTGTCACTGAGTTAGTCTAGGTTTTTTTTTTTCCCATTAAAAGGAACTCCTCCAACTTTAATTTGTATAAACAAGAAGGACTCTCCCTTGTTGTAAAAAACAAAACAAAACTGAATTGTCCTTGCAGATGTCATAGTACTTTGTTTCACAATGGGTGCAACCGAGAAGAGGCACCAGAGGAGGACTCCAGGATTTCTACCCTCTTTTACGGAATTAAGTGATTTAAGTCTTCCTTGCAAATTTGCCTGCACAGTCTGCTCACTGTCCTTCATGATGAAGCACTAGTTGTAAAGTTTTAGTACTATATGCAAATCGTGTTTGTTTCCTATTTTGTAGTCTTACTTCTAATACCGAGATGAATGTCAGTATTTACCTTCTTAATGTTCTCCAGGTGTTGTAATTCTGACATAAAATCCCACTACCAAAAACATTATTACCATGTCTTTCAGTTTCATAGTCCTGTAACAGGGTAAATGTGTTCAGTCTTGTGTAGACGTACAGTAGGTGTTGGTTGAGTCTGCCCTTGCTGTGTATGAATGTTTGATCTGTATTAGTTTCTCTCGGACTCTTTTCGTGTTCAGGCCTCGAGTGTCTCCTGTGCCTCTCTTGCGCTTACACTGATCTGCTAGTTTTATAATTTACCACATTGTATGTGTGACCCGTTCACTGTAAATGAGTGATTAAACCCTGAATAGATTTCCACTTTCACTATTTTCCGTGCAGAGAATTTCTGTTGTCCATTGATGATTTTGTAGAACAGACCTTTTTCCTCCCTCTACTTTTAATGGCCTATAGAATAAGAACTCAGATTGCAAAGTTTTCTGTATTTTTTTTTCTATTTAGAAAACGTTTGCAAACCTTCAGTAAATGTAATCCCGAATGAGAGCGACACAGATGGTAACAGTTGCAGGAACTTGTCCATCTCGTTCAACTGGGGCCTTTTTTTTTTTGTTTGTTTCAATGTTAAACCACATTTTAGACTGTGTTCGTGAAGTGACAGTAACTAAGGAACACACTCCCCCATGGGCAGAATTTTAAGATTAGTGTTCTGTCAGTGTGATGGGAGTACCTAGATTTTGCTGAAATGTTATTGCACGTACTACACAAAGCATATTTCAAGCATAAGATTATAGCTTTGTTTATAATTATACCTTGCATCTCAGTTGACTATTTTACCATGTTACAACAGCAGTTTAATTTCCAAGCTACACCCACAATTGTCTGCAGATCATTTTTTTTAAATATCTTTTTCCAAGATGGATCCATCTTCAAATTAATAGAACTTTATATAATATGCATGTTTGCAATGTAATATTTATGAGTTAAGAAAACCCTGCGTCATTAAGAACCAGGGTCACACTCTAAAACTGGAGAAAAGTTAAAGGAGCAGTTTTCATAAAATAGAAGAATACTATCCACGTTAATAGGATGTTAGTGTTTTTTAAAATTTCTGTTTTATTTCTATACTGTGTCTAAATCCCCCCACCCCTGGCAAAAAAAAAAGTTTGAATTGCATTGTAAGTAGTTTGGGGGGTGATTCTTAGGAACTGACAAGACCAAATATTAAGTATGAAATTAAACCTCACATTTAAGCAAGCATCCAGTGTGTATGCTTTAAGGGCCCTTTTTACTAAGCCACGCTTGTGATTCCCGGTGCAGCAATTCCTATGGGCTTCCTCTCATTTGCCATGCAGGAATCGCTAGCGCGACTTTGTGTGGCATTTGGTTCAAGAAATTGTTAAGATCACTCACAGTCCTTTTTGTGATGTCATAGATAGTTCTTGTGACATCAGCCACATATGATTGGTCAAAGGTGGTTTGTGGCATTCCATGTTAAAAACTGCTTTAAAGTGGTAAGAAAAAGCAGCCTCAGCAGTGGAATAGCCAGGGGGGGCGGGGCGCCAGGGGAGCGGCCACTCCCCCAAATGGAGTTCTGCCAGCGCTGGCACCTATTTTTTTTCAATGTCTTGGCACCGGCGGAAGTCCGCTCTCGCGCCACTCTCGCTCCCCCCGCGCTGTCAACGTGGCTTAGCTTCTGAGCCTCAGCCAGGCTTTCCAAATGAGATGTGTTTAGTCGACCCGTATTTATTTATTATTGGGATTTTATTAACTACCTTTATGACGAGAGTAGCAAATTGGAGACTCTTTTACTAAGATGCGCTAAGAAATGGGCTGGGCTTAGTACATACTAACCATTCACTAAGCCCATTTCCAGTGCATCCTTAAAATATGGCATTTTTTATTGTACAGGTCCTGCACTAATTTTTTAATTGGCATGAAGGACTTACAAAAATATGCTGGAGCACTTACCAACTCCTATGCAGGAGGCACTAACCCCAAATTCTACAAATGGCGCTTAAAATTGTGCATGCAAATTTGGGCATGTGCCCAATTTGCATGTGCAATTTAATTAAATGAACTAATTAGTGCTGATAATTGGGACCTAACAATCAATTATTGGCTCTAGTTGGTATTAATTTAAAGTTATGGGCACATATTTACACGCCCGGATCTGTGCGTAAATTTTACATGTGTTCCAAGAAGGGATCAGGGGCGTTCCTGCAGTTTATGTGTGTTTTACAATTAAGGAGATCTGTGCCTAATGTAGGTCTGAGAATTTGCACCAGAGTTCAGTTGATGTAAATGCTTGTACCTAAAAGTAGTTGTGGATCCTGGCGCTATAAGTGCCACCTAACTTTGGGGCCCTTTTACTAAAGGGTTGTTGAGCGGCAATGGATCCCCGTGGTAGTTCCCACCCGCTAGCATGCACCTTTTCTGGCACTACAAAAATATAGTTTCTAACATTTTGTAGTGTCTGTGCTTAGCCAGTGGTAATGGTTTCCCGCTGCACCTTATGCTTGGAATAGACTTCCTGAGCCGGTACGTCAAGCTCCATCTCTGGCCGTCTTCAAATCTAAGCTAAAAGCCCACCTTTTTGATGCTGTTTTTAACTTCTAATCCTTATTCACTTGTTCAGAACCCTTATTTTATCATCCTCACTTTTAATATTCCCTTATCTCTTGTTTGTCCTGTTTGTCCTAATTAGATTGTAAGCTCTGTTGAGCAGGGACAGTCTCTTCATGTTCAAGCGTATGGCGCTATGTACGTCTAGTAGCGCTATAGAAATGATAAGTAGTAGTAGTAGTAGGGTTATTGCAGGAGCCCTTTCCAGCTAATCACAAAGATATCATCGCCTTCCTTTCAAATCTACCTCTTCAAAAACTCTATGAATAACCACATTGTACAACACTATTGTAACTCCACCAAAATATAAATAGTACGCCAATTTGAACCAAAACCTGTTTTGGGATAATAGTGGGATACAAGAATACATAAATCTTAAGCAAAAACAATCCCTGATCAGGTTTACGCTTGGTGAGGGGCAAAGAGAAGATGTTCATAATTCGTCTGATAAGGACAATGACATTTTTCAACAGGATCCATTGAAAAGTGCTGGAAAATGAGTGCATAAGCTATGTTTCCACTGTGTTCTTCAGTTTTTACAGTTTTTTTTTATCTGTCGTAGGCTTCCTCAGTCTCTGCCTTTGCTTGTCACTTTGCTAAGAGGTTCATAGGGGCTGTGCCAGACTTTACTCTCCTGAACCCTGTCTTCAGGAAGCTAAGCCTTCAGCTGAGTTATGTGCTGTAGGGACTTAATCCAGAGTTAGTGGACATCAGCTTGACTTGTGTTGATAGTGCAACAAGTAGGTTCATCTGCCAGTCAAGACCTGATTTTGGACTCCTTACTTTCTCTTCTTCTTGCTTTCTTTTCCCTGAAATAGGGAAAGGGAAATGGGACTTGATATACCGCCTATTTCAGATTCTAAATGGAATGTTGCTACTATTTGAGATTCTGTTGCTACTGTTTGAGATTCTACATGGAATGTTGCTATTCCACTAGCACCATTCCATGTAGAAGCCTGCCCTTGCAGATCAGCAACGCGGCCGCGCAGGCTTCTGTTTCTGTGAGTCTGACGTCCTGCACGTACATGCAGGATTTCAGACTCACAGAAACAGAAGCCTGCACAGCTGCATTGCTGATCTGCAAGGACAGGCTTCTACATGGAATGGTGCTAGTGGAGGAGTAGCCTAGTGGTTAGTGCAGTGGACTTTGATCCTGGGGAACTGAGTTCAATTCCCACTGCAGCTCTTCCTGACTCTGGGCAAGTCACTTAACCCTCCATTGCCCTGGTACAAAAATAAGTACCTGAATATATGTAAACCACTTTGAATGGAGTTGCAAAAACCTCAGAAAGGCAGTATATCAAGTCCCATTTCCATTTCCCTTTCCCTAAGAACACTAACATGTCTACAGCACACTTAGTAAACAGGGTCCCTAGTGATGAAACTTCAAACTTTTTTTCTGTTTCATATTTTCAAAGGGTTCAGATGTGTTTGTTTTAGAGGAAATATGTATTATAATAGAAATGCATCTCTTTTGAGGTCCTTTTACTAAGCTGTAGTAAAAATGGCTTATTTGTATTAATGACCATGTGCTACTGTGGTGTTCATTTGCCGGTACACAAGATATTTATTCAGAGCGGAAAGAACTTTCAAAGTCCACTTTTGTTCCCGTGCTGTTTGTTTGGCATCATTCAATGAAGATTTATCTTTCTCAAGACACGGTTGTTTGACATCACTGGATGATTGACTACCTTGGATTTAGATACCATCATTAGACCACTGATGAAGACATTTCTCGCCGAAACACGGACCGTGTTGGGTCTGATTAATAAAGTAAAGTTGAGATGCTTCTATTCACGAAGGCTCCTTGTGCTTTTTCTTAGCTCTTTGCTTCTCCTTTTGCGCCTTTGGTTTCCCTCTCTGTCGTGCCATGCGTTTAAAAAAAATTATCGTATGTGCAGTTACTATCACCCATTTTGTAGACAGTAAGGGCTCATAAGGTATCCAAGTGCTAACCTGTTAGCTCAGCTACATTACCACACGTTAACTGGTTAACACAGGAATGACCACTCTCTGCCCCTGACACACCCCATGCCAAAGCTTTTTTTAGCCCATGGTTAATGCACTGATATGGCAGTTACTGCAGGATGCTTGCACGCACCTCGTGATACACCATTTTACGATTGCATTAGCTGTGTATTAGCTCAATGCAGCTTAGTAAAAGTGCCTTTTTATTAGTTGTAAGTTAATGTTGTGAGAAACAGTGACCACACAGAGAGAAAAACTGGGAAGTGAGTTGTGTCCTTAATTACATCTTCAAAGGCAACCTAGTCGATGTTAGGATATTGCTTCTCAATATAACTTTTTGCAGCATTTTCTTCAAATGCCCTCCGTTGAAAGCCTATAACTCTGGAAGGGCTCCAGATAGGGTGTCCCGGCGCTGTCGATTACATCTCAGCTTGAGTGGTTTACTAATATTCCTATGCAAGTCCTACTGAAAAGATTTAAACAACCAAATCACAAGACCCACTATAGAATGAAGTTTTTTTTTTTTGCTTTAAAAAGATAATTAGGAGATGCATTCCAGAGTTTCCTGTTTTTTGTTTATTTTTTTGTGCTTCTGTTCAGTTTATATTATTAAAAAAAAAAACAAGTTTCTGGGTGTAGGGGGAGAATAGACAATCCAGTTTTCTTGTTCAGTAGCTATCAGTAATTTTTTTTAATGTCAGGCTGCTCTTCCTCTTTCTTACCTGTCCCAGTTTGGGGCTATTTTTACAAACTCCTCTTCTTTCTTTCCCCTTCTCTGCCGAAGTGTCCCATAGATAGAGTGAAGTTGGGGGAAACCCTAATGAGGCTTTTGTGGATCTCACCTTGCATAAGATTTAAAAACCTTTCATGCATTGCTTACTAGGCAGTGGGCAGCAGAAGGATGTATGCGTGTGTGTGTGTGGTGTGAGGTCCTGGTCTGTTACCTGCTTATACCGGTTGCAAATTAAGGGCCTTTTTTATCCAACCGCGATTCCCAGCGTGGCAATGCCGACAAAGCCCATTCACTTTGAATGGGCTTTATCGGCAATGCTACGTGGGGGAATCGCTAGTGTGGTTTGGTAAGAGGCCCTAAGTTATAACATGGTACATTAGAGTATTTTGCATATTTTAAGATTAAAACATTACTGAGTATTTTTTTTTTTTTGAAAGAGCACAGACGCTTCTGGTCAACATTTAATGCCAGACTTTCAGAATTTAGATTTGAAAAATATAATGCATATTTCACAATGAAACGTCTTTACTACAGCAAGCAATATTTAAAATTTAGGGGCCCTTTTTACTAAAGCATGTTAGAGTTTGCAGTTACCGTATCTTAATGTAGTAAATTAATGTACAGGAAGTGCAACTTTTGGGGGGTATGCCCAGCATGTCCTTTGCAGGTCCGTCACTAAAATGCCCATTAGCATATGATACGCTGGTTATAATTAGCATAGAGGTGCTAAGTGGACCCACGCTAACTGCACAATTGTCATTCAGCTGTCCTTTTACCAAGCTGCAGTAAAAAGGGCCCTGTGGTAGTGGCAGGGGCCATTTTTCCTGCATGCCAGGGCCCTTTTTACTACAGTGGGTAAAAAGACCCCCCCCCCCAAAAGGCCATGCGGTAAGGGCTCCCGCAATAACCCAACATTAACCGTGCAGTGCGCTTCCCAATTACTGGTGCGTTAGCGCCACTGCAAAAATTCTAAAAATATTTTCCGGCATGCTGGAAATGGCATGTATTCGGGCCAGAACTACTGCCGGAGGCCGTGTTGGGTCAGTGGTAGTTCTGGGTTGCTGAGCGGCAACCTTTTCATAAAAGGGTCCCTCAGAGCACAGTAAATGCTGTGTGGTTACTGCAGTATACTCGCAACACTCATGATCTGCCTAGTTACCACTTCCGAACACAAAATGCCCTTAACACATGAATTTTTATGTGCTAGCTATTGAAATAATGCAAAAACTGGTTACTGCGCTTGCAGGAAGCACTTCACGCTAATTCATGTGTTAACTGCCTAACATGCTTTAGTAAAAGGGCCTCTTTGTTGAAAATACTTGAATATCAGTTTTATCTTTGGTGTAGCCATAGACAGTGATAAAATATTAATTGTGTTTTCATGGGCCGAGTGAGTATTGCTATTGAAATGAAGATTTGTGGACCATATTTAAACATAGCAGGGACCTCAGCCGATGCCAGTAGGGTAGAGTTGAATTGTGCATTTTTTTTTTTTACTTCAGGGGAAACTATGGCGCTCATAACCTTGCATTTACTCCAGGCTTGCTTTTTATGCTTTCCTCTGCATTATGGATATTTGCACGTTACACCATTTGAAGAACTGACCTTCAGGTTTCTCCCCCGCCCCCCCCCCCCCCCAGCGGTCCCAGTATGGCTCATCTTACCCATTTTCTGTCATGTACACCAGGGCAAGGTCACAGACTTTCAGTTTGTTTTGGTTAATTGTGATAAAACAAACGGTCGCCCCATTTGTGCATTCCTTGATTGGTGTAACAGCGTGTGACTGACAGTCACAAAAACTGATTTTTCAATGTAAGAGCTTAAATATTGGTCAGAAATGGAAACAAGCCTTAAGTATCTTGTCTAAAACATTAAAACCCTTTGATTTATATTTAGCATATGTAGAACTTTATTTCAAAAGAGAATCTATATAATGCACCCAAATGTAAATGTTTTCACAGATTCCTTGTAATCCTGCTTTGGCATAAATTTTAAAAAAATGTTTGCATTAAAGTTGTGCTAGAATTAGCAAACAAATTAGCTGAAAGCAGTTAACTTTTAGCAAACTTGTCACAAAGATTCTAGGACATGATTCTACCTGGACACCATATTCTGTGAATCTTAAATTATGTTCCTGTCCCATTGTCTTCATGATAAGTGTACCTATTGAATTTTTGTTAAGAGGATAAAACAAAATAACTGCTTTAACATGTAAATCATTTTCCTGGGCTCGGAAGAAGGGAAGGGACCCTGAACAAGAAGCGGAGCTTTTCACATGAGTAATCTGCCCCAGACACTCTGACCATTCACAGCATAGACGTTGCAGCAGCATGTTTGTGAATGAAAATGTGTGTTTGGGCCAATAGATCGGCAACACATTTTGGAACTCAGCGAAAAAGTTTTAACATGCAAATTGTGTGGAAGGAAAAGATATTCAGCCATGCAGGAGCCAGGGAGTGGGAAAGGTTGCAGGGAAATTAATCCATGTAAGCATACTGGCTAACTTTTTTTTTTTTTGGGGGGGGGGGGGGAGTAATGAAACCAGCATGTTAACCACTTCACATGAAAATATTTCTGATGACAGAACAGAAATCAGATACTTGCATTACTGAAAACTAATTATAAGTCACACATGGAATTAGTGACATTTTAATAAGTTTCACATTCAGGACTTTTTAAACTCTTTGCCAAGCATCCAGAAGTAAAGAATAGACTGTAAACCACTTGAGCTTTGAACTACGTGAACTAGGTTTAAAGATCCGTTCATATTTATGCATATCTTTTCTCTAGTCAGTTGTAGGACAAGATCTTGCAACTTTGGCTGGAAGTTCATATTTTGTTATTGGTAGCAGTGGAACTGTGTTCACTTGAATATGCAACCTTAACATTGCTTAAAACGTCATTCAAATGCCTGCTGCTATATTGTAGAGCACGGGTTTCTGGACACACCTAGTTGGTCATGATTTCCACAATGAATAGGTATGCGCTAGATTTGCATACAGTGGAGACAGAAATCTGTCTTGCATATTCATTGTGCACATCCTGAAAACCTGACTGACGGGTGTGTGTCTTATAGACTGGGTTGGGATTGGGAATCCCTGCTGTATTCCTGAATAATGTTTTCAGGTGTACAGAATGTTTTGGTTTGGATTTTATTTTTAAATGTTTTTTTCCCCCGTTTTGGGGACAGTGCTGTAAATTGTGCGCCCTATTTGAGCAATACGGCATGCTATTGATATGCAGGGGGAAAAAAGAAATTTCAGGATTATCCCCCTCTTATTGATATACCATGTTGCTTCAAATAAATGCTCATCCTGAGACTCTTGAAAAATCCAGGTTTCTTTGGGGTGGGGGTGGGGTGGGGTTGAACCTTCTCCAAGCCTTTGGACTCTTAGCTCATTTTATTCACCTGTACCTAAATCCTAAATGTTATTTAATGGAGTGGGTCAGGGCTTCTGCAACTGCCCAGCACATTCCTCTGGCAGAGGGACATTGGATTAAGGGTGTTTCTGAAGCCTGATCCTTTTAATCCATGAGTTGGTACTCTTACGTGATATGCAGTTCTGAGTTCCACAGCTCTTACAGTTGTCCTAGTTTCTGGTGACCCTGTGAATTAATACTTAGTAATCACATATGCATTATACCTGAACGTGAGTTACACCTAAAAGTAACCAAGGATCTTGAGAGCAATTCTATAATTGGGCACCTATCCTATCTTCTATAGAATATTAGCCAAATTGGATAGATACATTCTTAAGAATTAGGTATGAGCACTTAATGCTGGTGTGTTACTGACTAGATGTTGCAAGTATACATGTAACTTATGCTTATAAGCAGTAGCGTTCCTGGGGGGGGGCTGACACCTGAGGCGGATCGCCGATGCGCCCCGCCCCCGGGTGCTGCGCCCCCCCCACCCCGGTGCAGCGCAACACCCCCCACCCCGGCGAAAGAACCCCCCCAGGTGCACGCCGCTGGGGGGGTGCCGCGCGCCGGTCAGCTTCCTTCGTTTCCATGCTCCCTCTGCCCCGGAACAGGAAGTAACCTGTTCCAGGGAAGAGGGAGCATAGAAACGAAGGAAGCTGACCGGCGCACGGCATCCCCCTGGCAGCGTGCACCCGGGGCGGACCGCCACCACCGCCCCCCCTTGATACGCCAGTGCTTGTAAGTATGAGTCCTGCCCAGGCTGTGCCCATATGTGTACCCCTTGGCAATTATGTACTGTGTGGGTATTTACAGACTAGCATGTAGGTGGAATTTTGTCAGATAATGGGTATACCTAGCGTGCTCGAAAGTAAGTCATGTTGAGCCACTATTGAAAATAAGTAAAATAAATAAATGTACAAATAGATGAAATTATTCTAAACATTTATGCACATAATTGGCATATAAATGTTAGTCCCTGCTATAGAATTACCCCTGCAATGTAATAAAACAATAAACAGCACTCGTCTACCTACTGGCATAATTAATCAGCAGGAGGTGCATTGGTTCTTACTGATTAAAGACCTGTTTAATCAGCCAGGTCTATAGTTTCTTACAGAATAGCATATAGTTATTTTCCAACCACATGTTAAGAGGGGTATAATTGCTAAATAACACTACTACTAATTATTTATGTAGCACTACTAGATATACGCAGTGCCATACACATTATTATATATGCAGTTACTTTCTCTGTCCCTAGAGGGCTCACGATCTAAGTTTTTGTACCTGGGGCAATGGAGGGTTAAGTGACGTGCCCAATGTCACAAGGAGCTGCAGTAGGTTGCCAGGATAAAAGCCTACTGCACTAACCATTAGACCACTCCATTCCCTACCCTAGTTCAACAGAAACCAGAGAGAGAATATTTTATTTCACATACTTGATATACTACCCTTTTCACTATAGCAGCAAAGCAGTTTACAAATAGAGCCAGTGGAGAAGAGAGAGAAGGAAAAAAAAACTATGCCAACTAACTAGTAAAATACATGCTGAAATAGCCAAGTCTTGAAAGTCTTTTGAAGGTAGTGTGAGATGATTCCAGCTTTATTTCAAGAAGCAACAAGTTCCAGAGCTTAGGTGTAGCATAAGCAAAAGTAGTTTCTCAGGTAGTGTCTTGACGTATAACAGATGGAGGGGGAAGGTACAGGAGGGACCATTGAGGAGAACGGAGAGAGTGAGAAGGCTGATATGGTGGTAGTAAGTAGCGATATAATCAGGAGCTAAAGCTGTAAACCTTTATGGACTAGTCAGGAGCTTGTATTGTATATGTGCCAAAATAGGCAACCAGTACTCTTGCTTTAATAAAGGCGTTACATGATCAAATTTACACGTGCTATGGAGAAGTTTAACAGCTTTTGATTGTACAAGTTGAAGATGTTTCAACATTGTGAGAGGACGCCCGGAAAACAAAGCATTGCAATAGTCTATATGTGTAATGACAAGATGAGTGCACATATACTGTAAGGCAAAAAAGAAGGAAGCTTAAACTTTATCAATATGTACCTTGAATGTCAACTTAGATTCAAAGACAACTTCTAGAACTCACGTTTTCTTTGAAAGTCAATGTATGCCCTTGAAGTAAAGGGAGAAGAAAGGGTACAAAAAGGATTATAAAATAGATTCAGATTGTATAATATTAAGAAAGAGCTTTTGGGTTTGTAACCAGCTGGAAGCAAGTTCAAGACAGGAGTTGAGTGAACTGATATCAGGGGAATCTGATGAAGGGGCAAAGAGAATTTGTCATCAACATAGCAGTATGGATTACAGCCACCGGTTTGAATAAGAGTATAAGAGGAGTAATAAAAAGATAGGAGCTAAAATAGATCCCTGAGCAACACCCGAAATGCAAGGATATTTTTTTGAATAAATCTGGTAGAAGCATTGAGTAAGATAAGAAGAGAACCAATTAAGAACTGGATCAGAAATTCCAGTGGAAGATTGGTTATAACCTACTGCTTAATCTATCATGTCAAAAGCTGATGTGAGATCCAAAGATACAATGATAACTGATGATTTTATATCAAAAGACGTGTGAATTTCATTATAGAAAGCTGTCAGTAAAGTCTCAACACTGGATTTTCCAGCTTGTCTGGGATGTAATGCAAAAACTTTATCTGAAAAGGAAGCAAGTTGAAAAAGTACTACTTTTCCCAAAAGTTTAGGAAAGAGCAGAAGATTAGAGACAGGCCTATAATTTAAAGGCATGATAGGATCAAGAATAGTTTCTTGTATATAGGAATGACAATTGCAGATTACCATACTTCCGGAAAAGTGCCGGACTCAAGACTCTTTGTAACAAAGGGGAATCGGCATAAGATGGAAGACTTAACAGGTCGGGCTGGCCATGATCTATAGGAGAAGTGACTAGATATCACAAATATAAGTGTAATGTGGTAAATAAATTTATAAGATCTTGCTGAGAAGAAATATTAAAGGGGTGCCAATGACTAGTAAAAAAAAGGTGGGACCAGGAGGAACCAATATCATCCTCAGATTAGGTTGATTCCTTACATTACCATTTGAGTAATTGAACCTGCATTGCATTATTTGCCAGTCCGATAACACAAGGTGAAGAACTCTTTGTGTTAACTAACAAAATATTGAGCATATCCAAAAGTGAATACACAGGCTTTGTAGTTAGTGCATGTTACTTTTGACTGTTAACTCACAAACAGAACTATCTCACCTCAATTCAGAGGTTCCTAAGGGGAGTAATTTAATAACAGGGACGCCTAAATGGACATCCACATCTAACGTACAAACCTGGATGTCCTTTTTAAAATGCCATTACACATGAACCTATTTTATTTTTGAATGGGATTTGCTGACATGCAGCCTGTTATATATGAGAAATGGATGTCCCAAGTGATGACAACATCCAACATGAACATCCATTTTACAAAGCTGAAATAACTAAACGGGGCAAAACAAGGGATGTGGACATTTTTGTGGCAGCATAGGAATGTCTATACCATAAAATGTCCGCACAGATGTCCACGTGGAGGGGTAGCTTAATGGTTACAGCAGTAAACGGAGAACCCAGGCAAAGAACCAGAGGATGCTGGTTCATATCCCCCTTCAGCCCTTTGTAATTTTCTTTCCTTTTTCTTTTTTGAATTGTGATTTCTCCAGGGACAGAAAAATACCTACTGTGACTTCTTCCAGTGGAGAACTGCTCAGTCAGAGCATCATTCTGTAGCCTGGACATGCTACGTACTGAGTCTAAATATAGATGTCCATCTTTTTGGATATGGATGTCCCTTCCTTTGACCCCAAACACACCAGACCATGACCTCTTGTCAGCACTTTTAGACATCCATATCCTGGCTTTATAAAATCAGGATTTGAACATCCATGCAACATGGATGTCTAAATGCTGGTTTTCAAATGTCCAAAACACAGGGGGGGGGGGGGGGGTCTCTTACTAAAGCCTAACTCGAGTAATCTGCAGCAGGGCCCATAGGAATAAATGGGCCCTGCTGCAACTCGAGCTAAGCTTTAGTAAAAGACCCCCCGAGTTTCTAAAATAAGGGCCATAGTAACACCTAGTGGTGTACAAATATACACATTTTTCCAGAGGTATAAATGTGTGCATATACATGTGTACACTGTAGCCCTACCCAGACTACACCCTTGGGAATGCATACACCCAGATCACGTAAAAGGCACATGCAGTCTTCTGGTACACTTTGCTGTTTTTGATTATAAAATATACTTTATATGTTTAAAACACTTTATAAAATTATTTTCTACCTCAACCACTTGGGGGGGGGGGGGGGTAAATGTTACAATAAATAAAATTACAGGATAGAGAGAGGACAAGGACAAGTCTCAGGTCTTTGTGCTGCTGCACATTGTACATTTCTTGTGAGGCGACTGAGATTGACACATTTTACTGCTCCAGCTATGTCTCCCATTTCCCCCTAGGATTACACAAGTTTTCTCACTCACTCTTTCATAGGAAGTCTCTCTCTTCACTTTTTTCTTCACTCTAGGTACCTTGCAGTAGTACAGCCCTTAAATACTTCCCTTTCCCCTGCTCAAATGCAATCTGATCCCCTTTTGCCTTGTAGTCACTAAATTATAAATTTAAATGAAGGCTAATGAGCAGAATATCAAAATGTTTTAATACTGCATTAATCACTTTGTGTTTACCTGAAGAGGCACTTCTCTGAACAGGTTACCTCTTAACTCCATAAGAATTTTCTTTGGCGATGGCCTTGGCTAAGCAGGATGCCTATGAAAACAACGTTCAGTGAATTTTGTATTGTTTCCTTTCATATCTCGGTTAAAGAATAGCTACATCTTTCTTTGGATTTCTGATTATTCTTCCAGGCAGAACAGTCTATTTTCATATGTAAGCAATGATATAGTTACTATTTTCCTTCTATTTACTCCATGCATGGAAACAGGGGTTTGGTTTGGGGGGGCAGCAATCTTGTTGAATGCCAGCGTGTGCATGTTAAATATTGTAATCGGTGCACTGTTTCAGAGTTGTTGCCTTTATTTTTACTTGTATTTCCAGATGGATACAATTCATAAAGCTTATGGGGGCCTATGTCATAGTATCCTTCCATTTTGCTGCATGATATGGCTCTATGATTACGTTCCTTGAGAATCCAAATGATTCCAGGATTTTAGGAATTTTTTGAGGGAGGAGATGTGGAGAAGGACTATGGTCCACCAAGTAAGGCCTTAATTTGTGCATGGATTGGTTTGGTTGATCTCAAAGGGTGTGGGGTTGGGGGGGTGGGGTGCGATTTGAGTTCTTCAGACAGATGGCAGAGATTATGCCTGTGTGGCTGGGCATTCTGTGGACTGCTCATGTAGTCCGATATGATGCACATAATGAATCCCCCCGGCACGGCGCAGAGCAGCCCTGCAGGGTTTGTCGTGATCAGGTTTCCCAGCCTCACCTGTTGAGCTCTTGAACTAGTCTAGCATAGTCATGCATTTTGGGCAATGGATGGGCCTTGCTAATCTGGTCCTGTCTGGTATCCAGGACTACACTTCTGGTTGGCTGAAAATACATTCCATTCCATGGGGCAATCAAGGAACTTTGTTCAATTATTTCAGCTTATCTAATTATATCTTAATTGGAGTTTTTTTTTTTAATGCTGTTTCTTCTCTCTCCTCCCTTTGGGCATCTCCACCTCCTATATGAATCATTTTTCTACCGGTTCTGGGGTTCTATAAGCCTTTATTTTTAAATACACAAGAATTTTCTTCCATTTTGATCACCTCACCACTTCTTGGTGTTTTCAGCACGCTTAAGGACAAGATCAGGGCTTAATTTCTGGGGGAACAGCCAAGCGGTCCACCACTACTTTTCAGATTCCTAGCCCCTCCCTTCCAGGCAGCCTGCAGGGAAAAGGATGGGAGGGGTAAATGGGGGCAGAGAACAGCCACTCTGATCCCCTATACAGCCCCCTTCCTCTAGTGTTCTTGCCCCTGGACTGCCTGCAGACTCTCCCTTGGCTCCACAGTTACACTTCTTTTTTTGTCCATGAAGTCAGCCCCGGACAAGATGCACCAGGGATCTGAAGTAGGACTTGTTAGAACTTGAGACAGGGAATAAAGTAGCATCCCTTCTACGGAAGATCAGCCTAAGAATAGGAACAGAAAGCAATGCACACAATACTGTGGACACGCATTAACGTTTCTTCCCTTCCCCCATCCCATTTTTATTTGATCCATTTAGAGCAGTACCAACTAGTAGCCTTATGATTGTAGACTTTCACTTATACATATCAAAACATTTTCATTCCTTTCTTGCTCAACTTTTGTGATATCAAATATATCAGAGAGGAGCCGCAGAACATGGCTCACTCTGGAACCTGCTGTGTGTATGTCCTGAGTATCAAATGTCGCCATTGTGCAGTAACTGAGGCTTTTTCTCCTTCGGGGGCTGGAAATCTGCATCCTTGGCTCCAGCTGGCCCAAGGAGCAGAAGCTTGTGGAATTTGAACCCTTGTACTTCTTCGGGGGAGTGCATAGTACTGTCACCAGACTATCTGGCTGGTCCCAAAACAAATATTTCTTTTGAACTGCCTGCCGAGAAATAGAATTATCAAGACATTTGAGAAAGTAGATTTTAAATAGGCCAGGTTTAAATTAGTCTGAGATTTTTGCATTTCTGTTTTCATTTTCTTTGAAACATTAACTTGTCAGTGTGAAGTGAAATGGCCGGTGTCCCTATGCTCACTACTAGGAAGGAAACCATCTTTCACTACAGACTCTCATCTCCCCTGTTGGGGAAAATGTCATTGATCAATGAGTGAAGAGAGATTAATTAATAGACCAGTGCTGTGCTGGACAGTTAACATATGGTCCCTGAAGAATAACAAATACTAGTTCACCTTATTTCAGCACCTCAATTAAAGGGTCAGGAGATTATTATTGCCGTTTGTCTGCTACCTGTTGTCACATTGTTGGAAGTTTCCATTTAAGTTTTTGTTATTATTATTATTTTAATGGGCTTATGGTTGGTGCCTGTTTGGAGAATAGAGTTGGGACTGGGGGAAGCTTTCAGTGAACTGTAGTTTGGGAGGCAGATTTTTCTAGGCTTTACAGCTCTATTATGTAATTTAAGTTATCTGTTTTCTCAGTGATGCTTGCACCTCATTAAGGATACACAGCTTCCAAATGCTAGTATTAAAATTAAGTTACTCCAATAAATGTGTTTACACTATCAAAAGGTGGCTGAAATGTAAGCACCTATTGCAGTAACTGAAGGGGGCGTGCCCCATATCTGCCCTACGTTTAGTGCGTAGTGCCTACAGCTGGGCCCAGAGCACAAGCCCTCTGCACTTTTGACCCAGGTATGTAGCATGTGGCCATGCATTACCCACATTGTGGTACCAGTTCATGGTGGTCCCCCCCCCAACAGAAACTCAATTCTGAGACAAACCTTATATATCCCTGACAAATCCCAGAACCGATCCCCCATAACAGTCTTGACACCCCCTTCTAGAAACTAGGCCCTGGCCCAACTAACCTGCCCCATCCCTAATCCTCGCCCCTCCAAGCTGAAAACTCTGCTGCCCCCAGGGGTTTGTATTGGTAGCCCAGTGGACCCAGGCGGCAGTGGAGGATTGCCGTTGCCTGGCTCAGCGACCATTTCTAAAATGATGCCAATGACCCCTAGTGGTAACTTCATGGGACCATCATGGGAGGAGGATTGCTGCTGCCTTGGTCCATGGGATCACCAATGCAGTCCCCCAGTAAGTGCCATGGGGGAGGGGGTAGAGGGTAGAGTTTTCAACTCAGAGAGGCAGGGTTTAGGGAAGGGGCAGGATAGATATGCCAGGGTCTTTCTTCTAAAAGGGGGTGTTGTGGCTGTCATGAGGGAGGGGTTCTGGGGTTGTCAGGGGAGGGGATTCAGGATTTGTCTCAGGGTTGGGTCACTCTTGGGGGAATTGGAACTTGGGATCAAGGGTTCAGGCCTCTGGAGGAGTCAGGGTTTGGTATTCGGAGGGGGAACTGACATTCAGGTGGTGGGAATTAGGAGTACGTGCTTGACATTATTTGATAAGTCGCACTATTGGACTGCCAGTAGTGCGGCCTACACTTACTGCATCCTCTCAGGTTGTAGTAAGTTTGGCTGTTCTGTCGGCAGTTGGGATGGCCAGCGCATGATAATGACCTGTGTGCTAGCTATCACAGTCAGTCACACCCCCACCCTACTCTATCATGCCCAGACTCAGCCTTCTTCGCATTAGGTGGCGAATGCAACATTTTTAATGCACAGGCTCCTGTTTTAGTGCAATCGACAGTAGGGTGGGTCTGTGTTATTTCTACCACTCTGAAAACTCCACATTAGCTGCTTAACACAGCTCAAGGGTCCTGTGGAGGGGCATAATCGAAAGGGATGCCCAAGTTTTGTTGAGGACGTCCTCGCAAAACATCCTGATGGAGGGGTGGGAAAACCCGTATTATTGAAACAAGATGAACGTCCATCTTTCATTTCGATAATACGGTCAGGGACACCCAAATTTTGAAATTTTGGTTGTCCTTAGAGATGGTTGTCCCTAGACTTGGTCATTTCTGATTTTTGGCGATAATGGAAACCAAGGACGCACATCTCAGAAACGACCAAATGCAAGCCCTTTGGTCATGCATTTGTAGTGCACTGGTCCCCCTCACAAGCCAGGACACCAACCGGGCACCCTAGGGGGCACTGCAGAGGACTTCATAAAATGCTCCCAGGAACACAGCTCCCTTACCTTGCCTGCTGAGCCCCCCCAAACCCCCCCTAAAACCCACTATCCACAACTGTACACCACTACCATAGCCCATATGGGTGAATGGGGGCACCTAGATGTGGGTACAGTGGGTTTCTGGTGGGTTTTGGAGGGCTCGCTGTTTCTTCCACAAACGTAACAGGTAGGGAGGGGGGTGGGCCTGGGTCCGCCTGCCTGAAGTGTACTGCACCCACTAAAACTGCTCCAGGTACCTGCATACTGCTGTGATGGAGCTAAGTATGACATCTGAGGATGGCAGGACATATTTTTAAAGATGTTTTTTGAGGGTGGGAGGGGGTTAGTGACCACTGGGGGAGTAAGGGGAGGTCATCCCCAACTCTCTCCGGTGTTCATCTGGTCATTTCGGCCACCTTTTTGTGCCTTGGTCGTAAGAAAAACAGGACCAAGTAAAGTCGTCCAAGTGTTCATCAGGGACGCCCTTTTTTTTCTATTATGGGTCGAGGACGTCCATGTGTTAGGCACGCCCAAGTCCCGCCTTCGTTACGCCTCCGATACTCCCCCTTGAACTTTGGCCGTCCCTGCGACGGAAAGCAGTTGGGGACGTCCAAAATCGGCTTTCGATTATACCGATTTGGACGACCCCGGGAGAAGGATGCCCATCTGCGTCTTTCTCTTTCGAAAATGAGCCTGTTAGTGACCCTGAGGTCACATTGATAATATAATCCGTATTCTTGTTTAGTTTATTTTTTTGTCTTTTGCATATACATAATTTAACATTTTAAAAATCTTTTGAAGGGAAAATAAGGATCGAAGTCTTAGGCAGCAGAGCAAGTAGGCCACTGAAGCTATGACCCAACTGACTTTGCACCCCGTGCAGCACCAGCAAGTAATGATCGTTGAGGGTGCAGCAGTCAGTTGACTTGATCCAGAGCTGGTGTAAGGGTATTGGGTGTGCCCTAGGTGAACTTTCAGCTTTATACTCCACCCTCTTAACTTTCCAGCCTCTAATCTGCCCTGCCTCCAAGACAGCATGCTAATATATCACATGGACACAAATAACAATGGCAGTTTCCAAATGCTATTTATCCACATAAATAAGCCATTTTTGAAAATTGCTCACCCTTCCTGCAGGTAAAAGTCAGTGGCGTAGCCACAGGTGGGCCTGGGTGGGCTGGGGCCCATCCACTTAAGGCTCAGGCCCACCCATTTAGTGCTAGCTAGTGGGGATCCCAACTCCGCCAGCTGAAGACCTCCCCCTGATGGTGCTGAAAACACTGCTCTCCACTTCAGCAGTCTAAGCTTCCTAAGCTGCTGATACTGGCCTCATCACATGTGTGTGTGTGTGTGGGGGGGGGGGGGGGGGGAGAGAACACTTGATGCCCACCCATTTCTTGACTACGCCCACCCAAAATCTGCTGTCTGGCTACACCCCTGGTAAAAGTGCTCATTGATTTGAGTTTTTATGGCTGTCAGTATCTGTTCTGGGTTGAATGCAGCTGTCCTTTGATGCCCTCTAGAAGCTACTGCTCTAGGTAGCTGCCTAATCATGCCTAGTGGTTGCGCTGGCCCTAGCTTGATCGCCACCCCCCCCCCCCCCCCCCCAATTCAAAAAGATGTCTTGCTACCTCTGGATGAAATGTCAACAAGGGACTGGTTTAGAATTTGTTTGCTGAACATTTCAGAACAGGCCTTCATCTGTTAACCTGTGATGTGAAAGAGATTTAAGTAGACTTCACAGTGCGATATTGGGTAGCAGGCTCTAATCTTTTGACTTGATTGATCTGTGTATCTGGACATTGCAGTTTATATAGTAACTTATGATGGTCATCAAACATTGTGCAAGATGAAGTCAATAAGTAAGGTAAATTTTAAACTATTTTGATGCTATGTTTAAGTTAACCTTATTGATTTCTCCCTTGTATATTTATCATTACATTCAGTTCAGAACAGTGGTGGTGCGTTTGGGTTGCTCCCCTCAGGCAGTGGCTATGCCACCTATGGAAAAAACGAGTGGGACACAAGGACACAATATATGTTGCTGCTAGTCTGATATAATAAGCTGTCCAGTGGCTGTGTCATGCAAGGTTTGGCATGCCTCATCAGTTGGGCTTCCCTTTCTTCTTTCTCCAAGCACTCTCTCTACCCCTAGCCCATCTGAAATCCATCACTTGACTGTATACCAGAACTATTGCCTGGGATGGATAATATTTGCATGTTGCGTGATTTGTTTCATAATTTTGTTTCCTTACCTTTTTAAAAATAGCAAAAAAATATTTTTCAAACTGAATCAGGTTCTGGCTCATTATCTTTGATTTGTCAGGGCAATTCTATTTGGAGATGGGAGTTTTGACATCTGTAGAGCTATCCACTTGCTATGTGGTCTGTGTTCGTTGACCTGAATACCCACTGCATGGCCAAAATAATATGGGTCTGTCCCTGGCTTCAATCCATTGCACGCCTGGAAATGTCATTCTCCTGAAAACTGAACTTGGGTCTTGGTGAGGTGGCAACCAAGGTCGTAAATACTCGTTGAAAACAGACTTGGAAATGTGTGGCTTTTAAAATTTTTGCTTAAAGAAATGGATAATTAACAGATGCTCTAGTACAGCACTTTAAGGATTAATAACCTTTCGTATATCTTGTTGCATATTGAGGCAGAACTTAAGGACTTAACTTTTCCTCTATTTACAAAATTTGCAGTACACAGACACATTTTTAAAAGTCACCCTTGACATATATGGTGCATTTTTATATAAACTGTGAAAATGAAAGAGCGCTTGAGAGGCTTCCTCTCTGCACCACCTACGGTCTGTTCCTTTTGGGTACAGGACCCGCGCTAGCTACAAAGCCTGCTTGCTCCTATTCAGGAGTGGAAAAGTTCAGCCTTGAGAATCCTTAGCTCTGACAGTGCAATTAAGCCCAGTTTTCAGGAAGCCCTGTTGGATAAATAAAATGGTTTCTTTCTGCAAATTAAAAGATTACTTTCTCCTAGGTATTCAGTAGTGAGCCTTATCCTTCTCACACAGCACCTAACCACCATAAAGAACACAGTGGGAAGCAGCCCCATCACATGGCTACCATGTACTGGCCAATCCTGTTCCAGCTTCTTAACCTTGCACAATGTCTGAAGTGGCCTTTTCACAGCAGTGTCCCTATTTGTATAGCACAGAGGCCTTTCATGAAGTCTACGGGAGGAGGAGGGGAATTGTTTTCATTCTGAATTACAGAGACTAATTGTGTAGAGGGGTGGAGGGAAGTGGGAGGAGGTGGATGGCTTGGGGAACTAGCGGTGGCCCGCTCCAGCCCATGAATATAGCCCACTACAGTTGAGAAAACATGACTTGGGGAGACGGGAATCTCTGCTGAATGCTGGAACAAAAGCAGGTCTGCACAACGGGAGCTTCATGGCAGCTACTCATGTTCCCTAAAGCCTCTCCACACAGTGTACTGTGCATTATTGTTCTTGACCAGTCATGCTGCTCCTTCAGGAACTTGCCCTCTTTTGCATATTTCTTGTTCCTTGTTCAAGGTTTACTTTTCCCCTGAGCTGAAGTCAACTAACTTTAAAAAGAACCCCAACAGGCATCAAGAGGAAGGCAGAGAGTCCAGTAATCTATTGTTTTTATCTGCAGTGCATTGGGCTTGTTTGACTTGATAATTAGGGTGTTGGACACTTGTTTTAACAAAGTAAAGGCCCCAGTTAATGTTTATTCATAGGCCTAAAATAACATTTCCCCAGGGTAATGCAGAAAAGTAGTTATGCTGAACACATTTGGTCTGTAATTAACTGGGCCACTAATGCTGAGGCACATCCATGCCCTTGACATGAAGGGATTATAGCTTCTCAGGAAGTGCAATTTCCTTGTGGTATTTAAGGAATCATACTAGCCTTCCTGATTCAGGATTTGGTGAAGTGAAAAATGCTTGGCTTCTAACTTTTTTTTTTTTTGTCTAGGTATTGCCATGAATGAACTTAGCTTTGCAGTTTTAGTTTCTGGAGACTATAGGGGCCCTTTTACTAAGCAGCATTAGTCGTTAATGAGTGCTTAATGCAGCTTAAAATGGCGTACCGCAAGACTTGCTCAGTTGTATCAAATGTGCATGTTCTAACTGCACGCTAAAATAATATTTTGAATTGTTATTTTGAGGGGGCATGTTGGAGGGTGGACAGTGGACTTTCCTGCACTAATCAGTTAGTGCAACTACATTACTATGCACTTAAGGGGCCCTTGTACATAAGTATTGCCATACTGGGAAAGACCAAAGGTCCATCGAGCCCAGCATCCTGTTTCCAACAGTGGCAAATCCAGGTCACAAATGCCCGGCAAGATCCCAAAAATGTACAAAACATTTTATACTGCTTATCCCAGAAATAGTGGATTTTCCCCAAGTCCATTTAATAACGGTCTATGGACTTTTCCTTTAGGAAGCCGTCCAAACCTTTTTAAACTCTGCTAAGCTAACCGCCTTTACCACATTCTCTGGCAATGAATTCCAGAGTTCAATTACCAAGCTGTGGTAAAAAGGGCCCTGTGGTTAGTGGCGGGGGCATTTTTGCCGTGTGCTGAGGTCCTTTTTACTGCAGAGGGTTAAAAAAATGCTAAAAATAGCCATGGCCACGCGGTAAGATTGCTCTTACCATGTGGATATGCAAAGGGGAGCACTTACAGCCACCCATTCAGGTAGCGGAAAGAGCTCCAGTGCTAACCGGGTAGCGCGTGGCACTGCCTGATTACTGCCGGGTTAGCACCACGCTAAAAAATACGGGCCAGTTTTCTCTAACGCAGGAAATGGTGCACGCTGGGGCTGGAACTACTGCCGGCTTTGCGCTGAGCTTGCACAATTGATTAGCACAGGAATAGTGTGGGAGCCCTTACTGCCTACAAAATGAATGGTGGTAAATTCATATGCAGTAACTTTTTTTTTAAATGGCAACATTAGGACATGGCCATTAATGCAAAAAATAGGCCATTTTTTCAGCTGCAGTAAAAATGGCCTTAGCACATGGCAGAAACCCGCGCAAGGGGGTGCTAAGTCTACTTTTTACCACAGCTTAGTAAAAGGATCCCTAGAGTTTTGTCAAAGTGTAAGGACAGCTAACATAATCAAAGAGAAATATTCAGGGGGTCTTTTACTTGAGCGCGCTGGCATTTTTAGCGTGCATTAAAAATAGGCATGCTCTAAACGCTAAAGATGCCTATAGGAATACATTGGCGTCATTAGCATTTAGCGCACACCCCCTCAGTTACAAGACAACCAACTTTTTAAAAGTTGAATAGAAAACATTTTTTGTTCAGTGAAAATGCTTAGATGCATTGGGAGCATTTTGTGATCCAGGCTATTTAGTTTCTCTTTTACAATTTTTGTTTAGCTCACATCTGTCTCTATAGTTAAGCTGAGTTGCATTCAGGTATAGTAGGTAGCAGCGGCGTCCCAAGGGCGGGGCGGTGGGGGCAGTCTGCCCCGGGTACACGCTACTGGAGGGGTGCCACATGCCTGTTGGCTCCGCTGGTTCCCTGCTCCCTCTGCCCCGGAACAGGTTACTTCCTTTTCCGGGGCAGAGGGAGCAGGGAGCCAGCGGAGCCAAGAGCAGCGCGGGTGCTCCCCGCAGGTAAAGAGGCACCTGGTGGTGGTGGTGGTGGTGGTGGGGGGGGGGGGTTTGATGCGCTGGGGGGGGTGTCATTTCACCAGGGGGGGGGGTCGTGCTGCACCCGGGTGGGGGGTGCGCATTGGCGATCCGCCCCGGGTGTCAGCCGACCTAGGATCGTCACTGGTAGGTAGTTTCCTGGCCCTAGCGGGCTTGCAAAGTTTCTGCTTGAGGCCACGGAGGGTTAATTGACTTTCCCAACATAGCAAGGAATATCAGTGGGGTTTGAGGGGTCCTTTTTATAAAGGCGCACTGAAAAATGGCTTGTGGTAGTGTAGGCGGGGGTTTTGGGTGCGCGCCGATCCATTTTTAGCGCGCCTGTAAAAAAAGGCCCTTTTAAAAGTTTTTGCCAAAAAAAGACTCACACTGTAACTGGGCAGTAATGACCTACGTGCGCCAAATGCCGCTTGGTGCGCGTCCGTTACACGCACCCAAAAATAAAAAATATTTTTCAGATGCACGTATCGGATGCGTGTCAAAAAAAATGAGCCACGTGATAATCGGGCGGTAACTCCGTTTTGGCGTGCGCTGGGCACTCATAGACGCTTATGAGGCTTAGTAAAAGGGCCATTGAACTAGGTGAACTTCCATGGTTCTCGCCCCATTGCGCTAACCATTAGGCTGCTACTCTAGTCTAAAAACTGACTGAAACTGACACTACAGCAGTTTTCAGGACATGGTTTAAACAGTAAACCTACCATCCTTTTTCAGTATTTTTGTTGTGTGCTTGAACTTTTTGGCAGGGATAGCTTGGCACTTGTAAAAACAAATTGTTGCCCTTCATCTGTCTCAGAAACTTCGTGGAGAATACACTGAAATCTTTTGCCCAGTGTGCAGCGGCAGCCAAAAAAGCAAACAGGATGCTAAGAATTATTAAAAGAATGCAGAATAAGACCAAAAATATTGTAATGCCTCTATATTGCTCCATGGTGCTAACTCACCTTGAATATTGTGTTCAATTTTGGTCACCATATAGCGGAATTAGAAAAGGTTCAAAGAAGTGCAACCAAAATGATACAGGGGATGGAACTGCTCCCATATGAGGAAAGGCTAAAGAGGTTAGGGCTCTTCAGCTTGGAAAAGTGACGGCTGAGGGGGGGATATGATTGAGGTATACAAAATCCTGAGTGGTGTGGAGCAGGTGGCAGTAGATGGATTTTTCATTCATTCAAAAAGTACAAAGACCACGGGACACTCAATGCAATTGCATGGAAATACTTTTACAACAAATAGGAGGAAATATTTTTTCACTCAAAGAATAGGTAAGCTCTGGAACTCATTGCCCGAGGATGTGGTAATGGCAGTTTAAAAAAGGTTTAGACAAGTTCCTGGAGGAAAAGTCCGTAGTCTGTTATTGAGGTGGACATAGGGGAAGCCACTGCTTGTGCTGAAATTGGTAGCATGGATTGGTGCTACTAATTGGGTTTCTGCTAGGTACTTGTGTCTGCTAGGTACTTGCTGGAAGCAGGATACTGGGCTAGATGGACTATTGGTCTGACCCAGTATGACTATTCCTTTTTTCTTATGTTTGAGCATGCACATACATTGCACATAGACACAGAGTCAGATTTCCCCGTGAGGCACAGTAAGGAGGCTTCTAGGGGCATCTGTGCCATAGAGAAAAGGTTGTTTTTTTTTTGTTTTTTTTTTTTTTTTGGGGGGGGGGGGGGGGGGTCCCTGACTGTCAACTTCATTCTGAAATCTGAACCATGTAGGGCAGTGGAGAGACCTAGGAACCTTCATGTTTTGTAACTGGTTTAGGGGGGAAGTTATGAACATGGGCTACCATTAAAAAGTGTTATTTTACCGTTAACCTGAGTTATTAGCAACCCTGGTTATTATTAGGTCTCATTGCATAAAATGGGATAGTATGTGTTAATGGTAAAATAACATGTCTTAACCCACATTGATACAGTAACTTTCTTAGTGTGAAGAGTTTCAGTCTCTGGTAACCAGAGCAGATATTGTGATGTCATAATGCCTCATTCCACCAATGCCTAAGAGCCATCTTCATCAGTGATGTCACAATGGCTTTATGCCTCATTCCACCAATTCCTAAGACCCAGACTCATTGGTGATATCACGATTTACCCTATATATGGCTCACTTTAATTACTTATAGGCACAGTGTTTTTGTTGTTTTTTAGCACCGTCATTATAAAATGCCCTCCCACTTTCAATACATTCTAAGAACTCTTTTATACCCAATTTAGATCAGGTTTAAATTTTTTCAACTAGCATTTCCCAATGAATTCAGAAGAAGAATTGTTAAAGTGGTTAGACATGTTGTTGACTAGTTGAGCCCAGAATCTAAACTGAGAGTGTCTGAACTGATTGCTGCATTCTATATTACAATCTTTCCTATTCATTTACGGAGCTCCTTTTATTCCTTTAAATTTATTTTATAGATTGTAAACTGACTTGACATGCCTGCATACTAGACGGTATATTAAGCCTGAATAAACAATTAAACTATTTTGATTTCTAAAGAAATTTCTTTTTTCTTTAATTAAGGAGGAAGTTAATCAACAAGATCCATTAACGTATGTTATTTTACTGTTAACTCCAGTTATCAGTAACTAGGACTTCTTGCATAAAATGGAACCTGTGCTAAAATAACATTAGCGAGTGGTAAAATAACATGTCTTAATGATAACCCACACTGTTAACTATGCCCCTTAGATTGTAGTGGATCAGGCTTGCCCAACCTTTTTCTATCGGGGGCCACATTTTATATTTTGTAACATTCAGAGGGCCAAAATACACATTACACGCATTCATACTCCCTTTTTGAGGATTATACACTCACACACTCTCTGAAAACACTGTCTTTCTCATGTGCTCCCCCAGCCTTCACCCAGTCTCTTTCTCTGTTGTCCTCTGTCTGTCCTTTACAGAGGTTTCTGAGAACAAGGTATCTACTATATTAAAGGAGGTTAGCAGTTTCTATTTGTGCTTTAGATAAACATCCAGCATTGCTCTTCTAAGAACCTCCAGCCTTTATTTTTCACTGGTTGGTGGATTTGGTGAACGTAGGGCTACTTTTCTGTGTCACTTGGAAATATTGTATTAACTCCTATCTCTAAAGCTACTGGTCTTGAGCTTTCCTTACCAACTAGCTTTAGGTCCATTGCAAGCATACACTTATCGACTAAGTTAATAGAATTTTTGGTCACTTTTCAACTATCAAATTATATATTGCAATTTGACCTATTAAGCTCTTCCCAACATGGATTCCAATGTTTTTATAGTGCCAAAACTTTACTAATAGATTTAGCATCAGAAATCGGGCAATTATTGGGTAAAGGGTTCCAAGCAGTTTTGCTGCAATATGACATCTCAGCAGCATTTGACACTCTAAATCATGAAATATTGCTTTGTAAACTTTCTGAGTTAGGGTTCTCAGGTTGAGTTTTGAAGTGGTTTGAAGGTTTTTTTGAAAAATAGACACTACCAGGTTCTTAAGGATGGTGCTTTTTCTCAGGCCTGCCATTCCGCAATGATCTCCAGTTTCTCCACTTTCTTATCGTCATCTTTTTATGAGTACTTTGGAAATGGTCATTTTTAATAATGGAGAATTAATTCTTTCCTATGCTGATGACATTTTTGTTTTAGTTCCTATTGAATTTAATTCATCTTTCTCTTTTCCAGTTATTAGTAATTCCATTGAGAAGACAAGAAATTGGTTTCTATGGGGTCCTTTCACTAAGGTTTGCTAATGATTAATGCACGCTAAAGAAGAAGCCCAAAGGAATATAATGGGCATCTTATCATTTAGTGCATGCTAATCATTAGCGCAGCTTAGTGAAAGGACTCCTAAGTGTTCATCTTAAACTAAATACAGATTAAACTAAACTTCTGAAAACAGTGACCTTCACAAATGGAATATCTTTCAAGGTTGAAACTAGGGTTCTAGGGATGCTTCTCAATTCCTGCCTGAGCATGGAACCTCCAATCAATATCATATTACAAATGAGTTTCTTTAAACTTAGACAATTGAAATCAGTTTGTTCTTATTTTCTTCAAGACCATTTTAGGCTGATGGGGCGGATTATTTCAACTCCTTATATTTAGGAATCTCGCTTGCAAAGGAGACTATGCTTAATTCAGAATATGGCTGCAAAATTGATATTCGGTAGGACAGAATTTGATCACGCTATGCCTCTGTTGATAAAGCTTCATTGACTTCCTGTGGTACCATGAGTTCAATTTAAGATTTGTTGCTTGGTATATAAATCTCTGTTTGGCCAGGCTCCTGAGTTTTTGGCTATCTATGATCCTCATTTACCAGCAGAAATTCTGCCTGGTTGCTTTTGACTTTTCCTACTATTAAAGGTCTAAGATACAGGTCAATTTATGAGCAATCTTTTCACTTTTATGCAGTGAAAATTTGGAATTGTTTACTATTAAATGTTTGTCTTGTTTCTACCTATATTAGTTTCCAGAAGTTATTGAAACATTATCAGGCTCATTTTTGAAAGAGATGGACGTTCATCTTTCGACATAAATCAGAACATGGATGTCCATCTCCCAGGGACATCCAAATCAGTATAATCGAAACCCAATTTTGGACGTCTCCAACTGCAGTCTGTCAGAAGAACGTCCAGCTCTCAAGGGGGCATGTTCAAGGTGGGACTTGGATGTTCCTAAGACATGGACATCTTTCAGTGATAATGGAACAAAACAAAGATGTCCAAGACTAAAAAGACGTTTTGAGCTAGACCTGTTTTTATAACAAATAGCCCAGGATCAAAGTCTGCTGCACTAATCACTAGGCTACTCCTCTACTCCACACAAGAGGTGCCCCAAATGACCAGATGACCACTGGAGGGACTCGGGGATCACCTCCCCTTACTCCCCCAAATCACAAAACATTTTTCCAGACAGCACTTTCAAAAGGAAAAGATAGACTTTTTTTTTGTAGAAAATGACCTTTCCAGTTCTGATTTTGGACATTTTACAAAAAACATCCAAATTCAGACTGATGTCATATCCAAAAATGCCATTTCTGTATTTGACTTGCCCAAAGTCTAAAGGAGCAGCAGTGGGAATTGACCCCTTGTTGCCAGGATCAAAGCCCGCTGCACTAACCATTAAGCCACTCCTCCTGTTTTGGACGTCTTGCATTTGGACATTTTTTTGTTCAAAAATGGACCAAAAACAAGGACGTCCAAATCACAGGATGTCCTTGGTATTTTCAAAACAAAAGATCTTTTTCCCAAAATGACCTTCTCCCCGTTTCCGAATTTGGACGTCTTTGTAAAACGTCCAAATTCCAACTTAGACGTTTCTTTTGAAAATGTCCCTCTGTCTGTTTAAGAAATTTTGTAGAATGATAGTTCTTGGGGTTTTTATTTTAATACTAGTAAAAAAGGCCCGTTTCTGGAACAAATGAAACGGGCGCTAGCAAGGTTTTCCTGGGAGTGTGTATGTTTGAGAGAGGGTGTGTGAGAGTGACTGTGTGAGAGAGAGAGAGCCAGAGTGAACGTGCGCGTGTGTGACATAGAGTGAGACTGTCTATGTGTCAGTGTGTGTGTGAGAATGAGAGTGTGCAGCAGGGCCCCCCTCCCCTGTTCATTACGCCCCTCACCCCCTTCCCTCCTCCTTCCTCCCCTCCTTTTCCTCCTCCTCCCTTCCCAGTTCCAGCGTGGCCCCCCTCCCTCCGCCTTTCAGGTTCGTGCCCCTCCCTCCCTCCCACCTTCAGGGTCCCTCCCTCTCTCCCTCCTTCTTGCCCGTTTCTGTTTGAAAGGAAACGGGCGCTAGCAGACCACCTCCAAGCCGAGGGAGCCACGGTCCCAGGCACATTAGAACGTTGGTGTGTGTGTGTGAGAGAGTGTGTGTGACAGTGAGACTGAGAGAGTGAAAGACTGGTTGCGTGTGAGAGAGAGAGAGCGTGTGTGTGTGTGTGACACAGAGATAGTGTGTGACAGAGTATGTGTGTGGGTGTGTGTGTGTCTCCATATCCTTCTCCTTCCAGCAAGCCGTTGCAGGAGCACAGGGGTGGGCAGTGAAAGAGTGTATGTGTGTGTGTGAGACAGACAGACAGACAGAGTGAGTGTGTGTTTGAGAGAGTGTGTGTCATAGTGACACACAAAGAGTGAAAGACTATGTGTGTGAGAGTGTGTGTCTGTGTCTGTGCATGACCCCTTCCTTCTGTCCAAGGTGCAGGGTCATCCCCCCCTCCCCCCCCCCCGTTCCTTTTTTTAATCCAGCAATTGTGCTCTTTTTCCCATGCCCTCCATTCATCCATGTGCAAAATTTGTCCTCTCCCCTTCCCTCCTGTTCTGTACTCTCCCCCCCTTCTCCATGTGTCTTTGTCTGCCATGTCTCCCCTTCAAGTTCCAGGCCCTCCCTCCCCTCCTCTCCCTCAAGTTCCTGCCCCCTCCCTCCCTCCCTCCCTTAAGTTTACTTGCTGTTAGCCAAGTTTTTCCGTTAGCTTTGTGCAGAGAAGTCTGCAGTTTGCTGTAGCTTCGGGCGCAGCCTGCTTAAAGGTTGCATTATGGTCGACGTGCCCTGCTGATGCACCGGGAGGGCGGCTATCTCTTCACGTGTTTTTTTTTTTGTTATTGCGGTAGGGCGGTTTGGGGTGGCGGTATTCGGGTCAGCCGGGCGGCAGGTTCGGGAGGGCGGCGATATTCTTGTTAGCTGGGCGGCAAGGCATGATGGCTCACTCCGTCGTTCAGGCAGGCTGGCTCCCTCGTCCCGTCTGGTCAGCGGTTTTGTTGTGTTTCTTTGAGGGCGTTTAGTGTGCGCGCGGGAGGATCCGTTATGCAGAGGGGGCGGAGTGTTGAACTCGGTGGGAGGGGCGCGAGGTGGGACGTCACTGATGGTGCCTAACAGACCACGGAGCCACGGTCCCTGGCACAGAACGTTGGAGGTGAGAATTATATATATAGATATCTGCAATATTAGTTATCCACTTTGAACATACTATGATGAGGATAAGGCGGGCTAGAAGCATCCTATATAATAAAACACACCTCCAACATTCTGAAGCCGAGAAAATAAAGCCTTCAAGCCTTGAAGCATTCCTGCAATGTTCCGGAACTACATGTCGTCAGTTGAGGAGATGGAGCCTTACAGAGCGCACAAATGCATCAAGGCTTGAAGGCTTCACTTTCTCACACACACACACTCTCTCTGTCTCTCACATACACTCTCTCTCACACACACAGACTCACACACACACTATAGAGGCATATTTTCAAAGCACTTTGGGAGGCTAAGTTCCATAGGTTTCTATGGAACTTTGGGAGGCTAAGTGCTTTGAAAATGAGCCTCTAAGTCTCTCATACACTCTCTCTCTCTCTCTCTCTCTCTGACACAAACACACACACACACTCTGTCTCTCTCTCACTCATTCTCTCTCACATACACACTCCATCTCTTACCCACACACTCTCTCTCAAACATACACACTTGAGGAAAGGGGGGAATGGAACACGCTGGGGAGGAGAGGGAGGGGGCGTGGAACTGAGAGAAGGGGGGCCCAGAGAGGGAGGAGAGGAGAGAGAAGTGGAGGAGAGGGAGGGAGGGGGGGCCTGCACCTCGGACGGAAGGGGGGCCTGGAATTCAGAGGGAAGGAGGGGGTCATGGAACTCGGAGCCCCACACACACACACACTCACTCTCTCTGTCTCTCACATACACACTCTCTCTCACACATTCTATCTATCTCTCACACACACTCACTCTCACACACACATACACTATGTCTCTCACACACTCTCTCTGACACAAACACACACACTCTGTCTGTCTCTCTCTCACTCATTCTCTCTCTCTCACTCACACACACTCCATCTCTCACACACTCTTTCTTTCTCTCAAACATACACACTCCGAGGAAAACCTTGCTAGCGCCCATTTCATTTGTGTCAGAAACGGGCCTGTTTTACTAGTTTTCATATAGTATAGTATGTACCTGCCTTCAACCCATCTGTCTCTTGGATACTCCTCCCCCATAATGCAGTTTTGCTCAGTTTATTTTCTACTGCTTTACACCTTGACAGTGGTAAAAAAAAATTTAAACAAAAGTAAAAGGAGTCAGGGAAGCTCAAGTTGTGCTATTACAGGTAGTTGAGCTATTTCACTGAAAAAAAATCAGTTTATTCCAGGCTTGGCGATCCTGATTTTCTGTCTCATGTTGCCCCCCCCCCCCAATTCTTCATCCAGCCTCTCTCTCATGTCTCCCCCCACCAGCTTTCACCACATCTCTTTCTCTTGCCCCCTACCCCAGCCATCACCTATTCTCTTTCCCCTCGGATGTTCAGTGGGATTCCTGCTTTCCCAGCCATGACTCAGCTGTGAGCAAACCTGAGCCACATGGTGTTTGTGTTGGTCTTGTGGTTTCAAGTCTCAATTCTTGAAACCGCAATAACAACCTGAACTTCCAGCACCGTGCAGCTCAAGCTTGTAGACAGCCGAATCATGGTGGGGGAAGCACTTGCTTCCGATGGCCAGGCAAAATCTCTTGGCGGGCCAGGTTTTGGCCCACACGTCATAGGTTGGATAAGCTTGTTGTAGAGCTTGTGCTCAAGATGTGAGTATACTTTGAACTGTGAAATCTCTAGGCCTGCTTTCATGTTCCTGCAGGCTGCCTGAAAGGAGTTCCTCTGCTCTGTCCATTGTAACATTACCATATCACTTCCTGGTCCCTGCAGAAAAAGAGAAAGGAGAGGCTGTATTGTGGAGCGGAGTTGCTCCCTGCTTGCTTCAACTTGAGCCTCCTCCACCACCACACCTCCCTCACTTCCTTAAGGGTTTGTGGGAGAGGCTAGAGCAGGAATCATAGGGATGTGTTCTGAGAGAAATCATGGCCACTGGCTTCAAAGAATGAAAATCTGAATGCTTATGAATAATCAAGGTGTGAGTGTTGTGTTCGGGGGAGGGGAGAGTGCTAGGGGCATCCCTGGAGGACAATTTCCTCCCCCACCCTTGTTAATTCACACTTGGAGGCCGATTCTCAAAACTTAATGCCAACAATAGAAGCGATTAGTGTGCTGCAAATGCTGTAATGGTTTTGGTGCCATGTACTGGGCGGGGGCCTAAGTACCATATAAGGAAATAAATTCCTTATAGTACTTAGGCTCTACCCATACATTCCAGGATGCAATATGCATGGGCGGGGTGCCGTCATTTTGAAGAGGGCCGGCCTAGAGGCAGGAAGAGAGTAGGCATCCCTCCTGCCACCTACTTGTGGAGGGGTCTGGGAGGTGGGGTTGTAGAACCTGGTGGTCTAGTAGGTCAGTACTGACAAGGGAGGGGGGCTGGGTTGGTGGGCCTGCTGGACCACAAGGCTATTTTTTTGTGAGGAAGGGGGTCACTGGACCACAGGGGATTTTTTTCAGAGGAGGGGAGGCTCGGGCTTTTTTTCTAAATGGAAGGGGTTGGGGGTAAGAGGCTATGTATGACATGCTGCAGCATGCTTCTTTTTTTGTTGCTGTTTTTAACTTTTCTGTCAGTGCTTCAGCTAGTCAGCACTCAGGCACTGACAAGAAAGTTAGCCTAGATTAATAAGCAGCAAATTACTGCTGTGATTTTAACATGGCATGAATTTTCATAATGATAACTCTGAGCATGCCGTGTTGATTTTTCTGCAATGGATTCGTGGTAGAGTTCCCTCTACAATGAACCTTTTGAGCATCTAGCACTAAGTTTTAAGGTGACCATAAAAATTCTCAGATATGGACATGGAAGGTTTGTGGGGAGACAAGGAGTTAGAGTTAAACAAGATATCTTGTATGCTCTTCTACCCAGGGTAGCAGAGAACCAGTGAGAAAAACAAAATGGATTTGGATAAGATGTGAGATCTTAGAAGCAGCCATTCTTCTACAGCTGGTAGCTGGAACACAGCCTTGCACCAGATGGCTCTGTGCTTTTTCCTGTTATCTATCATTTTTACTATAGTTTTGTGAGACATTCAACATCGCTTATTCAGACATCGTAATGAAACTGGCATTGGAGGTGAAGGCAGATGTAGGTAAGAACTGTTGCTCTCCTACCAGTGGAAAGGAGAAAGGGCAGAGGACTGTACCAGGAGGGATGTGGTTTGGTGGGGGAGGGGGTGCATAGTATAAAAATCGACCCCCCCCCCCAAAACCCTGTCTCAGTAGGGGCAGGCTGGGGGAGGTCTTCCTGAGTCAGGTGGTGGGAGAGAGGTATTTGTTTGTAGGCCGGTGGGGGTGGGGGAAGGATGGGGAGGATGTTTGGGGGGGGGGGCTTGGAGGGCTGAAAAGGAATGCTAGTCCTGGCCAGTATTCAACCAGGGCCCGCATAACCAGGAAAATGAATTTATTACCTCCTAACAATGTTAAGTGACCGCAGATGATTTGCTGTTGTATCGCTCCATGGTGCGACCGCACCTGGAGTATTGTGTTCAGTACTGGTCTCTGTATCTCAAAAAAGATATAGTAGAATTGGAAAAGGTACAGCGAAGGGCGACGAAAATGATAGTGGGGATGGGACGACTTTCCTATGAAGAGAGGCTGAGAAGGCTAGGGCTTTTCAGCTTGGAGAAGAGACGGCTGAGGGGAGATATGATAGAAGTGTATAAAATAATGAGTGGAATGGATCGGGTGGATGTGAAGCGACTGTTCACGCTATCCAAAAATACTAGGACTAGAGGGCATGAGTTGAAGCTACAGTGTGGTAAATTTAAAACGAATCGGAGAAAATTTTTCTTCACCCAACGTGTAATTAGACTCTGGAATTCGTTGCCGGAGAACGTGGTACGGGCGGTTAGCTTGACGGAGTTTAAAAAGGGGTTAGATAGATTCCTAAAGGACAAGTCCATAGACCGCTATTAAATGGACTTGGAAAAATTCCGCATTTTTAGGTATAACTTGTCTGGAATGTTTTTACGTTTGGGGAGCGTGCCAGGTGCCCTTGACCTGGATTGGCCACTGTCGGTGACAGGATGCTGGGCTAGATGGACCTTTGGTCTTTCCCAGTATGGCACTACTTATGTACTTATGTTGCTTTATATTGAAAGTTGGTGCATTTGAAACCATGAATAGCGTGGCTCTGATGTATTCCTAGAAGAGGTTCTAGAGCCGGTGTGCTCAGTGTCGGTTCTCAACCCAGTCAGGTTTTCAGGATTTCCACAATGACTCTGTATGAGATCTATTAGCATACAATGGAGGCAGTGCATGCATATAGATCTCATGCATATTCATTGGGGAAATCCTTAAAACCCTACTGGGTTCTGCCCCTCAAGGATCGACATTTGAGCCCCCCTGTTCTAGGACCAGATTAAATGGAAGAGAAGATAGATGGCACCCCTGCTCAATCTCCACCTGAGTTGAGGGGGCCCAACAAAACATTTACTATGGTTTTGGAGGAATAGTTGCACCAATATCCTATAAAATAAAAAGCACCCGCAACGTTCTGAAGCTGACTCCGTGGCTTCAGTGAAGGGTTTGAAGCTTCTGAAGCTCAGGCTCCATCTCAGTAAGCTCCGCCCTCACGTCCAAACGTCATGACGTCAAGGGCGGGTAAATTGTAATAAAAGAATCGCGCCGCTCAAGCTTCCAACTCAGTAAGCACTGCCCTCGCGTCAAAACTTCATGACGTTGAGGGCGGGTAAATCGGAATAAAAGAATTGCGAAAAGGCTTAAAAAAAGAAAACTACACTCGCAAACCCACAACAACCGCGCCAGCGCAACACATATCCTGTCTCTCGCACAAAACGACTCACGTTCACAAAACAAACCTGCCTCTCGCTGTCAACGTCTCGCGTGCCCACACCAAACGCGCATGCGCATCCACTATGCACAGTGTTTCTCGCCGTTCGCGCAAAGCACCAGCTGTCATTTCAAACACTGACAGCCGATACTCAGCCATTACTTTTAAAAGAAACAGGGAAGAACGGTGTGGTGCAGAAAAACGGACAAAATTCTTTCAGCAGACAAAATGTTTATACAAGTGAGTGCCCTACACTCCCCACACCCCCAAACATCATACACAAACCATAACAACCTCCACACACACCACCCCCTACCATCACCACCCACTCACATCATACAAAAAATCACCAAAGGAGGGAGGAAGAGGGGGGGGGGGGGGCAAAGGGAAAGAGAAGAGAAGGAGAGGGGAAACGCACTCTATCTCTGTCAAACACACTCTCTCTCTCACACAATCACACTCTCTCCCACACACGCACTCGCACACAGTCATTCAGAAGCACACACACTCACTCACAGATACACAAGCACCCAGTCTCAATCTCTCTCACACACACAGTCACTCAAACATACACACTACGAGGAACACCTGGCTAGCGCCCGTTTCATTGGTTTCAGAAATGGGCCTTTTTTACTAGTTAGATTCAAATTCAAGTCCAACAGCCTGTGCACTGAGGGAAACTTGCCATCCAGTAGTTCACTATACCCAAAAGCTTTCTAGATGTAATTGGCACCAGAGAGATTTACAGTTATACCCCAGTACATGGGTGATGTGTGCCCTCTAGGAGTAGACAAGCAAAAATGAACTCAAACATTAGTCCTCCATTGTACTGTTTGCCAACATCTTGGCCATCCAGCACCAAGGCCAAGCCAAGATAAAAGAATTATACTGGTTCTTGACATCCTCCTGGCTTCAGCCACCTCATAACAACAGGGGGCCATGAGTCTCAATGTTCAAACTTGTAACTGCAGTGTTATGTTACCTTTATAATGTGACCCCATTAAAAGTAGGGGTCATAAACTTGAAACAATAAGCATGTTGCCATGACACAATTCCAGGCAAGTGACTCCCGGCTGATGCTAACTTATGGCCAAACACAGAGAAAAGTACATAAAACATTTTATGCACATCCAACAGCTTCTGTAGCTTCACAGGGTCAGAGTAAGTAACAACCTTGTTAAAGGTTATCATCATACCTGTAGGATAAATGGAGGGGCATAATCGAACGCGAACGCCCATCTCCATGGGCGTCTATCTCCAAGGACGGGTACGTGAAGGGGCGGGCCAGACCGTATTCTCGAAAAAGATGGGTGTCCATCTTTTTTTTTCGATAATACGGTTTGTGCCGGGCAAATGCATCGCATTTGGGTGGATTTGAGCTGGGCGGTATCGTTTTTCAGTGATAATGGAAACCGAAGGCGCCCAGCTCAAAAACGAACAAATCCAAGGCATTTGGTCATGGGAGGGGCCAGGATTCGTAGTGCACTGGTCCCCCTCACATGCCAGGACACCAACCGGGCACCCTAGGGGGCACTTGTAACAATTAAAAAAAAATTAAAATACCTCCCAAGTCCATAGCTCCCTTGGGTGCTGAGCCCCCCAAATCCCCCCCAAAACCCACTGCCCAGAACTCTACACCATTACCATAGCACTTATGGCTAAAGGGGGGCACCTAGATGTGGGTACAGTGGGTTTTGGGGGCAGTTTGGAGCACTCCCATTTACCACCACAAGTGTAACAGGTAGGGAGGGGGATGGGTCTGGGTCCACCTGCCTGAAGTGCACTGCACCCACTAACAACTGCTCCAGGGATCTGCATACTGCTGTGATGGAGCTGCGTATGACATTTGAGGCTGGCATACAGGCTGGAAAAAAAAAGTTTTTAAAGTTCTTTTTTTGGGGGTGGGAGGGGTTTAGTGATCACTGGGGGAGTCAGGGGAGGTCATCTCCAATTCCCTTCGGTGGTCATCTGGGCAGTTGGGGCACTTTTGGGGGACTTGTTTGTGAAAAAAAAAGGGTCCAGAAAAAGTGATCCAAATTCTCGCTTCTGGCGCCCTTCTTTTTTCCATTATCGGCCGAGCGCACCCATCTCTCCTTGGCCGATAAACACGCCCCAGTCCCGCCTTCACCACGCCTCTGACACGCCCCCATCAACTTTGTCCATTACCACGACATATTGCAATTGAAGATGCCCAAAATCGGCTTTTGATTATACCGATTTGGGCGCCCACGGGAGAAAGGCACCCATCTCCAGATTTGGGTCGAAATATGGGCGTCTTTCTCTTTCGAATATAAGCTGGATGGTCCCCTACCACATAGCAACCAAAAAGTGAGGTAAAGAACAGCAATACAGTATACATGACTGGTCTTTCCCGGAGTTGCACAAGCAAAAACACCACGAGTGCCTCATTTTAACACGGGCATTGCATCTATTTAACATTGGACCAGATTCTTTCAACATACGTTTATTTGTATTTATACTGATATATGCTCACAGGTTTTTTGACCTCTGAGGCAGGCTCACACGCTGAAACGTGGCTGTGTCGGGTCTCAGATGTGTTGAATTTGTGACTACATTAAAAGTCCTTAAACTTGGAAATCCTCATTCCCTATCATCAAGCCAATCAATCCATAGACTGGTGGGTTGTGTCCATCTACCAGCAGGTGGAGATAGAGAGCAATCTTTTGCCTCCCTATATGTGGTCGTGTGCTGCCGGAAATTCCCCAGTATGTTCTCTATCTAGCAGGTGTGTGGTCACATAGCAGCAGCTCTGGCTAGGTCTCCAAGCCTAATTGTTTAGGTTTTGTTGAGTACCTGGGGTTGAGGGCTCTTCGTGAGCAAGTGCAAACCTGGTGGTGCCAGGTCCCTCCTTTTCTCCCCCCTCCCACTGGCTCTGTTTAAAAAAAAAAAAACAGAAAAACAGATGTCCTTGAGAGAAAGACGTCCTTGGTTGCAGCTACTCACTGGGACTCCAAATCGTTGCAGCTCAGAGCGAGAAGCAGGTAATTTTACCTTTTCCTAGCGGGCAGGGGGTTCCCCGAACGGTCTCCACGTGGCTATGGCGTCGGATGGCAAGGGCGCAAAAAGACGCGGACTTAATCAGACTCTCGGTGGACGGCCCTCTGCGGCTGCCAGCGGAGCGGGGCCTCTTGCATCAGGGTCCCGTGATGATGGAGGATCCCTCCCCCTTTGGTCTTATGGCCTGGCTCTTGAACGGAAGCGGCTGAGGAAGAAGGGCTTCTCAGACAAGGTCATTGCCACTATGCTGAGAGCGAGGAAGCGCTCTACTTCTACCACTTATGCCAGGGTTTGGCGTACCTTTGCGTCGTGGTGCGAGGCAGGCTCTGTATCGCCCTTCACTGCTCCAATATCTTCAGTGTTGGCGTTCCTGCAAGAGGGACTGGAGAAAGGCCTGTCGCTCAGTTCGCTGAAAGTCCAGGTGGTGGCTCTAGCTTGCTTCAGGAGTCATCTGAAGGGGGCTTCCCTGGCCTCACAGCCAGATGTGGTGCGCTTTCTTAAAGGAGTTAATCACCTGCGCCCTCCGCTGCACTTGATAGTGCCTACATGGAATCTGTCTGGTGCTATGGACCTTGCAGAAGCCGCCCTTCGAGCCCTTGCCAAGGGCATCGCTGAAGGACCTGACGTTGAAAGCGGTCTTCCTGGTGGCTATTACCTCAGCCAGAAGAGTTTCCGAGCTCCAGGCGCTCTCATGTAGAGAGCCGTTCCTGCGATTCACTGAGGCAGGAGTGTCGATTTGCCCAGTGCCTTCCTTCCTGCCCAAGATTGTTTCTCAATTCCATGTGAATCAGCAGCTTTGCCTACCCTCCTTTCGTAGGGAGGATTACCCAGAGGAGTACCCTGCTCTCAAATACCTGGATGTTCAACGGGTCATCCTCAGATACTTGGAAGTGACCAATGATTTCCGGAAGTCGGATCACCTGTTCGTGCTGTTCGCAGGCCCTCGTAAGGGTCTGCAGGCATCTAAGCCTACGGTGGCACGTTGGGTCAAGGAGACGATCGCGGCAGCTTATGTGGCGGCAGGGAAGATTCCGCCTATTCAGCTCAAGGTACACTCTACTAGAGCACAAGCAGCCTCAATGGCGGAATCCAGATCTGTCTCCTTGGAAGAGATTTGCAGAGCGGCTACTTGGTTGTCAGCTCATACCTTCTCACGACATTACCGCTTGGATGTGGCTGCTCGGGCTGAGGCCCAGTTTGGGGCTTCAGTGTTGCGTTCAGGGATTTCCATGTCCCGCCCTGGGTGAGTACTACTCCGGTACATCCCACCAGTCTATGGATTGATCGGCTTGATGATAGGGAAGGTAAAATTATGTATCATATCTGATAATTTTCTTTCCCTTAATCATAGCCGATCAATCCATAGCCCCTCCCAGATATCTGTATTGTTGTGTTCTGGTTATATTTCAGGTTATATTTCAGTTCCTGTTCACGAGGACTTCGTGTTCAAGTTCTTCCCATTGAAGTTTCTTCGAGTTGAGACGATTTTGTGTTACAGTGAGCTGCTGCTTCCTCTCCCCCCGTTTCGGCACTGGCTGGATTGATAACTAAATTATGCCGGCGCTCCCTCCCGCTTCGTGCGGCTGTAGGGTAGCTTTGTATCCCTCCCGCTTTGGCGGTGTTAGGGTAAGCCAGCTCCTCCCGCAGTTGCGGTAGCAGGATAAGCCAGTTCCCGCCGCGTCGGCGGGTGTGGTTTCCCGCCCACGCCCCGGCGGTGGTGCGCTGGAATATTTTCCCTCCCCCGCTTCGGCGGTGGTGAGCTGGGCAGAGTGTCCCTTTGTGGGTGTAATTCTCTAAGTGCTGAGTCCTGCGGATGGAGCTTTGATATCGACATACTGGGGAATTTCCGGCAGCACATGACCACATATAGGGAGGCAAAAGATTGCTCTCTATCTCTACCTGCTGGTAGACGGACACAACCCACCAGTCTATGGATTGATCGGCTATGATTAAGGGAAAGAAAATTATCAGGTATGATACATAATTTTACCTTGTTCTTTACCCAGTGGTGTGCTGGTAAATGTTTAACAACAGGCTCTCTCCCCGGTCCCCCTCTGCGCCCCCCCCAAATTGCAGAGCTGGCTATAGTCGGGGAGAGAGCCTGGGGGTGGGGGGGGGGGTGGGGTGGCAATGCATTCCTCCAGGAAAAAAAAATTAAATGACCCCAGGTTTCAATCTAATTCATATTTAATGTGCAATAAAATGCCATGAATAAGTAAATAAATATAAACTTTTAATGCTGAGCACCTGATTCTCAAAGTGAACATATTCCAAACACTATAATGAAAATAAAATGATTTTTTTTCTACCTTTGTTGTCTGGTGACTGTTTTTCTGATCATGCTGGCCCAGTATCCGATTCTGCTGCTATCTGTCCTCTTAACTCCATTTCCAGGGCTTCCTTTCCATTTATTTCTTTCCTTTCCTCCTTTCTTCTTCATTTCTGGTCCTCAGCTTCTGCCTATTTTCTTCATCCATGTGCTGTTTATCTCCTCTCTTCCTTTCCCCTCGTCTCATCTCCTTCCTCACTCTTCCCTCCCCTCCATCCATGTCCAACATTTCTTCTCTCTCCCCTCCTCTGCCCTCCATCCACCCATGTCCAGCAGTGACTCTCCTCTCCTCTCCCCTGCCCTCCATCCACCCATGTCCAGCAGTGACCCTCCTCTCCCCTGCCCTGCATGCACCCATACCCAGTGACCCTCTTTTCCCCTGCCCTCCCATCCATCCATGTCCAGCAGTGACCCTCCTCTCCCCTGCCCTCCATCCACCCATGTCCAGCAGTGACCCTCCTCTCCTCTCTCCTGCCCTGCATGCACCCATACCCAGCGTGACCCTTAGTTCTCTCCCCTCCATCCACCCATGCCCAGCGACTCCCTTCTGTCCCCTGCCACCCCCCTCCCGAGTTGTTCAGCGAATTCTCCTCCCTCCCTCCCTCCCTCCCTCCCTCACCCCCTCCCTCCAGATCCGGTCCCTCACCGACTCCTTGTCCTTCTAATTCTTCGGGGCAGGCAGTCATGCCTGCCCGCTGCCAGGACTGACTCTCCCCCGCTGCCGATTTGCGCTTCAAAATGGCCGCCGAGACTTCAGCAGTCTCGGCAGCCATTTTTAAAGCGCGAATCGGCAGCAGGGGAGAGTCTGCCCAAATTTATAATTGCAGAAAAGTTCACCTGGAGTGTCTGGTAAAAATGGCAGTTTACAGTGTTTTGCTGTTTTTCAGATGGTGGTGGATGGAAGAGAGCAGATTTTGCCAGTTGTTTTGTGTTTGAAACATATTCCCGTGGGATTCTGTGGTGAAAGATTTTATTTAATTTTGTTGCATAAAAAATGTTTGCTGCAACCTCCCACATACGTCTGCAGGTTTGTCCCTGAAAGGAGACATTTCTTCCCTTTATTGTGGAAGACAGCATCTCGATTGGCTTTGGGGTGGGGGAGGTGGAGGGTTCACGCAGACTTATTCAGTGGAAGTGTTCTGCTTTTATTTTATAAAGAATCCTATCGGAAATGTAATCCTGGGGTGAAAGTATTTATCTTTTTTAAATGTTGCATTAGAGAGGCTGGGATTAACTGTAACTAGTTACCTAAGAATGAGGTGTCAGACTGTGTTTGCTACAGTGCTAATAAGGTTGAGGCATGCTGTTTTGCAACAATTGCAGAAAAGCTGGCTGGAGGTGATGTTCTTAACTCCTTTCAGGAATGTTCTTGAGGAAAACCAGAGAATGCTGTATGCCTCCCCACAGGAGACCGGAGTTCAATTTATGGCTCTCTAATTTAGGACAGATAGGCAGAGGGAGGGGAGTAGTGGAATAGCCATGGGGGGCCTCTGAGGCCTGGGCCCCCTCTGCTTTAATGACTGGTGGGGATTCCAAGCCCTACCAGCCGAAGAAGTCTCCTCCGTGAATCCTGCCTGTGCTGCCAGAGCAGCACTTAAGTCAGCAGGTGCTCTTTGGCCTCCAATGCTGGCTCCAAGGCCACCGAGAGGGGGGGCAGGGGGGCCAAAATTCCCCAGGCCCGGACCTCCAAGGGGGGGGGGGGGCCTGGCGCCGGGGTCAGGCCACCGGCGCTGCAGTCCCTGGTCTCACCTGCCTGCCCTCATCTCCGTCTGTCACCGGGCCCCTGCATTAAAATCGGCGGTGCCTCAGCTGAGCTTCGTTTGGAAAGGAACAGTGTCCCGCCCTCATCTGATGTAACTTCCGGTTTCCACGAGGGCGGGACACAGGGAGGGCCCGAAGGGAGGCGATCTGCCTTTCCAAACGGAGCTCAGCTGAGGTGCTGCCGATTTTAATGCAGGGGGCCCGGTGGCGGACAGAATCGAGGCAGGCAGGTGAGACCGGGGACTACAGCAGCAACGGCGACGGAGAGGGTGATGGCGGGGAGGGGGGGCACGGGTGTCAGCGGGAGGGCGTCGGCAGGGGGGCAGCCTTGTCCCGGGCCCGGCTTAGTCTCTCAGCGGCCCTGGCTGGCTCTCTAGCGCATGCTTAGTTCAGCAACTGAACTTAGCATGCATGGGAGTGCCAATGGTTGCTGATATGTGCTGCTGACTTGAGCGCTACACTACTCTGTCAGCAAAGGTGGGACTCGTGGAGGAGACCCTTTTTGCTGGTTGGACTTGGCATCCCCGCCAGCAAAGGTATGCTTCAATGTTGCAGGGGAGGGGGAAGGAGAGAATAGCTGGCCCCCTCAATCCACTCCCCCCCCCCCCCCCCCCCAATGCACTTCTGGCTACACCCCTGAAGGGGAGGACGGTAACTGAAGAAGTTACAGTTGGGGTCCTGGACCCTGATGCTCAGAACCTAATGCTAGTACTAAAGGCAATTCGCACCAAACAATATGCATGCCAAAGATGGTTGCAAACTATATTTAAATGTAGTTAAATGGATGTTAATGAGGTAACTTGGTATTCCCTCCCAATACTTAGAGAACACAAACAAATGGTGGCTTAACATTGGAAACTTACTACTAGTTTAGAGGTGGCTTTGAGAGAGAGAATGATTTCTTCTGGATTTTCTGTTTGAAATTTGAATCTTTCAGAAATGCTCTCTTCTATTCACAGAAAAGATAAAGATTCTGCTCCAAAGGTTTCTTCTGTTTCAACAAGGAGTGAGATGTTGGTCTGCTCTTTCTTTCCAACAGGAGGTGCTGGCAAGTTAGAATATCCTTCCACTAAAAGGAATTTATAGAGCACTTGTCTACTGGTCCAAAATCTTTTTTTTTTTTTTTTTTTGTTTTGTTCAAGTAGTCTAGCTTAGCAGTCCCCTTTTCTTTTAGGGTGAGCGGATCTCAGTCAATCCTTTGAACTCATTTTCTCAACCGGCGTAACAGCATAGTTACTTTAATAGGTTCTTTACTTTTTATTCTTGGAAAAGGAAGAACAACAGTCTCGAAGTTTGTGAAAAAGGAAAATAAAGCTGTATGCAAATTAGTTTCAAAAGGTCAATGACTTCTAACCCTTCCTCTTCCCAGCTCAGTCCCAATTTATACCAGCTGGTTCCAAGCAGTATTAGCAAAGTCTTTCAGCAGTTCATCAAACAAAACTCTTAGCAAAGTCTTTCAACAGTTCAGCAAAGAAAACTCTTATGGTTTTTCTTTCTTCTTTAACACAGTCACACATTTTAAAGAACCAAAACAAAATACTTTAAACAAAATGCCTCCCCTTCCCATTTTGAGTTGAGCCCTCTTTCTCACCAAACCTAGGGCTCAGCAACTGGCAGACCCAACCCTTTTTCACACCACAGAAGGCTTAGACTGCAATGTGACCCACCCCATTTCTGCCAGTAACAGGGATTTCGCATAAGGAAGGGAAAAAGAAAGGTGTCCTATTTCTTCATAGGTTAATCATTCACTTCTTGTTTAAAGAGACTGCTGACTGCTACTTTCTCCAGTTGTTAAAGGTACTGAACTTACATCTGTTCCCTGAGATCTCTAGGCTCAGACATATCTTCATCATAAGTTCTGTTTTCCTCAGTTAGGGGATAATCCTCCACCTTCATGAGATCTCACTGGGAGATTTTATACCATCTAGCTCCTCCATTAGGAATCTTTCCCTTTTGAATTGGCCCCAGTCAGTCCTTGCACTATCTCCCCTCCTCCTCCTCCTCCCGTAATCTGCATCCTCGCTCAGTTTATGTACATCCCAGTGCCCTCTACTGGGAAAGTCCTTTATTACACCAAATTTCTCCCTTTTATTTTTCTGCCTTGAAATAAGAGGGACAACTGATGGAGCTTTTGAGAATTTCTTCCTCAATTCCAGGTTCCCTCTTACAGTGCAAACTACACTGGTAGTGAGAAACAATTGTGTGTGAGTTCGAACAAAACCAAAAATGAAAGCTTGTATTGGCACTCTTAAATATAAGCCTTTCAAATGAAAATGTTTTTTGGAAAAGTTTGCATTTAAAGGCACAAAAGAACAGTGCTAATGTGTGCTTCACTTCTAGGTTTGCCTGGGCATGTGCACAAGAGCTGCACTAACTGTGAAATTCTTGTGTGCATGTGCCAAGCACTTTCCTCCCTCTTACTAATTGGTCTTGCAGTCTGCATATAATTTGCATGCCATTAGCACTGAGTATTGGGAAGATACGTTTCTGTGTTGTTCCTGCGGTATAAGGTGAGCACTGTTCAGTTTAGCGCTGGAGTTCTCAGCCAAAATCCAGGCCAAAGTATCTGCCTGCCTGTCTGACATTGCTGCCTGGATGTCTCAACGCCATCTGAAACTAAACATGACAAAGACTGAGCTTCATATCTTTCCCCCTGAACCAACCTCTCCTCTTCCCCCATTCTCTATCTTTGTGGATAACACTCTCATCCTCCCTGTGTCATCAGCTCGTAACCTTAGGGTCATCTTCAACTCCTCTATCTCCTTCTCTGCACATATTCAACAGACTGCTAAAACCTGTTGTTTCTTTCTCTATGATATCACCAAAAGTTCATCCTTTCCTTTCTGAGCACACTACCAGAACCCTTATCCACACTCTTATCACCTCTTGCTTAGACTGTTGCAACTTGCTTCTCACAGGTCTCCCCAAATGTTTGTATGTTTGGGAAGCTTGCCAGGTGCCCTTGGCCTGGATTGCCCGCTGTCGTGGACAAGATGCTGGGCTCGATGGACCCTTGGTCTTTTCCCAGTATGGCATTACTTATGTACTTAGCCATCTCTCTCCTCTTCAATCTGTTCAAAATTCTGCTGCACGACTTATATTCCGCCAATGTCACTATGCTCATATTAGCCCGCTCCTCAAGTCACTTCATTGGCTTCATATCCATTTCAGCATACAGTTCAAACTCCTCTTATTGACTTACAAGTGCATTCACTCTGCATTTCCTCAGTACCTCTCCACTCTTATCTCTCCCTACACTCCTCCTGGGAACTCCGTTCACTGGGTAAATCTCCCTTATCTGCACCCTTCTCTTCCACTGCTAACTCCAGGCGCCGTTCCTTTTATCTTGTTGCACCATATGCCTGGAATAGACTTCCTGAACCGGTATGTCAATCTCCATCTCTGGCCGTCTTCAAATCTAGGCTAAAAGCCCACCTTTTTGATGCTGCTTTTAACTCGTAACCCTTACTCACTTTTTCAGTACCCATGTTTTATCATTCCCACCTTAGTAATTCCCTTATCCCTTATTTGTACTGTTTGTCTGTCCTAATTAGATTGTAAGCTCTGTTGAGTAGGGACTGTGTATTTATTTCTAGTGTACAGCGCTGCGTACATCTAGTAGCGTTATAGAAATGATAAGTAGTAGTATGATCCTGGGGGTGGGAGAGGCGATTGTAATTTTGTGGGGGGGGGGGGGGGATGTGGGGGGTCAGGACATGCCTGCATACCCTTATGTGGGTCCTGCCAGTAGTCAAGTTTAGACCTGCATAAGTGTCTTATTTGGGTCCTGGCTGACTATCGGCGGGACCCAAATAAGATGCAGCAGCTAGCACATGCCAAATTAGCCCCAGATGTTCAATGCTGGTGCCCAGATAGGCCTGGCATTGAATATCCAATGCCAATTCTGCCCTCAGTGGTAAGTGTTTAAAAAAATGCTGACCACTGCAGGTTGAATATTGACTAGTAGATATATAGCGATAGAGATAGATATATCCTCCAATATTTAGTACTTGGCAGTCGGTAAATTTAAAGGTGCTTACCGCTGCAGGCTGAATCTGATCCAGATATTCAATGGCAGGCCACATCTGGGCACCATCATTGAGTATGTGTTTCTTTGGCAGATCTGGAAGTTATGCAGGTTCCGGCCAGTATTTACTGCTGGTACCCACATACCTACATACCTAACTGGGCAAAGGTAGGACTGCTTTTTATGTGGTCCTGTCTGCCCAGTTAGCTTTGTGAGCACCGAAACTAAATATCACAGGTATCATAGATATCTGGATCCATCCTGACTCTGCCCTTAAATTGCCTCGGCATCATGTGGATTGCGCCAGGGTGGTTGGAACCCATATTCAGTGGCTATACCCAGTTTAGTGCTGCTAAATATTGATGGCCAACATGCTCAACATGGTTTAAGCATGCTAGAACAACTTAGACCATTCTGAATATTGATCTCATGGTAAGGGGTGATGAATTGTTGATGTTGGTTTTGTTCAGTATTGCACCTATACGTCAACCTTGACACCAGGGTGCTGGGGTTTTTTTTTTTTTGGGGGGGGGGGGGAAGGGGAAAGGAAGCAATAGTTTGGTGGATAACCTATGGTGAAACTAGTTATTGCCAGAGTTTGTTCCATAAGATACCAGCCTAAGTAAGGAAAGAGTATATATGAAATAAGGCCAATCGAGGAAGGAACTGTGCCAAAAAAAATGCACACATTCTGGAAATATTAACTTAACTGTTAATGTAATAAGTGTTTTTCAGTGTAAGAATTCAGCAAAAGGCTATCAAGGTGCCAGTGAAGACAAGATCAGCAATTGCTCTGCTGCTGTTGCCTCTCCATGGAGTCATTCTCGCGCACTAATGTGGGTTGTGATCTGGGTTACCATCGCTCTTGTAAACAGTAACAGCCCAAATTCCTCATTTGGGATTAACAAGGAGTGAAATGCTGGCAGGAGCTGTGCCAGCAGGCATGGAATTAAATTGTGCGAGACCCAATGCCTAGCACATATAATCTACTCACTTGACCTCAGAGTCCTATTATGGACACTGTCTTCCCTTTCATAAATGTTTTTGCGGAAGAACATTTCTCTTAAATGCTTTTTAAGTAAGGAGCTGGTAACATGTGGAATGTGCGTTAATATATAATGTCCGTGTGGCATGCAAGAAGCCCTGCAGAGAAATGAATACTTTGCAGGATGTGATATTTCTTTTATTGGTCCAACATAAGCTTAATCAAAAGATGGACATGGATGTATACACAGTCTTTCTAGACCACACCAGTCCCTTCTGGAGATGTGACCTATTAGAACTGTCAAAACTGTATCGTAGATCTGGATTTTTCCAGTTAAGGGGGTCTTTTACTAAGACGCACTGGCGTTTTTAGCGTACGCTAAACGCTCAAGATGCCAATGTATTCCTATGGGCATCTTTAGCTTGCGCCTATTTTTAATGTGCAGGACTCATATAATCATTAATCTACTTCATTTGTGAGATGCTGTGTGTATTATACAATGAAGTAGATTAATGATTATATGAGTCCTGCAAGTTTTGATCATTGATTAATATGAGACTATTTGTAAAATGATTCACCCTTGTTATAGTTGCAAAGTATTTTTAATGTGCGCTAAAAACGCCAGCGCGCCTAAGTAAAAGACCCCCTAAACTATTCCCTGTTCTGTTGGGGGGAGGGGCGCTTGGTTTTGGTAGAATAAGTATCTGCCTCTCATTCTGTTTGTACTGAATAAAATTCCTCTTGTAATGCTTCCTGGAAATGCTTTTCAAACTATGTACTAAATTTAGTGTGAGATGATGGCAGCTCATATTTTAGTTTGAAATAATTTGCAACAGATTTAAATAATTTGAAGGATAATTGCAGACTTGCTGGTAGAAGGTCTTTTTCCTTTTCCAACTCGGTGAATTTCACAAGCCACACAAGGGACAAATTGCTTAGAAACAAAGCACTCTAACTATACAGTAGAAAACAAAGCACAAATCCTATAACATGAAACAAATTTTATTTTATTTTTTTAAATGCAAGTCAACCGTAGCCCTCAGTTCTAAAATTAGAACAAAAAGGGCAAAGAAGGCCTAGTGCCTAAAAAAATTCTTTTAGATACACATATCCTCCCATTGATAAGGGTATAAACAGTGATCATCAAGAGCCCTGTTTACTAAGCAATGCTAAAGGCGTGCTAGCGGTTTTAGTGTGTTCTAAACACTAGTGCGTACTAAATGCTAAAGACACCCCTAGGAATATATGGGTGTCCCTAGCGTTTAGCGTGTGCTAATTTGAGCAGCACGTTAAAAACGCTAGTGTGTCTTAGTAAACAGGGCCCCAAATTTGGAAATGTCTATTACAGTTATTTGTTGCTTCAAGTGATTTACCTCGCAAAAATTCTCCAAATGAAATGGATCCTAAAATATGTAGGTGTTACCCACCCACCACACTTCAACAAAACATTTGCAAGGAAATTTGAACTAGGAACTGAGCTCCCAAAGACACAGTATGTTGACACAAAATGAAATGTATTGCATCATGTTTGAATAATTGTTCAAATATGTACTTTTCTATTGCTGAAAATAAGAGTTGCCAGTTAAGATTTCAATCTTAATGAATGCATTTACTATGGGCTCCTTTTACTAAGCGGCGGTAAGCCCAATGCGGGCTTACCACTCGCTAAACAGGAAGTACTGCTGGGCTACCGCAGCAGCCTGGTGGTATTTTCCTCCCCTAGCGCGCCATCATATCCAGTGCTGTAGCGCCGGCGTGTACCTGGCAGTAATCGGGCAGTGCTGCTCGGTTACCGCTGGGTTAGCGCGGGAGCCCTTACCGCCACCTGCAGTAAAAGGGGGCCTCAGCAAGCATGAAAACACACGCTGACGTCAGCGCAGGTGCCCTATCTGTCTCAGGCAAAGTATGCCATCAAAGTATCCTATTCCAAAATGAATTTCCCACCAAGATTCCAGGAATTGGGGAGGTTTTCAATGTGATATACCACCCATGGGAATAGCCCTGAGCGGTTTATAAAACACAAAAGGAAAGAAAAATAACTCCAGATAAAAATAGGAAAGAGAAAAAAGTTAAGTGTAAAACATAGTGCTAACCTATAGCGTATCATATCACATCCTATCTGATGCTGACAAATCTGGTCCCAATCAAAGACCAGCGAACAAAGGAGAGAGAAGGAAAAATCATCATAATTAAATCTCAAGCTTCTTAAAACAAATAAAATTTTGAGTCGTTTAAACATATGAAAGATTCTTCTAACTGCAAATAAGTCGACATGGCATTCCAGTAAGTGGTCCAACTCTGTTGACCATCTTACAGCGCACAGTTTCCAAACAAAAAGTCCAGCTGGAACTATCAAGCTATTTTGGGAACTAGATCTCAAAGATTGCACTGGAACAAAGGGAAGTAACAAACCAGCAAGATTTGATGGGATACCCTTACGATCTGAGTGTGAAAAGAAATCCTACCCCTCTTCTGAGGATCAATCTTTGTATTTCACTGAGGGTAGATCATTTTAGCAAAAAGCGGAATGGCAGCCTTAGGGATTTTGCAGGTTATCTCTTCAATGTGGTTAATGGTGCGGTACTGGATAATCATGGAAAATGAGGGAGATGCAGGTTATTCTTAGACTGCATTCTTGATCATTTCTATTTTACTAAGCAGTATGGGACTTTTTTTTCCAGCAAGTGTAGCAACCAGAATAGCTTTAACGTTGGCCTCTGCATTTAAATTATTCCAGATATGCAGTAGCACCGAATCTACATAAACATTAGGCATGGGCAGCAAATAATTGTTTAGCTTCCTGTGCCGTTATCAGGAATTTGTGTTACTATATTGCCCTGAAAAAGAAAAAAAGAGTAAAGAGGGCATCCTATCTATGACACACTGGAAATAAAAAACTAAATATTGTTCTTTTCCTGTTTCTGGCAAAAAAACAAAACAAAACATGGAAAATGTAATAAATGTTATTCATATTTTCCATGTTAAATGAATGTACAACTCCGATAAATACTATGGCTGTACCGAATATTCGTATTTGATTTGATTTGGCCCCAAATATGTTATTTGTATTCTGCTGCATAGTGATTTTTATATTTGAATATGAATAATCCATAAGACCATAAGTGTTGCCATACTAGGACAGACCAAAGGTGTATTGGATGCATACAGGCCCATTTTTCAGCGCACCTGCAAAAAAGGCCTTTTTTTTTTTTTGGCCGAAAATGGACGTTCAGCAAACTAAAAACTGGCTCGCATCTATTTTGGGCCTGAGACCTTACCGCCACCCATTGACCTAATGGTAAAGTCTCACGCATTATTCGGGTAGTAACAGTCTATGCACATACAATGTCGATTACTGCCCGGTTAGATAATTTCCAGCATGCTTAATGGACGCGCGTAATAAAAAATAAAATTACTGGCCAGGCCATGTGGTAGCCGGGCAGTAGTTCAAAATTGATGTGTGTAGGACATGCGTACATACCTACGCAGCTTAGTAAAAAGGTCTCTGAGTAACTTGTGGCTTCAGAGATAAAAAAAAGAATCCAAAGGGGCCCCTAAATTCTGGGTTGTATTAATAATAGGAACTAAGTCCTTTATAAGAAAACTAGTAAAAAAGCCCCGTTTCTGATGCAAATGAAACGGGGGCTAGCAATGTTTTCTTCTGTGTGCATGTGGGAGTGTGTGTGTCCCTGCCCTCTGGCCTCTCTCCCCTCCCCCCTCTGAGACCTTCACTGTTACAGAGCCAGCGATTTGATTTCGTGCTCTGCTGTTTTCCTTCACTGACTGTGTTACAGAGAGGGTGGGGCAGACACTCATAGGGAAACCAGATATCTCGCCCCCTTCACACTTCCGGCTGGAGGCTTCATAGAACGTTGGTGTTGCCTTTTATATAGAGAGATATCCAGCTACATCATCACATGGATAACTAGTCAATAAACGTATTTGTGTTTTTTGCAGTGTTGAGTTATAAGTGATTTTTCGTGTAGCCATTGATTCACTGCATTCAAGCAAAGTCTTAGCATTTGAAACACATCCTCTGCAGATTTTAATCTCGATTTCAATCTCAATTTCAGCCCTAGACAATTCAATAGGAGTGGCCTAGTGGTTAGAGCTCCGGTCTTGCAATCCAGAGGTGACCGGTTCAAATCCCACTGCTGCTCCTTGTGATCTTGGGCAAGTCACTTAACCCTCCATTGCCTCAGGTACAAACTTAGATTGTGAGCTCTCCTGGGACAGAGAAATATCCAGAGTACCTGAATGTAACTCACCTTGAGCTACTACTGAAAAAGGTGTGAGCAAAATCTAAAATAAATAAATAATCTGCAGAGTGGTAATAAAAAGATATATTAAACATCATTGCTGATACAGAAGAACCTTGAGGAACTCCTGACATACACTCTACTTCAGTGGATTTAACCTGGTCCTTTAAAACAAAAAATGTCTCCCTGTTAGTGTTGGCATAGTTTTCATTATTTCTAATGCACTCAAACATAGATTTCAAATGATTAAGCAGAATATTATGATCAATGGTGTCGAATGCTGCAGAAACGTCCATGTTCACTAGAAAAAAGCATTTTCCCTTATGAGAACCCTCGATTTTATCAACGATTGAAATCAACAAAATCTTTGTGTCATGTAGAGAACGGAAGCCAAATTGATGCATGTCTAATACCGTGTTTCCCCGAAAATAAGACACTGTCTTATATTAATTTTTGCCCCCCAAAATGCGCTAGGTCTTATTTTCAGGGGCTGTCTTATTTTTGGGGGAAACATCGGGGTTGGATCGGGGTTGGCCCGCCCGCCCTCCCGGAACTAACCTTAAATGCCTCCTTTCACCTTCGCAGCAAGCAGCAGCAGGGCAGGCCACTCCTTCCTTCCGTGTCCCGCCCTCGCCTGACGTAATGTCCGTGAGGGCGGGGCACGGAAGGAAGGAGAGGTCTGCCCTGCTGCTGCTTGCTGCGAAGGTGAAAGGAGGCGTTTAAGGTTAGTTCCGGGAGCGACGGAGGGTGGGTGGAGGGGGGGCCCGGCGACCTCGGGTGGGGGGGGGGGCGGCCTTGGGGCGGCCTTGTCCGGCTCTCGGCGGCCCTGCTTTCAAACAAAAATTTGCTAGGCCTTATATCTACCAATTCAGGAAAACCTCTACTAGGTCTTATTTTCGGGGGATGTCTTACTTTCGGGGAAACAGGGTATGTTATGATGTTTAAAGAACATCTAATAGTTGTTCATAAAGAAGCTTTTTGAAGTTTAGCAAGGAAGGGTATGACTTCAGTAGTGATTAAGCAATTGCAATTTTTAAAGAATCAGGTAAACAACCCAATTGAAAGGAAAGATTAATGATATTAGTGGAAACTTTCCCAACTAAAAGTTTTAAAGGTTTAATGATAGATGGATGACAATGATCTAGAGGACAAAAAGAATTAGTAATTGTACTTAATTGTTTTCATCACTTGATCCTCACTAACGAAAGATTCTTCCAGATGTCATCCTCTTGCAATGGACAAATCATCTCAATAAGTACCGTTTCTTTGTCAAATTGGGCATTAATCTTAAGCTATTTTATATTAAATTCCCATTGCAAAAGCTTGACTAAGTTGGTCTCTGGATGTGGTATATTAATTCCAGGGTTGGCTGTGAGGTGTCTTACTACAGAAAACAACTGCTTGGATTCTGAAGGGGCAGCTTCTGTTGTAGAGGTTAAATAATATTTTTTAGCCTCTAAGCAGGCTGTACTGTATGACTGTTTGTTTTTCTAAATTCTTACCTCGTATGTCCTGCAATTCTGTCACATTAATACTTTTTTAAACATATTACACCATTTCATCCTTTCTTTCTTCCCTGCCCTTCCTGAATATATTATAGCTTGGTTACCATATGGCTCCAGAAAAAGGAGGACGGATTGAGCCAGCCGGGTTTTACTTCCATTGCTTTCCATTGAAAGCAATGGAAGTAAAACCCGGCTGCCTCAATTACTTCCATTGAAAACAATGGAAGTAAAACCCGGCTGGCTCAATCCGTCCTCCTTTTTCTGGAGCCATATGGTAACACTAGTTAACTGTATCCCAGTCATGGTTCTGTATGAACCACATTTTTATGACCCATCACTAAATTCAAGACAGCCTCTAGATCCAGAACCTTATTTCCCATACTATGGGCATTTAGTATACACAGATTTCCAAATGTTGCCCTTTTTGCCCTATTTCTATGGAGGTATTTAACATTTTACATACCTTGAGACTTTGTTCACCCATCTTCCCAATTATTCTACTTTAAAGCCCTCTTCAGCAGGTTAGCCAGTCTGCTGCAGAAGACACTCCATTATCTCTTCTTTGATAGATGGACACCATCTCCGCTCAAGTCCCTGAAATCAAATAGGCTGCTGAGTTTTGGATTAACTGTATTATTTTCAGCTGAGGTTTTGGGAGGCCTACCTGCAGTAAGTTACAATAGACCAGCATTTAACTAAAGTTAAATGTTAGTTATGCCAAAGGTGCAAAGGAGGTGTTCAACTTAATAATGTACCCTTATATTGAGATTAAAAGTAGCTGTTAAGAAATTAAGGGGTGTGTTTACTAAAGTACGTTAGTGTTTCTAACTTGCCTTTAAAGTTAAGGCACGTTAAACGCTAATGCGCCTATACATTTCTATGGGCGTGCTAGCATTTAATGTGTGTAAACCATTTACGCGCATTATAAATGCTAACACACCTATAGCACACCTTAGTAAATTTAGGTGTAAGTCTTCTTGGAAACATTAAAAACCCATTTATTCAAGCAAGCCTACCCTAAAGACCCTGATTAAACTTATGAACCGATCTACCTAACGAACACCGAAGAAGCAACGACAATGACATTGACCCAGACTACTTCTCCCTCATCACCCCCCCCCCCCCACATCACCTATCCCTACCAACCCATCCATTCTTCCACTTATCCATCCAATCACTACCCCATATTGCCTATATTTATCGACCCATCCAAGTTACTCCTATGCTACATTTAATTTTCCTACCTATCTAACAAAATTCTGTATAACCTAATATTATGTAAGCCGCATTGAACCTGCTTTTAGTGGGAAAGCGTGGGACACAAATGTATTAAATAAATAAAAATAAATAGGCAAACTAGTAAAAGCTGATAGTTGTGGTACCAAGGAAGTAAGATAGGGTGTGTACCAGTAATTAGAAAACCAGTTCATTGAAACAAATATTTACAGTGTTGAGACGTATACTTCAGAAAGAAGAGGAAGCAGCTGTATTTGCAGTTTTAGAAGGCCATCAATGAGATTCTGAATGCTTTCAGTCCTTGTAACCTACTATTATGCTTCTTTTGAGTTTGGCATTTTGTTTTCTCAGTAGTGCTTCTGGAGCTCTGATAAGATATGGATACTGACAGCTTGAGTAGTGGAAGTATTAATCCTGATAACCAAGAAACCTATTCTCTTTCAAGAGTCTGTGATAAAACGCTTTGTAAGAATGAGCCTTTCAATTACCGGTGTGTGACAGCCTGATGTCGCATTGACCCTTTGTTCCTTGTACTGCTTATAGCTGCTGTTTATACTAAGGATGTTAATGTTAAAAGATGATTATAGTTTTACCATTTTTTGAGCTCCTTTTCATAATTGCTGGTGATAACTGCAGGAAGAATGGGCTAAAGTATATTTTGAGCATCTTTCCCAGCACTATGCATTGCTTCCTGTGTCTCAGGCTGTCATTATTTGCTAGCTCAGTAAGCATAGGGGAAGGTCTTGAGGATAAGGAATGCACTAGTCTAAGTATCATTTAAATTGGGAATAGGCAAACTCCCCCCCCCCCCCCCCCCCCTATGACTTTATCTATAGCTTTTGTCTGCTCCAGGGCTCAGGAGGTCATCCTTGTACACAAAATTTTCCAGGCATCCTGCTTCAGTCTTTAAAGATGGCAGCACCCACAGGTGTGACCCCATAGGATGGGCGGGGGGGACAAAAGCACTAAAAATAAAAGCCTCTTCCTGGCTTCTAGTTTCTACCCCCTTCCTCCATATCTTCTAACACAAGTCCTTCCTTAGCATGTGGTTCTGCCCATATCATCTGATGCTCAGTGCACAGCTTAGAGCATCTTTCCAGATTATCTGCCATCCCTGCCTCCTGATGACTAAGGTTGAATGCTGTTTTGAACCACATGGGACATCATATTTCTATGTGGCTCAGAACAGCAGTTGAGCAGCAAGAGGGCATAGCTGAAACCCTGTTCTGTTCTCCTCTTTCTAGCTGCCAAATTGTTGTGGGTAACTGTGAATGCATGGCAAGATCACCACTGCCTTCTCAATCCAGTTTTAGGAATTGGAATAGAGTTTCCATGCAGTTCCTGTTTATCTCCTCCCCCCTAACCAACCAAAATTCTCAACAAAGGCCAGCATGATATTGGGCCTTTGCCAGAATGGATGGCCTTGTAGCTACAGTGTTGATAGACTGATAAGGTATTAAATCACATGCATAGTAACATTGTAAATGACGGCAGAAAAAGACTTGCACGGTCCATCCAGTCTGCCCAACAAGATAACTCATATTTGCTGCTTTTTGTGTATACCCTACTTTGATTTGTACCTGTGCTCTTCAGGTCACAGACCGTATAAGTCTGCCCCGCCTCCGGATCTTGACTAAGCTCCTGAGGATCCATTCCTTCGGCACAGGATTCCTTTATGCTTATCCCACGCATGTTTGAATTCTGTTACCGTTTTCATTTCCACCACCTCCCGCGGTGAGAAATTGTAGAGGACCTTATGAGTCTGTGAGAAATTGTAGAGGACCTTATGAGACTACAACTTGTTTCAGAGACACCGTTGGGCTCATTTTCGAAGGAGAAGGACGTCTATCTTTCGACATAAATCGAAAGATGGACGTCCTTCTTCCAGGGACGTCCAAATCGGAATAATCGAAACCCGATTTTGGACGTCTCCAACTGCAGTCCGTTGCAAGGACGTCCAAAGTTCAAGGGGGCATGTCGGAGGCATAGCGAAGACGGGACTTGGATGTCTTTGACCCATAATCGAAAAAAACAAGGACGCCCCTGACGAACACTTGGACGTTGTCACCTGGACGTGTTTTTATTATGAACAAGGCACAAAAAAAGTGCCCGAAATGACCACATGACCACCGGAGAGAATTGGGGATGACCTCCCGTTACTCCCCCAGTGGTCACTAAACCCCTCCCACCCTCAAAAAACATCTTTAAAAATATGTCGTGCTAACCTCTATGCTAGACTCAGATGTCATACTCAGGTCCATGACAACATATTCAGGTCCCTGGAGCAGTTTTAGTGGGTACTGCAGTGCACTTCTGACAGGCGGGCCCAGGCCCATACCCCTCCTACATGTTACATTTGTGGAGGAAACAGCGAGCTCTCAAACCCACTGTACCCATATATAGGTGCTCCCCTTCACCCATAAGGGCTGTGGTAGTGGTGTACAGTTGTGGGTAGTGAGTTTTGGGGGGTGGGGGGGGCGCAGCACACAAGGTAAGGGAGCTATGTTTCTGGGAGCATTTTATGAAGTCCACAGCAGTGCCTCCTAGGGTGCCCGGTTGGTGTCCTGGAATGTCAGGGGGACCAGTGCACTACAAGTGCTGGCTCCTCCCATGCCCAAATGGCTTGCATTTGAATCTTTTTTTGACATGGACGTCTTTGGTTTCGAAAATCGCTGAAACTCAGAAACATCCATGTCTAGGGACGTCCAAATTTAAGGATTTGGACATCTCTGACGGTATTTTTGAAACGAAAAATGGATGTCCATCTTGTTTTGAAAATACGGGTTTCCACGCCCCTGAATTTCGCTGTTTTGCAAGGACGTCCAAATCGCAACTTGGACGTTTCTTTCAAAAATACCGCTCCATATCACGTAAACAGAATGATCCCATTTGCATGTTGTGAACCACTTTAACTGATAATGTTTTTGATGTACAGATTTTTTTGAATTTCTTAAGCTGCATAGTGATGTTGCATGTTTTACATGGTAGACATTTATACAGTCTCACAACTGTATGAGTTTTGTTATCAATTTTCAAAGATAATGTAGAAGGACTTAAAAGTTCCTTCAAATGTATTTCTCAAGAAAAGGCAATTCTTAAATCAGTGTCCTTTAAAACATGGATGTTGGTATATAACATTTTAACAATCTTAGAAAACTGGTTAGAAAATCTCTTAACCTTGGCAATCACATTAGCTTTCGTACCCACTCATAACAAATAATTTAAACTAAATGACAACTTAGATGGACAAAAAACTTGGTTGCTGCTTTATTTACATCAACATTAAATATTGTATATTAAGAACATAACTTCTTTACTGTTTTCACATCGACCTTCAATGATCGTATACCACTTTAAATGAATAGTCGCTACCAAGTTAGGCGCTCATTTTCATTTTTTAATACACTAATACTTTAATCCCATATCTATTCAAGTGAGACCTGAGGCATCAAGGCCTCACCTCCGCTTATGGCAGTTTCACACACAAACAGATACTCCTTTCAATAATACAAACCATTGTATTCATTGCTTTTTGCCATCAGTGAAGGTAGTCTATGAATTCATAAGAACATAACATAAGAATAGCCATACTGGGTCAGACCAATGCTCCATCAAGCCCAGTATCCTGTTTCCAACAGTAGTCAATCCAGGTCACAAGTACCCAGCAGAAATCCAAATAGTAGCAACATACCATGCTATGCTTCCCCATGTCTTATCTCAATAGCAGATTATGGACATTTCCTCCAGGAACTTGTCCAAATCTTCTTTTAAACCCAGGTGCGCCAACCGTCGTTACCACATCCTCTGGCAACAAGTTCCAGAGCTTAGCTATTCGCTGAGTGAAAAAATATTTCCTCCTGTTTGTTTTAAAATATTTCCATGTAACTTCATTGAGTGTCTCCTAGTCCTTGTACTTTTTTAAAGAGTAAAAAATCAATTCACTTCTACTCATTCTACACCACTCAGGATTTTGTAGACCTCGATCATTTCTCCCCTCAGCCATCTCTTTTCCAAGCCCCTAACCTCTTTAGCCTTTCCTCATATGAGAGGAATTCCATCCCCTTTATCAATTCTGCCATATGTTTTTTGAGATACAGCGACCAGAAGTGAGGTCGCAGCATGGAGCGATAGAGGCATTATAATATTTTTGCCGCCTGATAGTTAGCACTATTTAACCAGTCAGAACTGATATTCAGCAGGGGATAACTGGCTATCCTCCTCCGAATATCTGTGGTTAGCGGCTGGTAGATAACCAGTTATATCGCACAATATAATCAGCTATCCGCCAATGTTTTTTTTTAAAGCGGGTTCGATGGTCATATTTGTCTGCATCAAAACCTAGTATATCTTTGGCCGGTTTAACTGGCTATTTCTGAATATCGATATAATTGGATATCTTCAAACTGGCTGACACCCCCCCCCCCCCCCCCCCCGATATTCAATCCCAGTCACCAGAAATGGCTCGGCTATCTCCCACGATCTGAATATTGGGGCCTTGGTCTTATTTACCATCCCTTTCCTAATAGTACCTAGCATCCTGTTTGCTTTTTTGCAGTCGCTGATCACTGGGCAGAAGATTTCAGTGTATTGTCCACAATGACACCTAGATCTTTTTTGGTTGATAACTCTCAATGTGGACCCTAGCAACATGTAACTATGATTCAGATTATTCCTTCCACTGTGTATCATTTTGCATTTGTCCACATTATATTTTCATCTGCCATTTGGATGCCCAGTCGTCCAATTTCCTAAGGTCTTCCTGTAATTTTTCACAGTCCACATGTGTTTTAATAACTTTGAATAGTCTTGTGTCTTCTGTGAATTTAATCACCTCACTTGTTGTTCTGACTTCCAGATCATTTATAAATATGTTAAATAGCACCAGATCCCTGTAGCACTCCACTACTCACCATCCTCTATTGAGAAAAATGGCCATTTATCCTTACCCTCTCTTTTCTTCCAATAACCAATTCCTAATCCACAATAGAACATTACCTCCTATCCCATGATTTTTTAATTTTCTCAGGAGTCTTCCATGAGAAACTTTGACAAAACCTTTCTGAAAATCTAGATATACTACTACATCAACTGTCACACCTTTATCGACATGCTTATTCACGCCTACAAAGAAATGAAGCAAATTAGTGAGGCAAATTGCTTTGACATGTTACCGTAGCTGTGACATCCAAACACACCCCACCACCAATCTAAATGAATTTAGCATAGCAGCGAAACCAATGTTATGCCCATAGTTAACCTATGGGCTCTCTTAGCATGTGTTTGGATCTTATCACCCCTGGTTAGACCTTTAATTTTCAATAACAGTTCTATATTTTTATGTTTAACTTGGTAGATGCTCCTTCTGTAACACAACAACTGAGAAAAAGGTAAATTGTTTTTCAAATTAGCAGGATGGCAACTATCATACTGTAACACAAAAATTAATTGGATTCTCACATGAAAAGTAAGCTATCCAGAAGGGTGTAAATATGGAAGGAGGAAAAAGCCTCAAGAAGCTCCCAGCTGTAGATTATACACTGCAGGAGCAGGACTTCCTCATCATCGGCAAAAAACCTCCTATCTTCTCAAAAATCAGTGAAAAACAACTTTATATTTTTATAACAAGAAGCAGTGGAAAATAGCTTTAGCTGCAAATCTCTTCTCTTATTGCTAACAAGGTCTTCAACCCGACCGTGACCAACGATGGCCAGCGTTTCGAGAGGCTGCATCAGGATCACAGGTCCAGGGAATTTAAATTCCGTTCAGAAAAAGCCGACGGTAGCTGCTCATACGGTAGCTAAAGCTAAGTCATTTTTAACACCCTTCTGGAGAGCTTACTCTTCATGTGAGAATCCCATTACTTTTTGTGTTATATTGATATCTGGGGTGTCTCTTCCTCTCAATACTGTTTAGTTCACAACTATCATACTATAACATAGTGTTCCTGTTAGTATTTTTAATATATACATTGAGAATGCTTGATTGTTTTCAACAACTTCCATAACTGTATGTAATTCCCACATACAGTTCATATGTGAACTGTATGTGGGAATTACAGGAATTCAACCATCAAACAAAATTTACAAGATTATTACATCACTAGCATCATGCATGCATCTTTTCTCGAAATGGAGAACAGTAAATAAGTTCTCTACTTGACTTTAGGATAGCAAGAAAAGACCGAAACCTCTCTACTTTTTCGTTGTCCAGCGACAAGCTAGTATCTGAAACTCTGCTTCTTCAGTAGCCTACTCGTCCTCTTGTCAGTTGGCAGAAAGAATGCAGAATGCAAAGACACTTTTTCCTCAAACGTATCCCTTCATAATTTAAAATACATCAGATTCTTCCCATGGCCATTCCCAGTGGGGGACACCAATTAGGTAATCAGCTACCATGCAAGAGGTGCCCCTATAGCATAGGAACACATTACCATACCTTCAGGAGTATTGGGTCTCAAAGTTCAGGCCAGTGTTCCTGGGCTGCATATTAATGGAGCTGTAGTATTATCCTTCCCCTCCCCCCCTCCCCCCCCCCCCCAGGTAGCATCCACTCCTCAAAGCCCTCCATCCTAAGAAACTCCCATCCGCAAAAGGATCCCCCTAAACTTCAGGGGGCCTATCTGCCATTACTTAGTGGTCTACTGGTTTCAGGGGCAGGAGCAAGCCCCAGTTATGTTAGTACCGCTATGGGCCATGTTTTTGTAGTGTAGTAACATGAGCTACCACTAGGGACACTAATTTCAGTTACAATGCAGGAAAGGGCATGAGTGACTGGATTGTTCCTGTCCAAGAAACCACTAGACCACCAAGTAAGGGCTGGTAGGCCCTACGGGTTTGTGAGGATCATTTAGAAGTTTCTTCAGGGAGGGGGAGATCTTAGGTTAGGGGTAGGAGTTTCTTTTTTAACATTTTATTTTATTTGTACACACTATACAAACAAAAAGGTACTATACATACACAGTAGAACCAGGAAAAAAAACAAGTCAATAATAATCAGTGGAGTAACAGCCTGATAGGTGAGAGTCTCTTTGGAGGGAGGTCTTAGATTGGAAGTGGGGGCTTTGATCAGGGGGAATGCTCATCTGGGGGGCTCTGATCAGGGGGAGTTAATGCTTATTAGGAGGGTTGGTTCTGATCAGGGTGGGGTTTTGATCATGCAGGGGGTTTTGATGGGGGGCAGCCCCACATTTCCTTAGCCCCTTTTAAATGCTCCCAGGCTACTCAGGGAAGGGGTAGGGAGTGGGATAGGGATAAGGGAAGGAGTTGCTGTCTTGCCGTCGATAGCCTAGGGGGGTCATAAGAAACCAGGCCACCTGAAGGGTCGATGGGAAAAAGTTGATACATATATAATGCAATGGACAAGGGTACTCCATGTGAAGGGAGGGTATAGGGTGGAAAAGGGGGAAATAGGGGTTATCTTATTCAATGTGATATACAAGTTATACTGTTTTGTGTTTATGGGTTATGGCTAACATGCTGGAAGGTTAATAACATTCACTGAAAGTTGAAGGGGAGGGAGGGATAATAAGATGAAGAGGAGTATAAGCTGAGAGGGGTTTCTCACATACAATGTTTTCTTTTTGCACTGTATTGTCTTAGTGTATTTGGACTCACTCCTGATAGAGAGATGCTATATCATAGAGGGTCGGAGGGGGACACAATGGAAAATGTGATGACAAACCTCATTGTATTGATGGTGTAAAAGTTTGGTGAATCCGGCACTTTGTACAGCTGGACTCACAGATGTATATGTGGCTATAAATGTTGGAATGTAAATGCTCCCAGGCTACCAGATTAACGTTGCCTGTGAGATGACTCTCGGGTAGTGTTAATCTTTTGCCACAGAAGTCAGCAATCTGTCAGAGATATCACAGGTTTGTAACTCCTGTGGTAAATCAAGGTGCAGTAAAAGTTTTTTCCTTTTACCACACCTTAATAACTTCCCCTTTTAGTAACCTGTGTCGCACTGTCATACATTGTGTCTGATCGTTTGAATTTCGCAATGGTTAGGTTTTAGGGCTCAGAGATTCTAGAGATTTGATGCCTGCATGCCATGAGGGGTGAGGGTTTCACACTTAGTGGAACAGTGCTTTGGCTTTTTTTGAACTAGAGATCTTGACAACTTGGATCTACAACTTTAATACTGAGTTAGGAACTACTGTCCTGAAAGGGCTATCCTGCTGACTGACCAAGTGGATCTTGGTGTACTTGCAATTGATTTGCTCTGAGCCTTCACCCTATTGCCCTTTGACATGCTTTTTGCTCCTATACATCTATATACTTGCTGTCTTTCATCAATTGTTTCCATAAGTCCTCAGATAATCTAGGCCATGCTGATTTCAAATACAGTGACTTCACACAGTCTATTTTTGAAAAGAATATTTTTGTATTTAACACTTCATAAGCACTTTTCTTCTCTGGAAGTGATAATCTTTTGACTTAAAAGGTGTCATTTCCTCTCTTTATTTGGACAGCAGGCATCTGTTATGAGCTTAAAAAATACAAGACAGTTTACTTGCTTGCTTTGTGAGTCTTAATTAAGTTCTCCTCTGGCCTTATATCTAGATACAAGTGAGTCTATAAAGTTTAAAGAGTGACATCAAGCCCCTAACATTATCCCCACAAGAAGGCCTTTCCAGTTCCTCTCCCAAAGTAAAAAAAACACAAATAAACAAAAAAACTCCGAACAGCTGGAAAAATAAAAAAACAAGGAGTCATTGAGGATAGAAGGATATTTGCAGGGAATTCAATTCTCAGGTTCCTGGAGCAAGCCTGACGAAAAGATGGCTGGTACTTAGGTGACACAAATTCCTTTAAAAGCATCTTCCTTGTCTAGACTAATGAGATACTGGTTTTGGATGGATGCCTTTATGTACATAAGCTCCCTCATCTTGCTTAGTGTGCAAACATACACACACAGGTTATAGAACACTGCCAATTATGCACATAACAATTTCCTAATAGACTAACAACCAATAATCGGCAGTTAATTAGCACTAAGTGGCCCTAATTTATAGTTACACATGTAACTACACTTGGCAGTAATCTGTAATATTAGTGTCTAAATTCTTAAGTGCCTAACTTGCAAGAGGGGTGTGGATGTGAGAGGGGCATGAGCGGGGCAGAGACGTGCCAAACAGTTATGCACTAACCCTCGGATTCTATATAGTGTGCTTAGGTTTAGGTGCCAAAATCGGCACAGATTCTATAATTCCGCATGTAACTTAATTGGCTTAAGCTAATGAGCGCTGATATCAGCACTTAACAAGCAATAATGAGCACTAATTGGAACTGATTAGAATTTAGGCATACAACTCGCTAAGCGTATTCTGTAATCTGCGCTGAACTTCTAACATGCGCAGGCAAAAAGGGGCATGGTTATGGGCGGAAAAATGGGTGTTTCGTGGACGTTCTGAAATTTAGGCACCTAGTTATATGGCCCAGTGCACTGAAATCTATGCGCCAAGTTTTACAACATGTTTTAGTTGGTGTAAATGGATGCGCACAGATTCTGGGTTTCTCAATAAATTAACCAGTTATTTGCTCTTAATAGCCAGGAGTATATGCTCTGTGATATGACACTTAGGGCAAGATTCTAGATGTGGCGCCTGAAAAATCCGCATGGAACAAATTTTCAACTAAATGTATATGCTTAGTTGATATCCCAGTGCCTAGAACTACATGCATCCATTTACACCAAGAAAAACGTGGCATAAATACCGGCGTGTTCATTTAGGGTCAGAGGGGCATATTCTAAACAGTGCATGCAAATTTTGGAATGCCCACGAAATGCCCATTTCCCTGCCCATAACCACTCCTCTTTTTGGCTGTGTGCATTAGAATATAAGTGCTCTGCATTACAGAATATGCTTAGTGAGCTGTGCACATAAATTATAATTATTGCCAATTAGTGCACATTAGTGCTTAAATGCTGCTATCAACGCTGATTAGCTTCTTAAGCCAATTAAGTTACACACATCATTATAGAATATGCTTGGATTTCACTGCAGAATACTAGGCATGATATATAGAATCCGGGAGTTATCCCCTAATTCTATAAACCTGTGTGCACAATTTTCGCTTACCATGCAAGTTATAGAATAGTGTCAGTTGCACGTCTAACATAATATAATTGGTGTTGACTATCAGTTAGTGACTATAATTGCTGCTAATTGGCACTAAATTATGCATGTAACTGCTCTTAGGTCGTGATTGCTCAGAAGCGGACACTGGAGGCCATTAGTGGAATGGAGGAGTGGCCTATTGGTTAGAGCACCGGTCTTGCAATCCAGAGGTGGCCAGTTCAAATCCCACTGCTGCTCCTTGTGATCTTGAGCAAGTCACTTAATCCTCCATTGCCTCAGGTACAAACTTAGATTGTGAGCCCTCCTGGGACAGAGAAATATCCAGAGTACCTGAATGTAACTCACCTTGAGCTACTACTGAAAAAGGTGTGAGCAAAATCTAAATAAATAGTGTTTGACTAGTGCCCGCATTTGCTAGCGCAGAATGCTTATAAGGTTCTAGCATGAGGAACAGTGATTTCACAAAGAAGAACCAGCAGAAATCATATGCTAATGAGAGAGGTCATTTCCTATTCCCCGCCCCCCCCCCCCCCCCCCCCCCCATGCTCAGAGAACAGTACGGTTTACTAGGGCACCCTTACCATGGGAAATCCTAAGCCAGCTCAGGGCTAGTTCAGCAGACCTATTGTAAACACCAGAACCCAAAATACAGCTTCCTCATATGCCTAAATCTCCTCTTTTGCTTTCGCCACCATCTGAAACAGTACTTACTGTCCCATTGGTAAGAGTTCTGTACACAGCCCTGGGGAAGAGGCAGAAAGGCACCAGAGGCAAAGGGTCTGTACGGGAGAAGAAAGACTGTTCCAGCGACCGGCAAGAGAGAGAGACCAGTTTGATTGGGCATGCGCCCAAGAGCTGTGTTTGATGCACAACTCTTGAGCGCATGCAACAGGCACTATCCTCCCACCAGACTTTCTAATAATGCTCATCATTGAGCATTAGGGATTTGCTCTGACGTGCTGTTCCGATGCTGTGTCTTCAGCACTGTTCAGCACAGCGTCGGAGTTTTGAGCATCAGGGCCTTAGTCAAGAGTCTGAAAATTGTGCACACAAAATCCATAGCATGCGACTGCAAGGGGGCGTGGTCAGCACCTATGCACACGTGTTATAAAATGCTAACTGCCTACAGTTACATCAGCCATTGAATCTAATGTAGGTGCTTGTCCCTAAAGTTAGGCCTGTATTTGTGGGCTTACACTAGTATTTCACAACAGCAAGGGAATACATAAGCACGCTCAAGCCATGCCCCCAATTTGTACTTGTAAATCTCAGCTCTATATAATCAGTGTTTCTACAATTTACATGTTAAAATCTTGATTGACGGTTTTAAAATAACCACCTTACTCTCTTTATAATGTCTCCTTGACTTAAGTGCTATCCTTATATAAATATTAACCAAAGGTCCAATCTGCTCTCTTTTTAAATGGTTAAATGACTGACTTGCTCTTTAATAAGGGGCAAGTTGCACTGAGACAGAAATGTTGTTAATATGTTATCTTAAGTGACTAATAAGGAAAGTGGGTCAATCCATCTTTAGGCTAAGCTGATCATGTCTCCTGATGTGATAGCAAGTAGCCTGATTTGATTGAAGAAATCTTCATCAAAGGTCAAGTCTTAGATTCTTAGTATTCCTGGACATGCTGAATGGTTTGGAAATGAGGGGACTGCAAGTCTTGTAGCCTTTTTTCTTACTGATTTTAGGGTGAATGTGAATGACATCCAAATTTCTTTCCCAGTGGGTGATGCGTTTTGCATTAGGAGTAGAGAATCCAAAATATTATTTAGGGGTGATACAGAAATGGATGTCTGTAAAATACAGCAGTGTTTCTTCAATGTTTACTAAAGTTACACTGCCTTCTTGTTAAGGGTGGAATTAATTTTAAAGTAGCATGCTTGCATTTTCAGATACTGTATGGATTTACTTCTGAAATACTTATTAAAACACTGTCCGTTGCTTTGTTTCGCTTTTCATCCCAGTTAAGAGACAAGTTGACTTTTACAATCACCTTGTCTTAAGACCGTGTGATTCTTAAGAATAGCTAATTTTACTTTTGCATTTATGGCAATTCAACTTTGGAATTTATTTTCCTAAATATATTAAATTAGAAAGATACTTACTATTTAGGGAAAAGATTAAAATGTTTCCTGTTAATGCTAGTAAATAGATTGATGAGAGGGATAACTTTTGTTTGGTTTTATATTGTTTTGATTTATGGTTTGATTTATGGCTTGTGTATTTTATTAGTGAATTAAACTATTGTACTCTGCATTGAACCCTGAATAAACTTGTTTTGAATATTTCAGACAGAAGTGATGATTATAAAAAGACATGCCACCAATGTTCAATGTGAGACAGTACAATGTCTTGGAGCATTTTTACCTATAAAAGATCAACTAGTGAGTGTCCGGTCTTCGTTTTATCACCTTTGGGTGCTATGTAAATTAAAATTTATGCTTTCTTTGGTTGATTTTCAAATTGTGGTGCAGAGTTTGGTGCTGTCCAAATTGGATTATTGCAACGCCTTATATATAACTAGCCGTTGAGCCCGTGAAAACGGGCTACTTTTGGAATGGGGGGGGGTTCTGAGCCCCCCCCCCCCCCGGAGTCGCTGCCGCCGCCCCTCTACCCGGCCCGAGCAGCACTGTAAACTTACATCAGCACGTGACGCAGCAGCAGGCACATCAGCAAAGCTGCCGTCGGGACGAGCCTCTTTCTCTGCCTGTGTCCCGCCCTCTTGTGACGTAACGTTGGCGAGGGCGGGACAAAGGCAGAGAAGGAAGCCCAACGGCAGCTTTGCTGATGTGCCTGCTGCTGCGTGCTGATGTAAGTTCACAGTGCTCGGGCCAGATGGAGGGGCGGCGGCGACTCCGGGGGAGGGGGAGCGGTTCCGACGTCTGCAGCATGCCAGTAGAGGCTTCCCTCTCTGTCCCGCCCCCATCATCACGTACTGAAGCGGGGGCGGGGCAGAGAGGGAAGTCTCTACTGCGCATTTGCGAGTGAGTACAGTCACTCGCCGTTTATATGTTTGATATGCAGTGTAATCTCTAACAACTGTTAAATGTAAGCCACATTGAACCGAAACTCATTTTTGGATAATTGTGTGATACAAGTATGAATGAATGAATACATAAATATGTTGGGCTATAAAGCCTTGCAAATTTTACAGAATGCAGCAGTAAAGTTGGTAGGGGTAGGTTATTTTGATCATATTACCCCAGTGTTTAAATCGTTACATTGGCTCCCAGTATACTACAGAATTGGTTCATATTTTCAAGACCCTGACTGGGTTAGTGCTATAGAAATTTATCGTCCGTTGCAGGCATTGAGATCTGATAGGACAAAATTGCTTTCATTGGCCTGTTTATCTAAGCACCTTATATAATTACAAGAGAGGCTCCTTTCTCTATTGTAGATTCTCTTATGGAATAAGTTACCAGAGAAATTGTTTATGATTACTGAATTGTCTGCATTTAAGAAGCAGCTGAAAACATGTTTGTTTGTTTTTTCTGGTATTTTTATCTTAAATGTTGATATGTAGAGTATGGAACAAATTGTGTATGTTTGTTTTAATTATGTGTGTTATACTGTAACTCGCCTGGGTAATAGGCAGGCAAGAGAAGATGGTGAAAGCATGGCACTGAAACAGGGGAACTTGAGCTGGGAAGCTACTAGACCAGCTCTGTCAGCAGCCAACTCCATAGGACATCTTGAGATTCCTCTGGATTCTATATATGGCGCCCAAAATTGATGCCGAGCCAAGATGTGCGCCCAACTAAACTGCCTAACCAGCCAATTAGTTCCAGCAATTGGGTGCTAACTGGCACTAATTTGGAGTTGCACGCACATCTTGCTACGTGCTATTCTTTAACAATGCGCGCCCGAATTCCATAATTTCCAACCCCAAAGGGGGTGTGGTCATGGGAGGTGCATGGGCAGGTCAGAAACTTTCCTAAAATTTATGCGCAGTGTTATAGAATACCTGGGAAGTATGCCCAAATTGGGCACCAGGAATTACACCTGGGTTCATCAGGCCCAAATTTGGGTCCAAAAATCAGCACTGGGCATTATAGAATAACATAGTAACATAGAAGATGACGGCAGAAAAAGACCTGCACGGTCCATCCAGTCTGCCCAGCAAGATAAACTCATATGTGCTACTTTTTCTGTATACCTTACCTTGATTTGTATCTGTCATTTTCAGGGCACAGACCGTATAAGTCTGCCCAGCACTATCCCCGCCTCCCAACCACCAGCCCCGCCTCCCACCACCAGCTCTGCCACCCAGTCTCAGCTAAGCTTCTGAGGATCCATTGAGCCATTTACTGAATCTAGCCCATTGCGCTTCTGTGATTTCAGTTTGTAGGACCTGATTATCAGCCTAGCACAGGGGCTTTCAACTCAGTCCTCGGGCACAACTAGCCAGTCAGGTTTTCAGGAAACCCACAATGAATATGTAAAGATGTACAGTCAAAAAGGGGTGTGGTTATAGGCAGGGAATGGGTGTTTTATGGGTGTTGTGAAATCTAGGCACCTAGTTATAGAATATGGCCCAGTGCTCCTAAATCTATGCGCCAGGATTTACACCATGTTTTAGCTGGTGTAAATGGATGCATGAAGATTTAGGTGCTGAAATATCAACTAAGTGTATTCTATAATCGTCGCCAAAATCTAGGTGCTGATTATAGAATACGCTTAGTTGGCACTGATTTCAGCGCCAATTTTTTTTTAGGCACCATATATAGAATCTCCTCCATAGGGGTGAATTCTATATATGGCGCCAAAACCCCCCCCAGTATTTTGTAAGCCGTACTTAATGTTAGGTGTGGTTTATAGAATAGTGCTTACACCCGGGAATCATGCCTAACTGTAGGAGTGACCATTTGCAGCAACTGAAACATGGTGCAAGTCTTTGCAACTAAATTAGGTGCATTTTCCCCTAATTCTAGAACTATGTGCATTAATTTTAGGAATGCCCTCATTCCGCCCATGACCCTCCCATTTCTACACCCCTTTTTTGAACTTGCGTGTAAAATTTAGGTACATATATTCAAATTAAATCTAATTAGTACCAATAATTGCTTGTTAAGCCAATTAGCATTAATTAGGTAGTTCAATTAATTTGCATGCAAAAATTGGCACATACTTAAATTTGCACATGCAATTTTAGTGGCTTTTTTAGAATTAAGGGGATAGGTCCAGATTCAGGAAAGAGCACCAAACGTTAGGCACTGGGATAATGTGTGCTTAGTACAAATTCGAATACTAGTGTAAGTCTACCATTTCATGCTTAACTTTAGGCTCGAGTACTTACACCATGTCAAAGGCTGATGTAAGTGGTCATCCCTAACTGTTTACAGTTAGGCACCCAACCCCTAGTATTCTATAACCTGTGAACCTAAGTCTTAGGCACGTCCATGACCCAGCCACACCCATCCCATGTCCATGCCCTCATAGAAATTGTACGTAATGAAAATGGAGCACACAAGTTCTAGAATAGTGACTAAGGGCAGTTGCTTGTGCAACTAATTGGTGCCAAATACCACCAGTTAACAGCCAATTATTAAATTGTGCATAACTTTGTGCGCTCAGCTTAAAGTTGAGCATCCAATTTTATAGAATTAGAGGGACATTTTCCACAGTGCCAGTCACTCCCCTGTGTTTAACACTTCATTTCCCATAGTGCAATCACTCCTGAGGTTATCAAGACTCTGAGAGGCCTTTTTATAAAGCGGTGGTAAGGGCTTACCACATGCTAATCTATCTGGAGCTACTGCCTGCCCAACAGGGGCACCATTGGTAGTTCCAGTTCCAGCATGCACCATTTCCCATGCTAGGGAAAATTGGCCTGTATTTTTTAGCATGGCACTAACCTTCCGGTAATTGGGCAGCGCCGCTCACTACCCAGTTAGCATGGAAGTCCCCCACATGGTCACATGGTAAGAGCAATCTTACAGCATGACCTTCAGCCTTATTTTCGAAAGTCATGGGCGCCCATATTTCGACCCAAATCGGGAGATGGGTGCCCATCTCGCAAAATTGCCCAAATCGGTATAATCAAAAGCCGATTTTGGACGTCTTCAACTGCACTCCATCGCGGGAACGGACAAAGTTGATGGGGGCGTGTCGGAGGCGTGGTGAAGACAGGACTGGGGCGTGTTTATCGGCCGAGGAGAGATGGATGCCTTTGGCCGATAATCGAAAAAAAAAGGGCGGCAGAAGCAAGAATTTGGGTCGCTTTTGCTGGACCCTTTTTTTTTCACGACCCAAGTCCCACAAAAGTGCTCCAACTGGCCAGATGACCACAGGAGGGAATCGGGGATGACCTCCCCTGTCTCCCCCAGTGGTCACTAACCCCCTCCCACCACAAAAAAATGAACTTTAAAAACTTTTTTTGACAGCCTGTATGCGAGCCTCAAATGTCATACCCAGCTCCATAACAGCAGTATGCAGGTCCCTTGGAGCAGTTGTTGGTGGGTGCAGTAGACGTCAGGCAGGCGGACCCAGGCCCATCCCCCACTACCTGTTCCACTTGCGCTGGTTAATGTTGAGCCCTCCAAACCCCCCCAAAACCCACTGTACCCACATGTAGGTGCCCCCCTGCACCCTTAGGGCTATGGTAATGGTGTAGACTTGTGGGCAGTGGGTTTTTTGGGGGGGGGGGACTTGGGGGGCTCAGCACACAAGGGAAGGGCGCTATGCACCTGGGAGCTATTTTAATTTTTTTTTAATTTGTAAAAGTGCCCCCTAGGGTGCCCAGTTGGTGTCCTGGCATGTGAGGGGGACTAGTGCACTATGAATCCTGGCCCCTCCAACGACCCAACGCCTTGGATTTGTTCGTTTTTCAGCTGGGCGCCTTCAGTTTCCATTATCGCTGAAAACCGATAGTGCCAAGCTCAAAAATGCCCAAATCCTAGGCATTTGCCCCGCACAACCCGTATTATCAAAAATATGATGGGCGCCCATCTTTTTTCGAAAATACGGTTTGTCCCGCCCCTTCGCATGGCCGCCCATGGAAATGGGCACCCACTTTTGATTATGCCCCTCCACTTCTCTCTCTCTCTTTTTTTTTTAGCTTTTTTACCTGCTGCAGTAAAAAGGACTTCAGCGCGTGGCAGAAATGACCCCCCACTGCTAGCGCAGGGCCCTTTTTACCAGAGCTTGGTAAAAGGACCCCTTAGTTTCCTCTTGCTGTTTGCTATTGGTTGCCTGTGTCTTATGGACAAAAGAATATTACTGCTGCAGACTTCTGTCGTTGTGCAAAATATATGTCATCTGTACCCCCTGATGTACCACATCCCTAAAGAGTGGCCTTTATTTCCCTTTGGAAGCTCAACTTCTTGAGGGCTTTGCATGACAGACATGCTATGTCTGTAAAGCATGTTGAGCCATAGTATTTTTTTGAATATGAAAGAAAATTGGGCATACTGGATAAACAGAACTGCTCTCTGCTCTTTCATTCTTTGAAAGCATTTTCTTATGTCAGGAACTACTTATTATGATGTAAAGGAAATAATTTATGTACTTTGTGCGACATGATTGCAAACCTAAGTGCTTTTAGTTGCCCAAATACTACAAAATGGTTTTTTTTTAAATGGCATCTATTGAAAACACCTTAATCTTGCATTGTATCTACAGAGTTTATTTGCACTATAAAAATGTAAGAATTTTAGAAAATATTATATTATCACTAGATTTTTTTAAAGCATTTTGAATATTCATATTTAACTTGTAATGATTTGAAAGTCTGTGATATAACTAGCAGCTGTATGTGTATATGAACAACAGAAGTACATTGTTCTCTACTGACCATTGTGTTCCTTCATATTCAGGGACTTGATGCCAAGAACCCTGGATGGACAGATTACTATGGAGAAAACGCCCAGCTACTTTGTAACCAAGGAAGCACCTGCTCGTATCTCTGCAATGTCCAAAGATATGAAGCTTATTGTCGTCGTCAGGGACCCTGTGACAAGAGCAATATCCGATTACACACAGACTTTATCTAAAAGGCCAGACATACCCACCTTTGAAAGTCTGACCTTCAAAAATAGGACTACAGGTCTTATTGACACATCGTGGAGCGCTATCCAAATTGGCATCTATGCCAAACATCTAGAAAACTGGCTTCAGTATTTCCCAGTGTCTCAAATACTCTTTGTGAGTGGGGAAAGGTTGATCACCGATCCTGCTGGAGAACTAGGGAGGGTTCAGGACTTTCTGGGCCTCAAGAGAATTATCACAGATAAACATTTCTATTTTAACCAGACTAAGGGTTTCCCTTGTTTGAAGAAGGCAGAAGGCAGCAGTAAGCCCCATTGTTTGGGCAAAACGAAAGGTAGAACCCATCCTAACATAGACCAGGAAGTAGTACAGAGACTCCGGGAGTTCTACAGGCCTTTCAACATGAAATTCTACCAGATGACGGGACTCAACTTCGGTTGGGATTAAGACTAACAGTGTGTTAGAATTACCATGTGAACTTAATACTTTATATATATATAGATATATATATGTATGTAAAATGTACAGAAATCTATTTTATAATAATTTATTTTTAATTTCTGAGCAATTCACTAAGCTGCCTAACCACACCGTAGAATTTTAGTTCATAATGTGTTAATGTAACATTCCACAATGTTTGATTCTAATTCGTTTTTTTTTTTTCAATTTTCAGTGCTTCCATTTTCCTAGATAACACTTTATTTAAAAGAAAAGCACAATTTTGTTTTGAGTTTGACTTTTATTACGGGTATTGAGCCTTTCTAAATGCTTACAAGGTTTTGAATTCAAATTTTTGATGAGGTTTGGTGTGGTGATTGTCATTTTTAGCTCTATATTAGAGAGCTATGGTCTGATTTTCTCCTGCCACATAGAATAATTTGATATTGGATCAGTGGTTGGAGGTGGGTTTTCAAGATGGATAACCAGTGAGGCCTTTAGTTTCCTAATTGTTTGCTGAATGCACTTTCTAGGCTATGTGTCCTTCCAAATCTCAGAAGTATAGAGAGGGGCCATGACCCACTGTCCTTCATAGGGAGAATTAAAGTTTGGGATCTTTATTTAGTGCAGTATTATCCTCTAGAGGCAAATTGTTCCCCCCCCCCCCCCTTACCCCTACTACCTTGCCACCAGCTTTGAATCAATCTTTTTAGGCTAATTCTGGTGATTGGAGTGGAAGAGGGGTGTGTTTCTAGTTATAAGCAGCAATCTGCCGCTCCTTTGGGTACTATGTGAAATCGTGTTACATATACATCTGCCCCATAGAGTGTATGATAACCCATGTCTACTTGCCCTGTTCATTATATTTGACCGCTCTCCACCTCCCCTCCCAAAAGATTCCTTTAAAAAAAAAAAAAGACTTTTATGAATTACCAATCCTTATTAGACCTATAGCAGCGTAAGCTTTCATTTGCAGCTGCTCACACGGAAAAGAGATTTCCCCCATTTTTAACCCTTTCCTCTCTCATGTAGTCCAATGAATGCAGCAACAATCTTTAACTAGACGCCGCAAACCGTGGAACATTTATGTGCTGAAAATGGTTTATAAGTATTACTGTAATGCAATGGCTGGACATCTCTCTGTCCCAGGGGTTCCTTTTCCTTAACTCTTGGTACAAATGTTGCGGTTTTATTCTTGATTTTCAAACACAGGACGTCAGGTATTTGAATTCCAAGAAGAGGGTTAATTCCAACCAGGATGCACATGGAAGCTATACTGGATAGAGTTTATTCACTGCAGAAAGTGTGCAAAACAGATATGGAGGGATGACATGGCTGGATTAAACCTAGGGTGTGTGTGTGTGTGTGTGTGTGTTTTGAAATATATTATGCAATTAGTCCTCTGGTTTCACGTTTTTGGTCAAGAAAAATGAGCCATCATGTTTTTAGACTGTAATGAAAATGCATGCTGTTCCTAGGAACTTTCTGGGTATTAACCTAAGCATGTGTCATAGGTGATTTAAGTAAGGCTTAACTCATTGCCTTTAATTGTGTGAGGTTGTTGCTTTTGACTGGTTAAACCTCCCTTGCCCAGAGTGGGTGGCATAATGTGAGTGAGGCAGGGGCTTAGCCAGACACCCAATTTTGGATGGGGCTGGGTCCAAAATGGGTGGGCAGAAGAGCTCTGCCTTGTCCCACAAGTGAGTTGGTCTCTCCTCTCTCAAACATCCCATCTCCCCACACATACCTTTCAAGTAGTAGATTTCCACTGGCAGCGAGCAGAAACTAATACACACTGCTCATGACCTCACAGCCTTCCCTCTGATGCATCTTCCTGTTTCTGCATAGGCGGGAATACATCAGAGGCAAGGCTGGGGGGGCCAGTGTGAGCAGTATATATAAGTCGCTGCTCGCTGCAGGTAAAGATGTTATTTACAAGGTATACAGAAGGGACAGTTGTTGGGGAGTTTTCAGCTGTTGGGGCTTGGGGACCCCTGCCAGCCACATCATAGCTGTGCTGCTATTGGGTGGGCATGGGCCCACCCTTGGCTATGCCACTGGAGTGAGGTGTGGGTAAATAACACATGACAAACTGCAAATTGTAAAATTGAGATTATTAGCTCTATCATGCCAATACCAGTGTGACTCTTATGGGGTCCGGCAATAGTAAGAGTCCACAGCCTGGTGTAATATAAGCTACCAAGTTAGCACACAGCAATGTCTAATATGTATCATGGGTCCCATTGTACAAAATGGGACCCACAATATCTACCACGCAATAGCTCATGTTGTCACATCAGCTGCTAAAGTGCCTGTAGAAAGTTAAGAATTTTTTGCCATTTATCTGGGCGCCAACAAGGTTGTTGCTTTCCCTGAAGCTCAGATATTGCAGATGCGATTGCCTGCATCACTCTATAGACACTGCAAAGTTGTTGGTCAGATCCCTACTTATAAGCTTACATGTGGACCTGTGTTGGGAATTGTCCTACTTTTCCCCTGTGGTGACATATAATCTGTAAATTATTCTGTGTTGCTCAGAATCCTTCAGTATTGGATGAGTGCAGGCTCTTGATGGATGGAAAAATGCCCCTAGGTTTTCAGCCTTTGCATCTCAATTTGCAGAGTGGCTTGTAGTGGTCGAAAGAGGTTTATTTCAGTAAACGTAAATGAAGCTGAAATGTCTATATAACTAAAACACTTTTAAGTAGCAGATTTGAGCACTTGATGCTGCAGAGAGCAATGTGCTTACAAATACCAAAGAAACCCGCTGAATGGAAGGGGATTAATGCCCACCTGCAGTAAAACACTTCAGTAAGCATTACAGTGGGAAATGTGCAAAGTGTTACTTAAGAGAATGTCTGTTACACATGCATTTCATTATGGATTCCTGGGAAGGGGGGGATGAGGAGTCCAAAATGTCCTTCCTTTACTCTGTCATTTGTAAAGACCAAAATCTCATTTGGTGACACGTGGCCAAACTGCGGAGTTGCAGTACCTCCTTCTTTAGGACACTTTAATTTTGCCCAACATTTTGCCATTCAAGTAGTGTGTTTCCCCCCCCCCCCCCCCCCCCCCCCACAGATAAGATTTATGGGAAAGCATAGTCTTCAGAAGTAAGTATCTATAACATGTGATTCCCAGAACTATTCGAACCCCTTCTCCACTCCCTCCCTCAACATTCAACCAAGCTGCATTTTGCCTAGTTTTTAAAGTGGAGGCTGGGTCTTAATTTTTCTGGTACGTTAATTGCACATGTCTCTCAGGACTCCTAAAAACAAATTGCTGAGATGGGCAAGGACACATGGATTTATAGCTTTTTCTGCAACACAATACCAATGTAACACATACTTAGTTCTCAAACTAATGCCAGTTGACATTGACATTAATGACAACAGCATATTGTAGAAAGATGGGTTTTTTCCCCACTTTTCGCAGCACGTAAGCTGTAGAATCTGTTGCTGGAGGATGTGGTCAAGGTAACTAACATAAGGGGATTTAAAAGAGGTTTGTACAACTTCCTGGAAAAAAAAGTCCATTGGTCATTAGCCAGGTAGACTTGGGAGAGTCTCTGTTTATTCCCTAGAAAGCAGCCAAGAGAAATAGACCTACTAATTGGGATGTGCTAGTTAATTGTAACTCAGACTGACCACTGTCAGAAACCGGGTATGGGTCTTGGTGGACCCTGGTCTAGCTCAGCATAACTTTTCCTATGTTCCTAAGGTGCTGATCTTGTACAATTGGTTGTATTTTATGCAAGACCCCATATGGAGTTCAGATTGGCACACTTGCTGCAGAAAAGGCTCAATGTAATTCTTGATTCATTTTCTAGGCCATTAGGGTTTTGACATTTCTTGAAATTCAAGCTTTAAAGCCATGTAAAAGCTGTTGGGCAGAAAACAAAGATGGAAAACCTCATGCCCACATGAGTTAAAGGGTTGGTGTGGTGTTGCACATACTCTGAATATAGAGACCTGGGAAGTTGTGCTTACCCGTAATAAAAATCCTGGAGCTCTAGGAGAGCTTTAGACCTATTATAAGGTCTGGCAGTACTAAAGCATAAGCATATTTTCTTGTTCCCTTACAACTCAGACAAACCTATCAGACTGACTAGGCACTGCAAGATTATTTAGGTTGGATACTCATGTTTTCAGGGTAATATTCACACTTGCATAAATCTTACAGATGTTACTTTTCTTTCTGGCATTAAAAGAAAGCAAAATTTACCCTCCATCTCACTTTCATCAAAAGTAAGAATAAGTGAAAAATTTTTTTTGAAGGATTTAATCTACAGTATGTAGTCCCCAACTTGAGTTGAGAGATTGAGAGTTCTGCTCTGCTGATTCAGATCAGTTAGATCCAAAATGAACTTGGATTTAGAGGTGTTTTTTTTTTTAATACCAATAATAGCCAGGGAGCTAAACTCCTGCCCATAGACATCTTAGGGGGTCTTAAGCATTGGTAAACCCAATGTGGACTTACTGAACCTTAAATCGGGACTATCGCTGGCCCAACATGGCCACCGGTGGTAGTTCCACCCCGAACAAGTGCCATTTCCAGAGGAAAAAGAACCCCCCCCCCCCCTGGAAATGGCTTGCACAACAGTAACCTGGTAATAATCAGGCATCACTGCGCACTCTCCAGTTACTTCCGGATTACCGTGGGATTCCTTATCGCCACCTCAATGGATGGAGGTAAGTGCTCCCCTCTACAAGGCCACGTGATAAGAGTTCTGTTACCACATGGCCATGTTTGTCTGGGGGCTTTTTACATGCTGTGGTAAAAAGGGCCAAGGTGAGTGGGAAACCCCCCCCCCCCCAGTGCAGGGCCCTTTTTCTCACAGCTTGGTAAAAGGACCCCTTAATTCTGTTAGTATCAGTCTTCCTTCCCATATTTTAATCAAAATGGGTGACACCAAATTGAGAATTGTAAATCCTTGCCTAAGATGCAGCCAATGGGGTCAGAATCAGGAGTGTGACTGTCAGCCAGTAGTGTAGCTAGACTTGACATTTTGGGTGGGCACTAAGCATCTCTCTCATTCTCTTCGCCCTGCCCCACTCTGCCTCCAGGCAGGTCCGATATCTCTCCCTTGCCCTTCAAACTTGTATAATTTTGAGGGCAATAACGAAGCTAGACTTCCTCTGGCCAGCCTGGGGGCCTTCCCTCTGCTGCAACCCACCCACAGAGAAAATGAAGCTGCATCAGAGAAGGTATGTCATGGCAGAGGGAAGGCCTCCAGGCTGGCCAGAGGCAGTCTGCCTTCTTCAGTGCCAGTGAAAAGCATGCAGGTTTTGAAGGATGAGGGAGAAATATTGGACGTGTGGTGTGTGTGTGTGTGAACAGATATGCCTGACCCATATGAGGGGGAGGGAAAGATACCGGACCCGGGGGGGGGGGGAGTGTAGGGGAAGGAAGGAAGAAGTGCCTAAGGGAAAAAAAAAAACAGCACCTGATTGGCTGCCAGACTGGGTGGGCATGAGCCAAAAATGGGTGGGCCTGTGCCTATCAAAGCCCACATGTAGCTACACCCCTCAGCTCACCTTGATTAAATCACAACCACTTGGTGGCACCTTGTTTCTCTTCTGCTTTGTTAAAGCCCATTTTGTGTAAATATTTTAGACACTGTTCTAGGTTTAATTTGGTCATGCATTAATGTGATTTAATTGTTTTAATTAGCCCTAATAATTAAAAAAATACCTTCAAGTGTAAATTCGTCTGTTTAGGACTTTAGAAAAGTGCAATTGAGTTTTGCTGCTGAGTATTTGATTGCTACGTTTGATAAAGAAAACTACATTTGTATGACTCACCGTTAAGATGAGATTCATTTATGTGTATTTGTCATCCTTGTATGGTCTTCACAGTCACACCCTCAGTTACACAAGGTGACCAGAAGCCAACTTGGTTTCGAGATAAATTTATGGAGAGCCCATAGGTGGCTTTATTGTCCCAATGGGCTTGTCAATCAATATGATGTGGAGGTTAAGGCGTTTTTGTACAATGTCTTGAATTTGTAATGATAAATATTTCAGTCTGTTTCCCCCACAACCTCCTCCCCCCATTCCATGAAAGGTACATTTAATAGGATTTAGTGGTGTGGTTAGATTTACTCACATTGCTGCCACTTTCTAATTCAACCACTGTATCCATAAGTTATATCTATTATTATTCTTTGCAACATGTTACTTTAGAATAGCTAATTTGTAAAATTAAATCTATGTAAATTGAGTATTTTGTGCTATGTATCATACAAATTAATTTTACACAGAGAAAGATGTTTCTAGGGAAATGAAGTTCTGATCATTCATACTATTTCTTTGTATGAAGAAATAAAATATATTTTACCAAATTTCAGACTTTTTTTTAAAAATCTTATAACCATTTAAATTATGTCTTTTCTCAAGCCCAGCAAAAATGTCCTCCAAAAGACGTTATTATCATTATCATTATTTGTTTTCTTCAACCACTACCTGCCTATAGAGTTGGTCATCTTTGAGTCTTCTGGAAGTTGATTGCTGTGTGCAGTGATTTATTTTATTTGGTGGCCCAGAATGAAGTGGCAACCCTACAACCCTTTAGCTACTCAGTCTCCTTCTCGTTCTCCAGTACAAGAGGTGATCAGAGGAAAATCATGGGAAATCCTCTCTTCAAACACCATAATGCTAGCATTAGGTTTCCAGTGGTAAGGGTGGCTTTCTTTTGAGCATTGTTCTCTCAGCATTGGAGAGGTAATAGGAAATGACCTCATTAACATCTGTTTGATTATATTTGAACACAATCCAGCTTATAATTGAAAAAGAAAAACGCCTATATTGCGACCCAAATCGGGAGATAGATGTTTATCTCCCAAAAACGAATAAAGCGGTATAATCGAAAGCCAAATTTGGACGTTTTCAACTGCACTCCATCGCGGATGCGGACAAAGTTGATGGGGGCGTGTGAAAGGCGTGGTGAAGGCGGAACTGGGGCGTGGATATCGGCCGATCAGAGATAGGCGCCTTTCGCCGATAATGGAAAAACAATATGCGTTTTTAGCGAGAATTTAGGGCATTTTCCTGGACCCTGTTTTTCCACGAATAGGGCCCCAAAAAGTGCCCTAAACGACCAGATGACCACTGGAGGGAGTCGGGGATGACCTCCCCTGACTCCCCCAGTGGTCACAAACCCCCTCCCACCACAAAATATGCCGTTTTACAACTTTTTATGTTCACCCTCAAATGTCATACCCACCTCCCTGGCAGCAGTATGCAGGTCACTGGAGCAGTTATTAGGGGGTGCAGTGGACGTCTGGCAGGTAGACCCAGGCCCATCCCCCCCCCCACCTGTTACACTTGTGCTGGTAAATGGGAGCCCGCCACACCGCCCCCCCAAACCCACTGTACCCACATGTAGGTGCCCCCCTTCACCCCTTAGGGCTATAGTAATGGTGTAGACTTGTGGGTGGTGGGTTTTGAGGGGGATTTGGGGGGCTCAACACACAAGGGAAGGGTGCTATGCACCTGGGAGCTCTTTTACCTTTTTTTTTTTTTTTTTTGTAAAAGTGCCCCCTAGGGTGCCCGGTTGGGGTCCTGGCATGTGAGGGGGACCAGTGCACTATGACTCCTGGTCCCTCCCATGAACAAATGCCTTGGATTTATTCGTTTTTGAGCTGCGCGCTTTCATTTTCCATTATCGCTGAAAAACAAAAACGCCCAGCTCACAAATTGTCGAATAAAACATGGACGTCTATTTTTTCCCAAAATACGGTTCGGTCAGCCCCTTCACGGACCCGTTCTTGGAGATAAACGCCCGTGGAGATAGACGTTTTCGTTCGATTATGCCCCTCAATTTGTGCTAATCTTGTTTCCTATGCTAGTGCCCTCTGAACATTCTGTGTAGATTAATGCTGGTGCTAGTCCAGTACTAATCGGCTTTTGCACTGGTGGTAGGTTCTGAGCATTGGCCCATGGATGCACTAATTTAGTTTTTCTCAGTTGCTAAGTTGTTTTTTTACAAACTTGTGTTAGGCACGAACCCGAGCCTAACACGGCAAAAAATAGAGTACTGTGGGATGTGCTCAAGTTTCTTGTGAACCTTGAGAGCAAGACTGAGAACCACTGACATTTATTTTGGACTTAGTTTGCCCTTATATGGGTCTTTCCTGTATGCTAAACCATTTTTATCTATTTTTTCATTAATGGCCATGCGCTAATGTTGCCATACACCAGGGATATGTCAGACTTCGGCAGGAGGGGGTTGCAGAGCCCGAGGTGAGGGGGCACATTTTAGCCCCCCCCCCCCAGTGCCGCCGACCCCCCTGCCACTTTTGACCCACCCCGGCGCCGCCACCCCTCCCCCATCCCTTTTGACCCCCCTCCTGCCACCACCAACCCTCCCCCACCACCGCCAGGTACCTTTGTTGGCAGGGGTCTCCAACCCCCGCCAGTCGAAGTCCCCTTCAGTATTGGTCTCCGAGTCCGGCGCGTTCATTGATCTGGATTCTGTTTCTGTGAGTCCTGGCGTCCTGTAGTGATTCATTCTTGCTGCTTGTGCCAGCCCCACAGGCTTCCATCTGCCATGTTCCAACAGACAGGAAACAGGCAATGACGTCAGTGAGGCGAGACATGGGCATGCGGCAGATGGAAGCCTGCAGGACCAACACAAGCATTGAGAATGAATTGCTACAGGTGCCAAGGATGCCTGTATGGTACACCAGGGAAGAACAGGGGTTCAGAGACAGAAACACAGATGCCAGGACACTGCGAAGAAGAGAAGGGGAGATGGCGGGGTAGGTGCAAAAATATATATCTTGGAAGATATTTGGGGGAGGGGTCTGGATGGGTCTATCGAAAATACTGAGTTTGGCCACGCCTCTGCCCAGGACACACCCTCTCAACAAAATTAGAAAACTTTAGCTCTCTGTTACTGCATGGAAATTTCCAAATTACCCCAGAGCAACAAAAATACATATGAGAAATTGTGTTTGTTAGATCTCTAATGTATGCAAACAGATTGGATACCATAAAAAACTAGATCTTTAGGTGTTCTTCTAGGATACAGCTGAGAACGGCTGAATGGATTCTCAACTCCTGAAGTTACCTGACTTGTCTGCATGAGATTAATTTGCATATATTGATATTGTACATTAGTATATTTCAGGAATATTCATTGTGAATATCCTGAATACCAGAATGACTCAGGTGGTCCCCAAGAACTGGGTTGAGAAACCACTGCTGGGGGATGACTGAATTGAAAAGGTCTGGTAAGGTGGTTGGGTGTGTTATTCTCAATAGCAACAAAACTGACTTATTCTCCAAATTTTATTGTGTTAAAATAACATATCTATCCTTGGGTTGGGTCACTGAATACCTCTTGTCTTCGTTTGTTTTTTTCCTGTAGGGACTGTGTCAAATATATTTGGAATGCAATGTTTAGTGACAGAACATTGTGTCTTTGCAGAATGGATACACTTGACAGTACTGTTTTTGTTCTAAGAGCAAAGTACAATTTTTCTTCCTTAAAAAGGGATGCAGCATTAATTGTTCCCACTCAAGATATGTGAGAGGTGATACGTGTGTATGTGAGTATTCTCCAATTGGAATAATGTATGTTGAAAAAAAAAAGAAATAGATATAGTAATTATGTGGTGTCCAGTTGATGAAAGCACAACAAATGGGGAATTTATGCAGAGCATGGGTCTCGGAATTCTTTCCAAGCCTTCTGGATATTTGTCTGAGTATCTGTGTTGCGTCTGACTTAGAATAATACAAAGTGTGATAATATATCTAACCACTGGATGTCGCTGTCAACAGTTGTCCCTGGATGCATTTTCAAATTTTTACTACAGGGTACCACTGTCGCAAGGCAATAGGTATTGACAAGCCTTTATTTATTTCTAGGATAAGCAGCATAAAATGTATTGGACAGTTTTAGGATCTTTGGCCACTGTTGGAAACAGGATGCTGGCCTTGATGGACCTTTGGTCTGTCCCAGTATGGTAATGCTTATTTCTCAAGCCAGTCTTGGAGTAGCCTCCTAACTAGACTGGTTTCCAAGATAATCTCTCTTAAGCATAGTCATCATTATTTGCATACAATGAAGGCAATGCTACATTTTGCCATGATTTTCATTGGCAGGCTTGGGATAGCTACGGTAAGTAGAGTGTATTTGTAGAATAAAATCACCTCACCTTGTTTAATGCTTCAGACTTCAGCAGGGGGTACACAGCAGACCTTCCTTGCCTCACTCCTGCTGCTGCTTCAGACCAGCAGCAGCATTTGCAAAACAACCTGAAGAAGTCTTGGGGCAGTGCTGGATCTGCCAATCCTCTCTGTCAACTTCCTGTTTCAGGGCAGGGGACCAGAAGAGCTGACAGCATGTGCATGGAGACTTACTACTACTACTACTATTTAGCATTTCTATAGCGCTACAAGGCATACGCACAAACTTCTTCGGGTTGTTTTGCCGCCACCACTGCTGGTGGTCTGGAGAAGCAGCAGCTAGGGGAAACAAAGGTTCAAGGGTAGATATGGGAGAGAGGGGGGATGCTGGATGTAAGGGGGCAAGGAGAGTTAATGAAAAACTGGGGACTAAAATGGTGAAAGAAACGGAAGGAAATATGTAGGTAGATGCAGTAAAAAGAGTGAAATTAAAATAAACTGCTGAACAGAAAAGGAGGTTAAAAAAACAAAAATAGCATGAGTTAAGAGAAAATGGAAGAAAGCAGAAACCAGAGCTCAGAACAACACAATAAGAAACACAAAATGACCAGACAACAAAGATAGAAAAAGTAGTTTTATTTTCTATTTGTGATTAAAATATGTCAGTTTTTGGAATGCCCATTTCAAAATATCTGCTGATCAGGTCTTAGTCGTACTTGGTTGAAATTTGTTTGACTTAGGGGTACATGACTTGAAGAAATTGAGAAACGTGGTCATACTTAGCTATTATCATCTTTCCTTTTAGAGGCCGACCCAAACTGTTTTTTTAAATTCTCCTTCAGTTTTGCTGGGAACTGAAACTGACACTGAAACTTGTCTGAAAGCTTGTGGCCAAAACCAAAACAGCAGCTGCATCTCATCACTTGATTTTGTCTGAAGCTGAAATCGAAACTGAAAATTCAAGTTTGGTTGTGTGAATGTGAAACAGTGAGGGCTGCTGGGGATTGTCAGAACTTTGCATCCCTTTGCAAAACCCACAGTATGCAAGCCAGAATATAATTTAAATAATGAAAGACTGTTTTTTTTTCTACTTCCAAGCAAAATAGCCTCCACACACATGGACCGCAGCTAATGAAAACTGAAACTAAAAGCCACAATGGTTTTACAGTGGCTGACTATGCTACATTCAGCGTGACAGCTGCCATCATAACTAAAGAGCTTAACCCAAATTTACAGACTTAAATTCCTGCTAACATTTTGTATCGAAAGTATTTATTTGGAACACTCTATTTACTATATAAACTTGTGCAAGATCATAACTGCATTACACGCAATCATCGTATAAAATAAAAAGAATACACTCAGTGAGGCATATTTTCAAAGCACTTAGCCTCCCAAAGTTCCATAGAGAACTATGGAACTTAGCCTCCCAAAGTGCTTTGAAAATATGCCTCGGGTAGTCCTCCATTTTGGGGACCTTTTACCAAGTCGCAGTAGGGGCTACCATGGGCTTGGCATGTGGCGATTTGGCCCTGCCACCAGTGCCGACTCCCATTGCATTAAATAAACAATGTCCCAAACATTTATGTCATACGCAGGATATATCAACATACCAGTTGATACCCGGGGAAAATCAGATCAGCTGCTTCTCACAACCATATGAACATTCTTGTTCTTTCGCACAGGCGAAATGGTGTGGAGCAAATCCTCATATATTCCCCTTATTTCTTTTATAGTAAATCTTATCTTATCTTGTTCCTTAATTCTCCAAAGCTGTGCAAATATGCATAAAGCCTTATATTCATAATTCTTCTTTCATAATTATTCTTTTCAAACATTTACTTATCTGTAAGGCAGCAATCTAAAAGCAACAGGGAACCCCCGCCGACATGGCCAAGTTTCGCATAAAGCTTTATCAAGGAAGAGGCTCTCTGTAACAGAAACCATGTAAATAGTATTATTTGCACATAACCCGAATCACCATCTATTTTCTTACATTCAATATCAATAAAATAACATCATTACCTTTGCATCCTGCTTGTAACCCTGTCTACCAGAAAATGGCCGCGGCGTTTCAGCGCGAACCCAGCTTATAAATGAGCTACAGCTGATCGAAAAGCAAGCTATATGATTGGATATTCACCCCCAACCAAGCAGCCAATGAAATTGCCTCCCATACGATTACATCATAGACCACCAATCAATTTCTGAATTAAGCCCGTCCGGAACTAAAGTTTGTAGCTTAAATATCCATCTCTGCTCCCTGAAGTTTAAAAGTTGAGCAACATTTCCACCCTCCCATCCCATGCTAATTTGATCAATAATTCTCCATCTAACATCAGAGAGTAAATGCCCTTTCTCCAGCCAATGCTGTACCAGAGGTGCTGACAAGATAGAATTTTTTATACGAGATTTATGTTCATTCAACCTCGTTTTGATCGGTCTACTCGATCTACCTACATATAATTTGTTACAAGGGCAAACTATCATGTAAACCACATTCTGTGAGAGACAATTAGTGTTAGAATGGGCAGATATAGGTCTGGACCTCTCTGAATATCTCCAAGTCACCCCCTCTATAGTAGTTTCACACCATTGGCAAGATCCACATTTTGTATGACCCGTAAGAACAACACTATTGCTCTTACCCTCAATGTTTCTATAAGATAGTAATTCCCCCAAAGTTTTACCACGAGTATAAGCTCCAATGGGGTGTTGTGTAAAACATTCAAAAATTTGAAGAACATGCCAATGATGATGAATACTTGCCATAACTTGTAAACTTAAGGATGAGTAAGGGAGAACAGCAGTTAATCTATCCTCCTGCTCCTGGGATTGATACTGCAATAATAGATCCCTATTCGCAAATCTTGCTCTCAAGTATGCCTTTCTAATCACTGATCTAGGATAGCCCCTTTCCATAAATTTATTTGTCATCTTTTTAGCCTGCTCCTCAAACATGCATAGATCAGAGCAGATTCTCCTAATCCTTAAAAATTGACTGATGGGCAAACTCTTCTTTAGATGGTAAGGGTGAAAACTCGAAAAGTGTAGCAAGGTATTTCTAGAAGTGGGTTTTTGATACAAAGTCGTATGTACCCCAGTAGGGGTTCTAAATACCCATACATCTAAAAATTCAAGACCTTGACAGTGATGATGAAAAGTAAATTTCAAATTCCCTTGCAAGGAGTTCAATTTAGACATAAATTGTAAAAGAGATTCCTCCGAGCCCTCCCATATTAAAAATATATCATCCAAATATCTCTTCCAATACGCGATATTTCTGAATTCCTCCAAGGAATAAACCAGGCGCTCTTCAAATTTAGCTAAATACAATGTTGCAACCGAGGGAGCTAAAGCAGCCCCCATCGCTATACCTATTTTTTGTTCATAAAATTGCTGTTGAAACAAAAAATAATTATTTTCAATCACTAAGTGAGCCAATTTCATGAGGAATTCAGTGGACATACGGGAGGAACCCGGTCTTTGATCCAGAGTCTCTTTAATGATCTTTAATGATCTTTAATGCATAGCACTTCTGGCACCAAAAATGATTTTTAATTTTTTAGCACAGGGGCTTACCTAGTGGTAATCGGCGCTGCCCGGTTACCTCCAGGTTAGGGCTGGAGTCCTTACTGCATCCTAAATAGGAGGCGGTATGGAGTCTCCTTGGAAATGACCATGCAGCAAGTGTTACACTTACTGAACTGCCATTTTCATTAAAAAAAGGTCTTTTGACTGGCGGCAGTAAAAGCAGGCCTCAACGCACAGCAAACCCATGTGCTGATGCCATTGTAGGGGTCCTTTTACTGCCATTTAGTGAAAGGATCCCTTTGAGAGCAGAGCCAGGATAGGCAGGAGTAACTGGGGATGGCTCCTGCTCCAACTATACCCCTAGACCACCAGAGATTGTAAAATAGGCCCAGGGGGACCTACAACCGGGGGGGGGGGGGGGGAGGGAGGCACGTGGTGGGGTAGGGGTGGTCTGGGAGGAGGTGAAAGGGAGAGGAGGAGGGGGAGACAAATGGAACAAAGCACAATTTTATGGCCTCCACAGAAAACATGGTCATTTTTGACTGAAACCAAAATATGGACAAAAATTAAAATAACCTTTTTGCTGAAACTGCAACTGGGCAGAAAAAGGATTTTGTACTGATTTTGGCAGCATAACCAAAATTGAAATTTGGTCGGCCTCTCTTTCCTACACTATCTGATCTAACCCTGTCTTACCAGGAGCCATTGTATCCAAATCCTCATTCTATCTCATACTTACCCTGTACCACCACCCCCTCCCCTCTCTGTGTGTGAGAACAAAGTTATTCACTACCTATTGCTAAATATATGAGAAGACCACAAAGCTATTCCTTCAGGAAGTCTGCAAAACAGGCTATGTTTCTCTAAATTTTAAAGCAGGCTCCTGTATTTAATTGAGGTACTACAATATTCCCCCTCTCTTATACCTCCTGTAAACAAGATTTATTGTATTTCTTCCTTAAAAAAAAAAGTCATGGGGAATTGAAGGAAGGATCTCAAGCTGAAGGTGGATATAATCTACAGGATATATCAACATTTCTTGAGCAATCTTTTTCAGTCATATCCCAGCGACAAACATTATTAATATCTTTTGTTTTTGAACAAGATATGACTTCATTGTTTAAATTATACTTCAAGAATTCCACGAAGACCTTTTGTGGGTCAAGACTTTGGATATATCCTGACGTGGGATAAACATAAAGGAATCCTGTGCAGAAGGAATGGATCCTCAGAAGCTTAGCTGAGATTGGGAGGTGGGGCTAGTTCTGGGCAAGACTTCTACGGTCTGTGTCCTGAAAATGGCAGATACAAATCAAGGTAAGGTATACACAAGAAGTAGCACATATGAGTTTATCTTGTTGGGCAGACTAGATGGACCGTACAGGTCTTTTTCTGCCGTCATCTACTATGTTACTATGTCACAAAATCTACTCAAGACAGAAGGAAATTATTTCTATCTATGAGAGAGGAAACCAGGGCAGTCGGAGCCACTTTTTTGTTGTCTTACCCATGCAAATGTTTAGTTAAATATTTGAATGTTAAATATGTTTTTTTTTAAACCACAACAGAAAAAGCTCTCCAATGTGAATCCAGCTTAAGATAATAACGGTTAACATGGAAAGTATAATTGGGTAGATTAAATGAGTCAGGCCATTTTCTTTTATTTGTAATTTATTCTTTAAGATCTCTCTATCTAAAGGTCTAACCCCCATATTATTGTGGTCTAAGGAAGAGTAGCATAATTTGATTTATAAACTTTGAGAGTGGAAAATTTTCACTCTTATTTTTGAATTTCTATCTCTGTTTTTCTTTATACAAGATGTTGATGCTTGTACAATGTTTAATAAATAAATAAATAAAAATTTTAAAACAGGCTCCTCAACCTCCCTACATCTCTTATTTAAGAGGCAAATGGACTTCAATGACTGTATCTTCCACCCTTCCAACATTTCACCTCCGAAGCCTGCACATTGCTGTGTCCTATAATTGGTGCATTCATTGGCATAAAGGCTGTCCTAAGTTCATCAGATAGCTATCTGGGTATCACTACTGAATATTGGTGGCACCCAGGTAACTCCTAGTACCACCCCAGACCCAGATAGGGGTTGGAACTGAATAGCCAGGTCTATTTTAGCCAGCAGTGGCCAGTACGTAAAGAATCTCAGACTGCAACATTGCCCCCAGTATTCCTGAATCAAGTGTACCAAACATATTTCAGATCCCAGAAACTAAGCACAATACTATTCACCCATCAACAACTTACTAACTCCTAAATTCTGTTCTGCCAATTTACCCGGTAGGGTAGCAATAATAATTTTGTTGATCTTCTCTGTTGCTACTTCTTTTTTTACTTTCTTGATCTTTTCATGGCTGGTGCAAGGTCAGGGGTGGTCAGCCACAGTCCTCGAGGGCCAGAACCCAATTGGGTTTTCAAGATTTCCACAATGAATATGCATGAGATTTGATTTCTGTGTACTGCTTCCAGAGTGTACAAATAGATCTCATGCATATTCATTGTGGAAATCTTGAAAACCCAACTGGGTTCTGGCCCTCGAGGACCATGGTTGCCAAGTATTAGATTCTTTTTCACACACATATGCACATAATAAGAACAATTTCCAAGCATTGTTTATAAGGGGAAATGGACTGAGAGCTATCCATCCTCCCTATCCAAAAAAAATCAAATGCTGATGGGTCTTTGGTGTGACTGTCAAGATCCATTGTATTGCGTTGGATGCAATACAATAGATCCTTCAGAGGTACATTGCTGCCCTTCAGAAGCTATCACTCTAAGGTGACTACCTAGTCTTGCATTATGGTTAAGCCAGCCCTGCCCTTGCCCATCCCCCTTCACAAAATAGTATGGACAATGTATATGGGTATTTTTGTATTAAAGTACCATTATAAGTGGGAAAATGTGGGATACAAATGCAATAAATAAATACATTTAGTAAATTTACCAAGAAGTGCAATAAACGCAGTCTGTCATTTAATGCCACCTGCAGTCATGTACCATAAACCACCTTACTCATGGCCTTGCCATCTTAGCTGAAAGTTTTTTTTGTGTGTTTTTCCTGTGCCTTCTGTCTTGGCTAGATTGTAAGTCTCATAATACAAGGACATGTGGCGTATATGCCATTCCCCAAAGCACTCATATGTGTTCCTCTTTGGGAATTTTGCTACAGGTATGTGAGTAAAAAAAAAGTAGAGATGCAGTATGCAGAAAACTAGCCCTCTCAAATGGTACAGCACAGTCTATCAATGGGCTAGGCAAAAGATCTACTGCAGTGGGATAGACCGACAATCACATTCCCATTGAGAACTGTTATGATCACATAAAAATTGCCTCAACCTTTGCAGAATCATCCCAAAAGCAGCAGCTTATTTTTGCGGAGGAAATGGTCTCCTCTTTTAAATAGGTTGAAGGATTTGGACTTTGCAGTAGAATGGTACAAGCCTCAGTATCATGGTTCAAATCAATACTGTAAATTAAGTTGTCAAGACTTTGGATATATCCTGACGTGGGATAAACATAAAGGAATCCTGTGCAGAAGGAATGGATCCTCAGAAGCTTAGCTGAGATTGGGAGGTGGGGCTAGTTCTGGGCAAGACTTCTACGGTCTGTGTCCTGAAAATGGCAGATACAAATCAAGGTAAGGTATACACAAGAAGTAGCACATATGAGTTTATCTTGTTGGGCAGACTAGATGGACCGTGCAGGTCTTTTTCTGCCGTCATCTACTATGTTACTATGTTATGTAAGTTGCCGACATTCATTAGATTAAATGACTGACGGGAGAAGACACCTTCTGTTCAGAGGTGCAAGGGATTGGTTGAGAGCTGTTACCAAGCAGAACAGCTGCCTGCTTGGTGTTTTAGGTGCAAGGGTTTTGTTGCTGTAGCTCTGCCTCCTTTATTTCAAACTGCCGCTGAAGTGCAGGCTGGAAGTGGCATTGTGTGTGTGCGTGTGCAAGTGCAGCTGTGAAAATACAGAACAAAAAATAAACACCACCTCCACACTCCCCTCCCCCCAAAAGTCTTAATTAGGTAAATCAGAGTTTTAGAAGGGATTATGAATGTACTTAGCATTTCTGGAGAAGGACACACTTGCTGTTGAGAATGTGACACCCCTGTCCCCAGGCAGCAGGGCTCAGTTACTCTGCAGTGATGAGCACACCTGTGCCCCGATGATCAGAAGCCCTGCGCTGTTCCAAACAGCGTTCTAAAATTAGAGCTGGAACAGAGTGGGGCTTTAACGCCCCTATGATCCAAGCTAATAACATGCAAATTTAAGCACACTATGAGCTCTGATCATAGGGGTACTTCTGCCGGAGGATTGTGTCTTGGTATGTGCCCAAGTCACAATCCTCCTGCAGAAGTTATTTGGCAGGTCCAGGCTGTCAAAAGCCCGGACCTGTCAAACAGCAGAAGAGGTTTGACCAGTTCGGGATTTTCTCCTGGACCGGTCAAACCTAAGACCACCCTATGCCCCCAAAACTCTTGGTGGTCCAGTAGGACCGCTAACTCCCCCCCCCCACATTGAACAAAAATGTCCTGGTGGTCCAGTGGGACCACTAGCTTCCTCCCCCTTCCACCCTGCCACATTGAACAAAAATGCCCTGGTGGTCCAGTGGGACTGCTATCGCTCCCTCCCGCCCTCCCCTGCGGCCTACCTCACAGTGGTTGGAGGAGGGAGGAGGTAGCAACCTCTCCCTCCTCTTCGGGCACCTCCTCAAAAGGGCAGCATCACTTCCAGGTTAAGCCCCGCCAGTGCCTCCCAGGATGCATCATGCAGGGCTTGTGTTTGGGAGGGGGCGGGCTTAGGTTTGACAGGGCTGGGAGAAAATCCGGACCTGTCAAACCTCTTCAGTGGGTCTCCCTCATTCCTCCCATGCTGGCAAACCCCAACACCAGCTCAGAGCTGGCGCAGGATTTGCACTGATAGCAGCACCCTTGTTTGGTGCTCTGCCCACTGATCATTAGGGAGGAATGTGGGAGATCCTCATTTGCATGCATTTGCATGCAATTAGCGATCAGAGACAGGGAGCGTGTTCTTTCACATGCTGGCCAGCTCTGATCAACAGGCAGAAGCAAACGTGGGCGCTAGTAGGGCACTATTGACCTCTAGCATTCGTGTTTGCTTTTGATCATCTGCCTGCTGATTTGGAGATTTCCTGTTGTTTCTAGTGCACAACATACAGGACCTCGGTAGAGACCTTGTTAATCCTGCAGTGAATTCCAAAGCCCCTAGCAGTAGCATTATAATTTAGACTTTACTGAACATCACTAGTTGCAGGGAAACAATGGGCATTGGACTTTTAACCGGAGGTAGAAGTGTCCTTGTTTCCAGCAGCAGTGTACCTATTTTATATGAAACCTGGAGCGGGGTGGAGCAAGCACGCACCCCACGGACAGTGCACACCCCCCTCCTCCAAGCAAAGGGGTGCAAGGAGCAGGTGCATGCTGTCGGCTCTGCCGGTTCCCTGTCCCATCAGATATCAACTTCCTGTTTCGGGGAGACCGGCAGAGCAAACAGTGTGCACCTGCTCTGCATATCCCCTCACTGCCGGCACTTGGGGCGGATCCTCCCACCATCCCGGCCTAGGTACGCTAGAGGTGTCCAGTACTCTAATCAGGAAGGAGATCATTATTCGAGGGAACTGCTGAGGAGTACAAAAGCCCAGCATGTGCACTCTGTCTCCCCGTCCCTGCACTCCTCTGTCTTCGCTTCCTCCTGCACTTCTACTCTGGGGCTTGTACTCTTTTCTCTTCCCACCCCCTACCCCCCTCATGGTCCAGTACCCCTCATGGTCCAGTATTACTCCTTCTTGGGTCTCCAATGTATCTCTTACTGTCTTCCACTCCTTCAGTCTGATCTCTCTCTCTCTTCCCCCCCCCCCCCCCAGCAGCATCTATTCATCTTTTTCCCAGGTCCAGCATCTCTCTCTCTCCCTCCCTCCTTCCCTGCATAAGTCCAGCATTTCTTCACTTCCCTTCTACCCAACCTCACAGTTCCAGCAACTCTGAGTCTTCCTTTCCTCCCTGTGGTCCGATGGTACTATGAATTTGCTTTGATCACTGCTAGTAGAGACACCACAGCGATTGGGGTCTGGGCCTTCCCAGTGATGCCTCTCACCCATGCATGCGGAACAGGAAGTTGTATCAGAGGAGGGCGGGAAGCATCACTGCAAAGACTGAATCACTACAGTGTCGTTTCTGGCAGTGATCAAGGTAAATTAGTAGCGCCATCGGACCGCAGGGAGGAGAGGGAGAGATGCCGGTACCTGAAGAAAGCAACAGCCTGGAGTAGTGCTTGGAGGTCATAAGGGGAAGGGGGACACCAATCACTGCAGTGAGAGCACGGCAGGTCCATGAGATCAGCTTGCTGAGGTAGGCTGGGTTTTAAATAACTTTTTTTTGTGGTTTTTTTTTTCAGTAACCAGAAAAAATGCTGTAACTTGAAAAGACAGATGGGAGGTTATCAGCCCATGTGGTCCGAACCAAAATGAAAGTGCCAGCAGCCATCTGTGCTGTCTGTTGTGTGCATAAATGTCACATCCTTGCACACATGTTGTGTGAACATAATATTTATGTGTAGAGTGGCAGGCGCAGATGTGTGCCGGGGCTTTCAATTTGTTCAGACATGCTAACAGTGAGTCACCCTCATCTGTCTGGCAGGCTTCCCCTGATTAGTTCGCAAGTTTTACATGCTTGAAATTAGCATCTCATTAGCTTACTACATCACGTGATTTTAATTTTGCTGTGGAATCCATGTGCTCAGCCATCAGTGCGTGGCTCTGCGATGTGGTTTTCTGCATCGACCCTTGAGTCTTCTTGCATGGCTACCAACAAAGACTGAAAGAGACAACTAACTTTCATACTACCAGATACTACTTGGTACACACTATTCTAAAGAGAGTCATACAGAGAGTATCCACAGAGGAGGGAGGAAATAACAGAGACGAGGAGATTAAGGACTTTGCAAATAGTTTTGCCTTATGTGTCTGCAAAAATAACCTACTGCTGGTGTTATTGTGTTTCATTTTTTTAAATTAAAGCTTCCAAAATTAAAAAAAAAAACTGCTTCAGGACACATCTATTAGCACGGTCTTGCTTACTGACTGATTAAAGAGAGCAGTGTGTGTGGTAATTGCCTACGGCCTCTTGGTGTATGCCGGTCCTGGTCCTCGTCACAACAAACCAAATTGCTGTTTATGTACAGGGGTTACACTGATTCCAGGTACATAGTTGGCAGCCACCTAGGCAAAATATAAAACCCCAGCTACACCTTATAGGTCATATTGGTGATTAACATGCTGACAATGTGCTGTGGTCCTCAGGATTAGCCCTAATTCACTCTTTCTATTTGTTTGTCTCCTGTTATGATTTGGTAAATATTCTACTCTGCCTGACCCCTCCCTAGATTTTCTTTCAGCCAATTAAAAAGAGATAAGGGGCAGAGCTACTCAGTAGAAGCTGGACAAGGGCTTCACTTCTAAATCCCCTCTCCCCTCCCCATTTTCAGAAGTGTGCAAAGGCCATAGGTGAGCGAGAGGATGATATCTGAGCAGGCTGCACTGCCTTACCTGAGGGGTAGAGCCAATCTCTGAGGTGCCCTTCCTTCTCCACCCATGTGCTGTTATATAGAAACATTACTTTTAGGAGTCGTAATGTGCGCCTAATGCTAGGCGTTACCAATTCCATTTTGGATCTTGGTGTCAGCAAGGGCAGGAGCAACTGGGGATTGCATCTGCCCCATCCACTAGACACCAGGGAATATGTAAAGTATGCCTGGGAGGGCCTTGGGGGTGGGGCTTCCAGGTAGGCTCACACCTTGAGGGGCCCTTCATGATGAGAGTAGGGTTTTATTGGGGACAGTATTGGAGGGGCCACAAGAGGGCCTTTCTGTTGGGAGGCGGCGCTCTGGAGCCAGCAGTTTTCTCACAGCGCTTCTGGGCCCTTTAAGAGATGACCCAGAAACATCAGGCTGTGTCTTGGCAGCCTAATGCTCGTGAGTGATTTATGTTACAGGTTATACCGTGGCTTGTGGTGTACACCTGGTACACACCACAAGCAGTTTTCTCACAGTGCTTCTGGGCCTTTAAGAGATGACCCAGAAGCATCAGGCTGTGTCTTGGCAGCCTAATGCTCGTGAGTGATATATGTTACAGGTTATACCGTGGCTTGTGGTGTACACCTGGTACACACCACAAGCAGTTTTCTCACAGTGCTTCTGGGCCTTTAAGAGATGACCCAGAAGCATCAGGCTGTGTCTTGGCAGCCTAATGCTCGTGAGTGATTTATGTTACAGGTTATACCGTGGCTTGTGGTGTACACCTGGTACACACCACAAGCTGCAGTACAGTATTTCAGCTTTATTGTTTAATGTGTACATGTCCTCCTTAGGGTCAATTTTTCAGCAGCTAGGGGTTAGTTATTGTGTGTGTGCTGACGATATCCAATTTTTTCCCCTATTACTGTATGGGGAGTTTGTTTGGAATCTCAGGTACAGTTTTACGTAGATGTGTGAACATGACTTGTGTTTGAATATTGAGAAGTCAGAAGTGATTTTGGGAAGAACTAATGAAGATTATTGGCCTCAATCTTTGATATGGAATGGGTGAGTTTATCAGTAAAAAGGGTGGTGAAATTGCTAGGGGTATCTTCGGAATCAGGTTTGACCATGAAACATCAAGTGGTGAATGTCATTCAGTCTTGTTTTGCTCAGTTTCGCCCATTGTATAGTTTGAAACCCATGTTACCTTTACGTGATTTTTGTGGTGTTATACGGATTATGGTTTTGTCACGGCTGGATTACTGCAACGCCCTTTATCTTGGAATGTGTAAATCCAGGATTAGAGCGTTGCAGCTGGTACAAAATGCAGCTGCGAGGTTGGTTACTAGAGCATCTAGGATGACACACTTTACCCCCATTTTTAAACAACTACATTGGTTACCAGTTCATTTTTTGATACACTTTAAAGTGCTCTGTTTTGTTCATGCTAGTAATTTATTTGCCAGTTCCACAATATTTGAAAGATTTTTTCTGTGTATCATCTGTGTAGGAATTTGAGATCTGAGACAGCAATTCGGCTTTCACTTGATTCATCTGTTGATGTGAGATACCGTGATACGAGGTCTTCAGCTTTTTCTATAGCTGGAATTTTCTTTTTTTTTTAAATTTTAATCTTTATTGAATTTTAATTTTTACAAAGAGTAAACTTTGAACAGATATACCAACATATCCACACCAATATTCACAAAAAAAAATATATATTTTAAATAGACAAAATAAAAATTGTCCATTAAAGATAATGTCTTTATATTGGATTATAGTCCACAATATAGCTGGTGGAAGCAAAAATTATAAGTGCCATTGGAAGATGGCTTATGTACAGAAAAAATCAAGAAGAATAATCGAGTAGGGATTAACCGCTATCTACAAAATAAACCTCTTAGCCTATGACTGCTCTTCAATACTCTGCACATTAAGAAATTCTCGCAGCTGTTCAGGTTCATAGAAAATATATTTCTTTTCTTTGAAAAAAAGCAAACATTTACACGGAAATCTCAGCTGAAAAATTGCTTTTTTGTCCATGGATTCTTTTTTCATTTCCAAGAATTTTTTCCTTCTGATTTGCGACCATTTAGATATGTCCGGAAATATAGATATTTTTCCACCTTTAAACTCTGGCTGTATTTTTTAAAAATATAATTTCAACAAATTATCTTTGTCCTGCAAAAACACAAATGATACCACCAGAGTTGATCGAGTCTCAATATTATCCAATGATTTTTCCAATAGATCTGTTACATTCATTATATCTTCTCCTTCACCTTGCTGTTCCACATTGGTTTGTTGTTGCTTCATTTTCTGTTTCAAATAATATATGCTCTGTAGTGGAGGCAAGACTTGTTCTGAATAGTTATATATTTCAGTTAAAAATTTCACAACCATATCTCTAGCTGGAATTTTCTTATGAAATTCTTTAAAGGGGAAACTATGTTTGTGTCCAGAGGCTTCACAGTTTAAATGATTTCTGAAAACTACTTTATTTGTTGAGGCATTTCTGTAACTGTTGGATTGGAGCAGAGATAAATGAAGTGGTATTATAACAACATGTTATGTTATTAGCAGACAATGTTTTCAATTTTAATTTTTTTTGTGTCTACTTGTAATTTTTATTTGCTTTATGTTTGTATTTTGTAAACTGCTTAGATTTAAGTGGTATAGAAGTTTGGAAAATAAATAAAATGTGCATGTTTTGCATATTATTACTATAAGTGGAGTGGCCTATTGGTTAGAGCACCAGTCTTGAAATCCAGAGGTGGCCGGTTCAAATCCCACTGCTGCTCCTTGTGATCTTGGGTAAGTCACTTAACCCTCCATTGCCTCAGGTACAAACTTAGATTGTGAGCCCTCCTGGGACAGAGAAATACTCAGTGTACCTGAATGTAACTGACCTTAAGCTACTACTGAAAAAGATGTGAGCAAAATCCAAAATAAATAACACAGGGTGACCTATTTAATGCAGCATTAGGGCATCACACCCAGCTTTACAGCATTTTAACATGCATTAAGGGGCAATAATGCAAGTTAATATCCTGATGTAGCTTTATAACCAGATAAACCAAAAAGGATAAATCCAAATAGTCAATCACACATCTTGTTTCTTAAATAAACACATCATTAATATCTAACCCTTCCATATTCTCAGCAGGTAAACTAACTAATGAAATCTTCTGAGTTGACTTCTCCACATGCTCTTCCTGACTTTTACTAAGTTCTTACAAGTGGACAGGTTCTATAAAATATACTCCTTACACTTATATTAAAATAAAACATTTTCTTCTATAACCCTTGTTTGTCCAGTGAGCATCAGAGCGGATTATTTTTAGTAAATTTTATAGGGTGTAAGGAGGTCAAGGTGGAGCCAACTTGAGCTGGGATGCTGATTAGCGCAATAATCCACTCATTCAGCACAATCCTTTCATCTATTCTGTCAGTCCATTCCAGGGTTTAACCATCCAATATTCAGCTTTATTTAAATGGCCAGAACGGCTGCTGAGCAGTTAAATAGTGCTTAACCGGTTATCCGCCAATATTCAGAGGAGGATGTCCAGCTATTCCCTACTGAATATCTTCTATTAGCGGCTAGCAGATATCTGGTTATAGCACCCAATATAACCGGCTATCTGCCTATTTTTAAAGCTGGTTTAGCAGCCATATTTGGCCTTGTGAAAAGGTGGGATACCTTTGGCTGGTTTAAAGATAACCGACTAACCCAGAATATTAACTTAGCTGGTTATCTTTAAACCACCCAAAAATAAACTGGATATTCAACACCAGTCACCGGAAACAGCCCAGCATTGAATATCTGGGCTCAGTGCCAACCGTAAGAGTTAGCTAGTCTAACTCCTGTGGTCTGGCCCCCAAGACTTTAATCAAAAGGTTTACCTAACTTAACTGTAGTGGAGGAGTGGCCTAATGGTTAGTGCAGTGGGTTAAGAACCTGGGGAATTGGGTTCAATTTGCATTGCAGCCCCTTGTGACTTGGGCAACTCACTTAACCCTCCATTCCCCAGGCACAAAAACTGATTGTGAGACTACTAGGGACAGAGATAGTACCTGCATATAATAAATATAAACTACTTTGATTTTACTACAGAAAGGCAGTATATCAAATCCATGATCCTTTACCCTTTTCAAGACCAAACATGGGACAACTTCAGCATAAATCTAGAGGTAGAAGAAAAAATAGTGTCCAACACTTACACTCATTAATAGGTTTTATTGGGAACCCTCTATTTGGGTAGAGGTTCCTGGTCAAATCCTTCACTCTCTCTGGTCCCCTCTCCCAGAAAGCAACTGCTCTGTAAGTCTCTTTCCGTTAAGTAGGGCTCTATGAGCCTTCTGTTGGCAAAATCCTTAGTAGGTGGTCCTTTCCTTGACATGAGCTCAGCTACTGAGGCTTCTTTGTACTGGTAGATGTTATGGGACTCTCCTTTGAATCTCTCCTTTTCTTCAGGCTAGTTCTTTCAGCACATCTCCTATTTCTTCATAGAAAGATCTGGTGGGGGGTGGGGAGCTGGTCCCCCATTCCACCTATCACCAGTGACCAGTGTAGCAGCTTTATAGGCTCTGTTTCTGCTCTCCTCATTACAGCTGCAGCAGCTGTTTTAGCCACAGGCCTCTTCTTATCATGTGGTGAATAGCCAGGGAAGCTAGACGCCCAAAACAAGGAAACTCCCATTGAGCTTGGTATATATACCATTACAGTTTTGCTCCAAAAGGTATCTCCTCCTACCATTGTCAATCACAAGCAGTATAGCCAGTCCCCTATTTCAGAAGCTGTGAGGGTATTCTAAAGTCAAAAGATCACAAGACACATTACTTAGGTATAGCCACTAGAGGTTTCTGTGAATTCGTAATGAAGCTCTAGGTTGGATCATATACACATTCTTTTCTGCCTTTTGCTTCTTCCTCACATAGCCTTCCATTCCTTTCTCCATATCATCTTCTTGCCTTCTCAGCATACTCCATCCTCCTCCTCCTCCTTCTCCTCTTTCCCCCATCCTCATACACTGTTCCACTCCTTTCTCCACATTTCATTTTCTCCTTCTCCTCATCCTTCACCCTCCACCTCTTCCCTTTCCTGGATAGCCAACAGCACAGTCCTGCCAGCCTCTTCCGACTTTGTGCTATGCGCTTCCTTTTGAAACAGAAAGCATTGTAGGTAGAGAGAGGAAGATTGCCGTGGCACTGGAAGCATTCTGAGTCCTCCTTTTGGCTCGTACCACTGAGACCATGGACAAGTCTAAACAGAAGGCAGCATGAAGAAGTCAGGCCAGTGGCGGTCTCGAGTCTCAAATCTGATGGGAGTTTCCTGCTCCCAGATGAGGGAGCAGGACTCTCAATGACTTGACAAGAATGAATTATTGGTGGTGCACCAGCATTCACCGAACTGGCACTTATGAAGAGAAACATTCTGTGCAAAAAAAAAAGTCAATAGGTGTCACTTTTGCTATCTCTTATGGTTTAATTTATGGATAATAAAAAGACCAGTATGTTTTGCAAGTATATTCTCATTCCAGTTGTGATGAGGGTCTGCCACACCTAAAAAAAAAGATTAGTAGGTTGACTGCGTTATTTAATATGGCTCATTTGAGGTTTTCACCTTTATAACTCAGTACAAGTCTCTTGTCATGTTGCATTAAGAAAAGGTTGGGTCCCTAGATTATTTCAGATACTGTAGTATTAAAATATTTACTCCATGTGCTCTTTTGTCTATTAAGTGCAAGTGGAAACATGACTTACTCAACCCGATCTGCACAGTCTACAGTTAGAATAGGAAAGAGGTAATGAAACAGACGTACACCCTGCTGCTTTAAGTTAAGGAGCATGGTGCATACTTATTTGTATTGTATTATAAAGGTATGTACAAAGAAAAAAAGGGGGGGAACCTCGCTCAAAATGAACCTCAATGGTAATACAAAACAAGTGAGTAAAGACTATGAATGTGTCTAACACCACTCAAGCAAAATAGAAAAAAGAACCCTGGGGGAAAAGACCTCATGACTTGCTATTGCAAGCCTAAAGCAATCATCATGGTCATATATGTGCACTTTATAATCATTGGTCAGAAAACCTCCAACCAACCACAAAATGCTCAATACTTTTTTTGGTTTTGGTTTGAAAACTTTTTTTATATTAATTTAAATTGCATCATTCATCAATTTGAAACAAACAAAAATCAAAAAAGAAATTGTAACTGTAACTTTATAACCACTGCCAAACAATGGAAAGAAAATAAAGGTCCACCTTGACTTAACTGGCTGAGCTTGACTGTATGCAATTCTCCTGAATAGAATCCGAACCTGACGGACCCGTTTTATATTCAGGTGTTTGAGTTTGAACAGGGCAAACCTGAGCTGTCACTCTAGCAGGTCATGGTATATTCACAGTCTTTTTCAAAGCAATGGCACTAGGTCATAGTAAGATTATTTTTTTTAACAGAAAAGGACCATTTGGTCCACCTAATCTACCCTTTTGCGCCTGTCTGTGGTGCTATTAGGTTTTAGTCAATCTGTGCTCATCTCCCTCCCTCAGCAGCTAAGGTTTTTATTATCCCAAACTTGGATTCTGCCCCTGAAACTATCTAAATGCTTTCAGACAAAACTGAAATCTATTGTTTGGTTGTGTGAATTTGAACGAATGAGGTCTACTGGGGTATTGTTATAGCTTGCAGCCTACAGCCCCTGCTAACCACAGGAGCTGATTACCCTCCAGTCCCAGGAACTGCAAACACAGACTGACAACTGGGAGAGTCATTTTAACAAGGACTTCTCAACAAGTCTGGCACATTTAGTTTCCCAAGTCAGTGCAAATGTAGTTGCATGTCTTCTGAGAAAGGAACTGTGAGAAAGTGTGAAAAAAAAAATCATTATTACCAGCTTTATATGCTTACCCAACCTATGCACGAATAACAAGAGAAAGTGACATTGTGATGTTTCCCATTTTGTGTTTAGTTATAAAACCGATTAAGGACAAACAGTGATATAGATTATTCTTTCTAAAATAGGGTAAAGGAGTATGGACAGTGGTCTACACTGCAGGTGTTATATCAGCCTGATGCATAATCCAGAATAAAGAAAAAGCAGATTGATGTTACTTAATATGAGGACAGTATGTTTGCAAAATTACAATCGAGGGTACTCTTCTCAACGTCTCGATTTATTTTCTAACATGTAAACTTCATTTCATTGTAATACCATTGCTCTACTAATACTGTAAGCTGAACAGTACTTGTGCATGAAAACAATGACTGCAGGTTCCTCTGTCACAGGAGTTTGACAAAAGTGCTGAATCTTCCTCATGTCCAACAGAGCCTGGGAATTGTTTACAATTACCCAATTAGCATCCAAGACAGAATTAATGTAATAACTGAAACTATGAAAGACCCTATCCTTCTTCCAAGCAAAACCCTATCCTTCCTCCAAGCACAATAGCCACCGCACTCACGGACAGCGACTAATGAAAACTGAAACTAAAAGCCGCAGAGATTTTACAATGGCTGACTTTGCATCGCATTCAGAGTGACAGCTGGCGTCATAACTCCACAGAGAAGCCAGTTCCTAAGGAGCTTATCTCAAATTTTCAGACTTCAATTCCCATTTAACTTTTGGATCAAACGAATTTATTTGGAGCACCCTATTTATCATATAAAGTACTATGCAAGATCATAACTGAATTACTTGCAATCATTACAAAAAAAGGAGTAATGCAAAGGGTAGCCCCCCCCCCCCCCGCACTACCTTATAATCCCTGGTGGTCTAGAGGTGTAGTTAGGACCACTACAGGTCATGGTAGCCATTTTGAGAGCAGAGCCAGTGTGAGCAAGACTGAATATTTTATTTTATTTACTACATTTATATCCCGGCTTTATCCAAGGCAGGTCACAATATCCACCTATATAGTCTTGAACACGTAACAATCGACAAGTATAATAGCAGCATCCATGTACATAGTCTTGAACATATAACAGTCACTAGGTATATTAAGCTAAAATGAGACCATCAACCTGGTTTTAGCATACAACAAACAAGGAAAAGGCAAAGTGAGAGGAAAGAGAAAAAATAAAGAAGAAAAAAAAATCCTGTAATAGTCAATCCAGTGAGTTTTTATGTAGTCAAGAAGACTTTGACAAATAGATGCGGTTTTAGCAGCCGCTTGAATTTCTGAATGTCTTCACATGATCTCAGGTATCCGGATAAAGTGTTCCATAAGGATGGGGCAGTGATGGAGAAGGCTCGCAGTTTTGCCTCTACGTATTTATATGATTTTGCAGGGGTTAAACAGAGCTGATGGCACTTGTAACCACTCGCCTCCACCTACCCTCCTCTCTTCCTTCCCGTTCACATTAATTGATTTGATTTGCTTACTTTATTTATTTATTTTTTGTCTATTAGATTGTAAGCTCTTTGAGCAGGGACTGTCTTTCTTCTATGTTTGTGCAGCGCTGCGTACGCCTTGTAGCGCTATAGAAATGCTAAATAGTAGTAGTAGTAGTAGTCTCAGATCTTAGTGCTCGTTTTGGTTTGTATGAGTGCAGGGTATTTCAAAAATAGGCTGGAATATTCCCAAATATGCGTTGATGAGTCAGAACATGACCATGCAGTGGGGAGCCCTTACCGCCACCCATTGCGGTGGTGATAAGGGGTTCCTGCAGTAACCCAGTGGTAACTGGGCAGTGTGTGGCAATGCCCGAATACTGCCGAGTTACCACCATGCAAGCCATTTCTGGGGGTTTCCTTTTTCCCTCAGAAATGGCACGCGCTCAGGGCAGAACTATTGCTGGTGGCCACTTTGGGTTGGCGGTAGCCCTGATTTAGCATTTAGTAAGTCCACGTTGGGTTTACTGACGCTTTGTAAAAGACCCCCTTGATTTGGCTCAGTTAAGTGGGAGATAACCTGATTGGAGCCTTTCCTCCTACCTGGTTCTTCCTTTCAATATCAGCTCCTAAACTGAGAGCATTTCATAAGAGGTAGCCAGTAAAGAGTGGATAGAATAGGCGAGGTCTTATTCCTGAAGCCAGCATTAACTACATCTTTAGCAGTTACATTTTGGATGCACTGTAATTCTTCAGCAGCCTAACATAGAGCACAGTCCAGGTGGGATAATAAGTAATGCCCATAACAACCTCGGCCACAAACCACTGTTGAATTTGCTTCAGCCTGTCAAATATAACAAAAGCAAGTCTTAACCTCATTAGTGATCTAAGAGGTTAAACTACTGTCCAAGAGCACTCCCAAAGTGTGTACTTCATCTCTGGGCACCAGAAGCCACACTTTCCAATCTAAAGGCTAAGGCCTGTCACTTTACTCTCCATGAACCAAGAAGATTCAAAAAGAACTTATAAATCCTCATTCACTCTGACTCTACCATGTCTCAAACGCAAAGCAAGAGCTTCTCCATCTGGGCAGATGAAGACCTGTACGGTCCATCCAGTTTGCCCAAAAAGAGAAACTCATTTTATATGGTATACGATACTTTATATGAATACCTGAGTTTGATTTGTCCTTGCCATTCTCAGGGCACAGACCCTAGAAGTCTGCCCAGCACTCTTCTTGTACTAAAAAGTTCTGAAGCTAACAAAAAAAGTCCCTTAAAATTTACACTCCAGCCCATCCATATGTAGTCAGTCACAATCAGGGCACAGACCGTAGAAGTCTGCCCAGCACTGGTTTTCCTTTCCAGTTACCGGCGTTGCCACCCAATCTCCACTAAGATTCCGTAGATCCATTCCTTCTAAACAGGATTCCTTTGTGTTTATCCCACGCATGTTTGAATTCAATTACCATTTTTATCTCTACCACCTCCCACTCATCTGTTAGCATGTACACTTCTGTTATAAGGGTCGGAAGGGCAATGAACGTGGCAAAGCTGATGGCCTCGCCAAAAAGGAAGAGCCAGAACCACCCTGACACTGGACTATCGAGACCCGATCAGCAGTCTGTAGAGGCCGCAGCACGGGGTCTCTCTCTCCTAGGGGGAGAGGTGTGAAAAAACTGTGTGTTCCAAGCCCACAAAATGGAATGGATAGTCTCCTGCCCCAACTATGTCCCGAAGTGTATCCTGTTCTACTTGGTTCTTATATAGCAAAATAAGATTCTCAGTGGTTTACAATACCTCAATAGAAAGAGAGAAATTGCAATCAAAAATTCAGTGTGAACACAGAATTAACATCCATATAAATAAGTCTTAAGCAACTTCCTAAAGTGAATGTATGACAGTTATGTTTTCAGGATCAAAGGCAGCGCAGTCCATTGACGTGCTCCCTGAAAAGGAAATGATTTCTCAAAGGTGGATTTGAATCTGACATTTTTTTTAATAGAAGGATAACTCAGTCTTAAAGTCTGATAACGGAGATTTGTCTCAGAAAAGGAGATCTCCAATAATTCCACCAAGCCTTCAGCATTAGACTCAAAGAGGGCCCTGTATATCATACACATCAGTTTAAAATTAATATGCTGTGCAATCATGTCAATGGCTGGAGTAAATGACCATGACTACATGTTGCAGTTGCACATGTAACTGTCATGTTTTAGTACCTTAGCGCATATGTGCTGGGTTTGGTCCTGACCCACTCATGCCTCTCCCATGTCCACACCCCCTTGCAGTTACATGTTAAAGAATTTCCATACTAACCGCTCAATATTTAAAACTAGTAAAAAAGGCCCGTTTCCGACACAAATGAAACGGGCACTAGCAAGGTTTTCATCGAAGTGTGTATGTTTGAGAGAGTGTATGTGAGAGTGACTGTGTGTGAGAGAGAGAGTGAATGTGCGAGTGTGTGTGTGTGTGTGTGAGAGAAAGAGTGAGTCTCTGGGTGCGAGTGTGTCTGTGAGAGAGTGTGTGTGTGTGAGAATGAGAGTGTGTGCAAGTGCGTATGTGAGACAGTGTGAGAGAGAGAGAGATTGTGTTTCACACAGATACAGTGTGTACGAGAGAGAGTGTGTGTGAGACACAGACTCTCTTTGAGACTGAGTGAATGAGACCAAGAGAGTGTGTGAATGACTGTGTGACACATAGAGAGGGAATGTGATACAGTGTGAGACACAGAGTGTGTGAGAGTGAGAAAGACATTGACTGTGAGAGAGAGAGAGAGAGAGAGAGAGAGAGAGAGAGAGAGAGAGAGTGTGACAGAGATACCTCCCCCCCTCCTCTCTGGTGTCAGGCTCCCCCTCTCTCTCTCTGGTGTCTGAGCGTTACTGTGAAGGACACTGAGCTCTGGCTGTGCTTCAAAGAACTGACCAATCCTATTTAATAGAATGCACCTCCAACATTCTGAAGTCGAGAAACCTCGTGTGGTTGGTCACTTCTGCTTGTGATGAACCCGGAAGTACGTGATGTCAATTCAGGAGATGGATACAGAGAGCAGGAATGCCTCAGCCATGCAGTCAGCTTCAGAATGTTGGAGGTGCATTTTATTATATAGGATGGTTTGACTGCTGAAACGGCGGATAGTGGCTTAAAGATAACTGGTTATATCGTGCGATATAACCAGCTATCCAGTGATTTTTACAGTGGATTTGGCTAAATTTGGAGGTCATATTTGGCCACCACAATAGGTGGAATAACTTAGGCCGGCTCCAACTTGACTGGCTAGCATAGGCGTAGTTTGACTGTTTCATTTGGGGGGGGCAAAGAATGGGCGGAGCATATTAGCATATCATTTGCATATATAAATATGCAAATGAATATGCTAATATGGAGGAAGGAAATGAAATTTACAGGCAAAATATCACAGATGCACATTTCAAAAAGCTGACACATTTCAATTAATAAATTATGAATAAAATACTTTTATTTACCTTTGTTGTCTGATCATTTAGTTTTTCTATTCGCTTTGATCCCAGTGTCTTCTGTTTTATGCAGTGTCTTCTTTCCAGTAGGCTTCCCTCTGCTCCCCACCCTCCCAGTCCCATCCATCTCTTGCTCCTTCCCTCTGCTCCCCAACCCTCCCAGTTCCATCCATCTTCTGTTCCTTCCCTCTGCTCACCATCCCTCCGTCCCATCCATCTTCTGCTCCTTCCCTCTGCTGTGCCTGACCTCTCCCAATCCCATCCATCTCCTGGTCCATCCCTCTGCTCCCCACCCCTCGCAGTCCCATCCATCTCTTGCTCCTTCCCTCTGCTTCCCACCCCTCCCAGTCCCATTCATCTCCTGCTCCTTCCCTCTGCTTCCCACCCCTCCCAGTCCCATCCATCTCTTGCTCCTTCCCTCTGCTTCCCACCCCTCCCAGTCCCATTCATCTCCTGCTCCTTCCCTCTGCTTCCCACCCCTCCCAGGCCCATTCATTTCTTGCTCCTTCCCTCTGCTTCCCACCCCTCCCAGTCCCATTCATTTCTTGCTCCTTCCCTCTGCTTCCCACCCCTCCCAGTCCCATTCATCTCCTGCTCCTTCCCTCTGCTTCCAAATCCCTCCCAGTCCCATCCATCTCTTGCTCCTTCCCTCTGCTTCCCACCCCTCCCAGTCCCATCCATCTTCTACTGCCCCCCCCCCTCCCCGCGAGGTCCAAGATCGTGACTCCGTTTACCCCCTCTCTTCCTCCCTCCCTCCGGCGCAGGCAACAGTCTTCAGCTTTTCCAGCGTTCCTGGCAGCGGTAGCGTTGTACACGCTGCCTTCGGTCTTCACCGGAAGCCTTCTCTTCAAGTTCCTGTTCCCACCTATGCGGGAACAGGAACTTGAAGAGAAGGCTTTGGGGCAGAGCCGAAGGCAGCGTGTACAACGCTACCACTGCCAGGAACGCTGGAAGACTGCTGCCTGCGCCGGAGGGAGGGAGGAAGAGAGAGGGTAGACGGACACGCTCCTCTCGGTCCGCTTGGCTTCCCTGCCCTCTCTGTCTGCATCCCGCCCGAAAGGAAATGACGTCAGAGGAAGGCGGGACGCAGATAGAGAGGGCAGGGAAGCCAAGCGGACCGAGAGGAGCGCGTGCCTGCCTGCATGTGATTTGTTTTTTTTGTTTTTTTTAAACTAATGGCGCGGCGGCGCCTCGCGTCGTTTGGGGGGGCATTGCCCCCCCTCGCCCCCCCCCAGTCTACGCCTATGCTGGCTAGCACTGAAAACTAGCATGGCTGGTTAAGTTGGAACTGGCCATATTCAAATTGATATTCCAATGCCAGTCACCGGAAACAACCTGACATTACGGCTATCTCCCGCGGTCCGAATATTGGGACATAGATTATAGAATTATGACTATGTGCAGCTATGTGTGTGCTAATTAGTGACAATTAACTCCAATTAGAGCTGATTATTATTAGTGGTTAGTGCCAATTGGTATTGAGCCACACGGATTATTGCAAAGGAATATATGCAGGTTGTAAAGTACAGCTTATGAAAAAACTCCAGACAGCCCAAAACACAGTGGCCAGACTGATATTCAACAAAACAAGATTTGATAGCGCTAAACTTCTTCGATTGAAACTACACTGGCTCCCTATCAAGGACCGCATTACCTTCAAAATTTGCTCTCTGGTCCACAAGATAATCTACGGTGATGCCCCAGGATATATGATTGATTAAATAGATCTTCCAGCCAGAAACATAATCAGTTCATCACGTACTTATCTGAACCTTCACTATCCAAGCTGCATTGGATACAAATCAACCTATGCATCCAATTTTTCTTACTTAGGTACGCAAATGTGGAATGCATTACCAAAAAGTGTGAAAACGGTGCACGACCATCTTTAAAGACCTATCTGTTTTGCAAGGCCTATCCTACTAATTCTACTTAAATGCCTCAACTCTACAATGCATTCATACATACAATGCAATGGACATTTTTTATTTCTTATTTCCTTGATCCTTATTGTACCCATTTACCCTTACTTTACTTGACCCTTTTTCTAATTGTATTTGTTTAACACCTACCGTACTTGGCGTTCACTATTACGGTATTTTGTAAGCCACATTGAGCCTGCTAATATGTAGGAAAATGTGGGATACAAATGTTACAAATAAATAAATAAATTAGCATTTAATTTATCAATTATGTTATGCACTTAATTGACACTATTCTATAATCTGTACACTATGGGAAAAATGAGCACACAAAATTATAGAATGGGGGGTGGGCTTAGTGAAAATGCACTTTTTGACCCTATATGGATATAATTGGGAAATAATGGTGCCTCTATTTCCTGGCCTAGTCTTCCTCTGGGTAGACTTGCTCAGACGGGGGATTACTTCAAAGAATGGATGGGAATATCTGGAAAAAGTTAGAAAGCAGTGGGCAAAACTGAAAGGAGCTGTTGTAAGGCCAACAACCCTTTTTGTTAGGGAAGTAAATAAAAGTATGAAGAAAAGGAGGGCCTCTTTGGTTCTTAAAAGTAGTAGCTGAAAAGGTAACTACAAGAGATCACAGAAAGAGGAAGACAGGAGACAATATCTGGAAAAGCTAAGAGAAGATGGTAGAGTAGTGAGGAAAGCAAATATGCAAATGGAAGAAAAAATAGCCAATATGGTAAAATGAGGGACAGTGTTAGATATGTTTGTGATAGGAGGAAGAGCAAAAGTGGCATTGTGAGACTGAAAGGTGACGGGAAGGAATATGTAGAAGCTTATAAAAATAAGGCGGAATGGCTTAACAAATATTTCTGTTCTGTGTTCATAGTTGAAGGGACAGGAGCAGGATCGCAGAAGACAAACACAAATAGGAAAGGAAGAGTAGTAGTCCCTGAACGATTTTCAAAGGACTGTGTTCGTAAATAGCTGACTAAGCGATGGGGCCAGATGATATACATCCGAGGGTACTGAAGGAACTTAGGGAAGTTCTAGCAACTCCACTGGCTGACCTTCTCAATGCTTCTCTAGACTTAGGAGTGGTCCTGGAGGCCTGGAGAAGAGATGTCCTCTCCACAAAAGCAAAATTGAAGAGGTTGGAAACTACAGGCTGGTAAGTCTGACTTCTGTGGTAAGTAAATTAATGGGAACAATTTTAAAACAGAGAAAAGTAAAGTTTTTGAAATCAATGGATTACAGGACCCGAGACAACATGGTTTCACTAGGGGCAAATCTGATTAATGTCTTTGACTGGGAGACCAGAGACTTGGTTTGACGGAAAACGCTAGATATGATGTGTTTATATTTTGGCAAAGCCTTTGATACAGTTCCGCATAGATAACTAATAAATAAACTGAGTGCCCTTGGTATGGGCCCTACAGTGACCGACTGACTGGTTTAGGAACTGGTTGAGTAGAAGGCAACAGAGGGTATGGTAAATGGGGCTCATTTTGAGGAAAAGGATGTTACCAGTGGAGTGCCACAAGGTTCGGTTCTTGGGCAGGTTCTTTAAAAAAGTTTTTGTAAGCGATATTGCTGAAGGTTTGTCTGGTAAGGTTTGCCTCTTTGTGTATGATACCAAACCAGACGTCAGAAGGCGGGACTAAGGGCACGAACAAACTCATCGAAGCAAACAGGGAAGGCTGGAGATGGGCAGCAGGGCTTTAAATAACGCACGCTTCAACGGAGAGGCAATAAAAAAGATGGATGGGAGCGGGAGGGGACGGTGGGGGCGAAGGACATTTGATGGACATGTTTGGGAGCGGGAGGGGAGGGCAGGGGAGGGAGGAGAATTGCTGGGCATGGATGGGTAGAGGGGGGCAGGGGAGAGAAGACAGTTGCTGGGCAGGGATGGGTAGAGGGGGCAGGGGAGAGAAGACAATTGTTGGGCAGGGATGGGTAGAGGGGGGCAGGGGAGAGAAGACAATTGCTGGGCAGGGATGGGTAGAGGGGGCAGGGGAGAGAAGACAATTGCTGGGCATGGAGGGCAGCGGAGAGAAGACAATTGCTGGGCATGAATGGATAGAGGGGGGCAGGGGAGAGAAGAGAATTGCTGGGCATGGATGGGTAGGGGGGGCAGGGGAGAGAAGACAATTGCTGGGTGTGGATGGATAGAGGGGGGCAGGGGAGAGAGGAGAGTTTCAGGACATGGATGGAGGGGAGGGAAGAGAGAGAGAAGAAATGATGGACATGGAGGGAAGATAGAGGAAGGAGATTAGATGAGGGAAAAGGAAGTGAGGAGAGAAGCTGCACATGGATGGAGAAAATAGGCAGAAGCTGGATCCACTGTACAGTCAAGTCTGTGGAGGACCAGAAATGAAGAAGAAAGGAGGAAAGAAAAGAAATAAATGGAAAGGAAGCCCTGGAAACGGAGTCAAGGGAACAAATAGAGAGCAGCAGAATCAGATACTGGGCCAGCATGATCAGAGAAACAAAGTCACCAGACAACAAAGGTAGAAAAAAAATAATTTTATTTTCATTATAGTGTTTGGAATATGTCCACTTTGAGAATCAGGTGCTGAACGTTAAAAGTTTATATTTATTTACTTATTTATGGCATTTTATCCCATATTAAACATGAATTAGATTGGAACCTGAGATCATTTAATTTTTTTTTTCCTGGAGATAGTAACACATTGCCCTCCCCCCCAGCTACAGCCAGCTCTGCAATTTGGGGGGGGGGGGTGGCGCAGAGGTGGACAGGGGGGCACAGAGGTGGATGGGGGGCGCAGAGGTGGACCGGGGAGAGAGCCTGTTGTTAAAAATTTACCAGCACACCACTGTCTAAGGGAGTGATAGGGAGAGTAGATGGCATGGATGGGCAGACTGGATAGGCTATATGGTCTTTATCTGCCTACATTTTTCTATGTTTCTATGAAGAAAATCTGTTATTTGCGCATTTTCTTTATGCAGCAGTTTTTCTTCTGGGCCTCTAGCTCATTTTACACTATCTCTTCCTAAAATCTCCCATGGTATTTATTGGGTAAGTAACTTACCCAATGGAACTTATTGGGTAAGTTCACTCACAGTCTACAGGATAGTGCAAATATTCAAAAAAAAAAAAAAAGTAAGCATTCACTTTGGATGTTCTGTGCTTACATCACTATCGATTTATGTATGACCACAAGCTATTTGATATAGAAAGCAGTTTTTTTTATCTTTTCTTTGTTGTTTTTGAAATAGATTTGTCTGTGTCTAGTGCAGATGGTTAAAATTCAACAGGATGAAACATGCTAGAGTGACAGAACCAAAGGTTCAGGAGCAGTATTGTGCAAAGAGCCAGCTTTTGCTATGAATATATCACCCTGGATTTAAAGGAACACTTAACCTCTCTGCAGATTCCTTGCTATTTCATAGCAAAGACGTTACCAGAATACTTGACCTTTTTTTTAAGCCTTTACAGTTTCAAACCAGTCTTGTCTAAAAAAAAATACTCAACAATTCTACAAAGTCATTTTGGTGACTAAGGTCAGGTGTTATAGAAATGCTCGACAAGAAAAATAGTCACTGGAGGAAATGACGTCACGCACCAAAGTGGAGGTCTAACTGAGGAGCTCCGCCGGAGCGGATAAGAAACGGCGCTTTAAAAACTTACCCTGACACCGAGTGGAAGATCGAGAGGGAGGGAGAGCGTCTCCCTGGGTTATGCCACCTAAAAAGACGCTGGAGCGTTTTCGCTTCACCCCGGAACGCCGCGAAAAAGCAGGAGAAGTGAAAGCGGGGCCGGAGCTGCGAGGAGCCAAGATGGCGGCGAAGCGCTCCTTGCCGGAGACAGCGGTAGGGAGCGACGAGGAGGCGGCAGCTAGCAGCATGTTGCAGTCGGATGTTGCGGGGATATTACAGGATTTAAAAGCGGACTTTGCTGGGATCAGATTGGATGTCCAAAACGCGCTTAAAGAAATAAGAGCAGAGATTCATGAACTAGGGTCCCGCGTGGGAGAGGTGGAGGAGGGGCTGGTAGCCCTGCAATCCGAGGTGGATACTATGAGAAGGAAGGGGTCGGAAGATCATGGCGAATTAAACCAACTCAGAGATCAAGTCGAAGACCTGGAGAACAGGTCCAGGCGTAATAATCTCAGATTCAAGGGCATTCCTGAACTGGATATCTTTGCTAACAGTGAAGTGGTAATAAAGGAGCTCTGTCAACATATACTGGCGCTTGGCTCGGAGGCCCAACCCCCTGAAATACAGTTACAACGGGCGCATAGAGCATTGGGGCCACATAAAGACCATCAGCCCCGAGACATTGTGGCATGTTTCCTTGATTATCCTATAAAGGAACGGATTTTGCGTCAGGCCAGAGCGAGCAAGGAAATTATTTGGAAAAACTATAAAATAGAAGTCTTTCAAGATTTGGCCCGCGCTACATTGCTGAAACGTGGAACTTTTAAAGATGTTACCAGGTTTATGCGCTCCAAGGAGATTCGTTATAGATGGATGTTCCCCTTCGCGGTGTGGATTACAGTGGATGGGAAGTCACGGAAGGTTGTAACACCTGAGGAAGTGTGGTCGGTTTTGAGAGCTTTGGGCTGCAAAGATGTCCCACCACAGAATCTGGACCAGCGGGATCCGGCTGCTCCTAGACGGGACTCTGCCTGGCAGGTGGCGGTCGGGAGAGGAAAGAATAAAGATAAACAGGCGTCTTGAACTATTTCATGTTGCGGACCCAGTGCCTGCCTGGGGAGTTCAGTTTGGCAGCATGGGGAGGAGGAACCAGCTTGGTCCGCTAACACATGAGGAATGATAAACATGTGACGGAGATGGAGACTTCTCATCAGACTACTATTTGAGTTAACTGTTAAAGACTAGAATTGGAGCCAATGGATGGAGAGGTGCTTGGAGAGGAGGTTGTTAGAGATCTGGGGTATCCAGGCTTAATGTGTGGTCTGATACAGTGAAGACCGCCAAGTTGGGCCTGAGCCCCAGATTGAGATAATAGACCTTAAAGACTGTTTAATGTTGTTGTAAGCAAGAGGGCAGGAGGTGGGAGGGTAGAAGTGCGCCTCTCTCTTAGTGGAGGAGGAAGCTAAAATGAGGATTTGGGAAAATGGGAGGACAAACGGGAGGGTATGTGACCCGGGAGGGATGGGGAATAAGGGGAGTTTTTGGAAGGATTTAGGAGACCAAAGCTCTGGTTTAGTGCGTTTAATTTCCTACCATGGCTGGTCTTTCGATTCAGGGATCAGCAAAGGGAGGGGGGGAAGGGAGGGTGGATCGGGAGAGGGCAGGATTAACAGTGGGGTCGTGGAACATAAATGGTCTCAACCATCAAGGGAAGAGATGTCGAGTATTTAAAGAGCTGAACAGGCTAAAGTGGGATGTGATACTGTTACAAGAGACGCATCTAAGACCGAGAGATGTGCATTTGTTGAGGCATAGATCCTATAGGATCACTTTGACACACCAGGGACGGGAACCTAGAAGGGCTGGAGGGGTGGCTATTTTGGTGCGGCACACCTGTGGGTTGCGCATACAGGAGGAGTTTCGAGACTCAAGTGGTCGTTGTGTGGGCTTTAGGGGGCTCCTACAGGACAAAGAAGTTACAGTTGTCAATATTTATGCCCCAAATGACGGTCAGAAGCAGTTTTTTGATTTGCTGAAAGAAGAAATCCATGGTTTTCTTAAAGGTCAAGTAATAATAGGCGGTGATTTTAATATAGCCCCAGATGCGGACTTGGATCACTCCAAGGGGAGGAGTGGGGCAGGGAGATCGGGGCGCAAAGCATTACTATCTTTCTTGAAGGGGTGTGAAGTGGTAGATGGATGGAGATTGTTGCATGGAACTCAAAGAAATTATACACATTATTCGCATGCCGCCCAATCATATGCCCGATTAGATAGCATTTGGGTACATCGCAATAATTGGCATCTGTTAGAAGTGGCAGAGATAGAGCCATGTCAGATCTCCGACCATGCGGCGGTCTGGATAAGGCTGAAGGGGTTGGAGGGTAGAAGGAGGGGAGGACATTGGAAATTAAATGAAACATTATTGGGAGACGAAATAGTGAGAGAAGAGGTAAGGGGAGCTATAAAGGAATTTTATCAGTTTAATGATAATGGGGAGGTAACAGATGGGTGCCTATGGGATGCTATGAAAGCTGTGGTGAGGAAAGTCTTCATTAAATGGGGGGCTCGGAAAAAAAGGGAGAGGGGACGAAAATCCCTGGAATTACTTACACGCCTTGGGCAGCTGGAGAAGCAACATAAAAGACGACCCACCAATAAGTTGGGGGAGGAGCTCAAAAAGGTGCGGGGAGATCTGGCACAACTGCAAATGATAGATATGGAGTACATGCTAACTAAGTTAAAGCAGAGAACTTTCGAATTTGCGAATAAATCAAGTGGGCTCCTGGTGCGTAGGTTGCGAGCTAGGAGGGTCAAGGCACTTATCCAAAAATTGAAAGATGGTAAAGGTGGGTGGTATTATGATGATAAAGATATAGCAGAAAGCTTCAGACTGTTTTATGAACAATTGTATACAGCAGAGAGGGAAATAGATAAGGGAGGAGTGGGGGCATTTCTGGATCAGATACAGTTGGGCCATCTAGATACAGCGGTACAAGCGCGATTGGAGGAGCCGATCCGATGGGGGGAGGTGAAGGGGGTAATTAAGAACCTTCCTAATGGTAAGGCTCCGGGGTTGGACGGCTTCACTGCGCGGTTCTTTAAATGTTATGTAGAAGAACTAGGGCCACAGCTGGTTCGCCTAGGGAATGGGGTAATGGAGGGAGGAGAGCTGGCGACCTCAATGATGGCGGCAGGGATCTCTCTGATATTGAAACCAGGTAAGGATCCCACTAATTGCGGGTCATATCGTCCTATTTCTCTGCTGAATGTGGACGCCAAGATAGTGGCTAAGGTGCTGGCAAACAGATTGGGGCGGGTCTTGCCGGGTCTCATAGGGGAGGATCAGTCGGGGTTTATACCGGGCCGACAAGTGGGGGATAATGTACGACGTACCCTGCATTTACAGTGGGAAGCACAACAGCGGCACCCGGGAGCCCTGATGCTGGCGATAGACGCTGAAAAAGCGTTCGACAGGGTGGAGTGGGAATTTTTGAGGGAAGTGATGCGGCGTATGGGTATCGGAGAAAACTTTAGTAGGTGGATAGCAGCTCTCTATAGAGCCCCAGTGGCCTGTGTGCAGGTCAATGGCCGGTGTACACCATTTTTCAAGATAGAAAGGGGAACCAGGCAGGGCTGCCCCCTGTCGCCACTACTGTTTGCTATTTATGTAGAACCTTTGGCCGAGATGATACGCACCCATCCTGAGTTTAGGGGCATTAGAGCGGGAAAGAAGGAGCATCGCTTGGCTTTATACGCTGACGATCTGTTACTTTATGTGACGCATCCAGGAAGGACACTTGAGGTGGTGGAGGAGATGCTGAGGGAGTTTGGAAGGTATGCTGGTTTGCGGGTTAACATGGACAAATGTGAAGTCTTGGGGATCTCGGTATCACAGGAAGAGGAAAATAGTTTGCTAAGTAAGTTTGCCTTTAAATGGTCAAGAAATTACATTAGATACTTGGGGGTTCTTATTCCCAAAGATTTAAACCAACTTTTTGCTCTTAATTATGGGAAACTATTCGACCGCATTCAAACGGAATTATCTCACTGGAAGGGAATTTGGCTGTCCTGGTGGGGGCGGATGGCGGTCATTAAAATGAATACCCTACCAAAGCTATTGTTTTTGTTCCAGTGCCTGCCGGTGGCAGTGCCCAAGGGGACGCTGCGGCGGCTACAACGTCAGATTCTGCAGTTCGTTTGGGAGGGGAAGCACCCCCGGTTAGCAGGGAAAGTATTGTGGGGGGAAGTAGACAGAGGGGGAAGAGCAGTACCGAAGCTAGAATGGTACTATCAGGCGGCGCAGGTTAAAATGATATTGGAGTGGGAACGGGATCATTTAAAACCAGTGGCCCAGGTGGAGCAGGAGTATTTTCCAGGGCGGCGGTTAAACTCACTACTATGGACTACAGAAGGAATGGGGGACAGGCTGAAGGGGGTGGATAACCCATTCTTTAAGCACCTACTGCAGGTCTGGGAAGAGTTTAGGCGCCAATGGGGACAAGGAGAGGGGGTATCTACTAGAGCGGGTATTTGTTGGGAGCCGAGATTTGGAGCAGGGAGGGATAATAGGGTCTTTCGGAGGTGGGACCGCTCGGGTCTCTCGAACTTTCAGGACCTGATGAGGGGGGATAGGATCAAAAACTTTGAGGAATTGCAACAACAGTATGGACTCCCGGAGGGAGATTTTTTTTGCTTATGCGCAGGTTAAGTTATTCATGGGTGCAATGGGTTGGAGAGGGAGTGGAACACAGGAAAAGGAGAGTCTGGAGAATTTATGGGGAATACTACAGAGGGTGCCCAGATCTATTTCCGTACTTTATAGATTTATCAGAGGGAGTGATCCAACACCATTTCGTTTTCAGGGGGCGTGGGAATCAGATCTAAATTGTAAATTCAATGATCAGGAATGGGAAAAGATATGCAGAGAGGTGCAACAGGCCTCAACATGTGCATTAGTGCAGGAAAATGCGTATAAGGTACTCTCACGGTGGTATTACACCCCTGAGAGGATTAAGAAAATGTACCCCACTGCTTCTGACAGATGCTGGAGGTGTGGACAGGATAGGGGTACCTTTCTGCATATTTGGTGGTCCTGTGTAAGACTGCTGCCTTTCTGGGTAGCGGTGATTACAGCGATGGTAAAAATGACCGGAGACTCCATGGTGTGTAGCCCGCAGGTGTGTCTACTTGGATTGCATAATGACAGAGACTCTTGGGAACGGAGTAAACTAGTCCGCTGGGGTCTGGCGGCGGCTAAGTGCCTGGTCGCACGGAAGTGGAGAGACATCAACCCCCCTTCCATGGGCGAGTGGAGGGGGAAGCTTGAACACTTTATAATGATGGAGAGACTCACGGCATATCGTAGGGATGGTGAGCTGAGGCGCAGGAGGGGATGGGCTCAGCTAAAAATGTGGGTAGAGACAATACAATCATAATGGGAGGTGGGGGGTGGGTAGGGGGGAAGGGGGGAAGGGAGGGAAGGGGGACGGGGAGGGAGGGATGGGAGGGAAGGGAGGGGAGGGAAGGGATATAAGGAGCTGCAAAGGTCTGGATAGGAGCATCATATGTAAAGGGAAGGAGGGGAGGAGGATTGCCCTTTCCAGTTTGCAGAGGACACGAGGATTTGAGTTTGCTTGTATGGTTAGTTATTGTGTTACTGTTGGTGCAATAGTGTGGATTAGGTGGGATGACTTTGTGTTAAATCCTGAACAGCAGTTGATGTTTCCATATACTATGATGTGTATGTTTTTCAAGCTTACTTAATAAAAATATTTAAAGTGAAAAAAAAAAAAAATAGTCACTTCTGTTTCATGGTTAAATATGATGTCTGCAGCAAAAAAGGTTCTGATTTTAGGAGCAGAACCCCAATTACATGCATGGAAATCCATGAAAAGTGGAGGCCAGGCAAATTCATAAAGCATGGAAGTGAGGCTAAAGTCTGACACTGAGTAGGCTCTGTGGTATTACCTTGGCACTATTCTAGCTAGACAAGTCTTCATTGTTCTACTACTACTTGACATTTCTATAGCGCTACTAGGTTTACGCAGCGCTGTATAGTTTAACAAAAAGGACAGTCCCTGCTCAAAGGAGCTTACAATGTAAAGGACGAAATGACAAGTTGGGGCAGTCTAGATTTCTTGAATAGTGGTTAGGTGCCAAAGGCGACATTGAAGAGATGGGCTTTGAGCAAGGATTTGAAGATGGACAAGGAGGGGGCCTGGCGTATGGGCTCAGGGAGTTTATTCCAGGCATGGGGTGAGGCGAGGCAGAAAGGGCGGAGCCTGGAGTTGGCGGTGGTGGAGAAGAGTACTGAAAGGAGGGATTTGTCTTGAGAGCGGAGGTTACGGGTAGGAACGTAAGGGGAGATGAGGGTAGAGAGGTAAGGAGGGGCAGCAGATCGAGTGCATTTGTAGATTAGAAGGAGAAGCTTGAACTGTATGCGGTACCTGATCGGAAGCCAGTGAAGTGATTTGAGGAGAGGGGTGATGTGATCATCCTTATCAAAATCCTCATTAACATTTTATTCCTCTCCAACCGAAGTATTTAATTTTGTACATAGGATGTGGGCTGGGCTGGTTCTGTGAACTCAGACCATAATGCTCTTACATGGCAGCGGTGTAGCTATGGGTGGGCCTGGGTGGGCATAGACCCACCCATTCTTGGCTCAGGCCCACCTAGCTGCAGCGCCACACTGCTTTCTTCCCCCTCTCCTTCGCGGCATCCTAGCATCTGCGCTTCTGTCTCTGAACCCCCTTCCCTCTCCGGTGTGGGTACAGGCATCCTCGGCATCTGCAGCGATTCATTTTCGCTGCTTGCGCCAGCCCCACAGGCTTCCATCTGCTGCGTTCCACCAGACAGGAAACAGACAATGACATCAGTGAGGGTGGGACATGGCATATGGAAGCCTGCAGGGCTGCTGCAAGCAGCAAGAATGAATTGGTGCAGGCGTCAAGGATGCCTATACTGACACCAGGGAGGGATGGGGTTCAGCGACAGGAGCGCAGATGCTGGGATGCCACGGAGGAGAGGGAGAAGATGTGGGATAAGTGAAAAAAAAAATCTGTAATTGAACAAAATATTGATTGGACCATGCTCACCCCATTTTGCTGGCTATGGCTCAGAATTACAAAACCAGATGACTGAAAGACAGAAGATACAAAGCAGATACTAGCACAAAGATTCTCTAATTGTCTGGAGTCACTTGGTACCTTTAGGAGGACAAATCTGGGGGAGGGTAAATAGAGGGTTTGTTTTTGACCCAGTCATCAAAATCTTGTTGCTATTGGAGAACAATAAGAAAAGTGAAGTGTTTCTATCTATGGCTGTTCTTGCATGGTTGCCTTCTTGTGCTGTCCTGGGTGTCACTTACTTTTTCATTACCACAAAGACATAGCTGCTATAACATTAGAAAGGTTTGACTTGATGGACCTCTGTTTTCCGTTCAACTTGAATGGAATTAGGCTATCAACACTGTTATTAGAAGGAATCTCATTAACTTTCTGCAAGACAGAATGAACATCTGGATGTGACTGTCTGACCACATACGGTTGGCAGAGATTTCTTTTCAGATTACAAATGTATATTTTGGCTTGGCCACTGGTAGATATGACACAGCAAAACAAGACATCTAGCTATCTGTCAGGCCCAGAGAAATTAATCTAGAATAACATAGTAGGATAACATCACTTAGCCCTCAAGGTATAAGCACTCACAGATCTCATTACATTCACTACATCTGTCCTTCTTTGCCTTGGGGAGAGACAAGACATTTCAATAGTTTTAAGTACAGAACTAGACGCATGTGGACCATCATTTTCCAGATACCTGAGTACAATAAACACTGTAATGGGCAAAAGGTGTTTAAGAAGAAAAAAAACCCCAAGAACTAATCAGAGCAATAGCACCTGGATAGACTCCTTTGGATTTCTGCCAAAATGTCTATCTCCAGGGTTTGACCTGAGAAGACCGCTTGAGTTATAAAGCGGAGATGTGCATGGGTTTTGGAGCAAACCGAAAAACACAATTAAACAGGCTCATTTGATTTCAAGAAAAAAAAATGCAATGATGTGTTTTGATTTCAATTTTAGTTGTCAGTGCATGCTATTTGCAAATAGTAAAGTGAAAAAAACCACACACACACAAAAAAACCCAAAGCAAAACAAAGTGATAAATCCCCCCCCAAAACCAAACTAAACAAAAGTCACAGACTTCCCCTACCCAAACGAACAAACAAATGGTGTGTAAACCTCATTATGGAGTCCTTTTATTTGTTTGTTTAGAAAAGTTTTATATCTTGCCTATCTCCAAACCTACGCAGTAAACAATCAACATAAATAACTAACTTAAAATATAATACATCATGAATTTGAAGAACAGGCACACAATAACAATGTTCACTCTTTTCTTTCTTTTTACATTTCTAAGTACTGAATTGCTATAGTTCTTCCATAAGAAAGAGCTAATAAAAATTGGTTGTAAATGTACCCTACATTTGCAAAACAAACTGGAGCTATAAATCCTTGGATGCAGAGGGATAAAACCAGAACTATATATATATGTCAAAATATTTTATTCATTTCCAAGTATACAATAACAAGGAAACAATGATGGAATAACATTAGAAGCTATATACACAGTAATTGAGGGAGGGAAAAAGAGAAAGGAAAAGAAAAAAAGGAGGGGAAAGCGTACAGGTGTTTGACAAATAAGTCCTTTGTGTTGGTTTAAGGTGTGGTCTGAACAGTTTGAAGGTAGGTTTCCAAAGTAGACCAAATTTTTTTCATAGATACTATCATCTGACGTTTCTCAGCCATGGCAAACTCAAACTTCTGATGTTGTAGGACCATATTCCACCAGAAGTGAATATTCAGCAACTGTGCGTTTTTCCAATTTTGCAGAATTTGCCATTGAGCAATAGTGAGGAGAATGTCCAATAGTTTTGATTGCGAGGTGGTCAAATCAAAAGTTGCATGGACGGACTTAAAAATTACAATTGAATATGTCAAGTTATCTGTTATGGGTAAAATCTGTTGTATAATATCCCAAACATCCTTCCAGAATTGAAATATCAGAGGACATTCATAAATCATATGAAAGAAAGTGCCCACTTGCAGCGAACAGTGCCAACATTTGTCAGATGAGCTCAGGCCAGCAGCTGCAAGTTTCCGAGGGGTCCAATTGGCTTTAGGATGTAAAAAAAATATTGATTGCAAGACCGCTGCAGAGGAAAGAGGTTTCGTTACTTTAGACCAAAAATAAAACCAGAACTGACCCAACATGTCCTAAAAGGTCTAGTGCCATCTGGAAACCCTATAATATAGTACACACAATCAGTATAGATTTATGTGATAATGACCATCCATAGTAAAACAAAAGTCAGAGGAGCATATTTCTGATGTACAATGTCACGGTTCGGAGACCAGGCTCAAGCTGTCAAGTATGTCGGTGGTCCTGATGCCTGAGACTTCAACAGCTGTCCATGGCTTTTTTCATGGCTTTGAGGGAAATGCAAGATGAGGTTGTAATGTGTTGAAATAAGGAAGGATGGTGGAGTTTTTTTTGGCTCCAGTGCCAATCTACTTTTGGTTCTCTGAGAACTGGTCTTTAACATACTTGGATGACTGGAGCTCCATTCCACCCATTTCAGATGAACTTGCAATGGTCCAGGTTTATGAGAACAGTCACAGATTTGAAGTGGTCACAGTCAATTTCTCATATAAACAGAGTGAATCTGAAGTTACAATCCTGACATCAGTGATCTGGCTCCATTAGGGTTCCAGGAATCCTGTGACCATAGTTACATCTTTAAAGAAGAGGAGTAGGATAGGACATTGGAAATCCACAAGACGCCAAAATGAAGTCTTTTTGGCTTCTTGTGGATTTCCAATGTCCTATCCCTCCTCTTCTTTTTGGATCTTGTTCTGAATATTGCATAGTTACATCCTTACCAATAATAACCATGTGGTGACTGGATGGTCAGACAACCGACTCACTAGTTGGGTAGTAGAATATGGCTAGAGCCTGAATACTGGATGGTTGTCATTCTCACTTGATCTTTTTTTTTTTTCTGCAGAGATTAGTTCACTGCTAGGAAGATTAAAAAAAAAAAAAAAAGATGACCAGAGAAGTCCACGTCATAAGACAGAGGCTGAGCCAATTCAGAGCTAATCCCACTCAGATTGGGAAATGAAAAACCGTCACATGATCTAGTAACATAGTAAATTATGACAGATAAAGATGAACATAGCCCATCAAGTCTGCCCAATAAGTTTATTTTGGATCGTAACTGCCGCTCTGTGCAGGTTACTCCCCTCTATGCATTTCTGAAGCAGGAAAGTCATTTATATTTTTTGTTTTGAGTGAAAAAGCTCTATATTTGATTCCATCCTCTTGCTATATAAAGATCATCTGTGTTGATCCCTCACCTTTATGAGTTTCATTGCTGTTTTTGTCCCTATCACTTCCACTGGAGGGCATTCTAAGCATCTACCACCATTTCCATGAAAAAGTTTTCCTGATGTTGTTTTAAAATTTTTCTCCTTTCAGCTTTATTTTATATCCTCTGTTCCTACAGTTCTCCTGCCTTCAGGAAAGGCTTGTTTGTTTATCTTTCAAGTATTTTAATGTCTGTATCATATCCCCCCCCCCTCCTCTAGGATATACATATTCAGGTGTTCAAGTTTCTTGTCATACTTCTTTTGGCACAGACCTCAAATCATTTTGGTGGCTTTCCTCTGAACTACTTCAAGTCATTTTATATCCTTAGTGATATATGACTTCCAGTACTGAATGCAGTACTCCAAACGAGGCCTGATCAATGACTCGTAGACAGAAATCAATTCTTCCCTTTTGCTGGTTATGCCATTTTCTGTGTAACCTAGCATCCTTCTGATTTTGGCTTCTGCCTTGTCACATTGTTCATCACCTTGAGATTCACAGATAATAACACCCCCAAAGCAGTGGCGTAGCTACGTGGGGCCTGAGGGGGCCGAGGCCCCCGCAGATTCACCCTAGGACCCCCCTCCCGGCGAACCCGCCCCGCCTACCTTTACTTTTGCTGGCGGGGGATCCCACTCCCCGCCAGCCGACGTCTTCTCAGTCCTTCCTGCTCTTCAATTTGTTTGCTGACGTCCTGCACGTAATTGTACGTGCAGGACGTCAGCAAACAAATTGAAGAGCAGGAAGCCACTGAGAAGAAGACGTTGGCTGGCGGGGAGTGGGATCCCCCGCCAGCAAAAGTAAAGGTAGGCGGCAGCGGTGGCGGGTTCGCGGCGGGAGGGGGGGCGGCAATGTCGGCGGTGGGGGGGGCGGCGCCGGGGGAGGGCTAAAATGTGCCCCCTCCCCCCGGGCTCTGGACCCCTCCCCCACGGAAGGCTGGCTACGCCCCTGCCCCAAAGTCTCTCTCCTGCTCTGTGCACATCAGCCTCTCTCCCACCCTATCACACATAGCACTTTAGGATTTCTATACCCTGAGGGCATCACTTTGCACTTAGTCACATTAAATCTTAACTGCTTGAAGGCTCTCCCCTTGTTACTGGGATCAGTCATCAGGAAGAAGATGAAAAGCCAAAGACAAGTGTTTCAGTACTGAGTTACTATTTTCTAGTTGGGGTGGGGGTGGGGGGAGGGTGTACTCATACTGCTAACAGTTCTTTCCACTGATTATAACAAATACTCCTATATTCTCATAGGTTCTCTCAGCATCTGTCCCCTTCTGATAAAGGTCAGAATGTTCATTCGGCATACTAGACATCACTGAACTCAGAGCAGAAAAATTAGCCTATTGGTTTAAAGTAGTACCACTGTGAATTCAAGCAGGCATCCCTTACTGCTGAATTTTCAGGTGCCCTACACATTTAACTTTCCCAATAATTTTGAAACGTTGGCTGCTATGCTAACTAGAGACCAGGAAAAGGAAATGAACTAGATTAGAGACCAGTCAGCCCATGAAGGGATATAGTATGAGGGCTCAAAATGGGTTGTTTTAAAGCTCAGAACACACAGAGATTGCTTGGTTGAGAAGTTATTTTTACCCCCGAGTTAAAGATTCATCCACCTTTAGGAGCACTTGAAGAATTGCATAGGAAAACTAAAATCCCCATAATTTTGCAGTGGTCCTAACTAGACTGTGTGCACACCCTGCAGAGAGTGGCTTTGTTTCTAGATTATCCATTTTGGCTACCAGGTCTTTTGGTTGAATAATATGGCAAGATACTGCACTGCAGTTCTATACTAGTGTTATAAGGCCAGGGTTTCCTTATGTTTGAAACTAATTTGAATGCTTTATGTTACTGTTTCCTTTTTGATCAATATGCTAAAGTGTATGGCACAGTTAATAAGTACATGCAAGTAAAGCTGTTTGCTATTGAACACTGTGTGTTTGCTAAATTCTGGGGTGCAAGGGGGAAGTTGTCTCAGAGTTTATGGAGTATCTGTCTCTTTTGATACCAGTCCTCCATACTTTAGCAGACACAAGTCCCAGAACCCTAATTTCAGGTACTGGAGGTCCCAGCCCCACCAAAGAGACTCTAGAAACCTGAAGGTGTAAGAGGGCCAATCCCCTGCAAAGTACATGAATGATGAATAGGGCAGGCCTGATGTTATATTTTTTAAAATAGGAGAAAATATTCTTTCACTCAATGCAGAATTAAGTTCTGGAACTCATTTTTAGACAATGTGGTAAAAGCAGTTACCATAGTTATGTTTAAAAAAGGGTTAGACAAGTTTCTGAAGGAAAAAATCCATAAACTACCATTAAAATTAACTTGAGAAAATCCACTGCTTATCCATGGCAGTAAGTATCATGGAATCTTACAAATTGTTTTGGAATCCTGCTAGGTACTTGATACTTGGATTGGCCACTGTTGGGATACTGGGCTTAATGGATCTTTGGTCTGACTCGGTAGAGTGGTTCTTATATAGTTATGTACTTTTTCTTTAAGTAAAATTTTAAAACCAAAATGTTATCATTTTCAATTATAAAAGTAGTTGAAAGGGCAGCTCTGTCAGGAAAATTATCATGCAAGAACTCCAGAAAACCTGTTAAAACCAGGCTATCAAAAGAAGCCAATACATCAAAATCACTCTTATACCAATTTGTAACACACACATTCTTAGAAACATAATAGTACTTAGATATAATAATACTGTCAGGACTGGGAATACTTAAAACCTTCTTGAAGTATCATATAAACAAATTTCAGGAAAAAATAATCTCACTGAATTCTCCATAGTGTTGCTGTTATGATGGATTATTATGGTTTCCTTAATTCCAGAAGCCCCAGTAGCCTGAATCTCAAATATACCCCAAAACCAGGCTTTAGAAATTCTCACCAACACTTTAAACAATAGAACAGACAATTTTGTGGGTGCGTACTGTTTATATTATCCAGCTTGCCTCTAGCTCTGAAAGAAAACTTTTTCTCTTTTCAGGGTAGATTCTTCAAACAAATCAAAGGGACAGCAATGGGGGTGACAATGGCCACTGAAATTGCCATTGTGTATGTTGCAAGCTTTGAATCCTGGTTTTTGGAGACACATCCATTTTAGAGTGAATTCAGGTTCTATGTGGCGAATGCATGCCTTTTGCTGAGGAAGGATGTGTAATGGAATGAAAGCAAGGAGTGGAGATCTGTTTCTGAAAGAGCAGCAGCACCCCAGACTTTCATCCCTGCTTCCAACTATAGATCTGGTGTGGTCTTGTGCAGCTCACTACTGATTGCTACATTTTCACACTGGATGGTATCTACCTATTGAGTGGACCTCATGGATTGACCTCTGATGCAGGCATTTATGCCGAAACATAGCCTGAATCAGGTCTTGCAATGAAGATTTGCTTGCTATCCCAGTCTTGAAGACCCTTGGTAGTTTTTTTTCCTCTGCTTTCAGATATTTAAAGCCTAGCCTGGACAGAGGCAGCTTTATTATCCAGGTCCTCACATTTATTCACTCTTTCCCTGGGGAGACAGTTTTCAAGCAGTCTGTTTACATATAAAGTCTGTCAATACTTTTTTCCTATGAGTTTAGAATTTAATTTTCAAAGAAAAATACACAAACACATATACTTTCCCCTCCACAGGTACAAAGGACCCATGAGCTTTCACTGGCTTTTCTGCAGGCAGGTTTTTTGTTGGAAACTGTACACACAGATTTAAAAATCTAATTGCTACATGTTCTGCACATCTCCACCCTTGACATGCCCTTACAAATGCCTCCTTTAACTCCAGCTACAAGTGGATGCTGGGGAATCCTGTGTGCATGTTTAGTCAAAATGAGTGAAGGCAATTTTCAGCCAGGCCAGTGTAGTTCAATAAATCACTATTTACCATGATGAATGCCTTTGAAAATCATCCTCCTCAGGAGGCTGACATCTGCATGGAGCACTAACTGACAAATGCCATTGCCTGTTGTGTGCTTGAATGCATTATGCTGCCTTGACACATCGATATCTTTGTTTCCATTAACTCACCGCTGGCAACAAAGACGTGAAAGTTCAATTATATACATTATACTTTTCTGACACCATGACTGGTAAATAAGCCAGAAGGGCAAGTTCCTTATTTTTAAATTATTAATGCCCTGCTGGCTGCTTGGGTGACTAACTACATGCAATGAACTAGACTCTTTGGCTTACAGAGGGTGGAGGGATTAATTCACACACTGCAGGCTGCCTAAGAGTGTTTATTTTGCCTGTTGATGCCACTACAAGTGTTCTCAGATTTGTAATCCTGCTTTTTTCTTGTTCAGCACAGCAACACAGGCAGCGCAGTGTTATTGTAAGATTGTGATTATTCTTGCTTATGTGGCATTTCTTTTTTAATTTTGTATGTTCAGGACTATTATACTTTAATTTTATTTTTTGAAAAAACTATTATAAACCACTTAGAGGGGCATAATCGAACTGGGCGCCCATCTTTAAGGGCGCCCATCTCTAAGGATGCCCCGGCGAAGGGGCGAGGCATCCCATATTATCGAAACAAGATGGGCGTCCATCTTTTGTTTTGATAATATGGTCGTGGACGCCCAAATCTTGACATTTAGGTCGACCATCTTGACATTTAAGTCGGCCTTAGAGATGGGCAACCTCAATTTTCACCGATAATGGAAACCGAGGACGCCCATCTCAAAAATGACCAAATCCAAGGCATTTGGTCATGGGAGGAGCCAGCATTCATAGTGCACTGGTCCCCCTGACATGCCAGGACACCAACCGGGCACCCTAGGGGGCACTGCAGTGGACTTCACAAATTGCTCCCAGGTACATAGCTCCCTTGTGTGCTGAACCCCCAAATCCCCCCTTAAAATCCACTACCCACAACGGTACACCACTACCATAGCCCTTAGGGATGAAGGGGGACACCTACATGTGGGTACAGTGGGTTTCAGGTGAGTTTTGGAGGGCTCCCATTTACCATCACAAGTGTAACAGGTAGGGGGGTGGGCCTGGGTCCGCCTGTCTGAAGTGCGCTGCACCCACTAAAAACTGTTGTCATGGAGCTGGGTATGACATTTGAGGCTGGCATAAAGGCTGGAAAAAATGTGTTTGTTTGTTTTTTTGGGTGGGAGGGGGTTGGTGACCACTAGGGGAGTAAGGGGAGGTCATCCCCGATTCCCTCCGGTGGTCATCTGATCAGTCCGGGCATCTTTTCGAGGCTTGGTCTTGAAAAAAAAGGGACCAAGTAAAGTCAGCCAAGTGCTCATCAGGGACACCCTTCTTTTTTCCATTATCAGCCGAGGACGCCTATCTGTTAACCATGCCCCCTGTCACGCCTTCAGTACACTACTGACACGTCCCCTTGAACTTTGGTCGTCCTTGCGACGGAAAGCAGTTGAGGATGCCCAAAATTGGCTTTTGATTATGTCGATTTGGGCGACCTTAGGAGAAGGATGCCCATCTCCCAATTTGTGACGGAAGATGGGCACCCTTCTCCTTCGAAAATAAGCAGGTTAGTTACTTTGTTAGGCAGTATATCAAATATAAGTAAACTTGGATTACAAGCCCCAGAATGCTTTGGGATTTGTTTTGTATTATGATGCTGCTTATTGTGGATCCCTTATCCACAATATTAATAGGGGAATTTAATGTGTAATACTTTTTGCTGGATGTGGATTTGCTTCATGGGATTGTCCTGATATTGTAGATAAGTCATATTGTTTTGAGTAGCATGGGATTACAGCACAGAACTGGTAAGACTGATACATCAAGCTCAGTCTGTGGCTTTCTTCAGTGAGCTACAAAAGATGCCCTCAATTGTTTCTGTGTTGGCTAGTAGGAAGTGCATCATAAAACTGAGGTGGGAACAAACTAGGGATGAGTCATAAGAGCATAAGCATTGTCATACTGGGACAGAAATAAGGTCCATGAAACCCAGTATCCTCTTTCCATCAGTCGCCAATTCAAATCGAAGTACCTGGCAAGATCTCAAAACAGTAAAACAGAGTTTATGCTGCTCAACCTAGAAATAAGCATTGGATTTTCCCAAGTCCATCTTAATATGGACTTTTTTTTGGAAATTGTTCAAACCATTTTTAAACCTTGCTAAGCTAACTGCTTTTACCACATTCTCTGGCAACAAATTCCAGAGTTTAATTACACGTTGAGTGAAGAAATATTTTCTTCAATTTGTTTTAAATTTACTACTTAGTAGCTTCATTGCATGCCCCCTAGTACTAGTATTTTTGGAAAGAGTAAACAAGTGATTCACATCTATCTGTTCCACTCCACTCACCTCTATCTCACCTGAGAAAATAAAGATTAAAGAGTTAGCGTTCCAGAAATATAGAAAATCTCAAGAGGAAGAACACGGGGAGGAATACCGGATGAAACTGAAAGAAGCCAAGAGAGAGGTACGTCTGGCGAAGGCGCAAGCGGAAGAACATATGGCTAGAAATGTAAGGAGGGGAGACAAAAACTTCTTCAGGTATATTAGTGAAAGGGGAAAGACTATAAAGGGAATTGTGAGACTAAAAGATACAACAAAACACTATGTAGAAAATGATGAAGGAAAAGCCAATTTGCTAAATAGATACTTTTGTTCTGTTTTCACTGAAGAAAACCCTGGGGAAGGACCGAGAGGGACTAGCAAAAGTACACCTGAGAATGAGGTGGATAGAGCGCCATTCACGGAAGAGAGTGTGTATCAACAACTTGGAAAGCTAAAGGTGGAGAAAGCCATGGGGCCGGACGGGATCCACCCCAGAATACTGAGGGAGCTCAGAGAGGTTCTGGCGGGTCCTCTTAAAGACTTGTTTAATAAATCCTTGGAGACGGGAGAGGTTCCGAGGGATTGGAGAACGGCGGAGGTGGTCCCTCTTCACAAAAGTGGGGATAGGGAAGAAGCTGGAAACTACAGGCCGGTAAGCCTCACTTCGGTTATTGGAAAAGTAATGGAAGCCATGCTGAAGGAAAGGATAGTGAATTTCCTGGAAGCCAATAAGTTGCAAGATCCGAGACAACATGGTTTCACCAAAGGGAAATCGTGCCAAACGAATCTCATTGAATTCTTTGACTGGGTGATGGGAGAATTAAATCAAGGACGTGCTATGGACGTCATCTACTTAGATTTCAGCAAGGCTTTTGACACGGTTCCCCACAGGAGGCTCTTAAATAAACTAGACGGCCTGAAGATAGGACCCGAAGTGGTGAACTGGATTAGGAACTGGTTGACGGACAGACGCCAGAGGGTGGTGGTGAATGGAGTTCGCTCGGAGGAGGGAAAGGTGAGTAGTGGAGTGCCTCAGGGATCGGTGTTGGGGCCAATTCTGTTCAATATATTTGTGAGTGACATAGCCGAAGGGTTACAAGGTAAAGTTTGCCTTTTTGCGGATGACACCAAGATTTCCAACAGAGTGGACACCCCGGAGGGAGTGGAAAACATGAAAAAAGATCTGAAGAAGCTAGAAGAATGGTCTAACGTTTGGCAATTAAAATTCAATGCAAAGAAATGCAAAGTGATGCACTTAGGGAGTAGAAATCCAAGGGAGACGTATGTGTTAGGCGGGGAGAGTCTGATAGGCACGGACGGGGAGAGGGATCTTGGGGTGATAGTATCTGAGGACCTGAAGGCGACGAAACAGTGCGACAAGGCGGTGGCCGTAGCTAGAAGATTGCTAGGCTGTATAGAGAGAGGAGTGACCAGCAGAAGAAAGGAGGTTTTAATGCCCCTGTATAAGACGTTGGTGAGGCCCCACCTGGAGTATTGTGTTCAGTTTTGGAGGCCGTATCTTGCGAAGGATGTTAAAAAAAATGGAAGCAGTGCAAAGAAAAGCTACGAGGATGGTATGGGATTTACGTTCCAAGACGTATGAAGAGAGGCTTGCTGACCTGAACATGTACACCCTGGAGGAAAGGAGGAACAGGGGTGATATGATACAGACGTTCAAATATTTGAATGGTATTAATCCGCAAACGAATCTTTCCGGAGATGGGAAGGCGGTAGAACGAGAGGACATGAAATGAGATTGAAGGGGGGCAGACTCAGGAAAGATGTCAGGAAGTATTTTTTCACAGAGAGGGTGGTGAACGCTTGGAATGCCCTCCCGCGGGAGGTGGTGGAGATGAAAACAGTAACGAGTTCAAACATGCGTGGGATATGCATAGAGGAATCCTGTGCAGAAGGAATGGATCCTCAGAAGCTTAGCTGAAATTGGGTGGCGGAGCAGGTGGGGGAAAGAGGGGGTGGTGGTTGGGAAGCGAGGATAGGGGAGGGCAGACTTATACGGTCTGTACCAGAGCCTGTGCTGGGAGGCGGGACTGGTGGTTGGGAGGCGGGAAATACTGCTGGGCAGACTTATATGGTCTGTGCCCTGAAAACGACAGGTACAAATTCAATTCAAGGTAAGGTATACACACATGAGTTTGTCTTGGGCAGACTGGATGGACCATGCAGGTCTTTTTCTGCCGTCATCTACTATGTTACTATGTTACTATCATACGTCTTTTCTCCAAACGGAAAAGCTCTAGCCTCTTTAGCATTTCCTAATAATGAAATTGTTCCATCTCCTACATTATTTTCTTCGCCCTTCTGTGTACCTTTTCTAATTCCACTTTTTTGAGATGTGGTGACCAGAATTGCATATAGTATTCAAGGTGCGGTCACACCATGGAGTGATACAAAGGAGCCAATATTCAGATTGCAGGAGTTATCCTGGTTAACTCCTGCGGTCCACAGTGATGCTGGATATTCAATGTCGGGCTGTTTCTGGTGACTGGCATTGAATATCCTGTTTAGTTTTAGCCAGTTTCAACATAACTGGCTAAGTAGATATTAAGACTTAGCTTGTTATCTTGAAACCGGTCAAAGATATCCCATGTTTTCAAGCGGCCATATTTGGCCGATAAACTCGAGCTGAAAATCAGCAGTTATATTGCCTGATACAACTGGTTATCTGCTAGCCAGCAATATTCAGTGGGGGATAGCCAGCATGGGGACATCAAAGCATTTCATTGATATTCTAACAGGATGGGTGTGGGTAGGTGAGAGGAGGGTGGTAAACAGCGAAATACAATTTTATGGTTTATAATGGGCTAGAAAACCCAGATCCTTGTTAAGTCCTGTCTGTTGGGTGTCAAAATATTCAATCATTCTGACTTCAAAGGTCTTACATTCCTGTTTTGTTTTAAAGTTACCTTTCAGGATTCTAACTATGAAATCACTGGTGCAGTGTCCTGCTCTTGTAAAATGCTGGCCCACCGGGGTGGGAACCTGACTGGCACCGGCTATCTTCATGTGATGTCTGTGCAGATTGAATCTTGACTTAAGCATCTGGCCTGTTTCTCCAATATAGCATCCTTCGTTACATTTTTTACACTGAATGATATATACCACATTGGAAGATGAGCATGTGAAAGATTCCTTTATGTTGAATATTTTTCCTTTGTGAATGACTGTGGGGTCCTGTGAAATGTTTTGGCATAGTTTGCAGCTGGATATGTTACAGGGAAATGTGCCCTTCTTTTCCTTTTCAGTCTGTGTTGGGAGTTTACTTCTGATTAGCTTGTGTTTTAAGTTGGGTGGCTGTCGGAAGGCAAGCACTGGTGGGGATGGGAATATCTCTTTCAGTAATTCATCTTCCTGGAGTAGAGGCTGTAAGTCTCTTATGATTTTCCTCAGTTTCTCCAGCTCTGGGTTGTATGTCACTACAAGAGGGATTCTGCCTGTGGCTTTTTTTTCTTTGTACTGATTTCTATTGATAACCTTAAGAGTGGACTAACACGGCTACCACACCAGCCTATTCTATAAAATTTAGGTGCACTTTAGAGAATACACCTAGGCACATTTTTCTCCGCATGGAATTTTCAGGCGCCATATATAGAATCTAGCCCTTAGTGCTTGCTCTGGCCAGTAAGTCAGGTTTTCAGGATTTCCACAATAAATATGCATGAGTTTGTTTGGCATACAGTGGGAGCATATTCACTGTGGCTATCCTGAAATTCTGACTGGCTGGGTGTGTTTCATGAACTGCTCTAGATCCAAGAAAGCTCTATTACTCACTTTACAGAAAGGTATGATAAATATATAACAAATAACAGAAATAAAATATATAAAATGATACCATGGAACCACTGTGAATTAAGAACTAGTTACAAGATAGAAAACAGAGAGTAGAGTTAAATGGTCAGTATTCTCCATGGAGAAGGGGCTTCCCAGGGGTCTGTGCTGGGCCCAGTGCTTTTTAACATATTTATAAATGATTTTGAAACAAGAATAACAAGTGAGGTGATTAAATTTGCTGATGACACATATGTTATTCAAAGTTGTTAAATCACCAGAAGATTGTGAAAAATTGGAAGAGGACCTCACAAAACTGGGAGATTGGGCATCCCTATGGCAGATGATATATGTGCAAGGTTCCACGTTGGGAGTCATTGCCCAGGAAAAGGATCTAGGTATTAACACTGAAGATACGTTGAAATCCTCCACTCAGTGAGCAGTGGTGACTAAGAAAGCAAATAGAATTTTAGAAATTATTAGGAAAGGAACTCCCGCCCCTCCCGCCCTCACAGAAACAGGAAATATGTGTCTTAGGGGTGAGACACCGCAGAGTCATCAGCGTGACGTGGCTGGGAGGTCCCGCGCTGCCTTCCAAGGACTGCATCATTGGGTTTAGTGGTGAGGAGCTGTTGGCGGTTGAAGGGGAGAGAGCTGCTGTAGGGGCAGGAAGATTTGAGAGTGCTAGAGAACAAGAAGGGGAAAATTGGGATAAGGAAGGACACCGAGGAGGACTGAAAAATAGAAGACATGCTGGATTGGGGGTGAGGAAAAAGGACACAGAGGAGGACAGAAAATAGAGGAGATGCAGAATTGGGGGTCGGGGATATAGGGAAGGAATGCTGCTCACAAGAGAAGGAATGGGGGGGGGTGGACACAGGGAGGAACAGGACATAGAGAGAGCATGCTGGTTATAAAGGAAGAATGGTGGAAGATTTTGGATACCCAGAATGAATGCTCACAAGGGTTGCTGGATAAGTGAAGGAATGAGGGAAGGAATGGTGGAGGGGGGAAGAATGGATGCAGGTAAGGACTGGACACAGAGAGGGGTTGATGGACATGAGTCAAAGAATGGGAGAAGAATCTGAACACAAGGAAGGACAGGATGCAGGACATGAGATAAGGAATAGGGGGAGATTATGGCCACAGGGAAGGATAAGAGCAGGGTCACAAAGGTGAGGTGCAGGACATGGGGGAGGATAAGAGCAAGGACACAGAGGGAGGATAAAGACATGGACACAGAAGGGAGATGGATGGTGGACATGGAGAGAGAAGAAAGGTCAAATGGACAGAGGATATTGGAAAAAAAGTTGAGAGAAGACAGAGGAATGCAGAAACTAGAGACTGGGAGAACATGATTAGAAAAATAACATGACCAGACAACAAAGGTAGAAAAAAATGTTATTTTCTGTTTAATGATTGGAATATGTCATGCATGAGAACTGAGCATGCCTATGGTGCCGAAGCCAGTGTCACTAGCATGGAGCAGTGCCTTTGACTGCTGTGCTTTTCTAAACAGGGGTCTGTGGGCTAGAGATCTTCACCAGCTAAAGTATTTCATTTTTTTAAGTTCATGGTTGGGGGAGGGGGGAAGGGAAGAGGAAAAGCATGCCCACCCAACCTGCCCACTGGCCCACCCAAAAACTGCCTTCTGGCTATGCCACTGCTACAGAGAAAGTAGAGGAGCTGGGCTGACAGTGCCCTATACATAGGAAACCTCATCCTCTCAAGAAATGTCTAGGGCTTAGGGAGAAACCCTTGAGAGAATGTAAAGAATTGTTGAAAAAGTACAGAATTTGTTAAAAACATTGCTCTTCATCCAAGAATATGGTTATGCACTGGAAAGAAGCCATCAAGTGTATGGAATGCGATAGTGACCAGCATGTCAGCCCCTTACACCCTGACAAGTAAGCCTACTTCTCCAGGGACTCCAGCCTCAGAGTCAAGCCATGCCTCCTTCTCCCTTGGCTCCTGGCCAGTTAAATAGCATTTAGCCGGCTATCTCCACTGAATATTGGTGCTTAGTGGTTACCTGCTAACAGAGTATGTTGCGTGGCTTAGCCGACTAAGCACAAATATTCAGCACTAAACCAGCTAAGTTGAGCAGTTAAGATATATTATTTAAGCGGACTATTTTTAATTGCTATTAACTTAACTGGCTAGCGCTGAATATCCACTCAACCGGTTAAGTTCCTGCAGCCAAAACTGAAACCCGATATTCAATGCCAGTCACCAGATATGGCCTGGCATTGAATACCCGGGGACAGTGCCGGTGGCGGCAGCTAACCACATTGCCTGTTGGCTGAATATCAGGGGGTTTCTGAAGAGTTGCCTAGTGGTTAGTGCAGCGGACTTTGATCCTGGGGAACTGGGTTCAATTCCCACTGCAGCTCCCTGTGACTCTGGGCAAGTCACTTAACCCTCCATTGCCCCACATACAAATAAGTACCTGTATATAGTATGTAAACCACTTGGAATTTAGTTGCAAAAACCACAGAAAGGTGGTATATCAAGTCCCATTTTCCGTTCCTCTTTTCCTTTTTCTGTTTCTATATCCAACTCACTGATCTTTCCACCTACTCCTTGTCTTTGCCATTACCCCCCCCCCCCCCCCCTCTTTCCTTATCCATTTTCTTTTGATTGTTAATTAGATCAGTTGCTTTTTTTTTTTCTCCTTCACAAGCAGTGTTTTCTGCCACCTTTGTGTTATGGAGAAAAACTTTCATAAACCAAGCTTTAGGCTAGCTTTTGAAACATACTCCCAGATAAGTCTCTAATGACAGAACCATTCAGAACACAAAAGATGACAGTATTTGCAAAGCCATAGAGCATTATAAAAGCAAATTGGGAAGCTAAGTGCCACATGGTGTGCTTAATTCTTGATTCTACATCTTTAAAATGTAGCATTTTCTCCCTTAGCACATTTCATCCCTTCAGGTGATATTCGCCTGAGAAATAATTATTGTTTCTGCAGTGGTGGTGTTGGTGTTGGTGGTGGGAAAGAATCAAGGGGATGATGTATGAGAACTCCCACAGAAAAATAATAATAGCTGGTGGCAAGGAAGGATAAAAAGGTGTAGTTTATCATTCCCTTTCTGTGAAAAGTACCGTTTCTTAATTAACTTCTCTTATATCCAAGACAGCTGAAAATGATAAATCATTTATTAAAGTTAACACATGCTGTAGATGGATCAGAGCTGGTTTTTTTTTTTTATAAATACGGGATAATTGCTTCAGGTAAGTGTAAGTCTGCTTGTATAGATGTAGTCCATTCTTCAAACAAACAGTCAAAACCTCTCCTGAACGATTTAACCTCTGAGACAGGGGCAGTGGAACACTTTTTAGGTTGGAGGGGCAAAAGCAACCAGCCTCTGGCTTGATCCCCAAGCTTTCTAGTTGATGACGTAAAATATTGGTCAGTCCATTGCCCCAGCAGTCTGCCCAATTCTGCTGCCTGTGCTGTGAATAGTCAGGTATGTCTGTCCCCTGAATAATGAACAGGTCTGATAAAGGGATTCTTATAGTCTCCAGGGCTTGTCTTCTTTAATCTTCTTGAGAGGTATCACACCCTACAAAGCTTCCAATCTTCTACAGAACCAGAGAAGCTACATGATCTGTTGTCTTTGTAATAAAATTCCTTACTTGGAAAGTACTGTCAGTGCTCATGACACTGTTCAAGAGAAAGAAGATTGTACTGGGTCACTTATATCGTTTAGGGGTCCTTTTACAAAGCTGTGGGGGAAAGGACCCTGCAGTAGTGGCAGGGGCTGTTCTTCCTGTGTGTCATAGTCCTTTTTACTGCGGTGGGTAAAATGCCTCCCACAAAAAATGGCCACATGGTAAGATAACCCTTCCTTTGTGGTAACTCTGCCAACCTCACCAAGGGATATTACATATATGATCAGGCTTCCATCCCCAATGAAAGAAAAAAGATATATTCATCAAAACTTTCAGGCAAGAGTGAATCCTTCTAGCTAATATCTACAATCCCTTTCCTTTCAATGGGAATTTCTACTACTTCTGTCACTTCATTCACCTCCAAACTTTCCCCCCTCATCACTCTTGACATTTTGCATTTTATCTCCATATATTTCCTCTCTTCACCCATATCTTCAGCTTCAAATAGTTCACCTATGCTCTCTGTTGTATACTATTGGGTAAGGTTTGCCTCTTTGTGGATGATGTCCTGCAATAGGATAGACACCCTGGAAGGTATGGATAACATGAGGAGGAATTGAGCAAAGGTTGAAGAATGATACAGAATTTGACAGCTAAGATTTAATGTTACAAAATGTAGAGTAATGCATTTTGGGCTGTAAAAACCCAAAGGAGTGGTACAGTATAGGAGGTGAAGTACTTCTGTTTATGAAAGAAGAGTAGGACTTGGTAGATCGTCATATCTAATGATCTTAAGGTGGCCATACAGGTAGAAAAGATGATGGCAAAATCCAGAAGGATGCTTAAATGCATAGGAAGAATGGCCAGGAGGCACAAGGAGATGATAATGTCTTTCTAAAAGGCACTGGTGAGACCTCATTTAGAGTACTATGTACAATTTTGGAGACTGCACCTTCAAAAAGATGGAGTGGGTCTAGAGGCAGCTACTAAAATGGTCAATGGTCTTCAACATAAAGCTTACAAGGACAGACATAAAGGTCTCAATATGTATACTATAGAAGAAATGCGACAGAAGAGAGATAAGTTAGAGATATTTAAATATCTCAGTGATATAAATGCACATGAAGCAGGCCTCTTTTAATTGAAAGGAAGCTGTGTTATGAGGGGTCACAGGATGAAGGTGGAAGAGGACAAGCTCAAGAGCAATCTAAGGAAATACTTTTTCATAGAAAGGGTGGTAGATGTATGGAGGTGATGGAGTTGAGGAACATAACTGAGGGAGAGCAAAGGATTGTAGGCCTTAGTAGTTGGTAGAGATGAGCAGACTAGATAGGCCATGTGGTTTTATCTGCTGTCATTTTCTCTATTTCTAATCTTTCACCCCTTTCTTTTTACTTGTCAATCCCAAATAAACACTACCTCCTCATATCCCCTCCAAGCAGTCACTTTTCCTAGTCGCAATGCCCCCCTTCCCAGCGTTCATCCTTTCCTTCTGGCCTCTCTAGCATTCAGCCCTTCTCACACCACTTTCCTCAAGCACTCACCCCCTCGTCCACCTCAGCTCACATGGTTTACACCTTTACTTGTATGACAACTCTCCCTTCATCCTTCTGTATCAGTAGCACAGTTACCCCTGGATTCTATGCAGCGCGACTTAGTTGTGTGCACAAATCTGGTCGCATTCTGGATTTGTGTGTGCAATTTAATTAGTTAACAAGCCAATCAGCACCGATAATTGCCAATTAACAAGCAATTGTTTACACTGGTTGGTATTAATTAGAATTTACACACACAACTAAGTGTATTCTGTAACGTGATGTACATAAATTCTAAGTTGCATACTTGAAAAGGGGGTGTAGCCATGGGTGTGGAATGGGCGGGTCATGAGCATTTCAAAAATCTATGCAGCCTGTACCTAATTTAGGTGTTGGCATTTACACCAAGTTTTACTTGGTGTAACTGCCCGTGATTAAATTTTGTCATGCTGATGACCGATCAGCGTATTCTATAAACCATGTGGAAATTTAGGTGTATTTTATAAAGTATGCTAAATTTAAGCATACTTTATAGAATACACCTAGGCGTATTTTGTTTCAGTGCTGATTTTTTAGGTGAGATATATAGAATGTAGTCCTTACAGTCTGGGAAACAGAAAATTGGGCTGTGTCCCCAGCCCCTCCCCTTCTGATTTCATAACAACAATGTGAAGACAGGAGGGGAGGGAGATCTATAGAGAGCACTCAGCTCCTGCTTCCTCCCTCCTCCCACTGAAGCTGTCACTGCTCTGTGGCTGTTATGCTTTTTAATACAGCTGAAGCAGATAGAGGAAATTCAATACTTGAATCTATATTGCCTGTATTGAACTTGTGCTGGTAGCTGACCTGGCTGAATACTAACCAGTAGGCAGGATTCTTCTTTGATTGGAGAAATATTCCAGGCTTCTGACTCTGGTAGGTTGGATTCAGTATTTGGAAGGAGTGGAAGGATAACCGGAGAGTAAAGGGTAAAGGGTCATGGATTTGATATATTGCCTTTCTCTGGGTAGAACCAAAGCGATTTACATATATTATATGTAGGTGGGCTCACAGTCTAATTAGAAAAGACTCCAGATTTTTCATCTCCAGAATTCCTTTAAGCTAGGAGAGAGAATAGCAGAAGCTTTCTTGGAGGTGTGTATTGCTAGAGAAATCTGAGTAAAAAAAAAAACCACTGAAGGGATGTGGATTTAGCTCACACCCTTTTTGGTAGTAGTAGAGAATGACACGGGGATGGGGACCTGCGGTAAATTCGGGGATGGGGACAGAGTCTGTGGGGACAGGGCAGGGATGGGGACAAACTTTGGCCCCATGTCATTTTCTATTTTGAAGCCTCTTAATGAACTGGACCGTTATTTATGTTTGAGTTTGCGAATGACAATATTTTCATATTTTGGAAAAACAAACAAACATGCTGGTCACAAGTAGCAAAATGTACATGGGCGATCCTGTGCATTCCTGCTACCAGCACATCTTCTAAGAAGACATCTTCTATTGCAGGAAAGACTGTGGAAGACAGGAGAGCTAGACTGAATCCTGAGACTGTTGATGACTAATTATTCATCCACAGATTAAAAAAATCATAACAGTTCTTCATAGGGCATATTTCTCCTCCACTAGGGCATTCAGAACGGGTTGTATTTTGTACCCCTGGACATTTTAACAAGATGGATTAGGATTCCTTAGGGTAGTAGAAGTCAGCTATTGGGGTTGGAAGGGTAGAGAGTGGTGGTGGTGGAGGGTTATTATAGTTGCTCGTTGTTGTTATTGTTTCTATTTGTGATTTATAAACAACAGTTGCACAGCATATTGTTCCTTTTTATACATTAATAAAAGATTTAAATATAAAATCGTAAGTGTTCGAGGGCTCTGCAGATGAGGACAAAGCCAGTGGGAATGGGGTGGGGATAGAAACAGGGTCTACTGGGACAGTGTGTGGACAGAGAAAAACTTTGTCCCCGTGTCATTCTCTAGGTAGTAGCTCAAGGCCAGTTATGTTCAGGTTCAGTAGGCATTGTCCTGTATCCAGAGGGCTCACAGTCTGTTTGTACCTGAGGCAATGGAAGGTTAAGTTACTTGTCCAAGGTCATCATTAGACTACTCCTCCACTCCCACTCAAGTGAAAAGGATCTCATTCTACTGCGAGGAATCTGAGGGCGTTCAGAGGATTTCAGTCGATGATGAAAATGTATCAGACTAATTCAAGTGCTGAAAAAGTGAGTTTCAAAACCTAGGAGCCTCTTGGAAAATATCTACTTGACTGTTTGGATTTATGTTGTGGCTTTAACTCACAGAAAATGGGGTTTCTGTCTACTGTGTATCTCAATAGTATCTTTTATGTTGAGAACAGTACAAACAGTAGTGGATGTGTCTGTTCTGAAATCCGAAGAGAGTGTTCCAAGCCTCAGGAGCCTTTAAGGAAATCTTCCCCCATCTTCCCCTGCCAGAGGAAATTCCAGCAGCCCCCATAAGTTGTTTGATGTCATCCAGGCAAACTGGGTCTATGCTATAACTCACTTCTGCTCCTACAAACCTATCCTTTCATTAACCAACAGCTGTCCTTCATGAGCAATTCCTGGGCCTCCTTCCACTTCCAGGAGCAGCTGCAGGCTCTGTCCTGTGGTCACTGGACCTCTGCTGCCTGGAGGTGAGAGCTGGGATAAAACTATGGGAAAAGCTGTTACATCATCTATTTGTTTAGATCCAAGGCTTCCTTGTCATGTGTTGGCGAGTGAGATTTGACATGAGAATAGTGTGAGAACTGGACAGAAAACCAGCTGCAGTAGATGACAAAAGCACTTAACAATAGTTCTGACTGTAGGTTGGTGAAATGTAGCATTAAAAGTAACTAGCTAAATAAGTGAACCGATTAAAGCAGCATTTTTAGCAAAATGTTCTCAGGTAATTTGGTTCACAGTTAAATAACTTCACAAAGATAGATACCAAATAACTGTGAGACATTTGTGATACTTGAGTATGTGCTAGCGTTTTAACATAAGACCTCCCTGGTACCTTGCTTTGCTTTGTCTTCAAAGGCAGTGCAGATTGAATGCTTTATCACAGATGTTGTCTAATGCTGTGGTCAGATTCCTCAACCTTCTTATCCCTGGAGATCTGAACTTTTATGTGAATAATCCCAAACATTTTCAGATAAGTGTTTTCTTTCTCTCCTCACTGATTTTGGTCTGACACAGCATGCTTCTTTTCCTGTTCACGTTGCCGAGCATACTCTGGACTCGGCTCTTATCCTTTTTAGTTCTGGTTCCCTATTTCTCTCAATCTTCTCAGTGATTCCTGTGTCCCCATCAAATCATTATCTCATTTCCTTTACTTTAAATGTATTATTGCCTCTTCCAGATTGTACATCCCAACAACCTTCTATCATGAACTTTGCTACTGTAGATCCATCCTCCGTGCTCCCACTCTGCTCTTTTTTCCCTGCTGGTTTTAAGACCTACACCTTTTTTGACCAGTTTGCTTTGTGGGATTCTAGCTTGGTCTCTCAATTATGACCCAGAGTACCTGAAGAACAGGATCTTCCTCTACATACCTCCAAGGTCACTAAAGTCCTCCTAAGAAGTATCCCTAACCACACCCTCTCCAGAGGATTATCACATGATGTGATACCCGCAAGCGAGCCTTCTCCGTAGTAGCCCACACACTCTCTGGAATGCACTCCCTGAAAAGCTTCGCTTAACACAAGACTATCTGTACTTCACAAAGCAGATTAAAGTTTGACTGTTCAACCAGGCCTTTAATGGGAGAAGTAACTAACTTGCTAGCAGGACATGTTTATCTGCTCCTACTCTAGCTAAGATAATGTTCAAGCACCTTTCTGACCTCATTTGCAACTTTTTTAAAAATCCCTTATTATTATTTTTTTTATTTATTGGTATACAATCAATTTACAATTTACAATTTTCAGAAGGCGTTTGACAAAGTGCCGCACGAAAGACTCCTGAAGAAATTGCAGAGTCATGGAATCGGAGGTAGGGTACTATTATGGATTAAGAACTGGTTGAAAGATAGGAAGCAGAGAGTAGGATTGCGTGGCCAGTATTCTCAGTGGAGGAGGGTAGTTAGTGGGGTCCCGCAGGGGTCTGTGCTGGGTCCGTTGCTTTTTAATGTATTTATAAATGACCTAGAGATGGGAATAACTAGTGAGGTAATTAAATTCGCCGATGACACAAAATTATTCAGGGTCGTCAAGTCGCAGGAGGAATGTGAACGATTACAGGAGGACCTTGCGAGACTGGGAGAATGGGCGTGCAAGTGGCAGATGAAGTTCAATGTTGACAAGTGCAAAGTGATGCATGTGGGTAAGAGGAACCCGAATTATAGCTACGTCTTGCAAGGTTCCACGTTAGGAGTTACGGATCAAGAAAGGGATCTGGGTGTCGTCGTCGATGATACGCTGAAACCTTCTGCTCAGTGTGCTGCTGCGGCTAGGAAAGCGAATAGAATGTTGGGTGTTATTAGGAAGGGTATGGAGTCCAGGTGTGCGGATGTTATAATGCCGTTGTATCGCTCCATGGTGCGACCGCACCTGGAGTATTGTGTTCAGTACTGGTCTCCGTATCTCAAAAAAGATATAGTAGAATTGGAAAAGGTACAGCGAAGGGCGACGAAAATTATAGTGGGGATGGGACGACTTTCCTATGAAGAGAGGCTGAGAAGGCTAGGGCTTTTCAGCTTGGAGAAGAGACGGCTGAGGGGAGATATGATAGAAGTGTATAAAATAATGAGTGGAATGGATCGGGTGGATGTGAAGCGACTGTTCACGCTATCCAAAAATACTAGGACTAGAGGGCATGAGTTGAAGCTACAGTGTGGTAAATTTAAAACGAATCGGAGAAAATTTTTCTTCACCCAACGTGTAATTAGACTCTGGAATTAGTTGCCGGAGAACGTGGTACGGGCGGTTAGCTTGACGGAGTTTAAAAAGGGGTTAGATAGATTCCTAAAGGACAAGTCCATAGACCGCTATTAAATGGACTTGGAAAAATTCCGCATTTTTAGGTATAACTTGTCTGGAATGTTTTTACGTTTAGGGAGCGTGCCAGGTGCCCTTGACCTGGATTGGCCACTGTCGGTGACAGGATGCTGGGCTAGATGGACCTTTGGTCTTTCCCAGTATGGCACTACTTATGTACTTATGTACTTATAATACTTGAACAAGAAAATCATCAAATAAACAAAAATAGGAAAATGTTATTCCGCTTTAGACCACAAATAACACTAGTATTACCCATAGTTGAGGATTTAAAAAAAAGGGGTGGGGTATAGCGTGTTATTGTGTTTTTCTGTGAAATGATTTCTTGAAGCTTATCTCCTGAGTTATATACTGTACAGGCCCCCGTTACTCTATCTTATCTATCTATATGTTCTATCTTTGTTTACACCCTATGTTGTCTATTAAAATGTTTTATTGTGTGTTGTGTTGACATTGGAATGTAGTATACTATTATATTGTTATTTGAATTTTTTTACTGCTGTAATTGTCTATTGCTTATGTTTGACTTATTATTGCTGTACACCGCCTTGAGTGAATTCCTTCAAAAGGTGGTAAATAAATCCTAATAAACAAATAAATAAATTAGAGCTGACAGCTCTTCTGTGGCCCTTGAAACACTGAACACATTCTACTCACAAGCCCTGGGCCATGATGGTTTGTAACTTTGAAATACCAGACACAACACACTGAAAGGAATTGGCAAATGCAAAATACTTCAGATTCCCTTGACTCTTATAACTTGAAAGTCAAATAGGCTAAAAACTTGTATTATACCTCATTAATAATCAAGGTGATGAATAAACAAAAAAAATCCAACCCTTTTTTCTGTTTTATAAGAATTATTCTCATCTGGTAAAAGGAATATCATTCGTAATGATCCCTTTCTTGATGATCTTGCTGATTTTTTTTGTTATCAAGGTCACATTACTACAAGAAAGCTCGCCTCCTCTTCTGCCTCCTCTTTTCCCTTCTACTTGACTCCATGGAGACAAATCTAATCCTGCTTCCAGCATCCGATGTCACACGTATTGTTGAGAGATGTTTCCTCAGCTATGTCTGGCCTTCTGTCTCATTCATGGGTATCTTTTCATTTGTTCGCTTATACTGCTTTTACTAAAATAAGCTACCACCTGCTTTTTAAACCCAATTCCATCATCTTTGATTACCATCCTTCACCACAGTTTACTTTCTCTAGCTCCATTGTTAATAAACAAGAGTCTTTCCACTTCAGAATTCCTAACATCATGGAAAAGTGACCTGATAAGTCCTATACTTAAGAAGGCTTCTTTGGACCCTTCCTTACCATCCAGTTACCACCTGCTCTCCAATCTTTTTTTTTAATGAATCTAAACTGGTAGAAAGAATTGTCTTTCACGAGTTGCTCCAGCATATAGATTACGCTAACATTTTGCATCCTTACCACACCAGTTTTCAACCAGGGTACAGCACAGAAATAATCATGACTGCCCCAATAAGGAACCTATACTCTGCACTGGACAATGGCAAGATTGCTCGACTTGTTTCACTTGCTTTATTGACTGCTTTTGATCTTGTAGACCATACTATTCTGCTTTTCCGACTGGCAGGTATAGGCATTTCTGGAACTATATTCTAGTGGTTCTCCTTTTTTCTAAGTAGTCGAACTTTCATGGTCTTGTTCAGGGCCGCCGAGAGACAACGCTGGGCCCGGGACAAACCATCTTAAGGACCCCCCCCCCCCCGGGCACAAACCATTTTAAGGGCACTGCACACACACATACGTTGTAAAGAATTCCGATTTTCATTGCTTCCCATGCCATGCTTTCCCTTCTTAATTCTATCCCCATCCACCCTGTTGTCTTCTCAGCTTCATTGTGAGACAGAGTATGCCTGCCTGTTCACATATAAAATATTCAAGAAACTAGAAAATTAATGGGAAAACAAACTTGCAGATTGGTGAAAACAGTCCAGAAATGTGTTATGTCACCTAGTCCTTGCTGTATACATTTTATGATGCTAATTGATTAGCATCCTAAGGCTTGCATTTATAAAGAATTAAACAATAATTTTATTACCTGGTCCAGTGGCACGTCTTGTGACTGACAACTCCACTGGCTTGGTGTTGGCTGCTCTTCCTCCTCTCTCAGCTGAGTCCAGTCAGTGGAGTGCACAAGTCTGTGCACACTCAAATAATCCCCCGAACTGGCTGGCTGCGGCATCCAAAACTGTGCTTGGTCTCCCACAAATTATTGTTCCAGAGTCCAGCTCCAAATTTAGCCCGCCACACCTGTCCTGACTCTGAGAGTGATGATGACCCGCCCCCACGACACCGACGCGACCCGGCCGGAAGGAGCAGCACTGCAGCAGACACTAGCCCCACCTGCCCTGTAGCACTGCATAGGCTGCCTGGCGCCACACATACCACCCATGCGGCACGCGTCGCACGTACGCAGGAGCACAGCAGCGAATCGCGAGGCTGCTGCCAGTGCCGGATGCGAGCATGGGGTCGGAGGGAGCTGGAGGAAGGAAAAAAAACACCATTACAGCGTGCGATCGTCGTCGCCGGGCCCCCCCAGTGGCCCTGACTGTAGTGTAGTGTCTCTGTGCCGCTGCGCGAGCATGGAGGGAGCTGGAGGAAGCGGAGGAAGGAAAAAAAATTACAGCGATCGTCGTCCCGCCGGGAATTTTGTCCCCCTGTCCCCCCCTCTCGGCGGCCCTGGTCTTGTTTTCCTCTGATTATCAGTTGTAGTGTAGTGTGCCCCAGGGATCAGTGTTGGGCTCACTGTTATTCAACATTTTTCTGAGCTCCCTGACAGCTTGGATACAAGATTTTAGTATAAGTGTCTTTTATTATGCTGACGGCATCCTACTGATCCATTATTTACATTTTCTTTCTCTTGAACTTTCAAAGTTTCAATCAAGTTTAGAATTCACAGGAACCACCTGATCCTTAATCATTCTAAGAATTGGCTTCTTGGGTCTCAAGTCAAGTCTCAGTCTCCATCCATACCTCCCCCCCACCACCACCACCCTGCTTCATGGATCTTCAGAGACTCTGGTTCCATAGTTTAAAGATCTCAGAGTTATTTTGAGAATTGACTTTTGAGACCCAGATTGCACCATAGATTAAGGCTTACTTTTTTATTTTGAGGAAATTCCATACAGTTTGTTTATTTCTTGATGAAGCTTTCCAGATGACTCATCTTTATGCCCTTCTCAGTTCTTGATTAGATGACTTATTTGGCATATGCAATCTGTAGAAAATACGGTTGTAAGGCTTCTTGCCTACACCAGTACATTTGGGAAAAAAATCCATGCGGAGCACTATTCTATAAATGGTGCTCCGAATTGAATACCATTTATAGAATGGCGCTCAGATCCGATTTCTACACCAAACTTTGCGTGCGAGGATTTACACTAACTGAAACCTGATGTAAATCCTGGCCCGTTAAGTTAGGCATGGATCCCCAGTATTCAGTGATAGTGCATCTTTAGTGAATGCTCTGACCCACCCATGCCTTTCCCTTTTCAGTATCATGCTAAAAGATTTGCGTGCGGATTTTTATAGAATAGTGCTTAGCAAGTTGTGTGTGTAAATACTAATAAGAGCCAATTAACTGCAATAATTGTTGTTAGCTCCCAATTATTGCTAGTGTATTGGCTTATTACGCAATTAATATGCAGGCACAACTTGGCTGTGTGCCCAAATTTAGGCAGGCAGTTTTGGGTGCTATATATAGAATTAGGGGGATGACCGTGTTGCGCCTCTTTTTATATGTTATCACTGGCTTCCTATTCATTATTGCTTCAGATACAAGATACTTACTCTCACTCATAAGTTTTTGCATACCAGTATTTCCTCCTATCTTTCTTCTTCCATCATTCCCTGTGCACCTACTGTGTTGTCTTAATGGTCATTCTTTACATATTCTATCAGTTTTCTATACAAGACTTGAGACTACCAGCCACTGTTCCTTCTATTGTACTGCACTGTCTCTTTGGAATTCTCTCCCAACCTCTCCTCAAGTGGAGCTCTCTATCTCAAAATTTAAGGTTGCCTTAAAACCCCGTTTATTTCTTAAGGCCTTTGGTGAGAGCGTTAATAGTGGTATACTGCTTTTCTACAGTTTTTGCAACCACATCCAAAGCAGTCTATCTGGGGCGACGGAGGGTTAAGTGACTTTACCCAGAGTCACAAGGAGCTGCAGTGAGAATTGATCCCAGTTCCCCAGGACCAAAGCCCGCTGCACTAACCGCTAGGCTACTAGGGCCACCTAGAGTGTGTTGTCCCTGCCTGTTTTGATTGTATTACTAATTTCTATAAGTGATTGATTGTTCTAGTGATTAAAAGAGAAAAAAAAGAAAGAATATTCAATCTGACATGTCTATTTTTTGTTGTTCTTTCCTGTCTACAGAATGATGTTCCTTTTTTTGTTTTGTTTCTTAACCTAGTTGATCCCAGATGGCTGCCTGTTGATATGAATATACAGGGTAGTTTAACATCCAAATCTATAGCCCCTTTTGAGTTGCGCAGATGAAATTTAGGCACAAATAATATAGAATAATGACTAGGACAGATGAGTGCACAAATACAAATTGCTGCCAATTAGCTCCAATCATTAGCTAATTATTTTGCACACACCATTACCCCGGGCACCCAAATTTGGGGGACCTTTATAGAATCTGGAGGTTTGCAACAGGAACAGTGAATTCTGGTCTTTGAGTGCCACAAACAGATCTGTTTTTTAAGATTTCTACAAGACACATTCATGAAATACATCTGCATACCCTTGATCTAATAAGGTTGACGAGCATAGTTTGACGTTTGTGACTAGAGAGCTCTATTTCCAGTGTACACCTGTACAAGCAGCTCATTTCAGAGGTGGATGGATGTGTGTGTGTTAGATTAGGTGTTTACTGTTGGTTTTTAATTTTAATTCTGAGATGAGGGTACAGAATTCATAACCCTAGGCCTAAGTGCTTCTTAACCTAATTGATCTCAGATGGCTGTCTGTTGATGTCAACCTAGGGGGGCTGTTTAACATCCAGGCCCATAGACTCCTTAATGAGAATATGTTTCTAATCAGCTTGTATTATATGCTGATTACGGGGAAGAAATGAAACATGCAGCTTTAGACACATAGAAGAGACATGCCTATGATCTTCTCATTTTATGGAAGTCCTGTCCACAGACAAGCACTGGAGAACAGTATTGTTTTATAAGATGGACCTCAACCCGGTCCTCAGAGATCACCCATCAGTCTGATTTTCAGTATTTTCACAATGAATAGACATGCAAAATATTTGCACTTACTGCCTCTGGTGTTTGCAAATATATTTCAAGCCATTGTAGATATTCTGAAAATCAACTGGCTGGATAGTCCCCAAGGACTAGGTTGAAAACCACTGAAACTGTGTGTAACTCCTTCTTGCTTGGATCAGCAGAAAGGCTGTAGGATTTTGTAATTTTCCTATTAACTTTGGTTTGTAATAGGCACTGTCTTAATTAGAAAATCCCAGTGATTCAACCAGTGCCACAATTTTATACCCCCGGGGGGAATAGATGCTGGATAGGGGGTATAATAGAGTGAACTGAAACAGTCCCTCTTATCCATCCCTGTGGTCACTGGTATAAATAAAATATTTTCTGCAATGGCCATGGGATTGAGGTATGCCAGGGGATGGAGCCATGATGTCTAGTGGGCGGGGCCAAGGCAGAGTAGGGTGGGGGTAGTGGCATGTATTAAAATGTCCCTCTCAAAAATCAGGACCCCTTGGCATCTCTGAGTTAATATTTTGTAAAGGGCACTCTACACAGAATGACCTTTACAGTATACTAGCTTAGTGGACATTTCAGGCCTAACTTTGATTGCAAGCATTTATGCCTGCCAAAGGCTTTTATAAACCCTTGCACCCAATTCATGGCAGTTAAAAGCGCAAAAAGGTATTCTATAACATCATGCTTAATTTCTGGGAGCTCCTCTGACCCACCCATACCCCTCCCATGGCCACACCCCTTTGGAGTTGAACGCTATGAAATTTAGCTGTGCATGTTATAGAATAGGGTGTAGGGCCGATCCTCGTGTAACTTCTAATTAGTGCAATTAAGTGCTTAATGTCAATTATTGATTGCTATCATGTAATTAGCTAATTATTTTGCATACAGATCTGCGATCCACAGCCAAATGTGTGTGCCCAACTTTAGATGACCTATACAGAATCCAGTGGTTAGTGCGCAAATTGTCAAGGGTCACACTTTCCTCTATTACCCAAAGCTTTCAATTTGACTATGTGTAAAAAGGCTTCCTAGCAGGATTCAATTAATACCTTATAACATCTGTTAAACAGTAAAACTGCCTGTTATAATTCATATATACAATACAGTAACATTGATGCAAAGACTAATTACATTCAGTTTATTGCTCGTAAAGTAAGCACCACATCCGGAGTCATTCTGCTTCTGCTGGATTGCAGGATACCACTGGAATAATTAACGTTCACAATTCTGCTGCATGATAAAATAGAATTGTATGTTTTATGTGCTCTGGATGCATGAATTAACTGCAGTGAAAGGGTGCAGTGTTGGATAACCAGCCTTGTTTGTAATGTGCACGGGTGATTTTAGCGTGCAAGTACTGTAGTCAGTTTACAAAAGGGAAGCAGTGTGTATTTCTCTTTGAAAATCAACAGCAAAGAAGGATATGTGCTAACAGCACCCCCAAATTTTGGATTTGCTATTTGTACTTGTGGTTGAGAATAAGTAAAATAGTGCGTGCATTTTTGAAAATGTCTAATGTTTGTAAGGTTTTACTCCCTCGTTCTAAATGCCCTCAGAAATGGCCTTCATAAAATGGTTTGAAGTATGTGTGTGATGGATGTCCATGTGTACTTTCAGCCAGTCCATTTGCCTGGGTTGTAAAATTCTCCTTATAGCTGTATTGTACTTTATTCAAATATTCAAATACTGTACATTCAGATGCTTAAGATGGGAATCATTTTTGCAAACCAACCCAATCCAGCATTTCCTCTGCTGATTGTCTGGGATGCAAGTTCTAATTCTTTCTGTCACTGCTAGACCAAGTGAACGGCTTGAGGCATAAGTGCCATGTCATTGATCAGAGAAGTTGCTGGAAGTATTGAATTGTATAATTCTGCTTTGAAGAATGGAAAAGATATGCCTTGCTGGTTCAGATCAAGGCTCCACTGAGCCTAGCAGAGGCATCTCAAAAAAGATATAGTGGAACTTGGAAAAGGTACAGAGAAGGGTGACCAAAACGATTAAGGAGCAGTGGTGTTCCTAGCCTCGATGGCACCCGGGGCGGATCGCTGATGCGCCCCCCCCCTGGGTGCAGCGCCCCCCCGCGAAATGACACCCCCCCGGGTACACGCTGCTGGGGGGTTGGGGTGCCACAGCGCGTGCCTGTTTGCTCCCAGTTCGCTACGCTCGCTAAATTCTCTGTTCCGGGGCAGAAGGAGGGAGCTGCAGCGAACCAGAGAATTTAGCAAGCGTAGCGAACTGGGAGCAGACAGGTGCGCGCTACGGCTCCCCCCCCCAGCGGCGTGCACCCGGGGTGGACCGCCCCCACTGCCCCCCCCCCCCTGGTATGCCACTGTTAAGGAGATGGAAGAACTTTCAAATGAGGAAAGGCTAAAGAGGTTAGGGGCTCGTTTTCAAAGCACTTAGACTTACAAAGTTCCATAGGTTACTATAGGTAACTTTGCAAGGCTAAGTGCTTTGAAAATATGCCTTCACTGCTCTTTAGCTTGGGAAAGCGAGGACTGAGGGGGAAATATGATAGAAGACTAAAAAATCCTGAGTGGAGTGGAACAGGTTAACGTGAACCGATTGTTTATTCTTTCAAACACTGCAAAGACTGGGGGACACCAGTGCTTGAGAGTAGAATGTGATTCAAGGGCCACAGAAGAGCTGTCAGCTCTAATTTATTTATTCGTTTTGGTACAATTAGTTGACACCTTTGGGTTATGCTATGTATTCTGCATTTCTCCTGCACGGAATCTTCTATAAAAGTCACTTATAGCGAACAGAATGGTTGGCATGTGGCGAAGAGATCCGGACCCTGATCTAGCTAGGGTTTAATACCCCACGAAACATGGTCCTTGTAGGCAGCGGATCTGAAAAGTCAACATAAAACTAAGTAGTATGAGTGACTTTTATAGAAGTTTAAATAAACGAATGAAGTTTGTGAAAAGCAATTCTGACTGATGAAGAGGCAGACGAATCAGGAGTTGTATACTCATGTGAAACAAGCGTCAATAGAGTGCTGAGCATTTGTTGGATATACTTATGAGAAGCTCCCACTCAGAAATAAGTGTGACCTAGTTAATTGGATTCATGGCATGCATCTCATGGCAGTTCGGTGTGTACATGACCCTATTCTATAAAACTACGCCCAAATTATGATAACGCCCCTGACCCAACCATGTCCTTCCCATGGCCAAGCCCCTTTTGAGTTGCATGAATGACAATTTAGGCATGCAGCGTTGTAATATAGCATTTAGGGAAATCATGTATGTAGGTCCTAATTAGTGCCAATTAACATCAATAGTTGATTGTTAACAGCTCATTAACTAATTAGTTTGCGTGTACATCTGGGATTCATGCCCAAATTTGGGTGACCTTTATAGAATCTGGGAGTTTACATGCAGGACGTGGTTTGAACCTGTGGTAAATGATCATTCAGTAATGGAATCCAGTCAGCCTCACTATGCAGTCAAGCAACCCGTAAAGGTACACAACTCATGTCGTATTCATCATAGTCACTATCACTTGGCAAATTACTTATATTATTTACAGAATTTAAGTGTTTTTCTCTGTTATGCAGCATCCTGGATCCTATTAAATGCTAATTTTCAAACTCTATTACTGTTAGCATCTTGCCTCAGCCTGTAGGCATAATGTACCATAAATGACTCTGTAATCATTCATTCTTCTATATAAAGCAGTGCATACAATTCTACAGTTCTGAAAGTGTTTAAATTGCCTTAATTTTAAGAAAATTTGTTGATCTCACGATTTGCAAGGACAGATGTTACTGTGTTTGGATATCTCTCTGAAGGGCTCTGTCACTAAAGGGTTGCCACACGGCAACCCAGAACTTCCGCTGGCCCAACACGGGTGCCAGCGGTAGTTCCACCCCCAGTGCGTACCATTTCCAGCGCTAGTGTAAAGATTGGAAAAAAATATTTCTGCAGGGGTTACCCGGCTGTAATCGGGCAGTGTCGCGTGCTGCCCAGTTACCGCTGGGTTAGCGCTGGAGCCCTTACCGCCACCTCAAAGGGTGGTGGTAAGCGCTCTTCCCAAAAATGGTTGCATGGCAAGTGTGAACTTACCGCACAGCTATTTCATTTTTGGTTATTTTCACCTGCTGGGATCAAAGGGGCCCTGGCGCGTGGCAAAAACAGACACCGCAGCTAGTGCAGGGCCCCTTTGACTGCAGCTTACTAAAAGGCCCCTTAGCTTCTTTGTCTGGAGTACTGTACAAATGGAGAATGCAGTAATATGGTGGCTACTTGTTAAAATAAGAAAATGGGATGAAATTTGATATTCCACCTTTTTGTGATAACAATTAAAGCAGTTTGCATACTATATACAGGTACTTATTTTGTACCTGGAGAGATAGAGGGTTAAGTGACTTGTCCAGAGTTACGGGAGCTGTGATGGGAATTGAAACTGGTTCTCCTGGTCCTCAGGCCACCGCACTACCCATTAGGCTACTTCTCCACTCCAGAGAGCGTCAGTGTTCAGATAATTCTTTGAGGAACTTTTTAAGAAGGATGTTAGAACTTCATAGTTTTTTCTACAAAACAATTTTAGAGAGCCTCCGAAGATAGCTAGTATCTTAAACAACTGAAAAATAATCCTCTTCCAATGACTACTACTGAATCAATATTCTTATCAATTTTTATCAAATTCTAAAAATAAGGAGGAAAAGCCTCAACAGACTTCTTCTTGGCAACAGAGCTGATCAATCATAGGAGTGCTTACTGTCATCATAGGCTAAAAACCTCTACATTTTTTTTATTTCAACAAAGTCCAAACAAACTTTCTATTTAGCTTATGATTATCAGGATGCACAGACTCTTCTTGAGAAACCTTGGCCATTGTTGGACATGGACAGCTGGAAGAGTCTGTGCATCTTCATAAGCTAAGTGGAAAGTTTGTTTGGACTATGTTGAAATAAAAAAAAATTTTGGAGGTTTTTTTAGCCTATGATGACAGTAAGCACTCCTATGATTGATTGGCTCTGTTGCCAAGAAGTCTATTGAGACTTTTCCTCCTTAATTTTAGAAAATTTGATAGAAATAGATAACAATTGATAAGAATATTAATTCAGTAGTATTCATTGGAAGAATTTCATCATTGCCATACTGGCTCAGACCAAGGGTCCATCTAGGCCACTTTGACCCCAACGATAAAATCCCCCCTTGCTGTTCCAAACAGCGCTGGAAAATTAGTGCAGGATCAGCATGGGGGATTAAAGCCCTCATAATCAAAACTAATGGCAAGTAAATTCACACGCGATTAATTTTGATCATGGGGATACTTCTGCGAGAGGATTGTGCCTGGGCATGCGCCAAAAGCACAATCCTCCCACAGAAGTTGTTTGACAGGTCCGGTCTATCAAAGAAAAAAATCCAGACCTGTCAAATAAAAGGTCTCCTCACCCCATACACAAGGGGGACCTCCAGTCCCCTAGCCCCCCCTGCTAGGCCCAGTGGCCCTCTCTCTCTACTCTGGACATGGGGGGGGGGGGGGGGGAGGCCTCCTGTTTGACAAGTCCAGGCTTTTTTTTGACAGCCCAGACCTCAGCCCCACCTAACCCCCCAACACACAAAAAAAACCCTGGTGACCCAGTGGGCAATATATCTCACCCCCACTCACCCTGGTGGTCTAGCGGTTCCTCACCCCTTTCCCTGTGCCTTGTGATGACGAGGAGGGAGTAGCACTCCCTCCTTCTTCCAAAGCTGCCTCCAAAATGGTGGCACCCTGCCCTGCCCAGTGCATCCTGAGATGTGCTGGGCGGGGCTTCCCTACCATATAATGTCTCCTTTATGTGGTTGGGAAGCTTTGTCCAGCACATCCCAGGATGTGCTGGGCAGGGCAGGCTGCCGCCATTTTGGTGGCAGCACTGGAAGAAGGAGGGAGTGCTGCTCATTCCTCATCATCACAAGGTATGGGGAGAGGGGAAAGGGGCTGCTAGACCAATAGGACGGATGGGGGATTGGGGTATGTTGCCCACTGGGCCACCATGGAGATTTTTATGTGTTGGAAGGGTTTGGGGGGGCAAGAGGTCCACTGGACCACAGTCCCCCTGTGCCCTTGTGTCGAGGTGGTCAGGGAGTCGATGGACTGGAGGTCAGCCGGAACTCCAGCCCCCATGTCGGTGTCCGGGGGAAGGGCTTGGGGAGGTACTAGGCCACCAGGGCCTCAGACATTGGGGGGGTCCGGGGTGCACTGAACTGACGGTGACAGCCCAGGCTGCCTGGCTTGGACCCAGGGGGGCAGACAGAGGGAGCCTTAACCCTGGCATAGGCTTAAGGCGCTATTCTGCCCATATGATCAAAACGCTGCTCTCTGATTCATATTGCGAAGGTAAATGCAGACACTAGTCCTGTGCTAGTGGCCTCTAGCGCCCGGATTTAACTTTGATAATTGGGGCCTTAGTGTTTCATTGGTACATCTTCTATTGAGACAGAGTGTTTGCATTTCTGTCTCTCTCTGTCCTGTCTATTTCCAGATGTGTCCCAAAAAAAACACACAGGTAGCCTCTTTACTTGGCTGCTCTGCTCTTGTCTCACTGGTGATCTCCCCCCCCCCCCCCCCCCGACAATTCCATTCTATCTTCAATGGGACCCAGCATTTCTTTTCTAATTTAATTGAAAGAAATAGAAGCCAGAAGTATGCTGAACAAAGGGTGATCTATTGTTTACAGTAAGTCGCTTGATCAAAGGGCACACAGACCACATTTGAGCTCTGTGGCCCACAAGACAATCAAGCGAGATGATGGAGTTCATCATTTTACTGTAAGTGCATGCATTTTCTGGGGCTTGTGGTTTCATGTGGTTTGACTTCTTTTCCATTCAGTGTATCCAGTATGTAATACAGATTATCTTGGTTAATTAGCTAATTGCTGAAAAAGCAGCTAGATAAATGGCTTTGCTAATTCTTTAAGAAATTCCAGCTTTTTCCAGTTTTATAAATATTTTTTAATCCCCTTTCTGATTCGTTCAGTCTTGAGACAAATGCTGTTTCTTAACTCACCACATGGTCCAATAGTAAATGGGCTCTTTGTAATCACATGGAAGTTTACTGTCCTGTGTTTAGAGATGGAATTCCAAAAGCTATAAGAACATAAGAATAGCCATACTGGGTCAGACCAATGGTCCATCTAGCCCAGTATCCTGTTTCCAACAGTGGCAAAGCCAGGTCACAAATACCTGGCAGAAACCCAAACCTGGGTGGCAACATTCCAGAATTCCAAAGAGTAGCGACATTCCATGCTACCAACCCCAGGGCAAGCAGTAGCTTCCCCCTGTCTGTCTCAATAGCAGACTATGGACTTTTCCTCCAGGAACTTGTCCAAACCTTTTTTAAACCCAGATACACTAACTGCCATTACTACCCAATTCTTAGATGCACATTCTGAAACAGAGTATCTAGCTATATACTATTGTTCTACCCCTCCATTCATGGAAGCAGAGTGCATTGCTATGCATATTTGTATTAAATTGTATTGTCTGTGTATAAATAGCACTGTGTACTAGGGCTGCTATCACTATAGTTTGCAGTTTCCTGTGATTGAAGTCTTGTGAGCTTTCCCTATTGGTTTTAAGTTCTGGGTCAGGGCCAGCCCTCCCTCTCTCCCCCTGGGGGCTGTGATAGATTGAGAGTCCCATTTTTCCTAGCATATCTTGGTGATCAGCAGCTGTTCTAGGGTCTGATAACCTCCTTAATCTACTGTGATTCCATCAAAATTCTTTATCATTTTCTCTGGTCATTTATTCCCATTATTCCCACACTTTCCCCATTGAGTATTACAGTTTTTCCTCTCAGCTGGGTTGAGGTTCTGGCCATCTCCTTGCCTCTGAGGTGGCTAGATAAGGACTCTGTTTACAGAAGGCAACAATTCTTTCCAAGCATCTGAACTGTAAGTTGATTTTCTTTATTTGCTATGATTGCTACATTGAATTAAGAATTGAGAGTCCACTGGTAAAGTTTTAACTTGGGAATGGTTGTGCTGGCTGTTAAAGCTTTGTGACCATTACCAGGGGCAGCCCAAGGCAATCTGCCACCTGAGGCATGGATGAGATTGCACTTACCGCATGGCCATGTGAGGGGAGGGGTGCACTTACCACCACCCATTGAGGTAGCGGTAAGGGCTCCCACACTAACCCGGCGGTAACTGGCCAATGTGTGGCGCTACCTGATTATTGCTAGGAACCCCCTGTGGAAGTATTTTTCAAATATTTCCACTAGCGCCAGAAATGACGCTCAATGAGTGTGGAACTACCGCCGACGCCTGTGTTGGGCGTATTCTGTAATGTGCGCCGATCTTCTAACATGCGGAGGCAAAAAGGGGCATGGTTATGGGCGGGGAAATGGGCATTCCAAAATTCAAGCAGCTAGTTATAGATTATGGTCCAGTGCACCTAAATCAACATGCTGTACTATGTTCCCACAACTATGAATTATCTTCAAATATTAATTTTATACTGCAAAATTTATTAAAAACTATCAAAGCCACAATCACATCATTGTAGTGCTATCTACAAACATGCTCCCTTCCTAAACACTGCACTAATCACATTGCCCCTTATGCTACATGCTGAGATTTACACCACGTTTTTATTGGCGTAAATGGATGCGCGCAGATATCGGTGCTGAAATATCAACTAAGCACGATTATAGAATACGCTTAGTTGGCACTGATTTTAGCGCCAAATTTTTAGGCGCCATATATAGAATCTCCTCCATATTGTATATCTGGTGAATGGCATGTGCAGTCTTAGCTGGAAGAAATGCTAAATAGTAGTAGTAGTAGTAGTAGTAGTAGGAAAGATGAAAGTAATACATACAGTCTTGGAAAAGAGAAAATATTTGTATGTTACTTAGAGCATTTCTTGTCTGAGTAACTAACAAATTCATATAAATACACTAGTGGAACCATGCCCATTTCCTCAAGAATGAAACGGGCCCTAGGAAGGCTTTCATGTAAGCTTTTTTTTTCTCTCTCCCCTGCCCTCCCTTCCATGTCCAGCGATTCTCCCCTCTCCTCCCCTCCCCTCCATGTCCAGCGATTCTCCTCTTCCCTGCCCTCCCATCCATGTCCCGCGATTCTCTCCTCTACTGTCCTCCCATCCCATCCAGGTCCATCAATTCTCCTCTGCCCTGCCCTCCCCTTCCTCCCTCCCTCCCGTCCCCTTCCCTCCTCCCCTTGATGTCCTACGATTCTCTCCTTCCCTCATTTTGTACCTGCACGTTCTCTGGCTGGCTGGCGCTGGCTTCTGTTCCGTTCGTAACAACCCTCCTGATGTCAGTTCGCCTCCAGCGTTCCCTTCCCTCTCACTGTTCCCCCTCTGACGTCATTACTTCTTGACGCGAGTGCGGGACAGCGAGAGAGAATAGAACGCTGGAGGCTGGCTGATGTCAGGAGACGTTACGAACCCAGGCAGCCAGACATGGAACGTTGGAGGTGCAAATTATTATATAGGATGTGGGGCCCTTTTTACTATGCAGAGGTAAGCCCACCACAGGCTTACCGTTCGGCAATCTGGAACTACCGCTGGCCCATCACAGGTGTCAGTGGTAATTCCACTCCCCAGTGTGTGGCATTTCTGGCACTAGCAGAAATATTTGAAAAATATTTCCGCAGAGGGTTACCCAGCAGTTATCAGGCAGTACCGTACACTGGCCGGTTACCTCGGGGTTAGCGCGGGAGCCCTTACCGCCACCTCAATAGGTGGCGGTAAGAGCTCTCCCCTCATATGGCCACGCGGTATGTGCAATCTTACCACATGGCCATTTCTTTTTTTCAGCCTTTTTACCCGCTGAGATAAAAAGGAGCAGCAAAAACAGCCACCACCTCTAGCACAGGGCTCCTTTTATCGCAGCTTAGTAAATGGGCCCCTAGATTATAATATGATTTAGAGATGGGAGTAACTAGCGAGGTAATTAAATTTGCTGATGACACAAAGTTATTCAAAGTTGTTAAATCGCGACAGGATTGTGAAAAATTACAAGAGGACCTTACGAGACTGGGAGACTGGGCAGCTAAATGGCAGATGACGTTTAATGTGAGCAAGTGCAAGGTGATGCATGTGGGAAAAAAGAACCCGAATTATAGCTACGTCATGCAAGTTTCCACGTTAGGAGTTACGGACCAAGAAAGGGATCTGGGTGTCGTCATCGATAATACACTGAAACCTTCTGCTCAGTGTGCTGCTGCGGCTAGGAAAGCGAATAGAATGTTGGGTATTATTAGGAAAGGTATGGAAAACAGGTATGAGGATGTTATAATGCCGTTGTATCGCTCCATGGTGCGACCGCACCTTGAGTATTGTGTTCAATTCTGGTCGCCGCATCTCAAGAAAGATATAGTGAATTGGAAAAGGTGCAGCGAAGGGCGACTAAAATGATAGCAGGGATGGGACGACTTCCCTATGAAGAAAGATTAAGGAGGCTAGGGCTATTCAGCTTGGAGAAGAGACGGCTGAGGGGAGACATGATTGAGGTATATAAAATAATGAGTGGAGTGGAACAAGTGGATGTGAAGCGTCTGTTCATGCTTTCCAAAAATACTAGGACTAGGGGGCATGCGATGAAACTACAGTGTATAATTAAACTCTGGAATTTGTTGCCGGAGAAAGTGGTGAAGGCGGTTAGCTTAGCAGAGTTTAAAAAGGGGTTGGACGGTTTCCTAAAGGACAAGTCCATAAACCGCTACTAAATGGACTTGGGAAAAATCCACAATTCCAGGAATAACATGTATAGAATGTTTGTACATTTGGGAAGCTCGCCAGGTGCCCTTGGCCTGGATTGGCCGCTGTCGTGGACAGGATGCTGGGCTCGATGGACCCTTGGTCTTTTCCCAGTATGGCATTACTTATGTACTTATGTACTTATGTACTTATGACTGCATAGGATGGCAGTTCGCTGCAGTTTGTTTTTTCTTAACCTTATTATACCCCAGAAACTCCAAGAAAATCTTGTAATTAAGATGAAAAATAATCCTTAGCTTCCCCTTGATGTCATTTTTAATTTTAGGAAAAGCACATTCAGATAGGTGCAGAATGAAGTGCAGATGTTATGACATTTGATCACACATATTGTTTGGATGTAATTTTTGGTATCAAAACATGTTTGGCTTGTAAAAAGAATTCATAATAATAATGTTAAAATACAACAAAGTACAGTTCCAATTCTGCTTAAGAGGAGAATCCACTTCCAAAAAAAATATCCTTCGAAGGAAAATAAATCAGTGAGTATAACGATGTTATTAGACCTCACAGAAAAGTGCTGGACTGGGAATGTAGGGGTGCATATTTTAAGTTTTAGGGGGAAGTTATAAAAATGGGCTACTCTTAAGATGGGTTATTTTACTACAAATTGTGCTATTTTTAGCACAGAGTTCCTTTTTATGCCATGAGACCTAGTTTCATCTACATTAGTGCGTGCTATCTGGTTATCGCAGATGTGTGAGTCCTTACTGCAGTAAGTGCTCATGTGGTCATTTTAAAACATGGCCATGCACTAATGGCAGCATTAGTGCATGATATCTCAATAAGCTGAAGATAAAGTTTCATATCTCTAGTGTTTTTTTTCCTCTCTTTAGTAGTAGTAGTAGGAAAAGACCTCAAAAGTCACTGAAGACATTATACTTGCTGTTGAGCTGAGACTTTTGAGGTCTTTTCCTCCAAATTATAGTAAAAAAAAGAAAAAACACTAGAGATATGAAACTTTATCTTCAGCTTATTGAGATGTTATAAACATATATTTTGCTGAATTTGAGTCTTAGTTTATTTTTGAACAAACATTAGTGCATGGCCATTTTAGGGCTTGAGTAAAAAAGGACCTTAGTGTGGGGGAAAAACTCACATAATGGCACTCTAAGGCCCCTTTTTGATATAGTGCTACAGAACTATACACAATACCTATGGTGCAGTTGCACCATGGGCCTACAGCATACTGAAGCATAATGATATTCTCCATTTTCTACAGCACATAAAAACTAGTAACTTTCAAACACTCTCAGTGCTTTCACTGCAAAATGTTTTGCACGCCTCCATTCTGAAATTATCTTTTCTTTTTTGCCTTCCTTGGAATTACTATGCAAGAATAGATACTAGACAGGAAAAGATTGGGTATTGATGGACCTCTCGTTTCTTTTAGACCTCACTAAGTGTGAATCTCTGTCCCCATAAGAAACTGTGCCAGGCTGCAGGGCCAGATAATATGGCTTTGTAAGATGAGATGCGAATTATTTTATGCCACTGTTACATCCAACATGGTTTTTAGTGTGGGCGCATCTCTTAAACAGTGTTCTGAGATAACACACTCTTCAGAAAATGTTCATTTTTAAATTTCTAAATATTTGGGTTCTGTGGGATATTTTTAAACATGAAGCTTGATCCAATGACCGTAAAGATCATGTTGCATTAGTCATATCCTGTCTAAATGGTAGAAGGTGTCCAGGCTGTTTAATGGGCTGTTGACTGGCAGACTAATGCTGTTTTGTACAGCTGAGAAGTACCTTGTCTGACAAGCAGAACCTGTTGAGAAGTGATTGCCTTTCCTGGTGCTGTTCTGTGTATAGGGAATTTGCTGTTTCCAGAAGTACAGACCAAGATTGGAGCAGTAGACCAAGTTTCGTATTAAAATTCTTTATGGTTATTGGCTGGCTCCATGCCATAAAGCACAGGCTGAACCGGCTCTGTTTTTGTCCTGTTGAATATGAGTGTACTTGCTCCTAGATAGTATTGCTATTCCCCGTTAGAGAGGTATTGAACACATGAATATATAGATTTGCCAGAATAGGGATAGGTTTGCTCCAAGAATATTAGCTTTACAAACTCATTATGACACGGAATTTCTTTAGATTGTTCTATAGCAGACACTTGGACAGTCAAATTACCAATTTTATCCTCAATTTGGTTTAATCTGCTACTCACAATTGTATCCAACTTGATTATCGCCTCCCAAATCAAAACCAAAGTGATTTCTGTAGGCAAGCGTTGAAAATGCCACTCTAAGTGACCAAAGACTAGAAACAGAAAGAGATAGACCAAAGCTGAACCAGGAATACCAAAAAGCCAGACTTTGCATGTGATGCAATGCTGGAGAAATAAAAAACACTGTAGGCGCTCCAATGATGGCTTACGTTAGTATTCTATAATGGAATATTAGTGCCAATTCTGTAATGACTTCTTGGCACCGACTGCATGGCATTGGGTGCCTAATTCTTGTGAAAATTTATAAACTTCAAGGGCTTCAAAACCTGCTAAGTCCATTTTAGTTGCATCAGAGAAAAATCTATTTTTCATGTAAACATAAATATTTTCCATTTCCCACAAGAAGTAGAGTAAATATACAAGTTATTTAAGCTTTACTGTGAGTGGAAATGTAATATATTTTTATTCTGTCTTCATGCCATATAGGGAACCTCTGTGTATATCACACACCTTTTTGAATTCCGTCACTACTTTTGAAACCACCACTTCTCACAGAAGAGTATTCCCGGCATCCACCACCCTCTCCGTGAAAAAATATTTCAGTTTCCCTCCTGCAACTTCATTTTTATGTTTTCCACTCCTACCCTAGCTGATATAAAATTTAACCATCTTTCTAACCTCATATGCATGTTTCCTTAAATTAGTCACCTTATTTTATAACTCTTCTTACTCTGTTACCTATCTATATGCTAACCATCTCTCTGACCTCATGTGCAACTTTCTTTAGTCGCCTTTTTTTCTAACTCTTCTTATTCTCTTACCTATCTATATGTTCCATCTTTGCTTATACCCTACACTGTCAATTAAAATGTTCTATTACGTATTGTGTTGACATTGTAAGTAGTATACTATCCTGCTTATTTTCGAAAGGAGAAAAACGCCCATGTTCGGGAGATGGGCGTCCGTTTCCCGTGGGCGGCCAAATCGGTATAATCAAAAGCCGATTTTGGTCATCTTCAACTGCACTCCGTCGCGGGAACGAATAAAGTTGACGGGTGTGTGTCGGAGGTGTGGTGAAGGCGGGGCTGGGGCATGGTTATCGGCCGAGCAGAGATGGGCGCGCTCGGCCGATAATGGAAAAAAGAAAGGCGTTTTTAGTGAAAAGTTAGGACACTTTTTTGGACCCTTTTTTTCTTACGAACAGGTCCCAAAAAGTGCCCTAAATGACCAGATGACCACCGGAGGAAATCAGGAATCACCTCCCCTGACTCCCCCAGTGGTCACTAACCCCCTCCCACCAAAAAAACCCCACTTGCAAAATCTTTATTTTTCAGCCCCTATGCCACCCTCAAATTCCGTACCCACCTCCATGACAGCAGAATGTGTTCGATCCTCTCACAGCCATTCCCTGGGTCAGAGGTGCACTGCAGGGTCACATCAGCATTGCATTGTGGTGGATGTAGGGTATTGGGCTCCGTGATTTCACTAGCTTGTGTTACAGTCTCACGATGTTGGTAGTTGGTAGGCTCTTCTCCCATGGTGCTCTTCCGTCTGCTTACTGGGTCAGAGTGTGCCCTGTTTTGTTTCCGGTAGTCCACGAGGTAGTGGACATTTTTGTAAGTCCGTTTTAGATCCCTTTCGTGTGTTAGCCACGTTACAGAACTTAGTTCTTACCTTGAATGTTGCTGAAAGAGGGCATTGTACACCGTTCTGCCAGCTCTGAGCTACTGCTAATCTTAGTACCAGGGAGACTCGTTTGCCAGTGGGGCACAACCTCTGATCTACAGTTAACTGAGTAAACGCAGTTATTGAAATAAAGGACGTTTTCAGCAAGATTAGTCTTACGGTGTGAACTGCTGTGCCAAGGTTATACAGCAGCAACAAGTCCTGTCCCTGGAGCACTTTTAGTGGGTAATGCAGTGCACTTCAGGCAGGCAGACCCAGGCCCATCCCCCCCTACCTGTACCACTTGTGGTGGTAAATGGGAGCCCTCTAACCCCCCTCAAAACCCACTGTACTCACATGTAGGTTCCCCCCTTCACCATTAAGTGCTATGGTAATGGTGTTGAGTTGTGGGGAGTGGGTTTTGGGGGGATTTGGGGGTCTCAGCACCCAAGGTAAAGGAGCTATGTACCTGGGAGGTAATTTAATGTTTTTTTCCTATTTTTTAAAAGTGCCCCCTAGGGTGCCCGGTTGGTGTCCTGGCATGTGAGGGGGACCAGTGCACTACGAATCCTGGCCCCTCCCACGACCCAAAGCCTTAGATGTGGTCGTTTTTGAGCTGGGACACTTCGGTTTCGATTATCGCTGAAAAACGAAAACGCCCAGCTCAAACAAACGCCCACATCTAAAAAACGCCCACATCCAATGCATTTGCCTGGCACAAACCGTATTTGCGAAACTAAAGATAAATGTCCATCTTTTTCGAAAATACGATTCGCCCCACCCCTTCACGACCCGTTCTCGGAGATGAACGTTCTTACACATTGGCGTTTGCGTTCGATTATGCCCCCCACGCCATACTTTGTATTGTTATTTGAATATTTTTTCCTGCTGTACTTGCCTATTGGTCATGTTTGATTTATTCCTACTGTACACCGCCTTGAGTGAATTCCTTCAAAAAAGCGGTAAATAAATCCTAATCAATGAATCAGTCGATCAATAAATAAATTTCATGTCCTCTAGTTTTATTGCTTCTCCATTTTTGGAAAAGGTTGTTTTGTTCCTTACTGTCTTCAAGCATTTAAATGCCTGTTCCATATCTCCCCTGTTCCTTCTCTCCTCCAGGGTATACATATTCAAGTCTTCAAGTCTCTTCTCATGCATCTTCTGGCACAGAGCCCATACCATGTTGGTTGCTTTCCTCTGAATAGCCTCATGTCTTTTTTACATTCTACGTCTTGTTTTTATTTTTTGCTCCAGAAGAGTTTGTAATCAGGATACATTTCTTCTTCAACTTGATCTGATACATCTTGTAATCTTTCTCCCTTCCACTTGCCCATATTCCCTGTTGCAATTTCCTTCTAAGAGCTTTAAAACAATATACTATCTAGAGAAGAGGTGTTCAACCTTGGACCCTTCCCGGCCAGTTAAAAGGTTTTGAATATTGGGGGGGGAGGATGTCTTGGGACACATACAAATGCAGAACTTTTCCTAAATAGATTGGAAGCTCACTTGACAACAGTCTAAAGATAAGGAGACTCAACTTAAACTGAACACACTGCATTACTGTGACAGAGCCGGTGATGGGAGGCGGGAAATACTGCTGGGCAGACTTGTACGTTCTGTGCCCTGAAAAAGGCAGATACATATCAAGGTAAGGTATACACATATGAGTTTATCTTGTTGGGCAGACTGGATGGACCTTGCAGGTCTTTTTCTGCCGTCATCTACTATGTTACTATCCACTTTATAATTGAAAGAGAAAAACACCTAGATTTCGACCCAAATCGGGAGATAGACGTTTATCTCACAAAAACGAATAAATCGGTATAATGGAAAGCCGATTTTGGACGTTTTCAACTGCACTCCATCGCGGAAGCATACAAAGTTGACGGGGGCATGTCGGAGGCGTGGCGAAGGTGGAACTGGGGCGTGGTTATCGGCCGAGGAGAGATGGGCGCCTTTCGCCGATAATGGAAAAAAAGTATACGTTTGTAGCTAGAATTTAGGGCACTTTTCCTGGACCCTGTTTTTTCACGAATAAGGCCCCAAAAACTGCCCTAAATGACCAGATTACCACCAGAGGGAATCGGGGATGACCTCCCCTGACTCCCCCAGTGGTCACTAACCCCCTCCCACCACAAAACATGATGTTTCACAACTTTTTATTTTCACCCTCAAATGTCATACCCACCTCCCTGGCAGCAGTATGCAGGTCCCTGGAGCAGTTGTTAGGGGGTGCAGTGGACTTCAGGCAGGTGGACCCAGGCCCATCCTCCCCCCACCTGTTACAATTGTGCTGCTTAATGCTTAGTCGTCCAACCCCCCCCAAACCCACTGTACCCACATGTAGGTGCCCCCCTTCACCCCTTAGGGCTATAGTAATGGTGTAGACTTGTGGGCAGTGGGTTTTGAGGGGGATTTGGGGGGCTCAACACACAAGGAAAGGGTGCTATGCACCTGGGAGCTCTTTTACCTTTTTTTTGGTTTTTGTAAAAGTGCCCCCTAGGGTGCCCGGTTGGTGTCCTGGCATGTGAGGGGGACCAGTGCATTATGAATCCTGGACCCTCCCACGAACAAATGCCTTGGATTTATTCTTTTTTGAGCTGGGCGCTTTCATTTTTCATTATCACTGAAAAACAAAAATGCCCAGCTCACAAATTGTCGAATAAAACATGGACGTCTATTTTTTTCGAAAATACGGTTCAGTCCGCCCCTTCACGGACCCGTTCTCGCAGATAAACGCCCATGGAGATAGACATTTTCGTTCGATTATGCCCCTCCATGTAACTATGTTATGTATAGCCTGACACGGTCCCTTAAAGAGCAGCCAATCACAAATCTATATGGACTGATATTCAAAGCAAGTTACACGTTCTCTATTGATCGGCGGAGGTTTAACTTGCTTATCCGTGGAGGTTTAACTGCTGTATGGAGAATATGGGCTAAAAATCTCTCAGAATGGCCCAGTGCTATCCGTATAATAAAGAGACAGGTTTGGGGCAGAGTGAGAGTGGCATTTGAATTATCCAGTGATTTTTGGCTTTCATCTGGTGCAGTGACCGTCTGGTACATATATCCATGGCCACTAACTATATGAATAGTGCATTAAATGTACATATTAATTTAAAGACTGGCATTTAAATTAATATGCTTGCCACCGCCGCAGCTGGCAATTGACCCCATAGCACTTATTTTTGTAAATATTTCAGGGGTTATTTTTTTCATTTTCCATCTCTATTTAAAATTGAGGCTAAATCGTATTTTATTGGTCAACCATGACTAGCTGGCCACTGAAGTACTGCTATTTTGGCTTCCTATGATAGTATGCTGGCCAGGTTTTATAGCATTACAAATGTAGCCAACATTTCTACAACTGACCTGTGCTACTGGCGCCTTGAAATATTCTATTTAAACCAAATGATGTGGATCACTGGATAAAAAAAATGTTAAGTAATAACCAGGCTGTTCCTGATTTTAGATTGCTTCACCCAGCTCAAAATATCTTTAGACTGCTAAGTTAAAGAGCAGCATAATGTAAAAAAAAGGGTATTCATGAATTCTTTTCAGCTCAGGAACATGAGCAATCATAGCAAGCAGGGAAAGCATGCAGAAGCGTGACTTTGGGAATGCTTTTCAACACTGATTTGTAGAAGGAATGCATGTGGGTATACAGTTTGGGGTTAAGAGTTTTTGCTCGGGATGTGTTTGGGGTAATGGAGGAAGTGGGTATATGAGGGGTTATAGCTGAGCTATGTAGAGTGCATTGTGCATGCACGTGTGGATAAAGAGTTGTTTATGTAGCGCTGCGTAACCCTAGTAGCGCTCTAGAAATGTTAAGTAGTAGTAGTAGTAGTTATGTAATAGAGGGATATTATATGGGGGTATAGGGTTATGTATAGCGTAGGGTTGGGCATGTGGCTGTATATGGAGAAATGGGTATATACATTTTTGAGTGGGTTGGATTTGGGGTATTTTTTGTTTTAGGGATATGGCTGTGTGTTTGTAGGTACCAGATATGGTTGAGAGGGAGTGTGGGTATGAAATGTTATGTATATGTTGGATGTATTTCTATGAATTGTTTGCTGGGTTGAGTGGGCATATTGGTGTATGTATGTATTTATAGATGAGGTATCAGTGGGAGCAAGTCAATCACAGTGAGCAGCAGACAATGTCCAAAAACACTTGGCTTTATTGAACATCCAAGACTCGACACGAGTCGTGTTTCGGCCTAAAAAGGCCTTCTTCAGGAGTCTAAAAACACATATATATTAAATAAAATCAATAAATACATTATAGAAAATGACACAGTATGGATCAATAAAAAAATAAAAAATAATATTAACATATAAATCTAATGACATATATGTGTGTGTGTATATATATATATATATATATATATATATATATATATATATACTATTCTTGTACAGAAATGATGACTAAAATAAAGTTAAAGACAAGATATGTATAAAAAAACAAATATATAAATACATTATAGTTATTAAACAATGAACATATTAAATATGGTTAAGAAAATATTAATAATTCATACATCCTATATTATCTCAATTATGTAGGTATATATTTCTGTTTTAGAAGATATTCTTCCTTTTCAGGCATTAGACACCACATGCATGTCGCTAAGGCTAGCTTAACATCTCCACACGTCCAATAGAAGGTATTATCTTTTGACATATGTAATATTATTATCTGATATACTGTGTATACTGGGTTTGCGTTAAATATTTTCTTTACCATCTTTAATATAGCAAACGAATAGCAGAGTCACCATTAGCACAGTGGAATAGGGGACACCCTGAGCAATGAGTCACAGAGATGAACTTCCCACTGAGTTGAAAGTGGATGGTGTTTGTCTGTACAAGAAGGTCCTGGACAACCAAAACCATGTAGGACTGAAGACTATTGCCTGGGATCTATTACTGCTACCAAATGCAGTTAGGACTTGAGCCAAGGTGGAAGGTAGAACCCATATGGAGCTAACAAAGGTGTGGATTGGGAACAGAAGTATGCAACAAAGCCAAAGAGGACAGGAGTTGCAAGTGTAAGAGACAAAGAGGGTGAGGGTGCCTTGATTGAACAGAAAATCCAGTAGAACTGAAGAGGAAACTAATTCAGCTGCATTGAAGGAGATTTACATATTGCTCGGAATTTAGTTCAGAAAAGGCACTATGCATCAGTTGTTTGAGTTGAGTTCATTTAGTAAAGTACAGTTTCATTTATATACAGGGGCAGAGCCAGCAGCCCAATTTTTTATGGGGGAGGGGTAGGGTGGACTGAAGGGACCACCCATTCCTCTACTCTCTCCCCCCCCCCCCCATTAAAAAAATTTACCATTGCTGGCAGGGATAACCAAACCCTGCCAACCAAAGAGCTCCGCAGCCCAAACCTTCCCTGGTGTGAGGAATTCGGTGGTGTGCTTTCCAGCCGCCGATCTTGGCAATCCTTCTGCATGCTGAGTTCATGTGTGCAAACCGTGGAAGGTTCGGGCCATGGAGCTCATCGGCTGGTGGGGCTTGGGCATCTAGATGGATGAGGGAAGGAGGAGAGATTGCTTGTTATAATTCCTAATGAATGACGTTGGATGGGAGTTTGGATATGGATGCTGTGGATTATGGGCTAGTCTGGCCATAATTTATAAGTATGGTAGGGGGAAGGGACTGTAATAGTTCATGCATCTTATTATTGATAGATATGTTAAAAATATATTCATCATATTTTGATGCATTTATTTATTTATTAGGCTTTATTTACCACCTTTTTGAGAGAATTCACTCAAGGCGGTGTACAGTAAGAATAAATCAAACAAAAGCAGTAGACAATTACAGCAGTAACAAAATTAAAATAACAATACAAAGTATGTTAGTATACTACTTACAATGTCAACACAATACGTAATAGAACATTTTAATAGACAGCATAGGGTATAAGCAAAGATGGAACATATAGACAAGTAAGAGAGTAAGAGGAGTTAGAAAATAAGGGGACTAATTTAAAGAAAGTTGCACATGAAGTCAGAGAGATGATTAAATGTTATCTCAGCCAGGGTTGGAGTGGATAAACATGTCCTGCTGCAGTATGTACAGCCTGTGTCACTCCTTGCCTGTACGTGTGCGACTAAGAAGTTAGTTACTTCTCCCATTAAAGACCTGGTTCAAGAGTCAAGCTTTTTCACCTGCTTCCTGAAGTAGAGATAGTCTTGTGTTAAGCAAAGCCCTTCAGGGAGTGCATTCCAGAGTGTGGGGGCTACATGCTGACAATAAAAATGATTTAAATATAATACAAAAAAGAATATTATATGATTGAGCTAAAAGAGGCTGCCATTAGACAGAACTGATAACACAATTTATTTGACTTTGTGCAATTGCAGCCAAGAAAAGAATTAATATTATGATATGTTTCCATGGTAATCAATTTAGGGGATTTAGTTGAAGAAAGAATGAATAGTGGTGTAGCTGTCTTCTTATAATTTTTCACCAGACTTCTCAGATAACACTTGGTTTCCATTATGCAAAACTTGAGAAATGGTTCACATTCACTTGAAGCAGGGGCAAAAGAACATTTATTGGTTGGAAGGTCCAAGAAACCAACCTCTGCCCATGCCAACCTCTTTCATCATTTGGGCAAAATGCAGGTCAGGAAAAAGCCCTGGTGGCCCACCCTATTCCACTGTCTATGATTGGAGGGATCCAAAGCGGATGTAACAAAGCTCAGGAGTAATCTAGAATCATTCATAATTAAACTGTTGAATGTGCACTTAAGGGTCCTTTTACCAAGTTGCGGTGAAAAAAAGGCCCTGCGGGGTAGCCTAGTGGTTAGTGCAGTGGACCTTGATCCTGGGGAACTGAGTTCAATTCCCACTGCAGCTCCTTGTGACTCTGGGCAAGTCACTTAACCCATTACCCCTGGTACAAAATAAGTACCTGAATATATGTAAACCCCTTGAATGTAGTTACAAAAACCTCAGAAAGGCAGTATATCAAGTCCCATTTCCCTTTCCATTTTTATTGCAGCAGATAAAAAAGACATGACCATACGGTAAGATTTTTATTACCGTGTGCCAATGTGGGGGGGGGGGGGGGGGGGGGGGGGGAAAGCACTTACCACCATCCATTGAGGTGGTGGTAAGGGTTCCCAATGTAACCCAGTGGTAACTGGGCAGTGCTGCTTGATTACTGCCAGGTTAGTGCTGCACTAGAAATTATGGAATTATTTCCCTTAGTGCTGGAAATGGTGTGCGCTCAAGGTGGAGCTACCGCCGGCGGTCATGTTGGGCTGACGGTAGTTAAGGTATGCTACGTGACAATCCTATTGCCGTGCAGCAACCCTTTAGTAAAAGGGCCCCTTAAATAGTTACTGATCGATATTCAAAGTGATTTAACTGGCCGGAAACCTCCATCGACTAGTTAAATCGCTTGTTTGCGGCTATCTGGTCATTTTCATCGGCACTTAATTGGTTGTCTTCACTGAAAATGATTGGTTAGTGCTGAACTCAAAAGCGGCTAAGTTGGGTTAAGTGCCGAAATTCAGCTCCTCACCGCATAAGTAAACTACTTAAATCGGGATGCATAAATATCAGTCTTATCTTTAAGTGGTTTGGCTTATACAGGCAAGGGCTGAATGATGACATAGTCGGCTCCAAAAAAACAAAAAAACCCATACATATATTCAATGCTGAAGCCCGGACAGGACCCAGCAATGAATATCTGGGAATAACACTGGCGGTGGGCAGGAAAACGCTCACTGCCGCTGACTGAATATTGGGGAGGAGGGGTTAACCTTTTGGATATCCCCAAGTTCCGGACTAAAGGTTGGAACTCACTCAGCGTAACACTCCACAGAGAGACCTCTTGCCCTAAATCAGAGTATGATGGAAACTCCTCTCAAGATGGATTATTCTGTAAAGCTGTTCCATCCATTTGTTCGGAGCAGGATGCATTATTTTGGAGATTTCAAGCACCCTTGAGTTTTGTTGCCGAGACACCATTATCTTTCAATAAAAAGACTTATAAAATTCCCCTCCAACTTTATTAGTGGTACTGTATATCTCTGTTGGATGGGCAATGTAACCTGAGTATATAGTACAGAACAGCAAATGGTCTGCTGTAAACCTACTTGCTACCCTTCCCCCTGTGGTTTTCCATAAACCATTTTCCCTTCCCCAGAAAAAGTCCTATATGAGGGAGGGCAAACACTGGTCTTTGAGTGCCACAATCTTGCTGTTTTATGAATGTTATCCAGTTCTTGCATCAAATACAAATTATTTATCATGAATATCTGTTGTGTCAAGCCTGAAAAGCCAACCATGTTTGTGGTGCTTGTGGACTGGAATTTGCCACCTTGTTTTTATAGTCTACCAGCAAGTCCACATAGATTTTATGCTCTTTTTCCTCATTTGCATTTGCCCTAATGATAGTCCAAAAGAGAGGTGGAAGAAAATAATTAGTGGTCAAGAAGATAGCGGAAGAATGATGAAGATGAAACACCAGTGTGGCACATGACATATTATTACATTTGTACCCCGTGCTTTCTCACACATGGCAGGCTCAATGCAGCTTACATAGTAACAATATAAAGAATTACAGAGTCGTAAGAAGAATATACAGTTTGTGGTAAACGCAAAACTGATGGGGTTAAGTGAACACAAACTGAGCATGTCCACATTTCAGCAGATGTGTGCATCAGGGGAATAGTTTCAGTTTGTGAAATCTAAAATTTGCCAAAGAGAGAAAATTGAACAATAAATCCTTAATCTTCTGTATGTGTGCTATTGCCATACAGGTGGAAATCACATCAGCTGGTATCCAAGAGAAATTTTTACTGGTGTTTTCTGGATCATTGTTCTGTTATCTCTCACTAGAACATAAGAATACCATACTGGGTCAGACTAATGGTCCATATACTTCTAGCAGTGGCCAATCCAGGTCACAAGTACCTGGCAGAAACCCAAATAGTAGCAACATTCCATGCTTCCCCCATGTCTATCTCAATCACAGACTATGGACTTTTCCTCCAGGAATATGTCCAAATCTTTTTTAAACCCATATATGCTAACTGCTGTTACCACACCTTCCAGCAACGAGTTCCAGAGCTTAACTATTCTTTCAGTGAAAAAAAATATTTCCTCCTATTTGTTTTAAAAGTATTTCCATGTAATGTCATTGAGTGTCCCCTGGTCTTTGTACTTTTTGAAAGAGTTAAAAATAGATTCACTTTTATCTGTTCTACACTTCTCTTTGGCAAATGTTATGGTTTGGCAAACTGAAACTATATCCCTGATGCAGGCATCTGCCAAAACGTGGCCACATAGGTGTATGTTCATTTAATAAAATTTCATGTGCCATACTGATGTTTCATTGTCATCATCTTTTCACTGTCTTGTTGACCTCTGTCCTAATGATAACAAGAGCCTGACTGCGACCTTGCAGTCCTTAAGGTCATACTGGTATGAGGAATGCAATCATTAAGCCATTAAAGTCATGATGTTTATCTTAAAGTTCTCTGATACTACCATGGCCTAAAGCTGTTCCACTTGGTAAATATTATACATTTGTCATTAATGTCCATGTTTTCTGAGATTTTTGCATTCAGAAAACTTAGAACATTCATAACAAAACTTTTTTTTCTGCTTCCGACACATTGGCTATACAAAAAAAGAATGACAACAGATGAAGACAGTAAGCTCTACCAATTCTGTTCATGTTCTCTCATTTCATGCCCTATCCCATTTTCAGCTGTAACCTCACTACCTCAGCATGAAGGACCCTCTGTGCTCATTGAATTGAATTATTGAGGTTTGTCTCCCTCATCTTAATTGGGAGGATTTCTGTTACCATTTCTGTGAAGTTATACTCTAGCCTTCACTCTCTTCACTTCGCTGATTTTTATGTTGTTACTAGTAAAAAAGGCCCGTTTCTTAAGGGAAGGAAACGGGCGCTAGCAAGGCAATCCCCCACCCTCCCTCACTGTGTCGCTCTGCCCCCTCCCTGCCTCCCTGGCCTGCCACCCACCCAGTTCAAGGCCCCCTCACGCCCCACCCACAGACTCTGCCCTCCCTCCGTTTTCAACCCCCCCCCCGCTTTACGAACCCCTGTACCCCCCTTCCGCGACCCTGTCAATCCCCCTTCTCGCCGAAAACCGTCCCCCCCGCCACCGCCGAGTACCTGTGCTGACGGGGGACCCCAACCCCCGTCAGCCGAAGTCCTGTTCTGGCCTTCGCGGCGTTGCTTCCTCAATGATGTTCTGTTCAAGTTTCTGTGCGTGCGTCTGTGTTGCCCCGCTATTGGATTCCATCAGCTGTGTGGGATTCATGACGTCAGTGTGATCTACATTGCCTAGCAGACCACATCCGAGGGATCCAGGGTCCCAGGCAGCGACAGAACGTTGGAGGTGAGAATTATTATATAGGACATCCTTTACAAATCCTTTACAAATAAGAACAGAAGATCTGAAGGTGAGCTGTAGTCACTCACCTTCAGATCTTCTGTTCTTATTTGTAAAGGAAGTTCATTCTCTGACTTTTTAAATACATTTTCATTGCCTGATCATTGAGAGCCGGTAGTTCCGATACACCTGTCCACAGTCCATAATCAAGAACAAGCTCTGTATAAGTACATTCTGTAGCATCTGCATGCTGAAGTCATGCTTCAAACAGCAGCAGCAGGGGATCTTTAGCAAGATAAACTCAGTCTGCTGAATGCATATAAAATTTTATCTTCCAGTCAGGCAGAATACTGTATGTGCCTTACAAGACAATAAACTGCCTTGAATACTCAGCATGAAAATTCCTCTGGGTCTTGTCTTTCCCTCCCCACACCTTTAGCCCTGGGCTTTCTTCCACTTGCTCTAATCTCTGGTATATATTGTTTCAATTGTAGAGTTCTTATATAGCTGCATGAGTTCATTAAGAATTAGGTTAATTGAATGCTGTGGTGATCCTCATTGGCCAAAAAAAAAAAAAAAAAAGAGTAGAATATACCTTGCTCAGGAAGAGAAGAGAGATCCCAGTCTTGTTGGCATTTTCTAAGAAGGTAGACTACACAGTGTTCCCATCTTAGTGATCTTTTAAAAAGAAGTTTCTCAAATATCACATAAATATATTGCATTACATTACTTGTAGTGCTTTTTCCAAAGAGTAACACTTATAAATATATAAAATTATTCACAGGCAAATCCCCCTCCTCCCCTTTTTTTTTCCACTGCCAATCCATCTAGTATTGACACAGCCAAAGGGGTATTTACCGGATGTTTCCGTATCTCACACTAGTATTGACCAGACATGGCTCCAGAAGTTGTTTGAACCTGTGGTTCATGACTTCATTTTTCCCCCCCAAACTTCTCTTTCACTTAAAGAAGTCTAGGTTTACAATCTGACAGCTATTGGGTATTGGGCTACTACTGTCTTCTCAATGTTTCAGAGGATTTCCTTACTCATGTCCCCTAGCTGTAGACATCTGAGATGCCTTCCAATATACAACAATTACTTCAAGGATATGGGGAACCTCCATTGAGGCAGTTAACCATAGAACTGCTCCCTGCTGACTTCTCTCTTTCTCACTGCTCCCTTTTCTTTCTTTTTTTCTCTCAGGAAAGAGTCTTGCACATTTGCAGTTACAATCCAATGATCTAACCATTGTGGGGAGGGAGGCTTTTCAACAAGGATAGTCCTGAGTCATGCCATCTAACCATGCAATAACATGCACACCAGCATCTTTTCTGTCTTAAATGAATGTTGGATCCTGCTTAGTTTGGAAATGATCCTCTCCTGTGGGAGTCATTTTTTAATGAGACACCTATTGAGAAGTCCAAAAAGACACCTATTATAGGTTTATTTTATAAAGCAGGGGTGGACTGATAGTAGTCAGGGCCTCTGGGCAGTAAGAGTCATTGGGGCCCCCTGGCCACTGCCCGCCACCACCCAGCTGCTGTACATCACAACTCCCCCCCCCCCTCCACTTTTACAGTTGCCGCCCCCCTCCCATACACTATAGACACCTGAAAGTGGGTCCTACCTCGAAGGACCATGGTGGTCTAGCAGCTTCTTGGGAGGCAGAAAATTTAGCACCCAGATTTGCAACCTTTTGACGAAGGCTCAAGAACTGCTGACGTCTGGCTTGGGTAGGCTTAGTTACATTAGGAAATATAGAAACTTTGCCATCAAAGAAATGTAAATCTTTAAACTTAAAGCAAAGACATAGCAAAGCTTCTTTATCTTGTGATCTAGACACAACCTCCTCCTGTGATTTCTCCACAATCTCTGTCAAATTCAGACTGTCTGAAGAAATATCCACCAGAGAAGATCCTCTTTCAGGAGTAGACTGTTTCTTGGGAACCGGGAGACAGTATATTCTATGCAATAGAGGAAGTGTCTCAGTAGAATACGTATAAACCTCTTGAAGATATTTATAAAAGGCTTCTTTAGGTGTTAATGATATTAACTGAAAATAAAGGAGGCGAAGATTTAAAAACTTAGTACAGTTCTCAAAGTTCTAGTATTAGGTTTTTTTAGTGTGAAGTTTTTCTGACTAATGAGGAAGCTCAGTTGGGGGATAAAAATCTAAATGATTAATCAATCAGGCTGAGCTTCTGAGGTCTTTTCCTCCCATTATTAATATTAATATTATTCATGGTGATTCCAGGAATGATTCGCTAATTGATTTCACCTTGCACGTATTGGTTTGTGATTTGATCAACCAGCAAGTCTGTAGCCATATGGGACCAGTTAATTTAAATGACACATTAAAAATCAGCACTGAAAAACCACATGCTTAGCGTGATTCTATAAACCACGCCTAAAGTTAGGCGTCGTTTATAGAATATGTTCACACGCTGTTCTTGCACCCATTTAGGCCACCCAAAACAGGCCTAAATATTTGTACCTGTTAGGCACAGATCAGATGTATTCCATAATAGTGCGTATGTCAGGCCCCTTTTCAGCTGCGCACATTAGAATTTACATGCACTGCGTTATAGAATATGCCTAGAAAGTTGTGTGCGTAAATTCTAATTAGTGTCAATTAGTGCCGCTAATTGGTTGTTAAGTACCAATTATCAGCGCTGATTGGCTTGTTACTCATTTAAGTTATATGCCCAATTTGGCCAAGCAGCCAAATTAACGTGTACAACTTAAGCTATCATTTATAGAATTTGGGGGATAGTATATTCAGGTGTACATTTCTATGCATATATTTGGCCACACAATTTTATAAAACCCTTTTCTGATTCTAAAATGTGCTGTACTTGTGGATTTCTAAAATTATCCTTTTAAAGTACAAAATCAGGCATGTTCTGAAAGTTAGGATATTTATTAAAGATGCAGTGAAATAGCACAGGACACAAATTTAGAACATGTCCAAGTGATTGTTCTGGAAAATCACTTACATCATTCTGTTTCAAGAGCATGAGCTATCAACATTTGGAACGTTTAAGATTGCAGTTTGCTAACAATGATATAATAATTGAGATTAATGAATTCATGTTTCTGTGAAGATATAATCTGCTTTGAAACATGTCATCTTTCAGCTGTTAGCAAAGCAATACAGGAAGTCTTTAGTTAGGAAAACACTTGTCAAAAGTCTTTAACTACACCAGTGCGATAATGAATGGAAGGTCTGCAGTGGAGTATGTTGAACAAGGCCAATGCAGTGAAGTGCATCTACTTAGATTAACTTGGAAGCATTTGAGTTTAGCCTGGGCAACTGGTAGAGAACCAGCAGAAAAACTGACACATGAGACTGCGAAGTGTCTAGGAGACAGGATAGAGGGAGCTGAGGAAAGCTGGAAGGTCTGCCAATATTTTACAAGTGAGGACACAGCTGGAGTAATTATTGGGGCTAAGAGGTGATGTCTATAAGATGAGTGTTTGTGTGAGCCATGAATGTCCAGCTCCATGAATGTAGAGCCATGATCTTCTCATTGACATAAGATTACTCATATCACCCCTCTCCTCAAGTCACTTCACTGGCTTCCGATCAGATACCGAATACAGTTCAAACTTCTCCTACTCACCTACAAATGCACTCGATCTGCAGCCCCTCCTTACCTCTCTACCCTCATCTCCCCTTAGTCCCTACCCGTAACCTCCGCTCTCAAGACAAATCCCTCCTTTCAGTACCCTTCTCCTCCACCGCCAACTCTAGACTTTGCCCTTTCTACCTCGCCTCTCCCCATGCTTGGAACAAACTCCCCGAGCCCATACGCCGGGCCCCCTCCCTGCCCATCTTCAAATCATTGCTCAAAGCCCACCTCTTCAATGTCGCCTTCGGCACCTAATCTCTTCTCAGGAAATCTCATCTACCCCAACTTGACATTTCGTCCTTTAGATTGTAAGCTCTTCTGAGCAGGGACCGTCCTTATTCGTTAATTTGTACAGCGCTGCGTAACCCTAGTAGCGCTCTAGAAATGTTAAGTAGTAGTAGTAGTATATGTAGTGCAATGTGGCTTATTAGGTAGGCCTGATACAGGAAGTATCTGTAGTAGAGAACAGAGACAAAGTTTGTCCCCGTCCCCGTGGGTTCTGTCTCCATCTCCACCCCATCCCCGCAAGTTCTGTCTCCATCCCCGTCCCGCCCCCATGGACTCTGTTCTCATCTGCAGAAGCTTTGAACACTTATAATTTTATACTTAAATTTTTTTATTAAAGCGTAAAAAGGAACAATATGCTGCGCAACTGTTGTGTATAAATTACAAATAATAGCCCTCCCTCCACCATTACCTTCTATCCTTCCAACCCCAACAATAGCTGATTTCTACTACCCTGAGAAGTCCTAATCCACCCTGTTAAAATGTCCAGGGGCACAAAATACAACCCATTCTGTATGCCCTAGAGGGGAGAAATATGCCCTATGAAGCACTGTTATGATTGTTTAATCTGTAAATTAATAAATCAACAACAATCTCAGGATTCAGTCTAGCTCTCCTGTCTTCCACAGTCCTTCCTGCAATCAAATATGTCTTCTTAGACAATGTGCTGGTAGCAGGATGTACAGGATCCCCCATGCACATTTTGCCAGTTGTGGCCAACATGCAGTGGCGTAGCTAGGGTAGTTGACACCCGGGGCCGGTCATTTTTTAAACCCCCCCCCCCCCCCCCCCACAAATCCAGTACTAGGCATACTGAGAATACAAAACACTCAGGACCTATAGAGCAATTCTACCATACCATAAGCAGTAATTTTATGAGTCACATAAGGAAAAGGAAAGCATCTTAAACACTACAGTGAGCACTAGAACATCAATTCACCTATTGTAAAATGAAAACAGACAGATTAGTACAGATCGTCGATCCTGCACAGTCAATGCCAACCGAAAGCCATGTCTTTTTCACAAACACAGATACACCCTAATCCACTATAGAATAAGTAATCATAAACTTTCTATTTAGACAAAAATTAAACTGAACCCCCGATGCCAGACTCTGCATACAATGCAACACCACAGAAACAGAAAATGTCCCCTAGTACTGTGCAAAATATAAAGACAGCAGATGTAAATTTGAAAAAACTAACAAATACCAATCACCACTTTACAAATTAACAAATAGAAATAAAACAAATACAGAAAATAAAATAATACCATTTTATTGGACTAATACATTTAGCTTCCAGAGGCCAAAATCTCCTTCCTCAGGTCAATACAGTATAGTGCTGTTACAGTATCCTAGCCTGAGCTGAGGAAGGAGGTTTTGTTCTCTGAAAGTTAAGTCAAAATGTATTAAAATTAGTCCAATAAAAAGATTACCTTATTTACATGTTCTATTTATAAACATTTATTAACACAGCTACAATACTATATCCTAAAGCAAAAAAATATATATATATTTTATTTACAGTTTGTTGTCTCTGGTTTCTGCTTTCCTCATCTTCTTTTCACTGTCTTCCTTCCATCCAGCATCTGTCTTCGCTCTCTCTCTCTGCCATCCAGTGTCTGCCCTCTCTAATGTCCCTTCCATCCACTGTCTGCCCTCTCTCTCTCTGTCCCTTCCATCCACATCTGCCCTCTATTTCTGCTCCTTCCATCCACCATCTGCCCGAGTCTGCCATCTCTCTCTCTCCCCTTTCATCAACATCTGCCCTTTCTCTCTGCCCCTTAAATCCACCTGCCCTCCCTCTCCCATCCATCCAGGGTCTGTCCCCTCTCTCTCTGCCCCCTCTTTTCAGCCCCCAGACAGTTCTCCCTTTTCTCTCACCAGTCCCAAGCTTCAGCCCCAGCCAGTTCTCCCTGTCCCCTTTAAAGCCCCCAGTCCCCACAGTTTCAGCCCCTACCCCTTTTCAGCCCCCAGTTCCAGTACTAGCCCTCTTATCCCAACTACCCTCCTTTTCAGCCCCCAGTTCCAGCCCCCTTCATCCACCACAGCCTTGCATCCCCCCTTTTCAGCCCCAGACCCATTCTCCCACCTGCCCCAGGCATGGACCCATTTTCCATCCTGCCCCCTTGTCAGACCCCAGTTCCAGCTTCAGACCCCTTCTCCCATCTGAGCACTCCTCTCCCCAGTCCCCTTCTCCCCTCTAAGCTCCCCAATCCCCTTCTCCCATCTGAGCACCCCTCTGAGCTCCCCCACCCTCCCCAATCCCCTTCTCCCCTCTGAGCTCCCCCACCCTCCCCAATCCCCTTCTCCCCTCTGAGCACCCCAATCCCCTTCTCCCCTCTGAGCTCCCCAATCCCCTTCTCCCTTCTGAGAACCCCTCTGAGCTCCCCCACCCCAACCCCCTTCTCCCCTCTGAGCTTCCCCACCCCACCCCAATCCCCTTCTCCCCTGTGAGCTCCCCCTCTCCCATCTGAGCCCCCCCTCCGTCGAGAGCCGACAGCTCTCATCTTCTGCCACCACCCTGCCTTTTTTTTTTAAATCCATGCAGCCAGCGACGCAAGCAGCACTTTCCGTCTGCCCTGCGTGCCGTGAAGGCAGAAAATCGTCTCGCTGGCGTCAGGCCTTCCCTCGCTGTGTCCCGCTCCCTTCTGAGATAACTTCCTATTTCCTCGAGGGAGGGACACAGCGAGGGAAGGCCCGACGCCAGCGAGACGATTTTCTGCCTTCACAGCACGCAGGGCAGACGGGAAGCGCTGCCAGCGTCACTGGCTGCATGAATAAAATCACTGCAACAAAGATTTTTAGGATCTGAAAACAAATGCAAGGGTAACTGTCCTGAAACAAAACCAAATCCAAACTTTTCCCTGTGCATATATCCCTAAGGCAAATAGGCAAAAGTGAATGATTTACAAATGGGATATTTTTTTGTATTGCGCAAGCTGTGATTCAAAAAGGTAGATCCCTCAATGGGCGAAGTCCTTGGAGTGCAATCTATGCCTGGATTTCATTGATACAACAAAATCGGGGAAAATAGCCAAGTTTTAGATCTAAACTGTAGGCATGGTTATTTATTTTGATTTTGTTGGTCAGTAAAATCCAATCATAGACTGGGAAATACCATATGGGACCCAACTCAGTCAGCCTATCTTTACTAAGAAATACACAGTATTTAAACAAAGAAGAAAAAGTGAGAGCTATGGCTCTGCATGAATTTTCTAATGTTTTTCAAACTGACATTATATGAACAAGGTCATTTTCCTTTGTTATGTGCTAGGCCCATAGTCACATTCTCCGTAAGTTTGAACAAGGTCATTGAAATTTCAGATAAGCTATTGTGGCTTTGGATAAGTGGATAGATAGACTGAATTAGCCCCTGAGTGCTTTTTTTATACATGCTTTGAAAAGCAGTACAAATATATAATTTATCAGGGTACATTTAATATTTATCCAATATTTATTTCAATTAAATTTTTATTCCACCTTTCCAGAGACAAAATTTTGCTCAAGGCAGATTTACATTGTGTATTATTCTTTAAATACAATGAAGACTAATATATCCACACACACGGCTGAAACACACACAGTGCAATAAATGCAGTTATAAGAACATGCAAAATAGCAAATATATGACATGAAACCATTAATTCAGTAGAAATAGTAACAATAATCTCCTGAACCCTTTGACAAGGGGTAACTACCCATAGGACATGCTAAAAGATTAGGGGGTCCTTTTACAAAGCCGTGGTAAAAAGTGGCCTGCGGTAGTGTGGGTGTGTCTTTTAGTCACATGTTGGGCCATTTTTATCGTGGCCTGGAAAAAGGCTATTTTTTTAATGGACCGGTAAATGGGCCTGGGCTAATATTAAAACTAGCTCGCACCTACGTATGGCCTGAGCCCTTACCGCCACCCATTGACCTAGTGGTAAGGGCTCATGCGCTACCCATGCAGTAACCATGCAGCATGCGCCAACATGGGCATGCTGCCGGTTACTGCCCGGAATGCCCCCTGCGGTAGAAAATTTTTTTTTTCTACCATGGGATTTGGCGCGCACCAAAATCAGAATTACCGCTGGGCGCACATGCTACCCCAGCAGTAGTTCTGATTGGGTGTGTGCTACCCATGCATTAGCCCTCCTGCACCTTTGAAAAAAGGGTACCTTAGTGAGTGATAACTGCCATGCAGCACATAGGAATACAAAGGGATGCTGGACATTTAGGGCTTCTTTTACAAAGACGCACTAGTGATTCCTGTGTGGTAAATGAGAGGAAGCCCATTCAATTCCTATGGGCTTCCTCTCATTTGTAGCGCGGGAATCGCTAGAGCGGCTTTGTAAAAGGAGTGCACTAAAGCAGTGGCGTAGCCAAGGGTGGGCTTGGGTGGGCCCAGGCCCACCCACTTTGGGTTCAGGCCCACCCAGTAGCAGCATACGTATGATGTGGCTGGCAGGGATCCCCAAGCCCCACCAGCCGAAAACTCCCAACAAGTGTCCCTCCTGCATACCTTGTAAGTAGCAGATCTTCGCCTGCAGTGAGCTGTGACATACATACTGCTCGCACTGGCCCCACAGCCTTCCCTCTGATGTAATTCTGCCTAGGTGGAAACAGGAAGTTGCATCAGAGGGAAGGGTGTGTATTAGTTGCGGTTATTGGAAAAGTAATGGAAGCCATGCTAAAGGAAAGGATAGTGAATTTCCTGGAAGCCAATAAATTGCAAGATCCGAGACAACATGGTTTCACCAAAGGGAAATCGTGCCAAACGAATCTCATTGAATTCTTTGACTGGGTGACAGGAGAATTAAATCAAGGACGTGCTATGGACGTCATCTACTTAGATTTCAGCAAGGCTTTCGACACGGTTCCCCACAGGAGGCTCTTAAATAAACTAAACGGCCTGAAGATAGGACCCGAAGTGGTGAACTGGATTAGGAACTGGTTGACGGACAGACGCCAGAGGGTGGTGGTGAATGGAGTTCGCTCGGAGGAGGGAAAGGTGAGTAGTGGAGTGCCTCAGGGATCGGTGCTGGGGCCGATTCTGTTCAATATATTTGTGAGTGACATTGCCGAAGGGTTACAAGGTAAAGTTTGCCTTTTTGCGGATGACACCAAGATTTCCAACAGAGTGGACACCCCGGAGGGTGTGGAAAACATGAAAAAAGATCTGAAGAAGCTAGAAGAATGGTCTAACGTTTGGCAATTAAAATTCAATGCGAAGAAATGCAAAGTGATGCACTTGGGGAGTAGAAATCCAAGGGAGATGTATGTGTTAGGCGGGGAGAGTCTGATAGGCACAAACGGGGAGAGGGATCTTGGGGTGATAGTATCTGAGGACCTGAAGGCGATGAAACAGTGCGACAAGGCGGTGGCAGTAGCTAGAAGATTGCTAGGCTGTATAGAGAGAGGAGTGACCAGCAGAAGAAAGGAGGTTTTAATGCCCCTGTATAAGACGTTGGTGAGGCCCCACCTGGAGTATTGTGTTCAGTTTTGGAGGCCGTATCTTGCGAAGGATGTTAAAAAAATGGAAGCAGTGCAAAGAAAAGCTACGAGGATGGTATGGGATTTACGTTCCAAGACGTATGAAGAGAGGCTTGCTGACCTGAACATGTACACCCTGGAGGAAAGGAGGAACAGGGGTGATATGATACAGACGTTCAAATATTTGAAAGGTATCAATCCGCAAACGAATCTTTTCCGGAGATGGGAAGGCGGTAGAACGAGAGGACATGAAACGAGATTGAAGGGGGGCAGACTCAGGAAAGATGTCAGGAAGTATTTTTTCACGGAGAGGGTGGTGGACACTTGGAATGCCCTCCCGCGGGAGGTGGTGGAGATGAAAACGGTAACGGAGTTCAAACATGCGTGGGATATGCATAGAGGAATCCTGTGCAGAAGGAATGGATCCTCAGAAGCTTAGCTGAAATTGGGTGGCGGAGCAGTTGGGGGGAAGAGGGGGTGGTGGTTGGGAGGCGAGGATAGGGGAGGGCAGACTTATACGGTCTGTACCAGAGCCGGTGATGGGAGGCGGGACTGGTGGTTGGGAGGCGGGAAATACTGCTGGGCAGACTTATATGGTCTGTGCCCTGAAAAGGACAGGTACAAATTCAAGGTAAGGTATACACATATGAGTTTGTCTTGGGCAGACTGGATGGACCATGCAGGTCTTTTTCTGCCGTCATCTACTATGTTACTATGTTACTATGTTACTATGAGCAGTGTGTATTAGTTGCTGCTCGCTGCTGGTGAAAATATGCTGTTTAAAAGGTATATTGGAGAGGGGGGATGTTTGAGAGACCTTATGGCATGCAGGCGAGAGAAGGAAAGACCAAATCACCTGTGGGATGGGGCGAGGTTCTTCTGCCTACCCATCTTGGGCCCAGGCCCACCCAAAATTGGGTGTCTGGCTACGCCCCTGCACTAAAGACCTCTTTTATCAAGCCACGCTAGCGGCTCCTGGTGCGGTAATGCCGAGTAAGCATTTGAATGGGCTCCCTCGGCATTGCTGCACGGGAACCGCTAGTGCGGCTTGACGAAAGAGGCCCTAAATCCATTAGCTCATCTTAGCAAAAGGACCCCATAATCCCTTACCTTCAAGAACGCTAAAAGAAATCCTATCATATCACCTAAATTATACATTTTAAACAAAGCAAATAGAAATGATATATAACAGATATATTTCCACCACATATCTTCTTTAATCTCCACTCCGGCTCAAAAAACAATAATAGCAAGCAACTGGTATAATCCTGAGTGCCTAACCTTAGTAGTTTAAAGGGTTAATCTAAAAAATAGTTTAAAGCTTCTAATCATGATTTTTGTGATAACATTCTTAAGCTATTTAATTATAAGATGGATAAGTAGATTCCAATTTTTTTTTTTACTTGATTAAAACAGGTCTTGGTGGTCCCTTAATTTACAGATTTTCAGCTCTACTATATTGTACATGTCAGGTCACAGGTTTCACTTATAGAGAAACATTTACTACAAGGCAACATTAGCTACTAAGGTCATCATTAACTTTTTTTTTATGTTCAAATATCTTTATTAAGATTTTTCAAGTAACAGTACAATAGAACAAAACAGTTGGCAATGATACTATACAGATAATGAAATATTCTGATCTTGGCTAGGGAGATAAACAATGAAGATCATTACAGCTTATGCAAGCAAAATCGATCAATAGGTTTCCAAACTTTATGAAAATTAGCAATGTTATTTAATTTTTCAGCAATCTTAGCTTCATATCTCTCTATATATAAAAGGCACCACCAATATTCTAAATGAAGCCTCCAGCCGGAAGTGTGAAGGGGGAGAGATATCCGGTTTCCCCATGAGTGTCTGCCCCGCCCTCGCTCTCTCTGTAACACAAACAGTGAAGGAAAACACAGCAAAGCACGAAATCAAATCGCACAGTGAAGGACTCAGAGGGGGGAGGGGAGAGAGGGCAGAAGCCCTCACTATCTCTGTAACACAAACACAGCAGGAAACTTAACACTGAAGGACTCGACTCCGAGGGGGGAGGGGACAGAGAGCACAGGGGAAGGGAGAGAGGGCAGAGGGCAGGGACACACACACTCCCACATGCACACAGAAGAAAACCTTGCTAGCCCCCCTTTCATTTGCATCAGAAACGGGGCTTTTTTTTTACTAATTAATAGATAATGCATATAGTGTTCCACCAGAAGGAAAAAGATACTTCAGAATTATCCTTCCATTCCAATAGAATTGCTTGAATAGCTATAGCTAACAAAACATCTAGCAGTTTGTTTTGAGTTGGAGACAAATCTAATTGACAAGCAAGTGACCTGAATACAATTAATCGAAAGTCCAATTTAATCTGAATATGGAGTAGTGTGAATATTCTGTCCCAGACTTGATTCCCAAATAATTATAAGTTTGGACAATAAAATAGCATGTGGTCAAGTGTACCTATTGTAGAATTACAAGATCAACGTAAATTGGAATTTCTTAGTCTAGTTAGACGGACAGGAGTCCAAGTGATTCTAAGGTCATCATTAACTTTAACTTAATAGCCTTTTCCAGAGTTGGAAAAAAAAAAACCCTGGAATCTAGGTCGGTTGGCTTCCTAAGGGGCTCTTTTACTAAAGTGTGCCAAAATCTGGGTTTAGCGCACTGTAATGTGATATTTTCCTGCTCACTAAGCCCAGATTTAACATGACACCCTTTAATGCATTTTTGGTACATTTTTTTGCACTAATTGTTAGTGCACAGATATCACATGGCCCCTTACCACCTAAAAAATAGATTTTAAATGGCTGTGAGCTAATACCATATCAACAAATAGTGAACCAGTGATTCACTGTGAAAATATATATACATATATATGGAAGGAGAAATGGGGGAAAAAGTCTCATATATCACCGGGTCAACATTCCAATATTCACTTAGAGAAGATCTGAAAAACCCTTTGGTGATTGATGTAATCATTGGCAACCCCACCCCCCCCCATCCGAATTCAAAAGCGATTCATATCTAAATAATACTTAGTTGGTTATTCAATACAAAAACAATATATGGTGTGCTGAGTGACTGGCGGTAGATATAAAAAATAATGCAGAGTGGCACTTATCTTTAGCTCATTACGTCCTGACAGACATCAGTTTCGCTGTCGATTTATCAAGGGATTGGAGCTTAAAATCTGCAGAAAAATCGATAAATGTCAATCCTCAAAAACAACGAACATCCGAGAAATCTAAACTATCGTGAAAACCTGACTTACAGTGACCTCACGTCTGCTGTATGCTGCTATCACTGCCAAACTACCCAAAAAAGATGGCGGGCGGTGTCCGTTTAACAAGAAATACCAGGAAGTTTAATCTGCAGATAACAGCTGAGAGCAACATTAATACATGGCCATTAATAAGAAAAATACACAAAGACGCCATATTTACAGCTGCAGTAATAATGGACAAAGTGAATGGGAAAAGCCCAGGTAAGGGCGTGCTAAGGCCCCTTGGACTATTATTTAACCCCATTGTTTACAAAGCCGGACAGCAATGCCAACACAGCCCATTCAAAGTGAATGGTTGGTATCAGCATTATTTTCCCACTTATTTGTAGGCTCAATGTGGCTTACATAGTACCGTCAAAGGCGTTTGCCCAGTCGGTGGATAACAAATACAAAGTTGTATAGTGATCATATGAGGTATAAATGGAGAGTCGGAATGGATGAAGATTGCGTGATGTCCTGTTTGATCACAGTCATGCTGTGTTGGTAGGTGAAGAGGGTTACATGGGGTCGTTGGGGTAGGCCTTTTTGAAGAGGTTGGTTTTTAGTGATTTCCTGAAGTTCAAGTGGTCGTGGATTGTTTTCACAGCTTTTGGCAGCCGCTAGCATGGCTTTGTAAACAGGGGCCTAAGTTTTCAAAAAACTTTTCCCATAAATGAAGGTTTATTGTATTTACATACATGTTTTTTTATTTGGCTTTCCTGCCCTATTTTACTGTTGTGAGGTAAATATTGCTGTCTAATTGCCAATTTGTGTCCTGAATGGTTAATACATGAGTGCCTTCATTATCCTGCGGCAGAATTCTTTTTCATTAGTTGGAGTAGAATGTAGGTCAGTGTCAGATGGTAAGACGATGGGAGCTAAAGTTAATGGGCATACTGTCTGACTTAGCTGGTAATTTTCCGTTATATTTAGTATAAATTCTGACATTAGGTGACTGCTACTGAATAATTCCATTCCCTGGTTTGAAGAAAGAATAACTCAAGTATTTTTCCAAGGAAAAAGTTGCTTTAATTATCATTTTGTTACCAGCTCTACTTGGAAGAGAAACAGCAACCATTCAGAAAGTTAAAAAATATTTTCTCTTGAAATGATTGCTAATTCTGATGACAGCATAACTGGGAAAGGGTAGACATGTGGCTCTTCGGTTTCTTTGCTACTGTGGAAACATTGGGCATAGTTTTAGTTTTATGAGAGTCATAAGTGCATAAGTACATAAGTATTGCCATACTGGAAAAGACCAAAGGTCCATCAAGCCCAGTATCCTGTTTCCAAGAGTGGCCAATCCAGGTCACAAATACCTGGCAAGATCCCCAAAAAGTACAAAACATTTTATACTGCTTATCCCAGAAATAGTGGATTTTCCCCAAGTCCATTTAATAATGGTCTATGGACTTTTCCTTTAGGAAGCCGTCCAAACCTTTTTTAAACTCTGCTAAGCTAACCGCCTTTACCACATTCTCTGGCAACAAATTCCAGAGTTTAATTACATGTTGAGTGAAGAAACATTTTCTCCGATTCGTTTTAAATTTACTACATTGTAGCTTCATCGCATGCCTCCTAGTCCTAGTATTTTTGGAAAGCTTAAACAGACACTTCACAACTACCCGTTCAACTCCACTCATTATTTTATAGACCTCGATCATATCTCCCCTCAGTCGCCTTTTCTCCAAGCTGAAGAGCCCTAGCTGCTTTAGCCTTTCCTCATAGGGAAGTCATCCCATCCCCTTTATCATTTTCGTCGCCCTTCTCTGCACCTTTTCTAATTCCACTCTATCTTTTTTGAGATGTAGCAACCAGAATTGAACACAATATTCGAGGTGCGGTCGCACCATGGAGCGATACAAAGGCATTATAACATCCTCATTTTTGTTTTCCATTCCTTTCCTAATAATACCTAACATGCTATTTGCTTTCTTAGCCGCAGCAGCACACTGAGCAGAAGGTTTCAACGTATCATCAACGATGACACCTAGATCCCTTTCTTGGTCCTTGACTCCTAACGTGGAACCTTGCATGACGTATCTATAATTCGGGTTCCTCTTTCCCACATGCATCACTTTGCACTTGCTCACATTAAACATCATCTGCCATTTAGATGTCCAGTCTTGTAAGGTCCTCTTGTAATTTTTCACAATCCTCCTGCGATTTAACGACTTTAAATAACTTTGTGTCATCAGCAAATTTAATTACCTCACTAGTTACTCCCATCTCTAGGTCATTTATAAATATGTTAAAAAGCAGTGGTCCCAGCACAGACCCCTGGGAAACCCCTCTAACTACCCTTCTCCATTGAGAATACTGACCATTTAACCCTACTCTCTCTTTTCTATCTTTTAACCAGTTTTTAATCCACAATAGAACACTACCTCCTATCCCATGACTCTCCAATTTCCTCGGGAGTCTTTCATGAGGTACTTTGTCAAACGCCTTCTGAAAGTCCAGATACACAATATCAACCGGCTTACCCTTATCCACCTGTTTGTTCACCCCTTCAAAGAAATGTAGTAGATTGGTGAGGCAAGATTTCCCTTCACTAAATCCATGCTTTTGAATATGCTCTGTAATTTTGTTCTTAATAATAGTCTCCACCATTTTGCCCACACTGATGTCAGACTCACGGTCTACAATTTCCCAGATCTCTTCTGGAACCTTTTTAAAAAATCGGCGTTACATTGGCCACCCTCCAATCTTCCGGTACCACACTCGATTTTAAGGATAAATTACATATTGCTAACAATAGCTCCGAAAGCTCATTTTCAGTTGTATCAGTACTCTGGGATGAATACCATCTGGTCCAGGAGATTTGCTACTCTTCAGTTTGTAGAACTGCCCCATTACATCCTCCAGGTTTACAGAGAATTCATTAAGTTTCTCTGCCTCGTCAGCTTCGAATACCATTTCTGGCACCGGTATCCCACCCAAATATTCCTTGGTGAAGACCGAAGCAAAGAATTCATTTAATCTCTCCACTACAGCTTTGTCTTCCCTGATCGCCCCTTTTACTCCTCGGTCATCTAGCGGTCCAACCGATTCTTTTGCTGGCTTCCTGCTTTTAATATACCTTTAAAAAATTTTGCTATGTGTTTTTGCCTCCAAAGCAATCTTTTTTCGAAGTCCCTCTTAGCCTTCCTTATCAGCGCTTTGCATTTGACTTGACATTCCTTATGCCATTTCTTATTATTTTCAGTCAGTTCCTTGTTCCATTTTCTGAAAGATTTTCTTTTAGCTTTAATAGCTTCCTGCACCTCACGTTTTAACCACGCCGGCTGTTGTTTGGTCTTCTGTCCTCCTACATAAGTACATAAGCACTGCCACGCTGGGAAAAGACCAATGGTCCATCAAGCCCAGCACTCCGTCTCCGACAGCGGCCAATCCAGGCCCCAAGAACCTGGCAAAATCCCCAAATTTAATAACGATCAATGGACTTTTCCTTCAGGAATCTATCCAGACCCCCTTTAAACTCAGCAAGGCCAGCTGCCGTCATTACCTTCTCCGGCAATGAGTTCCAGAGTCTAACCATGCGCTGAGTAAAGAAAAACTTTCTCCAATTTTTTTAAACCTACCACATTCTAATTTCATCTTGTGTCCCCTAGTTCTATTATTGTTAGAAAGCGTAAACAAACGCTTCACATCTGTCCGCTCTACCCCACTCAAAATTTTGTAGACCTCTATCTTATCACAACCTCAGCCGCCTTTTCTCCAGGCTAAAGAGCCCTAGCCTTCTTAACCTCTCCTCATAAGGTAGTCATCCCATCCCTTTTATCATTTTCGTCGCCCTTCTCTGCACCTTCTCCAATTCCTTTATATCTTTTTTGAGATGAGGCGACCAGAACTGAACACAATACTCCAGGTGCGGTCGCACCATGGAGCGAAATAATGGCATTATAACACCCTCATGCTTGTTTTCCATTCCTTTTTTAATAATACTCAACATCCTGTTCGCCTTCTTGGCCGCCGCAGCACATTGAGCGGAAGATTTCAACATCCTATCCACGATGACTCCCAGATCCCTTTCTTGGTCTGTAACTCCTAAAGCGGAACCTTGCATGACATAGCTGTAATTTGGGTTCCTCCTTCCCACGTGCATCACTTTGCACTTGTCAACGTTGAACTTCATCTGCCATTTGGACGCCCAATCCCCCAGTCTCACGAGGTCCTCTTGTAATCTTTCACACTCCTCCCGCGATGAGACGACCCTGGATAACTTTGTGTCATCTGCGAATTTAATTACCTCACTAGTTACTCCCATCTCAAGGTCATTTATAAATATTTTAAAAAGCAGTGGTCTGAGCACAGACCCCTGAGGGACCCCACTAACTACCCTTCTCCATCGAGAATACTGACCATTCAACCCTACTCTCTGCTTCCTATCTTTTAACCAGCTCTTAATCCATAATAATACACTGCCTCCGATCCCATGACTCTCCAGTTTCCTTTGGAGTCTTTCATGAGGCACTTTGTCAAACGCCTTCTGAAAATCTAGATATACGTGGAATATATTTGGCCTGGGCTTCCAGGATGGTGTTGTTGAACAGCATCCACGCCTGATGTAAATTTTTGACCCTCGCAGCCGATCCTCTTTTGTTTTTCACCATTCTTCTTATGTACTTATGACTGCTGTTTGTCAGGTGATGGGCAGATAACATGAGCTCAGATGATCTAGTGAGTCAGCTTACACGGATTAAGTGGGGCTTGGAGGCCCATACCTGGTGTAAACCTCCTAGTGGTGGAGCGGGTAATTACAATATGTAAAGACATAAATAAATAGGGCTCCCAAATAAACTCCAAACAACCAAGGGATTTGACAAGAAAAATATTAAATATTTTATTAAAGGGTAAAATAAATGGAAACATTTGGATATCTTCCTTAATGTTGGTACCAATTGTTAAAGTTTGCTAGTTTTAAATAAAAATAGTGCAAGGTGTTAAATACTTTAAATACTTTGTGATAAATTACAAAGGCAATAAGATGTTCAAAACTACAATTACAGTTACCAAACAGTAACACAAACCATCCCAAACATGTACACAACCCCAATTATTGTACTCAATTTGTGTGCACACAATCATGTTACCGGTGTATCAAGTCTTCGCTAGCATCGCTGCTCTCTTGCGTTGGGTACCTGGGTCTTCTCCATATCCATGTCTCCTTGGTTGGCAAGGTCAGCTCACCAGCTCAGGAACTCCAGGATACCTACTTCTCTGACTCAAAGAACTCAAAAAATGAAAATCCTGACTCCCTGTGCTCATTGTGTGTGCTAACCTCAATCAGTATTCTCTTTGGCAAGGGACCTTGTGGGCTAACTAAATTCAAATAAAAAGATAAGCAAAGGAAATTCCTATCTAGCCCTCCCAATACATGACCCCTTTTCTTTTATTTTGTTATATACCCTCTACTCAAACTGATGGACTGCTAAACTAAACCTCCTAAAGGCAGGCCCTTAACTGCAGGCACTCACAGGGCTTGAGGCTTAGGCTGGGCAGTTCCTTCCCCAGGGCAGGCTCGCTTAGGTGTGGACACTTGAACCAGCAGGCTTCTGTGCTGGATCTTCTTGAGGCAGACACTCACGCTGGCAGACACTCTAAAAAAGTTCCTTTGGAGTCTGGGCACTCAGTGCGGGAGGTGGGGGGTATCTCTCTGTCTCTCTCTTTGTGGGGATTCTTCCCTTTCCGGATAGGCCTCTTCTTTATAGGACAGGCAGTCACACAACCGGCTTTCTCCTCTCTGGACAGGCAAGCATACACACAGAGGGATGCCCTGGGTGGACTTCTCTGGGATTCAGGACCCTTGCCACGCTGCTCTCTATTCAGCTCTGCACTGCTCCCAACACCTCTCAGCTCCCCAGTGTGGTCCCTCTTCCTCTTCTGCTTCTCTCTCTGCCTGAAGAATGGCCTCTGTGGCTACTGCTACCGCTCCTCTTCTTGGCCCCAGCTCATCTGTTCCCCTGCAGCTCAGCTCCTCTTTTGTCCCAGGCTCGCTCTAGACCCCCTTCTTCTCCTCCTCTGTTCCTGTCTGCTTTGGTGCCCGGCCCGTTACAGGACTCACCAGTTCTCTCTCTTCATCTGGGGCTCGTCAGTGGGTCTTTCTCTTCCAGCCTGCAGCTCACTCCTACTTGGCTGAGCTTGCCCTTCTCTGCCCCTGCTTGCAGCACACTCCTGCTTGGATCTGATCTTCTCCTCTCAGAGCATGCTTTCAACCTTCTCTCTTTGCCTAGCTTGCCTTTCTCTTTCCCAGGTTGCCTCTGGGCTTGCTATCTTTTTCCTGCTGTTCCACCCCTCCTGTCCCCTGGATTGGCTTAAAATTCGTGCCAATTCATAAGTCAGGCTGCCTCCTGCCACCTCATTGGTCCAAATTCACGCCTTTTACCAGATCCTGGCTCCTATTGGCCACCTTCCACACTGCCCGTCAGACTTGCCTCACATGCCCCTCAGGCTCCCAGCTTTCCCTGGGGCCTCAGACAACCAATCAGGAGCCTCGTAACAGACTTCACTGCACATCCCCCCACAGTTACAAACTCATAAAATTTAAACACACCTCTAGCATACATGGGCACCTGAGTTCTTAGTTTTATAGGCATTTTAAACACTGCAAACATTTTAACTAAAAGGTGTCAGTGCTGTTTCTGGGCTACCCTGAGACCTCTGTACCTCCCTGTCCTCTGCAAGATGCCCCCCTCTCAGGGAGAGGGGGGCAAGGTAAAGGCTTCTTTTTTTCTATATTTACACCTGGCACTTGCCCTAGCTGATATAGTGGAGCACAAAGAACAAAGATTGTAACAATGAAAATGTTAGGTTTAGCTTGGGTGATTGATTGTTTTATACTGTTGTTTGTTTGAAATCTGTTATATGCAATATGCTGCAGCCTTATTTGTTACCATAAGCATTTGTAAGTGGTATTATTTTTTCTCTGTGTTATGAAAAGGAGAAGAAGGGAAATGGGGGGGGGGGGGGGGGGGGGGGGTTTGGTGCCAAGTCCCAGTGCCAAGTGTTACTTCTAAAGAGATTTGTTAGGATTTTCTTCTTATGCTCTCAAAGAGTGGATTAGGACCTATTTGTGAAACTTTGCAGGCAACCACAGAAAGCGAGAGAGAGCGAGCGAGAGTGCAGGGTCGGCACTTCCATTACACAAACAAGGCAGTTACTCAGAGTGCTGAGATTTGGGGGCAGCGAATGGCAGCAGTCAGCCTGGACAGTACTTCCTCTCAATTAATGGTGGGCAGAACAGCCTGAACTAGCAAGCAGGAGTGTAGTGGGTGGGAACACAGCAGCGTTCACTGTGCACATATGTACTTCCTCCTTCTTTAGCTACTGACTTGCCTGCTGAGGTCTGGCTATTCCATGTAGCCACTGTAGCAAGGGACAGGGGGAAGAGGAAAGACGAGAAGATGCTATACCACCAGGTTGAGAAGATGCTGGACTATGGAGGTGGGAGGAGAGGAAGAAGGAGAGAGGAGGAGATTGCTAGTCTATGGGGGAGGGGATTGGGAGAGACAGGACTATGGGGAAGATAGTGAGATACTGGACTGTGGGGGGGAGGAGGGAGCAGGGGTGTGCAAGATTGATGATTCACCTACAGCACCAGCCCAGAGAGAGAGAGAGAGTACTGTATTCTCTCATCTGGGAAAATGAAATGTAAGAAGCTACACAAAATCCAGTGCTTTTATTTAATGCAAAGAGCATTAAAGCTTAAGGACAGAGTGGAAAACTATACTGCATTTTCTATCTAGATTTCAAATTCGGTGTGTTTTGTGGTGGCTACTGTAATTCTGCAAAATCTCAAAGTTTGCTCTTGGATAGAAGAGTTTGGAAACCACTAATCTGCATTCTGTATTTGTAATTTTCATTTTTTTTTCAATGTTGGTTTTCTTTTGAGCGTATCAAGAAGCTTCTTGAAAAAAGACCTACCAGAACTGAGTTCTGGCTGCAAGAGGAGGCATACAGATGAAACAGCAGAATGCTCTGCTGCTTGGAAATGCTGTTTTTCTCCACTTCTGTGGGCTTGGCTGAGCCATCCCAAAGACCCTGACACTTCTCTCTGCCTTTGTTCGGGGAGATTGCTGAAGTTAAGGAAGTGATTTTGTTTGAATGAGCTCAATTTACATTTTTGCTTTGATCAGGACACACTTGTCAAAAGCTGACCCTCATTCACGTGCTGTCTTGTACCTGGACAGGTGTTTGCCAGCATGATGCTTGCTTGGGGGAAAGGTTGGGATGGTGGGTGAATAGAAAAACAAGAGCAGGAAGGGATTTGAAGAAGAGTGGCTTGCAACACATGGAGAGGTTACAAAAGTGAGATCAGCAAATATGGAGTAAGTTTCAGTAGCTAGCGTTGTTATGTATTAAGTGTAGTGTGGTGCAGAAATATGAGGGTATCTCATTGGACTGGGTGTTAACTTGGTCTTGTCTTTTAAAAATATGGTAATAGTTGATTGCTAGAACACAGAAGACAAATTGGCAAACACTCCGCAATTTCCAAAAGGAATGAAGGCGTTGGAGCAGACATGGTGATAAGAAACACAGAAGACTTTTATTTATAAATAAGTTAAAAAGTGTGCCCAAAATGGCCATGTTTCACCCAGCAGGAGCTAGAAATTACTGTCAAAACAAGTAAAGTTTGACAGTAATTTCTACTGAGTACAGTAAATATAAGTATAAAAACATAAATATGTGCTGTCATGGAACGCTTAGCCACTTGCCTGGGGCTACCCCGTGGCCACTTAGAGGGTCTATCCCCAGCGCAGCTCAGGTCCACCTGCACCTGCACCTGCTGCTTGTGCTCTACACTAGCACTCTCCTCCTACCAACTGGGTCCCAACTGCCTCTGGGCAAGTCTCCCTTTCTCAAATTATTCCCCAGTGATTCCTAGGTTACTGGGTCCACACTCCCAGTGGTCCCACAGTTCCTAGAAGTACCCACAGACCCAACACACAAGCCATCAGGATTCTTAGTCAGTCCAGACAAGCAGAAGCAATAAACTAAAAATGTTTATTGTCATGAAAAATTAGAACAATGAACAGAAAAGGTGCAATTCAGCAAACAGTAACAGATAACTAAATATGGATCAATTATAAAATTGCCTGGGAAGATCAGGAACATATAGCTGCTTACAAGCTATCAAATATAACTGTTCACAGGGTCTCAGCAAAGAGATCTTTCTCTTCCTCCTGGCTAAGATTGGGGCTAAAGCCAGTACATCCTAGATGAATCTGAGCTCTTGGGCCAATCAGAGCCCAGAACAACAAGTTTTCAAAAGTATACTTCATCTTACTTCCTATCTGTGCCGGAGTCCAGACTAAAGAATAAACTGTAACAGCTTTAAAATAAGGAAACTCCACCTGCTGGCCAATAGGAGAAATACACTTCAAGAATTAAGGCAGTTTTAAAGGCTTAAAAACTTTTCGTCACACATGCCATATCATCAGACTGAAAACACTACTAGAACCTCACATATATTAGAAAAAACAAAAACTAAATAATAAATACAGGTAAATAATGCGATAAATACATATGAAATCAAATAAATAATTAAAAATATCATCTAAAAACAATATCACTGAAACATGGAGACTGACATACTAAACTAATAAAAAACAAAAATGTGTGTGTGGGGGGGGGGGGGGGGGGGACCAAAACTCAGAACATACTCTTATGTTGTAAACCATGCACTTCACCATAGGCATTACTGCAAGAAAAAATAAGTTACAACAACTTGTGATCCTCAAACTCATCCATGGAGAAAGCACAAAAAATGTGTAAACAAGCAAAGAACTCCTCACCAGGACCTCCAGCTTGTACTCATATACACTTTGAATCGGCTGTGTTGGCATTGCCACGTGGCTTTGTAAACAGGGGGGACAGTATTTTTATTTGGTTTGAGAGTAATGTCTAGCCCTTGATGCAGTCCTTACTGGGCGAAACTTTGCTGTGTTAGGTGCATTTTTTAATGCCAATAGTGATTGCTATGTTTGTTTGCCAGATTACTGCATTGATGATGGGAACGGTACCTCTTTCTGTTTGTGGGCAATCTTCTTTCAGTATATTGTGACAAAGAAATTCCATGAAAAGTTGGACATTCAGAGGTCTGTATTTTTCAAATTTTGAATTTGTACAGTTTAAAATATGTTCTACTATTAGTATTACTACTAGCACATATCATTACCATAGTGCTATCAGATGTACACAACACTGTATACAAGCACATAAGAGACAGTCCCTGCTCAACAGAGTTTACAATCTATTCAACACAGCCAAAAGGATAAATAAGAGATTAGGGAGTTACATTCAAGAAAAACCACCACATAACAAGTTATGCATACAAAAAATAGAAAAACAAAGAAAATTGGAGTTCCCAACCAGTATACATTTAAGGTAGGGAAAACATAAATAATGAAATTAGAGTAATGAGCAATGCTGAGATAATCTCAACCCCAATAAAGACAAGAGGCCAATGCGCTAAAGTGTACATAGAGGGGCATAATCAAACAGGGCGCCCACGTTTTCCTGAGGACATCCTCGCAGGACGTCCCGATGAAGGGTGCAGAGAAACCTGTATTATCAAAACAAGATGGGTGACCATCTTTCGTTTCGATAATACGGTCGGGGACGCCCAAATCTCAACATTTAGGTCGACCTTAGAGATGGTCGTCCCCGGTTTTCGGCGATAATGGAAAACCGAGGACACCCATCTCAGAAACGACCAAATCCAAGCCCTTTGGTCGTGGGAGGAGCCAGCATTCGTAGTGCACTGGTCCCCCTGACATGCCAGGACACCAACTGGGCACCCTAGGGGGCACTGCAATGGACTTCAGAAATTGCTCCCAGGTGCATAGCTCCCTTACCTTGTGTGCTGAGCCCCACAAAAAAAAACCAAAACCCACTCCCCACAACTGTACAACACTACCATAGCCCTAAGGGGTGAAGGGGGACACCTACATGTGGGTACAGTGGGTTTCTGGTGGGTTTTGAAGGGCTCACATTTACCACCACAAGTGTAACAGGTAGGGGGGATGGGCCTGGGTCCATCTGCCTGAAGTGCACTGCACCCACTAAAACTGTTCCAGGGACCTGCATACTGCTGTCAGGGAGCTGGGTATGACATTTGAGGCTGGCAAAAAATATTTTAAAGCTATTTTTTTTAGGGTGGCAGGGGTTAATGACCACTGGGGGAGTAAAGGGAGGTCATCCCCGATTCCCTCCGGTGGTCATCTGGTCAGTTCAGGCACCTTTTTGAGGCTTGGTCGTGAAAAAAAATGAAGCTACCACACCTTGAGATCATCAGCTGTCCTTTAACTTGTCTGCCTCAACTGTCAGGTTTGGCTTTCTGCCTTTTCTTAACCATGATTTCAGCACTTGGAGCAGTCTCAGCAGCATCCCTTTGCCCTTTTTCCAGATGTGCATGATGGTTTCTGTAGGGACACTTATCCAGAAAGGAATAATGAAGGGAGGAGACAGCAAAATGAGCCAGGAATGCATTATGCAGCCAAGAACAGAGTCTGGGTGTACAGACAGTTCATATCTTTTTATGTGAAGTGGCACTTATTTGACCTCAATTATGACCTTTACCTGTCATCCTTAATATCCCTGTGTGTGATTTTTCAGATACCTCTGAACATGGCAGAATCAACTCCTTTATCAGAAGCATGACCCTATGAAATTGGAGTGGACTCCCCACTAATCCTTTGCAGAGACATAAGATGAAAACTAATTACATTCTACAGGGAGTAAAGACCATATGTGTACATTTTATATTACTTCTATCTTATTGTGTTTTCGAGTTGTGATTCATATTCTTGTTCTATTTCAGACAATGACTAAGAAATAGTCAACATTGTTTCAAGGTAACATCAATTTTCATTCTCTGTGACAGTGTATTTCTCTGCTGAATTGCATCATAAGGGCATGGTACTGTAGGGAAAGCTCACCATATCAAGGACTTTTCTGCTTGCAGAAGAGATGGCTGAGAGGAGATATGATAGAGATCTATAAAATACTGAGTGGAGTGGAACGGGTAGACGTGAATCGCTTGTTTATGCTTTCCAAAAAAATACTAGGACTAGAGGGAACACAGTGAAGCTACTAAGTAGTACATTTGAAACAAACCAGAGAAAATATTCTTCACTCAACATGTAATTAAACTCTGGAATTCATTGCCAGAGAATGTGGTTAAAAAAAACAGTTGCTTAGCAGGGTTTAAAAAAGATTTGGATAATTTCCAAAAAGAAAAGCCCATACGCCGTTATTAAGATGGACTTGGGAAAATCCACTACTTATTCCTAGGGTAAGCAGCATAAAATCTGTTTTACTGTTCTGGGATCTTGCCAGGTACTTGTGACTTGGATTGGCCACTGTTGAAAACAGGATCCTGGGCTTGATGGACCTTTGGTCTGTCCCAGTGTGGCAACGCTTATGTTCTTATGAAACCATGATGGCATTACTTAAAAAAAAAAGTCAAGGAAGTAGTTGTTTGAGTTATCTTTGATGAAGTTAAAAAATGCTGAAAGTTGTATATTTTCAAGGACTGCAGAGGTCCCTTTCTTGAGCGAAACAATGATAGGGCACCAAAAGAGGGACAAAGGGCCCTAACAAGGGCATGAAGATATTAAGCCACTGTCAGATAGGTAAAGTGGCACAAACAGTGGAATGGAGACCCCAAGGAACTGGCAGAAGGGGCCAAGCAACAAGTAGTACCATCATTAGCAGGAAGACGTCAAGGGTCTGGAAGAGGTGCAAAGCAGCACCAGCGTTGATAGAAACACCCCAAGGCATTAATGGAGTTGTAAAGTATTACCATCAATGACATGCCAATTTTAAAGAACTGGAAAAGAGGTAACATTAGTATGAAGACTCCAAATCCTCTGAATGTGTTGCAAAGAGGTACCACCATTATTAGGTTTGAGTAATTGGATATGATAAATTTGCATGTATTCAAAAAACTTTTTCATATTTGTTGCAGCTATCCTGAAAACCTGACTGGGTAGGAATGTCCCATGGACTGGGTTTAGAACTACTGGGATAGATTCAGAGTTTTGTAGAGAAATGAGCACTTTTCAGAGAAAGATGAAGCAGTATCTGAGTGTCTCTATAGACAGGTTTTTCTAGGAGAATTTGACAGAGTCTACTTTCTGTAGCACAGGCAGAAAGATCACAGGAAAGAGCTTAAGGTTCCTACTTTGAAAGAAACATTGGAATGCAACCTAAAGTTTCATTTGTTCTGTTCCCTTCTTACAAAGGAGATACTGTTGACCAGTCCCAAATACATCTTCTGGGACAATAGAATTGGACTTTGTCTGTGTTATATCTTTCTTATTGCTACCTCTTGGAGTGCAAGACAGAGTCCCCAGCCTAATATCAGCACTGTCCCCTGAAACCAGCTCTAATAAGTGTTTGTGCAAATGATGGTGCATACTACTGTTAGAAAGATGACCCCCAGTAGCTTTCCTCTACTGATGGCCCACTGACAGTAAATACATTCTGCAAAGTTCTAATTCTCAAGCACTGTAAAATGCCTTTGCAGCTTTTACAGAGTTTTATCCCCGCATCTTTGGGGACTACTGCTGCTGGAATTGGTGCTGAGAATGGACCAGAAGATGAAAGACCATGGCATCCTTCACCCTCTCCAGTATCTGCTTTTGGTCTTGGCAATATCACTTTATATCTCCTTTGGCTACTCACCCCCTATCATACTAGCAACTAGCTTACCAATACCCTCTTCAGCTAGTCAACTCTTGATTTTGAAAATTCCTCACATCATGATTTATTTGATTTGAGTATCTTCCCAAATCTGCCCCATACACGTCTCAGGAGATAACAGCCTATTACGGCACTATGCTGGATGCATTGCCACTGCCTTCTTTTGCTCCTGTATGGGGATGGTAGCATACATCTGGTATTTCAACTTCTCAGTAAAACCTGAATCTACACACCTGCTGGTACTTCTCTTTTAAAAAAAAAAAAATCTTTTTTTCTCTTTGCGGTAGGCTACAGGAATCTTGAGAGATCCAAGCTAGTGCTGTTGTTAACCCTAGGACTCTCTGGAGCAGGATTTCTTAGTTGTCCTCAAGGAATCCAAAGCCAGTCTGGTTTTCCAGATATCTACAATGAATATGCAAGAAATATATTTTCATACAGTGGTGGCAGTGCATGCAAATTTATCTCATGCATATTCATTGTAGATATCTTAAAAACAGACTAGCTTAGGGTTCCCTGCGGACTGCGTTGAGAAACCCTGCTTTGGAGGATCTTCTTCTGCTTCTCCCCCATTCCCATGCCTACCTCCATCAAACATTCATACATTTATTGAAAGGGAAATAGGCTGCCTTCCAAAATGTTTGAAGCTGCTTCTCTTGGGCCTTTGTTGATAAACTATCTCTTGACTCTTTTCTCCCAGCTAATTACCAGCTTGCTTCTAACGTACCTTTGTTCTCCAGAATTTTAGAGAAGCTCATACTCCTGAAACTTAGATCCTTTATCAATAAAAACAAAGTGCTCCACCTACACCAATTTCGTTTTCAGGAACATCGTAGTACAGAAAGATGCTTAGTGTCATTGTCCAACAATTCCAACATCACCAAGTAGAAGCTAAGTAGGGAAGTTATAAATGTGGGTTACCATTAAGACAGGTTATCTTACCATAAATCATGCTATTTTAGGAGGAAGTCCCATTATATATAATTAGACCCTGTGCTAAAATAACATGGCATGGTAAAATAACTTCTCTTAATGGTAACCCACATTGATAACTTCCCCCCTAAGTGTCATTGCATTCTATTTTGAAAAATAGAAAAATATTTTGAAAAAGTCTTAAGGTGGTTATTTGCACACAGTATTTATTAACTCAATATTACCTATTTCTAGGTGTGGGTTTTATGATGGATAAGAACTGTTATGAAGAGTCATAATTTATGGTCAGCTCATAACATAGTAACATAATAGATGATATCATATAAAGACTTGTACAGTTTATCCAGTCTGCCCAACAAGATAAACACATTGCATAAGGTATGATGTGATGCAACATATGTATGCTTGATCCTGATTTGTCCTTTTCCATAAATTGAGCTCTTAAGTCATTGGAAGTGACTTGGTTTACTGAAAATCCATTCCTTCATACATAAATTTTGTTTTCTCACTCACTAGTTATGATATGGTGCTGGGATTGTTTTTTTTTTTATAACAATGATATTGTTAAGTAGCATACTATGTCATAATGTGTACTGTTATTTGAATATTTTTACTGCTGTAATTGTCTGCTTCCTATGTCTGGCTTAGTCTTGCTTTACACCGCCTCAGGTGAATGTTTTCGAAAAGATAGTAAATAAATCCTAATAAATAATTAACTATGGGGCCCTTTTACTAAAGGGTGATAATTTCTAATAAAGGCGGTTCCCTGGAGTCCTGTAGAGCTTGCCTGTTCCTCACGATTGAAAATATGATAGTGAAACAGCACCATCTACTGGCAGGAATGAAGGTGGAGGACTCCTGCTCTACACAGAGGGAACAGTGCTTATCGCCTCCTAAGGAGGAGGTGGTAAGTGCTCACATGCTATTTTTTTGCAAGTCTCATCTGCTAACAGAAAAATTAGCGCAGGACCTGCTAAGAAAAAAAATAAAGAAAAATCCCGAGTGTACTGGCATGTAAAACATGAGGAGCTTAATGCACAGAAGTCCTGTATTAAAACACGCTAAGCCCATATTTTAGCATGTTTTAGTAAAAAAAAAGTCCCTAAATAAATAAATAAATAGATTCAAATCAGGTCTTAAAATCTATGTTTTCAGTCAAGTGTTTGTGGACTGAGGACTCTGTTGTGGTGGTTGGTGCTGGTGAACTTGTAGTTGACTTCCTTTCTCTTTGTCTTTTGTATTCTTCCTTTTACTTCCTTATGGATAAATATAGTTTATTTATGTAAACCACTTTGATGTAATCACAAAGGGCTAGATTCTATAAATTGTGCCTAAAAATCGGCACCCAAACCCCCCCCCATTTAAGCACTATTCTGTAAGCTGTGCCTAAAGTTAGGCAGGATTTATAAAATAGCTCTTAAGCACAGGGATCTCGTGTAAATCTAGGAATATTTATTTGCACAAACAAAAAATGTGGTGCAAATGCCCCCACCTAAATTTAGGTATGAAACCCCTTTATTCTATAATTGCACACATAACTCAAATCCATACCCACGCTTTGCTCCGAAATGCCTATGACCTTCCCATTTCTGCACCCCCTTTCATGGGATGCGTGTAAAATTTAGGAATGGATCATGCACCTAAATTTATGTACGTAAATATTAATTGATTTCAGTTAGTGACAATAATTGATCGTTAAAAAAGCTAATTAGTGGTGCTAATTGGCTCATTATTCAATTAAATTGCATGCGCAAATTGGGCGCATGCCCAAATTTGCGCATGCAATTTTTGGCGACTTTTATAGAATCAGGGGGAAAGCATGCTGTATTAAGTTTAGCAATAAAATACAAATAGCCATACTGGGTCAGACCAATAGTCCATTCATGCTGCTTCATCACAACAGTTATCCAGAAATTTATCAAAATTATAAGACTGACTTCTCAACAATGTTTTCATGAAATATATGGTTATTTGTGTTTCAACTATTTGTTTCACCATGACTAGAGAGAGTAACACATCAGATGCCAAGGAAACAGGGGTACTACAGTAATACAGAAGTGTAGAAAATTAAATTGATCTGGTTTACTGAGTCCTTATATGGTTAAAACTTGAAAACCCTCTTCTCAAATACCTGGACCTGATCTCATATGCTTTCTCTCTGCGGAGGTTTGAGGTCCTCTGTGACCAGGTGACCACAGTAAACCTGGAGTGGACAAACATCCTGTTATTTCAGGCACAAGCAATCTGCTTAACTTGGCTAATGTTTCTCTCTTGAGGTCCATCAGGTCTCTTGTTTGTATTTCTCTGAGGAAAAAGGAAGTAGGATTGAATTCCATGGCAAAGCGATCCAACTGTGAAGGAAGACAGGTGAGGTTCCTAGGAATGAATGCAATGGAAGAGCAATTTGGGCTTCTCCTGAATGCACAGAGGATATAGATGTATAATGCTTGTCCAGCTGATGAATGTTTTGTTCCGTATTCTTACTGAGTATGTGGAGAAAGAGTTTCCTAAGTCCATTATGGAAATTCCTCTCTTAAGGACGAAAAGCAAGAATAAAACCTTTGACCATTAGACATTCATTATGCAGTTTGTTTTGTGCTAAGAGTGAATGACCTTTTGTTTAAAATGATGTTAACTAACAACGCCGATGTTGCTGTTTTAGGCAGTTATGGGTTCACTATAGCTACTGATTATGGATCAGAAAGGGTTAAAACTCATTCATGCACTATTACTTGTACCTTGTTTTTGCATTATTCTATGCTTAGAACTAAAGGCCCACATCATGTGCCACAGTCTTATTTAAAATTGCAGGAGATCCCTTTTTGGGCCACCACTGGGTCCTCAACTCTATTACAGTTTAAACAAAGTTTCTTGCATGGTTGTCAGTAGGGATGTGCAAGGAAAAAAAATTAGTTTAAGTTTCTTATGTTGTTTACAGGCTGTTTCATTTTGTTTTGTTTTTATACATTGTTTTTTTTAGAGTACAACTGGACAAGAACAACACTGAAGCAATAGGAAACAATCCCAAGGGTGGGGCAGAAATGCGTGGAGGGGCATAATCGAACGGCGCTGGAGGGGTTGGATGGTTTCCTAAAGGATAAGTCCATAGACCGCTACTAAATGGACTTGGGAAAAATCCACCATTTCGGGAATAACTTGCATAAAATGTTTGAACGTTTAGGTAGCTTGCCAGGTGCCCTTGACCTGGATTGGCCGCTGTCGGGGACAGGATGCTGGGCTCGATGGACCTTCGGTCTTTTCCCTGTATGGCATTACTTATGTACTTATCTATATGGGCAGCCATCTCTAAGGCTGGCGCCTTAAAGAGGTGTCCCCAACCATATTATCAAAACAAGATGGCAGGCCATCTTTCGTTTCGATAATACGGTTGGGGCCGGCCAAATGTCAGAGATGACCGGGTTTGAGATGGCTGGCATCGTTTTTCGCCGATAATGGAAACCGATGCTGGCCATCTCAAACCCAGCCAAATCCAAATCATTTGGTCATGGGAGGGACCAGCATTCGTAGTGCACTGGTCCCCCTCACATGCCAGGACACCAACTGGGCACCCTAGGGGGCACTGCAGTGGACTTCATTAATAGCTCCCAGGTACATAACTCCCTTCCCTTGGGTGCTGAGCCCCCAAAATCCCCCCAAAACACACTCCCCACAACTGTACACCACTACCATAGCTCTTATGGGTGAAGGGGGCACCTACATGTGGGTACAGTGGGTTTCGGGTGGGTTTTGGAGGGCTCCCATTTACTACCACAAGTGTAACAGGTAGGGGGGGATGGGCCTGGGTCCGCCTGCCTGAAGTGCACTGCCGTACCCCCTAAAACTGCTCCAGTGACCTGCATACTGCTGTCATGGAGCTGGGTATGTCATTTGAGGCTGGCATAGAGACTGGCAAAAAATGTTTGTTTGGTTTTTTTGGGTAGGAGGGGGGTTGGTGACCACTGGAGAATATGGGAAGGTAATCCTGATTCCCTCTGGTGGTCATCTGGTGAGTTGGGGCACCTTTTTGAGGCTTGGTCCTAAAAATAAATGGACCAAGTAAAACCGGCCAAATGCTCATCAGGGCCGGCCTTCTTTTTTCCATTATTGGGTGATGGTGGCCATTTCTTAACCACGTCCCCGTCCCACCTTCAGTACACTGCCGACATGCCCCCTTGAACTTTGGCCGGCACTGCGACGGACTGCAGTTGAAGCCGGCCAAAATCTGCTTTTGATTATGCCGATTTGGCCGGACTTGAGAGATGGTCAGCAATCTCCCGATTTATGTCGGAAGATGGCCAGCCTTCTCTTTCGAAAATAAGCAGGATAGTGACCTATGAAACTTTGCAAGTTTAATTGCTTCAAAAATGAGCCCCAAAGTCAGTATTTCAGTACCTTTAGTTTGGTTGTTTCAGTCTCTCAGATAATCTCTAGCAGGGACTCCTGAAGTTTCAATACTAGACTAGAATAACACAAGAAGTAGGGTTCCTCAAGGCAAGTCTTAATGTCATTACACCTCTGAGAAGTGCATCCAGCAGAAAAAGGCACCCAAAGAATTACTGTAAGCAAAGGCTAGTCAGGAAACAGGAGCTAAGACTACCACAAATACAAGACACAGCTAGGCATGGGCTGGCTATATCAGATTCTGAAGTGGCAGAAGGTCACAGGTTCAAGGCTGTCTGGTGCCTGACAACTATTAACACTGGGGGAAAAAATGCTGAAATTTAACAACACTGGAAAGCAACCTTTCATTTTGTGATTTATTCCTATTGTTTCAGGTTAGAAACAATATGAAAATGTTGTTTACAGTTCCCATGTCATTTGAATACACATCCCTAGTTGTCAATGGATGCAGTTTGTTCAGGCTTGCATGATGTTCAGTAATAGCCATTGAATGTGAATATTGGTAGGTCAGTATTTGCATTTTAACTGTTCACACAATCCTTGAAATGCTTAATAATGCTAACTGGGGCCTTGTGTCCCCCATGTCCATTCATTCTGAATAGTTACACAATTATCAAAATATTTGTTCTTCAGTGGAGTGATTTGTAATTAATGAAACAACCATGCTGGTACTGTACATCAATGTCGATATTTCATACTAATCATCTCCTGATGGCACCTGCTGTCAGCAGTATTTCAAGTTACAAAGTAGTTTCAGTGTGATAGGAGCTAGAAAAAAAATCTCTCCTCTGAGCTCTGTATCTACTCTGAACATTTCTAATCTCTGGCATAGTGATCCCTGGGACAGTGACACTAAGACACTAGGAATGACTGAGCAGTTTGAGCTTAGGTAGCAAGTGCATTACATTTTTATTTCGCTCTAACATTTCTAGTATGACTTACTTTATACCACAGAGTGACCCAGACAAAGTGCTTTGTAGATTTGTGATTAAAATGAAGATGTAGAGAGCCAGGCTGTTGACTTCCATAAATGAGTGTCGAGATTAGAGATAGATCCCTAGCAAAGTTCAAGGGTTGGAGCAAAGGTGTCAGAATTGTTTTTTTTTTCTCTATCAGCTCAATGCTTTCTGCCCTGTCCCTTCTCCCCCCACCCCCACCCACCCATATGAGTAGCAATTTATCAATGTACATACATGGGCCTCTAAATTACTGGGCTTTAAGGGACTGCTGACCCATTTGGAAAAGAGTAGATGTATTTTCTGTCAGGTCATGAAATGTTCATGGCTTTTGTGCAAAACCACACAATGAGCTTAGAAAATCTTGCAGTGGTCTTTTTTTTTCGTCGATGTTGGGAAGCAAGGGAACAGAAGACGTACAATCAGGAGTTCAAAATTCCAAACACAACAGGAAAGTTTGCAATAATAGAGTGAAACAATCAACAGAATCAAATGTACACCTAAACTTTAAGCAGGTAAGTAGCTCTCTTCTAGATATGGTCATATTTTGGAGCCACAGAACTGTAAATTCCAAGTCCCTCAGAAGCAAAATAAACCATAGATCTTTCACAGAGCTGTGGCAAGTGACTTTTTTTGAGATGTGTGTCTTTTATTAAAGCAATACTTCCAGCACGGCTGTCTCACACCTCATCAATGATGAAATACTTCTCCAAGGCGGTTTGGTATCATAAACCCCACTAAGAAAGAAAATGATCTTTTAAATTGGATTTTGCTTTGTCTTGTAATTTAGGGACCAGTTATGGCAAATGTCTACATCCCCCCCCTCCCCTCCACACCATAGGTTTGATCATAGAGCACTGGTTACTTGACAGTTCCAGCATAGGTATCCAAGCGGCAACAATGATGTACTTAAACAGGAGAAAATAATCCAATTTCAAAATTGTATGGAAGGCATGCATAAATGCATAAATTCTCCGATTTGTAGTAAATTTAAAACAAATCGGAGAAAATGTTTCTTCACCCAACGCATAATTGAACTCTGGAATTCGTTGCCAGAGAACGTGGTGAAGGTGGTTAGCTTAGCAGAGTTTAAAAAGGGGTTAGATGGTTTCCTAAAGAACAAGTCCATAAACCACTACTAAATGGACTTGGAAAAAATCCATAATTCCAGGAATAACATGTATAGAATGTTTGTACGTTTGGGAAGCTGGCCAGGTGCCCTTGGCCTGAATTGGCTGCTGTCGTGGACAGGATGCTGGGCTCGATGGACCCTTGGTCTTTTCCCAGTGTAGCATTACTTATGTACTTATGTACATTCTGGCAGGGCTTCTCAAACTTTGAGGGTCTTTTCCTAGATAGTTAGTTTAAGGGCCTTCTTAAAATCACCATACAGGGTTTTGAATAAACATAATAATAGGTTAGAACCAATTATGTTGTAATATCAAGAAACTGACAGTACAAAATGTACTAGAACAGGCTTGTCCAACCTATGGCCCATAGGCCAAAATCCAGCCCTTAAGGTGCTTTTTTCTGGCCCTCGGAAGCTTGGACATTTTTACGGTACTATCAGCAGGATTCCTGCTTCCTCACCATTAGTCAGCTCTCTGTAAGTATGAGCCATGTAATAAGTTTGGCTCAGTCTTGTGTTTTGAAGTCTTGAGAGACTTCAAATCATAAGACCAACCCAAACTTCCCACACCATTCAGCTCAAGCTTGCAGGGAGCTATACTGCAGTAAGAAAGCAGGAATCCCACTGCTTCTTCTGCAGCTGAAGCCAGATGAGAGGAAAGAGACTGGGTGATGACTGGGGGGGGGGGGGGGGGGGGGGGAGGGAGAGGAGTACATGAAAGACAGAGAATGTGGCATAATATGATGGTGCGTGTTTTGGCCCTTCGAATGTTGGATAAGCCTGTACTAAAACAACTATGCTTGCATTCTTTGACTCATGTACTAAATGACTTCAAATAAAGGAGAACTTTGGGGAAAAAATAGAGTAACATCATCTTTGATGTTGAGCTCAGTATTTGTTAGGTGATAACTAGGTAAAGGCAAAGTGAAATCCTTAATTCTCCTGCAGAACTGTTCTAGCTTACAACAGACAGAATTTACCCACATAGATTTAAGCTGTTCTCTGCTGGCACTGGCTGGAAAATACAAGTTGAGACAACTGAAATTACAAGACGAGTATGGAATGAAAAGAACAGTTACTGAAGAAAGCAACTAGATCAATTTGAAACAGGTGAAATAAAAGTCATGGTATTTAGGTTAGAAGAAGGACCATAGGTGTGGTCAGAGTTTGCACAGTTTCCAGATGGCAGGTTATTGGCGAGGGCCAGAACCAAATGTAACTAGTATTAGTTAAATTAGGAGTGACCGGCTGGATCTGCTTTGTTAATCTAATCCTAGTTCTACCCTGTGACATGTATGAACACTTAGTTTTTATTTTCCTTAATAAAATCAGAAGTATAAGTCCTTGCATAAAGGGAGCAATCCTACACAGTGAAAAAAAAAAGGAACGGATAGATTTTTAAGTGCTTTGAAAATGATCCCCTTTGTCTTCTAACAGCATAATTTAAGCAAATTTGGGTAACCCTTCCATGGCCATGTTGCATGTGAGACATTTTGGGCATGCAGCTTTATGGAGTAGCATCAAGGCAGGTGCACACATAAATCCAAATTAATGCCAATTAAGGTCAATAATTGGTTGTTAGAACCAATTCGACTAATTAGTTTATGTATACATCTGGGCTCTATATGGAATCTGGGGGGATCTGGGGGGTAAATTTGTAACTGGGGAAATAGAGAGTTAAGGGGCCCTTTTAACAAGCTGTGGGAAAAAGAGCCCTGCGCTGGCAGCAGGGGCCATTTTTCTCACGTGCCAGGTACACATGGCCATGAGGTAAGATAACTCTTACCGCATGGCCATGCGACAGGGAGCCCTTATTGAGGTGGCGATAAGGGCTTCAGTGCTAACCCAGCGGTAACCAGGCATCTAATGGCGATGCCCGATTACCTCTGGGTTATCGCCACACAAGCCATTTCTGGGGGGGGGGGGTTCTTTTTCCCCCTGAAATGGCGCGCGATTGGGGCAGTACTGCTGGTGGCCGCCTTGGGCCGGCGGTAGTCCAGAAAAAGCAAGCAGGGCTTACCACTGATCTGTAAAAGTGATTTGCCCAAGATCACAAGAAGTTTCAGTGGGGTTTGAGTCTGGCTTCTCTAGTTCTCAGCCCGCTGCTTTAACTACTAAGCTATTCCTCCACTCATCCAGCACAAGATTTTCTAGGTTCCAAGTCTGGCTCTTTCATAGTTGCTGCATGGACTATAAAAATCTCGGCGATTTGCCCAACTGCAAAATAGCAACATAGCATCTTGTATGCCCTTGGATTATAATATAGAAAAATAGGATCCTTGTCGAATGAAAGATGTCATATCTTCAAAGTACCATTATATTCTAGTACGACCTTATGTTTATAAAGTAACGCTTATTAAAAGGGAAGTTCAAAATCCAAATGAGACCCCAAGGGCCACTTAGATTTGCTTTTAAATCACTGCTCCAAGAGCACCAGTATAATCACAGATCACTGAACCCAAAAAATGTATGCAAAACATTGTCCTGCGGCCTGGTTTACCTGGTATTATATTAACATCCGCCAGTCCACAAACATTAATTGGCTTTGTTGTCTTAGTCAAACAACTGTACAGGCTTAGTGAGTTAAGACTTGCCCAATGTGCTAATAGATTAGCTCTCCTGCCTTTAATGATTGGCCTAATTGGTAAAGAGCAGAAAGAATAATAACAGCGGTTTACGACATGGGGAGGGGAATGAATGCATAGAGAATGGAACAGCAGAGTGGAACAGTTGCTTTCACACGGTTAGGTGTGGAAGGAAGACAAACCCTGGGCACAGCTGACTAATTTTGCCTAATTGCAACCTACATGGGTCAAAGCCTGGAGGCCTGGCGGCTGTTAGGTCAGGGCAGCATTTATCACAAAGGTCTTCACTGTCCACAGTTCAGGACAATGGAGGCACAATACTGAAACTGGAAGGACATTCTTCTCAGGAGATTCCACCACTCCACTTGTGTCCGCTGCTGCTCTACGATTGACTGAATTGGAAGTTCTTCAGAAATCTGTTGAATTTATTGAAATCTAATAAGGCTCTTTACCCTCTTTTTAAATGAAGGACTAATCCATCATTATTCAACCCCACAGACTAACATAGACGGGATAACTACTCCAGTGCTGACTTGTGTATACAAGGGTTACATGAGGCATACTTATCCTGAAAAGAGAATGTGTGTTTATTGGCTTTTATGACAGGTAGCAAATATTCATATCATCTTCAGGATAGTCTATCATTGCAGGTTAATTAAATAAAACTATTATATTGTTTTGTGTAATGCACCTCTGTGGCAGTTAAATGCATTTTCTTTGTTCTCTCTCTCCAAAATTCTTCTTTTCCAGATATCACCAACCATGCTTCGTATTTGCAGAATACTATTCTGTTTTTAAATGATTTTGTAATCTTCAAAATTCATAAACTTTTTTTGTTTTTTGTTTTTTTTTGGGGGGGGGGGATTTTGCTCACACCTTTTTCAGTAGTAGCTCAAGGTGAGTTACATTTAGGTACACTGGCCGCCTTATTTTCGAAAGAGAAAGACGCCCATATTTTGACCCAAATCAGGAGATGGGCGTCTTTCTCCCGTGGGTGCCCAAATCGGTATAATCGAAAGCTGATTTTGGGTGTCTTCAACTGCAATCTGTCACGGAAATGGCCAAAGTTGACGGGGCGTGTCGGAGGCGTGGTGAGGCGGGACTGGGGCGTGTTTATCGGCCGAGGAGAGATGGGTGTCCTTGGCCGATAATCGAAAAAAAAAGGTGTTTTTAGCGCGAATTTGGGTCACTTTTTTGGACCCTTTTTTTTCACAAACAAATCCCAAAAAAGTGCCCTAAATGACCAGATGACCACCAGAGGGAATCAGGGATGACCACCCCTGACTCCCCCAGTGGTCACTAACCCCCTCCCACCCAAAAAAAACAACTTTAAAAACTTTTTTTTTCCAGCCTGTATGCCAGCCTCAAATGTCATACCCAGCTCCATCACAGCAGTATGCAGGTCCCTGGAGCAGTTGTTAGTGGGTGCAGTGGACTTCAGCCAGGTGGACCCAGGCCCATCTCCCCCTACCTGTTACACTTGTGGTGGTAAATGGGAGCCCTCCAAACCGCCCCCCAAACCCACTGTACCCACATCTAGGTGCCCCCCTTCAGCCATAAGTGCTATGGTAATGGTGTAGAGTTGTGGGCAGTGGGTTTTGGGGGGGGATTTGGGGGGCTCAGCACCCAAGGGAAGGGAGCTATGAGCTTCAGAGGTAGTTAACTTTATTTTGATTGTTACAATTGCCCCCTATAATGAGCACTAATTGGCAATAATTATAATTTATGCACACAACTTGCTAAGCTTATTCTGTAATGAACTGCACCTAAATTTTAATGCACGCAGTTCAAAAGGGATGTGGCTATGGGCAGGGAAATGAGCGTTTTGTGGGCATTCCAATATTTATCACAAAAAACGTTCTTCCTTTAAAATATTTATTTTCTTTTATTACAATACATATATCACATAAAACCACTTATGCTGTGTAAGTTCCGGAACTTGCCCAGTCACACCCTTCACTTCACCACCCATTCACATAAACCTTGTGTGGGCACATTTCTATATATCCATAATCTGTGTACATGCTCCCCAATTGTTGTTTCCTCAATTTCAAATCTTCCACTTGTGTCTTAGATATCGTCCTTAAAGGTTCAAATTATAGTCCTTATAAATCATAAAAATCTTCTAAATCACATCAAGCAGGAGCACAGTGTTCACAACAAAGTCTCTCCAGCACTCTTCTTGAAGTAGTGTTAGTTCAGCAGAGTGAATCAGTGCAGTGTGTCAAGGGCTTCCTGGAATTTACATACTGTTTCCAGACTTTAAGCACCTTCTAACTCTTCACACCTTCTCTCTTTTGTTCCTCTATGCGAGACCGCATTTCGAACACTCCTTCTTCAGGAGGAACATTTCCCTTAGGAATCATGAGTCCAGCACAGGACCCTCTGTGAGCGTCTCAGCAACTTAAATGACTCATTCCAATATTTACACACACTGTTATAGAATATGGCCCAGTACATGATAATCTACATGCAGGGATTTAGGCCATATTTTCATTGAACTAAATGGACGTGCATTCTTTTAGGTGCTAGGATTTCCACCTAAGCATATTCTATATACTACGCCTAAATCTAGGTGGAAATCTTTACCATGTGGATTTTTTAGGCGCCATATATAGAATCTGGCCCAATATGAGAACATATTATATCAGTTTATGTTTGGTGAAGCAAATCTACTCAGGCTTTAATTTGTTGTATTATTGACATGAGGAACCATCAAGGAAGCAACATTAAGTCTAACTCTGAAGTGAAAGTAATGAGGACAAGGTGTCATAAAATAATGGGGTCCATTTTCAGCTCACAGCAGTCAGCAGTTTTTAAGTCGCTTATAGCTATGGGCAGAACTGAGCCTGGATTTTCCATGCCGAGCAATGTCTGGGAACCAGCACTGAATATCCAGGTTACAGCAGTCACCCAGAAGTCAAAGGCAATAATTTATTATTACATTTATATCCCACTTTTTCCCACCTAATCCCAACCCCGCCAGCCATTAAAGCAGAGGGGCCCGAGGCATTCCTGTGGCTACACCACTGTTCTAAAATAAGCCCCACTCATAGTGCTGTGTGTGTGAAGCACAATTCTATAACAGGGAGCCCTTGAGTAGGGTTACCATATTTTGTCCCCCAAAAAGGAGGACACATGCCCCGGCTCCACCACACACCCCATCCCGCCCCCTTTCACACCCTGTCCCCTTTCACACCCTTGCTCCACCCCCTGTCACATTTTCCCCTGTCACATACACCGTCGCCCTCCCCCCCTCCCCATCACCCCCCTCCCCTTACCTTACTACTGCCCTGGTGGTCTAGTGACCTCTACGGGACAGGAAAGAGCCCCCTCTTTCCTGCCTGGAGCGCTGCCCTGCGTGCATCCTTCCTGTTGGTAATCTCGGCGCCGATTCAAAATGGCCGCCGAGAGTTGAAGTCTCGCAAGGTCATGTCAACTCTCGGCGGCCATTTTGAATCGGCTCCGAGGATCACCAACAGGAAGGATGCACGCAGGGCAGCACTCTGGGCAGGAAAGAGGGGGCTCTTTCCTGCCCCGAAGGCGGAAGAGGTCACTAGACCACCAGGGCACTAGTAAGTAAGGGGAGGGGAGGCTAGCCATCTGCCCGTTTGTCCGGATTTCTGGACAAACGGGCAGGCTGGTGGGCGGGCCGTCCTAGGATAAATGGGCAGATTGGCAAAACCCACCCGGTTGCCCGGACATGCCCTCAAAAAGAGGACATGGCCGGGTAGATCCGGACATAATGTAACCCTACCCTTGAGTGTGTATGTGTACAGAATACTGGCACTTTTGTGGGTAAGGATACAATTAAGCACATCAGTAGCAGCAAGACACCTAAGCACTATTCTGTAAGGGTGCTTTGTAAGTGGCATAGGGCCTTATTCTACAAAGTTTGTGCTCTTAAATTTATGCTCCTAAATTACGAGCAAAAACTGCAAATCATTCGTAAATTTGTTGATGTGCTAGTATTTAGGTTACTGATCTGGACTCTGGTACTCTCGCAATTGGACTGTTGTGACTCCATGTATAATAGTTGCTCTAAGATGTTGAAGTCCAAGTTGCACTTGCAACGGGTACAGAACGCTGCAGTGCGAGTAATTTTCGCTGCTGATATGCATGCACATATCACACCTCTTCTGTCACGATTGCATTGGTTGCCTTTAGAAACAAGATTTCAATTTAAGATAGCTGTTATGCCTTTTAAGGGTTGCATGCAGATCTCATTGTCTATTTTGATGGTCTGCTTCTCTTTCTTACATTAGAACATTTTAAAACCTAAATTTATGAGTGTAAGTTTATGAGCATAAATTTAGGAGTATAAATTATGCTCATAAATTTAGGAGCATAAACTTTGTAGAATAAGGGCCATAGGGCCAGATTCTATATATGGTGCTTAACAAATCTGCACAGAAAACATTTCCACCTAAGCGTATTCTATAAGATTTAGGTGCAGTATATAGAGTATTCTTAGTGGATATCCCAGCGCCTAAAACTACGTGCCTCCATTTACACCAATGAAAATGTGGTATAAATCCCTGTGCGTAGATTTGTGCACACTGGGCTATATTCTAGAACTACCCATGTAAATTTTGGAATGCCCACTTCCCCACCTATAACCATGCCCCTTTTGAACTGCGCGCATTAGAATTTAGGCGCAGTTCATTACAGAATATGCTTAGTGAGTTGTGTACATAAATTCCAATTATTGCCAATTAGTGCTCGTTATTGCTTGTTAAGTGCTATTATGAACGCTGATTAGCTTGTTAAGCCAATTAAGTTATATGCATTGTTATGGAATACGCTTAGATTTCAGCGTGGAACACTAAGCATGCTATATAGAATCCAGGGATAGCGTATAAATGTAAGGAGGGTGTTTGCATGGAGCATGAGCGGGGCTGCCACTTACACATGCAATTTGTAGAATACAGCAGGTTATCTAGGCTCTTGGTGTATGTTGGTGCTCACAGTTGTACCAGGTCTATGGCTGGTGTAATTGTGGGAGCCTAAATGTAAGGTGAGCCATAGGCTTTTACCATATGGCATTGGGGTGCCCAAAGGAGGTGCCTACTTATAGAATTAACCCCCATAATGCTACCTTATGTTACAAAAAAAAAAACCCCACATCTAGAGATTTGACATTCCACTTAACATCTAAGTGCTTTTTTAATACTGGGCTTATATATAGAGAGAGGAAAATACATAATATGGGTGAAAGTCAGTAAATGGCAGCCTAACCTCCCTCTTTACTAAGCCGTGCGGCAATGCCGACACAGCCTATTTAAAGTGAATGGGCTGTGTTGGCGTTAGTGCACAGCATCTGCTAGTACAGCTTAGTAAACAGGGGAGTAAGTTAGATGCCAGGAAGATCCACACTAAACTAGTATTCTGCAAGGGGTGCTTTGCATAGAGTGCCCCGTGCAGAACAGTAGCGTAGCACGGATCTCGCACCTAACACTGGGTGGAAGTACTTATGCCGCTGAAACCCGCTGTAAATGCTGGTGCGCAACTAATGGCGGATGGGTGTATAAATGACCCTATTCTATAACATTGGGAACACCCCAACCTGCCCCTCCTATGGCCACACCCCCTTTTAAGTAGCACACCATAAACTTTAGGCAGACATGTTATAAAATAGGACGCGGGGCATATTCAAATGAAAGCCAATCAATGACAAGTATTGATTACATTACATTACACTAGGGTCTTATAGCCCACAAAAGCCATAATGTTCAATGCGCGTAACATTAACTAAAAATGGAAGCATACTTCAGGAATTACAATATCAAAACACATCGGATAACCAAATTAAACATAACACCAGATTTTGAAAGTATTTCTTGTATAAAAATGTCTTGAGCAGTTTTCTAAACTGTTGATAATCCTTCTGATAAAAACGGGAAGGGAATTCCAGCATAATGCTACTTGATAAACAAAAGAAGCTTGTAACGCTCTCTTAAATTTAACTCCTTGAACTGAAGAAAAACTTTAAAGGAATTGATTTCTAGTAGGTTTGAAAATGTTCTAATGAAGAAAGAGAAGCAGACCATCAAAATAGGCAATGAGATCTGCATGCAACCCTTAAAAGGCATAACAGCTATCTTAAATTGAAATCTTGTTTCTAAAGGCAACCAATGCAATCGTGACAGAAGAGGTGTGATATGTGCATGCATATCAGCAGCGAAAATTACTCGCACTGCAGCGTTCTGTACCCGTTGCAAGTGCAACTTGGACTTCAACATCTTAGAGCAACTATTATACATGGAGTCACAATAGTCTAATTGCGAGAGTACCAGAGTCCGGATCAGTAACCTAAATACCAGCACATCAACACATTTACGAATGATTTGCAGTTTCCTGAGCAGCATAAAGGCTCATTAATTAATTAGTTTGCGCGTGGATCTGGGATCCATGCCCAGCTTGGGGCAATCTGTACGGAATCTGGGGGTATATACTTTGAATGGGTTTCACTATAGAGACACATGGCATCAGTTAATAGTCTGACAGCCTAAATGCAGAGAGAGACATTTGTCTATTTTCGGCTTAAAAATTTGGCCCATGTATCTTTGTGAGTTAAAAAGAGACAGTAATAGTAAAGGAGGTCGAGCATGAAGTGATTAATCAAACCACAAGAATGGGTGCTCCAGAGAGTCTGGGAAACACAATTAAGAAATGATGCTTCCCTGCACTATTGAAATGTAAATAGTCAAACACACAGTTCCTTTTGATAGCTGGGCTGACGCTGTTTGCCTTGGTAATCCAGGCAGTGTCCTCTGTGCAATGCTGCTATCAGTTTGCCCCTCCTGTGAGAAGGCCTTTCTGCTAATGTAAGTTTATAATGAACATGGTAAGATAAACAGAATGCTCTGTTTGGTTGCAAGTAATCTGACTGGTCAAGAAACAGGGCATTAATTTCCTGGAAATGCTCTGATTCACAAATGTAAGTGTTTGGTACGTTCCGGGATTCCCCATTCATTTTTAAAATGTCATGGGAAAAAAAGCAATTTAGTTGGGAGGATTCAAAACTCACATTTCATCTGCAGGTGTGGAGCTCAGGGTAGGAGAAAACTGGAGGAAAGCCACTTCTGTAGCTGAAAAAAAGAACAGAGCTGGGAGCCAAGAGGCATCGAAATGCTGTTGGAGCTGAGCCACTGCTGCTACCATGGAGCTAGGATGCCATTAGGGCTGGCCAAACCGTTAGGCAAGACTAGGCGGTTGCCTAACATAGGCGGTTGCCTAACATAGCAGCTTCTGGGGGTGGCAACAAAAAAGCAGCGGCAGCCAAAGCAAAAAAAAGTAAGTCCTGACAGCTATGCAAATAGACAAAGTTTAATATTTAAAAGGATGATGTTCAGGATATAGAATTGTTGCAGGATGATTGTGATTGTAGAACGCAATTATCAAAATCCTGGCGCATGGAGCCAATGGGCTAGGGACCTGAAAATAAATTGAGAAGGCTGTGAGGCTGAAAGTTCGTCCAAGGTGCCCAATATTCTTGCACTGGCTCTGGACCCCATAGGAGAAGCGAAGGAGACAATAGGTTTATTTAGACAGCTTATATTAAGGGAAAGATCTAGACAACTGCTACTGTTATCTGAATATTTTCCTTAGCCCAGGGGTGGGCAACCATGATCCTTAAGGGCCACAACCCTTTCAAGACTTCCACAATGAGTATGCATGAGATCTATTTGCATACAATGCAAGAAAGTGCATGCAAATCAATCACATGCATATTCATTGTGGAAATCTTGAAAACCTGACTGGGTTGTGGCCTTCAAGGACCCTGGTTATCCATCCCTGCCTTAGTCACTGCTGTTGAATATTCAGGGCTAGATGCACTAAACCTTAACGACCCTCTAACAACCCTTTAAGGAAGGAAATTCCTAACTGTTGCATGCATTAAAGGCCTTTTTCCTACGAAGCAAGCAGCTAACGAAAACGGAATGCAAAGGAGAAACTACCATTGAAATGTGGACAATTCGGAATGCACTAACCATACCAATGATTGCAATGAATCATTTACCATAAGAAATTTTACGTGTGCTCAGACCTATCGTTAAGGCCCCCTGCACCATAAAAATCCAAGCCAGCATGTTTAAAAAGAAAAGTGAGATACAAACACAAACCCATGGCTCTCCGCTTTTTCCTGCATCATTACAAAACAAAATATACTGCTTCTCCCTGCAGCTTAAAAATCCTGTCTCTCCCCTTCTACTACTACTACTACTTCTACTTAGCATTTCTATAGCTCCAACAGCTTTGAAAATTAACACCCTAAAGCGAATTTTCCCAGTACTGTAAACAAACTGCAAAGAGGTCTTTTGTTTCAAAAGGGGATTTACGGAGGCTCGGTTGTTCTTTTTAGAGTTATCTTCAACTGCACTCTTCTGCTAGATCAGACAGCTAAAAGGCTTGCAGGTCGGGATCCCCCCCCTCGCATGCCCCAGTCTGACGTAAGCAACCTACGTAGGTTTAATACGTTTGTAGCTGCTCTGCGCATGCTTAAGGAGCAAATTAAGGACGGGGATAACGTACGCTTGATACATTGTACTTTTCAATACCGCACTGAACATTTCTGAGCTGTTTTTTTTTGTGCATTCTTCGTTGTTTCAAATTCGTTAAGCACTTTTACGATTTAGATTTTTTAACGTTTGGTTGATGCATCTAGCCCTCAGTGATACTTCCTTACAGACCACCTCAATAACATCCAGAAAGTGGTGATATTCAGGCCACTATTTGGATAACGATTCAGATCAAGTTAGGACAGAAAACTTACTGACATTTACAAACAACCTTGGAGTTTTAACTATTGACTTGTAAAATTTTACTGAACCCTGGCCCCACTTGCCTTTAAATGACTGCTGATTTGTGCCAGGTTCTGTTTTAGACGCTATCATTTGAAGGTGTACAACGAGTAGAGAATAATTAGCTGTTTGGAAGAGGAGCAGGTCTGTTGATACCAGTGGCGTTCCTAGGGGGGCTGACACCCGGGGCGGATCGCCGATGCGCCCCCCCCAAGGTGCAGCGCCCCCCGAGTGCAACGTGACCCCCCCCCCCGGCGAAATGCAACTATCCCCCCTCCCCTTACTCTGCTATCTCAATCCCTGGTGGTCTAGAGGTACCTCTTCGGGGCAGGAAAGAGCCCCCTCTTTCCTACCTGGAGCTGCTAGCTGCCCTGGATCCTCCTGTCCTGGTGAGTCCGGCTCTCGGCATTTCAAAATGGCCGCCGAGAGTTGAAGCAGCCTCGCGAGACTGTCGGCTCCACTGGCTCCCTGCTCCCTCTGCCCCGGAACCTGCAGCGTGCACCTGGGTGGACAGCCCCCACCGCCCCGCCCTTCCTACACCACTGCTCCTTGTACAATTTGGAAACAAGTGCTTGATTCCAAAACCCTCTTAAGTCCAAAGTGAACTTTAGCAGGTTTTGGAAATAAGTCATTCAATTTCCCCCTAAGGGGGAGATTCCATATATGGTGCTTGGAAAATCCATGCGGAAATTATTTTCACGTAAGAGTAGTCTATAAGATTTAGGTGCGGTATATAGAATACACTTAGTTGATATCCCAGCACCTAAAACTGCATGCATCCATTTACACCAGTGAAAACATGGCATAAATCCCTGCGCCTAGATTTATGCGGACTGGGCCATATTCTATAACAACATGTATAAATTGGGGAATGCCCATAAAATTCCCATTTCCCTGCCCATAGCCACACCCCTTTTGAATTGCATGTTTAGAATTTAGGAGCAGTTCATTACAGTAAACACTTAGCGAGTTATGCATGCAAATTCTAATTATTGCCAGTTAGTGGTCATTATTGCTTGTTTAATTCTGTTAAAAATTCCTTTTTGACTTCTTAAGCCAATAAAGGTATACACATTGTTGTGGAATACGCTTAGATTTAGTCCAAGAAAGCACAAAGGCAGACGGTCTGCAAACTCCAAGATGGAAAATGAACGGAGCAGATCGTTAACAAACAAAACATAATTTATTAATAGAAACCAATTGCAATATATGTATACACACAAACAGCCCGACACAGGCCATGTTTCACCCAACAGGGCTGCTTCAGGGGCTACACGACAGTCTTCACTGTCAAATGTAATGGACAAATATAGAATGTCCGGCAGATGAATATAAAGAAGATCACTTTAATCTGAAAAAAGAGCTGGATCAGAGATGCCAAAACATAAAACGCTGACTTGGAGTCAGTACTACATTCTCATATCTCTGAATCACCTGTTGGGCGAAACACGGCCTGTGTCGGGCTGCTTGTGTGTATACATACATTGCAATTGGTTTTTATTAATAAATTACGTTTTGTTTGTTAATGATCTGCTCCGTTCATTTTTCATACGCTTAGATTTAGGCACCAACATTAGGCATGCTATATAGAATCTGGCAGTAAGCTCCTAACTTGTTTGTGAAATTGTGAGAATAAATTTATGCGCGCGGCCCTAGTAAATTGTCTAAGAGGCTAATTTAAGAGTCCAACTCTCAAAACTGAGAGAATAAACCCTTTGAATATCAGTCACATATTATAGAGGACAAACCAGTAGTGTAGGAGCATCTCCCAAGAAAGACCGGGCTAAAGGGCTCTTTTACTAAAGTGTGCAAAAATAAAAAAGAAAATAGCCCTATTTTAGGGATGCATTAGAAATGGACGCAGGAAAGGGGATGGGATTTGATATACCGCTTTTCTGTGGTTACAGTCAAAGCGGTTTAGAAAAATCCCGTATTAAAATATGCTAAGCCCATTTCTTATTGCATCTTACTAAAAGGGGCCCCTAAGTAAGGGGTATTCACAGCTGCCAAATAACTCAGAGGTCCTTTTACTAAGGTGTGCTGAAAAAATGGCCTGCATTGTAGGTGCGTGCATTGGAAGTGCGCGGGTCCATTTTTCTATGTGCCTGCAAAAAAGGCCTTTTTATTGGCTGAAAATGGACATGCAGCAAAATAAAAATTGGCTTGTGTCCATTTTGGGCCTGAGACCTTACCGCCACCCATTGACTTAGCGTTAAGGTCTCATGCATTAACTGAGCAGTAATCGTCAGTGCGTATACCAGGGGCGTAGCCAGACTTTGGCAGGAGGGGGGTCCAGACCCCGAGGTGAGGGCACATTTTAGCCCCCCCCAGCGCCGCTGACCCTCCTGCTATTGCCGACCCCCCCACCGCTGCCGCCACCACCATCACCAACAACAACTTTGACCCCCCCCTGCTGACGACCCTCTTGACCCCCCTTCCGCCGCCAACCCTCCCCCGCCGCCGTCGCCTACCTTTGCTGGTGGCGGACCCCAACCCCCGCCATCCGAGGTCCTCTTCTTCCCACATAAGGCTTTGTTCTGTTTCTGATGTCCTGCAGGACGTCAGACTCACAGAAACAGAACGAAGCCTTGCAGATCAGCTGAACGTGCAGGATGTCAGAAATAGAATGAAGCCTTCGGAGGAAGAAGAGGACCTTGGCTGGTGGGGGTTGGGGTCTCCCGCTAGCAAAGGTAGGCGACGGCGGGTTGGCGGCGGGAGGGGGGTTCGAGAGGGTCATTGGCAGGGGGTCCAGGGCCAAATCTACGGGAGCCCAGGCCCCCATGGCATCACGTTGCTACACCACTGGCGTATACACTGCCAATTACTGCCCAGTTAGTGCCACTTGGTAGACAATAACAAATATTTTCTGCCATGTGTATTGGATGCAAATAAAAAATGGAATTACCAGCCGGGGCAGGCAGTTGCCGGGCAGTATTTCCAAATTGACACACATTGGATGTGCATTGGCACCTGCAGGCCTTAGTAAAAGGGCCCCTAAATCCTTTCAGTTGGGTCCTGTTTCTTTTTTGTTTCTCTGAGAATGCTGGGATTCCATCTGGTTCCATCAATGATATTGCTTACCAAAAGAGGATTGTTCACCACTGGCAGCTCTGTGGATTACACACATCTCTCTAAAAAGTTTTCTTTCTTTCAGTAGGTTTCTGTTTAAAACATTATTGCATATCTTGACTTTCTCAACAAATCCAGGAGCATTCTTTAACTGTGATGAGTTGAGAAATGGCTGTACATCTCAAACATGTATGTATAACATTTTATTATCATTTTATACCTTATACATTATCTACTTATTCATGAATATATGAGAAACTACAGTGGTGTGTTGTTTTTATATTTTAAGTATGTTGTTTTTATATTTTAAATTTGATGTTTTATTCATTATAATTCAATCTGTTTGTTTATTGTAGCCCCTGACGCATCCCTTGGTGGGCGAAACAAGGCCTATGTCGGGCAATTTGTTTACATATGGTATCTTCAATAAAATCTTTCTGATGTGATATTGATCTGCTGGCTTCTTTTTCCATCTGACACAAAACACCAGGCAAGAAGGAGAGCTGGTCCTATCTCTTATAGAAAAACATACTTAAAAATCCATCTTTTTTTTTTTTCTAAATTTGGCTCCAATTCCTGTATGTTACCAGATCTTTTGACCACACCCAGCTTTGTGGAAAACAGACCTAACTTTTAAGGTTAAGCTTTAAAAGCATAGGTTTGTTGGTTCAGACATTTTTTTCTCCATTATGCTACGTTTTCTCCAAGCATTCTGTCCCTCTAGTCAAAGATCTACATCTTTAATTAAAACCTTGACCTTCTTTCAGTATTTCCTGGCAAGTGATCGTTAGTACAGGCTGTGCTGGAAGATCTGGGTAGTACACAGAAGCCTAGTAAATACTGGGAGCTTTCAACTGGCAAATGCGAAGTGTGAGGGTCAACACTGAGATATCAGGAGAAACAAATGTAGGATGGCTTATTTTGTATCCTACAGAGTAAGATGCAACTTGCCTAAAGCTCAAACTTTTTTTTCTCTGCTAAAAGTTACTTTGTTGTAAAAATAGTGACCTTGAATCTTGCAAAATTCCAAAGCTGTACACATGACTGGCTCTTAGTAACATTTTCTCTGCTGCAGCAGTAAAAGATACCCAGTACAGTCTTGTGGAGGTTTGGCTCTGTTTCTCCTCTTTATGAATTTTTTGACCAATATGTTTGGCCTCCATGTATGTTCTTGTTTAGTTAATTAGGCTTCTAATTAGAATCACTTTGCCATACTCCAAAATTACTGCCAGGTGAAGCTGAAATATATGACATGACTGTGGCAACAGCAGATCATCAGCAAGTCCAATTGTCTAAAGATCCAGTTCCACCCCCACCCTCAAAACACAAACATCTATATTTGCAAAAGATATATTCAAGCATGATGTACTAAAAATTCCAGACAAATCCATGCTGCTTCTTTCTAAAGTATTTTATTTACCTATAACACAACGGGATTCAGAAGAAGGGTGCGTTGCAAGTGAATACTTTGGATGTTTCAAGTACGTGTGGACTGAATTATTATCTATTTTCTTGTGGTTTCCTTTTTATGTACTTTCTTAGTTCTGTACAAGTGGTCAATGCTTGATTGTTATTTAAAAATTTCAATAAAATCTTAAAAAGGAAACTCAACTAATATATTCTCTCAGAAGCCTTATATTATTGTAGTGCCAGAGCAAGGTTTGAGTAGAGAGATATGGATTTAGCTCACACTTTTTCAGTAGTAGCTCAAGGTGAGCTACATCAGCGATGGTGGTGAAGGCGCCATTTTGATATTTGTCGCTCAGCCCTTCTCATGCTCTTTCATAGTGAGTTTGGAGGCCATCCGGCCACCAAAGCTGTGCCAAAGCAGAGTTGGGGTATTAAGGTGGCAGAAGAAGCCTATTCCAGGGCAACAGGCCAACGATGCTAATGAATAACTGCAGAGTACATCTGGGTAAACAGGAGCTCTCAGACATCCATCCTCACTCAACCATTACTCAATTGGAAGTCTACCTACAATGTTGTTAAATGTGTATATTTCTGACACTTTTTTATGTTAGTCCTACTGCTAGGTTTAAATTTGCTGTTTCAAAGTTTATCTCGATTGTATTTGTGATTATATTTGGTCATTTTACTATTGTTATGCTGTTAACAAAATTGTAAATTTGTTTTTAAACTGTACCTGTTGTACATTGCCTTGGGTGAATCTCTTCATAAAGGCAGTTAATAAATCCCAATAAATAAATAAATACAATTCTGGTACAATAAAAATAATGCCCCCTGTCAGTTTACAAGTTATACTTGAGGCATTAGAAGATTATAAGAAGATTATACCCGAGGCAATAGAAGGTTAAACAACTTGGCCAACATGACAAGGAAAAGCAATGGGATTTGAACCCTGGCTTCTGTAGTTCTCAGCCCACTAGGCTCCTCTTCCACTGAGTCAATCCTTAAAAAGTAAAATAAAATAATTATAATAAAATAACCTTAAACTTGGTGCTCACCATACATTTTCTTCCAAGAAAGCCTGTAGCATACAAAACCCAAAAGAGAGCTGGACAGCACAGACTTGGTGAACACTGAAGCCTATTGCCACTTGTCACAAAAAAATGGATTGAATTAGCCAAAGTTCAAAACTTTTTAGCAGTTGAATCCATCAACAAAGGCTGACTACTGCCTATTCATGAATCTTTTAAATGCATTCAGAAATCAGTTGGCTCAAAACTATGGCTATCTTTGAATCAGAAATGGTTGTGCATCAAAGCTGTGAATTTTTAGGGAGTTTCCTTGGGAAATTTCAACGTCAATAAGGGGGCAGATTTAGATAAGGATGCAATCTTCTCGAGTGGGGCGGTAGGTAAAAGAGAAGCACATTTTTATAAATACAGTAGCTAGAATGGAATAGCTAATAGGGAACGGGTGACTTGCATCCAGGTTTGAGTTCACAATTTTCGTGTTCTTTTTCCCCACCTTGCTAAATAAACTGAGTATATTTGATATGGATGCAAAGCCTGCTGCAAGTCTCATGAATTGGTCAAATCCTGTAAAAATGCTAATATGGGTTTGCCAGTTTAAGGTATCGCATTAGATTATTTATTTTTAAACCATGGCCAACCCCCCAAACTTCTTATTTATTAAATGAGTTTGATTCCCACTTCAGGCACAGGCAGCTCCTTGTGACTCTGGGCAAGTCACTTAATCCTCCATTGCCCCATGTAAGCCGCATTGAGCCTGCCATGAGTGGGGAAGCGCAGGGTACAAATGTAACAAAAATAAAATAGATACCATTGGAGATTCTATATGGAATGTTGCTACTATTGGAGATTCTACATGGAATGTTGCTATTCCACTAGCAACATTCCATGTAGAAGGCTGCACAGGCTTCTGTTTCTGTGAGTCTGACGTCCTGCACGTACGTGCAGGACGCCAGACTCACAGAAGCAGAAGCCTGCGCGGCCACGTTGGTGATCTGCAAGGGCCGACTTCTACATGGAATGTTGCTATTGGAATAGCAACATTCCATGTAGAATCTCAAATAGTAGGAACAGTGGAGGAGTGGCCTAGTGGTTAGGGTGGTGGACTTTGGTCCTGGGGAACTAAGGAACTGAGTTCGATTCCCACTTCAGGCACAGCCAGCTCCTTGTGACTCTGGGCAAGTCACTTAACCCTCCATTGCCCCATGTAAGCCGCATTGAGCTTGCCATGAGTGGGAAAGCACGGGGTACAAATGTAACAAAAAATAAATAAATAAAAAATGAATTAAAAAAAATATGCTCATAGACCGCTGTCCTGGTGGAACAGCCCCAAGCTGTGCACAGAGGCTAAAAATATACAACACAATGACACACTCCTAAAGAACAAAATATAGCAATATCACTAATAAAAAAGTAAAACTAAGGTGCCCTTAACAGCCCACAGTCAAACAGTTCACTCATCGTTAGTCATGTGATGTCTAAGTCATTTATTTACATTAGCTACCGTATTCCATATAGTGCGACCGAAATTGCAAGCACAAATCTGATCGTATTCTGGATTTGCAAAAACAATTTAATTACTTTACAAGACAATCAGTGCCGATAATTGCCACTTAACAAGTAATGATTGATACTAATTGGCATTAATTTGAATTTATGCGCACAGCTTTGCTAGGTATATTCTGTAATGTGGTGTGCATAAATTCTAATGCGTGCTGCCAAAAAGGGGTCGTGGCCATGTGCGTGAAATGGGCTGACTTTGGGTGTTCTGAAAACCTACACACATAGTTATAGAATACACCTGCTCCACATCTAACTTAGGCACTGGTATTTACACCCCCCCCCCCCCAAATATTTAAAAGCATTTAACTGGCCAGGATCGGCACCTGGCTAGTTACTACTACTACTATTTATCATTTCTATAGCGCTACTAGATGTACGCAGCGCTGTACACTTGAACATGAAGAGACAGTCCCTGCTCGACAGAGCTTACAATCTAATTAGGACAGACAAACAGGACAAACAACAGATAAGGGAATATTAAAGTGAGGATGATAAAATAAGGGTTCTGAACAAGTGAATAAGGGTTAGGAGTTAAAAGCAGCATCAAAAAGGTGGGCTTTTATCTTAGATTTGAAGATGGCCAGAGATGGAGCTTGACGTACCGGCTCAGGAAGTCTTATGGTGCAGCAAGATAAAAGGAACAGAGTCTGGAGTTAGCAGTGGAAGAGAAGGGTGCAGGTAAGAGAGATTTACCCAGTGAACGGAGTTCCCGGGGAGGAATGTAGGGAGAGATGAGAGTGGAAAGGTACTGAGGAGCTGCAGAGTGAATGCACTTATAGGTCAATAAGAGGAGTTTGAACTGTATGCGGAAACGGATAGGAAGCCAGTGAAGTGACTTTAGGAGAGGGTTAATATGAGCATAACGACACTGGCGGAATATTAGTCGTGCAGCAGAAGTTTGAACAGATTGAAGAGGAGAGAGAGATGGCTAAGTGGGAGACCTGTGAGAAGCAAGTTGCAATAGTCTAAGCGAGAGGTGATAAGAGTGCGGATGAGGGTTCTGGTAGTGTGCTCAGAAAGGAAAGGGCGAATTTTGGTGATATTATAGAGAAAGAAACAACAGGTTTTAGCAGTCTGCTGAATATGTGCATAGTTAAATGTGTATGTGAATATATATATATATATATATATATATATATATACACACACACACGCACACATAGTTAATTGAATATGTGAATAGTTAAATGCCCCATACACTGGCTATCCAGTGATATTCAGTGGGGGATAGCCGGCTATCTCCCACTGAATTAATATTGCTGGATAGCGGCTAGCAGATAGCTGGTTATATTGGCTGACATAACCGGCTATCCACTCATTTTCAGCTCCACTTTATAGGCTATATTTGAACACATAACTAATATCTTTGGCCAGTTAAAAGATAACTGTTTAAGTCTAAATATCAACAGAGCCAGTTGTCTTGTAACTGGCCAAAAATAAACTGGATATTCAATGCCAGTCACAGGAAAGAGCCTGGCATTGAATATCTGGGTTTAGCAGTGACCACGAGAGTTAGCCCGGCTACCTCCCGTGGCATGAATGGATGTGCCTAGAGTTAGGCGCAGGCATGACTGCTAGGCATATTTGATAAACCGGCTAGGTGTATTCTATAAACTGCACCTAAATCTAGGCGCAGTTTACAGAATACACCTAGGCGGAAATATTTTTGGTGCTGATTTTTCAGGTGTCATATGTAGAGTCTAGTCCTATGGGACTTATTTTATAATCAGATGCCTAGGAATTCTATAAAGATCACCCAAATTTACAAGCCAACATTTTGGCGTGATCCTGAAATGCAAGTGCAATTTAATTGGCTAATGAGCTCTTAGCCATCACTAATTGGATGCTAACAATTATTGATGTCTAATTTGCACCAATTAGGATTTGTGCGCACATCTGGCTGTGCTCTATTCTATAAGACAGTGTGTGTAACTCTCATAGCATATATCTCGAAAGGAGGTGTGACCACGGGAGGAGCATGGTTGTGTCAGGGGCATTCCAAAAATTTGCACACGTGGTTTATAGAATACTGGGTCAGCGTGTCTAACTTGGGTGCCATCATTTACACCAGGTTTCAGCAGTTGTAAGTCTGACGCCCATAGTTAGGAGTGAGATTTGCACATAAGCCCTATGCTATTACGGGCATTTGCACTTTACAGAGTAGCGCTTTGTGTCAATTTCTTTCTGGTGCCTAATTTGGAGTGCCATTTATAGAATCCAGCCCAAACTCATGTTCTTGGTATGAATCCTAAAATGACAGACTAGGTTAGAAACTATTTGAGTGGGAGGCAACAAAGTGTAGTGGATAAATGAAGTTCACTCTGAATATAAGGATATTGCCATTGGTGTGCCGCAAGGTTTGCTTGGTTTGCTTCAACGTCTTCATAACACAGAGGCTGAGGGGCCCTTTTACTAAGCCGTGTGGAGGGGCATAATCGAAAGGGGGCACCCCTCTATAAGGGCGCCCATCTCCAAGGACGGCCAAGTAAAATGGAGTTCCCGACCATATTATCGAAACAAGATGGGCAGCCATCTTTCATTTCGATAATATGGTTGGGGCCGGCCAAATCTCCACATTTGGGTCGACCTTAGAGATGGCCGCCCTTAGAGATGGCTGGCATCGATTCTTGCCGATAATGGAAACCGATGCTGGCCATCTCAAAACTGGCCAAATCCAAGCCATTTGGTAATGGGAGGAGCCAGCATTTGTAGTGCACTGGTCCCCCTCACATGCCAGGACACCAACCGGGCACCCTAGGTATATTAAAGACACACCTATAAATAAATAAACAAACAAACAAACAAATAAATAGATAAATAAATAAATAAATAAAATCTATGATTCTCCCTATCTAGTACTCCTTTTCTAGAAAACAGGGAATTATATAAATGTGTTCCTTCAAGCTGCTGACCTTCTGTTTTAAACTGCTAGTTTTCAGTATTTACAAATTCTTGGGGGTTATTTTCTGTGGTTGATATTAACACATCTGTATTATTACAAAGATCTTTCTTCTGCAGCTGCACAATAAGAGTAGCCATACTGGTTCAGACCAATGGTCCATCTAGCCCAGTATCCTGTTTTCCAAACAGTGGCCAAGACAGGTCACAAGTACCTGGCAGAAACCCAAATCGTGGCAACACTCCATACTACAAGTCCCAGGGCAAGCAGTTGCTTCCCATGTCAGCCTCAATAGCAGACTATGGACTTTTCCTCCAAGAATTTGTCCACACCTTTTTTAAACCCAGATACAGTAAACGCTGTTACCACCTCCTGAGGCTTGTTATGTCACATAGCCAGAAACATATGGAAAAACACTCCTGCAGTCCAAGAAGCACAGTCTTAAGCAGGCCTCGAGCTGCCATGCCCCAAACACAGCCTGTAAGTCCTTCTCAGTTCTTCTCCAAGTTCTAGGGTCTGGCTTCAGCCAGACCTCAGAGCAAGCCTTGCAAGTCTCAAACAGGAAACAAAAGTGGCTTACTTCAGCCAGGTCACAGTCATTAAATGTAAGTTGTAGTGGCATATGCTAGGACTTCCAATTCTTCCTTCCTTGGACCTCCCTAACCTCAGTCTGGCCCTGTCTTTTATACCTCTTTTGCTGGTTCCGACTCTACTCTTCCCAGCTCACTTCCTCCCAGGGAGGGATTAGTGTTCATAAGGTGGTTCAGGCTATCTGAAGGACTATTCTTAAAGGTGAGGGGCAGTGTTCTGTAAACCCCCTTACACCCCCAATATTCAACCAGCGGTGGGAAGCACTGTTAATGTTCAACACTGGAGTTGAACCCAGATGTTAAATGCCGAGACATATCCGGTCGCCGGCATTGACTATCCATTTTTTAAAAGGCAGCTAACGCATGCTCAGTTAACTTGATTTTCAGAGCTAACCAGCCGTGTGTTAGTTCATAAAGATACGACAGCAATTTACGTGGTCTTATTTATACGCTAACACTGGCATGTTAGTTCTGAATATCAGGAGCTAAGTGAAATCTGGCCCTGAAATGCCCCCGACATAGCCAGCTTGCGCTTTGGCGTTACCCGATCATTTTCAGCGAAGACAAGTCAAATGCTGCAGAAAATGATCGGCTAGCCACTGATAAGCGAGTTAACCAATTGGCGGCTGTTAACTTACTTTGAATATTGGCCGGATTGTTTTCAAAACATTTATTTCCCATGTATCATATATCCTGCTGCTGTTCCTTGTGATCTTGGGTGAGTCACTATTGAAAGGGGTTTTTGCCTGGGTAAACTTGACTAGAAGACTTGAGAATCAGGGGTGTTGCTTTAAATTGTTTTTACTCTTCTTTCTCTGATTGTTCTTTTTGTTAGGGTTCTGAATTCTCTAACTTCCTTTGTTGAGCAGTATTCCGCAAGGTTCAATTTTGTCTCCTACTTTGTTCAATTTGCTTATTGCCCTTTTTGCCACATTTGTTCAATGCCTCAATCTTTGAGTATATCTTTATGCAGATGATATTCAATTGCAGTGGCGTAGCCACAGGTGGGCCTGGGTGGGCCAGGGCCCACCCACTTAGGGCTCAGGCCCACCCAACAGTAGCACACCTTTAGTGGTAGCTGGTGGGAATTCCAAGCTCCGCCAGCTGAAGACTTCCCCCTGATGGTAATAAAAACGCTACTCTCCACGATTCTGGCACCTGCGCATGCTCAGTTTTCAGTGCATGCCCGCTTCAGACTACCAAGGTGGAAAGAAGTGTTTTCCTGCTAGCTGAGCTATTTGTTTTTTGGTGGTGGGGGAGGGGGAGAGAACACTTGTTGCCCACCTACTTCTTGCCTAGGCCCACCCAAAATCTGTTGTCTGGCTACGCTCCTGTTCAATTGGTGTTCATGATTCTTGGGATGATGATTTTTTTTTTACTTTGTTGAATGGTAAACTCTCTTCTATCTTTTCCTGGTTTGTTGAACACAAGGTATCCATTAACCCTGGTAAGGCTGTTATTATTGATAATTGTCTTTCATATAAGCCTCGTATCTCCAGAGTAGTTCAAAAATGTTTGTCTTGTCTTTGGAAGATTAGGTTCCTTAAACTTAATCTTGAGCCCGTAGCTTTAAATATTCTCATTCATGCACTTGTTCTTAACAAACTGTATTGCCCTGCTGATAAATGTCTCTCTGTGTTCTCTTAGACACCTTCAACTAATTCAAAAGACCAGTGTGAAATTGATTAATAATGCAAAAAAAAAAAAAACCCCACTTCTTCTATGACCAGCATTGGTTACACATTCAGTACCGTATTCATGTTAACATTCTATTTCTTACCCTTGCCTTGCCGCTCATTCTGCCTTGCCTCACCCTATGCCTGGAACAATCTTCCTCAACCCCTACGCCAAGCCCCCTCCCTACCCATCTTCAAATCTCTGCTTAAAACTCACCTCTTCAATGCCTGCTTCAGACTACCAAGGTGGAAAGAAGTGTTTTCCTGCTAGCTGAGCTATTTGTTTTTTTGGTGGTGGGGGGAGGGGGGGAGAACACTTGTTGCCCACCCACTTCTTGCCTAGGCCCACCCAAAATCTGTTGTCTGGCTACGCTCCTGTTCAATTGGTGTTCATGATTCTTGGGATGATGATTTTTTTTGACCATTCAGTACCGTATTCATGTTAACATTCTATTTCTTACCCTTGCCTTGCCGCTCATTCTGCCTTGCCTCACCCTATGCCTGGAACAATCTTCCTCAACCCCTACGCCAAGCCCCCTCCCTACCCATCTTCAAATCTCTGCTTAAAACTCACCTCTTCAATGCTGCATTCGGCACCTAACCTTTCGAGAAATATAGTATGCCCCCCAATCTATCTGCCCTATCAGATTGACTCTACACTTGTCTTTAGATTCTACACCTGTCTTTTAGATTGTAAGCTCCTTGAGCAGGGATTGTCCTTCCATGTTAAATTGTACAGCGCTGCGTAACCCTAGTAGCACTTTAGAAATGTTAAGTAGTAGTAGTATAAAGCGTTCTTCTCTGGTGACCCAAGTTATCTCCATTATTTATTCATTTCTTATCAACTCCAGCGTTCATTGCACTCTTCATGCATTAAGCAATTTGTGATACCCTCTTTGAGAAAATTAGTTTAGCCTACTTCCCGTGACTCTGCTTTTTGTTGTGTAGTTCCTATTTTTGCTTCTATTAGAAATTCATTCAGAATCTTCTTTGATTAAATTTAAAGTTCGTGTCCCATGCAAATAAACACTTTCTGGAATACCCAATTTTGAAGGCTCCTTGTGCTTGTTTTGTTCTCTCTTTTTTTTCTTTTTATCTCATGTGCTACGCTATTGCTTGTCTTAGACTTGATTTTGTTGCTCTACTTCATTCCCCTTCCTTTTGTTATGTTTTTATTTGCTTTTACCTCTGAATGTTTTCTGGATTGGCCAGTGTTGGCAGCAGGATATTGGATTAGATGGAGCTTTGGTCTGACCCAGTGTGGCTATTCCTATGTTCTTATACTCTGTAATTTATATTGATGTACACCATTATGAGGTTTTATCAGTGGTGGTATATTAAAGACGCACATATAAATAAATAAATAAATAAATAAATTGGAGGAGTGGCCTAGTGGTTAGGGTGGTGGACTTTGGTCCTGAGGAACTGAGTTCGATTCCCACTTCAGGCACAGGCAGCTCCTTGTGACTCTGGGCAAGTCACTTAACCCTCCATTGCCGCATTGAGCCTGCCATGAGTGGGAAAGCGCAGGGTACAAATGTAAAAATAAATACAACCTATGATTCTCCCTATCTAGTACTCCTTTGCTAGAAAACAGGGAATTATATAACTGTGTTCCTTTCAAGCTGCTGACCTTCTGTTTTAAACTGCTAGTTTTCAGTATTTACAAATTGTTGGGCGTTATTTTCTGTGGTTGATATTAACACATCTGTATTATTACAAAGATCTTTCTTCTGCAGCTGCACAATGATTGCTTGGCCCATCTATCCTTCACCTTTTGAGTCCGGCTGTGCATAGAATGAGAAGAACATGCTGGGTCATGCTGGACAGTAAAAGACACCTTCTTTCTTCAGATTTCTTTTCAGCTTCAAGACAACATTGACTTCTGAGGCTTGAATTACAGTGAATCCGCTGGCAGAAAATGCACCATGAAATCATATGGCTCCTGCCACTGGGGCAGAATAGACTGGAGTGGGGGTATACCATCTGCTTCTTCTTTCACTTTATTGCAGTTCTACAGTGTATCAAAGATGTCTGGCTTACGATCTGGTAATGTTTTCATCTTCAGAAGTAACTCACATATGTTAAATGTTTAGTCCAGTTTTCATAATTTGCTGTAAATGGGACAGAACTAACACTCTTTAGTTTTACAGATCATACCACCAGGAGATGATTATAATACCAGCTTAAAATATCAACAAATTAGAGTCTGGCTGCTATGCTGTTTACCCTTCATTTTCCTAAATTCCTGATTGACCCTATTGCAAGGTCTCCATGACTTACAAGCAGCAAACCTGTCAAACAGTGACAGGTCATCTCCCCTAGTGCCATTGCAATAGGCTAAACCCCCACTCAGCAGAGTTCTACTGCAGAAAACAGCTGTTCTAATTACTCCAGCCCCTGGGCTACTGGTAGCCTGCTAGAAACAGGGTGGAGGGTGAGGGGGAAGGAATAAAGCAATTGCTTTTTCTGGATCCCTCTTCAGCCTCATCTCCTTCCCTCCTGTCCCTTTCTCAACAGGTAGCACTAGGGACAATTGGAAGGAAAAGAGGCTGAAGCACTCTCTGGAACTCAGCTGAGGGTAATGCAGTGAAGATGGAAAGAGACAACCTGAAGCACGCACTAGAGAACTGTGAGTGATTTATGATGATTGTGACTTAAATTCTGAAAGGGGATGAGATTAAGGTGGGTGAGTGTTTGAGACAAGGGCAAAAAAGGGTCTGAATGTTGGTGGAATTGAGACAGTGAATTCCTGAGGGTGTCACAAAAAGGGATACATTTTAGGAGGATGAAGAGCCTGGGGGTTGAATTCTAGGGGAGTATGATGAGAGGTAAATGTTGGGGAGAGCAAGCAGAGGAGGACAAATGAGAGTTATGGGGTAAAGAGTGAATTCTCTCTTCTCTCCCATCTCCCTGAAATCAATAATGCAAACAAGGGCTGTTTGGCATCTCTCTTTGTTCCTCTCTCTTTCTGTAGTGTCATGTGCTTCCCAGCAGGTGAGAGAGAAAAGGTGTAGCAGGAACCCAAAGTGTTCACTCTAGAATGAGGAAAATTATGGAATCCTTGCCCCTAACATCACCTGTGGTAGTTTATTTATTTATTAGGATTTATTTACCGCCTTTTTGAAGGAATTCACTCAAGGCGATGTACAGTAAGAATAGATCAAACATAAGCAATAGGCAGTTACAGCAGTAAAAATATTCAAGTAACAATACAAAATATGGCATGGTATACTACTTGCAATGACAACACAATACATAATAGAACATTATAATTGGTAGTGAAGGGTAAGGCAAAGTTGTAACATATAGATGAGTAAGAAAGTAGGAAGAATTTGGAAGTAAGGTGACTGATTTGAAGAAAGTTGCACATGAGGTCAGAGAGATAGTTAAATATTATCTCAGTTAGGCTAAGAGTGGATAAACATGTCCCGCTGCAGTATGTGCAGCCCGAGTCAATCCTTGTGTGTGTGAGTGAAACTAACAAGTTAGTTACTTCTTCCATTAAAGGCTTGGTTGAAGAGCCAAGCTTTCACCTGCTTCCTGAAGTAGAGATAGTCTTGTGTTAAGCGGAGCCTTTCAGGCAATGCATTCCAGAGTGTGGGGGCTACTCTGGAGAAGGCTCGCTTGAGAGTATCAAATCGTGTAACATATTTTGGAGAGGGTGTAGTTAGGGAAAGTCCTTGGGAGGACCTTAGTGTCTTTGGCGGTGTGGAGGATCATCCTATTCTTCAGATACTCGAGGCCATTTCCTTTCAGGTCCTTGAAGATCAGACATAGAGTTTTAAATTTAGCCTTGTATTGTACTGGTAGCCAATGGAGTTTTTGCAAAAATGGTGTGATGTGGTCACATCGCTTGCAGCATTCTATGAATCTTGCTGCTGCATTCTGAATCAACTGGAGCTGGTGCAGGCCCTTTGTAGTCAGACCATTGTATAGTGCATTGCAGTAATCCAGTCTTGATGTTACCATGGCATTCACAACTGGGATAAGATTTACCTTCTCGATGTAAGGAGAGAGGCAGCGTAGTTGTCGCAAATAGTAGAAGCAGCTCTTGAAGGTTGCTTGGATTTCGCGAATCAGAGTAAGTGTTGAATCTAACTGTATTCCAAGGTTCCTGACTTGTGATTTGAGGGAGAGTTCACACTTCTCAAAAGGGATTTTAATGTCAGGTATGTATCCACTTGTGTTAGGGACCCAGAGAAGCTCAGTTTTACTTGGGTTCAGGCAAAGTTTGTTGTGTTTATCCCATTCTTGAATTGATGTTAGACAAGTAATCAGTTGTGATGTATATTCTTTTAGGATTCAGAGGGAACTATGTATGGCCCTGTGTCTTGGGGCTTGCAGTAGTTTTGAGATATGGTTGTTGGAGTTTGGTTCCAGCACATGGTGTATGCAGAGAGAATCCAGGGGGGCTCAAAAGGAACAGAAGGGAACTGCCTCTCTTCATGGCTGGCTAGGCCTTGCAACAAACAGGAAGTCCAGTCTGTGTGTGAGAGACTGAATTCTAGTGCATTCCGAACTTCTAGAAAGGAGTACTTTGAGAGACGAATTTTAAGAGACTTTTGGTAAACTTGGGAATAATATTGAGCCCATTTTCTTTAAATGCTGATTACCAAAGGTAAAAGAAATCCAGATTTTCAGTGGCAGTATCTTGACAGTGGCTGCCAATGACTGTCTGGAGTTTGCGGTCAGCACTATAAGACTATACAAAGAATGAAAATTGCCATTACCCAAATAGATGTCATCTCCTTCCCAGCTCCACCCACGGGCTGTTCTGGAACTATCTGGATAGATAGTCAACACGCGGATTAACTCTGAAGAGGGAACCATTTAACCTGCACACATCAAAAAAGTGGAGAAAAATGACCTCAGCATTGCCACTCAAGCCACCAAAGGTTTAAGGTGTTGAACACAGCACATCATCACAGGTCAGAAAAAAAACTCCACTTATTATATCGTACATCAATCTAGTTAATTCCCAACCAGAGTAAAAAACATATGTGCATCCACAGGTTAAAAAAAAACAACCCCACATTATAGTCACTGTAATCCCAATCAACTTATCTCACGCTGTCTTCAAACTGCACATCTTCATGTCTGCTACCAGTGAGTCCCCAATACCTGACAGGGAGTCCCCATTTTGCTATAGCTACATCAGGGGTAATTGTCCTGTGTCATGACCACTGTTCACTAATGTAACCCATATAGGGTTAAATTATTTTATCTGGGATGCCTCTGAGGGTGAGCTCCGGGGTGGGGAACCCAGCATGGAACAGAGTAAGAAGGGGGAAGTGCTCCGGTGCACTTCTCCGGTGTTTTTTATTTTCTAAATGTGTTGGCGGGCGTGCTGTTGGGTGGCACGCGCTGAGGGGAAGCAGCTGATGGCACGAGCCATATGCTGGCTTGTGCCAGGGAGTGCAGCAGGCGCGTGCAGAAGAAAACTTAAAAATAAACACAGTTAAATGCTAAATGAGGTAAGGAAAATGTATTCAAATATGTGTAAAGTGCTGTATATTGCTGAAAATGTCATAATTTAATGTAAAGTGTATATTTATAGGGGATTGCAAAGTGTTAGGTTAGTGCAGGGGCTCATGCTGGGCTTGTGCCATATATGACATACACAAGTTCTAAACGGCTTGTGTGGCAGTTGGGAGGTAAGCTAAAGGCTGTGCAGACCTGTAAAAGTGGTCTCTGTGCAATTCAGCCAAGAAATACATTTAAATTGAGTTTTGAAAGGTTTGGGTAATCAATTAAAAATATTGGTGTGTGTCTGCAGTGGGAAAACTTAATTTTAAAAGCCGCTCGCGTGTTGTCAGGAGGCTTTAGGCAAGTGATTTTGGTTTGGATGGGAAAGCTGTTGCCTGAATCTTAATTTAACTTCATATGTTAGAAGTGTCTTTGATAAATAAAATATTTGGGCGCAGTACCAGTCTGGCTCACTAATAGAAGTGAACTTGTAAGGAACTGGTGTGAGTTTCAAAATACTTCTGTGAGGGGTTATCTGCCTTGTGACAAGGTTTAACTAAATAATCACCCCAGTAATTGTGAGCTTCATCAATTTAAGGAAGAGGGAAAAAAAATCTCATGATTATAATACCCCTGTCTCTGAAAGAGCGGTGACCTGCTGCAGAGAAAGAAAAAAAAAAAATCAACACATAGGATTTAATAATCCTAGTGCTTATATTAAATTGTGATACATTTTTGGGATTTATTGGTTTGGGAGGGTTTAGATAGGGATGTTCAATCATATTTTATTTTACCTGGGAACAGCTAGATAGGGAAAGGAATAATTATAATGAGCCACTGCATATTAATATGAGTGGACTGGATAGAAAAGGTTTAAGGTTTTTCTTATTAAGTTGGTTACAGCTTAGAGTAGTAGGTCCTTCGGAGGAGTTCCAGTTCCTGCCTGCAGTATACCCGCTATCATCTTGAAAAGAAAAACAGCACGGTACCGGTACCCAACAATAAAAGAGAGAGAGATTCATACAAAAGTGCTGGAGAGGAGTATCCTTTAATATATCAGCCAGAATCAACCGGGCCCTGTTTAAAAACATTGACTTATAATTCTTACCATATTTTTCCTTGAAGAAGTTCCTGCAAAAGAAAACACAAAACAAAGAATCAGCTCTTACAGTTGTTGAGAATTTAAGAAATACTGTACTGTTGTGTTATATATATTAGAGAAGAAAATTTTGTTAGATTAGTAAAATATACTTATCTAATTTGTCTTTGCGATTTGGTGATGTGAGCCATGATATACCTATAAGAAGAAAAGGGAGAAAAAAACGCAAACTATACTTACCTGCTTGATGGATGAAGGACCTGAAAAAGAAATAATAACAAAGAATCAATTTTTATAGAAGAGGGGAATGTTTAGATAAAATTTTAAGATTAAATGCATATTTAGTTAATGAATTTTGCTAAAGTCAAATTATACTTATCTGATAAAAAGTTGAAGAAGTTGGTCTGTTGAGTTGTTGATGTACTAAAAAAAATATTGAATTTGTTAAACGGATTTGAACCTTACACATACTCATAACCTAAATAAAAAGAATAATTTATTGAATTATCAATGTAAATGACATTTGTTTTCCTGAGTTACATTAAAATATATAACCAATTTAGTTTCATTCCTCTCCCCGTTTTAGAAACAGGGAGACGTGGCTAGTGTTAATGTCTGTACCTTAACCCTGTCCGATACACGATATTTTGCCCGAGGTATTCTAAGGGTATTGTAGGGTGAAGTATCGTGCCCAGGGTGAGGTCACAGTTACACTAAGATTCAGCAGGCTTTAGCAGATGCCAGTACCATTTAAATCTTAGAGCTCCACCTCCTTGACCTAATGATAGCCAATCCGCTTGCAGATCTAATAAAAAAAATGCAGACCATTCAGCTCTTATGTTCGGTCCATGGGGCTCAACAGAATTAAAGAAAAAAATCCAGCATTGCTTGGATTGACATAACAAAAGCCCAAAATCTCCCCTACGGGCGGAACGCTGCAATTGCTCTAACATAATACATTGTAGCTCATCAAATCGGTGACCATATTTCTCACAATGTGCCACCAAGGGGGCTTCTCGTTTACACAATTTCATGCAAGACCAGTGCTCCAGCCTAATTTTTAAGCTCCTTGAGGTTTGTGCAATATACAAAAAAAACACATGGGCACCATATCACGGAGAGAGTGGTGGATGCTTGGAATGCCCTCCCGCGAGAGGTGGTGGAGAGGAAAACGGTAACAGAATTCAAACATGCGTGGGATAAACATAAAGGAATCCTGCTCAGAAGGAAGGGATCCCCAGAAGCTTAGCCGGTGGTGGGAGGCAGGGCTGGTGGTTGGGAGGTGGGGATAGTGCTGGGCAGACTTATACGGTCTGTGCCAGAGCCGGTGGTGGGGGGCGGGGCTGGTGGTTGGGAGGCGGGGATAGTGCTGGGCAGACTTATACGGTCTGTGCCCTGAAAAAGACAGGTACAAATCAAGGTAAGGTATACACAAAAAATGGCACATGTGAGCTAATCTTGTTGGGCAGACTGGGTGGACCGTGCAGGTCTTTTTCTGCCGTCATCTACTATGTTACTATAGTATATATATCAAGTAAATCACCCCTACTGATTCACGACTTTTCCCTAAAGTCTAATTTCTCAACAGAGGAAGCAAATGTATTTGGAAATGGCCACCTTCTTGAGGACACCCCCAATGGAAAGTTTAAAGGTGGGCTGGAAGTGATGGATGTCATTTGACACACTCTGGTCAGCAGTGTCATGGTTCCACTAGGGAAGATATTTGGCATCTCTCCTGTGGCTCATTTGGATCCAAAGTGACCCCAACTTTAAAAAGAGTGAAAACCACTGCTGTATCTAGCGCACTATTGTACGGTCCTTTGATACCAGAATGCTTTTAATACAAATGAAACAACACACAATTCTTAAGGGGACAGAATGTTTTAATCTGTGTCTATGAGTTGTGGTTCCTTACCAACGTAATCCCCCGGAAAGCTAGACCTGACTTATACTTATAATTCAATAACAAAGTGACCTCACCAAGAACACAGCATTCTTGTGGAGCACGCTGACTGCTTCAGCTTCAAAATAAAATAGTCAGCCTAAAGAGACAATTTTGTTTAAAACAATACAAAAACATTGGTTTCGTTCTTGTATGAGTCAAATATAGTAAATGAACCAGTAGTGCTGTTATAATAGCACAACAATAATTATAGACGTCTTCAGCAGCTTTCTCCTTTGTGTGGTGTATCGTCTCATAAACCCAGCCTCCACACACACATGTAAGAATGTCAAGGAACATAATGAGAGGCTTTCATGTTTGGATAAACGTGGAAACGACAATTTATGTTGTCAGCGAGTGCCATGGTATTGGAAGAACTGAGGCTTGCCTGAGCCTGCATGCGTTCTTCCCTTCCCTATGCCGAGTCAGATGTCCCTGTGGAATCCTGATCTGGTAAGGAAACCACAGAATGTTGTCAAACAAATAACTGTTTCATGACGAAAGTGACTATAAGAATTAATACATACAAATAAATAGAACACTATGGAGTCCTTTTACTAAAGTGCGCCAAAAATGGCCGTCGCTGGTGTAGACATGTGTATTGGATGCACACAGGTCCATTTTTCAGCATGCGCGCCTGCCAAAAAGTGTCTTTTTTGGGGGGCCGAAAATGGGCGTGCAGCAAAATAAAATTGGTGCACGTCCATTTTGGGCCTGAGACCATTGACTTAGCGGTAAGGTCTCACACGTTAACTGGGCGGTAATCATCAGTGCGCATACACTGCCGATTACCGCCCGATTAGCATCACACGGTAGAAAATATTTTCTGCTGGCCTAGTGGTTAGGGTGGTGGACTTTGGTCCTGGGGAACTGAGGAACTGAGTTTGATTCCCACTTCAGGCACAGGCAGCTCCTTGTGACTCTGGGCAAGTCACTTAACCCTCCATTGCCCCATGGAAGCCGCATTGAGCCTGCCATGAGTGGGAAAGCGCGGGGTACAAATGTAACAAAAATAAAAAAAAAATTAAAAAATATCGAACACATGTAAAAAATGGAATTACCGTTCAGGGCACATGGTAGCCGGGCGGTAGTTCCAAATTGCCGCACGTTGGACACATGTAGGCACTTATGCGCCTTAGTAAAAGGGCCCCTATAATTTCCCCCTTCTTGCTGATGATCTACAGTATTTACATTTATAGGGCCCGATATTCAGACCATGGAAATTAGCCTGGCTAACTTCTGTAGTTGGCGTGAGCCCAGATATTCAATGCCGAACTGTTTCCAGTGACCGGCACCGAATATCTGGTTTATTTTTGGCCACTTCAAACTTAACCGGCTAAGCCAATATTCAGCGCAGGCCAGTTTTGATCTGGCCAAATATGGCTGCTAAACTTGCACTGAAAATCAGTAGATAGCTGGTTATATTGCGCGATATAACCAGCCGGCCGCTAGCTGCTAACCATGAATTTTTAGTGGATCATGACCAGCCATGTCCCGCTGAAAATTCATGGATAGCCCGTTATGGTGCATTTAACCAGCCAGATGCCAATCCTAGAGGGGTGCCCAGGGACCCTGAAGTTAATTGAAGACAGTGCATGGGTGAACATTTGCCTAAGTCACCCAATACCCTTGTTCCATCCCTGTTACCTGAACACATGCTCACTCACCCTACCCACCCACTCAGTGATTCACTCAGTGAAATGTGCCTTTGTGCAATGCTTAAAGCATGCACTTTTTGAATTCTATTGCATTAATTGTAGGAAGAGACTTTTTCTTATGCATAGACATTTTGGTGTGGTCATAGGGGGTGGTATTCCCTCCACGTAGCTGGTGGTAACGCTGAATTGCCCCTCTCCTTCCACTGCCAATATGACTTCCTTACTCCTTTGTCTCCTACCCAAAATAAGTAGGCAAACTATACCTAGGTTCTTTTGTATGCTAGGAAAACAAAGTGGAAGTAATAAGAAACCAGTGCATACAAGTTCAATGTGCAGTTTCTTTAAAACAGTTGTAAAGAATGGAATCAGATGGAAGGAGGTTTTAAACTGCCCCCTAACACTTCCCATTTCTCATCATTACAAAGGTTGTTTGTCACCAAAGTAGGACAACACATTTGGAGAGAAACAATAAGGATTTTCTTCATTTTCTGTGTGTACCTCTAGGGGAAAATGCTTATTACACACGGCCATCAATTTGCTGCATAAAGTCAATAGTCTTTTTAAATTTGTGGCTCTTAACCCTGGGCCTTGAAGCTGTCATACAAGTATTTTGTTTCCATGATAATCTACATATATAAATTAATTGGGTTCATAGCCCTAATGTATCTTTTGTCTATTCATTATGAGTATCCAGATTTCTTTTGGGACCACGAGGAGCAGGGTTCAGAACTATTAATTCACTTGTCTAGTCAACAAACTTGTTGGTGGATTACTCTTCTAATTGACAACCCCTAGTTTGAGTTATTGAGTGTTTTCTCTACTTGAATGCAATCCCCGGATTCTATATATGAAGTCCAGATTTGCGTTCCCAAATTTGTGTGCGCTCACAAAGAAGCTAGAAAGCATCTCAGGAATCCACTCACAGCTTCCCAGGAACCCACTCACACAGAAGCTGGAAAGTATCTCAGGAACTTACTCACATAGAGGCTGGAAAGCGTCTCAGGAATGCACTCACACAGAAGTTGGAAAGCATCTCCAAGCACAAGGCACAGCCAGGAGCAGACTCAGGAGCTTCTTCAGGAGCCAAGAGTGTCTTCAAGCACAGGACAAAGTCAGGAGCATTCAGATGCAGAAGCCCCGAGGTAAGATCCGGGTGGTTGCTAAATACTTCCCAGAACGTGACATCATCCTCCTGCACCCGCGCCTGCGGCTCCCGCTGAGAGTACTGCACCCCAGGCTGTGGTACGAGCAAGCACCCAGAGATGAGGGAGCACAGTGCAGACTGGGAACACGGCACGTTGGGTGCAGTTAGGGCCACGGGCCAAGAGTCATGGTAGGACTGTGACAGCACGATTTTATAGAATCTTTCTTAGTGCTGATTTTTTGTGCCATGAATTTTTGAGCTCGATTTATATAATTTCCCTCAATACTCTCCAGTTATAATCTCTCCTCTCTGTCTAAAATGCCCCATCCACCCCCCCCCCCCCCCCCAGTGTTGAGCCTGACCTTGAGTTACAATGTACTTTCTCCAGTAAAAAAGGATCCTATTCCACTCTCAGCACAAACAACAGGTCAGTGTTTACTTGAAAACTTGGGACTGAAAGCCAGTAAAGTCCTCTGTTTACATGCATCCCTTTGCAAGGCCAGATAAAACTGTTATCAGGAGGCCCAAGCCGTTGTGGACACTAGACGGTGCATTGAAAATCAAAACCTTATAAAAGTACAAAAGGCTCCTGCCTGGCCAGGAGGAGACTGACCTGGAAAGGTTTGCAGATTTCCATTTGCTCTTGATCTCTCTTCAGCTATAAAGATGAAAGGAGCTTGTTTTATAGACTGATTGCATCTGACCACAATCACAAAAATTTTCTAGTTATTTATTAGGCCTCATCTAATTGAAGGATAAGACCATTTTATTTCCTATATTATGAGCATCGGTATGTATGAAAATAGGGAAAAGAGTTATGTATACTACTGAGAGAAAATCCTAGCTTGAGAGGAGTCATAGAAGAAGGTGACTTGGTTTTAATGATGGCCAGCCATTTATTTGGAGAAGCAAAACTATAGCATTGACAATTTCTGTATCCTTTGGCCACATTTTTTTGGCTTTGCATTTTTATAAGTACATAAGTAATGCCACAATGGGAAAAGACCAAGGGTCCATCGAGCCCAGCATCCTGTCCACGACAGCGGACAATTCAGGCCAAGGGCACCTGGCAAGCTTCCCAAACGTACATTCTATACATGTTATTCCTGGAATTGTGGATTTTTCCCAAGTTCATTTAGTAGCGGTTTATGGACTTGTCCTTTAGGAAACCGTCTAACCCCTTTTTAAACTCTGCCAAGCTAACCACCTTCACCACGTTCTCCGGCAACGAATTCCAGAGTTTAATTATGCGTTGGGTGAAGAAAAATTTTCTCCAATTTGTTTTAAATTTACTACACTGTAGTTTCATCGCATGTCCCCTAGTCCTAGTATTTTTGGAAAGCATGAACAGACGCTTCACATCCACCTGTTCCACTCCACTCATTATTTTATATACCTCTATCATGTCTCCCCTCAGCCGTCTCTTCTCCAAGCTGAAAAGCCCTAGCCTCCTTAGTCTTTCTTCATAGGGAAGTCGTCCCATCCCCGCTATCATTTTAGTCGCCCTTCGCTGCACCTTTTCCAGTTTTACTATATTATGTACTTCTGGCAGGGATTTGCACCTGTAAATTCTGTGGGTACGTATATGAAATAGCAAAAGAGAGAATTCAAAAGTACACAAACCAAAGCAGCAAAAAAAGCACAAATGAGTCCTCAAGTCTGGAACAATGGAGAATCCTTTAAAGTGGGCCTGCCTCAGAGGTCAAACAAATGTTCTTCAAACAGCACTGGGTTGGTAGCAGCACAAAACATGCGCATTCAAACAGGAGAATGATTACTCACAAACCTCCACTGCTTGGCCACCCGTATTCAAAGGTATAATCTGCAGGTAGTTTCTCACTGAAAATCAGCTTGCAGGTCTGGTCTGCACACTCTGGGCTCCATTTACCAAGCTACAGGGAAAAAGGGCCTGTGAATGACGGAGGTCGGTCATTATGAGGAGCTGGGGGGAGGGAAGGAGCTGCTTTCTAGGGGGTTCGGGGGGGGGGGGGGGGGCTTAAAACAAAAAAAAGTTATGCGGGTCCCAGTTGATCTTCAGCTGGGGCCTGAATAACTCCCTCATGCAGGCCCTGGCTGAATATTGGCTGGGTCTGCATAAGCTCCGGCAACCTGCCCGCCCACATTTAGCCCCCAATATTCAGTACCAGTGCCCAGACATAGCCCGGCTGAATATCAGGGAGACTATTAACAAGTTAGCACACTCTAGTGCAAACACACTAGCTGGTTAGTGCTTCCACTCTCATTCCTCCGCCCATAACACACTCCCTCCAAAAAAATCTTTTAAAAAATTGCTAACAAGCAAGTTAGAGTGTGCTAACAGGTAAAATACTGCAAAACACAGTAATGTATTTTGTGGTAGCCTATTTTTCATGGGCTAAGCGTGCATTAGGGTTTAACCCCTTTTAGTAAAAGGGCTCTTAGGTGCCCTAGGCAAACCTTCAGCCTTGCATCCCCTCCCCAATTAACCTTTAGACCTCTTGGTCCCTCAACAATCATTATCACTCCAACATCAACCCTTCCATAATAATCTGGGGAGATGGGTTATATGACAATTGCCTACTGTTCCTGCAGGTTAAAGCATATGCTGACGGATCATGGAGTTTGTGTGATTGTCGAGAACTATTTTTTTGCTTTGGCTGCAGCTCCTCTTTGCTCCCCCTCCAAGAAGCTTCTTCCCTAGGCGACTGTCTATGGTTGGGCTGCCCTACTTTCGGCTTAGCTGCATCATTTACCTAGAACACTGATACTCCTTGTGACCTTGGAAAGTCACTTAACCCTCCATTGCCTTAGATAAAAATTAGTGAGTGTAAGATCTCTGGGGACTGGGAGATGCCTCCTGTACCTGGATGTAACTTACCTTCAGCCACCATTGAAAATCCAAAATCCATAAATCCAAACAGACTTCCCGAGTCAGTGCATCATTCTCCCTTTCAGATCATATTGAAAACCAGACTAAAAAGTCACTGTTATGAGGCTGCTTTTACATCCTGACCACATGTCTTCTCACATTCTGCTAGATGCTCAGGAGCTTAGTCAAGATCGGGAGGCGGGGCTGGTGGTTGGGAAGCGGGGATAGTGTTGGGCAGACTTATACGGTCTGTGCCAGAGCCGGTGGCGGGAGGCGGGGCTGGTGGTTGGGAGGTGGGGATAGTGCTGGGCAGACTTATACGGTCTGTGCCCTGAAGAGCACAGGTACAAATCAAAGTAGGGTATACACAAAAAGTAGCACATATGAGTTATCTTGTTGGGCAGACTGGATGGACCGTGCAGGTCTTTTTCTGCCGTCATCCTCTATGTTACTATGCTCTATTTGTTGGGCATGTTAGTTTTGAATAGACTGTAAACTCTATTGAGCAGGGACTGTCTCTCTCTCTCTCTGATATGTGTCCTTTAGGAAACCGTCTAACCCCTGGTAGACCTTTAGAAATGGTAAGTCGTAACAGTAGTAGTAGTTAATGATGGGCTCCAGTTTTTTCAGAAACTGCCCATACAGGCAATGTGGCAAAAGTAAGGTTAAAATATGGAACCAGTTTGTAACGTTAGTGATGAGTGACATGCCTGCAAAACAAATACATTGAGTAGACCCTGGATCATAAGCAATAATGTTGAGCCTAGTGAAGACATGAGGGACTTTACTTTCAAAAGAACGTCTCCCGTCCTGTGGCTATGGCAACAGTCCTTTGAACACGGGGCCAATATCATTATTGATTCTGTGGGGGGAAATAAGACTGTGCAGACTGGGGTTTCAAATGAGCATGAGCAACGGGAAATGCGGCCACTGATTTTGCTACTTATACCATTAGATGTCTGCAAAGAGGGTTTGTGGCAATATAGCGCAATTAGTAATACTAATAATATCATCATCTTATAATAAATCCACCTAATGGCTTCCAAGGGCTTTCTTTGTAGTGGAGGAAAAATATTTTTTAATTTATATTTGAGTAAACTTCGGCATGCCTAGATAGAGATCTATTCCATATGGCAATCAGAATGCACATTAAGAAACCCATATGCAGCCAGGGAAATTATGCAGAGATGATATTTAATTGCAAGGATGGCATAGGCAGTGGAAGGAATCTTTTTGTGAAATCCCAGACTAGGAATGGAATGCAGAGAATGAATATATTAAAAAAAAAATGCAAACAGTAAGCAGGATTCAATAGCTTTTGCTTTATGTGAAGAACAGAGATTGGCATAGATAAGAACACCTTAAGAACTATACAAAGTTTTATCTGGTATAGGAAATATCATTTACAGCTTATTAAACACAAACCCTTATTTTTATTGAGTTTTGACTTTTTTTCTTAAAGTAAATTGGTTGTCTGCCAGTTCCGGAATGATCAATCTCCAGCAGAAATTTACATCTAGGTTCTGGGATGGCTCAGAAAGTCTGACCTGGAAGCCACAAACTCTCCAGCATAAATTCTGAATGTTTCTTTCTGGCTTCAGTGGAGACTTGAACGGGAACGGGGTTTGCGGGATTCCCGCGGGGACGGAGGCGGTTCTGCGGGGATCCCGTGGGGACGGAAGCAGTTCTTGTGGGGTTCCTGTGGGGATGGAAGCAGTTCCTGTGGGGTTCCCGTGGAAGTGTATGCTGCACTTGCGCCAGCCTCTCACCTACCGAGTACCAAGTTCTTTGAGTGCTGTCTCCTCCTCCTTGCTTTAACAGCACAGATGTGGAAAGCCTCCATTAAGGAGGTGGTAGAGATACAAATGATGGCAAAATTCAAAAAGGCATGGGATGAACACAGAGGATCTCTATTTAGAAAATGGAAGTTATAAAAAACCTAAACTTAAATGGCTGCATGTGTGTGGATGTGTTGCATAACACTTACATGGTGACTCTGGCTGTGATGAACTTGGGCCGATACTGGGAGACCTGTACGGTCTGTGTCTCATAAATGGCAATCTGGTGTAGGATGGGCTGGAAAGGGTTTAGACAGCAACTTTAGTGGCTGGAACATGAGGACAGTTCTGGACAGACTTTTACGGTCTGTGTCCCGCAAATGAGAAGATGAATAGGTTGGAGTGGGCTTTGAGGGCAACTCCAGCAGATGGAACATAAGGATAGGGCCAGGCGGACTTCTATGGTCTATGTCCCAGAAACACCACAGAAAGATCGTAAACAAGTATATAATATCACATTCATTGTTGATTTAATCATGAATTGATAATGATTGTGACTATTGGGCAGACTAGATGGACCGATCCGGTTTTTATCTGCTGTCATTTACTATTACTATTAATCCTCTCTGCTTCCAGGCTGATGCGCAGACCTCAGCTCTGACATAAGCATGATCATCAGATGTCACCTGACCTACTGGCGTGTGCATGTGGTGATCTCTTAGCACACAGTACCAGTGAATCAGAGAAGTCTTATATGTGTGCACCAGAGTGTTCCAGCTTCCGTTCCTTCTTTGCCTGCAGTGCTGCGGCTCAAACCCAGAGACTGAGAGAGCTGACAGGAATTTTTTTTAATGTACCATTAAATTCTTGTGGGTGAGGACAGGTTAAATTCTTGCGGGGGCGGGCGGGGATGGGTAAGATTCCCCGTGGGGACGGGCGGGGACGGGTAAGATTCCCCACGGGGATGGGCGGGGATCATAGGCGCCCCGTATAAGAGGCTTGGGGAGGCTAAGCCTCCCCAGCCAGCCGTCCCATGGCCCAGCTGCCTGCCCTCTTCTCTCTCCCAAGATCCCTTTCCTTTTTTTTTCTTTAAATTTCTTTAAATTTTACCTCCGAGTCCGGCAGCGCAGGGACAGCGTCAGTGAAAGTGCTTCGCTTCACTCAGTGTCCCGCCTTCTTCTGACATCATCAGAAGAAAACGGAACACTGAGCGAAGGGAAGCGCTTTCACTGACGTTGCGCTGCCTCGGTTTGCCTCCGTTGGTCTCGTTGCTTGCTCTCTCCTCTGCTACCGCCACTGGTTTCCGTGCTTACTGTGGAGTGCCTGCCTCTCTAACTGGTCCAGCAGTTCCGTGCCCTTTCCGGGTCGACACGCGCTCGGGTGGAGTGCACCAGCGGGAGTGGCTTCCCTCTTCTGGATCGGCACCGTGGAGGCCCGCAAATTGAGGACTGCGATTGGAGGGTAGACCGGGTCACCCAGGTGAGCGATTGTTCTAGGTCGGAGCGTCCGTTGCTCAGGGTCTCCGTGGAGTTTTGCAGGTTCGATTTGGGGACATTTGCGAGTCCAGTTCCGTTCCGGACCGTACCCTATTCCTCGGCTAGACACGTGGATCAGCGTGTCTTCAGACTCACTTTTGGAATCTGGCCACGTGGTCAAGCTTGGTCCCAATGGCGCCGTGTCCTGATGTCAGATATATTCAACATGCCTCTCAGTGGTGTTCCCCTTTAGGGCATAGGATATACCCCCTCCTGTCTCACACTCTGTGTGCTCATGATCTGTGCAGTCATTAAACATTAATTAGGGTATTTTGTGGCTATACATGAGAATTGTGATATTATGATCCCTTGTTTCATATTGTTGACAGTCTGCATTTAACGTATGGGTAGTATATTGGTGTATTAGGTTCTGCCCAGTGTAATATTTATGGTACAGTAAGGTTCTCAGTGTGGTTTTGCACAAAGTTGTGCATAGTGTTTTGCAGTTGAGCGATTGTGGTTAGAATATGCTTTGAGCAACCACTTTATTCTTTGACATATGATACATATCTAATATCTAAATGTAATAAAAGGTATTGTGACTTTTATTTTTATTTTTGTGTTATCAGACAATTATGGATTTAAGCTCCACCCCTGGCCCCACCCCTAACCCCACCCCCTTTAGCCTCCCCAAACAGTTGGGCCACCGACCGCCTATGGCGGGGATGGGTTAGATTTCCTACGGGGACGGGTTGGATTCCAATGGGGACGGGTTGGATTTATGTCCCCGTGCAACTCTCTAGTGGCCACTCACCAGACTTTCTGTCCTGTTCCTTTTGTTCTTTTTCAGGTGTCTCTCCTCAGAGTGGATTGCTAATTGATGGAGTATACAGTAAAGGATAAAGAGTAATGGGATTTGATATACCACCTTTCTGTGGTGCAACTAAAATCATTTACATATATTTTATGCAGGTACTTTCTCTGTCCCTAGTGGACTCACAATCTGACACTGTAGTCGATTGTTGCCGCTTTCCCCAACTTACCACATGTCCCATTGTAACGGTAGCAACGAGATGTGTGCTTGCAGCGCAATGAAAGCAAAAGGAAGCACCTGCCCTGTGTACCTAAAAGACAAAACACTTTCATATTGAAACTACAGAGAAACTGATAGCTCTTAGATTGGACAGATGGGAGTCATACGAGGAATGCTGGAATCTCTTATCAGCCTATTTGTCCGGGACTCTTGAAGTGGATTCTGCTGGAGTCCGGGGTGGGGAGGAAGGGGAGAGTTTATGTGACTCCGTTTAGATATAATTTTGGAAAGCAGAATGTTTGTGTTGAATTCTTGTTCAAAAAAAAAAGTAGAATGAACATAATTAACAGTATATTTCATGTTATTTGAGATCCTGGGGGACCAGGTTCAATTCCCTCTGCAGCTCCATGAGACCCTGAGCAAGTCACTTAGCCCTCCATTGTTCCAGGTACAATATATATAACTCACCCCCCCCCCTCTTTTACAAAGCCGTGCTAGCGGCTGCCTATGTGGTAATGCCAACACAGTCCATTCAAAGTGAACGGGCTGTGTCGGCCAGGGGGTTAGATTGTGAGCCCATAAGGGACAGTGCAAAGTACCCGTAATAGAAATTGTAAACCTCATAGTCTTAGGGATCATTTGTGGTATATCAAGTGCTAAAAATAATTAAATTGTGTCATTTTGGATGCCCTCCTCTTAGGAAAAAAATTCTATCTGGTTCACCCCCTCCCCCTCCCATCCCAATCTGTCAAACAAATGGCTCTCAGGCTCTAGCACCTTCTTAATTTGCACAAAGTGAATGTGGAGGCAGACTCCCGCTTACTGCTATCAGCTCATCATCCAATATTGTTGTGACACTACACAAGGAGCAGTTAGTCCTGGAACCAACAGGGGGTGCTACTTTTGAGCTAATCTTTACTAGAATACAGGACCTGGTGAGAGGGGTAACAATGGTGGAGCTGCTTGGCTATAGTGATCACAATGTGATAAAATTTGTCACCATGACTGGAGACTAATGAAACTACTGTGGTAACATTGAAGTACTTACCTTAGAAGCAGCATTACATTTTAGACACACATAAACCAGCACGTAGACAATTATATTGTACATGCCATACTGGGAAAGGACCAAAGGTCCATCGAGCCCAGCATCCTGTCCCTGACAGCGGCCAATCCAGGTCAAGGGCACCTGGCAAGCTACCCAAACGTACAAACATTTTATACAAGCTATTCCCAAAATTGTGGATTTTTCCCCAAGTCCATTTAGTAGCGGTCTATGGACTTGTCCTTTATGAAACCGTCCAACCCCTTTTTAAACTCTGCCAAGCTAACCGCCTGATTAAACAGTCAGAAAATACACATCTAAAACTGAAGAATATGCAAATTGTAGGGGGTGGGCATATTTGGACATGTTTTGGGAGGACTAGGGCTGGTCTAAAATATAAACGTGTATTCTCTGTTTTACAAAAGAAATGAATGTCTTTGTCACTGTTCCCTCTAAGATGAGTGGGAATCCTCCAACTATTCGCACTTATCTTTTTGGGCGAACCTACTAGAAAACGCCCAAAAAGATAAGTGCGAATAGTTGCATATAAAATATAAGAAGTGTATGCGAATTAGCAACATAAAGAGGATTTTAGACTGATGAGGATGCCCACCTATAACCGTACTGGTAAATCAATGAACCAACGGCAGAGCGGACCGGTGCTTTTCAATACAGAGTGAATTTGCACCGGGTATCTGAAGTCTCTTACCTCTTAACAAAAGACTGTGCGGCACTTTGTAGTTTGCATTAGAGATATTAGATTTTGAATTCAAAAGCAAACAGTGGGTAGATTAAATTAATAAAATGAATAAATAAAGATTTTTTTAAAAAAAAGTTAAAAGAATGAACTTTCAAAAATTGGAAAATGGATCCAAGTGATGAAGATAGAAAAGAGCGCTGGGAAGTTAGGCATAAAGATTAATAAATCAAACCAAAAGAGAATTTGAAAAGATGCTCACTACATAGGCAAGAATTTATAATACATCTTTTCTACAATTTTAGACTGTAAGCCATCTAGATGTTTCTCCGCGATGGACGGGATAGCAAATCCCTAATAAACTTGAAACTTTGCAAATCTAACATTTCTTATTAGCTGTTCAAATTGGCCTTGATTCAACACGAAATGCCCAAGTACTCAAATAACTGACTGTCCGGTCATATTAACCAATTAGAATTCTTTCTTGCACCACAAAAGAAAAGAAATCAGGAAGCATTTTTTAGGAGATATTTTCCATCTGCATGGTACAATGCATAAAGAGTCTATAGACGCCTCTAATTCCATCTCGTCTCCATAGCCAAAAAAGCTATTTTACCTAAACTCTGGGACTCTTGCCAATTGCATAAGTGCCTCCAGGTCAAACACATTTATTGTTGCTGGTACCTAATGTCTATAAAATTCGCTCTCAAAATGGGAATCCAATTATATTCAATTTTTTTTATAGAAATAAATTCAAATAAAATCATGTTAGAATTGTTTAGCAGTGGAAAATGGCTCTGTCGAAGTCTACGTACCTCTCGCAAGACTAATAAAGATAGCCACTTTTGATGGTAACTGAGACAAATCTTTTATCCCAAACATAACAGCTTCTTAATAGGGCGGTACTCATTGTACATGCAAAACTTATTGCGAAGGCCATCCATCGTGCCCACAATAACAATGTGCAGTTGATGCCAAGCATATGAATTAAACAAGTTTCACTGTGCCATAATGGAATACATTACTACAGTGTTTTAAAAGGATTTTGGATAAGTTCCTAGAAATGAATGGTATTAATAGCCTATCAGCTTTCTTCAGTTTTAAGGAAGGACACTGAGCTGGGGATTTAATCTAATTGCTGCTGGTGGGACTGGAATCCTATATGTCGGTTGTGATATATTTACTGGAAAAATTAAGGGCTTAAAGTAGTATTTTTTTTAACGTAGAAGCAGAAAGGAGTTGATATGCTCAAATTCTGTACAATGCAGAAAATAGAATGATTCACAGATCCTCATTTGCTTTTATACTAATACTACTACTACTATTTAGCATTTCTATAGCGCTACAAAGTGTACGCAGCGCTGCACAAACATAGAAGAAAGACAGTCCCTGCTCAAAGAGCTTACAATCTAATAGACAAAAAATAAAGTAAGCAAATCAAATCAATTAATGTGTACAGGAAGGAGGAGAGGAGGGTAGGTGGAGGCGAGTGGTTACAAGTGGTTACGAGTCAAAAGCAATGTTAAAGAGGTGGGCTTTCAGTCTAGATTTAAAGGTGGCCAATGATGGGGCAAGACGTAGGGGCTCAGGAAGTTTATTCCAGGCGTAGGGTGCAGCGAGACAGAAGGCGCGAAGTCTGGAGTTGGCAGTAGTGGAGAAGGGAACAGATAAGAAGGATTTATCCATGGAGCGGAGTGCACGGGAAGGGATGTAGGGAAGACGAGTGTGGAGAGATACTGGGGAGCAGCAGAGTGAGTACATTTATAGGTTAGTAGAAGTTTGAACAGGATGCAAAAACGGATAGGGAGCCAGTGAAGCGGCTTGAGGAGAGGGATAGTATGAGTAAAGCGACCCTGGCGGAAGACGAGACGGGCAGCAGAGTTTTGAACCGATTGGGGAGAGGTGATTAAGTGGGAGGCCAGCAAGAAGCAGATTGCAGTAGTCTAAACGAGAGGTGACAAGGCTGTGGATGAGGGTTTTGGTAGAGTGCTCGGAAAGAAAGGGGCGGATTTTACGGATGTTGTAAAGAAAGAAACGACAGGTCTTGGCGATCTGCTGGATATGAGCAGAGAAGGAGAGAGAAGAGTCAAAGATGACCCCAAGGTTTCGAGCTGAGGAGACAGGGAGACTAATCCTACACACCCTAAATGCTAAAGTTATTTGATAAAAACTGATGTACCATCTTTGAACTTGTCGTACCTATGTTTCCCAGATCCAATAAAGATACATTAAAAAAAAAAAAGAAAGAAGTGGAAAGGACAATTATCAGAGCCATATATTCAGTGGAATTGACCTGAAAACTGCGCTACTCAGAATGGTTTATAAGTTCAGGCAGGGTCCACAATCTGTGTATTTTTAACTATATTCAAAAAAGGAATTCCTGAGACTGGAGGCATTTAGCTTAGGTGAAGCAAAATATGTTCACAGAATGGCATTTTCAAATTTGCAACAAACAGAAAGAAAATTGATCCACAAGCTCCAAGATGGAAAAGATAAAAGCAGATCGGTGGTAGGTATATATGGACTTTTATTCATGCAAATAACAAAGTCCTTACATCGCCCGACACTGGCCGTGTTTCGCCCACAAAGGGCTGCCTCAGGGGCTATCTTGTAAATTCAACTGGCAAGCAAGTATGTAGGATGTCAGCAAAATGTTGACAGTGTCCACGTTGAAAAAAACAGCACAGATATTGTTGAAGGAACAAAGCCCTTGTGCCAAGTAAAATCGCATTCACAGCCTCCTCTCAGTATCGCTTGGTTGCCAATTGAATTTACAAGATAGCCCCTGAGGCAGTCCTTTGTGAGCGAAACATGGCCAGTGTCAGGCGATGTAAAGAGTTTGTTATTTGCATGAATAAAAGTCCATATATACCCACTACTGATCTGCTTTTATCTTTTCCATTTTCAAATTTGCATGCATACTTTAAAAAAAATCTTATCCTCTATCTGCACAGAAAAGGACATGCTTAGCCCAATGATACTTTTGTGAATTGGTACACAAGTAGAACAAATTTTGAAAAGAAAAACTGAACATATGGAATGTTTATTTTATTTGGTGCAACCCCCCCCCCCCCCTCCAATTTGATCCTCTCTATAATTGCGATACAATTTGTATCCTGTAACACAATGTCCCATTGATTGTCCTCTTTCTACCAAGTCTCTGAGATGCCTATTACATCTACCTCATCATTCAGTGTTATATACTCTAACTCTCCCACAGTGGCGTTCCTGGCCTGGATGGCACACGGCGCGGAGCGCCAATGCACGCCCCCCCCGCTAAATGACACCTCCCCCCTCCCTCCAGCGAAATGACACCCCCCCTTGGGTGCACGCCGCTGGGGGGGTGCCACGGCGCGCGCCTGCTCCGAGTTCGCTAAACTTCTCTTCGCTGCAGCTCCCTCTGCCCCGGAACAGGAAGTAACCTGTTCCGGGGCAGAGGGAGCTGCAGCGAACGAGCGACGAAGTTTAGCGAACTCGGAGCAGGCGTGCACCACGGCACCCCCCAGCAGCGTGCACCCGGGGCGGACCGCCCCCACCGCCACCCCCCCCTTGGTACGCCACTGCTCTCCCATCTTATTTTTTAGCCTTCTAGCATTTGTATACAGGCACTTCAAATTGTGTTTTTTCATTTCATCTACAAGCTGCTTAGATGTTGAATCCTTAATGTGAATCCTTTATCCTGCTCTCTCATTAAGCACACTTGGCTTACTTTCAGCATTGTTGAAATCTCTCTACTGTGATTCCCTAAATGTCCTGTTTCAGTAGTATCCTTCAAGGATACTCTACACTGAACCATGCACTCCTGGGTGACTGTCGGCTTTCCCCTTTAAAAGCTGCTCTGTCTCCTTTTTAAAAGTTAGCGCCAGCAGCCTGGTTCCATCCCGGTTAAGGTGGAGCCCATCCTTTTGGAACAGTCTCCCCCTTTAGTAGAATGTTGCCCAGTTCCTAAAAAATCTAAATCCCTCATCCCTGCACCATCATCTCGACCATGCATTGAGACTTCGGAGCTCTGCCTGCCTTTGGGTCCTGTGCGTGGAATGGTGAGCATCTCTGAAAATGCTACCCTGGAGGATCTGGACTTCAGCTTTCTACCTAAGAGCCTAAATTTGGCTTCCAGAACCTCCCTCCCACATTTTCCTATGTCTTCCACCTTCACAACAGGCAGGCAAGTGACCATGTGATTCTGACGTCCACCAGCACCCAGCTAGCTACAAGCCTAATGATCAAATCACCAACTACAACAGATGACCTAACCCTTCCTGCCTGGGAAGAAGTTCTTGGAGACATATCCTTGGTGCGAGAGGATAGTACATTTCCTGGTGGGCAGGTCCTGGCTACAGGAGTACTTCCTACTTCACCAGGGTGATGCTGTCCTTCCAAAAGACCTCCCTCCTCCAAGGAAGCACAGGGGCTGCCAGACTTGAGGTGGGACTTCTCTACAACGTCCCTGTAGGTCGCAACTATGTACCTCTCTGTTTCCCTCAGCTTCTCCAAGTCTGCTACTCTAGCCTCAAGAGAATGGACCTGTTCTTTGAGAGCTAGGAGCTCTTTGCATTGGGCACACACATATAACCTCTCATCAACTAGGAGATAATCATACATGTGACACTCAGTGTAAAAGACTGGATAGCACCCCTCTCGCTGCTCGACTGCTGTCTCCATCTTAGTATTTTTGAGTTTTTCAATAATTTAATACTTGCTAAGGTATTAAGGATATTAGTCTAATATTAAAAAAGTTCCGCTGCTTATGGAGTTTACCACGATTGTTGCCTCTTACTCAGGGTTTCATACAGAGACAACAGAAAAATACCAAAAAAGCTTTTATACCAAAAATATCTTTAACTAAAATCAGGGCTTACTGCATTATTAAATTTACATAATGATGAGGTATTTTGCATGCATTTGCATGCTTTGCAACATATTATACATGCTGAACTTACTTAAACTAATGTAGATTATGATAATATCACAAATGTTATATTTAACATATGTTAAGGGGCAAACAATATGTTATTGCTGTTCATGGCTTTTTTTTTAGGGGGTTCTTGGGGGTACTGAGTACCGGCACCTTTTCCATTGACTGCTAAAATTGACCCATGGACCTCAAGTTTTAATGAAAGAGCTCAGGATCTGCACACCAATTCCGCCTTGTCATAGATTCTGTGACTGGTTCCAGGGGGCCTGGCTATTGTGGGGTGAGTTCTCAGTGATCACCCCACCCCTGAAGGGTGGCCTAGCATTTGAGTACCGGCACCTTTTCCATTGTCTGCTAAAATTGACCCATGGACCCCAAGTTTTAATGAACGAGCTCAGGCTCTACACACCAATTCTGCCTTGTCATAGGTTCTGTGATTGGTTGCAGAGGGCCTGGCTATTGTGGGTTGGGTCCTCAGTGATCACCCCACCCCTGAAGGGTGGCTTAGCACCTATTTTGCTAGAAAAAAACGCACTGGCTGTAATGCACCTTAGTAACTAACCCTCCCCCCTCAAATCCTTATCAAAGAGACTTCTAAAGAAGGTCACCACCATAAGTCTCAAACTGTATTGAACCCTCTAAAGATATTTTTTAATAGATCTTGGAAAATAATAAACCCTTTAAATTTCAGGTAGAGATGTGGGGTCAATATGGAGAGCATCGAATGTGTGTTTCTTCAACATTTCACATATCAATCAATCAAGTTATATCTAATCTAAAATAATCTGGCATTTACATTTCACTGAATCCCCAGAGGTACAAAGTGGATCACACAGCAACAGGGGAAAAGAAAAGCTTGTAAAGTAACTTGGATTATACAAAAGAGAAAAAACATCAATAATTAGCAAAAATTATTATAAATAAATACATTTTGAGAGCACATTGGAAACTGTTTAGGGGCCCTTTTACTAAAGGGCAATAGGACTACCGCTGTTTTGGCATGCAGCAAATCAGCCTGACGGGCTACCGCAGAAGCCTGGCGGTAGTCACAGCCTCTGCTACGCATCAAATCCAGAGCTAAAAAATGCATTTTTATGGTTCACTTAATGCAGGGTCATTTCCCTTTTTTTAAAAAAACAACCTTTTACATGCTTCAGTAAAAACGGGCCTTGGCATGTGGCGAATCTACGTGCCGACGCTACCACAGGATCCTTTTTACTACAGCTTTGAAAAAGGAGCCCTAAGATAATGAGTTCCAACATAGAACAACTTGATAGCTAGAAGATTCTTATGCCTATGTTTACTAAGCGGTGCTATGGGCGCATTAGCATTTGTAACACGCGCTTTGAGCATAGTAGCGCTCTAGAAATGTTAAGTAGTAGTAGTAGTAAATGGTTTATGCATGTTAAACGCTAACGCGCCCATAGAAATGTATAGATGCGTTAGCGTTTAATGCACCTTAAATTTACAGGCGTGTTAAAAATGCTAATGCACCTTAGTAAAGAAACCCCTTAGAGAGCACACATCTTTAGGTGTAGGAAAATAAATCATACACGATAAGATCTTAACAATCTGAAATTATTAGGAAAAGAGAATAGATGTACCAAGTATTCTGTAACAAGACCTTCAAAGATCTTATAGACTGTACTTCAAACCCATATATGCTCTTTCAGGGTGTTCCAGCTTTTCCAATTTATTCTGAAGCAAAATATTACTTTACCTTTTACAGGAGTAGTATTCTACACTTCCAGCTCCTCAGTCTTATTCACATGGACCTCTATAGTCCAACCATGCGGACCCAAATCTTTTCCACATTAGAGAGCTTCAAGACTGTCTCTCCAGAGAATTTCCGTAGTTGCATCAAACAACCTGATAAATTAGCCTTTCATCTTACTATTGCACGCCAAATTTGAAGATTGGACACTATACAAAGGGGATTACGCTCCCATAAAATCAGAATAAACTACACATTTTAAAAGTGAGATGGATCCAGGCTTCACAACTATAAATGGTTTAGCTCCCCCTTCCTCAATAACCACCATAGGCCATATATTACAGCAGTCGAGTGTTTAAATATTAGCAGTTCTGTGTCACTCTGATGACATCACTTGTGGGCATCAGTGTCAAGGGTTAGTTTTTTCTGGGAACCCAATCTCATCTATCATCCTTCTTCACACTTCAATACAGATCCTCTCCAATAGACCTCCTTCCCTACAATCTCTTCTTTAATAAATAAATAAAAATAAATAAATAAATACAAAATGGTGAATGCATTTACTGAACACTCACAAGCTCTCATGTCTAATCAAATTACTGTATCCTTTCATGTGACTTCTAAAACCAATCAAAAAAAACCCCTCAATTTTCTACTGGAGTAATTCAACTCACCATGTCAAGTTTTCACAGAGAATGATGCCATTCTTCCACTGAATTTAAACCATGAGGTTTGTTTAAGCAGAAAATCCAGCATTGTTCCAGCTGAATTAATTGAAGCTTCTGATCCTTTCCTTATTTTGATCTTCTGACATGATTGATGGCATAACATTGCAATGACTCAATGTATGTCCTTATTCTAATCTAAACAATGAGAAACTAATGGTATCTCTTCACATTGTTTATTCATGTAGCTCCTGTGTTCATTAATTCTAAGGCATAGGCTTCTTGTTATTTTGTCCACATATATTTTCGAACAAGGACACCTGATAAGGTATATTACATATTCTGAATTCCATGTAGTAAAGAATATAAGCTTTGCTGTGAACACTTGGTGAGCAAGTTGGGTGCATGACCCAGGTATTCTATAACACTGCACCTAAATATTTGGAACACCCCTGAGCTGCCCATGCCCTTTCCAGGGTCATACCCCCTTTTGGGTTGCATGCAAGAATAGTGCATAGACAGATTTATTTATTTATTTATTTATTTGTACATTTATACCCCACGTTTCCCCCACAGGTTTGCAGGCTCAAAGTGGCTTACAATGCACTGATAGGGTATTGCCAAACCAGAGGAGATACAGTTAGAATAAAATCAAATAGATAGAATCAGTGAAACAGATAAAATAAGATAATAAGTTGACAGGTGAAAAGAGTTTAAAAATGATCCGCAAATATGTCGCTAGGAAGGACTTCAGGCGATATGTAGAAGCCTTGGAGTAGGCTGAATCTCTGTGGCTGCCTGTACAAACTCCGACACTGAGAAGGTTTCGACCCATTGTGTGAGGCAGAATGAGATGAGAGCTGCCGAACCGGCCAAGTCGAAATAGCAGGCTGCAGGAGGAGGTGAAAGCTGCTCTTCAACCGACCACACCAGCTCCCCAGGCGATGGCTGCAGCATCCAGGTGTCGCAGTTCAAAAAGGCCCAACAGCCCGGCCGCAATGATCAACGGTTGAAGGCAATGCTCGGCCGCACAGCTGATCGCATTCAAAGAAGGCGGGGCCCAGGATGCAAATGGGCCTGTCAACGGCACCGCCAAGGAATAGCGCCAACATTAGATCGCCTGGAGCAGAGTAACCAGAACCAGCAAGGCAGGCTGAGACGTCCATGCAGTCGCTTACCATATGAACGGCCCGAGCAGGTGTCCGCAGCTGGCTGGCGACAGACACACAGAAACGGCGGTAACCTGCCGATTCAAGCAGCCGGACGTAGCCTAATAGACTCCGCACAACACCTTGGACCATGAGAGGCGCAGGACCAGCGATGCTATGCCTTTCCATGGCCAAATACCGGCGGTAAACCTGGGGGCCCCGGGAGCCAACGGTTTCCCGTCCCACTATGCAGCGGGCATCTTGGACACCAGCACACATAAATCCAAATTAGTGCTAATTAAATTCCAATTAACTCCAATTACCCTCAATAATTGGTTGTTAACACCCAATTGACGAATTGGTTTGCAGGCACATCTGGGCTCCATGCCCAAATCTGGCCATCCAACTTTGGGCAACCTATATAGAATTCGGAGGACTACGACAAGGAAGTGCATTCTTATATGCGACATGGCTATAACTTTCTGAAAATGTAACAGAATGTAATGAAATCTGAAACAAGAGAAAAACTTGTAAAAAGACAAGTTGATTTTGAAAATGGTCCATGAGAAATAAGCTTCCTCCCAAAAATACGGCCAGATGCATTTCTGTGGGAAAAGGAGTTCCAGTTTTTGTGGTATAGAAAACAACGGAATGGGATGAAACTTGGCAAGTAGGAAAAATTTGTAAAAAGACATATTTAGGGGGTCTTTTACAAAGGCATAGTAGAGTTTTTTTAGTGTGTGCTAATGATTAACTTGTGCTAAATGCTAGAGATGCCTATAGGAATAAATGAAGTCAGCAAACGGCACCCTTATAATTTCAAATAGTGAAAGGAGCATTCAATTACTCTTTATATATACGCTCAACTTCTCTGCTAATTTATCTCTAATATATACAGGTCTATATGATCAGACAGTCATAATAGGATCATCAGATCAACGTATCCACCCCTTAATTGGCTAATACATTTCTTCATGAGCCAAGCATATTTCTAGAGGGGATATCGTAATCCTCATTAACCCCATTCATATTTTTAATCTTTTTTTATATATAATTTTAATCCATTAACTGCCTTCATAAACATTTCCAAACTTATTCTTAATCAAAGTTCATTCTATTCCGTATATATCAGAAGTTGAGCGTATATATAAAGAGTATAAGAATATATGGGCATCTCTAGTGTTTAGCACACAAATATTTAACACATGCGCTAAAAATGCTAGCGTGCCTTTGTAAAAGGACCTCAACCTATTCTGAGTAGGCTGGGAGCCAATATTAAGCATAGCTAACTACATAAAAGTCAGTCCTAACTGTATCCTGTTAGCTATTCAGGATGCAGCAGTAAGGAACTCTTTTATTAAAGGGTTGGCGCTCTGCAACAGGCTTGTTGTGCGCCAATCCGGAACTACTGCTGGGCTATTGCAGGAGCCCAGCAGTAGCTCTCACCCCCAGTATGCGCCATTGCTGGCGCTACAAAATATGCTGCAAGCTGCTCCGTTACTGCTGGGTTAGTGGGGGAGCCCATACCGCCACCTCAATGGGTGGTTCAGTTATCGCATGACCATTTCTTTTTGAGAAAAAAGGCAGCCTTTTACCCACTGCGGTAAAAGGGGGCCTCAGCGTCTGTCAAAAACACACGCTGATGCAAGCGCAGGCCCCGTTTTACTGCAGCTTAGTAGAAGGACGATTAGAGAAGGGTGACAAAGATGATACAGGGGATGGGATGGCTTCCCTATCAGGATAGGCTGAAGAGGCTGGGGCTCTTCAGCTTGGAGAAAAGGCGGCTGAGGGGAGATATGATAGAGGTCTATAAGATAATGAGTGGAATGGAACGGGTCAATGTGGAGTGTCTGTTTACGCTTTCCAAAAATACTAGGACAAGGGGGCATGTGATGAAGCTGCAGTGTGGTAAATTTAAAACGAATCGGAGGAAAGTTTTCTTCACTCAATGCGTACTTAAACTCTGGAATTCGCTGCCAGAAAAGGTGATTAAGGCGGTTAACTTAGCGGACTTCAAAAAAGAGTTGGACGGCTTCCTGGAGGAAAAAGCCATAGAATGTTATTGAATGGACGAGGGAATACAGTATTTCTAGGATGGGCGGGACAAATTACTTGTTCTTTTGGTCGCTGTCAGTGACAGAGTGCTGGGCTCGATGGACCCTTGGTCTGTCCCAGCATGGCGATGCTTATGTGCTTATATCAGTCATACCCACATAACTCCCAGTGACAGTGTGGTTACAAGAGCAGGCTAGTAGAGGTGGTTTTCTATATAGCAGAACAAAGACCTGTATATTTATTTATTTATTGATTGATTGATTGATTGATTGATTGATTTATTAGGACTTATTTACCATCTTTTTGAAGGCATTCACTCAAGGCGGTGTACAGTAAGTTAGCAGTATTGCCTGTGGAAGGTTACTCCATCATTACCCATAGGGCCCCTGGTGTAACTGATGTCCGAGGAGCCTCAGTGACAATTTCCATGGACAAGCTGTCCCCGGGTCTTAATCTGAAGAAGAGGCTTATACCATCTAGGTGTGCCTATACTCTCCACTATCACTCCCATAGATTTCTGAATTTTCAGTGGTTTTATTTAGTCTCCATGATCATATGACATTTAAAAAAAAACCTGTTATTACCTGTATTTTTCCATATGTCAAATGCATTGTTATGTAACCATGATGCATGCACAATCTCAAAGTATGCCATGTCAGGTGTGTTTTATTGTTGATATACTTATAGATATGTTTCAAAAATATGTTTATTAATGTTATCAGGTGAATATTCATCTTGGTGATCAGTGTATGTTTTTAAACTGTCTTGCAATAGTGTGTTCTACTTGAGCATAAAGGTGTACTATTTTGCAGTAGTGAGCACTATTTTGAAATAGTGCACACTATTGAAAAGATTGCCCTGAAATGACAAAAAGAAAAATCCAGTGCATAACATGGGTCTCTCTATTCATGTTGTTGTGTTCCTTTGGACTAACTTGCTGGGATATTAGGCAACCCCGTTGCTAAAGGAAAAAAAAAATCAGGAAAGTTTAGAAATCTAGGTAGCAGTCTTGGCTTGGAAAGCAATGTAATGATTGCAAGGCAAACCTCCAACTACTGTCTGCCACTGAACAGAATTTCCTACTATAAAATTACCCTTCAATTATCAAGATTATAAGCAATCAAGTCAACAAAGTGCATTGATCACTTGTCCTTACTTGAAATGGGATTTTTTTTTCAAGTCGGGCCCTGTTAGGTCAGCTGGAAAGAATTACATTTTGCTATATGAATGCCTATCTATATTCTGTTTCTGGAGATTAATGCTGGTAGCAATGATTCTGCAAGTTCATAAGGAACTGATTAGTACTATCCTTACATTCTGGCAATACCTAAGAGGGTTTAAATGTTCACAATTAAGAGCGAAGACTTGATTATCCTATAGAATATATAGAAACAAAATCATTTCCATTTCACATGGGATGCAAGATGGACGAACAGGAAGTATTGTTGTAGAATGCACTCATCAGCCACATGTTCTGTCCTCATCTTTGTCTTTGGAGTGCAGGAACCAGAGGAGCAGTAAATGACAAAAAATGATATATTAACGTTCAATAGCCAGGAGAGGTACCTTGGAGTGATCACATCTGCTGCTTTTAAGGTTACAAAACAGTGTGACAAGGCAGTGGCTAGTTGAATACTAGTGAGGAACAAAAAGAAGCACACAAAAGGGCCACAAGAACTGGAACAATGGTACAATCTTTATTGAAATTGACCCAACATGGGCCGTGTTTCGGCGCTCCACAGCGCCTGCCTCAGAGGTCGAGATAGATATTCCTTAACAATTTTGCAGTTCAAAATGATTGTACCAAATGCTTCCAAGATCCGTAGTAAGGTCCTGAAAAAACATGTGTTGGAATCTTAGTTCAATTGTGCAGGATGCTTCCAAAAAGCTGCAGTAAGTTTCTAGAAAACCGCCAAATATCTATCTCGACCCCTGAAGCAGGCGCTGTGGAGCGCCAAAACACGGGCCGTGTCGGGTCAGTTTCAATAAAGATTGCACCATCGCTCCAGTTCTGGAGGCCCTTTTGTGTTTCTTTTTGTTGCTGTATTTTGTGTACCATTGGGCCCTCTCTTCTTGGCTGTCTGGTGAATACTAGTGAGGGACATAACTAGTGCCTCTGTATTTAGTCATTGGGTAGACTAATCCAGAGGCAATACTTCTGAAAGGATTCAGATGGAGCAGATATGATCCAGAGTGCCAAATTAAATGGTGCATAGTCTGATGCAAAAGCCCTATCAGATGAGGGGTATATACCAGAGGAGGAGGAGTGCCTGGAGAGCAAAGGAAAGATTGCAAATTATCCCTGTCAACTGCTAAGCAGCTTGTAGATACAAACAAAAAACACATTTGAAATATCTGGTGCAGATGGTAGAATCCTACAAAATAAGATGAGAGAATTAGAGTATCTAGCACTAAATGAAGAGGTAGATAGAAGAGGTAGATATAATAGCCATCTCAGAGACCTGGTAGAAGGAGGATAAGCAATGAGACACTGTATTACCTGAGAACAAATTATATCACAATGATAGGGTGGTTCATATTGGAGAAGAGGTAGTGTTATATGTTAAAAAGGGAACTGAGTCTAACAGAATAACAGTTCAGCAGGAAAGAGATAATAATGTGGAATCCTTATGGACAGAAATTCCATGTGTGAAAGGAAAGAGAATATTGGAAGGGCTATACTATCATTCACCAGGCCAGCAGGGCTGTGTCAAGGGTCTCTGGTGCCCCCCTGCAGACTATCAGTTGGCGCCCCCCCCCCCCCCCCCCCCCCCCCCCCCAGAAATTTCCTTGCCTTGTTTTTCCTACCTGTCTCTTTGCCTTTCTGTTCCATCAGCGCTGATTTTCCTTTCCTGTGCCCTTGTAGTCTCCCCTCCTTCCTCCTGATTCTAGCTTGTTCTCTTCCCCCCCCCCCCCCCCCCCCCCACAGAAATTTCCTTGCCTTTGTTCCTTTCTTCCCAGCTGGTTCACTCCCAGTTCCCCCAACCTGCAGGGCCAAATCATCATTCAAATGCACTTTCTTTATCCCCATGAGTAGGCCCGCCCAGGACCATTACAGTAATCATAGTAACATAGTAGATGATGGCAGAAAAAGACCTGCATGGTCCATCCAGTCTGCCCAACAAGATAAACTCATATGTGCTACTTTTGTGTATACCCTACTTTGATTTGTACCTGTCCTCTTCAGGGCACAGACCGTATAAGTCTGCCCAGCACTATCCCTGCCTCCCAACCACCGGCTCTGGCACAGACCGAATAAGTCTGCCCAGCACTATCCCCGCCTCCCAACCACCAGCCCCGCCTCCCACCACCAGCTCTGGCACAGACCGTATAAGTCTGCCCAGCACTATCCCTGCCTCCCAACCACCAGCCCCGCCTCCCACCACCAGCTCTGGCACAGACCGTATAAGTCTGCCCAGCACTATCCCCGCCTCCCAACCACCAGCCCTGCCTCCCACCACCGGCTCTGGCACAGACCGTATAAGTCTGCCCAGCACTATTCCCACCTCCCAATCACCAGTCCCGCCTCCCACCACCAGCTCTTGCACAGACCGTATAAGTCTGCCCAGCACTATCCCCGCCTCCCAACCACCAGCCCCGCCTCCCACCACCGGCTCTGCCACCCAATCTCGACTAAGGAGAAACAGATCTGTGCTAAGTCTAGTGGAGTGAGCCCACAAGTATTCTGCGGTGGGCAACCCTCAGGGACACAGATCATACAGACTGCCTCTTTAATCCATTTGGACATGGCTGTCTTTGTGGCTACTTCTCCTTTGTGCCATCCACTGCCCACCACAAAAGTATTTCAACAAATTAGTTGAACAACTTCTGGAATAAATTAGTCACCTTCAATTAATGAAGCAGAATCCTGCAGACAACCAACAAGGATAACTCTGTATTTGTTTATTTTTCCACACTTACATACTTCTATTTTGAAACTAGCTACCTTGGCATTCCAAATTTCCTAACTGAAGGCAGAGAAACAGATAGTTTCCCCTCCTTTCCATGTTAACCTACCTTTGGCAAAGGAAGAAAAAAAAAAGTACAGGACCACTCATGGTAACCAGATTCTCCAAAAACATCAAGTATTCCTACAGGACAAAGCCTGTAGTTCAGAGAGACAATATGAAAAACAGATGACCACCAGAAAAATGTCCTTAAGTGAATGCCTGTTTCAAGAGTTTGAAAGGAGCCACCCAAGGCCTAAAGTACAAGATTAAAGTCCCACTAGATCACCACCAGACAGAAAGGAGAATGAATATATTCAATGACAAATGAACACTACATTATTCAGATTGTCAAAAGAAGAAGGCGATGTCTTACCAATGTCAGCAAAAAAACAAATTAATTGCGGATCTGGATCCAATCCAAGCAGCAGCAGCTCTCCTCTGTCCTCTCTGCCCTCCTCTCAGCACTCTCGAAATAACTCGACGACGACGGCGGTCGGAGATTCGGAGTGCACCTGCCTGGCAAGCAATGTGCTCCTGCTCCGCATCCACGATGAGCGAGGCTCCAATCCAAGGCGCGTGTGCGAGCGCTGCGCAAGTGACGGGAAGGCAGCAGAAGCAGAGCAGTGCATGCGCATAGGCGCCAACGCAACTTATTTTTAAATTTTTAATACTACACTCACTCGGCCGGCAGCGGCGGCGGTGCCCTTGATTGGCAGGCGCCCCCCCTGCCGTGCTTACCCCGCTTACCGGGTTGGCACGGCCCTGCAGGCCAGAACGAACAGACAAATTGGCAACACTATAATAATAGGTGATTTCAGTTACCAATTCACCATCCAAAATATTTTGGGAATAACAGAATCAAATCTCGAAAAAGAAATTCTGTTACAAATAGAACCAAATAAGTGAAAGAATACTAAATATAATGACAATCATTCACTTTGAAATTTATAAACAGAGAAGCAGAGCACTCAGCGTCCCTTGCTCACATTCAAGATATATCAACTTACTGGGATTCCCATATAATAACTGGCACTACTGCTTCCTCACCAAAATTGTACAAAAATGTATTCAGCATATGGAGAACCCCCTCCCCCCAATGTTATCAGAATCAGGGTGAAAAGAAATCTATATACTAGTGGGCCCAGTTTAGAGAAACTCAATAACAGTCTTTCAAAATGATCATCAGTAATCACCTTGCCAGGGCCGGTCTTAGCAAGTGCAGGGCCCTGTGCAGACCAATTTGGTGGGGCCCCATCCTAGCCCAGCCCCATCCTAGCTGTCCTTGTGCTTGTTCGCTTGTTCTACTATAGATCAGGTATTGTAATGTGGCGGTTGGTCTTTGGTATGATTATGTGGGAACGTTGGAGAAGAATTTTCTAAACAAGTGGGCTTTTAAGTGTTTTCAGAATGTTAGGTAGTTGTTCATGCATTTGAGGGCATTTGGTAATGTGTTCCAAGTCTTGGCGCAAATGTATGTGAAGTTGGTTGAGTATGAAGATTTGTATATCAGGCCTTGGCATTTGGGAAAGTGTAGGGTGAGGTATGTTCTTGCGCCTCTGATTGTGTTGCGTATAAGTAGGTGTATTAGGTTTGTCATGTATTCTGGTGCAGGTCCAAAGATGATTCTGTAGGTGAGGGAGCATAGCTTGAAGGATATCCGTGCTTTAACTAGTAGCCAGTTCAGTTTTTGGAGTAGTGGTCTAGATAAGCCTTGCTGCTGTGTTTTGTGCTGTTTGAAGTCTTTTAAATGATTGTTCCTTGCATCCAGCATATATTCTGTTGCAGTAATCAGCATGTGCGAGGACCATGGATTAGACTACTGTGCGGAATATATCTCTTGGGATGTAGTTTTTGATGCGTTTCAATTTCCACATAGTTTGGAACATTTTCTTCGTAGTGTTTGAAATTTGTTTGTCAAAAGTCAGATTGCAGTCTATGGTGACTCCTAGGATTTTTAGGTTGTCAGATATTGGGAGGGATGTTCCCATGGCGGAAATGTTTGGGAAGTGGTCAGTGTTGTGTGGTCATGTAATTATCAGGCAATGTGTTTTGTCTTAATTCAATTTAAGCTTAAATGTTGATGCCCAGGATTCAATTATGTTTATGCTGTCTGTGATCCTGGTCTGATTTCGTGTAAGTTCCTTTTGAAAAGGATGTATATTGACATGTCATTAGCATATATGAGTGGGTTGAATTCTTGTTTGGATACTGTATGGACAAGGGGGATCATCATTAAGTTGAATACTATTGGTGAGAGCGGCGAGCCCTGAGACACCCCGCATTCGGCTTGCCATGGAGAAGAGAACTTGTGGTTAGGAATCCTAGGATCCATTTGAGCACTTTCCCTCCTATGCCAATTTTGTTGAGTATTCTTTTGAGGATTTGATGGTCAACCACATCAAATGCGCTTATCATGTCGAATTCTAGTAGAAGAATGTTTTTTCCATATGTGATTTCTGTTTTGAAGTTGGCCAGTAGTGTTATCAGCACTGTTTCTGTGCTGTGCTGAGGTCTGAAGTCTGATTGAGATTGGTGGAGTATGGAGAATTTGTTGATGTGGAGGGGCATAATTGAACGAAAACGTCTATCTCCATGGGCGTTTATCTCCGAGAACGGGTCCGTGAAGGGGCGGACTGAAACGTATTTTCGAAAAAAAAATAGACGTCCATGTTTTATTCGACAATTTGTGAGCTGGGCATTTTTGTTTTTCAGTGATAATGGAAAATGAAAGCGCCCAGCTCAAAAACGAATAAATCCAAGGCATTTGTTTGTGGGAGGGGCCAGGAATCGTAGTGCACTGGTCCCCCTCACATGCCAAGACACCAACCAGGCACCCTAGGGGGCACTTTTACAAAAACAAAAAAAAAGGTAAAAGAGCTCCCAGGTGCATAGCACCCTTCCCTTGTGTGTTGAGCCCCCCAAATCCCCCTCAAAACCCACTGCCCACAAGTCTACACCATTACTATAGCCCTAAGGGGTGAAGGGGGCACCTACATGTGGGTACAGTGGGTTTGGGGGGGGGGGTTGGATGACTAAGCATTAAGCAGCAGAATTGTAACAGGTAGGGGGGATGGGCCTGGGTCCACCTGCCTGAAGTCCACTGCACCCCCTAACAACTGCTCCAGGGACCTGCATACTGCTGCCAGGGAGGTGGGTATGACATTTGAGGGTGAAAATAAAAAGTTGTGAAACATCATTTTTTGTGGTGGGAGGGGGTTAGTGACCACTGGGGGAGTCAGGGGAGGTCATCCCCGATTCCCTCTGGTGGTAATCTGGTCATTTAGGGCACTTTTTGGGGCCTTATTCGTGAAAAAAACAGGGTCCAGGAAAAGTGCCCTAAATTCTAGCTACAAACGCATACTTTTTGTCCATTATCGGCGAAAGGCGCCCAGCTCTCCTCGGCCGATAACCACGCCCCAGTTCCACCTTCGCCATGCCTCCGACACGCCCCCGTCAACTTTGTACGCTTCCGCGATGGAGTGCAGTTGAAAACGTCCAAAATCGGCTTTCCATTATACCGATTTATTCATTTTTGTGAGATAAACGTCTATCTCCCGATTTGGGTCGAAATCTAGGCGTTTTTCTCTTTCAATTATAAGGTGGATAGTCAGTTAGCTGGTTAGCCATTATGCCTTCCATTATTTTGGTCGTTAGGGGTATGGATGCCACTGGCCTGTAGTTCAAGGTATCATTGATGTTTTTCTTGGCATCTTTTGGAATTGGTGTGAGCAGTATGTTGCCTTTTTTCAATGGAAAACAGCTTTATTGGAACATGTTTTCAGATGGGAGGTGAGTTGGTCTATGAATCTGACAGGGGCAACTTTTAGTAAGTGATTGGGACATGTATCTAAGATGCAGTAGGAGGTGGAGAATTTTCTTAGCGCTTGTGCTTGTTAGTGAGTTGTGTGAAGGTGGTCCATGCTGTATTTGTTGAGGCTTCTTCTGGAGGGTTGTCGAGTTCTTCTATCTATCTATCTATCTATCTATCTATCTATCTATCTATCTATCTATCTATCTATCTATCTATCTATCTATCTACTTATCATTTCTATAGCGCCACAAGGCATACGCAGCGCTGTACACCATATATAGAAGACAGTCCCTGCTCAAAGAGCTTACAATCTAGATAAGACAGGTAAACAGACAGAACAATTAAGGGTGAGGGAATAAAGAGGTGAGGATAAAGGACAGGGTAAGTGAGTTCTTGTGTGAGAGTTTAGAGGTTTATGTTATTTTTTTGTTATATTGTTCCTGAATTTGAGGATCTTCTCTTCGAAGAATCTGGCAATTTTGTGCTGACAGGGGGTCCTCATTCGACGCCAACAGATACTTGGTGTTTATTAGGTTATTTATAGTTTTGTATAAGGTTTTTGTGTCTCTATAGTCTGAACCTATTTGTTCTTTGTAGTATTTCTTTTTGGTCTGTCTTATTTGGGTCTTGTACCTATTTCACACATCCCTCCATGTGATTTTGTTTGTTTCATTTTTGTTTTTCGTCCATGCTCTGTCTAATCTTCTGCACTGGGTTTTTGCCACTTTCAGATCTTCATCAAATCATGGGCTAATTTGTGCCTATGTCCAGTTTTCGTTTTCATTGAGGCTATTTCGACCAGTATGTTAGTGCTTCTTTCATCCCATTCTGTTAAGCATTCTTCCGTGTTAGTTGTTGGGGACCGTTGATCTTTATATATGGCTGTACAGAATTTGATTGTGTCTATCTTTCCTCTCGTTTTGTATGGTGTCTGAGTTTGGTGGGGTCTTGTGTTCTTTCCAGTAAAGAGTTAGGTTTAGCTTGAAGTGGTCAGACCATGGAATTTCTGTCCATGTCCATTTTCGATGTGCATGTGTATGCCACATGCACATCGCATGAATGATGTAATTCAGGTTGCATGAATGTGATGTGCATGCAACTGCGGCTTGATGGAAAATGAACTTTAAGCTAGTCACTTGGACAAATTTGGATACTATTACAATTCAGGTATGTTTAAGCAATTTTTTTTCTAGTAAAGAATATTTTGAAACATTAATTTATCAAATTCCTATTTATACATAGTTACAAGCTGTAACTTTTTCAGGGTTTCAGATGTTGGGCAGTATGGCCCCTATCACACATTATCTTGCAAATTCTATATAGTACGACTAGAGTTGTGCGTGCAAATCTGGGTGTACTCTGATTTCCATACTCAATTCAATTGGTTAACAAACCAATCAGCCCAGATAATTGGATGTTAACAAGCAATTACCGGCACTAATTAGAATTTACACCCACTACTCGGCAAGCGTATTCTAAAAAGTAGCCCATATAAATTCTACTGCGTAGATCTCAAAAATGGGCATGGCCATGGGAGGAGCATGGGAGGGTCATTGGCATTCCTAAAATTTACACACGGTGTTATATAATAACCCATTCCATGCCTAAAGTTAGGCGTGGGCATTTACACCAGGTTTTCATTGGTGTAAATGCTGCACCTAAATTTTCATCACATGGATGGTGATACACATATTCCATAAACCACACCTTTTTAGGTGCGGTTTATAGAATACAAGTAGCTGCGTTTTCCATCCACGCTGATTTGTTCGACACCAAATATAGAATCAAGCCCTATAAGTTTAAAAATCTCTCTGTTTTTTGGGGCAGGTTTCAGTGTTTTTCCTAAAACCTTGGGTGGCAACGCTGCTTATGTCCGTAAAAAGCATCCACAAGGAAAGAAGGTGCTTAGTTTTACATGATCAGTACTCAGAACTCATATTTTATAAAATACACGCATACATGAGTACATCTACTTCAGGGCAGGTGTAAATTTTTGCATCAGTATTTGTGTGCTCTCGGGGCTGGATCTAGGAGCCTATTTCATAAAACCACATAGACGCCTATGTACTTTTATAAAATAGTCTTAAAATAGGTACTTATTTGGACTTCTGAGATAGGCATCCTGTTTTAAAATTACCCCCAAGTGGGGCAATTCTATAACCTATCTGCTCATATGTAAATGTTTAGAGATACTAGCATATAAACACGTATGTGTGCATGTGCATGCATATATGTTAATATTCCACTTAAGCACTATTTTGCAAATACCCTCTTACCTTACATAGGGTCCTTTTACTAAGACATGGTAGGCATAAAGCAAGCTTACTGTGCGGTAAAAGGGCACTGCCGTGGGTCGCACTGAGCCATCTGCGGTAGTTTGGTCCATCAGCACTTGCTACTCCTGTGGTAAAAAATATGTATTTTTTTTGCCACAGGAGGCATGTCTGGTGCAGAGAATAGTTGTAGGTGACAACAAAGACGATGAAAAATAATGTCCAGCAGACTCAGTGAGTTCACATCAGAAGTTTTTGTTACGTCCCTCACCTGTTCGACGCTCCTCCCGGCTAAGTCATTCCTCAGCTTCGTTCAAGAGGGACAAGGTTCAGTCTTAGGAGGGTCTGTTTCAGTTTCCTAAGTCTGGCAGCCGTCATCCAGGTTGGATCAAGGACAGCAGCCATCTTGGTTAGCTCAGGAGGGGGCAGCCATCTTGGAGTAACGAGGTCAGGAAGGAAGCCCATATTTGGACGAAGGCACCTCTGCTGATGGGGGCAGCCATCTTGAATCAGCTGCACATACTTGAGCCTAATTCCTCCACTACTTAAAGCCCTGCCTTCAGGGCCGTGCCTAGGGTCTCTGGTGCCCCCCTGCAGACTATCGGTTGGCGCCCCCCCCCCCTGTCCAGCAGAGCAGGAACAGAAGGGAGCAGGCAAGTAAGCCGGACCTCAGGAAAAAATAGCACTGTATGTATCCCTCATTGATAAGTCTCTGACTCTAAAGTTTAGCAATTTCATTAAAGCAAAATGTATTTTCACATATCACATCCTATCCAAGGAGAATGTTTTATATATGTCACCCGTCTGTGGTAAAACTTCACACAGTATCAAAATACCTCTAATATGTAGTTATGCCAGCCGAGGAAACTAACTGTGCTCAGCTCACAAGAGACAAGAGTGAACATAAAATAAAACTTCATCCTTAAAAGATAATATCGGATGAATGCATGAAGGTGAATATGAATTCCTGTGAATGGAATCAATTTGATTTACAATAAATCCAGATACTACTCCCTTATATATATAACAAAAAATTATTTAAGTGGAATGGAATTATTTGACTGTACTGGTAAACAGAAAGAAATACTCTATTGCATTCTAATCTCCTTTGCACCAAAGGATATAATTCAGATCAAACATTTATCTCTGATCAACTATCTCAGATCAAATATTTATTTCAGATCAAATATTAAGGTTTCCTTGCTTACAGTCACTTAAATCTACCTAGCCTTTATATAGCTTATAGGATTTAAACACTCTTAAACTGAAATTCACCCTTTTCTATTCTTCATAAACTTCAAGTAATCCTGAAATATTCAGATCCTTTTCTCACTAGAGAAACTTCAATCGCCACCAATCTCTTTTCACTTATATTTTCTCATTTACCACAATCAGGCACTCTTTTATAACTTCAGTCAACAAACACAGGAAGTCACAGCTGGATGTCTCTCTTGGCAAAGGACAGCTCTCACTCTGTTCACTTCCAGGACAGATTTCTTAACAGAAGCTGATCATCCAATCAGAGAGCTCTATTTGAATGCAGATTAACATTCAGACACTCATGGGAATGTTTAGTGAAAAACACCAGACTAATTTGCATATGATTTAAACAAATCTGAGCATATGACAACCAAGTACAGACTCCCAGCACCTGAATTCTGCAATTAGATTTAAGGCAAATACTTTTAAAACTTATTTTTAGCACTTTTAAAATTTCAGGTTCTCTTTAATTTGAATGCTGTTTCAAGCTCTGAAACTCACCCTGACTGAGGAGCTAGCCCCAAACTGAAGCATAAATAGCAATCTGGTTGTATTCTCACGTAACTTGAAGAGCGTGCCTGCCTCAATTAATACTGCTCCTTTGCATGAAAAGGGTAGGGCAGCGGAGATTGGAGAATCACAAGTTCAGGTGAAAGATTTTGCAAGTGAGCAGACCGGCAGGGCAGTGGCGCCCCTCGAAGGCAAGCGCCCCCCTGCTGCGCTTACCTTGCTTACTGCATCAGCACGGCCCTGCCTGCCTTCAGTCCTTCGTTGCTTCGGCCTCATTTGTTCTGAGGAGTTGCTGTCGGAGTGCTGTTCACCGACTTTCTTCTGTTCCTGTTTTCCTGTGTACCGGACCTTGGCTAGTCTTCTCGGATTACGCTTGTTTGCTGCCTGCCTTGACCCTGGACTGAATTGACTACTCTTTGCCTGTTGGAGTTCTGGTTCTGGACTGTGTCTGTTTCCTGCTATCCTGGTCAGTGGCTGTGCAACCCTGCCGGTTCCAGAAGTCCTGGTGGCTACCTGCAGCTGGGAGCTCAACTCCCAGTGAATGGTAGTCGCTTCCCAGGTGAAGCTAGGGGTTGTCTGGCTGCCTGACCGAGTGCGGTGTCACTCCATCTCTGCCGTGCTCAGTCGGGGCACAGGGGCTCACTACTACCGGGTCATAACAGTTTTATTCTCAAAATGCAGTAGACACAAATCGTGTTTTGGCCACAGAGTCCTGTCTCAGGAGTCCCTGTAAACATTAGATTTCTGAGTGCTGTACAAAGTCAGGAGACAGCGCACCTAATAACTGACGTGAGAAAACAAGAGCGTTCAGAGCCAATGCTAACACACTACAGGGACTCCCGAGGCAGGCCTCTGTGGCCGAAACTCGATTTGTGTTGAGTCCACTGCATTTTATGAATAAACCTTCTGATGTGAACTCACTGAGTCCTTTGGACTTTTTTTCATCATCTTTGTTGTCACCTTCTCTGTGTTTGTCTGCTTGTTTTGACCTGCGCGAGGGTCCTTTGTTCTTCTGTGCTTGTTGTTTCGTTGCAGAGAATTGTTGTGCCTGCAATAATCAGGTAACGCAGGTATGTTATTGTGCGCTACCCAATTAGAACAGGAATAGCCACGCCCTAATGGGCAAAATTAGCATGTGGCCATAAAAAAAATGAACGCGGCCATTTTACTGCCGCACTATAAGTTGCCGCAGCGCACAGGAAACCCACATGCTGACAGCAGCACTGGCCACTTTTTAGCGCGGCTTAATAAATTAGCCCCATATTTGCATATTTGCAAGGGAAGCATTCTGATGGGTGGAGCCTGGGCAGGATATATGTCTCCTATCTGTGAATACTGTAAGTTATGCAGGGAGCTGCTTCATTTCGGTGCTTGCACTTACATCAGCTCTATGGCTGGCACAAATGCATATGCCTAAATGTTAGGTACGTCAAAATCAGATTACACAAGTATTTTATATCAGAATCTAAGTGCCTAGATGCTTTTATAGAATAAGCTGTTACCATGTGCCCTTGGGACTCCTAACTGGTGGCTTCCAGTGATAGAATTGCCCTCCTGCTGGCTTGAAACCTGTCCTTATTAGACCTGAAATGACAGGCATATCGGTGATTGGTGTTTTAATTGATTGGTAGTTTGTGCTGTAAATTGATTGCTTAAGAACCTAAATTATAGCTAAGGATGTCTACTATTGAGATGTGTAGGACAACATTTGAAATACTGAATTGCTCAAGCCTTGGCAATTAGGCTACGAGGATGTCAGCATGAGGACACAGTCCTTCTCTGGTTGTCTGCTTGCCATTTAGATTACTTAACTAATAGCTGCAATCAGAGGCTTGGGGAGATGAACTGGAATAGAGCCTAGCAATATAAAGGTATCTTAAAATGGATATTTGAAAGGTAGGTCAAGAATGGATACATTTTCCAGTCTCTCCCTCCCTTCAACTAAACTGGTCTTGTCATTGACCTCATAATAAATTGTTTAGTTTCTACTGCATGGCCAACTTTCACACACTTTAGAAATTTTAAACATATGCTTGGACTTGTACAATTTAAAACAATATAGTTGGAAAGCCGTAAAAATAGTAATAAAACTGTTAACTCTATTTGCATTTCACACCCAATCATTTTAGGCTCCAGCAGTGAGAGCACTGTTGAAAAGTCAGCAAGTTTAATTGCCCGGTAAATTTTCTTTTGCACAGCTGCTTTGTAACTGTCATTGGGAGTATATGGTGAGAAAAACCAGATAACTGATTATCTTTGCATGAAGGCTGGAATGGCCATTTGTGTGTCCTGAATTCTCCTCTACATTTATACTTAGGTAAACAGTCAAGGTTACTTGGTTTCATGTCTGCAGTCTGTCTGTGGACACACTGGTCACACTCACGGGCATCAGACCCAGCTTTTCAGACCATAACACAGAAAATCCCCAAGAGATATAAGGTACCTATGGATCTCACTCATGAGGTCATACCATTGTTCTGAGTATAAGTGGACAGCAGCTGAGTGCCTCCATTTAGGAGCCCCACAGTCATGCGGTAGTAGCCAGGTGCCATTATAGAATACTGATATAAACCATAAGAACATAAGAGTAGCCATATACTGGGTCAGACCAATGATCAATTTAGCCTTGTACCCTGTTTCCAAACAGTGGCCAAGCCAGGTCACGAGTACCTGGCAGAAACCCAAATAGTGGCAACACTCCATGCTACAAATCCCAGGGCAAGCAGTTGCCTCCCATGTCTGTCTCAATAGCAGACTATGGACTTTGACTCCAGGAATTTGTCCAAACCTTTTTTAAACCCAGATACGCTAACCACTGTTACTACATCCTCCGGCAAAGAGTTCCAGAGTTTAACTATTCGTTGAGTGAAAAAATATTTCCTCCTATTTGTTTTAAAAGTATTTCCATGCAACTTTCTCAAGTGTTCCCTAGTCTTTGTACTTTTGGAATGAGTAAAAAAAATCGATTAACTTCTACTCGTTCTACACCAGTCAGGATTTTGTAGACCTCAATCATATCTCTCCTCATCCGTCTCTTTTCCAAGTTGAAGAGCCCTAACCTTTTTAGCTTTTCCTCATACGAGAGGAGTCCCATCCCCTTTATCATTTTGGTCACTCTTCTTTGAACCTTTTCTAATTTCGCTATATCTTTTTTAAGACACAGTGACCTGAACTGAACGCAATACTCAAGGTGCAGATGCACCATACGGTCTGTGCCAAAGCCAGTGGTGGGAGGCGGGGCTGGTGGTTGGGAGGCGGGGATAGTGCTGGGCAGACATATACAGTCTGTGCCAGAGCCAGTGGTTGGGAGGCGGGGCTGGTGGTTGGGAGGCGGGGATAGTGCTGGGCAGACTTATACGGTCCGTGCCTTGAAGAGCACAGGTACAAATCAAAGTAGGGTGTACACAAAAAGTAGCACATATGAGTTGTCTTGTTGGGCAGACTGGATGGACCGTGTAGGTCTTTTTCTGCCGTCATCTACTATGTTACTTTCCCGCTTATAATCGAAAGTGATCGCCGGCCATCTTCCGACACAAATCGGGAGATGGTCGGCGATTTCTTAAAAGCGGCGAAATCGGTATAATCGAAAGCGGCATTTTTGACAGCATCGCCGCTTTCCTGTCGCTTTGCCGGCGAAAGTTCAAGGGGGCATGTTGGTAGATTAGCGAAGGCGGAACATGCGCGGGCATGGGCGTGGCTACCAGATGGCCGGCGTTCACCGATAATGGGAAAAAAAAGCGGCGTTAAACAGTATTTCGCCGGGTTTACTTGGTCCTTTTATTTTCACGACCAAGCCTCAAAAAGATGCCCCAACTGACCAGATGACCACTGGAGGGAATGGGGGATGACCTCCCCATACTCCCCCAGTGGTCACCAACCCCCTTCCATTCTAAAAAAATAAAACTAAAAACCTTTTTTGCCAGCCTGTATGCCAGCCTCAAATGCCGTACCCACCTCCATGACAGCAGAATGTCTTGTATCCTCCAACATTCTTTCCCTGGTTGCGATGTGGCTCTCGGGTGAGTGTGACACCTTTTCTGTTAGGTGCCCTGCAGAGTCACATTAGCAATGCTTTGTGGTGGGTATAGGGTAGTGGGCTCTACTCCCATGGTGCTTTTCCTCCCTGCTAACTGGGTCAGAGTGTGCCCTGTTTTGTTTCCTGTTGTAGTCCATGCGGTAGTGGCCATTTTTGTAAGCCAGTTTTAGTTCCCTTTCCTGTGTTACCCACGTTAGAGAACGTAGTTCTTACCTTGAATGGTGCTGAAAGAGGGCATTGTACATCATTGTGCCAGCTCTGACCTACTGCTAATCTTAGTACCAGGGGACTCTTTGCCAGTGGGGCACAACCTCTGATCTGCAGTTAACTGTGAGTAAAAGTGGTTATTTCAAGAAAGAACTTTTTCAGAGAGATTAGTCTGCAGGTGTGAACTGGTGTGCCAACGTTATACAGCAGCAATAAGTCCTAGAGGCTGTATGCAGGTCCCTGGAGCAATTTTAGTGGGTGCAGTACATTTGTGGGTAGTGGGTTTGGGGGGCTCAGCTCCCAAAGTAAGGGAGCTATGCACATGGGAGCTTTTCTGAAGTCCACCGCAGTGACCCCTAGGTTGGCTGGTTGGTGTCCTGGCATGTCAGGGGGGCCAGTGCACTAAAAATGCTGGCTCCTCCCACGGCCAAATGCCTTGAATTTGGCCGGGGTTTGAGATGGCCGACATAACTTTCCATTATCGCTGAAAAACAAACCAGGCCATCTCAAACCCGGCGAACTCCACGGCATTTGGGCGGGCTAAACCATATTATCGACAAAAAAGATGGCCAGCCATCTTTTTCGATAATACGGTTCCAGCCAGCTGTAGCGCTGCCGCCAACATAGATCGCCTGCAATCTATTTGGCTGGCGACGTTCGATTATGCCCCTCTATGTTACCATGGAGCGATACAAATGCATTATAGTATTTTCGGTCTTATTCACCATCCCTTTCCTAATAATTCCTAGCGCCATGTTTGCTTTTTTTGGGTGCCACCAAACACTGAGCAAGAAGATTTCAGCATATTATCTACAATGATATCCAGATCTTTTTCTTGAGCGCTGACCCCCAAAGTGGACCCCAGCATCAGGTAACAATGATTTGGTCCATCACCTTGCATTTGTCCACATTAAATTTCATCTGCCATTTGCATGCCCAGTTTTCTAATTTCCTAAGGTCTTCTTACAATATTTCACAGTCCGCATGTATTTTAACAACCTTGAATAGTTTTGTATCATCTGCAATTTCCATATCATTTACAAATATGTTAAATAGTACTGGTCCCAATATCTGAATACCTAACATTAAGGTGCCCACGGTTACACCAACCATAGAGCTGACATAACTGTGGGCACATAAATGCAGCAGGAATATGCATAACTTTAAGTATGCTGTAAGTTCCTCTTGTAAGTTAAAGCTCCGCCCATGTCCCACCTATGCTCTGTCCATGTCTATGCCTACCTTGCAAATATATGCTATGGGATAACCAGAAGGATACTAGGCTGCATAGAGGGGGGTATAACCAGTAGAAGAAAGGAAGTGTTGATGTCCCTCTACAAGTCATTGATGAGACCCCTCTTGGTTTATTGTGTTCAGTTTTGGAGGCCGTATCTTGCTAAAGATGTAAAATGACTGGAAGCGGTGCAAAGAAAAGCTACAAAAATGTTATGGGATTTGCGTTGCAAACTGTATGAGGAGAGACTTGCCAACCTGAACATGTATACCTTGGAGGAAAGGAGAAACAGGGGTGACTTGGTGGCTTGAGTGGCAATGCTAAGGTCTTTTTTTCTCCACTTTTTTGATGTGTGCAGATTAAATGGTTCCCTCTTCAGAGTTAATCCGCGTGTTGACTAACTATCCAGATAGTGCCAGAACAGCCTGTGGGTGGAGCTGGGAAGGAGATGACATCTATTTGGGTAATGGCAATTTTCATTCTTTGTATAGTCTTATAGTGCTGTCCGCAAACTCCAGACAGTCATTGGCAGCCACTGTCAAGATACTGCCACTGAAAATCTGGATTTCTATGGTAATCAGCATATAAAGAAAATGAACTCAATATTATTCCCAAGTTTACCAAAAGTCTCTTAAAATTCAACTCTCAAAGTACTCCTTTCTAGAAGTTCAAGATGCACTAGAATTCAGTCTCTCACACACAGACTGGACTTCCTGTTTGTTGCAAGGCCTAGCCAGTCATGAAGAGAAGCAATTCTCTTCTGTTACTTTTGAGCCCCCCTGGATTCTCTCTGCATACACCATGTGCTGGAACCAAACTCCAACAACCATATCTCAAAACTACTGCAAGCCCCAAGACACAGGGCCATACATAGTTTCCTCTGAATCCTAAAAGGATATACATCACAACTGATTATTTGTCTAACATCAATTCAAGAATGGGCTAAACACAACAAACTTTGCCTGAACCCAAGTAAAGCTGAGCTTCTCTGGGTCCCTAACACAAGTGGATACCTACCTGACATCAAAATCCCTTTTGGGAAGTATGAACTCCACCTCAAATCACAAGTCAGGAACCGTGGAATACAGTTAGATTCAACACTTACTCTGATTCCCCAAATCCAAGCTACCTTCAAGAGCTGCTTCTATTATTTGCGACAACTACACTGCCTCTCTCCTTACATCAAGAAGGTAAATCTTATCCCTGTTGTGCATGCCATGGTAATATCAAGACTGGATTACTGCAATGCACTATACAATGGTCTGACTACAAAGGGCCTGCACCAGCTCCAGTTGATTCAGAATGCAGCAGCAAGATTCATAAAAGGCTGCAAGTGATGTGACCACATCACACCATTTTTGCAAAACCTCCATTGGCTACCAGTACAATACAGGGCTAAATTTAAAACTCTATGTCTGATCTTCAAGGCCCTGAAAGGAAATGGCCCCGAGTATCTGAGGAGCCGACTCTGTGTGTGCTGTGGGTGCTTGAGCACCCCCAGTATTGAGAAAATTCCTTCTATATGTCCAGGAAGTGGTTATTTCCATTGGGCTTAGCACCCCCAATAATTCTGAAAAGTTGGCTCCTATCCTCCACACACCGCCAAGGACACTAAGGTCCTCCCAAGGACTTTCACTAACTACACCCTCTCCAAAAGACATTACAAGATGTGATACCCGCAAGTGAGCATTCTCCGGAGTAGCCCCCACACTCTGGAATGCATTGCCTGAAAGGCTCCGCTTAACACAAGACTACCTCTACTTCAGGAAGCAGGTGAAAGCTTGGCTCTTCAACCAAGCCTTTAATGGAAGAAGTAACTAACTTGTTAGTCTCACTCACACACACAAGGATTGACTTGGGCTGCACATACTGCAGTAGGACATGTTTATCCACTCCTACCCTAGCTGAGATAAAATTTAACCATCTCTCTGACCTCACGTGCAACTATCTTCAAATCAATCACCTTACTTTCAAATTCCTTCTACTTTCTTACTCATCTATATGTTACAATTTTGCCTTACCCCTCACTACCAATTGTAATGTTCTAGCACATATTGTGTTGTTATTGCAAGTGGTATACCATGCCATACTTTGTATTGTTGTTCGAATATTTTTACTGCTCTAATTGCCTACTGCTCATGTTTGATCTATTCTTACTGTACACCGTCTTGAGTGAATTCCTTCAAAAAGGCGGTAAATAAATCCTAATAATAAATAAATAAACCACTTTAATAACGTGCAAACTGCAATGCTGGTAAATTTATACAAAACTCATCTCCATGTCATTAACATGGGCCAATGACATGGAGTTAATTAATGCATATTAATGACTGATTTTAGTAGACTTGAGGCCAAGGTAATAGCATTGGCCCCCATTACTTGAATAAGCAGGGTCATATTAGTCCTTTTCTTTCTATTTATTCCCCCTGCCTTTTCTTTAAAATCACCGAAGCACATACAATTGCCCTCAAGTCTGGTTCAGCTGGGCAAGACATTATTGTAGTTAATCATTTCTTGGTTATTTACAGGAAATATAATTTAATCCTGGGTGAACATAATATTAAAGCATGATAAACACATAACAGATCTACCCTGCACTTCTGTATGGCAATCTCAGTGGTCATTTAGAAGGTGACAGGTAACAAAAAAGTAATCATTATTTTCCGTGCAGAGATTTTACTCAGAAAAGCCTCACATCTCACAGTCAAAATGCTTTTATCATTTCTTGTCAAAATAAGGAAACATTTTTAATAGCAGTGTAGTGAAACTCCCTTATAATATCTCAGGCAGACAGTTGGTATTTACAGCCATACATCATTTCTGGACAAAATTTCTATTATTTTTTGGTAAATATCTGTTATTTTAGTCCTGAAGGCACATCCATACCTATCATGAAATGGGAATAATTTTGTAAAGCTTTTTTCTGTGTATAAAGCCTTTTTCATGTGCAGAAAAGGGCTTTCAGAAAATTGCAGGACCGCCATTTTACTAAGCTGCAGTAAAAAAAATGGTCCTTAGCATACCCTTGCACAGGTTTTTCCTGTGCGCTACGGCCATTATTACTGCAGCCACAAAAATGGTGGGATACAAATGCAAACAATAAATAAATAAATAAATAAATGGTATTCTATGCAGTGTGGGAGGGAAAGGACTTTGATGGCACCAGGTTTCTTATAGCAGACTTTCAATTACTCAGAAAACTGGGTGTGATTCAGCCACTGGAAAATGCAATGATCTTTCCTTGATAATCAAGCAGAACACAAGAGGACATTTTTGTCTAGTTGATTGAATTATTAAAAACAAACACCTCAAGACACAGTTTCCCTTATTTCTAAATCCTCCTACATGTGCTGACTGGCAATTTGTTGCAGTGTTGAGAAATAGCACCAAATTTTCAGTCAAATTTCAGGGTTCTCAAGTGACTTTCACGTAGTGTTGACTACATCTTCATCTCCATTAATGAATATATGTAGTGAAGCTCACAAAAAAGATCAATTTGCATCTGTGAAAAAAGTTCTTTACTTAAAGTCTGCAGGAATTGTTAATTGATTCCCCATATCCTGTGAGTGATTAAAAAATGTGATAGAGCTTTGATAGCCCAAAACATTCAGACTCAACAGTGGCAAGAGCAGATCATTCTAAATGGAAACTGCATTTTTCTGTTTCATAAGTAGATTTGAACTGGATGGGATTAAAGCAGGGTTGTATATCAGCAAGTGAAGCTGTCAAGAAAACAACTTTTCAATTGCTTTTTGTGCTGCATGCTTCCTAAGACTTACATTCAGTGATTCAAAAAATTGATATCATTTCTAGGGATGGCTCTTGGATGAAGACCTAAGATTCTCCAACAACTGTCTGTAGAATGCATCAAGATTTATTCTAACATGCAACCTACATGTAGAAGAAATATTTAAATGGATAGGAAGGGGTGAAAATTTGAACTGAACAGTGTCTCCAATGAACCAAGGCATGCCCGCCTTTGATTATTTTTTTTGCTCAGGTTTTAGCAAGCATTTTATCACAATTATTTTACTCCTATAAATAACCCAGGTCCTAGTGAACCCCTTATAGTTTAAAGCAAATTCTGACCTTACAGAACAATTTCAGGGTTTTGTCTGTTTTTTCACACTAAAAAAGACACAAAATGACATGGGAGATTTTGTTGGTATTTCCTGTTGTTTCAAAGGAATGCACAACCCTACTCTCTTCCCTGGGTAGAGCTCAATCTGCTCCTTAGGAATCAGGAATGAGAGACTGTTTTACCCTGAGAGCTGGGTGATCCTTCAGGGCCCAACACCAATAAGGCCTTGGACTGCTGAGTGAGATTTGTTCTTGCTATCAGGCTGCAGAAGAGATGCAAGAGAAAAGACACTTTCCTTCCAAACCTGAAGCCTTAAATAATCTAAAGAACCCACTTAACAGCTCCCCTGGGAACATCCCAACTAGGTACCCAGCTAGAACATTCCTAGGAATGTATTCCCCTGTGCTGTTGTTTCTTACCTTTACTATAAGGGATTTGCAGGGATGGGCATTTGTTTGCAATGATATGCCAAATGCCAACAACATATCCTTTGTTATTGCATGTCATTATCAAACAAAAACAAGCAGAAAAAAAAAGGACAAAATAAAGTGTGTTTTATCATTTGCTGATAGTGGTGTACACTCTTTTGAGAGTGTGTGTACCAGTTGAAACGAGGGCACCCATTGTGCATGTACGAACCATTGTACATATGCCCTTTTTGCTCCTGTGATGAAATAATGACCAATTAAAAATGAATAAAACAAACATTCTGGGAACGACACAGGAAACAATGCAAAATGAAACCTAGAAGCATAGTATATGATGACAGATCGAGACCCACATGGTCCATCCAATCTGCTTCATCCAGTTTGCCCTCCTGTGGAGGTTACATCGCCTGTTCGGGGCTAACAGCTCATTTTTAGCTGCACTTAACTGGTTAGTGCTGCTGAAATTAACCGGTTAGTGCCGAACACAAAAACGGCTATTGTGGGGACTTTCCGGGGGTGGAGTCAGCACTTGGCCAGTTAAGTACTGATATTCAGCAATTAACCAGCCAAAGTCACTGCATAAATAGGACTACATAGTAACCAAGTAACATAGTAGATGACGGCAGAAAAAGACCTCATGGTCCATCCAGTCTGCCCAACAAGATAAACTCATATGTGCTACTTTTTGTGTATACCTTACCTTGATTTGTATCTGTCCTCTTCAGGGCACAGACCGTATAAGTCTGCCCAGCACTATTCCCACCTCCCAACCACCAGTCCCGCCTCCCACCACCGGCTCTGGCACAGACCGTATAAGTCTGCCCAGCACTGTCCTCGCCTCCCAACCACCAGTCCCGCCTCCCACTACTGGCTCTGGCACAGACCGTATAAGTCTGCTCAGCACTATCCCCGCCTCCCAACCACCAGCCCCGCCTCCCCCCACCAGCTCTAAATGTTAGTCCTATCTTTGGGGTCCTTTTACTAAGCTACAGGAGAAAGGGCACTGTGGTAGCTGTTTTTCCCGTGTGCCTGGCTCAGTCTCTCGGTGGCTTGATGTGTGCTTTCACTTTCTGGTTTGCTCGGATGCACGTACATTTGTTTTTCACTACTGGCGCTTAGGGGCTTGTATGGGCTTCCTTCTGCATCCAAATTATATAAAAACCATCAGATTTTAAAGAAAGAATCATGAGAAATCCTCTCTTCAAACACCCTAATGCCTGCTCTGAGCTAGTGTTATTTTTTTACAGCGGTAAGGCTGCTTTGTATTGTGCGCTGTAATCTGAGCTTTGGGAGGGAACAGGAAATGACCTCATTAACATGCATTTGACTGCATTAGCATGCTAGTTGTGCTAATCTCTGGTGCGCTCATTGTTTCCCATGCCAGAGCATCTGAGCATTCTGCGCTCACTAATGCAGGACCTAGTTTGGCGCTAATGGCCTCTAGCACCCACATTTGCTTCTGAACATCGGGGCACCATTGAGGTCTTATCAGTATCTTGTATTTGTATTACCTCCTCCTTCCTGCTGGCTATGCCTCTCTCTATGCAGCTTCTGCAGTTCTTCACATTAACAATTAACTGCCAAGTATTTGACCATTCTTCAAGTTTTTATATACCAGTTCTCATTTTGCCTGCTTCCCCCAGGGTATCCATTCTGGTGCAGATCTTCTTGTCATCTGCAAAAAGGCAACTTTTCTCTTCTAACTTTCTGCAAATATTACTCACAAAGATATTGAATAGAATCAGTCCCAGGACCATTTACCACTACCCTCTGTGATTTGTCAGTCAGTCAGTTTTAAATTTACCACCTTGGAACCAATCTCCAAGCTACTCAGGTTAGGTGCATATATAAGTCTTCCATGAGGAAGTCCAGGTACACTATATTTAGGGCATGCCCTCTGTCTAGCTCTTTAGTCACCCAAAGAAATCAGACTAACTTGTTTGGCACGATTTGCCGCTGCTAAAGCTATGTCAGTGTTGCTTTGGATTCTGCAACCCACTGGACTGTAAAAAATTTACTATCTTTTCCTTCAGCAGTGTCTCTTTTACTTCTCTCACCACTGAGGTGAAGCTTAGTGGCCTGTAGTTTTTTGTTACCACTTTTGTGAAGAGAGACCACACCTGCCTTTTCCCAATCATATGGAACCTCTCCTCTCTCCAGGGAACCTGCTAAAACTTCTTGGAGCTCTCTCAGTGTCCTGGGATATATTCAGTCTGGTCCCTTGGCTTTATCCACTTTCAGCCCTGCAAGTTCTTCAGAAATGTCCTCTTCTGTGAATGATGCTGCATCGACTCCATTTTGATATGTACTTTCACCAGTTATCGGAGGCCCCTCTCCAGAGCTTTTTTCAGTGAATACTAAACAAAAGTATTTGTTCAGCATGTCTGCTTTTTCCTAGGGTTACCATATTTTGTCCCCCCAAAAGGAGGACACATGCCCCGCCCTCTTTCACGCCCTCGCTCTGCCCCCTGTCACATTTTCCCCTCCCCCGTCACACACCCCATCACTCCCCCTCTCTGTCACCCCCTCCCCTTACCTTACTACTGTCCTGGTGGTCTAGTGACCTCTTTGGGGCAGGAAAGAGCTCCCTCTTTCCTGCCCGGAGCGCTGCCCTGCATGCATCCTTCCTGTTCCTGATCTCGGCGCCGAGAGTTGAAGTCTCGCGAGGTCACTTCAACTCTCGGTGGCCATTTTGAATCGGCGCCAAGATCAGGAACAGGAAGGCCGCATGCAGGGCAGCACTCCGGGCAGGAAAGAGAGGGCTCTTTCCTGCCCCGAAGGCGGGAGAGGTCACTAGACCACCAGGGCAGTAGTAAGTAAGGGGAGGGGAGGCTAGCAATCTGCCTGTTTGTCCAGATTTCTGTACAAATGGGCAGATTGGCAAAACCCGCCTGGTTGCCCGGACATGTCCTCAAAACCCTACTTTTTCCTCTTCATTCTCTACATATCAGCATCCACAAAAAGGCAAATTTTCCCTTCTATTGCTCACAAAGGGGCCCCTTTACTAAGGTGAGCTGAAAAATGCCCTTCGCTGGTGTAGGCGCATGTATTGGATACGCACAGGTCCATTTTTCAGTGCACCTACAATAAGGCCTTTTTTGGGGGCCGAAAATGGACGTGTGGCAAATTAAAAATTGGTGCGCGTCCATTTTGGGCTTGAGACCTTACCGCCACTGATTGACTTAGTGGTAAGGTCTCACACGTTAACCGGGCATTACCACCTGGTTAGAACCACGCGTTAGAAAATAAAAAATATTTTCTGCCGCACATATCGGACATATGTAAAAATTAGAATTACCATCCAGGGCATGCAATAGCCGGGCGGTAGTTCTAATTTGATGCATGTTGTATACGCATAGGCACCTATCAGGCTTATTTTCGAAAGTGATTGCCGGGCATCTTCTGACATAAGTCAGGAGATGGCCAGCAATCTCTCAAAAGCGGCGAAATCCGTATGATCGAAAGCTACTTTTTTGACAGCATCGTCGCTTTCCCGTTGCTGAGCCGGCGAAAGTTCAAGGGGGCATGTCGGCGGCGTAGTGAAGGTGGGACATGGGCGGGCATGGGCGTGGCTACCAGATGGCCAGCTTTTGCGGATAATGGAAAAAAAAAGCGGCATTAAGCAGTATTTCGCCGGGTTTACTTGGTCCTTTTATTTTCACGACCAAGCCTCAAAAAGGTGCCCCAACTCACCAGATGACCACCGGAGGAAATGGGGAATGACCTCTCCATACTCCCTCAGTGGTCACCAACCCCCTCCCTTACTAAAAAAATAAAAATAAAAACCTTTTTTGCCAGCCTCAAATGTCATACCCAGCTCCCTGACAGCAGTATGCAAGTCCCTGGAGCAGTTTTTAATGGGTGCAGTGCACTTCAGGCAGGCAGACCCAGGCCCATCCCCCCTACCTGTTACACTTGTGGTGGTAAGTGTTGAGCCCTCCAAACCCCCCCCAAAAAACCCACTGTACCCACATGCAGGTGCCCCCCTTCACCCATAAGGACTATGGTAGTGGTGTAAAGTTGTGGGGGTGGGTTTTGGGGGGGATTTGGGGGGGGCTCAGCACCCAAGGTAAGGGAGGTATGCACCTGGGAGATATTTGTATATATTTTTTTAATTTTTAGAAGTGCCCCCTAGGGTGCCCGGTTGGTGTCCTGGTATGTCAGGGGGACCAGTGCACTACAAATGCTGGCTCCTCCCGCAACCAAATGCCTTGGATTTCGCCAGGTTTGAGATCGCCGGCATTTTTTTCCATTATCGCTGAAAAACAAAACCGGCCATCTCAAACCCGGCGAACTCTGGCATTTGGCTGGGCTAAAGCGTATTATCGAAAAAAAGATGGCCGGCTATCTTTTTCGATAATACGTTTCCGGCCAGCTGTTGCGCCGCCGCCAAAATAGATCGCCTGTAATCTATTTCGCCAGCGACGTTCGATTATGCCCCTCTATGTGCCTTAGTAAAAATGCCCCTAAGATATAGAATAGGTGACCGCATTATACGGTTTATTCAGTACTGCTGCTTATACACATAACCCGTTTGTATTTTTTTTTTTTTTGTTACATTTGTACCCCGCACTTTTCCACTTATAGCAGGCTCTATGCGGCGGGCAATGGAGGGTTAAGTGACTTGCCCAGAGTCACAAGGAGCTGCCTGTGCCAGGAATTGAACTCAGTTCCTCAGGACCAAAGTCCACCACCCTAACCACTAGGCCACTCCTCCACTATTAATTTAATCACTGCACTAGCCCTTAAATTATTATAGTTACCCTGCTGGTTGAAATTTAATCCCGGATATTTTAAATAGTGTCTGTGAGCATTACAGAAATTGTAGACAGAGCACACCTAAAGAGGCCAGGAGCTGTGTCTTCCCAAGTATGTTTGCCTCATTGTCTTTCCACCTGCACTGTCTATGGATTGAACAACTATGGATTCTCCACTGTTAGGATTACTTTTGAAAAATGACTGCAGCATTACCTCTGTGTTATCTCTTGATGGATTTTCTTTCGTTGCCTGTCACGGCTTTTCCTGTGAGGATCTACAGCTATGTTTTTTCCTCCAATTTAAAATCCATTGGAACACATTAGATAAATTGAGTAGGTCTGTCCTAGGTGATGAATCTGACCTGCTGTTTCTTCCTTAATGAAACATTAAGTGCACTTTTCCCCCCTTAGGCCTGTGACAAATGATTTTTTGTTTAGTTCTCGAAGCTAGGAACACTGGTTGTTTGATTTCCAAACTTAACTACAATGTAGGCCAGAGAAGAACAATCTTTATCGGAGCTGTAGGGGCGCTTGGACATTCCAGTTTCGGTAATTTGGTTAAAGTAGTTCCATAGCACTAGTGAGTCTGTGCACATGCAATATACATAGGGATCAAACAACAGAGACAACAAGAGCCAAAGAGACATTTATTTTTTTGCAAAATAAATTGGCTAAAGTCATTCTATAAAAAGCAAGTGGAAGATGTGAGAACCCTTCATGTCATCAAGAGTTTGGCAGAAAATGTGCTGAATGCTTTTTGTTTTGGAATCATTTGGGGGTCCCTTTTACTAAGTGTCCTACTACAGTAGTCTTGAGATCGGCGCATGCTACACACATGCTAAAAAAAATAACATTTATTTTTTAGCCTTGGGAGTGGGTCAACAGTTTCAGACCACCCGTGGAACTGATTTCTTCGCTCTATATGAAGAGCTTCACTTTCCTTATTGTAAACCGCTATGAATTCTTTATGGAAAGTGGGCAGTGTATAAGACTCCAATAGAATAGAATAGTGTTCTGCGTTAATCGGTTAGCGCAGCTATATTGCTGCATGCAAACCGATCTACAAAATACATGTCAGTAAGTGCTCATGCATTAATGGCCACACGCTAATGGGAAAATTAGTGCATGACCATTAATGCTGGAATTGGAAAAATTGCCGTTTTACCCTTGTGGTAAAAATGGCCTTTGTGTGCTGGAATGACCCGTGTAAGGATGCATATAAGTACATAAGTACATAAGTAATGCCATACTGGGAAAAGATCAAGGGTCCATCAAGCTCAGCATCCTGTCCACGACAGCGGCCAATCCAGGCCAATGGCACCTGGCGAGCTTCCCAAACGTACAGACATTCTATACATGTTATTCCTGGAATTTTGGATTTTTCCAAGTCCGTTTAGTAGCGGTTTATGGACTTGTCCTTTAGGAAACCGTCCAACCCCTTTTTAAACTCTGCTAAGCTAACCGCCTTCACCACTTTCTCCGGCAACGAATTCCAGAGTTTAATTACACGTTGGGTGAAGAAAAATTTTCTCCGATTTGTTTGCACTAAGGCAACTTTTTACCACAGCTTGATAAAAGGGCCCCTAGGTTTGGGAAAACTCTCTGTTAATTGTTGATCTGAACGAACTTTGAGAGAAACCAGAGCACATTGTGGTGTCACCAGGTATTGTGAAGGTTGCACTAGTTAAAATCTCTTAACAATGTCATACAATATTAGTACTAAGAAACAGCTTTCTCTTCTCATGTCTTTATATACCTGACTATTTTGTCATCCATGCGTGAGCATGTTCACTATAGTCTGTGATATCCATGGCTGTTCCTTGGGGCAGGGGGAAGGAATCAGAGTGACTGACTACTGCCACCCCCTGATGTCTGATATCATTCACAAATATTGGTGGAACAGGAACTGCAGTGGCCTGCAAGGTGAAGATATCAGCAGTGGCTCTGGAGATACTGTGCTCCCTCCACTCTTCAATCTATGGGTAGGCCTAGCCTGGCTGAATTGCCCCTTGCCCCACAACCTATGGGCAACTCTGGAGAGATATTTCATAGAAACATATGTAGCTATTTGATGCTGGTAGGGTGCAAATCTCATTTCTTAGTTTCCTAGATAGAGAAATGACAATATCAGAACTTCTCCTTTGTGGCTACAACAATGACCTCTCTTAGATAAATGGCTGGAACCCTGGAAAACAGTTGATAGATACATACACCTCTTTGAACCCAACCCCCCCACAAGGAGTTCAGCTTGACTGCTAGCAAGACTACTACTAGGGATTGACCAGTGCCATTCGAAATCCAGAGCACTATGGAGCAGGAGTAACTGGGGATCACTCCTGCTCCACCTGTACCAATAGGGAGATGCCCTAGTGGGTGCCCATGGATGGATTGGCAGGTGAAGTGAGGTCAGGCCTGTGGGTGTGGGGTCAGGGAGAGTACTTTATTGCTTTCAGGCTTTAGGGTGGTCTGGTGGAAGTACTGTATTGCTTCAAGACTTTGGGGGGAGGGTGTTGGGTGGGGTTATTTCACTGGCACTGCAGCATTGGGAAGAGTGGGTTGGGAATGGTAATGATGCTGTCAGGAAGCATATCGAGGGAAGGGTGGATTCTGTCAATCTATGTCCCTGCCCTGTCAAGCTGATACTTATGCTTGTTTTGGAGCAGGTGCAAAAGTTGACATTGAAAATGTTTTGTGTCCACATGTATTCCTCTTGATTTTAACTATTATAAACTGCTTTGTTATGGCAAGCCTTTAAAAGTGATATAACAACTTTGTGCAAATAAATAAAATTCCCCTTGAACAATGCAGGGAATTTTTTAAATGTGCAAAAAATATACATAGATTTGGAAATAAAGACCAGGCGTGTACTTTCCCTCCCCTGACCTACTAACACCCCCCAGGAACACTTCCTCCAAATGCAGTTACAAGTACAGTGCATGGAAGGGAATCCATTGTTCTGATTGCCAGTCTACATACATGTGTCACTAGTTACCCAATCATATTCAGTGCTTTCCAGTTACAGCTGTGCGTGACAACATTTTAAAGAAACTGCAGGGGAACCATTTAGAGAATTGAAAACAATGATCTGATGGGACTATTTGTAATGGAGGTATCATTTTGTGTGGTTTCAAATGCGCTACAGGATACAGTGATGAAAAGGTTTTGAATTCAGGGATCAGATGACTTTCTCTTCATGTAATTCCCTTCTCCTTCCTCTGAAAGGCCTTCTTTCTTCTTTCCATATCTGTTGGTGATGCCTCCATTCACCTTACAGCTCTTGAAGTACTGTTTTGCTTCAAGACTTTGTGGGGGAGGGCATAGGATGAAGTTAAGAGGAAATAGGCTTAGGAGGAATCTAAGAAAATACTCTTTCACGGAAAGAGTGGTAGATGCATGAAATGGTCTCCCGATGGAGGTCGTGAAGACCAGGACTGTGTCAGAATTTAAGAAAGCGTGGGACAGGCATGTGAGATCTCTTAGGAAAAGGAGGAGTTAGTGATTACTGAGGATGAGCAGACTGGATGGACCATTTGGCCCTTATCTGCCGTCATGTTTCTCTGTCTATGAAGCTGCATGGGGGACAGTCTGCAGTCCAATCTGCAGTAGATAGTATGAATGCATGTAGACTCTCTTCATCCAAATGCATGTCCTCCTTTTCCTTTGTATCCCATTCTCTTGGGTAAATGAGCATGCAGCATCCCCTATTTGGTTCAATCCCAGGAACCTTCCCATGTCTAATCACTAAATATTGTTATAGTCAACCCAACATGGTCAAACATCAACAAGACTATATATATCCCAGCTCAAAGTAAATTGTCACATGCTCTGTTTATACACCAGAGAACTCTTGAGCTGCCCATAGATGACTGGGTTGATGAGTCCTTTGATTAACGCCGACGAAGGAGCGTCGATGCTTTTGGACCTGGAAACAACTTCATCGCTCAAAAATCATTTAACCACCATGCCCAAAGGAGTGGAGGAGTGAGTCAGGAGTGTATGCTGAAACGGAAGTCGTTTACAGCTGAACCCGTGTCGGCGGTGCTACTCCTAAACCCTTAAGAGTTATCAGCTTGGAGTTTTTGGCTCCTGTGGAGGTTGCATTGAATGTCATATGGAGGGTACTCCAGGACCTGACGGTGGTAGAGAATGACTTTGTTTCAGATATAGTCTTGTTAATGAGCCACATGGATAATCTAATCGAATCCTTTGAGAATATACAGCAAATGAAGTTCTACTGAAGTAGGAAACGGTTAAGATTTGAAAATGATAAAAGACCAGAAAAAATTTGAACAAAATGAATATTGTTGCAGATGATTAATATCGAGATTGTTGTTTTCCCAGAGTTCCGGGTATGACTCCTAATGTTTTTTTTTCCTCTGAAATGATTCCTCTTAATATATTTATTCAAAAGGAGTGAAGCCTGTGAAACTGGGATTACTTTAATCAGCGGGAATTGGATTGGAGATTCAAGGGTTTGTATTGTTAAACAATTTCTGGTTTTAAAAGGGAAAAAAATGAAATCAGGTGTATTACTTTCACTAATATTGGACAATAAGTATGTTTCCAATGAAATTGATGGACTATGCACCGTTATGGTCTTGAAGAAACCAACCAGATGATCAATGTGGAATAATGATTTAGATAAATAATAACTGGGGATAATCGGGTTAATACCACGTTTTCTTTGTTTGCTGTTGCTTAAATTGATCTCCTTGTCTTGTTTCACTCTCCCTATTTATTTTGTGGTCTAAGAAAGAGAAAGATTGTATAAAATCCATTTATCTTGTTGAGATTGTTTTCTTCTAATATTGTTTTAATGTACAATCATCTCTGTTTTACTGTTTTGCAAGTGATCCTTGTAAAATGAAAAAATTATAAATAAATGATTTAAAAAAAAAAAAAACCCACCAGAGAACTCGAAGAAAAGAAGAACAAACCTTTGCATAAAATAAATAAGAACACAAATAGCAAAGGCGACAAAAAGTCCCAAAACAAATCGTGTGGTGCAAAAATTTATTGGTAGGTATCAAAGACTTGCAGTGGAGGCAGTGCATACAAATCTCTCTTATGAATATTCATTGTGGATATCCTGAAAACCTGTCTGACTGGGCTGCCTCCAGGACCAGGTTTGGGAACCACTGCACCAGTCATAAACATCGATCCCACACAGATAGAGAGCCTCACATAGGTCTCCAGATTCATATTGGATGTTATTCTGCCAACAAGCAAACGTTCAACATGGTAAAGGAGAATGCAGCTTTCTAGACAGACCTGGCTATGAGAGTTTGACTGCATTTCTGCTGGGACATTTAATTATTGCTGTACTTCTAGCCTGCCAGACAGATCCAGTGACTAGTTAATCCTGTCTTCAGACCCATGAGACAGGTCCAGCTACATAGTTGCCTCTGCTAACTTAAGAAATTCTAGTTATTTGCAGTAAGTCGATCCCAGGTCCTTTTTAAAGTATGTTACTTTAAAAAAAACAAACAAACCTTTTTTTTATTGATTTTTTCATTTCTGAACCATCAAAAAGAAAATGCAGAATAGTCACAAGGATCCAAGGGGTCCAACAGCAATGTTAGAAAATTATGGGGCTCTTTTAGAGAGTGGTGGTAAGCCCAACGCGGGCTTACCACTCGCTCTTTTGGAACTGCCGCCGACCCAATGCAGCTGCCGGTGGTAGTCCTGCCCCGAGCGTGCACCATATCCAGGGGAAAAAGAAAACCCCCGGAAAGGGCTCTGCACTGGCGGTAGGGTCCGTTTTTCCTACGCACCATGCAACGGGGAGCCCTTACTGCTACCACTGAGGTAGCAATAAGGGCTCCTGCTCTAACCCGGCTGTAATCAGGCATCACTGCGTTCTGCACCGTTACTGCCGGGTTAGCGCGGGAGCCCTTATCACCACCTCAGTGGTGGCAGTAAGGGCTCCCCGTCGCATGGTGTGTAGGAAAAATGGACCCTACAGCCAGTGTAGAGCCCTTTTTTCCCGCAAATTGGTAAAAGGGCCTCTTTGTATCACAGAAAGCATGGTGTATGCGTAGAATGCCCTCCTGGAGTAGATGTGGAGACAAAGACAATAACAGAAGTCATATTGTGATCTCTCCAAACGCTCCAGGAGGACATTCTACGCATACACCATGCTTTCTGTGAAAACTTAATTTTCTAACATTGCTCTTGGACCCCGTTGGATCCTTGCATCATGAACACTTGCTCTAGAACCTCCATTTCCACTGCAAAAAAAAAAAAAAAGTCTTTCCAGGACCAAGATGGCACTTTAGGTAATTTTTTTCTCCCTACTTTAACATGGATCTTTCTGTCCACTTATTTAAGATACGTTTTCATGAAGTACCAGAAAATTTGGCTGATGGTGCAAACTAATTAAGTTGCACCTCAAGTATAAGCCCCCAGGTGCTTAATACAAGCCACATTCAATTTTAGATTCATTAGGAAGGTCATTTACCCCCTGCTAGATACATAAACCAGTGTAATCAGATCAATATTGCTATTGTTTTCTACTTTAAAGCATTATTGTGTTCAAGCGCAGCTGTAGGAGCGGCAAGAAACATCAGTACAATAGCGGTGAATAACCCTGGGCAGAAAGATATAGTTCATTTTTCACTGAGGTGCTGCCATTTGTGAACATAGCACAGAGCTCTGGGACAGCAAACTATTTTAATTTAGCTCCAAGTCAAGTAGCTCAATAGGGTTATTAAATTTCCCATACTAATTGACGTGACTGTCATAAATATAAATTGCCAACAAACACAATTTATACTAATGGTGCTCCCTGTGAATCTTTATGCCTTCCGTGTCCCTGAGGGAGAGCTGCTTCGCCGCACCTTTGCTGTTTGTGCAGTTTCTGGGTTAAGATGGGAATAAATAAGGGATGAGATAACAACAGGACATTTCCAGTACATGCAAAGGAGGCGTTGTGTGTGTATTCATTCCTCAATGTTTATTGCTAACACGTTAATGTACTTGTGAATGTTCTCGTACACACTCACAAACGCACTCATACCCCCAGACACATCAAAGCTACAGTTAATAATCTATAATGGAGACAGATTAACCTGAGTTCATTCCCATGGTGCAAGTTAACCGCTGATGTTGTACAGATAGATTTTGACTGGCCTGTTTGAGGAGCTTTATTTTGCAGTGACAAAGCAGGAAGTCTTGGATCGGTGTTTCAAGAGCTGTACCTCCCCCCCCCCCCCCCCCCCCATTATATTTCCATTATAAAGGTGCTGAGACAAGCAAACTGTGCACTTTACTATCTTCTGAGAGAGCGTGCCAGATGAGTTTTCCTGTGAATTTGTCCTCTGATGAGCTTTGGCTAAGACAGACTCCACAAACTCACTCACATTCTTAGGAAAGCAATGCATGATGTGAAGTTAGGATAGGAAGGAAGGGTAGTTTACCCATCTGGTAGAGTTAATAGATGGGTAACACACATTAAATCCTAAATCTCCCTCCAGGCTCCATGTTCCATTTATTTCTTCTCTGATCAAGTTGTATGACTATGACCAAGTTACTTGACTTCTCTGTATTCTGTCACCATTGTCTTTAGTTTTCTTGTCCATTCATTATGGCACAGAGGTACAAACTCAAGTCCCTGGTTCAGTTTCCATATACTCCGGCTATGGTCTGAGTTCTGCAGTGTTTTTGGCATAGTGAAAAACAAAATCATGCATAGGAACAAATCTTGCAAGGACAGACTCAAACGTCCCGGAGTCAGCCCCAATGTCCTCTTTTGCATCATGAGAAACAATGCTACACCTTGCTAATTGGCAGTATAGTAAATTTGAAATTGGACTGTCTGCAGATCTTCCCTCTTTTCTGTGGCTGAGGAATTTGGTACAATGAAGGCCTTGTTTATTTATTGTTTCTGTATGAGCTTCTGTATTGTTTGCCTATTTTAATGTAAACTGCTTTTAGACCTTGGCTGTGTTATGCAGCATATTAAGTCAATAAATCCAATCATTTGACCTCCCTATATTCAAATTTTAAACTCTTTGGAAAAAGACATTGTAACTGAATTAGATTGTATGGGAGTCTTTTTTTAGGGGCTATTTTATTAATTTATTTTTTGACCAGGACATTTTCTTCTGCTTTTTTTCCTCACCAGCTCAGCTGAAACCAGTTTGGGATCTGGCACCATGAGATTCCATTCTCAGGCCCAGATGCATTAAAGACATTGGTAATTCCCGTTCCCTACCGATTCCATAGCGAATCGGTAGGGAACGGGAATGCATCAACGATAGGGAATGCAAATGAGCTACTCGTTGTAGCTCACTTGCATTCTCTAGTCCTTCGGTACCTGAGTCGGAGAATTGGGACGTCCCTTTAGATTAGGCTCCTCTTCCTGGTCTCTTCAGCCAATCAAAGCGGGCTTAGCTGGCTGTTGTCAGCGAAACGCGCTCTGATTGGATGAAGAGACCAGGAAGAGGAGCCTAATCTAAAGGGACGTCCCGATTCTCCGGCAACCAGGAAAACATAAAAGTTTTGCTGTGGAGGGGTGGCGAAGACAAAATAGAAGGGGGAAAAACACTAGCGCCGGCAGAGCTAAAAAAAAAATGCAAAAAAAAAAGACGTCTCTCAGAAGCGCAGGGAGAGTGCGTCCTTAAAGGACGCCCCTCACATGCACTCCCTGCTTTTTTTTTTCTTTTTTTACCTTTTTTGGGGGCCCTTTTCCTTTTCGATTCTCTCACAGGAGCCCTAACAAGAGGTCAGACATCTCGTTAGGGTTCCTACGGTAAGGGAATCGGAAAAACAGTAGTGCATCTCATTATAATGGGCTGCAACGGTAGTGCAGCTCATTATAATAACTTTTCAATCATTTGCATTCCGTTTTCGTTGCCTGCTACTGTGGCAGGGAAAATGCCCTTAGTGCATGCCCGGGGTGAACTACTTGCGTTTTAAACTCGCTGGAACCAGTTTAAAATGCAAGTTGTGGGCTCGTTAGGTTTTGTGCATCTGGGCCTCAGTACTGAGAGATTTCTGCTCCTTTCCCTCCCAAAAGTGACCATCCTTGGCTGAGGGCCATTGTAGTCTATCTCCCTTTATAAGCAAAAGCTCTGACTCTGACCACCTAGGCATCACTGACCCCTGATGCCCCCCCCCCCCTTTCTCCTAGGAGGGCTGTGCACATTGTCTTTGTAGCATCCCCAGTTCAGCCTAACCTAGGGTGTGGAAGTCCTATCCTGGCAATCAAACTGGTCATACAGGGTAGTTTGCAGCATGTAGTATCAGACCACTGGGCTTATTTATTTATGTAATCTTTATTTACAGAGGCTTGATTATACCGCAAGCGGACAAATTGGCTTCTACATGGTTTATAATAAAACCAATTAACTGTCTTAAAGGAGAAAATATAAAGAAACACATACATTACAGCAGTAGCAAAAATACACTCAATGAAGCACATATATTACTATTGATTTGAGGAGTAGACAATTTCAGCACTGCTTTAAACTTAGCATAAGAGGGTTCCAAGTGGAGCTGAACAGGGAGTGTATTCCAAAGCTTAGGTTCGGCATAACTAATAGCAGTAGAACAGGTAGCATCAAGGAGAATAACAGAGGGAGGGGGTAACCAAAATGAACCGAACGCAGAAGGACAAAACTGTCTGGAAAGTACATAAGGTATGAAAAGACGTGCTGGTTAGTCTGGTGCTGATGGAAGGCAAGATCTATTGAACGTGGGCAGAGAGAGGCAATCAGTGTTCAGAACATACAAAATGATGTAATGTGGTCAAAAGGTGTTGATCAATGAAGTAAACGAACCACAGTTGATTGGACAAGTTGGAGTCATTTAAGAGAAGAGAAAGGAAGACCTGCATAAAGAGAGTTACAATAGTCGAGATGGATGATGACTAAACTGAGCAGCAATAATCGAACAGCAGGAAGAGAAAAGAGTGGATGAATGGAACGAATTCTGTGAAGCACAAAGATAGAAGCTTTAATGACTGCATTGATTTGATCATTGCAGGTGAGATGATAATCAAAATGAACACCTAAGATTTTAACAGACTCCTTAAAAGGTAAACTCTGTTTGTTAACAACTGGTAGAGACAAAGTAGACGATGAGAGACTCCACGGAGTGTCAGCATACGGAGTCAGGAAGTCTGTAGATTCACACTTCTTTGAGTTTAAAAACAGATGATGTTCAGAGAGCCAGGAGGAAAACTTTTGAAGACAATGGTTGAGATCAGTGAGATCAAAGCAAAAAAGAGGCTGACATTCTTGATATTTGAAAACCACGCTGGCCTCTTCTTCAGTGGTCCTTTGAAAGACAAAAATCCAACACTCTCCCATTTTCTGTACTATGACTACAAGAGCTCTGAACTGCACAATAGAGGATGCCATCAAGCTCATATGCAGTGATAAATAGATAAATGTCATTTTTGGATAGATCAAGAGAGTAATGTAAAGGAGAATGGCACTTTCAAAAATGTGAGGGAGTCAGAGATGGGTCACACATGCTTTTAATTTTTATCATTTTGTTATGACCATCTATATTGTTTTAAACTCCTGAGGCAGGCATGCTGAGCGCCAAAACACGGTTCCATGTCGAGTTTACAAAGTGTATTTTAAGAATAAAAATGTGTGTGTGACCCATCTCTGACTCCCTCTCATTTTTGAACGTGCCATTCTCCTTTACACTACTCTCTTGACTGATGAGTGGATGGCTGATAAGAGGGTGACAAAGCAGAATAAGTTTATGGTTTATAATGTGATAGGAAACCCAGATATTTGTTGTCTTGTCCGGTGAGTGTCAAAATATTTCATCATTTTAACTGCAAAGGTTTTACCTTCCTGGATGGTTTTGAAATTTCCTTTTAGCATTCTCACCCTTGTCAGCTTACCACCTCGAAACTCTCACAGATCAGCTCGCTTGTACTTAAATCTGCATTACCCAATCTTTAGTGGCCTCAAGTATAAAACCATCTACGCCTCTACCTTTTCCTATATTAGCGCACAACTGTGGAATGGTCTACCTAAATTTGTGAAAATTACCCCTGATCATCCGACCTTCAAAAAATATCTTAAGACCTTCTTATTTGGGAAAGCTTACGCTCAAGACCCACCCCTCATCTCTTCCTATTGAATTCAATTTCTCTTTCCGCATTCCCCCACCTTTGCTATTACTCTCTAGTCTCTTTCACTTCTATGTCCTTGACTGTTTATTGTAGAATTGATGTATGATTTCTGTAGATTACTGTAAGCCACATTGAGCCTGCCCATGGGTGGGGAAATGTGGGATATAAATGCTATAAATAAATAAATAAATAAATAAATAAATAAATAAATAAATAAAGTCATTAGTGCAGTGCTCTGGTCTGGCAAAATGCTGTCCTACAGAGGTGTCACCCTGGTTAGCACTATAATGTTTGATGTGTGCCTATGCAAATTTAATCTCTTCTTAAGCATTTGTCCTGTGTCTCCAACATAGCATCCAAGCTGTTCCTTGAAATTTTACCGGGCAGTTTGTTTCTGTACTGTGTCACCTGGAGTGCGGAGTATCTCCACACTGAAGGATTAGATTTCCTGCTCCTGAATTTTGTCATCAGGAAAAGAAGGTTGCAAGGTGGAGCTAAAACTTCGTCTAGTGGAAGAGAAAGGAGCAGAGATTCAAGTGCTAGAGAAAGAGGTATAATGAAAGGTTATTGGGGAGTCGGGAACAAAGCACCAATCCAAAGGAAGTCTACATTCCAAGGAAGGGAAAGGATCCCATTGGGATATGCAGGAAAGATCAGAAACCTTTTCTTGTACCACACTGTATTGTACATGCCACAAGGAAGGCATTTTAATAAAATGAGTGATATTTACGAAGAGTAGAGGTGTACAGTCCAACAAGCTTCTAAATTTGATAGAGTTACTCCATTGTTTCTTAAATTATATAGGCTCATTCTATTTTTAAATTATGCACTTTAGTATTCCTCATTCTCCATGGTCATGTCCCTGGCAATATGTTTCACCTGATTCATATTCCAGCTCGGAACTATAACACTTATTTGAGATTTTATTTCTCCCTTCATTATTCTAACTCAAGCAAGATGGTATATAAGACTGTATTCACAAAACTGTTCTTATATCAATCAGTCAGATGGTGGAATTTCCTAACCTATATCTCTAAGGCGACTAATCAACTATAGCAGGTTACATAAAATGTTAAAAACTTTCTTATTCTGAAAATTTGTTACACACTATCTGAATAATTTAAACATATGTATTTTTGATAGAGTCCTGAGAATGACCAATTTCTTAAAATGTTAACTGCACTGAACTCAAAAGGATAGTGCTGGATATAAGGGCCTTATTTTATAAAGGTTATGGCCTTAAATTTACACTCCTAAATTTATGGGAATATAATTTATGATCCTGAATGTATGCTAAATCTATGAGCACGGTAGGCCCTAAATTAGAAGCATAGATTACTCTCTAAATTTATTTTATTTTATTATCTCATTTGTACCCCACAGTTTCCCAACAGCGTCAGGCTCAATGTGGCTTACAGCGCACCACAGAGGCAGACGCCAATGCAGTAAAAAGAAGCTAATACAGCAGAAAACCTACACAAAAAATAATGGAGAGGATGAGGAAGGGACGGGAGGAGTAGGGGAACCAGGAGAGAGGAGGGAAGCGTAACCTTTATAGAATAAAACCCTAAGGGGCCCTTTTATTAAAGGGTTGTTCCCATCCCCAGCACGCATCATTTCTGATGCTACAAAACCTTTTTAATTTTTTTAGTGCTGGCGCTTACCCAGCTGTAATCGGGAGTGCATAGTTACTGCCAGGTTAGCATGGGAGCCCTTACCAGCACCTGAATGGGTGGCAGTAAGTGATCCCCTCCGAAGTGGCCGCACAACAAGTGGGTTGCTTATTTATTTATTTATTTATTTATTTATTTATTTATTTATTTATTGCATTTGTATCCCACATTTTCCCACCTATTTGCAGGCTCAATGTGGCTTACATGTTTATACAGCATTGTCATTCCAGGATCTTAGATACAGTAGTATTGTGCATAGTTTAGGTAGGGAAAGAAAGGAGAAGGAAGGGAGAGATTAAGGTAGTTATAGAGGGTTAGTTACCGCATGACCATGTCTTTTCCCCACAAAATACCCAGCCTTTTACCCACTGCAGTAAAATGGGGCCTCAGAGAGCATCAAAAACACACGCTGACGCTAGCACAGGCCCCCTTTTACCACAGCTTGGTCAAAGGACCCCTAAGTGTCTAATGCAATATAATGTAATATACCATGGGCCAAATTATTTTGGCACCAAATCTTGTGTGGAGAGTCTATGATAGAATTATAGCTTTCATGCCTTGAGTTTTGAAGGTAAATCCTTCCTTGACTGGAGGAAATGTCACTCGGCCTGATATTGAGTGGCAGACCCTTGCTTACAAGTAAACACTGGGGGGGGGGGGGGGGGGAGGAAAAGGGGTTTACATTTACTTTTGCTTTTATATTGCAAACTGAGACATGTGTCTATGTATATCTGGAGAAAGACGTGAAGATAAGTACGCATGCTCCTCAACAGTCTGGTGTACATAAGTGAAAACTTAATAAGCACTTAAACTACATTATGTGAGTCTCCTGGGTTTTAATGAGAGCAGACAAGCTTATCAGTCTATAGTGGACACAAGAATCACTTTCTGAATGTTAATAATAGATGGCAGAAACCTTTATAACAGCTGGTTTCGAAGATTTCCTAACTAGGGAATCTTGGGAAAAAAATATTCAGTTGGATGCTCCGTGAAAAGTCATATTTTATTGATCTTATGATAAGGCCTGGAGACTCCCTATTAACCATCAGTTTTTAATATTTCTAGGTATTTCTCCCATCCCCTTCTCATATTCTGGGTTTCCTTCAGCACTTGTCTCAGCATTGCAACTTTTCAACCAAGACTCAACTGTATGATGCTGATTCCGGCACAGGTCATCAAGCTTTCCTGCATGTGCCTGAGTTAATGGAGGGTTAAGGGGCCCTTTTACAAAGCTACGGGAGGGCTAATGCATAGGTAGTGCATGCCAAATCGGCACTACTCTCGGGGTAGCACATGCTCCCAGTGGTAATTCTGAGTTTGGTGTGTGCCGAATCCTACAGCAGAAAATATTTTTCTATTTTCTACCATGGGGAGGGGGGGGGGGGGCCTTCCAGGCAGTAATCAGCAGCGTGACCACGTTGACAAGTGCTGCATGGTTACTGCACGGGTAGCGCGTGAGGGCTTAGGCCATAAATAGGCATGCATTAGTTTTAATTTCCCGGCCCATTAAAAAATGGCCTTTTTCCCCAGCCATGGTAAAAAGTGTCCCAGAGCGTGCAAAAAGACACACCCACACTACCACAGGCCACTTAGTACTGCAACTTTGTAAAATAACCCCTAAGTGACTTGCCCAGGGTCACAAGGATAAAAGCCCGCTGCACCAGGGGTGTAGCCAGACTTCGACGGGAGGGGGGGTCCAGAGCCTGAGGTGAGGGGGCACATTTTAGCCTCCCCCAGCACCACCGACCCCCCGCCCGCCGCTGCAACCCTCGTGACCCCCCCTTCCCACCACCAACCCTACCCCGCCGCCGTCGCGTACCTTTGCTGGCGGGGGACCCCAACCCCCGCCAGCCGAAGTCCTCTCCTTGGCTGCACAGCGTTTCTTGCTGAATGATCTGATCAAGTTTCTGTGCATGCGTCTGATGTCCTGCGCGTACACGTGCAGAACATCAGACACACGCACAGAAACTTGATCAGATCATTCAGCAAACAATGCCGCGCGGCCGAGGAGAGGACTTCGGCTGGCGGGGGTTGGGGTCCCCCACCAGCAAAGGTACGCGACGGCGGCAGGGTAGGGCTGGCGGCGGAAAGGGGGATCGAGAGGGTCACGGCAGGGAGGTCCAGGGCCAAATCTATGGGGCCCAGACCCCCGTGGCCCCATAGTAGCTACGCCCCTGCGCTGCACTATTAGGCCACTCCTCCGCTCAATATGCTCACTATTGCAAAATAATGTACTGTATGCTATTGATGACACAGGAAAAACCTCAAACTTTGGGTTTTTCCTGTCAGTTTGGGTCAAAAGCAGCATGAAAAGGACCCATTTTGTTTAATTTTACCATCATTTCTGAATGTTAGATATAAAATAATTTTTGGAAGATTCATTTTGTTATCAAGCTCTTCACTTTTGGCTCTCTCTTCCGCTGGAACTCTGTAGCACTTCTGCTTATTTTTCCTTTTGTAAGACATTGAAGACTTACCTTTGTAAAAACTTTCTGGTCTAATTGATTGTTTTACTATTTTTCCCATGTCATTTCTTCTTTGTTACCCGCTTTGAACCACTGATAATGGGAGTTAGCGGGATATAAGAATCATATTACATACAATAATTTCATTTTAAGACACATATCACATAGCATGACAGAAATATTCAGCTAATACTTTTCCATGCTTGTGCTAGTTTTAAATAAATAAAATAATTTTTGAGAAAAAAATAAAGAAAGGAGGCCTAAGAACACCAAGAGGTCTTTTACTAAGGTGCGCCAAAAAAATGGACTGCGCTAGTGTAGGCGCATGTTTTGGGCGCACACAGATCAATTTTTCAGCACGCCTGTAAAAAAGGCTTTTTTAAAAAAAACTTTTGCTGAAAATGGACGTGCGGCAAAATAAAAATTGTCGCACGTTCATTTTGGGTCTCAGACCTTACCGCCAGTCATTGACTTAGCGGTAAGGTCTCGTGTGTTAACCTGCAGTAATTGTCTACATGCACAGAATGATGATTATAACCCTGTTTCTGCCGTGTGCCAGAAATAAAAATTATTTTCCAGTGCATGTAGCGGACCCATGTAAAAAATGAAACCACCGCAAGGGCCACATGGTAGCCGGCTGGTAACTCAAAATTGACACACGTTGGGCACATGTAGGGTGCCTACGCGGCTTAGTAAAAGGGCCCCCAAGAGAAGCAACCAAGAGGCAGGCTATGCCAATATTTTAACCAAACAATTGAGTCCTTTTACCAAGCTACAGTAAAAATGACCCTGCGTTAGCTGTAGAGACCATTTTCAATGTGCGTTGTGGCCCTCTTTATCGCAGTGGGTAAAAAAAAGCTGTTTTTGAGCAGGACTATAATACAGTCTTAAGACTTTACTTCTGAAACTCTAAAACTCAATTTTGTGGGTCAAAAATTTGAATATACCCTGATGTGACCAAACAGACCCAATTGAAAAGGAAATATTTTCTTGCTTTGAAACAAAAGACATTAAAAATTGGTGGTTCTTTTTTCTTAGCATACCCTTGCAAATGTGTTGTTAAAATGGGTCAAACGAAATATACTTTTTTCTCACCGGAACATCTGAAATCGTTTCTAGAGTTAAAACAATTGAAATAATGTGATAATATACTTGGAGTCTTGTCAGCCTTTTGCTTTGAGGTTTTTTTCTGCTTAATTGATAACTACTCTAATTCATAACCCCCTCTCATTAATTTGAGGTCTAAGAAAGTATAACATATTTCCTAATTGAATTGTTTGAATTATCATTTTTTTTTTGTCTATTTCTTCCTTTATATATAATATTCTTACTTGACAGTGTATATTGAGAATAATGATGTATAATTATTCGGCTGTGTTTCTGTTACTTTTGTTAAACTGTGTTAAAAATAATAAATAAAGAATTAAAGAAAAAAAAAGCTGAAAACATCCATGGCCATGTGGTAAGATTGCTCTTACCATGTGGCCATGTGAGGGGGAGCACTTACTAAGGTGGCAGTAAGGGCTTCCGCGTTTACCCGGCGGTAACTGGGTAGCATACGGCACTGCCCAATTACCACTGGGTTAGAGCCACACTAAAATTGCAGCCCTATTTTCCCCAGCAAAGGAAATGGCGCATGCTGGGGCTGGACCTACCGATGGCGCCAGCATTGGGCTGGCAGTAGCTCCAGATTAGCGTGCAGTAAGCCTGCGTTGGGCTTACTGTGGCTTGGGTTCCTAATAGATGCCAATATATAAGGAACCCAAGCCACAGTAAGCCCTTAATAGAAAAAATGAATTTTTATTGTAGACTGGAATAATGTTTGACGATACTGTGCATAAGTACATAAGTGTTGCTATACTGAGACAGACCGAATGACCATCAAGCCCAGCATCCTGTTTCCAACAGTGGCCAATTCAGGTCACAAGTACCTGGCAAGATCCCAAAACAGTATAATGCATTTTATGCAGCTTATCCTAGAAATAAGCAGTGGATTTTCCCCGAGTCCAATTTAAATAACGGTTTATGGACTTTACTTTTAGGAAGCTATCCAAACCTTTTTTTAAACCCCGTTAAGCTAACGGCTTTTACCACATTTTCTGGCAACGAATTCCAGAGTTTAATTCCACGCTGAGTAAAGAAATATTTTCTCTGATTCATTTTAAATTTACTTCTTTGTAGCTTCATTACATGCCCCCTAGTCCTAGTATTTTTGGAAAGAGTAAACAAACAATTCACATCTACCCATTCGCTCCACTCAGTATTTTATATACCTCTATTATATCTCCCCTCAGCCTTCTTTTCTCCAAGCTGAAGAGCTCAAGCCGTTTCAGCCTTTCTTCATAAGGAAATCTTCCCATCCCCTTTTTCATTTTTGTCGCCCTTTTCTGTACTTTTTCTAATTCTACTGTAGTAGTAAATAGAGTTTAAAGTTGTAAGCATCCTGAACAATAGAACATGCTCATTATTGTGCCTTAGAGAAGGATGATATTTTAATAAAATAGCTGATATTTATGATGACTAGAGGTATACAGGCCACCATTTTTGGTTGTTTCTGGGATTTAAGAAAAATTTTCTTTTCAATTTTTTTTTCATTTCTGGAACAATGTCATAAAGAATGCACACTATTTTTCAGAGCATCCTTTTGCTCAAATAGGCTTTTTGCTTTTGGTCTTTATTTGCTCTAGCATTTATATTCTCCATCCACCAGCACTGGGGTTAGGATTATCAGTCATACGTAGAAATGATCTCTCATGCAATGTTGCCAGCAAGCGAGAGCTGCTACTGAGAAGTGACATTACAAGATGTAAAGGAATAGTGTAAGTGCTGTATATCAGCTGATACAAGAAGTAGTTCCTGGGTATACATAGATATTATTATTGTAAAACTGCATTGAACTGTTAAAGGTATATTAGATATACAAGCAATCTAATGTAATGTAATGTAATGTAAAGCAGGAGCCCAAAATGGGTGGGCATGAGAACCCTGCCTCCTGCCTTGCCTGGCATCTCCCTCTCCCATAGGTGTTCTGGGGTCTCTCAACTCCCCTCCCAACCTCTACTACCAATTTCTATAGTGCTGTACACATTATATGCAGATACTTTCTCTGTCCCTAGAGGGCTCACAATGTAAGTTTGACTTGCCCAAGGTCACAAGGAGCTGCAATGGGTTGCCAGGATCAAAGCCTGCTGCACTAACCATTAGGCCACTCCTCCACCCCTGCGTACCTTTAAAATCTTTCAGTTCTTTGGGAAGTTCTTAACAGCCTTGTTGATAGGTCCTTGTGGCAGGCCGTCATAGATCATTTGCAGCGCTTCCTTGAATTCAGTGGTTGTTTGCGGTTTTAGGTGGAGCTTGTGATAGGCCTCCCACATTGCTCCCCAACCAAACGTCTACGACGTTAACAGTAAGTTGGTACTCCATATTTTTTTTTTTCAAATAATGGTAGTTTTACAGTGTAAACATTTTTGAATACACAAAAATTGCTGGGTGGCCACATTAAAAAGTCTCCCCCTCCCCCCAATTTTAAAAAGCATTTAATTGGCCATGATCGGCACCTGACTGGTTAAATACCCCTTAATTGACCATGATCGGCACCTGGCTGGTTAAATACCCCATAACCGGCTATGAATTTTCAGCAGGACAAGGCCAGTCATGTCCTGCTGAAAATTCATGATTATCAGCCAGTTATATCGCACAATATAATCAGCTATCCACTGATTTTTGGCGCGTCGCTGGCTAACTTTGGTGGCCATATTTGGCCATATGAATACCAGGCCTATCATTGCCTGGTTTAAACTTAACTGGCCAGCACTGAATATTGGCTTGGTTGGTTAAGATTGAACTGGTCAAAAATAAACCGGATATTCAATGCCGGTCACTGGAAACTGCCCACCGTTGAATATCGGGGCTCAGCATCAACCAGATCTGAATATCAGGACTTCTGTAACTTTGCCATGTTTAAAGATAATCTCATTCTATTTGACATATAAGCATAGATAGTAATAACAATTAAAGCTGTAAAATTTAACATTGAAATTCCAAGCAGTTGCTGAGAAAACAGCAAAGAACTGTAGGGGTGGGGGTTTTTTTGGTGGTGGGGGGGGAGGTTTGCCTCACCCTGTACAGTAGCAAAAGTCCTTTTGTACATGAAAAAAGTCTTAAACATGGAAAAGCCTCTCTACAATGACCTTTTAAAATACAAGTGAACTCATTATCATTTGATTTGGATAACTAAAAGTACAGTATTAAAATATATGTGCTTACATTTATTTGGAAAGTCAGTATTAGGTAAAATTATATTCACTCAGGGTGTCTTTTACAAAGGTGCGGTGGCATTTTTAGTGCATGCTAATGATTAGAGCATGCTAAACACTAGAGACACCCATAGGAATATATGGGCATCTCAAGCATATAGCGTATCCTTATTTTTAGCACACACTAAAAATGCTAAAGCGCCTTTTTGGACCCCCTCAGCAAGGGCCTCTTTTACAAAGCCGCAGTACTGATTCCCAGTGCGGCAAATGAGAGGAAGCCTACTCAATTCCTATGTGCTTCTTCTCATTTGCCAGACAGGAATCGCTAGGGCGCCTTTGTAAAAGGACCCCTCAGTAAATAATTTAGGAGGAGGAGATTTTTAGACTCAGGAGATGATAATATTGTATGGCAGTTCATTGCATGTATTTTTATTATGATCATGCCTCTTGGTTTAAAACAAAAGTATAATTCACCCCCTGATGTCACACAATTTGTTTCCAGTGCTGTATGCAATTGGGATGTATCAGCATGGCATCAGGCTTTTGATAACACACAGCACAGCAGCATCTTAATCTGTTGAAATGTGTAACAGTGTGGCAGTCTCAGGGGGATGAGTTTTCTCCATAAAAATGAAATACAATTGGAAAAAAAAAAGAGGTTGTTACATTTTGGGGAGAAATTTAACCAATATCTACTCCAGTGAACAGAGAGGGGGAAATTATCATTGTGGGTTACTGTGGGATTGTTTTTTCACCACAAAGTTATTTTACCACAGGATTTCATTTTATGCAATCAGATTTTGTGGTAAAACCCAACTTAACAGTAGCCCACATTGTTAACTCCCCCCCCCCCCCCCCAGATGTATCAAAGAAATTATAAACCTACTAAATAGAGTTTATATGTTGAATAAGTTTGAAGGTGTCCCTTTAAATGGGTGAAAACAATTTTAACACCCCATATACAATCTGAGTCTAACAAATGGAACCTCAAACCTCCTAGCAAGAGGCCATACCAAATATTGCCAATCTCTTGTATATATAGGAGTAGGTTAATATCATCGGTTCCGATTTAAGAGAGACAAGAGAGAAAAAGATCCCAACGCAAAAACTCATACAATATGAGAAAACCGTATAGGATAAAAAACTCTTTCTCCCTCCCAAATAATATAAATCAAAAGGACACCAACAAAACCCAAACTACCCAAAACTGGCCCCAGCCTAAACCCGACTACCTAAGGAGCCCCCTAGGGAGAAAACATGCAGTGCAATAATTAATAACAAAATAGTAACAAAAGACCTATCTAAAACTATATATATATAGTAAGGTCAAAACTACTTAGCTTATTGCTGGAATAACTGCTTCAAAAAGATGAAAGTCAAAATCAAAAAGTCCCCCCGGGTAGGGCTCCGGAGCCTTGAAAATTTGTATAGCGGCGAAAAAACGCCGACCCTTCTTGTGTGATGGCGAAAATATCGCCAACCCTTCTACAAGAGCGCCTTGTTTCGCCAACCTCGTGGCTGCCTCAGGAAGGGCGCTTCACATCCATCTGAAACATTGATACCAATCAACACTGAAAACTAAAGCTCAGTAATATGGAACTCAAAGATGGCATAGGAACTGAATCTCCAGATCATTTTAAATTATATTGAAAAAACGTGTGTCACTAAGGAAGCCTTACAACAAGGTTTTCTCACCAAAAAAGAAAGTCAATTTTTGTGTCCTCTAAATCCGGTTATCCCTATTCTGTACACGGTTCCAAAAATTCATAAAAGATTGCAAGCCCCTCCTGGCAGACCTATCGTATCCTCCAGAAATTCTATACTTGAACGTTCCTGTAAATATGTAGATCATTTTTTACGGCCTCTAGTACAGAACATACCAGCTTACATTAGAGACACTTCTCACTTTTTACAGATTTTGAGTGGGTTGAGTGTTAGTCATTCTAGTCTGTTAGTAACCCTGGATGTGTGTGCTTTATACACTTCTATACCACAAAGGGAAGCTCTAGATGCAGTGAAGAAGGTCCTTGAAGAACGCTCTCGTCCTCACATTGTTCCCACAGATTTTCTTTTTCATCTCACTCAACTAGCCCTGTCCAACAATCATTTTATTTTTGATGATGAATTGTATCTTCAAACATCTGGGATAGCTATGGGAGCGTCCTTTGCCCCTTCTGTTGCGAACATATTTATGGGCCAGTTTGAGGAACAATATATCTATACAAACTCAGGGTTCGTTTGGGTGCAATTTTGGGGCCGATACATCGATGATGTGTTTCTAGTGTGGCAGGGTTCTGAACAACAACTAAGTGATTTTGTAATGGATCTCAATAGGTGTCATGCCACTATTAAATTTGAATACAATTCCCATGTGGAATGCATCAATTTCCTAGATGTGTTGGTCAAAAAAGACTGTGGGGCATTAAAAACAGAAGTTTTTGTGAAACCAACGGATAGAAATTCTCTGTTGAAATACGATAGTATGCACCCTCATCATTTGAAACGCAGTTTGCCTTATTCTCAGTTTTTGCGGTATCGCAGGATCTGTGACACTACTCAACTATATAAAGAATCGGCAGAGGAGTTACAAAAGAAATTTAAAGAAAGGGGATACCCGGATAAGCTTGTGAAACAATCTTACAAAAGAGCTCTGTTTCAACATAGAGATCTCTTAATTCAAGATAATCAATCTAATAGGACTAAAAGAATGGACGGGGTGATCTCTTGTGTTTTAAAATTTACAGATAAATCTCCTCAGATTTCCGCAATTCTAAGGAAACACTGGAATGTCATGCTTACTCAGGAAGCATTTCAGGACCATCATCTAATGCTTTCTTATGTTCGGAATCAAAATCTACAAGATCAATTGAGTATGGCAGATGTTTGGTCAAGTAGTACACAAGTAGAGGGATATCATCAGAAGTGTGGACACTGCTCTATTTGTTCTATTACAGTGGAAAGTGGAGAATTTAAATCTACGGATGGTAAGATTTACAAACTGAGACATAGAACTACGTGTGAATCAAAAAATGTGGTCTATCTTTTCCGGTGCCCCTGTAATTTGCTTTATATAGGGTACACTACTCGCCAGTTTAAAACTAGGGTCATTGAACATAGGCATTGTATATCCAATGCCAAGATGGAAGCACCTATGACCCGTCATTGTGACCAAGCCCAACATCAGTTCAATCAGTTGCAATGTATGATTATAGATCAAGTTATTATGGGTAAGAGAGGGGGGGATTTAAAAACAATTTTGTGGCGCAAGGAACAACACTGGATTTATCTATTGAAAACAGTCGCTCCCCATGGACTAAATAGAAACATAGAATGGAATGCTTATTATTAATGAGCTAAGGTGGGGGAGGTGTGGTTTCTGCTGCCTTTCTTTATATTATAATAGGTTATGAAGCATCATGACGCTTTGACGTAATGACGTCATGACGTCTACACACGTTTTTTCAATATAATTTAAAATGATCTGGAGATTCAGTTCCTATGCCATCTTTGAGTTCCATATTACTGAGCTTTAATTTTCAGTGTTGATTGGTATCAATGTTTCAGATGGATGTGAAGCGCCCTTCCTGAGGCAGCCACGAGGTTGGCGAAACAAGGCGCTCTTGTAGAAGGGTTGGCGATATTTTCGCCATCACACAAGAAGGGTCGGCGTTTTTTCGCCGCTATACAAATTTTCAAGGCTCCGGAGCCCTACCCGGGGGGACTTTTTGATTTTGACTTTCATCTTTTTGAAGCAGTTATTCCAGCAATAAGCTAAGTAGTTTTGACCTTACTATATATATATAGTTTTAGATAGGTCTTTTGTTACTATTTTGTTATTATTTATTGCACTGCAAGTTTTCTCCCTAGGGGGCTCCTTAGGTAGTCGGGTTTAGGCTGGGGCCAGTTTTGGGTAGTTTGGGTTTTGTTGGTGTCCTTTTGATTTATATTATTTGGGAGGGAGAAAGAGTTTTTTATCCTATACGGTTTTCTCATATTGTATGAGTTTTTGCGTTGGGATCTTTTTCTCTCTTGTCTCTCTTAAATCGGAACCGATGATATTAACCTACTCCTATATATACAAGAGATTGGCAATATTTGGTATGGCCTCTTGCTAGGAGGTTTGAGGTTCCATTTGTTAGACTCAGATTGTATATGGGGTGTTAAAATTGTTTTCACCCATTTAAAGGGACACCTTCAAACTTATTCAACATATAAACTCTATTTATTAGGTTTAGAGATTATTATTTTTAGAGTTTGTACTCTCCTACAGTGGTTAGAGTTTTTTCAAAGAAATTATGCCAAGATTTTAGGGTTGAAACACTAAGGAGGAGATTCTATATATGGTGCTAAGGGGCCCTTTTACAAAGACATGCTGAAAAATGATCTGTGGTAGTGTAGACGTGTGTTTTGGGCTTACGTAGAATCATTTTTCAGTGCACCTGTCAAAAATACCTTTTTAAAGTTTTTGCTGAAAATGGACGTGCGGCAAAATGAAAATTGGCGCGCGCCCATTTTGGGTCTGAGACCTTAAGAAATTACTTTAAAGGCCACGTGGTAGCTGAGTGGTAACTCAAAATTGGCGTGCATTGGGCAAGCATAGGCGCCTACACGGCTTAGTAAAAGGGCCCCTATGCGTATTCTATAATCGGTGCCTAGATTTAGGCGCCGATTATAGAATATGCTTAGTTTATATTTCAGTGCCTAAATCTATGCTCATCCATTTACACCAATGGAAAATGGTGTAAAAATCCTTGTGCGTAGATGTAGGCGCACTAGGCCATATTCTATAACTAGGCGTGTAAATTTTGGAATGTTCACGAAACACCCATTTCCCCGCCTATAACCATGCCCCTTTTTGCCTGTGTGCATTGGAAGTTTGGCGCACTTCATTACAGAATGTGCTTTTTGAGTTGTGTGTGTAAATTCTAATCAGTGCCAGTTAGTGTTCATTATTGCTTGTTAAGTGCTGTTATCAGTACTCCTTAGCTTGTTGAGCTTGTTAAATTACGCACATTTTTATAGAATCCGTGTCAATTTCGGCACCGATCTTTAGGCGTGCTATATAAAATCTGGGTGTAAACCCTTTTGACTTTAGAGCGGCAATCAATGGTGCTCAGTCACCTAGACTACTGCAATGCGCTATACTCCGGCTGCAAAGAGCAAATAATCAAGAAACTTCAAACAGCCCAGAACACTGCAGCTAGACTCATATTTGGTAAAACAAAATATGAAAGTGCGAAACCTCTACGAGAAAAACTGCATTGGCTCCCATTTAAAGAACGCATCACGTTCAAAATATGCTCCCTAGTCCACAAAATCATTCACGGAGAAGCACCAGCCTACATGTCAGACTTAATAGACCTACCACCCAGGAATGCCAAAAGATCATCCCGCACATTCCTCGATCTACACTTCCCTAACTGCAAAGGTCTAAAATACAAACTAATGCACGCGTCAAACTTTACCTACTTGAGCACACAGTTATGGAATGCACTACTGCGCAACTTAAAAACGATTGACGGACTAATCAACTTCCACAAACTGCTGAAGACCTATCTCTTTAACAAGGCATACCACAAAGATCAACCAATGTAAACATACACAACTCCTCCACATATATTCAGCATTGTCTTATAATATCTGATTGTTATACTACTATCATGTTTCTTCATTAGCATTGTGCCAAATGGTCTTTCTGTAACACTAAATGTCTATTCTCTATGTAATTCCACTATTCATGATGTATTGTAAGCCACATTGAGCCTGCAAAGAGGTGGGAAAATGTGGGATACAAATGCAATAAATAAATAAATAAAATGTTTTTAATACCTTTTAACAAAGGGACGTTACCTATTACTTAAAACATGTACCCAACGCACACGCAAGACAGATGCAGTAGTTTTGTATTATTGACTTGGAAAGATATGCGTAGGGGCTGCATTTTGACAATCAGTGTTTTCAGGAGGACTGAAGTCCAGTCAGCCTCCTGTATATCCCTGCTTTCATTTTAAGCAGCACCTGCCGAAATCTCCACCAGCTTAGTAATAATGCCTCGCTTTCCTATCCACTTCATTCCCAGCTACAATGGTAACATTTTCTCAATTGAAGGGATTCTGCATGCTTCAGTGCAACGTAAATGACATCCAGCTGGGCATGAAACTCCAATACCAGTTTCAGTTTTCCAAAAGGGCTTCCCTACCCCACCCTCCCCATGGGAATACTCATTTAGAAACTAGATTCTCTGTATTTACATCTGGTCAGACTGCCGACAACCTTCAACTTGTTCTGTCTGAACTGCTGCAAGCATGGGGTTGTGAATTAAATATTAATATGTTAAGCTCTTTACTTTGGGGTTGCTTTAGTACACAAGCATAATGCATCCCAGGTTCCTTCCCTCTCCCTCTCAACTCATCCCGTCTCCTCCCTTCCCTTCCTTTCAAACAGTTGTTTCTTGTTTCAATTAGGTAGAAGGCAATTTTTTTTTTTTTTAAAAGCTTCTATGCCATCAACTGAATTTTTTAAAAGCCCGACAAAACCCTGTTCCTGAAGAGAATTGGATTGTAAACCCTTGCTACCCAGCTCTGCTTCCGCCCAGTACAGTGCCTGAGCGAATGGGATTCTGGGTAACGTTCCATCTGATTGTCTGTGAGGGGCAGTTCCGGCGGATTAAGCAGACTTTTTCCCAGAGGTTTCATGGCTGAGAATAGGCGCTATTTTCCCAGTTCCCAGTGAGTGTCCACTTCATCGGCTTCTTCTCGCACTACTTAACATAACATTTTTGAAAAGCCTTTCAAGGGCTCCAAGCGTGAGCTCATGCATATGAACTGAAAATTCAAGCTCTTTTTTTTTTTTGAGATGCTGGCACCCAGTGGGGGACAGATGGCATCCATCCAAAATACTGGTGTATTCATTTCTTTAAGGGCATTTTGTCAAACATAACTGCATGCTGTAACTGTTTAAACACTAATTAGCCCCAAGCTGTGGACAATGTTGAATATGTATTCACTGTAACCCAGTGATACACAGGAAATTCAAGATGCTAATATGTTGTCACCAACTGAGGCCCAGTCTAGTTCCATGGCTAAAATTATATGAGGCAGACTTCAGATCATGTCGATGAATTTAGACTGCTGTTCCGCTTCCGGTTGGGGGAACTTTGATTAATTTAAGTAGGAGAGGATGCCTGAAAAGAAATTGAATTAATTATTCTTTGAAAATTAAATGACACTTAGAAAATATAGCTGTAAATAGAAATTGAGAAATAACAACAGAAGGATATGCTAGTGTGAGGAAGGCCACACCCCTTTGAACTTACAAGAACTAAGTATTAAGCTTCCTGGATTTCTGGAGTTTTCTTATCTTGGCTGTAGTAAATTCAGAAACAGACAGTGCTGCTTTCCTGAGGAGTCAAGTACAGCCTGGAGACAGCTAAGGACAAACCCTTGAGTGGATCCTTTGAACCTGTTTAGTGAAACCCATGAGGCCTTGCAAGACTGATTTATCCCCTCCAGGGGTAAGGCATTTAAGGTCGACCAATAGGATTGTGGACAGTCAGAATGTGGGAAAATTAACCAACCTGAGGAATGCAGAAGTGAAAACTACCCAAAAAGTTATGACCCACATCTTTTAAAAAATCCCCGCAAGGAGCCACAGGAACCCACCCAATTCCGTGGAAAAACCATGGACCTGGCAAGCAACCAACTAAACTTAGAAGCCCTCTTACTAAGCTGCCTATGCACCTACACACGCCCAACGTGCTCCAATTCGGAACTACCACCTAGCTACCGCAGGGCCCGGGCGGTAATTTCATTTTTTACATGTGCCCACGACACGCGCAGGAAAATATATTTTATTTTCTGGTGTGTGGTGCTAACAGGACAGTAATTGACATTGTACGCACGCTGATGATTACTGCCAGGTTAATGCATGAGACCTTACTGCTAAGTGAATGGGTGGCAGTAAGATCTCAGGCCCAAAATGGACAAGCGTCAATTTTCATTTTGCCGCACGTCCATGTTCAGCCAAAAAAAAAAGAGGACTTTTTTGCAGGTGTGCTGAAAAATAGACCTTTACGCATCCAATACACGCATCTACACCAGCGCAGGCCACTTTCAGCGCACCTTAATAAAAGAACCCCTTAAAGTCCCAAAACATCCAATGGTAGTGAACTCTGTTACTGCTGGTGGAGGGCACCAGCAGTAACAGAGTTCACTCCCATTGGCTGTTTTTGGACTATAAATTTAGTTGGTTGCTGAGGGGAAGCCAAGAGGGACACGACAAAGGAGTTGGGCCGCAGAGGTTCACAGGACTCTTAGCCCCTGAGCCCCAGGGATTTCAACAATTAGTGTTCAGCTACCACAGAGCTCCGACCAAAGAAAAATAGATTTGCTTGCAGCAGCCAAAAAGGCTCCTCTGAAATCAGAGTTCAGTCCATCGGCCTAGCCTGAAGCCAGAAGACTCACATAAGGCCTCCCTTCTACACATTTTCTCATAGGTAGGGTTACCATTTGTCCGGATTTCCCTGGACATGTCCTCTTTTTGAGGGCATGTCCGGGGCGTCCGGCAGATTTTGCCCGCACGCACGCACGTTTGTCCGATTTCTGGACAAACGTGGGCGCGGGCGGGCGCGTGTGTGCGGTGGGCAGGTGGGCAATCGGCGCCTTGGGTCTGGTCTCCCGTCCCCTCCCCTTCCCTTCCTTACCATGTTCCCTGGTGGTCTAGTGACGTCTTCTCTTCGGGGCAGGAAAGAGCCCCCTCTTTCCTTCCCGGAGCGCTACCTCCCTTGTCCATCATCCTTTTCGGTCTGGCTGGGGATTCAAAATGGCCGCCAAGAGTTGAAGTCTCGCGAGGCCGCTTCAACTCTCGGCGGCCATTTTGAATCCCCAGCCGAGACCGAGGAGATGCAGCAGGCAAGGGCAGGCAGCGCTCCGGGCAGGAAAGAGGGGGCTCTTTCCTGCCCCGAAGAGGTCACTAGACCATCAGGGCTAAATAGTAAGTGAGGGGGGGTATGTGACGGGGGGGAGTATGTAACGGGGGGCGGGGAGGGGACTATGTGATGGGGGAGGGGAATAGGGGGAGGAACGAGGATCCGAAAGGGGCATGGCGGGTAGGGGGCGTGACATGTGTCCTCTTTTTCAGAGGACATAAAATGGTAACCCTACTCATAGGTAATAAAAGAAAAATGGTGTAAATTTCACTCAGAACCATGAGGAGAAAAGAACTGCATTTGGAGCCATTGAGTCAAGGAAGAGACTATTGTCTAATGCTGGACTCTGCAATCGTTATTTCAGCTTATATTACACGGTGACCACAATGGCTGAGAAGCTCTCTCTCCCCTCAAGTAAAGAATTAATTATTAAGGAGCTGCCTAAAAATAAAATAACATGCATATTACATCGGCACCCTTCTGAACTGTATGCATACTCTGAAGGGTGCGTTATTCATTTTTTTGTGCATTTTATCTTTCAGCCTCTGTTTGGCTGCCAAATCTTGCAGCTGGGTCTAGTTTTGCCAGAATGTGTATAGTGTATTTACATACCAAAACTGATCTCAGTGCTTTCTGTTAATGTCTTTGATTATCTGACTGATATTCTTACAGATATTTTCCTTTGCTACTGTGTATAGTGAATTTAGAGTTTATTCCAGTAAAGTTGTTTGTTGTTGAATAATGTCTGTTTTTTTTCTGGTACATTCTGGGGTGTTCACTCATGACTACAAAACCAAACTTCAAATACCTGAAGGTGTACCATGGCCTGCTTCCTGCAGGGCATAAGGAGATAGAGGGCAAAGAGGGGGCTTGGGACTATTTTTATATTTGTATGCTGCACTTTCCCACTCATGGCAGGCTCAATGTGGCTTAGGTACTTATTTGTACCTGAGGCAATGGAGGGTTAAGTGACTTGCCCAGAGTCACAAGGAGCTGCCTGTGCCTGAAGTGGGAATTGAACTCAGTTCCTCAAGACCAAAGTCCACCACCCTAACCACTAGGCTACTCCTCCACTCCACCACCCTAACCACTAGGCTACTCCTATGCTAGAAACAAAACCTGATTAGAGTTTCAGCATATGAAAGTTCTAAATACTAAGTTGTTGGGTTTTTTTTAATTGTTAGAAGTCTTCTAGGAGTGGTAACAGCAAACAAAGTGCAAACTACAATCAGCAAGTAGCAATAACATGAGAAGCAAAGGGAATCTTTTACAAAGATGTGCTAGTGTTTTTAGTACATGCTAACGATTAGTATGCGCTAAACTCTAGAGATGCCCATAGAAATATATGGGCATCTCTAGTGTTTAACACGTGCATATTTAATGCACACACTAAAAATGTTAGCATGCCTTTGTAAAAGGACTCCAAAGAGAATTATCAAAACAACATGCCACCTCTAGAACAAACAGGGTCCTTGGCAGGACCATCACTAGCCCGGTGTACTCCTGTGCTCCTTATAATTTATGTCTTTAAATTTGGTTATAGACTCCTGATGCAGGCCTAACGGCCGAAACACGACGTTGTGTCGAGTCTCCATACCACAATAAAGTTAGCTTTTATTATACATCTTCTTAGTCTTTGGGATCCTTGGTCATCCTCCCACTTTTTGTATTTTTTTGTTGTTCTTCGTGGGGAGTCTTGAGTTCTCCGCCTTGTGGCGGATTTTCTCTTATACATCTCTAGTGTTTAACACACACATATTTAATGCACACACTAAAAATGTTAGTGTGCCTTTGTAAAAGGACCCCAAAGAGAATTATCAAAACAACACACCACCTCTAGAACAAACAGGGTCCTGGCAGGACCATCACTAGCCCAGTGTACTCCTGTGTTCAGGACCATACCAAGTCAAAAAGGAGGTGTATACCATCTGGTTACAGCATCCCTTTTCCTGGGGGTCTTGTGTGAAATCTCCACAGGTTCCAGGCCCCTCCCTCAGCTATCATTTTTCTGGGTTTTCAAGAACAAATGAAAAACAAACCTTGCTAAGGAAAAACTTCCCTCTTGGTTTTCAGTAACACATAAATAAACCCCTATCAAAGAAAACATGCTTTTTCTTCCCCTTGTACTGGTCCAGGCATTTCCACTAATCTCAGAGACTTCCTCTTATGAGTCTATTTTTCAGGTGTAAACCTCTCACACCTTTAAAGGACTACCAAGCACCATGCCCTCAAATGCTCCAGCTCATTGCAGTGTCAGATTCAAAATGGCACCCATATTAGTAATCCCACAGAATTATTACTAGTGGTCTTAGTGAGGAGGGAGTTGATGTTGACATCTGGGGTGATGGTGACATGTGGGAAGGATCAGAGAGGTTGGAATGGGTCAGGTGATGATCGGGGGAGTTTGGGTTGAGGCGGTTGTCGGCTTTGTAGTGCGCTTCTTTAATGTCACTGGAAAAAATTAAAATTTTGTGTCTTTTTCTGTCAGTTTAGTTTTAAGACAATATGAAACGGCATGGGAATTGTGCATTAAATTTTCCATATAATTTCCAACGAATGCACATCCCTAATTTCTTGTATACATGGGGGTGTTAGGTTGGGTGGATCATTTCAGTGTCTGCGAGTATGTGGGTACTGTTTTTCTATACAGTCTATCACCCATCACTTTAAACCTGTCTTGATTTCCTTGTGAACTGTTGCTTCGTTTTTTCTTCTGTTGGAGGAGGTGATAGAGTGTTTTCTGGTTTCTAATTATAGTTTTCTTTTAGCTTTCGCCTTCACCTTATATACCGCACAAGTGGATTATTTTATACATTTAGATTAAAATGAAATAAACATTTTTAAAATCAACAGTTTAAAAGTAGCAGAAAAAAAGCCAAGGCTTAATTACTTTCCTGAAAGATAAATAGTCCTGCCATAAATGAATTTCCACAGGCATCAAATTCCAAAGTACTCATAAATTAGATTTTCAAAACTACACAAGCTGTTCTACTTCCTATTGGCCCTGGGCAGAAATAATGGATGCAAATGTGTGGAATCACTTTGACTTGTACCAAATTTTCAATGAAAAAATACTTAGCTTCCCTTTTGAAAACCCAATACAAGGTATGTGTGCGCTGGACTACACTCATATATTGCAACAGTGAAGGTGGCTGCAAATTTCCCTCTAAGGGCTGTGAATTTTTGCCTCCTAAGAAATACAAAGGTTATGTATGTGTGTGTGTGTGTGTGGGGGGGGGGGGGGGGGGGGGGGGGGGGTACTTAACCTAGTAGCTCCATCGAGCCTCTAGCTGCAGTCCTGGCACCAGGAACCTTCATTTGCAACCACCTGGGATGTTTTTCCTGTTTTATTACGTTTTTCAGACAGAAATTGTTAGTGAGTGAATGAAGTCCTAAATTAGGGCTGGCTACTAGCATATCCAGTTTTACAGCAGATTGGCAAACCAATGAGTCCAGACTACGGTAATAATGCCAATACTTCAACTGTGCCAAAATGTTGTCATCAGGACCCGTAAACACCACATAATAAATGTCTTTGCTCATGGATCAGTTCGCCTTCGGTGTCCCATACAGCCTAATTGTCCATGAAACCTACTATAAAAAACACAAAGTACAAAACAAAGAAGCCTTGTAGACAGTAATAGAGGGTCACATACTTAAAACAGCTATTTTAAGAAATTTCATTTGATGTTGTCAAATCATTGGTATTCAAGACAGTAACAGAGGGTCGCATATTTAAATCAGCCATTGTAAGAAATTTCAATTGATGTTGTCAAATCATTGGTATTCAAGAAAGTTCATTCAGGACCTATGCATGCAAATTTCTACATACTGTTAAAAAGCCTTATATTTGCTGTAAGAATTAATGTTTTTGCTATCCAAACTTAGGGGCTCATTTACTAAGCTGTATTAAGAAATGAGCACCCATATGTGGGTCTTTCCCATGCGCCTAGCCCACTTCTAGTACAGTCATATAATTGGCCTATTCTACGTTTTTTTTGGCCATGTTAGCATTAGTATACGGCCATTAAAATAAATTAACGCAGGAGCAGTAAGGGGCCCTTTTACAAAGCTGAAGTAAGCACTACTGTGTGCAGTGGCGATCCTAGGTCGGCTGCCATCCGGGGCGGATCACCACTGCGCACTCCCCCGGGTTTCTGTCCCCCAGGGTGCAGCATGACACCCCCCCCCCCCCGGCACAATGACACCCCCTCCCCGGCGCATCAAGCCCCCCCCCCGGGTGCATTCTTGGCTGCTGGAGGGTGCAGAGAGCAGTCGCGCGCCTGGCTCCCTGCTCCCTCTGCCCCGGAACAGGAACAGGAAGTAACCTGTTCTGGGGCAGAGGGAGCAGGGAACCAGTGGAGCCGACAGGTGCGCGGCTGCTCTCTGCACCCTCCAGCTGCGTGCACCCGGGGCGGACCACCCCCCCCCCCCCCCGTCCCTCCCTTGCTACGCCACTGACTGTGTGCTTACCATAGCAAAAAATGGTATACTGTGGAGCTCATTCAGGCATCCCATGGTAATTTTGGGATGTGCACATGCTAGCCACATGCTAAAAAAATAAAGGGGCCTTTTTACGAAGCAGCCACAAGTACAATGCAGGCTTACCGAACGCTATTCCAGAACTACCGCCAGCCCAAAGCGGCTGCCGGTGGTAGTTCCAGATCGAGTGCGTGCCATTTCCAGTGTTAAAAAAAATCCCAGAAATTGGTAGAGCGGCACTAACCTGACGGTAATCGGGAATGTTAATTGTAGCGGGTGGAGAGAGTGATTGGATACACATGAGTGCACGGAGTGAGTGTGAGTGGAAGTTGAACTAGTGGATAAGGAATACGGAGGTTTCCTTTAAAGATATAGATTATGTTGTACATATCCACAAAATGTAATTGAATAAAGGTTACTGTGTATTTAAAATTAATCAAATTGTTGAAGTGTGAGTACTGTGGGAATAAACAACTGTGGGAATATTTGTACTCTAGTAGGTATAATTTACCCCGAAAATTAAACAATTGGTAATCAGGCATTGCCATGTGCTGCCCGCTTACCGCCAGGTTACTGTGGGAGTCCTTACCGCCACCCCAGTGGGTGGCAGTAAGTGCTTCCCGCTGCAGGGCCACACATTGAGTCATCTTACTGCAAGGCCATTTTTGGGGGGGAGGGGGGATTTTACTCGCTGCAGTAAAAATGACCCTGGTGTGTGGGGAAAACATCCTCCACCACTACCACAGGGCCTTTTTTTCCCACAGCTTAGTAAAAGGACCCCCAAATTTATTTTTTGGCTCTGGAGGGTGGAGAGTAGATGTGTTCTGCACTAATTGGTTACTACAGCTACTTTGTCATGTGCTAACTGATTAGCGTGTGGTTAGCATGTGAACCCTTACTGCCTAGAAAATAGGTGCTGGTAGGTGCTCACATGTTAATGGCCGTGCATTAATGGGGAAATTAGGGGTCCTTTTACTAAGCTGCAGTAAAATGGGGCCTGCGCCAGCATCAGCACGTGTTTTTGATGTGCGCTCAGGCTCTCTTTTACCGCAGTGGGTAAAAGGCTATCTTTTTCTAAGGGCAAGAAATGGTCGTGTGGTAAGTGAAACACTTGCTGCACTGCCATTTTGGGGGGATCACTTACCACCACCCATTGAGGTGGCGGTAATGGCTTCCATGCTAACCCGGGCAGTAACCGGGCAGTGCGGAGCTGCCTGATTACTGCCGGGTATACATCGGCACTGCCTGATTACTGCTGGGTAAGCACCGGTGCTACAAAAATATAAACTTTTTGTAGCTCTGGAAATGGTGCGCACTGGGGGTGCAGGGCCGCTGAGAGGGGGGGGGACAAGTTGGTTCACGTGGAGGGGCATAATTGAACGAAAACGTCTATCTCCATGGGCGTTTATCTCCGAGAACGGGTCCGTGAAAGGGCGGACCGAACCGTATTTTCGAAAAAAATAGACGTCCATGTTTTATTCGACAATTTGTGAGCTGGGCGTTTTTGTTTTTCAGTGATAATGGAAAATGAAAGCGCCCAGCTCAAAAACGAATAAATCCAAGGCATTTGTTCGTGGGAGGGGCCAGGATTTGTAGTGCACTGGTCCCCCTCACATGCCAGGACACAACCGGGCACCCTAGGGGGCACTTTTACAAAAAACAAAAAAAAGGGTAAAAGAGCTCCCAGGTGCATAGCACCCTTCCCTTGTGTGTTGAGCCCCCCAAATCCCCCCTCAAAACCCACTGCCCACAAGTCTACACCATTACTATAGCCCTAAGGGGTGAAGGGGGGGCACCTACATGTGGGTACAGTGGGTTTGGGGGGGTTGGACGACTAAGCATTAAGCAGCACAATTGTAACATGTAGGGGGGGGGGATGGGCCTGGGTCCACCTGCCTGAAGTCCACTGCACCCCCTAACAACTGCTCCAGGGACATGCATACTGCTGCCAGGGAGGTGGGTATGACATTTGAGGGTGAAAATAAAAAGTTGTGAAACATCATTTTTTTGTGGTGGGAGGGGGTTAGTGACCACTGGGGGAGTCAGGGGAGGTCATCCCCGATTCCCTCTGGGGGTAATCTGGTCATTTAGGGCACTTTTTGGGGCCTTATTCGTGAAAAAACAGGGTCCAGAAAAAGTGCCCTAAATTCTAGGTACAAACGCATACTTTTTTTCCATTATCGGCGAAAGGCGCCCATCTCTCCTCGGCCGATAACCACGCCCCAGTCCCGCCTTCACCACGCCTCCAACACGCCCCTGTCAACTTTGTACGCTTCCGCGATGGAGTGCAGTTGAAAACGTCCAAGTTCGGCTTTCCATTATACCGCGTTATTCGTTTTTGGGAGATAAACGCCTATCTCCCGATTTAGGTCGCAATATAGGCGTTTTTGTCTTTCGATTATAAGCTGGTTAGAGTGATTTTCTAGACATGATGATACAAGGTGTAAGAAGATATTATCACTGTTGGACATGCTCAACTTTTCTTCAGTCTTTTTCTGTAGATGAATTTCCATTACCTAGTGGTTATTATTTGCTGTTACACCATAGAAACAATTGTGAGATCATAAAATTGATGTATACTTTCAATTGTAACAGTGTATGTAGGTAAAAACCATTCGTATTGGGAAGACATGCGTGACTGAGCGTCGTAGCTGCTTTCATAGAGAGGAGATAGAACTCTGTTGGGAGCCCTTTTACTAAGGTGTGCCAAAAAGTGGCCTGCGCTGGTGTAGGTGCGTGTTTTGGACTCGTGCACCTATAAAAACGGCCTTTTTTGTGGCCGAATATGGATGTGCGGCAAAATTAAAACCAGCGCGCATCCATTCTCGGCCTGAGACCTTACCAACACCCATTGACTTAATGGTAAGGTCTCACGCATTAACTGGGTGGTAATCGTCAGCGTGCGTACACTGTTGATTGCCATCAGGTAAGCACCACACGGTAGAAAATGTCTACCGTGAGTTTTGGACTCGCGTCAAAAATTGAACTTACTGCCCGGGGCACATGGTAGCTAGGTGGTAGTTCCAATTTGACGTGTGTTGTACATGCATAGGCGCCTACATGCCTTAGTAAAAGGGTCCCTTAGTTCATTGTACAGTCAAAGAGAATGGAGCATTATCTTTTATATAAACGGATTGGTGTATACATTATTTCATTCAAAGATTGGCTGGCGCTCTGTTAAATGCCCTCATCAGATTAAAGAATTTTATTGTTCGCTAATTGAATACAGGGGCGTAGCCAGACTTCGGCGGGAGGGGGGTCTAGAGCCCAAGGTGAGGGGGCATATTTTAGCCCCCCCCCCAGTGCCGATGACCCCCCCGCCATTGCCGACCCCGCCGCCACTGCCACCACCACCAACAACTTTGCCCCCCCCCTGCTGACAACCCTCTCGACCCCCCCTCCCGCCACCAACCTGCCGTTGCCTACCTTTGCTGGCAGGGGACCCCAACCCCCGCCAGCCGAGGTCCTCTTCTTACAAAAGGCTTCTTTCTGTTTCTGACGTCCTGCCTTGCAGGCAGGCGACGGCAGGTTGGCAGCGGGAGGGGGGTCAAGAGGGTCATCGGCAGGGGGCCCCGGGCCAAATCTACGGGGGCCCAGGCCCCCCCTGGCCCCACGTAGCTACGCCACTGATTGAATACTTCAGGACCAAAAGCACTAGGTATATCAGTTTGTTGATTTTTTTTTTTACCCTAGCAAGACACAGAAAATACAAGTCACGGTGAATGATATGTGATTGAATAACAATTTTAGGGGCCCTTTTACTAAGCCGCAGCAAAACTGGCCTGCAGCAATGCGAGCGCATCTTTTGGGCATGCACCGGGACAGTTTTTGCCACGTCCTGGAAAAAAATGGCCTTTTTTAAGGGGCTGGAAAATGAGCACGCAGCAAAATGAAAACCCAGCGCGTGTCCATTTTTGGCCTGAGACCTTACCGCCACCCATTGACTTAGCGGTAAGGTCTCACGTGCTACCCAGGCTGTAGGCATGCAGCATGCATCCGCTGCCGTTTACTGCTGGGTAAGCGCCACGTGGTAGAAAATAGTTTCTACCACATGGTTTCGACACATGTCATATTCAGAATTACTGCCCAGGACATACGGTAGCCGGGTGGTAATGCTGATTTGGTGTGCACTGGATGCACGTAGGTCCTTATGCGCATTTGTAAAAGGGCTCCTTAAAGACTAAGGGCCCTGGTGCACTAGCATTTTTAGCTTGTGCTAAAAATTACTGTGTGATAACCGTATAGACACCCATAGGAATATTATGGACACCTACACTGTTAGCGAGCCCTAATGCTTAGCACGCGCTAAAAACCCTAACGGGCCTCTAGCGCAGCTTAGTAAACAGGGCCCTTTGTTTCTTTTCTTGAATTGACTCAATGTTTTGACCCTGGGTTTTGAAGTCAATAAGAAATTGATTCATGAAGTTCTTCAATATCCTGAGTAGAGGAGTGTGGTAGCCGTGTTAGTCCACTCTTAAGGTTATCAATAGAAATCAAACAAAAGAAAACATGGAAAAGAAAATAAGATGATACCTTTTTTACTGGACATAACTTAATACATTTCTTGATTACCTGATGGCAATCAACAGTGTACGCACGCTGACGGGTACCACCCGGTTAATGCGTGAGACCTTACCTTTAAGTCAATGGGTGTTGGTAAGGTCTCAGGCCGAGCAACCTTCGAAAGCTAATCAAGAAATGTATTAAGTTATGTCCAATAAAAAAGGTATCATCTTATTTTCTTTTCCATGTTTTATTTTGTTTGATTTCTATTCAATATCCTGAAAATGGGCTTCCCCCATTACAAAAACTTTATTATTTACCATCTTTATCAGTTCGGGCAGCCAAAGCAAAAGATCAAGAGGGGGCGAATTTGTCTTCTGATAGTTCAGACGTTTCAGCGCTTTTGGAGAAATCGCAGGATAAGGTGGATTATCGGACCACCTTGTTGTTCTCTTTTGTATTTCTTCAAGACAAAGAGGCTTTGAGAAGACTGTACCTGAGACAATCAGTCCCACTTCTTTTCATGGGAGAAAAGATTCAGATATCCCCGGATGTTTCAAGACCGACACAGGAAAGAAGAAAAAGATTTCTGTCTATGAGACAAGAAACCTTGACTTTGGGCGCTAAATTTCAATTAAGGTTCCCATGTAAATGTGTTCTTCAGATAGATAATACGACATTTCATTTTTTTGAACCTTTGCAACTTCGTTCTTTTTTGAATGCAAGAATTCCTAAAAATGACACATAGAGACTTTTGGACTTATTGGAAATAAAATGCAGTTCTATGATCTTCTCTGTGCCTTTTTCTTTTTTTCTTTATTTACCTTTGTTAAATTTCCTTTTCCTCTCTTTAGGAATAGAGTATCAGTCCCCCCCCCCCCCCCCCCCCACACTTATTGTGGACTACAGCCTATAAATGTTATTGTAGATCAGGGATCTCCCTGGATAACTATTTCCTTGTAAATTACGGTGCATTGCTTGACAATGTTCGCTTCGGAATAATGTAAAAAAAATTTCTATAAATAAAAAGTTTTTTAAAAAAGATATTGATTCATCACTAATATTGACCTGTTATGTTTTTACTATAGCAATGCATGTTATATTTAAAGGTCCTTTTAGTGTGTATTGCGCATCCTTTTCTCTCCCTTTCTGGGCTACTCCCTTGTTGACAAAACATTTCTGTAAATCTCAGTCTCAGCAACAGGGCCAAATCCCAACGGGCCAGAACAGTAATACCACCATTACCAGAACCCCAGAACTGCCCTTCTTGTTCTTCATCTGTCCTTTGCAATTCTTTCCTTTTCCCATTTAATATATTAGTTTGGCAGCTCATACAGAAATTTTCATGCCAGTAAAGTTTCTTGAATATGAATCCCTGCTCAGGGATTACAACACTTTCTAGGATTTTAGCTATTGCCTGAAGTAATGGAGTTGGTAGTGGTACAGGAGAACAATTGGCAATCCGTCATTCCCAAGGCCAATACACTGAAGCAGTAAAGCACTTAAGACTGGTATTTGAGTTCCTCAGAGGTGACGCACATCTGGTCAATGTCAGGCCGGGGTTTACTTGCACTGCTAACGGACCCAATTATGAAATTCTTTCACTCTTACAACTTAACTAACGCTTGACTCCTGGATAATGGTTTCTCTTGAACTCCCTGTTTTATTTTAAATGCTGTGTGTATATTATAGAGTGGGAGGGTGGCTTCCAGCCAGTTAGGCAGTTAATCAAGTTGGCTTCCCTCAAAAAAAAAAAAAAAAAATCTAAGTGCATCCTGGGACCTTAGCGAGGACCTTCTACAGTATCAGCAATAAACATGCCTTGAGAAATGCCTAATTAACTTTCACGGATAATTACTCAATTTTTTTTTTCTGCTTTCAGGTGTTTAGAGGAAATTCTGCATATCGTTATGGCTTTGGCTTTGGGAGTTGGCATAGATGCTAACAGTTGAATGCCCAGCATGTTTCACCCAGTGGAATGGATCGTAATGATTCTATATAATGATTTTAGCAATTATACCATGGTTAAAGCAAACGGTGATATTCGAGTATGAATACATTTCCTTTACGTAAACAAGAGTTTTGTGGGTTACCAGTACATGTTCTAGAACTTTCTTACTATGGACAAAATAGTTGACACATCTGTGCTAGTTCTAGCCTTGTGGTGCTTTAATGTTTCTCTCCTGTGCTCTGCTCCTCTGATTGCACAGTTAGGTGCTTTTAGGTCTCAGTTCACTGGCTTAGGACATAGTCACTGTACCATTTGCGTGGCCCTCATCTGGAGTGCCTCTGTTGTCTCTATCCTTTTGGAGATACGGCCTCCAGGACTGGACACAAAGAGTCCCCACTGTCACCTGTTGTGCTTTCTCTGTTAGGTCTCTTCTTTTGCTCCTCACCTCAACATTCCACTCTCCTCACTGCCTCAGCATTCCACTCGCTATGGTCTCTTTTGTTTGATTGATTTGTTTCTTTGTATGATTTTAAAATAGGCAGGAGGAGTTTTGCTTCAGGAAATTATATTGATCGATATGGTAGAGGTTGAGAAAGCCGCTGCAATTCATTTTAATGTTAAAATACTGCAGTACGTGAGACCTTCTGTACCCAATATTGTTGCTAGATCAAGGCCCTGGATAAAGCCAGTCATATTCCAGAGGTTTTGCAGCACGAGGGACGGACAACAGTCTGCCTATTGCTCTAAGCACTTGCAGGACCTGAGTAACTAAAACTTGTATGGGTAACACTGGATCGGCTATGAGTAATAATTGTCCCAGATAGCATGCTATTATCTATAGTCTACAGGCAATCACAAATAGTACTTATAGTCATTTTTAGCCCATTAGTGTGTTGTCTGGGTACCAAGTTCAAGCAGCTAGGACCCATTTCAGAAAGCAAGCTGAAAATGCCTGAGATGGGCTGATTGTCTGTAAATTATAGCTTTTCTAAAAGTATTTCCTGAAGCCATTCTAAATGCCATGTTTATCGACTGTAGCCAAAACCTTAGTAGGAATTTGAATCCACTTGTGATCACTGCAAGTTCTGTCTGTTAGGAAGCAACCTCTTTATCTATCAGTTGCTAAAAACTAGAGATCAGATAATAGCCCCCAATCCCCCATCCTATAAAACAGATTAAAAATAAAACCAATATATAGTTGGTAGTTTCTTAGGTTAGTTGGATGGCGAAACAAGTAAAGAAAAAGACAAAACTAGCCCAAATAACAGACCAACATTTAACATGTAATTTACTACATAAAAATAAAATGGTCCACATATAAAATGCAGCTCTATCCAAATGACTGTAATCAGGAGAATTCAATACAGAGAACCTGCTGAATGACGTAGCAGTAAATCTGCAGGGTTACATGTGGAGCAGACCTCCAGCTAAAACAATATGATGATAGCTACTGTGGTAGCATGGCATGGATTGGATTATGCAAAACCAAACAGTGGAGAGCAACCAAAGCAACATAAAACAAAAGTGTGCAATCAAAATACTTCAAAAGTCCTTTATTAAAACTGCTGTTGGTTTATGGCAGAAGGGACTCAACACCTTTATGGCCTACATCAGGAGGCCAGAATAAGTCTGTGAGGTCTCTTGAAGTATTTTGACTGCACATTTCTGTTTTATGTTGCTGTGGTTGCTCTCCATTGTTTGGTTTCGATTGTTGCTTTTACTGTAGAGATTTGTTCTTCCTCCTCCTTTTCTGTGCATGGATTGCATCATTCGATCAATACTCTTGCAAGAGGAGGTTAAGTAGCTCTTTTTGTTTTTTAACTTTCCATTGATGTGGTCTATCATTGTTATACAGGTATCCCCATGAAAAAAAGCACTGGGGGAGTAGGGGGAGGTCATCCTCGATTCCCTCCAGTGGTCATCCGGTCATTTAGGGCACATTTTTGTGGCTTGGTCGTAAAAAAAAAAAAGGACCAAGTAAAGTCGGCCAAGTGTTCGTCAGGAACGTCCTTCTTTTTTCCATTATTGGCAGAGGACGCCCATGTGTTAAGCATGCCCCAGTCCCGCCTTCGCTATGATTCCAACATGCCCCCATGAACTTTGGTCATCCCCGCACCGAAAAGCAGTTGAGGACACCCAAAATCAGTTTTCGATTATGCCGATTTGGGTGACCCTGGAAGAAGGACACCCATCTCCCGATTTCTCTTTCGAAAATAAGCCTGAAAGTCAACATGGATTTAGTGAAGGGAAATCTTGCCTCATCAATCTATTATATTTCTTTGAAGGGGTGAACAAACATTTGGATAAAGGTGAGCCGGTTGATATTGTGTATCTGAATTTTCAGAAGGCGTTTGACAAAGTACCTCATGAAAGACTCCAGAGGAGATTGGAGAGCCATGGGATAGGAGGTAGTGTTCTATTGTGGATTAAAAACTGGTTAAAAGGTAGAAAACAGAGAGTATGGTTAAGTGGTCAGTATTCTCAATGGAGAAGGGTAGTTAGTGGAGTGCCCCAGGGGTCTGTGCTGGGACCGCTGCTTTTAACATATTTATAAATGACCTAGAAATGGGAGTAACTAGTGAGGTAATTAAATTTGCTGATGATACAAAGTTATTCAAAGTCGTTACATCGAGGGAGGATTGTGAAAAATTACAAGAGGACCTTATAAGACTGGGTGTCTAAATGGCAGATGACGTTTAATGTGAGCAAGTGCAAAGTGATGCATTTGGGAAAGAGGAACCCGAACTATAGCTACGTCATGCAAGGTTCCACGTTAGGAGTCACAGACCAAGAAAAGGATCTAGGTGTCGTCGTTGATGATACATTGAAACCTTCTGCTCAGTGTGCTGCTCTGGCTAAGAAAGCAAATAGAATGTTAGGTATTATTAGGAAAGGAATGGAAAACAAAAATGAGGATGTTATAATGCCTTTATATCGTTCCATGGTGTGACCGCACCTCGAATATTGTGTTCAATTCTGGTCGCCGCATCTCAAAAAAGATATTAGAAAAGGTGCAGAGAAGGGCAACGAAAATGATAATGGGGATGGGATGACTTCTCTATGAGGAAAGGCTAAAGCGGCTAGGGCTCTTCAGCTTGGAGAAAAGGCAGCTGAGAGGAGATATGAAAGAGGTCTATAAAATAATGAGTGGAGTTGAACGGGTAGATGTGAAGCGTCTGCGCTTTCCAAAAATACTAGGACTAGGGGGCATGCGATGAAGCTACAATGTAGTAAATTTAAAACGAATCGGAGAAAACGTTTCTTCACTCAAAGTGTGGTAAAGGCGGTCAGCTTAGCAGAGTTTAAAAAAGGTTTGGACGGCTTCCTAAAGGAAAAGTCCATAGACCATTATTAAATGGACTTGGGGAAAATCCACTATTTCTGGGATAAGCAGTATAAACTGTTTTGTACTTTTTGGGGGATCTTGCCAGGTACTTGTGACCTGGATTGGCCACCGTTGGAAACAGGATGCTGGGCTTGATGGACCTTTGGTCTTTCCCAGTATGGCAATACTTATGTACTTATGTAGCAGAACTTCTAAGCAACACAATATGAGCAATTAGAAATATCTCCAAGTTGTCAGCTTTACAGATACGGATTCATGTAGGAGATTGTTCCTTCTCCTTTTGTTTTGAACTGGGAAGTGTAGTCAAGTTGTCATGCAGCCTCTGTTGACAGACATATCATTGCAAAAGATTAAGTGGTGTCTACAATACTGCAACAGGTAGTAAACTGGACAGATTAGATGGGCCATACCGTCCTTACCCTGCCATTATTTTCTGTGTTTCAAAATAGGTATGCAACGTGTCCTGCATTGTTTACAATTTAAAAAAGAATACATGTAGCCATTCCTGGGTTGGGTGGCATGACCATATTTTACTACTACTACTACTACTTATCATTTCTATAGGGCTACTAGACTACGCAGCGATGTTTTCCATACATGGACTGCAGGTAGATTTCTAAAACATGGCAAATAGCATTATTAACATGATGGTAAACTGATTCACAGGGGAATAACATAGATCCCTCATCCAATGAATCAAGAGAAGGAGAAGGTCAAGTTCACGCCTGGACATCTGACCTGTAATTCATTGCATTATCCCACCTTACTATCAATGCCAATAAATGAACATAATTTTGATGCAGAATAAAATAATTTTTGTTCTTGATAATGTGAAAACAAGTTATTGCTAAATGAGATGCTATCTGTAGTTCTCTCACTACTACAACATATGAAATCTAGCTATTATTGAACAAAATACATAGTAACATAGTAGATGACGGCAGAAAAAGACCTGCATGGTCCATCCAGTCTGCCCAAGACAAACTCATGTGTATACCTTACCTTGAATTTGTACCTGTCCTTTTCAGGGCACAGACCATATAAGTCTGCCCAGCAGTATTTCCCGCCTCCCAACCACCAGTCCCGCCTCCCATCACCGGCTCTGGTACAGACCGTATAAGTCTGCCCTCCCCTATCCTCGCCTCCCAACCACCACCCCCTCTTCCCCCCAACTGCTCCGCCACCCAATTTCAGCTAAGCTTCTGAGGATCCATTCCTTCTGCAAAGGATTCCTCTATGCATATCCCACGCATGTTTGAACTCCGTTACCGTTTTCATCTCCACCACCTCCCACGGGAGGGCATTCCAAGCGTCCACCACTCTCTCCGTGAAAAAATACTTCCTGACATCTTTCCTGAGTCTGCCCTCCTTCAATCTCATTTCATGTCCTCTAGTTCTACCGCCTTCCCATCTCTGGAAAAGATTCGTTTGCGGATTAATACCTTTCAAATATTTGAACGTCTGTATCATATCACCCCTGTTCCTCCTTTCCTCCAGGGTGTACATGTTCAGGTCAGCAAGCCTCTCTTCATAAGTCTTGGAACATAAATCCCAAACCATCCTCGTAGCTTTTCTTTGCACCGCTTCCATTTTTTAACATCCTTCGCAAGATACGGCCTCCAAAACTGAACACAATACTCCAGGTGGGGCCTCACCAACGTCTTATACAGGGGAATTAAAACCTCCTTTCTTCTGCTGGTCACTCCTCTCTCTATACAGCCTAGCTATCTTCTAGCTACTGCCACCACCTTGTCGCACTGTTTCGTCGCCTTCAGGTCCTCAGATACTATCACCCCAAGATCCCTCTCCCCGTCCGTGCCTATCAGACTCTCCCCGCCTAACACATACGTCTCCCTTGGATTTCTACTCCCTAAGTGCATCACTTTGCATTTCTTCGCATTGAATTTTAATTGCCAAACGTTAGACCATTCTTCTAGCTTCTTCAGATCTTTTTTCATGTTTTCCACACCCTCCGGGGTGTCCACTCTGTTGGAAATCTTGGTGTCATCCGCAAAAAGGCCAACTTTACCTTGTAACCCTTCGGCAATGTCACTCACAAATGATTAAATTGATCTATTAAAGGCAATATTGTAAATGCCTGGTGCACATGAAACGTGATTTTCTGCTATTCATCATAATAATAAAATTAGGGAAGGAAATTTTCAAAAGACATTTACCCAAATAAATACCTTTGTAATTACTAGGCTGTCTGAAAATTACCCTGTTTCCAGTGGGTATAAACGCACAATGGGATCAACGGGGAAAAAGCAATGAAGGATCAGGTAGAGTTAGACGAGAAGCAATAACATAAGTAGATTTGCATTTTCAAAACTATGAGGGATCAGTTATTCATGATTAGTGAATTTATTTCCTGCCAAATCACTCAAGTTCATGGTGGATTCCAAATATTCATAAGCAGTGTATCACACACGTGTTGTTTTCACAGAAAAAGCAGATGCAAATCTCAGTAGGTACTTTTTCCTGGATAATTTTCAAAGGAAAAGCTTTTTCTTCAGAGAAATGGTGTAAAGTCCATAGGTAAGATGCCTCGCAAACGTTTCACCTGCAGAGTTTTGAAAAATGCCCTGTTAGGCCAGTATTTGAAAGTCATTATATGGCTGGCCAACCTCAGGAATTTCTTCTAAAATGTCAGCACATACAACTCTTACATTTGGGTTATATAAATTGCTTTAGGGCCCAAATTTTAGCACTGGAATTTGTGCAGGGTTTGAGACACATTGCATGTGAAGGAAAAAGTTATTTAGAAAGAAGGTAATTTTATAATGGGTCACTTAGACATGGCAATCAAGAAGGTGCTTATTTTTAGCTTATTTTATAAAGACACGTAAGGTTTCTATGGTCCTTATTTTAGAAGCATCTTCACAAGTTAATAGCGGTATTTACATATATAAATTTTCATATGCACGTAAATGGAGCTTTAGAAAGGGAACTATGTACATATGGTGATGCTCACTATCCAGCTTATAATTGAAAATAATCGTCGGCTATTTCCCGACACAAATCGGGATATGGCCGGCGATTTCGCAAAAGCGGCGAAAAGCGTATAATCGAAAGCTACATTTGTGATAGCTTCGCCGCTTTCCCTTCGCCTCGCCGGTGAAAGTTCAAAGGGGCGTGTTGGTGGCGAAGCGAAGGCGGGACATGGGCAGGCTTGGCCGTGGCTACTAGATGGCCGGCTTTCGCGGATAATGGAAAAATAAAACCCGGCGATAAGCAGTATTTCGCCGGGTTTACTTGGTCCTTTTATTTTCACGACCAAGCCTCAAAAAGGTGCCCCAACTGACCAGATGACCACCGGAGGGAATGGGGGATGACCTCCCCTTACTCCCCCAGTGGTCGCCAACCCCCTCCCACACTAAAATTATTAAAATACAAACCTTTTTTGCCAGCCTGTATGCCAGCCTCAAATGTCATACCCAGCACCCTGACAGCAGTATGCAGGTCCCTGGAACAGTTGTTGTTGGTTGCAGTGGACTGCAGAAAGGCAGAGCCAGGCCCATCCCCCTCTACCTGTTCCACTTGTGGTGGGTAATGTTGAGCCCTCCCAAACCCCCCAAAACCCACTGTACCCACATGTAGGTGCCCCCTTCAGCCCTTAGGGCTAGGGTAATGGTGCACACTTGTGGGCAGTGGGTTTTGGGGGGGATTTGGGGGACTCAGCACACAAGGGAAGGGTGCTATGCACCTGGAAGCTAATTTGGTTGTTTATAAAAGATGTTTGAAGTGCCCCCTAGGGTGCCCGGTTGGTGTCCTAGCATGTGAGGGGCACCATTGCACTACAAATGCTGGCTCCTCCCACGGCCAAATGCCTTGGATTTCGCTGGGTTTGAGATCGCCGGCAGTTTTTTCCATTATCGCGGAAAAACAAAACTGACGATCTCAAACCCGGCGAAATCCAAGGAATTTCGCCGGGCCACACCGTATTATCAAAAAAAAAGATGGCCGGCCATCTTTTTTGAAAATACGGTTCCGGCCAGCTGTTGCGCCACTGCCAAAATAGATCGCTGGCGACGTTCGATTATTCCCCTCCATGGATCCCTTTTACTAAGCTGCGTAAGCATCCACGTACACCCAACGTGTGCCATAATTGATTTACCGCCCGGCTACGCCGTGGCTCTTGCAATAATTTCATTTTTGGTGTGCGGACGATCTGACGAAGAAGGGCAACCTTTGAAAGCTAATCAAGAAATGTATTAAGTCCAATAAAAAAGGTATCATCTTATTTTCTTTTCCGTGTTTTATTTTATTTCTATTGATTACCTTTAAAAGTGGACTAACACGGCTACCACACCTCTCTACTCATAAATCAAGGGAAAAAGTACCTTCAGAGTGGGCTACAACATAATCATTGTTAGCTTTCAAAATTTGTCAAACTGAGAACCCTGAACTGCCATGGCTTCCATGGGTGGGTTCTGGATTGGTCTGGTAGGACTCAAGAAAAGAAAATGAACAGAGAAGTCTAAATTCCCCCTTCCTTATCATCTGTGCCAGACCAATCCAGATGAATGTGATATACCTCCCTATCTGTTCCACTTGTGGTGGGTAATGTCGAGTGGAGGAGTGGCCTAGTGGTTAGGGTGGTGGACTTTGGTCCTGGGGAACTGAGGAACTGAGTTTGATTCCCGGCACAGGCAGCTCCTTGTGACTATGGGCAAGTCACTTAACCCTCCATTGCCTGCCGCATTGAGCCTGCCATGAGTGGGAAAGCACAGGGTACAAATGTAACAAAAAAAAATACCCAAGCTCTACCCTAATCAGTTGGGAGTACTGTATTAGTATTAGGGCACTGGTTCATTAAAAAAAATTACATCTATATGTACACAAGTAAAATTCCACAGTGAACAAAGCAGGGCAGAGAGAAACTAATCAAAATATAAAGACAATGTATTCATACTAAGGTGCAATACTATGGGTTATTATTTGAGCTTTTAGCTAAACGTTGTATGTTAATTTAGGCACGTTTGTATGGAATTATCAAAAACAATAACTACACCTCCATGAGGTATTATTAAGTTTCTCACAATAACAACTCTGTGTTGACATTTGCATATTTTAACATTATTTAGCAATGCAGACAGAGTTAATGACCTGAATTATCCAATTATGCAGCTCATTACCTACTTTGGCATAGCTTTTGTTATGAACTTTGCAATGGTTAAATCACATGTAAAGAACAGCAAATAGCATGCGTAAAGTTTCACAAATTGAATAGCATGTGTTATTTACTGATGCATTTTTGCAAAGTGCAGCACACTTTAAGGTATCAGATAAGAGAACCTATTTCACAGTATTACACATCAGTGTGACTTTAAAGCTCAGTGCCTAGGTCTCAGATTGAAACGTGTACACTTCGGCTATCACCACACAAGTAGCTGAAGTTCTCCAAACAACTAGCTGAAAAAAATAGCCGAAAAAATAAGAACAAAAGAAGCTTTGTTCAAGAAATACAAAAGAACGCAATGAGAGGATCATGGAAAAGATTATCGGATTAAAGTCAAAGAAGCAAAGAGAAAAATATGGCTAGCGAAAGTGCAAGTGGAAGAAAAAAATGGTTCAAGATGTAAAGAGAGGTGACGAGACCTTTTTTCAGATATTTTGGAGAAAGGAGAAAAGATAGGAATGGAATTGCAAGACTGAAAGATAATGAGCATGGCTATGTGCAGAGTGATGAGGACAAAGCAAACATGCTAAGCAATTACTTCTCTTCGGTGTTCACGGAGGAAAATCCTGGAGAAGGACTGCAGTCAGCTGCCAAGGGAACATCTGGGAATGGAGTGGATACTGTTCCGTTTATGGAAGAAAGAGTTTATGAACAGCTTGAGAATCTGAAGGTGGACAAATCTATAGGGCGGGATGGGATACATCCTAGGATACTGAGGAAGCTCAGAGAGGTCCCAGAGGGACCTCTTAAATATTTATTTAATAGATCTTTAGAGGCGGGAAAAGCTCCGTGAGATTGGAGACGAACGGATGTAGTCCCTCTTCACAAAAGTGGACACAGGGAAGAAGTGGGAAACTACAGACCGGTAAGTGGTAGGAAAAATAATGGAGTCACTGCTGAAGGAAAGGATAGTTAGCTTTCTAGAAGCCAACGGGTTACAGGACCCAAGGCAACATGGCTTTACCAAAGGAAAATCCTGCCAAACGAATCTTATTGACTTCTTTGACTGGGTGACCAAAGAACTGGATGAAGGGTGTGTGCTAGATGTAATCTACTTGGATTTCAGCAAAGCCTTTGATACAGTCCCCCACAGAAGACCCCTGAATTAGCTGAAAGGGCTGCACTTAGGACCAAAAGTGGTGAAGTGAATAGGAGACTGGTTGACCGACAGGTGGCAGAGGGTGGTGATTTCACTAGCAACTCTTCTACATTCAGTTCCCCTGAATCATCACTTAAGAGGAATAAATATCTCCACAATATATTCTACTGTAAAGACCAAAGAAAAAAAATTAATTTTGTTTTATTGCTATGGGATTACCCTCTCTTTTATTCCCCAATTATCTACTGGCCTAGCAGGTTCCCTTACAGGTTTCTTTATTTTTAATATTCATGGAAAAGATTTTTTTTATTTGCTTTAATGCACTTGAAAAAGATGTGTATTATTAACTTTTGTCTACAAATTCTCTCTCGACCTGATTTATTAATCCTTTACATCTAACATGCCAGTGTTTATGTGTCATCTTATTTTACTAATTTGGTTGTGCTTTGCATTTTTATTGATAAAAGTCTTTTACATCACTATTTAGCCACTCTGGTGGCTGCTTGTTTTTCCTTTTGCCTTCTTTATTTTCAACACCTCTTGTAGATTTTTAATCCTTATAACTGTTCCTTTTAGTTAGTCTCCTTTCTTAAACTTTTATATGTTACTATCCAGCTTATAATCGAAAGTAATCGCCGGCTATTTCCCGACACAAATCGGGATATGGCCGGCGATTTCGCAAAAGCGGCGAAAAGCGTATAATCGAAAGCTACATTTGTGATAGCTTCGCCGCTTTCCCTTCACCTCGCCGGCAAAAGTTCAAAGGGGCGTGTTGGTGGCGAAGCGAAGGCGTGACATGGGCAGGCTTGGGCATGGCTACCAGATAGCCGGCTTTCGCGGATAATGGAAAAATAAAACCCGGCGATAAGCAGTATTTTGCCGGGTTTACTTGGTCCTTTTATTTTCACGACCAAGCCTCAAAAAGGTGCCCCAACTGACCAGATGACCACCGGAGGGAATGGGGGATGACCTCCCCTTACTCCCCCAGTGGTCGCCAACCCCCTCCCACACTAAAATTATTAAAATACAAACCTTTTTTGCCAGCCTGTATGCCAGCCTCAAATGTCATACCCAGCACCCTGACAGCAGTATGCAGGTCCCTGGAACAGTTGTTGATGGTTGCAGTGGACTGCAGAAAGGCAGAGCCAGGCCCATCCCCCCCTACCTGTTCCACTTGTGGTGGGTAATGTTGAGCCCTCCCAAACCCCCCAAAACCCACTGTACCCACATGTAGGTGCCCCCCTTCAGCCCTTAGGGCTAGGGTAATGGTGCACACTTGTGGGCAGTGGGTTTTGGGGGGGATTTGGGGGACTCAGCACACAAGGGAAGGGTGCTATGCACCTGGAAGCTAATTTGGTTGTTTATAAAAGATGTTTGAAGTGCCCCCTAGGGTGCCCGGTTGGTGTCCTGGCATGTGAGGGGGACCATTGCACTACAAAAGCTGGTTCCTGCCATGGCCAAATGCCTTGGATTTTGCCAGGTTTGAGATCGCCGGCACTTTTTTCCATTATTGCGGAAAAACAAAACTGGCGATCTTAAACCCGGCGAAATCTAAGGCTTTTCGCCGGCCCACACTGTATTATCGAAAAAAAAGATGGACGGCCATCTTTTTTGAAAATACGGTTCCGGCCAGCTGTTGCGCTGCCGCCAAAATAGATCGCCGACGACCTATTTCGCCGGCGACGTTCGATTATTCCCCTCCACAGGAGTTTCATTCATTATTGGCCCTCCACTGATTATGTCCGATTTGATTGCATTATGATTACTGCTGAGTGTTAAGTGACTCTGAAGCTCATTTTCAAAAGAGAAAAACGTCCAAAAAGTGACATAAATCTGCATTTGGATGTTTTTCTCACAAAAATGTCCAAATTGGTATTTTCAAAACCAATTTTTAGATGTGCATTCAAATCACAAGGGGGTGTATCAAGGGCATGTTAAAGGCGGGATCTGGGCGTTCCTAACACTTTTTCAGCCATGTGGAAGAAAACGAAACAGTCCAGCACTAAAACTAAGACGTTTTGAACTAGACCCGTTTTTATAACAAATAATGCACAAAAGGGTGCCCTAAATGACCAGATGACCACTGGAGGGAATCAGGGGTGACCCCCAATACCCCTCCAGTGGTCATTGACCCCCTACCACCCCCCACAAATGTGAATACAAATATGATTTAACAACCTCTGTGACAGCTTCAGATGTTAGAGCCAGGTCTATTAGAACAGCATTCAGGTCCCTGAAGTAGTGTAGTGGTCAGAGCAGTGCACCATGGCGTGGGGGACTCTGGTCCCTATCTCCCTCTACCTGTCACATTTGTGAGCCCTCCAAAACTCACCATAAACCCACTATACCCACATATAGGTGCCCCCTTCACCCATAAGGATTATTGTATACAGCTGCGGGCAGTGAGTTTTGGGGGGGCTCAGAAGACAAGATAAGGGAGCAATGATGAGATGGGAGCAGGTTTTTGAAGTACACTGCAGTGACCCCTAGGGTGCCCCATTTATCTTCTGAGATGCCTGGGAGACCAGTCTACTAAAAATGCTGGCCCCTTCTACATCCCAATGGCTTGATTTTCTACGTTTTTCACTTGGATGTTTTTGTTTTGAAAATGAACCAAAAAAAAAAAACGTCCAAAGCACAAAACCTTGTTAGAAACAGTATTTTCTAAAACAAAAGATAGATGTTTTCCTTTTTGGAAAATGAGCTTCTTTCTTATTCAGATTTTGGATGGTTTTTTGCAAAACATCCAAAGTCGGACTTAGACGTCATATTGAAAATGCCCCTCCATATCACCATTACCACTTGCACCATATCTTATATTACAGTGAGAATTAGGTCTAAACTAGTTCCCCATCTTTTTGGTTCTAGGACCAGTTGTCTCATGAAGCAGAACCTTTTGTAAAATACACGTGGAGGCATAATTTCAAAGCACTTCGACTTACAAAGTTACATGGAGGGTCATTTTCAATATGATGTCTGTCTGATTGGACGTTTTGCTCAAAATGTCCAGAATCCAAATAGTAAATATAGCCATTTTCTAAATGCTAGATGGTTTTGTACTCTGTGCATTTATCTTTTTGGTCCATTTTCAAAAAAATTAAAAAAACTTCCATGTGTTAGGCGGTGAGAGTCTGAGATGTACGGGCGGGGAGAGGGATCTTGGGGTGATAGTATCTGAGGATCTGAAGGCGACGAAACAGTGTGACAAGATGGTGGCCATAGCTAGAAGGTTGCTAGGCTGTATAGAGAGAGATGTGACCAGCAGAAGAAAAGAGGTTTTAATGCCCCTGTATAAGTCATTGGTGAGGCCCCGCCTGGAGTATTGTGTTCAGTTTTGGAGGCCGTACCTTGCTAAGGATGTAAAAAGAATTGAAGCGGTGCAAAGAAAAGCTATGAGAATGGTATGGGATTTGCGTTACAAGACGTAAGAGGAGAGACTTGCTGACCTGAACATGTATACCCATTGAGGAAAGGAGAAACAGGGGTGATATGATACAGACGTTCAAATATTTGAAAGGTATTAATCCGCAAACAAACCATTTCCGTAGATGGGAAGGCGGTAGACCTAGAGGTCATGAAATAAGATTGAAGGGGGCAGATTCAAGAAAAATGTCAGGAAGTATATTTTCATGGAGAGAGTGGTGGATACTTGGAATGCCCTCCCGCGGGAGGTGGTGGAGATGAAAACAGTAACAGAATTCAAACATGCGTGGGATAAACATAAAGGAATCCTGTTCAGAAGGAACTCAGACTCAGAAACAGAACAAAGGAAGAAGAGGACCTCGGCTGGCGGGCGGTTGGGGTCCCCCGCTAGCAAAAGTAGGTGACGGTGACAGCAGGGGATGGTTGATGGCGGGAGGGGGGTTGAGAGGGTCGTCAGCAGGGGGGGGGATCAAAGTTGTTGTTGTTGGTGGTGGTGGTGGTGGTGGTGGCGGCGGCAGCGGGGGGGGGGGGGGTTGGCAATGGCAGGGGTTGTTGGCAATGGTGGGGGGGGTCGGCGGCACTGGGGGGGGGGGCTAAAATGTGCCCCCTCACCTCAGGTTATGGACCCCCCTCCTGCTGAAGTCTGGCTATGCCCCTGTGCTACACGAGTCTGAAAAATAATTTTTATTTTTGGACGCATGTAGCAGACGTGTGCCAAGTGGCATCTGATGCACGTAGGTCCTTACCGCCCAAATTCTTTACTACAGGTCTATGGCTGGTGGTAATGTCAGAGACCCAAAATGGATGCACAGCAATTTTGATTTTGCTGCACATCCATTTTTGGGGAAAAAGAGGCCTTTTTTACAGGTGCGCTGAAAAATGATTCTGCGTGCCCAAAACCCGTGCCTATGCTACCACAAGCCATTTCTAAGCGCGCCTTTGTAAAAGGACCCCTTAATTTTCTGAACACCTGGAAGCAGAAAAAGTGCCATGGAAGGAATTCTGGAGCTTTTAAGAAACAGGCAAAAGTTTCCCCACAAGCCAGTTTTTATGATCTTTTTTTTTTCAGAAATGTTATGTGATTTTTAAAAAATTGCCTTCCAGATGAAGCAGCATAAAATTCTAGGCCTATAGTGAAAATCAAAGTCTATAGGGAGGGGAGGCTGAAGCAGCTGTAGGACCTCCTCCTTTCCCAGATTAGTCAGGTTATCAGGTTACACTTAATTATACCAGTGTTTAGCAAATCGTGCTAATTAAAGCATCACATCTGGCATTGTTATCTGTACTTGAGCTGTTCTGGTTTGGATCTGGACTTGACAGTGCCAGACTGCAACAGCACTTGCTACTGAATAATATATACAAAAACTTCCTTTGTGAGGTTTTTTTTTAATGGGAAGCTTAAAGCAGTAAACGGAAAAGGTAAAGGGTTTGGTGTCATGGTTTTCTCAAACCATCTCTTAAAAAAATAAGATCGTATTAGTGGTGAAGGGGGCAAATCATGTTTGCCTTTGTTAGTTTGAGGAAAGCAGGGGAGAAAATTACAAGCAGCAGCTTTTTACTTTCTAGCACCTTGGCTTTGGAATAATCTACCTTTAGACATAAAGGCTGAACTTTCATTTCCCTGTTTTAAAACTTTCCTTAAAATTCATTTTTTAAAATTTAGCCTTTAATGACTCTTCGGGTTCAGCAATTATCATTGTATTCTGTAAGATAGTATAGGGTTGGCTTACCTAGATGATAAATTTTATCTGTTTGTACTTAGTTGGATCAAGGGTTTTCTAACCACTAGAACATATCAAGTGAAATCAAGCTCAAATATATTTATTTATTTAACACATCTATGCCCCACATTTCCCCACTAGTTGTAGGCTCAATGTGGCTCACACAATACCGTAGTGCATGCTACAGTTAGTAAAATACAATTTAACAATGTAATAATAAGATAGTAATCGAATATGCAACGTATAAGACAACAAAGATAATTAAGGATGATAAAGTCCATGAATTTTGCTGTAACAAAGAAGAAGTAATTTAGGTTGAGTCTGGAAGGTAAGCCTTCTTGAACAGGGTGGTCTTCAGTAATTTCCTGAAATTTAGATGGTTCTGAATTGATCTTAGGATCTTATCACCACTGTGGAAAGCAGAATGCGGAGTACCTCAAGGATCACCACTATCACCGATCCTTTTCAACCTAATGATGACCCCACTAGCCAAATCCTTATCCAACCAAGGCCTTAACCCTTTCATCTGTGCAGACGATGTCACAATATACATTCCTTACAAACGTGATCCGACAGAAATCACCAACAAAATCAAGCTCAGCTTGAATATCATGGACTCATGGGGAAATGCATTTCAATTAAAACTCAACACAGAAAAAACACACTGTCTCATCCTCTCATCCCAATACAATATGAACAAACCCACAAACATAAACACCCCAGATTATACCCTCCCTATCTCAGACAGCCTGAAATTCTCGGTGTTACAATCGACCGTAACCTCACACTAGAGAACCAAGTGAAATCTACAACAAAGAAAATGTTCCACTCAATGTGGAAACTCAAACGCGTGAAACCATTCTTTCCAAGGGAAACATTTCACAACTTGATACAATCAATGGTACTAAGCCATGTAGACTACTGCAACGGAATTTATGCGGGATGCAAAGAACAAATTATAAAGAAACTTCAGACTGCTCAAAACACGGCAGCCAGGCTTATATTTGGAAAAACGTGATTCGAAAGCGCCAAACCCCTCTGAGAAAAACTGCACTGGCTCCCAATCAAAGAACGTATTGCTTTCAAAATCTGCACCCTGGTTCATAAAGTTATCTACGGCGAAGCCCCGGGATACATGACAGACTTCATAGACCTACCAACCAGAAACCCAACAGGATCAACATGAACATACCTAAATCTCCACTACCCAAGCAGCAAAGGACTCAAATACAAATCCACCTATGCATCTAGCTTTTCCTACCTAAGCACACAATTATGGAACACATTACCAAAAGCAGCAAAAACTTTGCCCGACCACCTAAATTTTCAGAGAGCACTAAAGACAGACCTGTTCAGAAGAGCATACCCCACCGACCCAACATAAGAATACCTGGACACTTGCGACACAATATAACCAAAGACCGTAACGGACATTGCCGGACTCTTCTTCCCCCCTTTCCCTCCCTAAGTTCCCCCCAATTGTACCTACCATACGTGTACCTCATTCTACCACAATATCACTTTGTATTCATTCATACTATGTATTTGTTCAGACCGGAATCGGCTAACATCGCTAACGGTTATATGTAAGCCACATTGAGACTGCAAAAAGGTGGGAAAATGTGGGGTACAAATGTAACAAATAATAATAATATATAATAACTCTTTCTCTCTACGATTCCCTAATGTGTCTGTACACATGAACCTTATTCTACCACAACATTACTGTATTTGTTCATACCGGAATTGGCGCACGCCTTTACGGTACTATTTAAGCCACATTGAGCCTGCAAATAGGTGGGAAAATGTGGGATACAAATGTAACAAATAAAATGATTGGCATTCTTGATGAATGTGTCTTTCCTCTTATATAATTTATTTATTTGGATTTTGCTCACACCTTTTTCAGTAGTAGCTCAAGGTGAGTTGCATTCAGGTACTGTGGATATTTCTCTCTCCCAGGAGGGCTCACAATCTAAGTTTGTACCTGAGGCAATGGAGGGTTAAGTGACTTGCTCAAGATCACAAGGAGCAGCAGTGGAATGTGAACCTGCCACCTCTGGATTTTTTTTTTGTTACATTTGTACCCCATGCTTTCCCACTCATGGCAGGCTCAATGCGGCTTACATGGGGCAATGGAGGATTAAGTGACTTGCACAGAGTCACAAGGAGCTGCCTGTGCCGGGAATCGAACTCAGTTCCTCAGGACCAAAGTCCACCACCCTAACCACTAGGCCACTCCATGTATATTTTCACGGTAATTTTGGAAACCGCTTTGACCTTCCTAGGAAAAGTGGTATATCAAGTACTTATTAAACATTAATGCTCCAATTTACTAAGCCACGCTTGCGGCTATCCGAGCGCTAGTGCTGACATAGCCCATTCACTTTGAATGGGCCAAGTCAGCATTAGCGCACGGATAGCTGCTATTGCGGCTTAGTAAACAGACCCCTAGGACAAATAACTAAGGAGCCCTTGTACCAAACTACGGTAAAAAGTGGCCTTAGCGCATCCTTATGCAGGTCAATTCTGCGCGCTAAGGCCATTTTTACCACCGGGGTAAAATGGACAATTTTCCTATTTTCCTCATTAATGGCCACATGCTATTTTTAGGGTATGAACTAAATCAAAACACAAGGGGGAAATCCCTACAAAATAGTCAATCTACATAAATATATACACAAGGGATACTCGCTCTGGGGTCTCACTTGCAAAATTATTAAGGAGCGATAGGAGGAAAAAGCCTCAAGAAGCTCCCAGCATTATTAAACAGCGGGAGCAGGACTGCTTCATCATCGGCTCAAAAAACCTCCTATTATCACTATAATGCCTCTTAATGTAAGGCCAGAAAGTTTGTGGTGTTTGCGCTCACTGCCAAATACATTTCAGCTTTTACTTAGCTTAATATGGTGCTTCCTTTTCCACAAATAGTGACCTTGACCTACGGTAGCCAGCGTTTCGTCAGTCTGCTTCAGGGTCTGTCGGTCAGAAAATTAGCATGGAACCTCTGCACATATCTTCACAGAGGAGGAAAACATTACAAACTTTCTGGCCTTACACTAAGGGGCGTTATAGTGATAATAGGAGGTTTTTTGAAACGATGATGAAGCAAACCTGCTACTGCTGTTTAATAACGCTGGGAGATTCTTGAGGCTTTTTCCTCCTATCGTTCCTTAATAATTTTGCAAGTCAGACCCTGGAATGAGTATCCCTTGTGTATATATTTATGTACACATGCTAATTTTCTCATTAGTGTGTGGCCATTAGCAAATGAGTCCCTACAGCTACCAGGGGCGTAGCTACGTGGGGCCACAGGGGCCTGGGCCCCAGTGATTTGGCCCTGGACACCCCTGCCAACAACCCTCTCGACCCCCCTCCCACCGCCAACCCGCCCTCAACCTGCCATCGCCGTCTGCTACCGTGTTGGTGGGGGACCCCAACCCCCGCCAGCTGAGGTCCTCTTCTTTCTTCGTTCTGTTTGTGAGACTCACAGAAACAGAACGAAGCCTTGCGATCTGCAGGGCTTCATTCTGTTTCTGAGAGTCTGACGTCCTGCACATTGTACGTGCAGGACATCAGACTCAGAAACAGAACAAAGGAAGAAGAGGACCTTGGCTGGCGGGGGTTGGGGTCCCCCACCATCTAAGGTAGGCGACGGCGGGGGATGGTTGGCGGCGGGGGGGGGGGTCGAGAGGGTCGTCGGCGGGGGGGGGGGGGTCAAAGTTGGTGGTGGTGGTGGCAGCAGCAGGGGGGTGTCGGCAATGGCGGAGGGTTGGCGGCGCCAGGGAGGGCTGAAATGTGCCCCCTCACCTCGGGCTCTGGACCACCCTCCCACCGAAGTCTGGCTATGCCCCTGACAGTGTTGAATATTGTTAAACTAATGTCTGCATGAAAATGAGCTAACATGAAGTTTGGTGACCACCTGTGAGTGAGAAGTTCTCCTACAAAGAAACTTCAGAGCAATAAGACCAGAAGAACAAGAAGTTCCATTCTGGGTCAGAGCAAAAGTCCATGAAGCAAAGTATTCTATTTCCAAAAGTGGGCAATACAAGTCACGAATACCTGGCAAGACTCCAAAAAGCAAGATTCCATGTGTTCCCCCCCCCCCCCCTCCCCGTTAAACTGCTGAATTAGAACTAATAAAGAAGCTGATACTATCACCCTGGGCCTGAGTAGGGACAATAGTTTCATGGCTCATTACAGGTACTAATTTACTCAACTGTGCCAAAATGATCATGTCAATGGTTTCCTGATCCACTAGAGGTGTTAATTAACTTAATTATGCTACGATTATCACTTCCTTTCCATGCACTGCTTTCCACATTGTACTCAATTTATTTAACCGTGCTAATATAATAATGTCCCCCCTGTACAATATATCCATCCCCCTCACTTTCTACTTCCTCTGCATATCTACCTCCTTCACTACACTATTGCTTGTTCTTGGAAGCTTATTCCTCGGCGAAATCTGCTAGCCTAGAAGGTATCACAAGGTCTGTGTTGTTTTTGCTATCACAGAGTAGCATGGTTCAATTCGCACTGCAGCTCCTTAGGATAATGGGCAAGTCACCAAACCTTCCATTGCCCCAGGTACAAAAACTCAGATTGTGAGCCCACCAAGGACAGAGAAATTACTATTACTACTACTACTTAACATTTCTAGAGCGCTACTAGGGTTACGCAGCGCTGTACAATTTAACAAAGAGAGACAGTCCCTGCTCAAAGAGCTTACAATCTACCAAACATTAAATGTTGAAATATTTCATATAAATATGTACTTCACTTATCTGCAAGTATGATACTCCTAGGTTGTGATTCTCAATGTATCAGTGCTTGTTCAAAGAAGGAACCCACACACCATGCTTTGGTTGTGCCACAGTTAGGCAGTCCCTCTTACCCTTCTTAGCAAGACTAAAATCTTTTCACAGAGCTTGGTCAAAAAACAAATACATTTATTCCCTTGGTATTTTCTTATACATTTATTTTTATCATCGCCTTTCAGAAAACATCAAAGCGGTTTAGAATGAAATAATAAGAGAAATGCAATAAAACCAAAACTTAGAAAATGGTGAAGAGAAAGAGAGAATAGGAGGCTAAATACCCATGTCTCCCTTTCCCTGAGCTCATCTAACCCCATCAATTCCCACCCCCCCCCCCTCCCAAAAGCTCCCTGGAAAAAGAAGGCTTTGAATCTAGTCAATGAAGTTTCAATGAGAACCTGCTTTGGAATGGAATTCCCTGTGCTGTATAATCATATGTGGATTGTAGTCTTGAATGAGAGGGTACAGGTATCACTAGGAGTTTATCATGAGAAGAATGTAAACATCGAGAGGAGGTCTAGGTATAAGAAGGTTAAGGAGAACAGCAGGCTGATCCACAGACATTATCTTAAATACCAAAACGAATGTCTTGAATTTCCAGATGCTGAATGACTAACGGAGAAGCATGATCATTAGGTTTAACATGTTGGAGAAGCGTGATAGCAGTGTGTTATACCAGCTGCAGTCTTTTAACTGCATTGTGACATATTTCATTCTACAAAGAATTATAATAATCCAGTCTACCAGTGATAAGTGCATGAATCAGAATCAGCATGGAATATTTTAAAAAAAGTGCCCCCAGTGGAAATTACAATTCTAAAACATTATTTGTATAGTTGATATCACAGGGGAATTTCTTGGAAACTTTCTTTTTGACCGTAAAAGACTAGACTCTACATATGGTACCTGAAAAATCAGCACCCAAAATATTTCTGCCTAGGCATATTCTGTTAACCCCGCAGTTTACAAAATACACCTAGCCTGTTTATATAATACACCTAGCGGCCATGCCTGCGTCTATCTCTAGGCGTATCTATTAACGCCAAGTAAAACGTGGTATAAATACCAGTGCCTAAGGGGCCCTTTTACTAAGCCAGATAAACGTCTACATGTGCCCAAAATGGAGTTACTGCCCAACTACCATGTGGCAATTTTATTTTTGGCGCGCGTCTGAAAATTTTTTTATTTTTGGGCACACATAATGGACACGTGCCAGGTGGCATTTGGCATGCGTAGGTCATTACTGCCCGGCTACTGTGGGAGTCTTTACCACTAGGTCAATGGCTGGCGGTAAGGTATCAGACCCAAAATGGACGTGCGGCAATTTTCATTTTGCCGCAAGTCCGTTTTCGGCAAAAAAGGCCTTTTTTACAGGCGTCCTAAAAATGGATTGGCACACTCCCAAAACCCGCACCTACACTACCGCAAGCCATTTTCAGAGCGCCTTTGTAAAAGGACCCCTAAGTTAGGTGCAGAGCAGGTGTATTCTATAACCGTGCACATAGATTTTCAGAATGCCCACGGTCCACTCACTCCATGCCCACGGCCATGCCCTTTTTTTTAGAAGCATGCATTAGAATTTATGTGCACCACTTTACAGAATATGCCTAGCAAGTTGTGCACGTAAATTCTAATTAATGCCAATTAGTGTCAATAATTGCTTGTTAAGTGGTAAATATCGGCACTGATTGGCATGTTAAATAAATTGCATGTGGAAATCCAGAATACGGCCGGATTTGCATGCACAATTTCAGTCACGCGTTATAGAATCCAAGGAAAAACAGTTAAGAGCCCATATTCAGCCCACAGTGGTAAGCTGCTCACAGGTGTGGGCTGAAGTAACCCCAGAAATTCAATGCTTGGAGCTGTGCTAGATGAGGAGCAGGAAAAAATGAGAGAAGGTCAGTAGTTTGTAAATTGTTGCAAGGAATGGCACATTGATCCATGGGCCAGTTGGTCCTGGGATATTATAAATAAACCACTAGCCAGATGAATGTTACTGTATAGACTGGAAACAAAAACTCCTTTCTAATCATTCCCAGGATCCTTCTTTCCTATTTGCAGTTCATCAGCCGGACCAGCAGGAGCGCCCTGCAGACTCTCCTGCTAGTAAAGAAGAGTTATCTCTGAAATGGTAATCAACCTTTCTGGAAAGTGTGAGAGAGGAGGAGGGTTGTTTTTTTTTTTTTTGCATAACTTTATTGAGGTCTGATATTATTGCTTGGTAGGGTGGAAGGGAGAGGTTGCCTCCTTTTCACTTTGTCAGCCTAAGAAAAGAGAATTTCATTAGAGTAAAGGAGGTTGCAATTAAAATTGATGCACACTGTGTTATTAGTATGAACATAATTTCTACTGTACGTTCACTGACTTGTATTTACATTACATGAAGTGATAAGAATCCATTAAAAGAAAAAAAGGTTGAGTTCATGTTAGTTTGCGATACATATTTCCAGCAACTGGAAGTTTAATTAAAGTGGATTTGTTTCATTTATTGCATTACTGCTTTTGTGCCTTTTTGCCAGCCAAGCTTTCGCTGGCAACCATGAGCGTTGTAAAACAAGCACCAGAATGCAGGCAAAGATTCAATAGCATTTTATAGTCTATGCAGATGGTTGTCAACATAATTTGCTAGGCCTGTAAACGATGACACACTTTATCTCCAAAATGCAGTTGGTTCCAGGTAGAACCAGTCACTTTAGTTAAATGCATAAGCCATGCACAGCTCAGCATGTGATAAGGACTACAGTAATGGGGTGATACAAGATATCTACAAAAGAGTGTGACGGATTTGGTTGCAGTTATTATAGTGCGGTTTCAGAAATGTAATATACTATAAATTTCTGTACATGTTTTCCATTCGGATAGAAAATACCAGTCACCAAATCTTATACTAAAAAAAAAGAAGTGTATTTATTTATAATATCCAGCAGTTTAGCTCAGTTCAAACATAACATACATAGTAGATGACAGCAGAGAAAGACCTGCACGGTCCATCCAGTCTGCCCAATAAGATAAACTCATATGTGCTACTTTTTGTGTATACCTGACCTTGATTTGTATTTGCCACTTTCACGGCACAGACCGTAGAAGTCTGCCCAGCAGTAGCCCATCTCAAAAACAACCAAATTCAAGGCATTTGGTCGTGGGAGGAGCCAGCATTTGTAGTGCACTGGTCCCCCTGACATGCCAGGACACCAACCGGGCACCCTAGGGGGCACTGCAGTGGACTTCACAAATTGCTCCCAGGTGCATAGCTCCCTTACCTTCGGTGCTGAGCCCCCCAACCCCCCCAAACCTACTCCTCACATCTGTACACCACTACCAGAGCCCTAAGGGGTGAAGGGGGGCACCTACATGTGGGTACAGTGGGTTTTGGGTGGGTTTTGAAGGGCTCACATTTACCACCACGTGTAATAGGTAGGGGGAGATAGGCCTGGGTCCGCCTGCCTGAAGTGCACTGCAATACCCACTAAAAACTGTTCCAGGGACCTGCATACTGCTGTGATGGAGCTGGGTATGACATTTGAGGCTGGCAAAAAAAAAAAAAAAATTGGTGGGGTGGGAGGGGGTTGGTGACCACTTGGGGAGTAAGGGGAGGTCATCCCCGATTCCCTCCGGTGGTCATCTGGTTAGTTCGGGCACCTTTTCGAGGCTTGGTTGTGAAAAAAATTGGACCAAGTAAAGTCAGCCAAATGCTCGTCAGGGACGCCCTTCTTTTTTCCATTATCAGCCGAGGACGCCCATCTCTTAAGTCCTGCCTTCGGTACGGTGCCGACACGCCCCCATGAAAGCAGTTGAGGGCGCCCAAAATCTACTTTCAATTATGCCGATTTGGGCGACCCTGAGAGAAGGACGCCCATCTCCCGATTTGTGTTGGAAGATGGGCACCCTTCTCTTTCAAAACTCCCCCTGATAGTATGCTATATTAGAATGTCAAAATACTCAATAAAACATTTTAATAGACAGCATAGGGTGTAAGGAAAAATGTAACATATAGCGGTCTGTTTACTAAGCCGTGCCAGTGGCTTCCGCGTGGCATTGCCGACACAGCCCATTTAAAGTGAATGAGCTGTGTTGGTAGTAGCACACAGCCAACCATGCTACCAGCTTAGTAAAACCCAATGATAGATTGATAAGATAGAGTAATGGGAGTAAGAAAATAAGGGGTCCTGTTATTAAGCTGCTAAGCTGCGCTAGCATCAGCTTGCGTTTTTGACGCATGCTGGGGCCCCCTTTTACCGCCGCGGGTAAAAGGCTGTCACTTTTTTTGAGGTCCATTGTGGTGGCAGTAAAGGCTCCTCTGCTAACCTGGTGGTAACCGGGCAGCGATTACCGCTGGGTAAGCATCAGCGCTACAAAAATTGTAGCTGGGGGGGGGGGGGGGGGGGAACCACTGCTGGGCTCCTGCAGTAGCCTGGTGGTAGCCCAGATTGGTGTGCACTGGGGGTAGGAACTACTTCCGGGCTCCTGCAGTAGCCCAGCGGTAGTTCCAGATCGGTACGCAGCACGCCCATTGCTGTGCGCCAACCATTTAGAAAAAGGGTCCCTAAGGGACTAATTTAAAGAAAGTTGCAAATGAGGTCAGAAAGGTGCTTGAAGATTTTCTTAGCTAGTTAGGAGTGGATAATGACACAAATTAAGATTTTTCTGATGGCCAGGTTGGGGCAGGGTTTCTACTTAAGTGCATACTTTTGATTTTTGAAACACATACACGTATTTTACTTCTGAAAAATGATTGTGCACCAAGTGGTGGCTGTAAATGTGCATACATCACTTTGCTCGGGTAAATGTTAAAGCAAAAGTGTGCACATATCTTTACTCTGAATCTCCACTGGAGCCTGTACTTGAAAAGTACCTGGGTATTTTTCACCAAAACAGTATAGGTCCCCTTCTTCCTGGTCCAGGGCCCCCTTCCAGTCCACCTGCATCCTTTCCCCCTACCCCATCCTACCCTAGTCTAGCAGCACAGCTTACCTTGCTTCCCGGGACTAAAAAGCTACATAAAGTCACAGAGCTGCCACCAGTCCATGGTGTTGATGGCTCTGCCAATTTTGCATCTCAGAAACAGGATGTTGTGTCAGAAGGGGCGGGACCAACCAAGCCATCAGCAGTGCAGACTAAGGGTATTTTTCACCAAAAGTATAGGTCCCCTTCTTCCTGGTCCAGGGGGCCCCCTTCCAGTCCACCTGCACCCTTTCCCCCTACCCCATCCTACCCTAGTCTAGCAGCACAGCTTACCTTGCTTCCTGAGACTAAAAAGCTACATAAAGTCACAGAGCTGCCACCAGTCCATGGTGTATGATGGCTCTGCCGATTTTGCATCTCAGAAACAGGATGTTGTGTCAGAAGGGGCGGGACCAACCAAGCCATCAGCAGTGCAGACTAAGGGTAGCTCTGTGCCACTTTTTATCCCTCAGATAGAGCTGTACCTAGGGTGAGGAAGGGAGGGAGGGAAGGAAGATGCTGGACTGAAGTGGACCCTGTCCTCAGGGTCACTTTTACTTATGAGCCCCTTGCTAAGCTAGGTCCAAGGCAGCTGTTCCCTTTGCCCATTGGTAAAAACGGCCCTGCCCCATGCTGCATAAGACTGGAAAATGTTCTGGAAAATGTGACTTATTTTGGCCCAGTGCCAGTAGTTCTTCAGGTTGCAAAATAAGGTCATAGTTACATATAAAACCCTGAAATGTTTGCAATGTCTTTGTGTTTATCTTCGAGTCAACAATTAGCAGTAGGGGGCTTAGAACCCCGGAGGGGCCGTACAAATTCAACAGCGATGGAACTTAATATCCAGAGACATTTGAATGAAAGTGGTACATTGAAAATAGAGGGTTATCTGTAATTGGCTGCTTTGCTTTCCCTTGGATTGAAACCAGGAACAGTAACTCACTCTTTAATCGTGTTTGAGCAGTAAGTGCATGCTGTACATCTGATGAACAGGCTAGCAGAATTTTAATGTGGAAATGATGTTGTGTTGCTGTTCTCTATTGTCATTGAGGAATATGATATCCATTTTGTTGTAAACAGCACCAAGTCAGTTGCAGAATATTGATATGGAAACCTCATGCTAATAAACAGCAGGCCTGAAAATCCATCGTCAATTTTGGCAAGCAGAATCCATATTGCATTGCAACTATTTGTGTGTTTTTCAGGCAATATGACCCTCCTAGGAATTTCTTTCCTCCCTTAACAGGTGGCAGCCCATCATTAAACAGTGATTCAAGACTGCTATCAAGGTTAAAGTTAAATGGCAGCTGATGATTGAATTCACCACTTTCAGAGCTGAATGCTAAACACTGAGCTAGATACTACAGAACAAATGGAATCATGAGCAACCAGTCATAGACCGGTGACCTTCTATAGTGCCTGTATATACACATAGGGTATGTTGACTATGATCCCATTAAAGTTCCTTCCCCTGCCCAGTTCACAGCTGATCTCACCATAGCAAAACTGAATTCTATGGAAATCTAGGTCTCCTGAGATTTGAGAAAACCACCTCAGATTTCAATGTACTGAAGGGTTTTTCTTGTATGGTTCGGGGAAAATGCTTAGGTGCCAATTCTGTAAATTAGCACCTCCCTTTTGGCGCCCCAGAGAGCACCAATTCTTTAAAGGTATCAGGGTGTCCTGATGCTATTACCGAATACCAGCACAAATCCAAACTGGTATGCCAAAAAGAAGGCACGCCTGCTTCTGCCAAGTCAATCAAGCACAACAACTCATGCCATACTCTTCTCTTTCATGATCAGATTTCTTGCTTAAAGATGGCATCAAACGTGAGTGACACTTGTTAAAAAAGCTGCCCACAAAAATCCACCATCATTGGTTATGGGCAGTGTTGTACTGACGCTCTGAATGGTGGATTTTTGTGGGCAATGGTAAAAAGGAAGTTTCGTCTTCATATAGGAAATGAGCGGGCCAGCCCTTACCACCACCCATTGAGGAAATGACAGCGATAGCCTGGCGGTACTTCCTGTACAGTGAGCAGTAAGCCTGTGTTGGGCTTACCACTGCTTAGTAGAAGGAGCCCTAAGCTAACCAGATAAATGGTACCACATAAAACTCAGTTTTAAACTTAAGTGGTTAAGTGCTGAATATTGCTTTTAACTGGATAAGGGACAGCCTGCCGCACAAACCTGGATATTCAAAACTGGGGCCCAGACATGGCCTGGCATTGAATATCCAGGCATAATGTTGGTAGTGGCCAAAGCAACAATGACCACCGCTGGTTGAATATTTACCTCTATGTTCACAGGGGCCGGTATTCAGACTATGGGAGGTAGCCCGACTAACTCCTGCGGTTGGCAGCCAGACTGCATATTCAATACCAGGCCATTTCCAGTGATTGGCATTGAATATCCAGTTTATTTTTAGCTAGTTTAAACTCAACTAGCCAAGCAAATATTCAGCACTGGCCGGCTATGTTTAAACAGGCCAAGATAGGCCTTCTATTTCAGCGGCCCAATTTGGCCATCAAACTTAGCTAGTGATGCACTCAATATTTGCGGAGAGCTGGTTATATCATGCGATATAACTGGTTAGTCACTAAGGGGTCCTTTCACAAAGGCGTTCTAGCGTTTTTAGTGTGCGATAAAGATTAGTGTACGCCAAACGCTAGAGACGCTCATATGGGCATCTCTAACATTTAGCATGTGCTTATTTTTAGCGTGCACTAAAAACGCTAGCTCGCCTTTGTAAAAGGACCCGTAAGTGCTGACCAGGAATATTCAGCAGGAGATAACCGGCTATCTCCTGCTGAATATTCATGGATAGCTGTTTAAGCCATTCCTGGCCGGTTAAATAGCGCTGAATATCATAAGATACAATGTATGCCTTGCACTTACCCGACCACTTAGGGTTAGATTTAATAACATGTGCTACCAAATTAATGGGTATTAATTTCATTAATGGGTATTATTAGTATTTGGGTCCTATTGCATGAAATGAAAGCTGTAGTAATACAGTAGTGTATTTTAATAACTCTAGCTCTTCAGGAATAGCTCCTCAAATTCGAGTACAGTACTAAGATAATGATAACTCCCATTACTAAAGTACCTCTCCAGATCAGATGCTATTAATTCCTTGCCTCCAGGTTCCTGATACAAACCTTGTTTGAGCAGACATTATAAAATGCATTCTATTACAGGATTTGCTGAACAAAACATATTGAAATTAGCATTTGATGCCTGGAACAATTTTCTGACAAAGCCCATGTAAGATACTTGGGGCACACTTGGAGGAATTAATGAGGAGTGTCCTTAATCTCATTATTGTCAGATAAATTGTTTTTATGGGGCCCTGCTCTCACTAGCATCTTTTCGCCTTGCTTTACATTTTACATTGTTCTTACATTTTAAGTATGCCTCAAGGTCGGCGATGGAATAGCCCAGAGGAGGAATGCTTAATCTGAAGTCTTTCTTTCTCATTTTCTCTAGTATATTTTTGCTCTTTTTGTTACAAAGTAGCTTGTGAGAGGGTTTATAGAATACTGCCCCTCACCCTTAAGAATAGTCCCTCAGATAGCCTGAGCCACCTTAAGATCAGTAGTCCAATCCAGTGGCGTAGCAAGGGCGGGGCGGTGGGGGCAGTCTGCCCCGGGTGTCAACGGGTGGGGGGGTGCTCCGTCCACCCCCCCACCCCCCGGCACAGCGCCTCTCACTCCCCCCGACAGTCCCCACCTGCCTACCAGCTGAGCTCCGGCCGGCACCTCCAATCTGCAGCGCTGCTGACTTTAAATGAAGAAAACCATCTCATCGTTGGCCCTTCACTCACTGAGTCCCACCCTCAAGGAAATAGGAAGTTATATCAGAGGGCAGGACTCAGTAGTGAAGGGCCAATGACGAGACGGGTTTCCTCATTTAAAGTCAGCAGCGCTGCAGATTGGAGGTGCCGCCCGGTGCACGGAGCTCAGCTGGTAGGCAGGTGGGGACTGTCGTGGGGAGTGAGATGCGCTGCGCCGGGGGGGGGGGGTCCACACCAAGGGGGGGTGCCGTTCCACACTGGGGGGGGCGCCGTGTTGAACTGCACCCGGGGGGGGGGGTGCGCGCAGCCACGATCCGCCCCGGGTGTCAGCCAAGCACGGAACGCCACTGGTCCAATCCCAGAAGGAAGTGATCCAGGAGGGGTGGAGTCAGAACCAGGGAGTATAAAAGGCAGGGCCAGACTGAAATTAAGGAGGCCCAGGGAAGGAAGAATGGAAGTCCCAGCATATGCTGCTATAGCTTATGTCTAATGATCATGACCTGGCTGAGGTAAGCCACTTTTGTTTCCTGATTTGAGACTAGCAAGCCTTGCTCTGAGGCCTGACTGGAGCCAGACCTGGAGTTCAGAGAAGAACTGAGAAGAACTTACAGGCTATGTTTGGGTTGTGGCAGCCTAGGGTTGCCAGCTGGATTCAGATTCACCCAACAAAGTTGATCCAGTCCTGGCCTTACCTGTTGCATGCAAGGACTTGTAGTTCTGATTTCTCTACTGGATTCCCTAAGAAAAGCAAGGCTACAAGTCCCTGCATGCACTGGGGTAAGCCCAGGACTGGATCAACCCTGTTGGGTGAATCTGGATCGAGTTGGCAACCCTATGGCAGCCCTACCAGCCACAGATTGTGTTTTGAACCTGCCAGCCAGAGGCCTGCTTAAAACTGTATTTACTGAACTACAGAGGTGTTTCACCTTGTGTTCCTGGCCCTGTGATGTAAAAGGCCTCAGGATTCAGTTAATAAAACACTTGTTTTTCATTTATATATCTTTGTCCGGCTGTGTTATTTTCAGAACTTTTTGTGAGGGGGTACTTGGGGGTACTGAGTACCGGCACCTTTTCCATTGTGTGCTGAAATTGGCACATGGTCCCCAAGTTTTAATGAAAGAGCTCAGGCTCTACACACCAATTCTGTCTTGTCATAGATTCTGTGACTGGTTGCAGAGGGCCTGGCTATTGTGGGGTGAGTCCCTCACTGATCACCTCATCCCTGAAAGGTGGCCTGACATTTGAGTACGGCACCTTTTTTGTTAGAAGAAACACACTGGTTATTTTGCAGGTCCATCCTCAACCCTCGCTCGGGGTATCATGTTTTCTACAGAGCAGGTAAGTGAATGGGCCAGCAAGAACATAGCAATACAAAGAGCTGAAGACAATTCAATCTACATAGCTGAAATATCCGATAATCGGTGGATTGCCTGAGATGAAAAAGGATTAAGAACAAAAGAAATCCAGAAAAAGTCAATGGAAGCACTTTGAATTAGCTATGAATGTTTGCTGGTCCTCCAATGGCTTAAGAACATTTAACTTGGCCTATGTTGTTTCTGATGCCTTTGAGTTAAACACGGACAGGAAGAGATAGAGCAGTGGCGATCCTAGGTTGGCTGCCACCTAGGGTGGATCGCCCCTGCGCACCCCCCCCCCAGGGTGCAGCACGATACCCCCTCCCAGGCACATCAACCCCCCCCCCCCCCCGGCGCAATGACACCCACTCTCCGGGGCATCAAGCACCCCCCCCCCCCCGGGTGCATTCTTGGCTGCTGGAGGGTGCAGAGAGCAGCCGCGCACCTTTCGGTTCCACTGGCTCCCTGCTCCCTCTGCCCAGGAACAGGAAGTAACCTGCTCCAGGGCAGAGGACGCAGGGAACCAGCGGAGCCGACAGGCGCATGGCTGCTCTCTGCACCCTCCAGCAGCTTGCACCCGGGGCGGACCGCCCCCCACCACCCCGCCCTTGCTACACCGCTGAAATAGAGTGTCCTTCTTAGTGCGTATAATGGGAATCTAGACTTTGGCTTACACAGGATGCCAATAAACTTTCAATTCATAGCCTTTCAGAAGCCTAACATCATGTAGCCAATCTAATATGGGTGACCTGGTTGTATGTAGCTGGAACCTACCTGGATGTATTTGCAAGTTCTACATAAAGGACTAGATTCTATAACCACGGGCATAGATTTTAGAAATGCCCAAAATTCACCCATGGCCACACCCCTTTTTCAACTACATGACATTAGAATTTATGCACATCATGTTCTAGAACACGCTTAGTTGTATGCGTAAATTCTAATTAATGCCAAGTAGTGCCGATAATTGCTTGTTAAGTGGCAATTATTGGCACTGATTGGCTTGTTAACTAATTACATTGCGCATGCAAATCCAGAATACAACTGGATTTGCACGCGCAACCTAAGTCGCGCTATATAGAATCCTGAGATAATTTGTTTTTGTTGAATGTAAGTTTTTGGTTCATCAATAAAGACATTCTCAAAGACTAACATATTTATTATTGCAGTAGCCAGCACTTAATATTTACCATTCATCACAGGCTAGAATGTGCTTTAGTTTGAAATGCAATTTCCTGTTTTGTTTCATTTTGTCTAGAAAACAAAATGGAAGAAACACAAACAAAAGAAGAGCGAGCAAAATGATAGAGTAGATGGAACTGCTCCCGTATGAGGAAAGGCTAAAGAGGTTAGGGCTCTTCAGCTTGGAAAAGAGATGGCTGAGGGGGGACATGCTTGAGGTCTACAAAATCCTGAGTGGAGTGTAACGGGTGGAGGTGAATCGGTTTTTCTCTCATTCAAAAAGTAAAAAGACCAGGGGACACTCAATGAAATTGCATGGGAATACTTTTAAAACAAATAGGAGGAAATATTTTTTTTTTCATTCAAAGAATAGTTAAGCTGTAGAACTCATTGCTGGAAGATCTGGTAACGGCGATTAGTGTATCTGGGTTTTAAAAAGGTTTGGACAGGTTCCTGGAGGAAAAGTCGTAAGTAATGCCACACTGGGAAAAAACCAAGGGTCCATTGAGCCCAGCATCCTGTCCACGACAGCGGCCAATCCAGGCCAAGGGCCAAGTCCATAGTCTGTTATTGAGATGGACATCGTTGATCGTTTATTTATTTACTATACCGTTACTTCTTACATAGCAAATCAGAACGGTTTACATCTTTAAAATATAAATGACATACAACCAGTGCTTTTTTTGTGCCGGTACGCAACGGTACGGCGTACTGGCACCTTTTTTTTTTTTTGCTCCCCCCCTGCCCCATGAGTCCATGTCCTGCACGCAGTGCCAGCCCCCATTTCTGGCCACTGCTGCTTCTCCTGTTGAGCAGCAGCGGCCGCTACACAAAGAAAAAGTTTTTAAAATAAACTTCAAACCTGGCTGAAACGCGGCACCCCGGCACTGTAGACAGCCATTAGGCATTGGCTGTTGCCCCGCAGCCGCTCCTCCTCTTGCCTCTACGTCACTGCGCTCCTCTGGGGTCTTCCTCCAGGGGCAGTGACGTAGAGGCAAGAGGAGGAGCGGCTGCGGGGCGGGGCAACAGCCAATGCCTAATGGCTGTCTACAGTGCCGGGGTGCCGCGTTTCAGCCAGGTTTCAATTTTTTTTTTTTAAATCTTCCTTTTCTTTGTGTAGCGGCAACTGCTGCTCAACAGGAGAAGCAGCAGCGGCCGGAAATAGGGGCTGGTGCCGCGTGCGTCGCGACTTCGTGCCGTTCGCGGGAAACTTGGCAGGGAGAGGGAAACCAACAGCGGGAAGGATTGGGGAGCGAGAAAGAGGGAAAACAACAGAGGGAAGGATTGGGGAGAGAGAGAAAGAGGAAAACCAACAGAGGGAAGGATTGGGGAGAGAGAGAAAGAGGGAAAACAACAGAGGGAAGGATTGGGAGAGAGAGAAAGAGGGAAACCAACAGAGGGAAGGATTGGGGAGAGAGAGAAAGAGGGAAAACAACAGAGGGAAGGATTGGGGAGAGAGAGAAAGAGGAAAAACAACAGAGGGAAGGATTGGGGGGAGAGAGGGGAAAACAGATGGAAGGATGGGGAGAGAGAGGGAAAAACAGATGGAAGGATTGGGGAGAGAGGGGAAAAACAGATGGAAGGATGGGGAGAGAGAGAAAGAGGGAAACCAACAGAGGGAAGGATTGGGGCGAGAGAGAGAGGGAAACCAACAGAGGGAAGGATTGGGGGGAGAGAGAGAGAGGAAAAACAACAGAGGGAAGGATTGGGGAGAGAGAGAAAGAGGGAAAACAACAGAGGGAAGGATTGGGGAGAGAGAGGGGAAAACAGATGGAAGGATGGGGAGAGAGAGGGAAAAACAGATGGAAGGATGGGGAGAGAGGGGAAAAACAGATGGAAGGATTGGGGAGAGAGAGAGAAAAACAGATGGAAGGATTGGGGAGAGAGGGGAAAAACAGATGGAAGGATTGGGGAGAGAGGGGAAAAACAGATGGAAGGATGGGGAGAGAGAGGGAAAAAACACAGATGGAAGGATTGGGGAGAGAGGGAAAACAGATGGAAGGATGGGGAAAGAGAGAGGGAAAACAGATGGAAGGATGGGGAGAGAGAGGAGAAAAACAGATGGAAGGATGGGGGGAGAGAGAAAGGGAAAAACAGATGGAAGGATGGGGAGAGAGAGAGGGAAAACGGAAGGATAGGGAGAGAAAGAGGGAAGACGCTGGATGGAAGAATGCAGAAAGAAATAGGGGAGACACTGGAAGGATGGGGAGAGAAAGCAGAGCTGCTGGATGGAAAAGGGGAATAGAGAAAGACTGGAGAATAAGAGGAAGGGGCATGGGGAGAACAAGGGTGAGGAAAAGATGAAAAGCCACAGGTAGATGAAGGAAATTAAAGAATGGATAGTAAGAATGAATTAAATCTGGACAGAGAGAGAGCCTGAAAAATATTGAAGAAAGCAAAGAAAAAGGAGACAAAAATGACAAATGGCACAGAAGAGTTAAGCGAAAACAAAGGAGAGGAGAATCACAGACTGGGACCAATATGGAAAGAAAAACAGTCACCAGACAACAAAGGTAGAAAGAAATCATTTTATTTTCATTTTAGTGTTTGTAATATGTTCAATTTGAGAATTTACATCTGCTGTCTTATTTTGCGCTGGGTATACTGGAGCTGTAAGAGCTTACAGAGATTATTTATAATGAAAAAAAATCACGTTATTTTTTTCTCCTATAGTACTGTAATATTTTCAATGATGTCTGTTTATATGCGCCATGGCTGGTATAGGAGGTGTGGTTAATGTGGGTGTGGCTATCATAGGGGTGGAGCCATATGTGGTGACCCCGCCCATATTGAGTACCGGCACCTTTTTTTCTACAAAAAAAGCACTGCATACAACAATATTCTAACATAAAAGAAATCCATTTGTAATAGGACAGCTCTAACAAAAACTTCCATACCAAAGAAAACAAACTAATTTCATATATCACTCATACATATCACATCAAATAATAATCAAATAATAATAATAATCAAATAATAATAATAATCAAATCGATTGTCTCGCATAACTCTGCACAATGTAATCCATAACCAATCTGTGTATTTCCATCATTTAACTCATATTGTATGCCACACTGAACCCGCAAAAAGTTGGGAAAATGTGGGATACAAATGCAATAAATAAATAAATAAATAATGCCGTTACCTTAAAATAGTATATATTCCTGTTCAAATAAACCATATTTCATTTCCTGAGTGTTTTTCTCTAACAAATGACACTGAGTTTCTCTTTATAAACAACATGGGGGAAGCCGCTGCTTGCCCTGGCATTGGTAGCATGGAATGGTGCTACTAATTGTGTTTCTGCCAGGTACTTGTGACCTGGATTGGCCACTGCTGTAAGCAGGATACTAGGTTGGATGGACTATTAGTCTGACTCAGTATGGCTGTTCTTATGTTTTTAGGTAATGTTCAGTTTTTGTTTTGTTTTAAAGAAGTGCTAACCATCTCCAACTCCCTGCCTCCACTTCTCCCAACATTAAAGGGTCCTTTTACAAAGCTGTCTTCAGAGATGGCGTCCTTTAAAAGTACATAAGTACAGAGTAAAAGTACTGGCTTCAAAAGTAGTGAAGTAAAAACAGAAAGTCTCATACAAAAAAAAAATACTCAAAAGTAATAAAGTACAGCTCTTAAAGCTACTTTTTTACTACAAAGTAAAAAATATTAATAAGTTGGACCACTGAATCTAGTATATTTACAAGCAAACTTCCACTGGGTCACAAAATCTTCTTCCTATTACAAAAAAAAAACAAAACAAAACACACTTAGCATTGAAGTGGGCAGAAGAACATTCATACACCTGTTGGAAAACAAAACAAACTGGATTAGTACAGATTAGTCCTACACAGACATTTGATACTAACAGAATACCCAGCCTTTTTCACACATAAACAGTGGTAACCCCTCATGATAACTAACCACTTTATATTGCAATATCTGTATATTTTATATGGCTGGCTGTTGCAAAGTTGGCATGTTTACCTTTGCTCTACCAATAAAAATCTATATTAAAATTAAAATGATGCTGGCTGATCTTAGGATGGCCAGGGGGAAAAAGAAGAACCAGATTAGGAAAAGAAATGGAAGAGCTCCCCTCCCCCCCCCAAAAAAAACCAAGTCACATGATGACGTGTCTGATGGGGCTCGTTTTCAAAGCACTTAAAGTTCCATAGTAAACTTTGTAAGTCTGAGGCCTAGATGCACAAAACTCTAACGACCCTTTAACGACAAAATTTGCCACCGTTGCATGCATTATACCACTTCCATAGCCCCCACCCCAACCCCAAAAAGACACTTACCTGACTCCAACAACAAAGTTAAGAAAAAGAAGAGAAAAAGAGGAATGGATCCCCTTTTATTTCTTGAATTCATTTAATCTGAAATCCCTTCTTTGGCTAACCCTGTTCTTTGAGATTTCGGACACATTTCACAAATTTTGAAAACACAGGGATAAAAGGTCAAAATATGACCTTCGAGTTCAGCAAACATTAAAAGCAAATGTCAGAACCAAGACAGAGTTGAAGTACATCCCTGGATAACTGGGCTTTTTGCTGACTTGTAAGGTTCAGGTTACAACAGACTGCCTACTGCAAAGTATTATCTAGGAACAGCTGGGTGAACTGATTACCAGTCTTATTTACAATCACAGAGAGAAACAGGCAGAGTAAAGATTACAGCCTTTCTCTAGACCCCAAGCTTAGTTCTCTCAAGTCTGCCTTACATTAGCAATGAAATGATGACTAAAAGATGTTTATTAAAAATCAGAAAAGAATCCTGTAGTGCAGCCTTACTACTAACAGTGCACAAAACACCCCCAAAAAAGGAGTGACGTTAATAATAGTTAAGTTTGGTTTTTGGTGTGTTATCGTATTCTCTCTTGCATCAGGTGACACATTGAGTGGATCAGTTATTTCCTGAAGGATACATAATACTCTCATTATCATAATTTCTAAAAACATCTTTAATGGATTTGTCAGCTTTGGCATTTCAGTGTGCATTTCTTTATCTAGTAATTGGTTCTCTAATTATTTATGTGTAATCATGGCATTTTTTTGACTGTTTGCAAGTTTCAAAAGTATTTGATATATTGCTTATAAAAAAATTAGATCATCTAAATGGTTTATGAAGTTAAAACTAAATATGGAAGAACAATATGATTAAATACAGAGAGTATCAAATATACAATATAAAATCTATATAAAATTAACTTTAAAATGATAAAATACAAGAAAATAGAATTTAACAGAATAACGTCCAAGTTGATGTTCAGTATATACCGTATTTTTCGGACTATAAGACGCACTTTTTTCCCCCAAAATTTGGGAGGAAAATGGGGGGTGCATCTTATAGTCCGAAGGTAGCGAGGTCCGATTTCGGGATCGCCCTCCCCCCTGAGTTCGGGATCGCCCTCCCCTACTCACGTCACGCGATGTTCCCTGGTGGTCTAGTGATGTCGGGGCAGGAAAGAGCCCCCTCTTTCCTGCCCAGCGCGCTGCTCTCCGTCCTCCTGTATACTGCCTGACTGATGGTCTCGGCGAGATTCAAAATGGCCACCGAGAATTGAAGTCTCGGCGGCCATTTTGAATCTCACCGAGACCGTCAGGCAGCATACAGGAGGACGGAGAGCAGCGCGCTGGGCAGGAAAGAGGGGGCTCTTTCCTGCCCCGACGTCACTAGACCACCAGAGAACATCGCGTGACGTGAGTAGGGGAGGGCGATCCCAAACTCGGACAAGACGCACCGGAGCACCTAGGTTTTAGAGGAGGGAAAAAGGAAATTTTTTTTTCCTATTTCCCTCCTCTAAAACCTAGGTGCGTCTTATGGTCCGGTGCGTCTTATAGTCCGAAAAATACGGTACCTAGTTTCAGGGCTCATGAAGAAGGTGTTCTATTGGCACAGTTTCATTCAAAGATAATATAGGCAGATGATATGAGAATCAATGATGGCTCTGGACAGAAATATTTAAAAGAAAATAAATTATGCTAATGTGCTCATTTAGGGGGACAAGTTTTAAGTGTCTGCATAGTACAAAAGACAACTTTTCCATAGAAGCCTTTTCTTGCAATTCCTTTTTTCAACTGTAAAACCGGTATACCTTTGAGAATAAAAAAAATGCACGTTAAAGTCTCCACCCCATTCCTACTACCAGGAAGTAAGGCCACTGCTGGGCAGACTTCTACGGTCTGTGTCTCGATTATGGCTAGACAGGTGTGGATGGGCTGGAGTGGGCTTTGAAGGCAATTACAGCAGTTGGGAATTAAAGACAATGCAATCCAGACTTCTATGGTCTGTGTACCGATTATGGCTAGGCAGATCTGGATGGGTTAGATTAGGCTTTGACAGCAACTCCAGTAGCTGGGAATTAAAGTCAGTGCCAGGCAGACTTCTAAAGTCTGTGCCTTGTAAATGGAAAAGACAGATCAAGGTCAAATACGTGCTATATCATATCATATGAGTTTATCTTGTTGGGCAGACTGGATGGACAACACAAGTCTTTATCTGCCATTATCTACTATGTTACTGTGGATACCCGCTGCCAAAGCATGCACATTATTGCATTATGGAGGTCATTTTAGAAGGCATTTGAGCATACGCTGCCCTGCCACTTGCACTGGCCTCTTGTCTATTGTAGCTGCCTCTGAAGAAACAGGACGTTACATCAGAGAGGTAGCTGCAGTAAACAGAAGAGGCAGGTTCTGGCAGCAAGGCGGAGTATGGAAATCGCATCTGCCACCGCCGGCTTTTGAAACATGAAGAAAGAAGGTAAACTCAGAGAAAGGGGGTGAAGGAAAGAAGGGGGAGATGCCACTCTTGAAAGAGTGCTGCCTGAGGCCCCCGCCCCTGGTGGACTAATGGTCGGGCCACCCCTGCACATCAAGCATCTTGTGCACTAACCCCCCTGTTTACTAAGCCATGTGGCAATGCCAACACAGCCCATCAGAAGCGAATGGGCTGTGTCAGCATTAGCACACAGCAGCCGCTAGCGCAGCTTAGTAAACAGGGGTAGAATACCAACTAATGGCAGTTGCATGTGTAACTGTAAATTAGTGCCAATTGGCACTAATTCTAGCCAATTATTATAACACCAAGAAGCAGCTAATTTAACAATTAAGTTATACACATAACTGGCATTATTCTGTGCACAACTTTGCGTGCTAGGCCTCAAATTGTGTACATAAGTATGTAGAGTTAGGGGGTAGATGTGCAGGCATTACTAGGAGCACAGAATATGGTGAGTGGTGTGGCATTGGTACATTTCTTACATTGGAGCAGGTGTAAATGTATGTCCCCTACTTTCCTGGGGTAATTTTATAAAGGGACATAGGCACATATAGGGCTAGATTCTATATATGGCGCCTAAACAATTGGCGCAGAAAAGCCCCCGCTTAAGTGGTATTCTATAAACTGCACCTACAGTTTGGCATGGTTGATAGAATAAACGCTTAAGCGGACAGGTCGTGCGTAAATTTATGCTCTGCCATTTGCACAAATGAAAACATGGTGCAAATGCCTGCACCCAAGTTTATACACGGAGCACCCTTATTCTATAATTATGTGCATAACTCAAAACCATGCCTCGGATCCACCTCAAAATGCCCATGACCCTCCCACTTTCATGACCCTCTTTCGGGCCATGTGTAAATTTTAGGTGTGGATCACTCATCTAACTTTACATGCATAATCCCCACTTAAATGTAATTAGTGCGAATAATTGCTTGTTAAAAGTCAATTATTATTATTTGTTACATTTGTATCCCACATTTTCCCACCTTTTGCAGGCTCAATTTGGCTTGCATATAACAGTTAACGGCGTTCCCGATTACGGTCTGAAGAAATACATGGTATGAATGAATACAAAGTGATATTGTAGTAGAATGGGGTACATGTATGGTAGGTACAGTTGGGGGAACATATAGAGGAAAAGGGGGAAGAAGAGTCAGGTAATGTTTGTTACGGTCTTTGGTTGCATTGTGTCACAGGTGAACAGCCATTTTTATGTTGGGTCGGTGGGGTATGCTCTTCTGAACAGGTCTGCCTTTAGTGCTTTCCGAAAATTTAGGTGGTCGACCCAGGGGCGTAGCAGGACACCCAATTTTAGGTGGGCCTGGACCCAAGATGGGTGGGCAGAAGAACCATGCCCCTTCCCACAGGTGATTTGGTCTCTTCTTCTCTCACCTGCATGCCATATGGTCTCTCAAACACCCCCCCCCCTCCCCTGCATAACTTTTAAATAGCAGATTTTCACCAGCAGCATGCAGCAACTAATACACACTGCTCATATTGGCCCCACAGCCTTCCCTCTGATGCAACTTCCTGTTTCCGCATAGACAGGAATACATCAGAGAAAAGGCTGTGATGTTGGTATGAGCAGTATGCATCAGTCGCTGCTCACTGCAGGTGAAGATCTGCTATTTACAAGGTATACAGGAGGGACAGTTGTTGGGAGTTTTTGGATGGTGGGACTTTGGGATCCCTGCCAGCCACATCATAGATGTGCTGCTACTGGATGGACGTGAGCCTAAAGTAGGTGGGCCTGGGCCCACCCGGGTCCACCCTTGGCTACGCCACTGGGTCGAGCGTAGTTTTTATTGCTTTTGGCAATGCGTTTCATAGTTGTGCGCTTAGGTAGGAAAAGCTGGTTGCATAGGTGGATTTGTATTTGAGTCCTTTGCTGCTTGGGTAGTGGAGGTTTAAGTATGATCGTACAGATTTTGTGGTGTTTCTGGTTGGTAGGTCAATGAGGTCTGTCATGTATCCCGGTGACTCGCCATAAATAACTTTATGAACAGTCGTGCAAATTTTGAAAGTGATACGTTCTTTGATTGGTAGCCAGTGCAGTTTTTCTCTGAGTGGTTTGGCACTAATTGACTCGTTATTCTATTAAATTGTGTGCATAAATTGGGGGCCATTCCTAATTTTGTGCACACAATTTTTAGTGACCTTTATGTCAGGTTCTCAGGTTCAGAGCCCACGGGGCCGGGCTCTGGAGCAAACATGAGCCCTTGGGCTGCTGACGAGGAGCGACAGCAGCAAGCAAAACCCACCAACCAACGCTGGGCAAGCACACTGGCACCGGCAGGGACTGCAGGCACCGCCCAGCGAGCCGGAACACACGGACTGGAATCCGCCGGACTGGAGGACACAGGACTGGAACACTGGACTGGAACACACCGGACCGGAACACACTGGACTGGAGCACCCTGGACTGGAGCACCCTGGACTGGTCCGTACAGCTTCACCTGCACTTAGCCACTGCTCCCAAGCCCTAACCAACAGAAGAACTCCAAACAGAAGCCAACAAAAGTGTACATAACAATAAACCAACAAAAGGACTTCCTAAGCCCTATACTACCAGAAGTGCTACCAATAGCACCACTAGGAAAAGCAGGGGAGCCACAGGGAAAGAGCAGGGAACCTAAACACATAAACTAGCACAGGTGCTCCTAAGCACCAAGCACAACAGCTCTACAACCCTTAACTAACTACAGTGCTCCTAAGCACCAAACTACCAGCAGAGCTCCTAGCACTAAAAGGGAAGACAGGGGAGCCAAAAGGGAAAAAACAGGGAAGCTAAACACAGAAGACATCAGTGCTTCCAAAGCACTAAACACAACAGAGCTTCCAAAGCCCCAAACCCAGAAGTGCTTCCAAAGCACCAAACCCAGAAGTGCTTCTAAAGCACCAAACACAGAAGTGCTACTAAAGCACCAATCACAGAAATGCTTCCAAAGCACCAAAAGGGAAAGCAGGGGAGCTACAAGGGAAAAGCAGGGAAGCTAAACACACAAGCTAAAAGTGCTTCTAAAGCACCAAACACAGAAGTGCTTCCTAAAGCACCAAACAATCACAGAAATGCTTCCAAAGCACCAAAAGGGAAAGCAGGGGAGCCACAAGGGAAAAGCAGGGAAGCTAACACAGATCAAAAGTGCAAACTGCACTACCACTAACCTGGACCTAAAGCAAACCCTGCAAAGGCCCTGAAGGGAAGAACACCACTTCCTTATCAAGGCCCTGCCTGATGATGTCACCACTGCCAGACACAGGCAGGCAGCATACTGAAACAGAGCTAGAGCTAACTCAGGCTTAACCCCCACAGCTGCAGTATAGCAGAGCAATTAGAGCCACGCTGGAAGCAATCAGCACACAGAGGCAGCTAGCTCAGGTAACACACACAGCTGCAGTATAGTAAAGCAATTAGAGTCATGCTGCTGGAAGCAGCCAGCACAGAGAGACAGAGCTAGCTCAGAAAGGACAGACAGAAGAAACAGAAGCCAGCTAAGAAGCTGGCCATCAGAAATAAGGTAAGTTTGAGAGGGGTTCTGACCACAATCATGACACTTTATAGAATCAGGGGGAAAATACCTTTAAAAAAAACTAGGCATTACATATGCATTCATGTGCCTTACCTACCTAGATGCCCCCTTATAAAATACCCTGTATACACAACCCCCCCCCCCCCCCCCCCCCCCCGATAGTCAGTGCTATTTAACCGGCCAGGAACATCTCCTGGCTAGTTAATAGCATTTAACCAGCTATCTGCAAATATTTAGCAGGAGGTAGCCAGCAGTCTGTGCTGAATATTTGCAGCAAGCGCATAAGAAAAGATTCTATATATGGCGCCTAAAAAAAAAATCGGTGCTTAAATTAGTGCCGACTAAGCATATTCTATAAATGGCACCTATATTTAGGCACTGATTATAGAAAATGTTTAGTTGCTATTTCAGCACTATCTGTGCGTATCCATTTACAGCAACGAAAACCTGGTGTAAATCTCAGCATGTAGATTTAGGCGCACTGGGCCTTTTTCTATAACTAAGAACCTAAATTTTGGAATGTCCATGAAACGCCCATTTCCCCGCCCATGACCACGCCCCTTTTTGTCTCCGCACGTTAGAAGTTCAGCGCATATCGTTACAAAATATGCTTAGCGAGTTGTGCGCCTACATTCTAATCAGTGCCAATTAGTGTTTATTATTGCTTCTTAAGTCAATTAAATTACACGCAGTGTTATAGAATCCGAGCCGATTTCGGCACCTAAATCTAAGCGCACAATTTAGAATCTGGGGGATTGCAGCTAACCAACTATATCACATAATATAGCTGACTAGTCACAACTATTCAGCGCATCAGTGGCTAAGTTTGGTGGCCAATCGGGCCACCCAAATATCATGTCTATGTTTGGCCACTATAAATTTAATCCGCCAGTGCTGAATATTTCCTTGACCAACCAGCCAAAAATAAACTGGATATTCAATGCCAGTCACCGGAAATGGCCTGGCATTGAATATCTTTGGCATGTGATTATCTAAGGGACCTATAATCAAAGGACTTGATATACAGCCAGTAACGGTCAGTGTTTTGTAACCGCAACCATTTCCAGGCTCTGTCATTGAATTTCCAGGTATACTGAGCTGGCCAAAATATAGCCAGTTAAGTGCAATATTCAGCACTTAGGGCCCCTAAGTGGAGGAGTAGCCTAGTGGTTAGTGCAGTAGACCTTGATCCTGGGGAACTGAGTTCAATTCCCACTGCAGCTCCTTGTGACTCTGTGCAAGTCACTTAATCCTCCATTGCCCCTGGTACAAAAGAATTACCTAAATATATGTAAACCACTGTGAATGTAGTTGCAAAAACCTCAGAAAGGTGGTATATCGTCCCCCTTTCCCTTTTACCAAGCTGCAGCAAAAGGGGGCCGGCGTTGGCATCTGCATGTGTTTTACACGCACGCCAAGGTCCACTTTTACCACAGCTGGTAAAAGGGAAGGCCTTGCTTTCCTGCAGGAAATGGCTGGGTGGCAAGTAAAACACTTGCCACGTGGACATTTTAGGGAGGAGCCCTTACCGCCACCCATTGAGGTGGAGGTAAGGGCTCCTGCGCTAACCCAATGGTAACTGGGCAGTGCACCGGTGGAGGGGGTGATGTGCCAGGACGGGTGTGCAATGGTGATCTGCCCTGGGTGCCAGCTGATATAGGAATGCAACTGTCTAATTCTCTGACAATAAGCCCTGTTAGTTTATTAGCTCTGTTGTCTTGGACCGACTAAGAATCTTAATTTGTGTTTTGGGTCTGTGGGAGCTTTCTAGGAACTGTGGAACCGCTGGAGTGTGGCCCCAGTGTCCTAGAAATTACCGGGGAATAACTTGAGAGTGGGTGACTCGCCCAGAGGCAAGTGGGACCCTGTCGGTGGGAGGAGGGTGCTAGTATAGAGCACGTGCACAGGTGCAGGCAGGCCTGAACAGTGCTGGGGATAGACCCTCCAGGTGGCCGCAGGTGCTAGGCGTTTTGTGACAGGTATGTAAAGGCATGGAAAAATACTACCATATGGAAAGTGATGAAGACATAGAACAACAGTACCAGGTCCCAGGTGCCCAGCCTCACCCTTTACAGAAAGACAGAATAATCACTCAAGAGAGTGATTATTCTGTCTTTCTGTAATGTTCTGATCAGATGCAGCATCATATGTTTCATTGTGCTTGGTTATGACTAGTGTTGTATTTGAAATTGGATAATCTGTACGTTCTGATCTCAGCAATGTTTTTTTCTTTCTTATGAAAACCAATACCATGTATTACAATAACAAAGGGACATCGGTAGTGGCAGTGGCCGTTTTTGCTACTTGCTGAGGCCAATTTTACTGCAGCGGGTAAAAAGGCTGCAAAAATACATGGCATGCGGTAAGATTGCTCATACTGCATGTCCATGCAAGGACAGCACTTACCGCCACCCATGCTAACCCGCTGCCTGATTACCGTTGGGTAATCACCGTGCAAAAAACCCCAAGCCTTATTTTCCCCAGCGCGGGAAATGGCATGTGCTGGGGCTGGAACTACCTCTGGGGGCCATATTGGGCTAGCGGTAACTCCAAATTGGCATGCGGTAAGCCCGCATTGGGCAGGGCCCCTATGTTTGGTGCTTGCACATGAAGGTGCTGTGATCCTGGGGGACAATGCTTCACACTCACCTTTCCAGCCTGGATCTCAGTGCTCAGAGACATAGGGAGGGAGGTTGTGGTGGTGCTTGAGTATTTGCCTCCTGTGCCTGAAGCACAGGCGGACCAGTAGCTCTGTCTTCTCCACAGAGAAATTTGGTTCCCTTCTCAGAGACATAGCTGGGCACTCTGAGGAACATTCCTCCACGTGCAGAAGTATATATGCACGTGGAAGAAACATCCTGCCACTGACGCGGATGTTTTTACGAAATGGAGACCAGTTCCACCATTGCACATTTTGCATAGTGTATTTTTGATTGACAGAAATGTTTATTTCTGGGCGTCTAGGAAATTTTCAGTACGTCCTCTTTCAAAACATTGTTTTTAGTTTATTTTCGAACTTGTTCAAAAGGACATACCCCACCGACCCAACATAGATACCTACACTCGGCAACACAGCAAAACCAAAGCTCGTAATGGACACTACATAACCTTTCCTCATCCCGACCCCCATTGAACCTGTATCACATGTACCTTTATATGACTACAATATCACCTTGTTTCTCTACCGGACAAGGCGAACGCCTTTACGGTACTATGTAAGCCACATTGAGCCTGCAAATAGGTGGGAAAATGTGGGATACAAATGTAACAAATAAATAAAATAAATAAATATCAGAAAACATTTACGTGCGTTAAACGCTAATGCGCCCATAGAAATGTATAGGTGCGTTAGCATTTAACCTGCCTTAAATTTAAAGGCATGTTAGAAATGCTAATGCAACTTAGTAAACATACCCTTCAGTTTTTTCTTTCATTATGCACTTCAGTTTTTAAAAGTTTCCCAATAAATGTTTATTTTGCCATTTGGACATCATATCGAAAATGCCCCTCGGTATGTACTATTGACGACAATAACAAAAAAAAGAAAACACCAAATTTTGAGTCACTTTGGTTTAAACACGACCTGACATGGGAAATGTTGACACAGCTTGTATTGTTTCAAACGAATGCAAACCCCTACTAACCAGTGGCTGGACAGCTGTGAAAATGCTCGGTGATATTACAGTGTGCTCCGGCTTCTGTGAGATTTCAACTCAATTAGGAAATAGCAAGAAACAGGAATTTGAGTGTGGCAGGTGTGACAGAACATGAAATGTGTAAATCAGAGGTCATAGGGGTGTTCTACTGTTTATGGCACAAATTTGAATGACATTGGATGAACAGTTCAACATTTACTGGGGTGGGGGAGGACAGGCAGCTACACAAACATGATGTTCTTATAAGACCAGCTTCCCTGTAGAAAACAAGGTTAAAATATTGCTTTGTACGTTCCAGAAATTAGCTGATATTTTTCAAGGTTTAAGTTTCTTGCTTTAGTCTGTTATTAATTTAAAATATGACCCTTTATAGATCATCAGTGTATCAAGTTAGAATGACAATCTAACATCTCATATATATTTCCCAGTTCAGTTCAACTGCAGGAGAATAATTATCTTGACATATTTTGCAGAAATGATCTCATTCGGATGCCTGTGTCTTTATGCAATTAAATTAATCGTCTTCCTTTCTGTACTTTGCGTGTTAAAACCTTGTATAATAAAATAAACTGTGGAAGGGGGGGGGGGGGGGAGACAGAAGAAATCTACAGTTTTTCACATTATATGCTCCAGCCTAGCACATGAAGGTTCATGAAATATCCGTAATTCAACACTCGAGGTATATGTGCAAAATAACCCGTGAGGTTTTGTAAAAAAGCCATGCATCAACCTTCTATACTGTTGAATGAAATCCCAGAGGGATTTGAAGTGAAAGTCCTGGAAGAAGGATGAATAGCAGATGGCAGAAGAGGAACTTTTCTCAAGAAGCAATAAATCTGCAGATGAGACTTCAAAGTGGAATTGCTGAGGCTCTCTCATTGAGTTACTTCGTGATGGATAGGGACCATTTATGACCAGGGAATGGTGGAAAGCTGAAGGAGATAGATATTAGGTGTCATTCTCTCTCATGCAGTGCGTTATTAAAATATAAAGCACAAGGGGAAGATCTCCCTATTCTCACATTTCTTTCAGGGGAAGGAGGGGCCTGACAATTTTCTGTTCTTCCTTTGGGCATTCATCTCCTTCAGAAGTGGCCTCTACTGGGGCAATAATGGCAAGTGCTTTAATTCATAATGACTCAAGTTTCTGCCTTGCCAATTTATGCTCCCTCCCTTCCAACACTGCCAACATAGTAATAACAGTCTTCAGCCAGTGACCACTCTCTACTGTGCACATGCACTCAGAAACTGACTACTGGGTGGGGGGAGGGCGTCACTTAGATGTAGGCATCCTAATGCTGCACAGGAAGCATCTATTCAATAACAGCATCTGGGTGCTCAGCATCCTTTAGGAGCCCTTTTACCAAGCTGCAGTAAAAAGGGCCCTTCGCTAATGGCAGGGGACATTTTTGCCTTGCACAGCGGCCCTTTTTACCACGGCAGGTAAAAAGGCTTCCAAATAAAACATGGTCATGTGATAAGATTGCTCTTACCATGTGGCCATGCAGGTAGAGCACTTACACCACCCGTTGAGGTGGCGGTAAGGGCTCCCACGCTAACCTGGCAGTAACCAGACAGCGTGCAGCACTGCCTGATTCCCACCGGGTAACCCCCATGCTAGAAAATCAGGTCCGATTTGTGAAAACATGATGGGGTAGAGTGACAGTTGTAAATTGCTCCAACTTGTGAATGAAAAGTAATAAATAGAACCTAACAAACACATAACACAGTTGTGATTTTTCATACTTACAGTCTGCCACTGTTGGGCTACCACTGGGTCCATGGATGGTTCCAGCAGCTTCCCTGATTTTCAAGAGAGCTGGTGGAAGGTGAAGGCGGGGCCTACACACCTGACCCAGAAGGTCCTATATGGTGCAATCAGAGAAGGGCTCCTCTAGCAGGGGTGCCACACTTCTTTTGTCCAGGGTGGGATTTTGTGTAGAGGGGATTGAAAATCTGTGGGGTTCAGGAGGGGTATTGGACCCTGGGGAGTGGGGGGGGGGGGGGGGGTCAGATGAATGTCTATATTGCTATTTCATAACCTAGACCTTCATATCCAGAGAAAGAGATGTCTATGTGCCTGAATGTTGGCCATCCATATTCTGGACGTTTTTTTTTGTTTTTTGTTTTTTCTAAAATGGATGTTTCTGCTACATGTAGCTGGTCATAGATATCTGTTTCACCAAGTATTTTAGACAGGCTCTATGTCAGCAGATCCTGCTTTGAAATATTATCGGATCTTCAGACGTCCGGACTTGGACATCTGATTTCCAATTTAAGTAACCTTTCTAAAATGCAACTCCACTCACACGTATGTATAGGGGTTGAGTATTAGTGCCTATATGTATAATCTTTGTGTCTCTTGTCCCTATTGCCCACAAGCAGCAAGCTGTGAATAGTTTATGGGGCCACTCCAACTGTGATAGAATGATAGGCCCTACATATGGGGGAGGGGGGAACCATAGGAGCTAACTTTTCAAAATCATTACATGTGCTATACTCAACACAAGTGAATGCTTCATTGCCAGTGTGTTCAATTTGGGGGTGCTCAAGCACTCACAGTACCCATAGAACTGAGAAGTTATAGGAGGGCACCTCTCCTATATGTATCATCTCCGTATATTTGCAGATGATATACCTTTAATGCCCCCCAACATTTTTTAAAGGGCATTAGGGGTCCTTTTACCAAACTGTGGTAAAAAGGGCCTGTGGTAGCGGCAGGGGCTGTGTTAGCTGCACGCCAGGGCCCTTTTAACCACAGTGGGTAAAAAGCCTAAAAAAAAAAGATATGGCCATGCGGTAGGGAGCATTTACTGCCACCCCTTGAGGTAACCCATCTTAATAATGGCTTATGGACTTTTAGGAAGTTATCCAAACCTTTTGTAAACCCTGCTAAGCTAACTGCTTTTATGACATTCTCTGGCAACAAATTCCAGAGTTTCATTACACGTTGAGTGAAGAAACATTTTCTCTGATTTGTTTTAAATTTACTACTTAATAGCTTCATTGCCTGCACCCTAGTTCTGGTATTTTTGGAAAGACTAAACAAGCGATTCACGTCCACCCATTCCACTTTTTATAACCCTATTCTATAACCACATGCTCAATTGCATGCCTATCTTTGGGTGCCACTCATCTGAATGAGTGGGTAAATGTCTAGGTACTTTTTGAATATCGATTTGATTATTTATATCTATCTATCCATTATATTCCTATGGGCATCTCAGCATTTACCACCAACTGATTTTTACTGTGAGCTAAAAAAAACGCTAGCATAGCTTTGTAAAAGGCCCCCTACCTATCTATATCTATGTGGATAGGACTGTGCTATAAGTAATGAGAAAGAGAGAGAGAGGGAGGTGGGGGTGTAGGGCTTTATTTCTGATTGCGTATATTGGTATTTAGTATCAGCATCTTGTTCCATCAGCTGCCTGCACAAACTGCCTCCCATCCCCAGTCCTGCAATATAAACCAGTAGGACTGGTGCCCCTTACTCAGTCCCCTCCCTTCCTGTCATATCTATGCTGACCTGCTAATATGTAGCACAGTTTTACCCTCCGAGTCTCCTTCCTCAACTTCCCATCTGAGCCTGCAACAGGAGCAGCACTTAATCACACCTCAGATCGCCTCCTGCTGCTGGGGGACCAGTCTTTCAACATGTACTGTGAGATTCATGTGACTCAACCCCTTCTCTCCAGGTATTCCCTTCCTTTTCTCACCCTTCCAGACGTTCTTCCCCCATCCTAACCTCCTGAAGAAATCCACAAATCCGAGGACTGACTGGTTTAATACAGGTCTTTGGAATGCTCAGTCTTAAATATATTGTACATAGAAACACATCTTGCAGTGGACAGATTAGAGGTACAGACAACAAGGACATTTTACGGCTTCACTGTTGTGTCATTTTAAATGCAGATTTAACATTAGATTATATGAATTAAGTCCCCAGCCCTGAGTTCTGCTTGATTACTAGTGATGCCAGAGAAAAATATGTCCTACCTTCCTCCAGGAAGGAAGCCAGGCAGGAGGAGAACTTGATATTCCTCTTTTAATTAGGGGCTATAAAAATGGCTGTTAGACACTGCCTTCAAAGACCTGGGCAGATGACATAAAATGATTTCCAGACCTCTAAATGGCACTTTTTAAGAGTTCTTTGGGGACATAGACATCTGTATTTTTCCCCTTCTGCTATCTAGCAGTATTAATCAATTTAAAAAAAAAAAGATGAAAACTGTAGCAATCATACGTCATGAGAAAAGCTGCAAGAGGTCCACGAAAGAGGAAACCAACATTATTGAGTGGATGTTGAAACAATTTATAATAACTCAGCAACGGAAATGCATAAGAAATATATCATGTTATGCACGTGGATTAATTCATTGCTGCTGACCAACTACTTACTCGGGTGTGAATAAATGGTCCGGCATCTGAAAGGGCTAAATTTTCAGAAACTTGTCAGTGTAACATTAGGCTAAATGAAAATACAGTCAAAGGGTACAAGACCTTATACAATGCTTGGTATAGAAAAGGGTGACAAAATTAATATAAGGGGTGGAATATCTCCCTCTTAAAAAGATTAGGACTTTTTAGCATGGAAAAGAGACAACTGAGATGGGGATATGATAGAAGTTTACAAAATCATGAGTGGGTAAAACAGATTAATAAGGAATAGCTATTAGACCTTCAAATTGTACTAGGAATGGAAAACTCTCTATGAAAGTAACAGGTGACATATTTAAAACAACTTGGAGGCAGGGGCGTAGCTACGTGGGGCCACGGGGGCTTGGGCCCCCATGGATTTGGCCCTGGACCCCCCTGCTGATGACCTTCTCGACCCCCTTCCCGCCGCCAACCCGCCGTCAACCCGCCATCGCCATCTGCTACCTTTGCTGGTGGGGGACCCCAACCCCTGCCAGCTGAGGTTCTCTTCTTCCTTCGCTCTGTTTCTGAGTCTGATGTCCTGCACGACGTCAGACTCACAGAAACAAAATGAAGCCCTGCAGATCGCAAGGCTTCGTTCTGTTTCTGTGAGTCTGACATCCTGCACGTACAACGTGCAGGATGTCAGACTGAGAAACAGAACGAAGGAAGAAGAGGACCTTGGCTGGCGGGGGTTGGGGCCCCCACCAGCAAAGGTAGGCGACGGCGATGGTGGGGGACGGTTGGCAGGGGGAGGGGGGCCGAGAGGGTCATCGGCAGGGGGGGGTCAAAGTTGGTGGTGGCGGCGGCGGGGATCGGCAATGGCGGGGGGGTCGGCGGCACCGGGGGGGGGCTAAAATGTGCCCCCTCACCTCGGGCTCTGGACCCCCCTCCCGCCAAAGTCTAGCTGCGCCCCTGCTTGGAGGTAGGACTTCTTTCACTCAACCAACAATCTGTGGAATTTATTACTAAAGTATTCAGCTAAAGGAGTAGCCTAGTGGTTAGAGCACCAGTCTTGAAATCCAGAGGTGGCCAGTTCCAATCCCACTGCTGAGCCCTTGTGATCTTGGGCAAATGACTTTGGAACCCTTTTACTAAGGTACCATCCAGCTACCACAGTGCCCTGGGTGGTAATTCTGCTCGCTCAAAACATGCAATAGAAAGTATTTTTTTTTATTTTCTACCGTGTGGCACTTACCCAGCAGTAATCAGCAGTTTGCGTGTGCTGACCACTTACCTCCCGGTTAGTGCGTGAGACCTTGCCGCTGTGAATGGGTGGCAGTAATGTCTCAGGCCGGAAATGGATGTGTGATGGTTCTAACCAAAGGTAGACATGTCGAATTGGAGGAGAAGGATGTTTTTGCCTATTGCCATTTCCTGCTTGAACTTGGCTAGAAGAGTGAGTAATACTGTTTCCATGCTGTGGAGGGGGCGGAAGCCTGACTGTGATTCGTGTAATATTGAGAATTTGTTTATGTAATCTGTAGTTGTTTGGTTACCGTGCTTTCCATCAGTTTGACCACCATTAATAATTGATTATTAATGGCTCCGCAAAAAAAGGGGGAGTAGGATGATCTGGCCTTTGCAATAACCCAGGGAGACGTATAAAGGTTTAAGTCTTTATTAAGGTGCATCAAGTGATTGCAGCACGTCCATTTTTGGCCACATAAAAAGCCTTTTTTTCAGGCGCTGAAAAATTGACCTGAGCATGTCCAAAACACATGCCTATACCAGCGCAGGCCACTTTTAAACGCGCTTTAGTAAAAAGGCCCCTTAATTCTCCATTGTGTCAGCTACAAAATTAGATTATGAGCCCTCCAGGTACAAAGAAATACCCATTGTACCTGAATGTAACTCCCCTTGAGTTACTATTAAAAAAAGTTGTGATTGGCCAAAATGTTCCTCCCTTTTAAAGGATGGGGGTAACCAAGCACAAACATATTTAAACAAGCCCAATGCCCCAATAACTTGCAATACTTTTAAAGCATTCCAAGCAGATTCACTAAATAAATTCAAAAACCTCAGTGGCAACTAGTTTCACAAGAGCCAGAAATACTCTTGGCTCGTCTTGCTTCCTCACTGGTCTGTATTGACTTTAACTTTTAAATTAAACATCATAGTAGATGCAATTGTCCAAATATTTATCAAACTTTTAATGCAGCTTTTTATACAAAGTAACGCTAATTAGGTACTTAGCTTATCATTTTCAAGTTGTAGGACCATTGGCCAACGTGTGGCATGTTTCACATCAGCTGCGTCAGGGTCCGGTCCTCTGAAATAGTAAAAAATAATCTGAGTTATAAAAGAAAATACTGCTCAAAATTAATTTGTATAACTCACTCACCTATGTGCACACCACATAATCACAATCCTTAAAATATGGCGACTAGGCAAGGCCCCTTTAAACTATGATGCCACATGATCCCTAACCAATGATATTCAATTAAATGTTCACAGCAACACCCAATCGGACCAAAAAGGACACACATATCAAAGCAAAGATCCCCATTCCAGTTCATTATTTAAACCTCTAGGTGTTAGTGTGTAAATTCAATATTATTCTTTATGATTCAACAGTTTTTCAATATCGCCACCCTCCCACCCCAAGTCAACTTTATCAATAACACACCAACATAAGTCTGATGTACAATGTTTATAATCCAACCAATGTTGTACAATAGGTGCTGTCAACATTTTGATATTTATTCGCAATTTGTGTTCTGCTAATCTATGTTTTACAGGATGAGTAGACCGGCCAACATAAATCAAATCACATGGCCAGATAAGAATATAGACCAAATTCATGCTGTCACAAGTGGTATCTGAACGAATGTAAATTGTTCTTTTTAAATCAGGTACTTGAGCCGTTACTGGAATATCTGTATGTTGACAGCACTGTGCCATATTCTATAACAACGTGTGTAAATTTTGGAACACCTACGAAATGCCCATTTCCCTTTCCATAGCCACACCCCTTTTGAACTATGCAAATTAGAATTTAGGTGCAGTTCATTATAGAATTCACTTAGAGCATTCTGCACATAAATTCTAATTATCACCAGTTAGTGCTTATTATTGCTTGTTAAGTGCTATTATGAATGCTGATTAGCTTGATAAGCCAATTAAGTTACGTGCATTGTTATAGAATACACCTGGATTTTGGCACAGAACTCTTGGCGCGCTATACAGAATCCGGGGGTTAGTACGTATTCCAGCACCCAACTTTGGGCACGAGGACTTACTCCAACTGAAACCTGATGTAAATTCTGGTGTGCAACTCGGCACATAGCCCCCAAATGCTACAACACTGTGCATAATTCTTTGGAATGCCCTAGACCTGCCCATGCCCCCTCCCATAGGCATACCCCCTTTTGGGTTGCACAAGAGAGGATTTGGGTGCAGAACTTTATAGAATTGTGCATAGCCAGATTTATTTTTTATTTATTTATGCATTCTTATATCCCACTATTATCCAAAACCAAATTTCTGTTGAAAGTGGCTTACAATTTACATTTTGGTGGAGTTACAATAGTGTTGTGCAATGTGGAGAGGGCATCTATAGTTCATATGGTTATTCTTAGAGTTTTTGAAGAGATAGATTTGAAGAGGAAAAGGTAGTGGTAGCTTTTGCATTCAGTTGTAGAGTTTTGGTGATGTTTATTCATATTGATTTTGAAGAGGTAGTTTGAAAGGAAGGCGGCGATATCTTTGTGAATAGCTGTAGAATTTTTTGAAGAGGTAGGTTTTCATTTCTTTTCTGATTTGGAGGAGATTTTTGATGCTTTTTATGGTTTTTGGTATCAAGTTTCACCATTTGGAACCCTGGTAGCTAAATCCTGCTTGTAGATAGTTTTGTAGATGGTGCTTTTACAGTTGAGTAGATGTAGGAGTAGGTAGTTTCTGTTTACTGGGCTGGCAATTCTTGAGGATAGTTCAACCATGTTAAGCATATATTTGGGTGCCATTTCAAATAGTATCTTGAAGATTAAGGTGCTCGCTTTGAAAAATATTCTGCCTTGATTGGTAGCCAATGTAGTGTTTCAAGCAGTGGGGTTGCTGTTTCTTGAAAATCAGTCTTGTTGCCCTGTTTTGGACTGTTTGCAGTGATTTTAGTGTGTTTTCCTTGCACCCTACATATGCTGCATTGCAGTAGTCTAGTTGTGTTAGTATCATTGATTGGACCAGTATCCTCATGTAAATCCAAATTAGAGTCAATTAACATCAATAATTGATTATTAATGGCTCAGCAAAATAAAAGGGGAGTAGGATGATCTGGCCTTTGCAATAACCCAGGGAGACGTATAAAGGTTTAAGTCTTTATTAAGGAGCATCAAGTGAACCGACACAGCAGCTGTGTTTCAGTGCCTATGCACCTGCCTCAGGAGTCTTAGGATGTTCCAAAGGTTTGTAAACTCCTGAGGCAGGCGCATAGGCGCCGAAACACAGCTGCTGTGTCAAGTCACTTGATGCTCCTTAATAAAGACCTAAACCTTTATACGTCTCCCTGGGTTATTGCAAAGGCCAGATCATCCTACTCCCCTTTTTTTTTACTGCACTACTTTGACATAGGAATTGAGGGTTCCTCCACTGCCTGTGGCTGCTCCTCACTTATTAGTGGCTCATTCATTTATCTCAGGATCACGTGTAATTTTGGGTGCACAAATTTGGGCACCATTTATAGAATCCAGGTGTTAGTGCATGCAAATGGCAAAACTAACCTAGAATGCTTTACCATGTTCTGTGTTAGGCCATTTTTCCTGGATTAAGTCCATATTAGGGCTTAATGCAGCTTAGAAAAAGGTCCCTTAGTATTCTACTTATTTGGCAGCTTGACCTTTAGTGGTAGAACTGCCTCATTACCTCTAGGGGTCAGAGGCAGCATTTTGAACCTGGGTGACAGTTGAGCTGAGAGCAAAGGTAGACACATTGTATTTGTTTTAATTTGTTAATATTTTTAATTTGGATTTTTTTTTAATCAATGTTGTTTGCTGATATTTGACTAATTGGACATATTTTATCCATTTTTTATTAGTTTCCTACCCCTGACATAGCCGTAGGATGAAACATGGCCACCTTGGGTAATTGTATCAATAAATTTGCCCAGCACTCCTATATCCTTGGTCTGCTTTTTGCTTGCTGTTACGTTGGTGTGATCATCGCCTCTCTTGCTGGTTGCCAAGAATTCTAGCCATTTTACCCGATCAAGCTGCAAGGGGCGGAAGTGAGTGGGGATTGCTCCTGCCTGGACTACTCCATTGGATCACCATGCATGTAAGGTAGGCTTGAGGGGGGGGGGCTGATCTTTGAAAGTCGGTTTAGGAGGTGGGTCTTATCTCGGGGGCGGGGGACAGGGGCAAGAAAGAAAGTGACAGATGCACTTTTCTGGGTCCCCATCGATATTCAGCCAGGACCCACATAATTATTTTATGAATATCTAGATCTAACTTAGCTGGCAACAGTCAGCATTTAAAAAGACACTGACTGCCACTAGCTGAATATTGACCAATATTTTTATGAGGCCAATTCCTCCTTCAGCTCTGGGAATGTACAGCTTCATCAGACACTGATTTTTATAGACTACTTCATGAGCATGGAGAAGTTTTACTATGTCTACATTCAATATGGAGCAGTGGCCTAGTGGTTAGGGTGTTGGACTTTGGTCCTGAAGAACTGAGTTCAATTCCCACTTCAGGCACAGGCAGCTCCTTGTGACTCTGGGCAAATCACTTAACCCTCCATTGCCCCATGTAAGCCACATTGAGCCTGCCATGAGTGGAAAAGCACAGTGTACAAATATAACAAAAAAAATATTTCAAGGTATTTAAGAGGCCAGTTCACAATTCCATATATTAAAATGTTTTATTTCACATTGAGTTGACATTATATAATTGCATATTATGCTATACCTTGTATTGTTATTTTAATATTTTTATTGCTGTATTTGTGTATTGCTTATGTTTGACTTATTCTTGCTGTAGATCACCTTGAATGAATTCTTTCAGAAAGGCAGTAAAGAAGTCCTAATAAATGAAGTAGATAAATAAATATATGAAATCATAAGCTGGCTGATGGCTTGTATCTTATTCTTTGATGTTAGAGCTGTATGGAATATATATACATATGGACTCTATGAAATGTGGAGTGGTGTATTTGTATGCCCTGAACTCCACTAGTTAGTGGAATTTAATTATTTTTTATTTTGGTTAGGTGTGGAACTTAATTATTTTTTTTATTTTGGTTAGGCAGGGATAATGCACCGCAAGACCATCTTGTTAATAGGGTTCAGGGAAGTTAATAAAATTGTAAGTGGTGCAAAGCTAGGGTTTTCCCTTATTATTTTGATTAAAGATAGGATAGTATGTATCAGTTCTGGTCACCAAAAAAGTATGAATCCAAGAAGAGTTGTACCAGATGGAGCAGGTCCCAAGGAAGTAAGATTAAAGACTAATCAAGAGAGACTAAAGAGGTACAGGAGAAATAAGTGTGCATCAGCGTTATACACTTTGGCTAGAGGTTTACAGTTTTTATGCAAAGGGAATTTATGTCTCTACAGTAGGCTCTACATACTAGTTTCAAAAATACTGAAATAGGGATTGCAGTTTACCAAGCCTCATTACATTTTTGGGTACTATGGTACTTGAGTAGTAAGGCAGTGGTGTTCCTAGCTTGGATTGCACCCGGGGCGGATCGCCGATGCGCCCCCCCCCCCCCCCGGGTGCAGCGCGCCCCTCCTCGCCTGCAAAATTACGCCTTCCCCCCTCCCTGGCAAAATGACACCCCCCCCGGGTGCACGCCGCTGGGGGTTGGGTGGTGCTGCGGCGCGCGCCTGTGGGCTCCGACTTCGTTAACTTCCCTTGTTCGCTGCAGCTCCCTCTGCCCCAGAACAGGAAGCAACCTGTTCCGGGGCAGAGGGAGCTGCAGCGAATGAGTGAAGTTAGCGAAGTCGGAGCCCACAGGCACGCGCCGCGGCACCCCCCAGCGGCGTGCACCTGGGGCAGACCGCCCCACCGCTCCCCCTCCTTGGTACGCCACTGTAGTAAGGGAACGTACAAATCTCAGTAAATAAATATTCTTACTTAAAAAAAACAACAACATTGGTTTCTGAAACATATGAAGTTTGGTTTAGCTGAGAAACAAAACATAACACAAAAAAAAACAATACTTTTCAAGTAGTATTGAACTTTGTTTAGAGATTTACAGAGTACAGTAAATGTAGTGCTCATCTAATGTTATTCCATAATCACTGTTTTATTGCTGACGAGGCAGAAAAAAAACCTTGTTAATATGGGAAATTTAAATGCTTAAAACTGACTTTTCAGTTTCTACTGCATTGAACGAGACTTTTATTTCAGAATTACATTACATAAGCAATCTCATGAAAGCCTTTATTTTGTTTTATGTATATTTATTACCTTTAAAAGTGGACCAACATTTTATTTATTTTATTTTATCTGTTGCATTTGTAGCCCACATTTTCCCACCTTTTTGCAGGTTCAATGTGGCTTGCATAATACCGTGAGGTGTTCGCCAACACCGGTAAAGAAACAAATACATTCAGGTGTTGTGATCGAATAAAGTACATGTGTGCAGACACATTAAGGAATCAAAGAGGAGCAGAAAGGTTAGTTTATGATCATTCACAATGTATTGTAAGCCACACTGAACCCGCAAATAGGTGGGAAAATGTGGGATACAAATGCAATAAATAAATAAATAAATAAAATTAGTTGCTTGGTGTCGTTGTGTCGCAGGGTTTAGATATTTAAGTTGGGTCGGTAGGGTAAGCCTTTTTGAACATGTTGGTTTTTAGTACATGGCTGCCACACCTCCTTAGTGGGTAATTCTATACAAAGGGCACCGACATTTAGGGGGGAATCATCAAAGTGCAGTAAAGGTTTGCCTTTTACCGCACCTTGATTTCCCGCGGGACTTAGCAACCTGTGGAATCCTGGTGCTGCAGGTTGCTAAAGCCTGCCTTAGAGGAATAACGCAGCATTATTCCTATGGCCCAGCCTCATTGCATCCATTTTGGGCCTGAGACCTTACCGCCACCCATTGACTTAGTGGTATGGTCTCAAGCAGTAACCATGCGGTAATCGTCTAAGCGCCTAAAATGATGATTACCGCCCGGTCGCCATGTGCAGGAAAATAAAAATTATTTTCCTGCACACGTAGTAAATGAGTGTAAAAAAATGAAATTATCGCCCTGCCACATGGTAGCCAGGCAGTAACTTCAAGTTGACATGCCTAGGAGGCGCATATGCACCTACACAGCTTTGTAAAAGGGCCTTTCAGTGGCGTTAATGTACAGGAGGTGAGCCTTTTTCAAATGAAGGAAAACTCTGGAATGAGAGGGCATAGGATGAAGTTAAGAGAAAACAGGCTTAGGAGGAATATATGGAAATACTCTTTCACAGAAAGGGCGGTGGAAGCATGGATTGGCCTCCCGGTGGAGGTCATGGAGACCAAGACTGTGTCAGAATTTAAGAAAGCATGGGACAGGCACGTAGGATCCCTTAGGGAAAGGAGGAGTTAGTGGTTGGTGAGGAAGGGCAGACCGGATGAGCCTTTTAGCCCATATCTGCCATCATGTTTCTCTGTTTCTCTCACTATCTAGTGCGGATGCAGCTGAGAATGATGGCTTCTGAACTTAATTATAAATAGGGTTCAGAAAAATTAATCATAACTGTGTGAGATAGGATTACAGAATCATAAGTGCAAGTCTTTAATATACAGACATCTTATTAGTAAATATTGCCTATCCTGTTTATCCATCCACACATATTACCCAGCTGGACAATCCCTTCCTCTCCCTCAAAGATCATCTCTGCTTGTCACATTCTTTCTTAATTTCATATATTGTTCTTTTTTTCTACCACCTCTTCTGTGAGGCTATTCCATGCATCTGCCACTCTTTCTGATAAGAAATACTTCATTATATTAGTTCTGCGTCTACGCCCCTTCCACACTAATCCATGGAGTCCTGCATTGGTTAGCTATACAGACCATGCCTGCAACAAATCATTTGTAACAGATTTTACTAGATTAACTGTGGGGCTATAACACATTAGGAAGTTCTACTTTAAATGGACAGTGAATTGGGAAATTCTAGATCCTTTCTACTTAATATTTGTTCAAACTGTGACACAAAGTCCATTCTCCCAAGGTCTGTGCTCTAGTTTTTCAGAAAAGACAGTTGTACAGACTGAGTACTGAATTAACTTTTCCAGCAAATAAATTTATGGTGACTGCCCTATGAACCTCAACACTTTATTGAAGTAACTCTTTCTCACACATCCTAGAGATTAATCACCGAGTCATACAATACCTACAGCAGGAGACCTATTCCAATGCTTTTAACTAGTGCCCACCTCAGTGTGTCTTTTGAAACACGGGGGGGGGGGGGGGGGGGGTAGGAAGAACAGACCTTTCACGTTGTCCTCCTCCCTCCTGAGCGTTTTCTGGAGATCATCCAAATTTTCAGCAATTAAAGGCGTGCGGTCATCTCTCGGGCTAAGTGTTCTATGGTATGGTTAGGCCCTGTATGGCGCCATCAGTCTTGCAGAACAGAGTGTAATAGCTGAAATAAATTCCTGAGAGAAAAGACAAGCTTTCTGAAATGAATAAGTCTTGCCATTGCAAAATGAAGTAACAGATCAAACAGTTACTGTACATTCATGTAGTAGGCAGTTCAGTTTTCATGATTTCACTGTATTGCCTTGGCAGCCAGGGCCAGCATTAAGGGTGGCAAACAGGGCAATTGACTTGGGCCCCCATACCACAGTGGGCCCCAAGCCTTTTTCAAGTTGAAGGAGGCATAGCCTGCAGGTGCACTTTTGGGGGTCCCTCCCAAGATTCTACCATGGGACCTTCAGGTCTAATATTACCCCTGTTGACAACTTCAGAAAACACCTTCGTCTCACACCTTTTCTCTCTATCACTTTTCTATTTTCAAAATTATATATAATACTAGCAAAAAACGTAATTGCTAGTAACCAAGGACCGTAATGGGCATATCCTAACTCTTCCTCTCCCTCTCTAAGTTCCCCCCAATTGTATTTACCATACATGTACCTCATTCTACCATAATATCACCTTGTAATTGTTCATACCTTGTATTTGTTCATACCGGAATCAGTTAACACCGTTTACGGTACTATATAAGTCACATTGAGCCTGCAAAAAGGTGGGAAAATGTGGGATACAAATGTAACGAATAAATAAATAAAGTAAAAGTGCCCACACATTTTCACTTTGAAAACTGGTGCAAAGTCCACGGAGAAAGGGTAGCCTTTGTCTTTGTTGCTATGTAGTCGGTGTGAAAACTGCCTCCTAAATGGCTTTAGTGCATGTTAAAATGCAGAAAGGAAACAAAATGGAAAAGGACATTGAAGTGAAACATTTCTCCTATGCAGAGTCCTAAAGTCCAAACCACACCGGAAAACTAAACACGGTACAACAGTAATACGTAACTCATGCCTTTTCAATAGTAAAACTGATAATTTGCCTCAGACAACGTAGGATAAAGTGACTTGTCCCAACATTACAAAAAGCATTATGGTGCAAGTGGGATTTGAACCCTGGTTCCCCTCAGTTTTTGACTACTGTTCTAATCACTAAGGAGCAATTCTATTACTGGCCACCTCCATTTAGGATGGGTGGTAGGACCCTAGATTATGTTATAGAATACTATCGTAACCCGGTATTAGTGTGTATAATGTTTGGGTACCTGCAATTACTCTAGCCATAGAGTTGGTATAGACTGGCCACTATCAAAGACAGGAAGTTGGACTTGATGGACCTTTGGTCCGACCAGTGGCGTACCAAGGGGGGGCGGTCCGCCCCGGGTGCACGCCGCTGGGGGGTGCCGCGCGCCTGTCGGCTCCGCTCGTTCTCTGCTCCCTCTGCCCCAAAACAGGTTACTTCTTGTTCCGGGGCAGAGGGAGCAGGGAACGAGCGAAGCCGACAGGCGTGCTGCACCCCCCCAGCAGGTAAAAATGCACCGGGGGGGGGGGCCATCCTTTCACTGGGGGGTGGGGGGGGGTCACGCTGCACCCGGGGGGGGCATCAGCGATCCGCCCCGGGTGTCAGCCACCCTAGGAATGCCATTGGGTCCGACTTGTGCACTAGTTATATGATACTATTAATTGTTCACTTAACTGCCTACACTTAGGCAAGAGCATTTACACCAGTTAGGCACGTAACTATGGACTTATACTAGTATTCTATTAAAGGGCAGTTCATTATAGAATTTGCACTTAGCACACGTCATCCCGGTGACTAACGTTAGGCTGAGAATTGCCTCTTAAATGAAAACAGCATATGTGAAAAGTGGTTATTGTGCCCTAATGAAAGGAACCTGAGAGAAGAAGATGGAGGAGGCAGGAGATGAAGTAACTGGGGATAGAGGAGAAGATGAACCTAAAGTAGAAGGTGAGAGGAGAAGCACCTGGAGAGAAGGCTATGGAGAAGGAAAAGAACATCGCTGATGACTCTGAGAGGACAACAACCTGGCCACCAGGTTTGGTGAGTGCATGAAAGGGAGAACAGTCAGGAATGTGCACAATGGAAAAGGATACAGAGGTGGGGTGGAAGAGTGTATTAGAGGGATGGGTGAGCAGAACTGCTTCCAGAAGCATGGAAAAGTTGGGGAACTGAATCTAAGCGTGTAAATGTTTTTTTTTCTCTTCACTTTTCACTGGCCTTTCCACTAATGTGTGTAAAATTTTGTAAAATCTTCTCTGAGTCCACTCTTTAATTGATCATGCTATACTCATACTTACACATCAGATTCTTTTTACACAAGCAACACTGGTTGACTCCTCAGGCTCAGTGGCAACTCGTTTCACATGGGGAAAGAAACCTCATGACTCACCTGCCCTCTTCATCAGGTCATAACTCCAGTGAGTTTAAATGAACTTTTAAGTCTACATATATTGGCGACCACTCCTGACGCAATAACAAAACATGGCCATGTCGGTCAGTCTGCAATGATTAGATAAGTGCAGTTAAAGTCAAAATAAGCTTGAGTATAAAGTTTACAATTGTATTTTAAAGCGGCATGGGTAAATGTATCAATGGAAGACTTAAAAGTTCATTTAAGGTCACTAGTATTATGGCCTGACGAAGACAGCAGGCGAGTCATGAGGTTTTTTTTTTTCCCCAGGTGAAACAAGTCGCCACTGAAGAGTCAACCAGTGTTGCTTGTGTAAAAAGGAAATTAGTATATGCACTGGGATTACTTAGTTGGTGAGCTGTATGCTCCAAAAGCGAAAATGATCTCAACTACAAAAAATTGATACTCATACTCCCAAGCATCAGCGAGATAAATCATGGGGTGTAATGTGTGCATTTATTTATAACAATGCAAGAAACTGCTGAGCAGGAGAAGCTGTCATAGTTCTAAACCAGTCACCTCTCTAGGAATGAAGTAAAAAGGGATATCTTAATGACTCTGTTTCAGTTATGAACTGAATGCTCTTTTTTTTTTTTTTGTATTTCTGCTGATTTCTATGGTGCCATTTACTAGGTAAAATATTATCCTTTAATTAACTCAACTTTTCAAGACTGGAAAATTGAACCAAACAATAAACATTGCCTTTTTGACTCACTAAAATCCATATTGACTGCAGGCTCTCCTCTTGAGAATAAGGCCTACAATGTTTGCAGACTCTCTTCGCCACCACCTGTCATGAGCCGGTATGGAAAATATCACTTTACACTATGTCAATCCTCCTGTGGCATTATTATGCCTAAGCAACACGTCCATACATACTTGCTAATCTATGGCTTACCAAGCAGAAAATTAAGCCAGACAGCTGTGGCCTTCACAAATTTAAAAAATTCACTAAATTGTGTATCTAAATAATTATAAATAGAGTTTGGGTGCTTATATAATAAAGGCACTAAAGAACCAATCACATTCTCAGATTGCTTTACTATTTCTAGTCTTGATTCTAATTCCAAAATATATTTAAAGAGAGGAAAAAAGACTTCAGATGCTCGATTAACCTGATTACATATTTTGTAGCAGGTATCGTTCTGCTCAATGTTTACTTTGAAAATGGGTTTTCTTTATGTAAACTCCCTGGCAAGCATCCTCATGAGTCTTCAAAAAAACCTCTCTGTACTCTACGTTATTTTACTTTATTTTTTGTTTTCAACAATTCTTTTGCACTTATCGTTTGAGTTTCGGACTAATGGGTGATGCCCAACAGCGAGCTCCTGTTTCGCAAAGTGCTTTGTAAGGTTATGAAGCACTTTGCGAAACAGGAGCTCGCTGTATCTGGTTAGCGCCCAATGTTAAACCAGCTATTTTGAGGGCTTTCAATGGTGGAGTCATGACTTGGCCAGTTAAGTGCTGATAGTAAGTACTTAATCAGCCAAAGTAATCACATAAATAAGGGAAAGAGACTTGAAACTTGTAAGCTCCTTTGAGCAGGGACTGTCCTTCTATGTTAAATTGTACAACGTTGCGTAACCCTAGTAGCGCTTTAGAAATGTCAAGTAGTAGTATACTGCCTTTCTGTGGTTACAAAGTGGTTTACATATTATATACAGGTACTTATTGTGTACCTAGGGCAATGGAGGGTTAAGTGGCTTGTCCAGAGGAGTTAAAGGGACCTGCAGTGGGATTTGAACTTAGTTCTCCAGGATCAAAGCCTGCTGCACTAACCACTAGGCTACTCCTCCACTCAAGACCACAGTCCTAGCTTTATGTGATGTACCATAATAGTCAAGCGTTGACTATCAAGCTTAACTATGTTTTCGCTGATGCTGTATACCCGGAATTTCAATGCTGGCACCCGGACATGTTTATGTTTATTTAATCTTGATACACAGCATATACCACACATGATGGATCTAAGCATGGACCATCATTGAATTTCTGGGGATAACTCAGGTGGTGGTCAACAAAATGCTGAATGTTGGCGGCTGAATATTGGGCCCTCAGAAACTAGAGCCTTGGTGTTCACTCCCAGTCCTTGAAAGAACCAATAGACCAGGTTTTCAGCATATCTACTATCATTACCTATCATCTCTATAAAGCTAGTAAACGTATGCAGTGCTGTAATAGTCCCTGCTTAACAGAGCTTGCAATCTATTCAAGAAAAATAAAGTGAAGGAGTAGTCTAATGGTTAGAGCAGGTGTCTGAGAACCAGGGAACCAGGTTCAGTTCCCACTGTGGTTCCTTGTGGCCCTGGGCAAGTCACTTAATTCTCCATTGCCCCAGATACAAAACTTAGATTGTGAGTCCACAGAGAATGTTCCTGTTTCGGATGTCTGAAAACTGGCATTTAGACGTCCATATTACACGGAGGTCCAAATCCCTATTTTACAAAGGCAGGATATGGACATCTAACACTGCAGTACATTCTCATGGCAAGGGGACGTGTTTTGGGCAGGGCCATGGAGGGCCTAAAATATGGATATCCAACTCTGATCACAGAAGGGGAAGGGACGCCCATGTCCAAAAAGACGAACATTATTATTTAGACCTGGTTCTTGTCATATCTAGGTTACAGAAAGATGCTCTGATTGAGCATCTGTCTACTGGAAGTGTTAAGCCACAACATTTCCTTAATCCCCCAATGGTTGCTGTCCCCCTTCCTCTCCCCTGAATGTGAAACTGGCCAGGGATACTAGGCTCTATGACAGCTTCAGGAACTATGGATATTCTTAACAGAGTGGCATACAGACCTGAAGTGTAGCCTAATAGTTTAATAAGTGATATACAATACGTATACTTGATCTTCTCCTGTATTTTGCCATTTGTGGGAAGCATCTACCCCCTAATTCTGCAAAAGTCGCCAAAAATTGTGAGTACAAATTTTTTGCACATGCCCAATTTGTGTGTGCAATTTAATTGGCTAACAAGCTAATTAGTGCCAATTAGTGGCACTAATTAGATTTAATTGGAACTTACACATATAAATTTTGGCATGAAATCCATGCCTACATTTTACGTGTGAGTAAAAAAAAGGAGGCATCAAAATAGAAGGGTCATGGGCTGAATGAGGGCGCTTCTGGCATTTATGTGCATCATTATAGAATATGGGGGATATTTATTTATTAGGATTTATGTACTGTCTTTTTGAAAGAATTCACTCAAGGCGGTGTACAGTAAGAATAAATCAAACATAAGCCATATGAACCCATTTCATGCATCACGTTTCAGCTGGTGCAAGTGGCTGTGCCTAAAGTTAGGCGCCAGTCCTGGGCGTAAGTGCTATTCTATAAACCGCGCCTAACTTTAAGCGTGGCTTATAGAAAAGCACTTTTTTCAGTGCCATATATAAAATTCACTCCCCAGTTCTCAAAGCAAAATCTAAAAGTCATTGTCTGAACTTATAATTACAGCATGTTCCTTGCTGCATTTAGCTCGAGGTTACCCCCACCACAGTTGTACTGAAATGCTTTTTTTTTTGTTTGTTTTCACAACACTGCTGCGTATTTCAAACAAAGTCATGCTAGAGTTCTTCATGGAAGGAAGCTCTTTTATGTTGTCCGGGATAAGATGGCATGTTAATGTTTTCATCCTAATGCCATGTTTAGAAGGCTCTGCTCTACAAGGGAAAGGGGAGATTAAGAGCTCTCTGCACTTTTTCCTGTCTGATGTTACCAGCCATTTGATCATATCTGCATACATTGACAGCAAAGTCCGTTGCAGACTGCTAGGATGGTTACAGTCGCACCTGCTGCTCATACCAGGCCGCCCTGAGCTGCTAAGAACGTACTGTGGCTTGCATCGCTTGGAATTGTAGAGAGATGTCTGATTCAAAGAGGCATATTTGGAAGTGAAGGCGGCGTGGCATGAAGGAGGAAGCATAGGGGGTAGGGCTGAGGAGATAAGCAAACAATGAATTAGGAAGATTTTCAAAGCTGTCCAAATTGCTGGAAAGGCTCAGGCTTTGAGTTCTCCATGTTCTTTCAAGTAGACCTCTGATTCCATGGGGTCTCCCAATAAGTTGGCAAGGCTCATTAAACTTAAAAAGACACATGTATCTTTTCTTCCCCACTAGCTTTGTTTTCTCTTATCTGATTCATTTGAGATTTTGTTCCTCCTGTATTTAAAATGTCAATCCTAGCCTGAAACTTTGATCCTGTTCTTTTTATGGGGCATCAATAAGATAAATCTCTGAAACCCATGAGTTAGAAGATAGAAATGAGATCAATTTAAGGCCTCAGTCTCAGAGTTAAACAAAGACCAATCAATAGGGAAATATGTTTGCCTATTCTCAAACACTGACAGGAGGGCATTATAATTATTTGGAGAAAAAAAAAAAACAAGTTATTGTGAAATCAGTATTATATTTATTTTCAGAGAAATCTGGATTTCAGAGAGCAATAATCTCTTTTCAGACATTTGAAAAATTGGTTAATGCTTAATAAAACAGAGCTGGGTTCAAAGCAGCAAAATCAACTAGAGTATTACAAATAGTGCCTTGCAAAAGTCTTCAAAAGATTATAATTCAAAAATGGATTAAAACTGGAATTTATTGCACTGGTTTACATAAAATATTCTACACTTTCAATGTGGAAGAATCACTGTAGAAATATTCAACAAGTACTTAAGAACAAGAAACCATAAAGTCTTGATGGCCATGTCTTCACGGTCAATGACTTAGTATTTGGTGGAAGCCTCTTTTGCAGCAATAGCAGCCAGAAGTCATCTACCAACTTTGCATTGCACGATGGTGCACTTTTGGCCCACTCTTCCTGGCAACAGCTCGCACTCTTTCAAGTTGGCTGGGGATATCTATAGAATGCAGTCTTGCCACTTATTTTCAGTTGGGTTCAGGTCTGGGCATTAACTAGACCACTTGAGGTCATTCACTGTCTTCTTGCACAGCCACTCCATTGTTGATTATGCTTTGTGCTTTAGTTCATTGTCCAATCCTAATTCTATGGCAGACTGAGACCAGTTTTCTTCTACTATCTATCCGTACTTCATACCATCTGTCTTTCATAATAACGTAAGAATAGCCACACTGGATCACACCAATAGTCCATCTAGTCTAGTATCCTGTTTCCCAATAGTGGCCAATCCAGGTCACAAGCATTAACAACAGCACTATGACTAGTGTAAGTTGTATAATAGGTTCCAAATAGGTTCCTTCTTGGTGACCACAAATAAGATCCTTTAGAGAATTATCTTCCATCTGGGTTTGAAATTTACTTCATAATCAAAATACACTTCTTTGGTTAGTGATAATCATTGCTTTATTTTCCTCTTATAATTTTTTGGAATATATTGTTCTGAAATCTTAATAAAATAATAAAAACACGTAGCTCAGTTGAGGCTCTGGCTAACAGTCTCGGTAGAGTGTAAAGCTCCTGTGAGAAGGGAAAAAGAAGTCTCCATTAGTCCACAGAACTATTGTTATGTTGTTAACAAAACTGTACATTTTATATTCAACTGGACCTGCTGTACACTGCCTTGGGTGAATCTCTTCATAAATACGGTTACTAAAGCCCAATAAATAAATAAATACATAGAACTGGCTTTTAGGCTGGAGGATATTGCATGCATGGGGATGTGGGAACGACTTGTACTACTCTGTCAAAAGTGGATAAATGCAAGACTTTAATTTCCAATATAGTCAACCTGACACCTTTTGCCAGCACTTTGTTTGTTTGTTTTTTTTAAATATACACAAAGAAAGAATTTCACCAGGCATAGGATTTTTTTTTTCTTTCTTTTACAATTGCTGTGACCTGTCCTGCTAGAGGAATTCCCGTTCCTGTGCTCAAATGTAGTATTGAAGAAGGGTTTTACTTTTCTCTGACTGACACATAATCCCTTGAAAGCCACAAGCTAATAGGGTTTCATCCTTCTGAAAAAGATCTGTTTTGCTGTTTATCCTTAGAAAGGTGTTGCTGCTCAAAGTGAGCTGGTAAAAAGGCACTTTAAAGATATGTTATCACTTCTCTTTTACTTCAAGAGCCTCATCTGGATCAGACATAAGGACATTTAAAAACCCAACAGTTTATGTTTGTGTCTGTTTACTGAAGGATCGATGTCAACTCTTAGACTTTTAATGATATGCAAATTTTCAGTGAGCATAAATGTATTACAATGATCTCTGAAATTCCTTTTATAACTTTAAATGGATAATTAATCTGCTTGAAGTTATAATTGCTGTTTAGGCACAAGAAGGCACAGTTTAGATAGAAAGTAGAAATCAGAATTGAGACAACTATTTTATTTAATTGGATTTTGCTCATACCTTTTTCAGTAGTAGCGCAAGGTGAGTTACATTCAGGTACACTGGATATGTCTCTGTTTCAGGAGGGCTCACTAAGTTTGTACCTCAGGCAATGGAGGGTTAAGTGACTTGCCCAAGATCACAAGAAACAGCAGTGGGATTTGAACCAGCTACCTCTAGATTACACAACCTGTGCTTTAACCACTAGGCCACTCCTCGCAGTTTGAGACATAACTTTAAACCTTGGTTCAGAACTGCCTTTAATCCTGCCTTGATTCTAAATATGTAATTTTGGCACTAACACAATTTGCTCCGCTGTTGGCCGTATATCTGTTTCTCAACGTTGATCCATTGCAAAGAGTTTTCAAGTATGTAGTATTTTTCGAACCTTTAGGAATTACTTCATCTGTTTCTTTTGGCATATCCTGTGGTTTGACATGAAGTACAGGCACATTGATGTAACATTTTTTCAGCATTCTTTCTTTATTTTTTTTAAAGTATATTATTTTTAGATGTGGTTCTGTATTCATTCACCCCCAGATTCTATATAGCATGCCTTGCGTTCCATTCTGAAATCTAAGCGTATGCCATAAGAACGCATGTAACTTAATTGGCTTAACAAGCAAATCAGCATTGATAGCAGCACCTAACAAGCAATAATGAGCACTAAGAACAAACCACACAGTATACAAAAAAAAAGGGGGGAGGTAGACCAAATGTATATCCAAACAGCAGGTTTATTCAAAAATAAAATCCAGAGACTTGTTTACCTCCTGATTCCTGCTGTTTTTCATGTACCTTTGGAAAGCAACTGTCTTCCCTGGCAAACAGCATACTGTGCTACTGGATTCTCTAGCCTATTTGTGTTATCATCAGTGGCTGAGATACCTTGTTTGGCTCCTGAAACAGGCGCAGTTAGCGCCAAAGCGCAGGACTGAGTCAAGTCTTTGGATTTTATTTTTGACTAAACCTGCTGTTTGGATATACATTTGGTCTACCCCCTTCTTTTTTTTTGTATACTGTGTGGTTTGTTGTTAGTGGGACACTTTGTTTTGTTTTGTTTGGTTAACTCTGTTTCAGTGGCGTAGGAAGGGGGGGCAGGGGGCGGTCCGCCCCGGGTGCACGCCGCTGGGGGGTGTCGGCTCCGCGCTGGTGCACTGCCCTCTCTGCCCCGGAACAGGTTACTTCCTGTTCTGGGACAGAGAGAGCAGTGTACCAGCGCAGAGCCGACACACCCCAGCAACGTGCAGTCGGGGCGGATCGGCCCTCCTGCCTGTCCCTCGCCGCAGGTATGCGCTCCTGGGGGGGGGGAGGTAGGCGCTCCGGGGGGGGTGCGCTCCAGCGGGAGGAGGGTGCGCCGTGCTGCACCCGGGGGGGGGGGTGCGCAGCGGCGACCCGCTCCGGGTGTCAGCTCCCCTCGCTACGGCTCTGCTCTGTTTAGGTGCCAAATATTCCTAAAATTAGAAGTAACTGAGTTGCTTTGTAACTGACAGAAAAAGATAACTATGCCATACTGTATATGTGAGTGGAAATGGAATTTACCTGATAGCAAGACAGAGACACTGATAGGCCATGCCAGTCAGATAATCAAGCATTAGTGTACTTCAAAAGGGTTAATCCATCTATCTGTCTCTACCAGGGGCATAGCCAGACCTCACAGTGGGAGGGAGCCAGAGCCCAATGTAGGGGGGGCACATTTTAGTCTGCTGCCCCCCACATCGTTCCCCCCCCCGCCACTCCCTCCCGCCGTCTTGCCACTCCCCCCCCCCCCCGTCACTTCATCGCGCCCCACCCACTGCTGCAGCAAAGTACCTTGGCTGGCTGGGGTCTCCAACCCCCACCCGCTGAAGCCTTCTCCAGCGCCGGTCTCCGGTGCCGTCGCATTGCCTGCCCTGCTCTTGCTTCCTTCTCATGTCCTGCTCTTTCCTTTAAGTGAAACTGAGCATGCTCAATTTCACTAAAAGGAACGTGCAGGACATGAGAGAGAAGAAGAGAGAGCAGGGCAGGCAATGTGGTGGCGCTGGAGACCAGTGTTGGACAAGGCTCAGTGGCATTCCTAGGGGGGGGCGGTGGGTGCAGTCTGCCCCTGGTGCATGCCGCTGGGTGGGTGCCGCGTGCGCCTGTCCGTCGTTCGTTCCATGCTCCTTCTGCCCCGGAACAGGTTACTTCCTGTTCCGGGGCAGAGCGGGAGCATGGAATGAACAATGGAGAGGCGCGCGCGGCACCCCCCAGCGGCGTGCACCCGGGGGGGTTCTTTCGCAGGGGGTGTCCTTTCACCGGGGGGGGGGGTCATGCTGCAGCCGGGGGGCGCTGCACCCGGAGGGCGGGGCGCATCGGCGATCCGCTCCGGGTGTCAGCCCCCCTAGGAACACCACTGACAAGGCTTCAGCTGGCCAGGGTTGGCGACCCCCGCCAACAAAACCAGGGACCCAGAGGAAATTTTTTTTGGGGGGGCCAGGCCCCCATGGCCCCACATAGCTATGTCACTGGTCTCTACATACCCATAAAGGGAGGAATTGCTGGACCAGATGTCAGCAGGGTGATGTGAAAGTTAGGCCTGTCACCAGAAAAAGCGTACAGGAAGCCAGTGCTGCAGAGGCTCCAGCTATATTTTAGAGGCCAGAGTTTTGATTTATTGCAAAGATTTTTCTTATGAATTCTTGCTTATGTACTATCTTGTTACAGTACAAATTATAATCTGAAAATTTTAACTTGATATCTATTTTCTGTTGAGCATTTGGGATACATACTGGTTTCAGCAAAACAATAGTTATTGTGACTAAGCCAAGGTGATACAGGTGACAGAGTCAGAATTCAAGGTCTAAGCGGTGACTCACTCTCCACCTAGTTCTTAGATTTCTTGAATCTACCCAATCGATCATACCCCTTCCCTTACTGATACAAAATACCTATTAGGGTACTCAAAGGCAGTCACTCATATGGCCCAGGTTCAGATTCAAACAGGGTTATGGGGGAAAAAAAAACCTGAGAACAAACTTTCCAGCGACCTTCTAAGGGCTTCATCCAACCTTTGGGCATGTTGTGTTAGAAAAGCAGCTATCCTTATCCGCACTCATTAGAAAGTGTTACAATTGTCAGATTTCAGCAGCAAATTCCTCTACCCATCAAAATACAAGACAGGCATTCTGTTAATCCAGTGTTTGCAAATACTTCTGAATGCATAGCATCCATCTCACCAGCATGCTTTGGTTCTCACACTTCATCTACACATATTTGTGGTTTGTAAACATAGGAGACTGGTCTAGACAGTTTTTTTTCATATGCTGGTGACTCATGTCTTTTATTCTGCTCCTGACAAACTATTAAAAACTTGTGCTTGTCAAACAATAAATAATAAGAATAATAATAAACATTTAGGAGCCCTTTTACTAAGCCATGTAGGCGCCTACGCGCGCCCAAAGCATGTCAATTTTGAGTTACTGTCTGGCTACCATGTGGCCCTTGCGGTAATTTCATCTTTAAGCACATAAGTACATAAGCATCGCCATGCTGGGACAGACCAAGGATCCATCGAGCCCAGCACCCTGTCACCGACAGTGGCCAAAAGAACAAGCAATTTGTCCCGCCCATCCTAGAAATACTGTATTATTCCCTCGTCCATTCAGTAACATTTTATGGCCTTTTCCTCCAGGAAGCCATCCAACCTTTTTTTGAAGTCTGCCAAGTTAACCGCCTTAACCACCTTTTCCGGCAGCAAATTCCAGAGTTTATGCGTTGAGTGAAGAAAAACTTCCTCTGATTTGTTTTAAATTTACCACACTGCAGCTTCATCGCATGCCCCCTTGTCCTAGTGTTTTTGGAAAGCGTAAACAGACGCTCCACATCGACCCGTTCCTTTCCACTCATTATCTTATAGACCTCTATCATATCTCCTCTCAGCCGCTTGTCCACTACGCTCACCGGAAAATATGTTTATTTTCTGGCATGCGGGCGGTAATCGGCATTTTACGCGCATAGACCATTACTGCCTGGTTACCGCATGAGACCTTACTGCTAGGTCAATGGCTGGTGGTAAGGTCTCAGACCCAAAATGGATGTGTGGCAATTTTCATTTTGCCACAAGTCCGTTTTCGGCAAAAAATTTTAAAAGGCATTTTTTACAGGTGCGCTGAAAAATGATTTTGCACGCACCAAAAACACGCATCTACACTACCGCAGGCCATTTTTCAGCGTGCCTTTGTAAAAGGGCCCCTTAAGCTTTGCAAACTCTACAATGTATCCTGGATATGAAGGAACTGAAAGAGATAGGATAGAAAAACTTGTATCTGAATAACTCTGACAATCCAACATTTATTTTAAAAAAAATCTTAATACGAAAGGTAAATAAGACAGCCACAAAAGAAAATGAGATACAATCCCAAATTAATGTCGCTAAAAGGAAAATACTAGAAATGTATTATGCTATCTTTCAGACTTGATGCCACAATAATCTTTATAAAGTAAGGGGGAAAATCCTATAACTGGGGACCTGCATTTAGACATGCCAAGGATAGGCAGTAGGAGCCTGTTCTCTAACGGACACTGAGCACCTAGGATTTGTTTGGTTTTGGCATTTAAACACCCACATCAGGGGTGTAGCCAGACAGCCAATTATGCGTGGGCCTGAGTCCAAGCTGGGTGGGCATGGAATTTGTGCCCCTCCCTATCCCTGGCCCTCTTCTGCTCTGCTTTGCTCCGCTCTCTGCTCTTTGTCCCTCCCTCCACCCGCAAACCCAAAATATTAAATACCTATGCTGGAGGGGATCTACAAACCCTGCCAGTTGAAGATTTCCTCCTGCTCAGGCAGTCAGTGCTTTTCCAAACAGAATCCAGCAGCATTTTCCTCAAGTTAATGCCAGAGCCAGCAGGCCGCGCATGCTCATTGCTTGGTGCATACGTGAAAACTGAGCATGTGCAGAAGGGCTGGTGCTGGTGTCAGCTGGAGGCCAGTGCACCGGCTGCCTGAGGAGGAGGAAATCTTCAGCTGGTGGAATTTGAGGATCTCCGCCAGCCACAGTAAGAGTGCTACAATTTTGGGTGGGCTTGAGTCCAAATAGGGTGGGCCCCGGCCCACCCAGACCCACCCATGGGTATGCCAGTGACCCACACTTATAGCAGCCATAGGGCAGAAGTGAATATGGGTGTCTAAATGTGGCAGGGAAGTGTGTAACACCGTATTCTGTAAGTTATGTGCACAAGTGGGAGCCACACCTATGTCCTGTCTATTTGTAAGCCCCCCTTGCAAATACATGCTATGTAAGATAGTCACATATTTACATAACAGTGCTTAGGTGACATACTGGTATATACACAGATATGTTTACATCTCTATGTTAGTATTCTAAATATTTGCATGTGCAATGGCCACAGAAATGTTAGCATTTAGTTTATAGAATTGCCCTATAACTGCTTATGTACTTGGGATTCTAAATGGAATGTTGCTACTCTTTGAGATTCTGCTTGGAATCCTGTCACTCTTTAGGATTCCAGAATCTTGCTATTCTTTGGGGTTCTACATGGAATGTTGCTACTCTTTGAGATTTTGCTTGAAATCCTGTCACTCTTTAGGATTCCAGAATCTTGCTATTCTTTGGGGTTCTACATGGAATGTTGCTACTCTTTGAGATTCTGCTTGGAATCCTGTCACTCTTTAGGATTCCAGAATCTTGCTATTCTTTGGGTTCTACATGGAATGTTGCTACTTTTTGAGTTTCTGCCGGGTACTTGTAACCTGGATTGGCCACTGTTGGAAAGAGGATGCTGGGCTTGATGGACCTTTGGTCTGTCCCAGTATGGCAATACTTATGTACTTATTATTTATATTTCAATGTGGCTGTCTCATGCATATTCATAAGACCTGTTCCTTAACTGACAGATCACATAATAAAACCTCAGAGATCCCTGCCAATAAACATATACAGAAGGATCCGTTTGGCTCTTACAAAAATCTGTTTAAATTAGGGGTTCATAATGTAGTCCATGGGACATACCTAGCATACACATAATTGATATGCATGAGATACATTTTCATGCACTACCTGAACTGTATACAAGTCTGCCTCATACATATTCATTTGCGGATATCTGACTAGCTAGGTGTGTCCTGAGTACTGCGCTGAGAACCCCTGATTTACGTCCACGCTCTAAGTCAGAGATGGCATTGGTTCTGCTCTGTGCATTGTGAGATATGCCAGCAGTTGGGTAGGATAAGAACATAAGAGTAGCCATACTGGGTCAGACCAATGGTCCATCTAGCCCAGTATCCTGTTTTCCAAACAGTGGCCAAGCCAGGTCACAAGTACCTGGCAGAAACCCAAGAGAAATACAGAGTTGCCCATAGGTGAAGGAAGAATGAGGAATTGCTTCCAGAAGTTGATAGAGGAGATGCAGAATCTGAACTCTCTTAACGCATAAGTTAAACCCAGGTCTCTAAGAGGTATATCTTATAACTGGATACCTAGTTTAAGCCCATGATTACAAAGAAAAACGAGTGCTTACTTTACTTCATAAAATACTCATTTAAAGTGGCCTCAAAACAGGCCCTTTATTTAAGGCACCGTCACGTACATTAGTCCTTGGTACATGTCCTTACCTAGATGGTAGCAAGAACATGCGCATATAAATTATATGCATACATGACTGCTCCACCTATCTTCCACCCAGACTCCACCCATGTGTATGTAATACTGTCAAAGAATTCGCCATAACAATGAGGTGTATTCTTTTATACTAGTCAATAAGAACAAAAGAATAGCCATATGGGACAGACCAATTGTCCATCTAATCCAGTATCCTGCTACCAGCTGTGGCCAATCCAGGTCACAAGTATCTGGCAGATTCCAAAAGAGTAGCAACATTCCATGCTACCAATCCCAGGGAACACGGTGGCTTCCCTCATTTCTATCTCAACAGCAAACCAGTGCCATAGCGAGGGCGGCTGACACCCGGGGCGGGTCGCCGCTGCGCACCCCCCCTCGGGAGCAGCATGGCACACCCCCCCTCAGTGCGCACCCCCCCCCCCCCCCCGGAGCACATTCTTACTGCCATATGAAAGCAGGGGGCAGATCCGCCCCGAGTGCACGTCGCTGGGAGCTGCGTCGGCTCCGCTGGTTCCCTGTTCTCTCTGCCCCGGAACATGAAGTAACCTGTTCCGGGGCAGAGGGAGCAGGGAACCAGCAGAGCTGACACCCCCCCCCCCCCCCCCTCCTATCCCACAGCAGCAAACTATGGACTTTTCCTCCAGATATGCTAACCGCTTTTACCACATCCTCTGGCAACGAGTTCCAGAGCTTAACTATTCGTTCAGTGAAAACATATTTTCTCCTATTCATTTTAATAGTATTTCCATGTAAACTTCATTGAGTGTCCCCTAGTCTTTGTACTTTTTGAAACAGTAAAGAATCAATTACTTTTACCTGTTCTACACCGCTCAGGAATTTGTAGACCTCAATCATATTCCCCCTCATCCGTCTCATTTCCAAGCTGAAGAGCCCTAACCTCTTTAGCCTTTCCTTATATGAGAGGAATTCCATCCCCTTTATCATTTTAGTCGCTCTTCTTTGAACCTTTTCTAATTCCACTCTACCTTTTTTGAGACATGGCGACCAGAATTGAACACAATACTCAATATTTTAAAAGAGATCATTTCTGTGCCCATTTCTTTGTGCAAATGATTAAAATACCACTATTTACTCACTGTCTTGCCACCTAAAACTGGGTAAAAGGGCCCTTAATTTATTTAATTATATTCCTTTATCTCATTCCATTTAATTTTGATAATATGAAGAGATGTTACTTTCTTGTAAGAGTTTCTTTCTGTAAATGTAGTTTATAATGAGAAATACATCTTTTTACTTTAACCATGTATGATTGGAATTGAAAATGTTTCTCTTTTTCTGTTTGATGATGTTATCTGTTCAAATGTACCCTCACAACTCTGTAATATGTTACTCCAAAAAGATGTAATAAAAACGAATTTAAGCAAAAATGAAAATGCTAGTACAACTATTGAGAGTCTGAATTCCTCTCCAGGGCTGAAACTGAGATTAACCATTGTTCCTCCATCACTTTTGTGCAACAAAAAGAAGTAAATTGTATTGATTTTCCATTAATTGCCTTCGGATAGAATGTTCATAAATTGGAAGTTTCATCATTATCTGTTGCATGTCCGGAGCAACAAGTGTATGTGTTGTCTTGATTTAAATTGCATAGAGCAGTGGTTCCCAAAACTGTCCTGGGGGCTTCCCAGCTAGTCAGGTTTTCAGGATATCCAAAATGAATATTTATGAGAGATATCTGCATGCACTGAAACCTGACTGGCTGGGGAGTCCCCAGGACAGGATTGGGAATCACTGGCAGAGAGAGTAATTTTATAGAGGACTTGCCATATATAAATATGCTTTACACTCGAAAAAATGGTTCTTATTTTATTTTATTTATTTATTTATTTGCTGCACTTGTATCCCACATTTTCCCACCTATTTGCAGGCTCAATGTGGCTTACAAAATGTTATAGCAACATGTCCACATTATAGGATAAGAATTTCAGAATATAGATACAGATGGGTACCTAGAATATCATAGCAATCATATTAATAGAATAATAATTTTACAATTATTACAAATAAGAGTGCATAAGTAAATCATATTGGATTGGAAGTGGATTGAAAGATCAACATAACATAACATAACATAATGATATCAGGACAAGATATGATATTCAGTCATGAGGATGTAATTAGGATGAACAGATAGGAAGGTTCCTTAATAGTTGTGATTGGCATAATTAGGAAGTCAGATCGTTATGGGGAATCTTTATTGTACGCCTTTATGAATAAGTAGGTCTTTAATAACTTTCGGAAGGTTGTCAGGTCGTGTGTTGTTTTTATGGCGATCGGCAATTCATTCCATAGTTGTGTGCAGGTGTATGAGAAACTGGATGTATGTACAGACTTGTATGAAATTGTGTATGTGCTCTCGTGGGCGATATTTGAGCAGAGTGGAAGTGGACTTGTAAATTTGTGTGTGAGGATTTGTGCACTACTAAGGCTGGTTCTGGGCGATAATTTTATAAAGGCACATAGACAACTAAATTATCTGTATAAAAGAGGTTGAACATTTCACATAGGGAAAGGGGGAATGGGACTTGATATCCCGCCTTTCTGTGGTTTTTGCAACTATATTCAAAGCAGTTTACATATTATATACAGGTACTTATTTGTACCTGGGGCAATGGAGGGTTTTGGGCCCATTTTACAAAGCGGCAGTAAGCCCAAAATGGGCTTACCATTCACTAAAAAGGAAGTACCGCCAGGCTACCGCAGTAGCCTGGCAGTATTTCCCACATCCAACACACTGTCATATCCAGCACACACTGCCCGGTTAGCACTGGATAAGCGCAGGAGCCCTTACCGCAACCTCAATGGGGGGCGGTAAGGGCTCCCCCCAAAAAATAATGGCCGCGAGGCAAGTGCTTCGCTTGCTACACGGACATTTCTTTAAAAAAGAAAAAAAGACCTTTTACCCGCTGTGGTAAAACGGGGCCTCGGTGCGCATCAAAAACACATGCCAATGCCAGCCCCCTTTTGGTAAAAGGGCCCTAAGTGACTTGCCCAAAGTCATAAGGAGCAGCAGTGGGAATTGAACCCAGTCCCCAGGATCAAAGCACACTGCACTAACCACTAGGCTACTCATCCATGCCACATAGATGTCCTTTTATACAATTAGGTAGAATTGTACTATTATTCACAGCAAGGATCTTGTATTTTATGCTCTATTTCTCCCCCTCCATGTCAATTTACATAGACACAACATGAAGAAAGCTGGTGCCAGTCAGATTCCCACCCCTGTGGGCCAACACTTTACAGGACCAGGACACTGCACCAGTGATTTCACAGTAAGAATCCTGAACGGTAACTTTAAAACAATACAGGAACGTAAGACCTTTGAAGTCAGAATGATTGAATATTTTGACACCCAACAGACAGGACTTAACAAGGATCTGGGTTTTCTAGCCCATTATAAACCATAAAGTTGTATTGCTCTGTTTATCACTCTCCTCTCAACTACCCACACCCATCCTGTTAGACTATCAATGAAATGAAATGCTTTGATGTACCCATGCATACCTCCTACCCACCCCCACCTTGCTAGACTGTCATTGAAATGCTTTGATGCTTCACTTATATATACTATCAACTAACACATTTGCTTATTTACAATCTGACGAAGAAGGGCAACCTTCGAAAGCTAATCAAGAAATGTATTAAGTTATGTCCAATAAAAAAGGTATCATCTTATTTTCTTTTCCATGTTTTATTTTGTTTGATTTCTATTGATCCCCCTCCAAGGTAAATAACCCCTTCAATCCCATTTCCTGTTTCTTAGAGCTACAGGGCATTCCACTCATCTGCCACACATTTCTGTGAAATAATATATTTTTTTTCATGTGCTTCTCCTCAGTCTACCCTTGTTCTAGAACATCGTTTCCTTGAAACGAATTTACTATACAGCGTAATAGTGGGCCATCTGGTAATTAGTGTTCTGCTATATACAGTGGCCAAACTGAGGGATTGTGTAGTGAGAAAATCAGATCTATGAGGTACAAAGAGAACAGAAAGAGGGAAAGGGGTTGTGAGGGTCTGGAAAGTCGTGAGGTCAGACTGCTGTGCAAGAGCAGGCCCAATGGAAGCTTTATTGGATAAGCAAGACAGTTTCTAAATGAGATGCAGGTTCAAAAGGGATCCACTGGTATTCCTTTACAATTTAAGTAGTGAGAGGAACTCTTAGAATTCTGTTATGCTTAATGCATCTCCCAGTAAATACAGTATCGTTGATAGATGGGTGAAGAGGAGTTTAGAGACTGGAGATCTTCATGCACTGGTGTAACAAGGCACAGTAGGTAAATGGAACAACGGGCAGGTTATGCTCTGTTACCTACCACTTCCACATTGTAATGATGGAAACTTTGTCGTACAACACTGCAGATATTTGTAGAAATGTTATGCAACTTTCTCTGGATAGAGAAGACTGGTGATTGTATGAGCCAGCTGGCGTCTGTCTGCTACTGGATTAAACTCAGCTTAAGCTGTTAATATCTATGAGAAATGCAGCTAAGAGTGGCTATATCGAGAACATCTATCTGTGAGCATCTTTGTTTACTGTGTTGAATTCCCCTCCAATTACTGTTGCTAAATTCTCCTTGCTAGCACCTTCCCCTAACTTTTTTTCTCCCCTAATAGGCAGAACACCTATTCCAAGTTCATCAACATGTTTTGGCTATACTAGCAGCTACCTGTAAAACAACTTCTTTGGAGTCCAAGTACTTGTCCCTGTCCTACCCAACAGCATCCTGCGGCTGCCCCCTCATCCTGCTGCTGCTGTGCTCCTACAGGCGCCTTCTCCAACTCACATGGATCAATGGATGCTAAAGATAGCTGGAACACAGCCTCAGGAAGAAGAGGGACAGCAACAGTGATGCTGCCTATGTCTTCAGATATGCAGGGAGAGTGGCCTAGTGGTTAGGGTGGTGGACTTTGTTCCTGAGGAACTGAGTTCGATTCCCACTTCAGGCCCAGGCAGCTCATTGTGACTCTGGGCAAGTCACTTAAGCTGCATTGAACCTACCATGAGTGGGAAAGTGCGGGGTACAAATGTAACAAAAAAAAAAAAAATACCATGCTGGGGGTCCCAAGTTTTTTGTGGAGTCTGCATGAATCTCTTAATCCCAGCACTGTAAGGCAGTTCCACAAAGGGGTAGGCATGTATATTCTACAGCTTTTCGACAGACCGATACCACTTCCTATTAAGCTCATTAAATAGAGAGAATTTGGGATAACTTGCAAAATGATCACTAGTTCGCAGAGAAATTGTAATTATTTATTTGTGAATCAGTTTTTAGTGCTTTTCAATGCGTTTGAAAAGTGCTCGTGCAGTGGTTTGGTCTATCCATCTTCTTGTCCGTCTGTCCGAATTTTCAGGAAAGTGAACTGATAAACTTCAGATCTTGCATGAAGACCAACCATATTTTTGGAACACACCCTAAGGAAGCTCACCAGAACCCATCTGTGAAAAGTTGAATTTTAATTTAATTTAATCCAGCCTTTCTGTGAAGACTCAAGGCAGAGCATATAATTATTAAGGAGGTAATAGTCAGACCACAGGGTTCAACATGTTTTTAAATGCCAGCTGCCATAGGCTGTTTTACCTGGATATTTCGCACCAGGCTGCACCTGACTACTGGGTATAATGCAGGCACTGACATTAGTTAGGCACCAGGGATATTCAGACCAGTACCTGGCTAACTAACTGGATAACATCAGGACAGCATTTTAGCTGAAAATTGCCTTTAACTGGGTAATTCCTGGCTTCCTCAGACTCTGCCCCCAGACCACCTCACTACTGCCCAGATAGTCTACCTGGCCAGTTGAATATGCAGATTTGCTCCTGGCAAGTCAAATTTAACAGGCAAGAGCTTTTCATGCCCAATTAATTTATTTAAAATATCATGCCCTAAGCCAGCCATTCCCAACCCAGTCCTCAGGGCACACCTAGTCCCATCGGGTTTTCAGGATATCCACAATGAATATTCACGATCTACATGCAATTGAGGCAGTGCATGCAATTCTATCTCATGCATATTCATTGTGGATTTCCTGAAAACCCAATGGGACCAGGTGTGCCCCGAGGACTGGGTTGGGAATGGCTACATTAAGCTAATAAAAGGCAAAGTGGAGAACAATGAAAAGAGTAAAGCAGTATCAGTAATCATATATACAGACCACTTTCACTTTGTTAAAACACAGCCTACCTGACCCAGAACCAAGTTATATTACAACATTTTCAACCCTCAAAAAACTCTGGGCCAATAATCTAAAGCATTTATCTAGGTAGCAGCACCGGTGGTCTGGAGGTGGAGTCAGGACGGAAATTAAAGTTATCCGGGTAGTGTCAATTTTTCAGCACCGCTGCACTGATAACTAGTTGGAAAATATAGGACAGCAAAAAGCTGTATCCAGACAAGATATCCGGATAGTAGTTGAATGTTGCCACTATCCTGACAGTGCAGGGCACGTACTGCAGTATCTGGATAGTCAGTGGCAGCCACTAGGGGGGGGGGAGTTTTGTAAATAGCGCTAACGTTGGGTGCCCAAAAACAGTATTGTATAACGGCAGAGATGCACACCAAATGCATTATAGAGTACTTGTGCAAGTCTGCAGTTATGTGCCAAACTTTAAGCGTGACAATTTATGCCACGTGTAGGGCTGGTGTAAATGCCGGCACCTCAGATCATCAGTTTGGAGCATAAATGCATCTATTATATAAAGCATGCAAAACAGCAATCCCAAAATATTAATGAACTTCACTGCTTGCCTCAGTGGAGGTCTTCCTAAAGGAAAAGTCCATAGACCGTTATTAAATGGACTTGGGGAAAATCCACTATTTCTGGGGTAAACAGTATAAAATGTTTTGTTCATTTTGGGGATCTTGCCGGGTATTTGTGTCCTGGATTGGCCACTGTTGGCAACAGGATACTGGGCTCGATGGACCTTTGGTCTTTCCCAGTATGGCAATACTTATGTACTTATGTGGCACAACTCACTGGTGTCCAAGACTTGCAACAGTGAGACTTTACAACTTTGCAGAGAGAAAAGTAATTTTGAAATCACTATCATGAATATTTTGGGAATAATCTTGTTTTCAAATTTGGAGCATCGTAAATAAGATTTTTTTTTTTTTTGCCATATATATGGTGGTCTATTCCAGGGCTGCCGAGAGACTAAACTGCCTCCCCTCCCCCATGATCATCGCCGCTGCCACCCCCCCCCCCCCCCCCCACAATTGTCTGCTCCCCCACCACCACCACGATCATCACCGTTACTGTGTTCCCCTCCGCCCCCCCCGGATCGCTGCTGCTACTGTAATTCAAATGCCTTGGCTGGCGGGGATCCCAAGGCCCCGCCAAAAGAAGAGGTCTTCCTCCAGCGCTGGCTCTTCACTCTGCTGATTGCCTGCCCCTACAGCTGCTTTTTTTATCAGGGCATGCTCGGTTTCAAAACCGAGCATGCACACCTGAGAGTAGAAGCAGCAAGCAATGGGCAGAGTGCTGGAGGATGATCTGTATTGTCTGCTCCTCTGGGTCCTCCCAGCCTCCAAGAGGGACCCGGTGCCAGAGTTTTCTCTCTGCTGCTCCTGTCGGGATGCGATCACCCGGGTCTCATCAGGAGCAGAAAAGAGAGAGAGAGAGTGAGACCCTGGTGCCAGGCCCACCTTGGAGGCTTCCCCTGCCCCCCCCCTCCCCCCACTCAGCGGCCCTGGTCCATTCTATAAACTGCATGCAGGAATAGTTGGAAAGCCTCTGGCGTGCCCATGCCCCTCCCACATTAACGCCCCTTCTGCAGTTATGTGCAAGAGAAGTAAGGCACTCACTACCAGATATTCAGCGCTAGTCAACCGGTCAGAAACGGGTCCTGACCTGTTAATTATCGCTTAACCGGCTATCTGCGAATATTCAACAGGAGATAGCTAGTTATCTCCTGCTGAATGTTTGTGGTTAGCGCATAACAGATAACCGGCTACATTGTGCGAAATAGCCGGCTATCCACTAATATTCAGCGCATTGCTGGTTAAGTTTGGTAGCCAAATTAGGCCACTGAAATAGGAGGCCTATCTTTGAGCGGTATCAACTTATCCAGCTAGTGCTGAATACTGACTTGGCTGGTTAAGTTGAAACCAGCCAAAAATAAACCAGATATTCAGTGCCGGTCACCGGAAATGGCCCGGCATTGAATTTACAGGCTCGGCGTCGACCAGGGGAGTCAGCCTGGCTAATTCCTGCAATCTGAATATCAGCCCCTCAGTTTGCAGAATAGGAGAGTAAATCAGTTATGCTGACAACTGCTAATTAATGCCAATTAGTGCTTATTGACAGCAGTTATTGGTATTTATCTCCAATTAAGTGCCAATATAACGCCAATTAGTTGATTATGTTGTGCGTATAACTAACCCTAATCTATAACTGGGTGTGCAAAAATTTAGGCACCATCTATAGAATTTGGGTGTATCTGGATTTTTTGCCTGAGGAGGCTGTTGTTTAAAAATGCCAACCATCATGAGCTGAATATTGGGGGAAGGGAAGGGTCTGTAATAGCAGCTGGCATAATGTTCAAGGCAATTATGTGTTTGTTGGCAGCCGGCAAACAATTAATTAACCTGTGTGTTGTGGAAAAGGATATTGATGATATCTGGATCATTCAATCCCTAAATGGCCAGACATTATCCATATATTTATGGACCAGATTAGAGAAGGAGCAAGGGCAAGCCAAAAAATTATCCATTTAACACAGCACAGTCACCACACTATCCATGTATTCAGCACCAGAGGCGTAGCTACGTGGGGCCACAGGGGCATGGGCCCCCGTAGATTTGGCCCTGGCCCCCCCGCCAACCCCCCCTCCAGGTGCCAACCCTCCGCCGTCGCCGTCAGGTACCTTTGCTGGCGTCAGACTCACAGAAACAGAATGAAGCCTTGCAGATCACCCAGCAACGCGGCCGCACCAGAGAAGAGGACTTCAGCTGGCGGGGGTTAGGGTTCCCCGCCAGCAAAGGTACCCGACAGCGACAGCGGTGGGGAAGGGTTGGTGGTGGCAGGAAGGGGGGGGGTCAAAAGGGTTGGTGCTGGGGGGGGGTCAAAGTTGTTGGTGGTGGTGGCGGTGGTGGTGGTGATGGTGGCGGAGTGGGGGGAGTCAAAAATGGTAGGGAGGGTTGGCAGCGCCGGGGGGGCTAAAATGTGCCCCTCACCTCGGGCTCTGGACCCCCCCTCCAGCCTGTCTGGCTACGCCCCTGTTCAGCACTGCTACTTAAATGGATAGTGGCACTGGCGATATGAATTAAATTCAAGGCCAGAAAGTTAAAAGAGTGGGAAATAGACCAGGCTGTCCAGGAACACACGAGGAGTCTTCTGAAGATGGTAAGATATTTATTTATTTATTTATTTAATTTATTTATTTGTTGCATTTGTATCCCACGTTTTCCCACCTTTTTGCAGGCTCAATGTGGCTTACATTATGCCGTAGTGGCGATCGTCATTATCGGAATGAGAAATACAGAGTGGTATTCCATTAAAGTTCGTAAGTGACAGAGTACTTTAAGCAGTCAGGTATAGAGAGTTCATTTCCGAATGAGAAATAAAGTGGTATTGCGTTAAAGTTCAATGGTGACAGAGTAAATTAAGCAATTAAGAATCGAGGGTTCAGTTTTGTCCAGTATTGTATAACTTTCGTTATCTGGAATTTAGGCTAGATCATTGTGGTATGCCTTTTTGAACAGGTTGGCTTTTAGTGATCAGACTGTTATGACTGTCTGATGAAGACTCACCAATACATATTACTACTACTACTACTATTTAGCATTTCTATAGTGCTACAAGGTGTACGCAGCTCTGCACAAACATAGAAGAAAGACAGTCCCTGCTCAAAGAGCTTACAATCTAATAGACAAAAAATAAAGTAAGCAAATCAAATCAATTAATGTGTACAGGAAGGAGGAGAGGAGGTTACAAGTGGTTACATATCTTAACATGTTCAGAAGTCTCCTCGTGTGTTCCTGGTCTATTTCCCACTTTTTTTTTTTAAACTTTCTGATCGTTTTTCGTGGGATCTCAGTGTTCCTGTGCCTAGGTGGACTTTCACTGAACCATTAAGTTAAAGGCCTGCAATGATGTATATGTGTGTGTCCCAAATTCTGTGTTATAGTATATCAGTGTTTCTATCCTGCAGATGCTGGGGCTGATTCTCCTATAGAAAAGTTTTGGGGGCATTTTGAGGGGGGGACTTTATCTCGGTCTTTTCGCCAGGTTTTCTGCCTAGCAGATTTGGACTGGTTTTCTTACATTTTCAGTGTTATGTTGCCCCTGACAGACAAGCATTCTCAAAATGTATAATTTCTTTTCAACATCTGTTGGGTTGGAAAGAATGAAAAGGTTTCAACTCCAGCTTCTTTGTTGAGTTTTTGTTCTGTACTTTCTTTCAGGAAAAGCTGCACTTTAAATATCTAAAAAGCTTATATTAGGCCGAGACTGTTTATTTGCGACACAGAGTGGATGTCTCTATTAACAGAGAAAATGTCATAAAATAAATGTGGGTGTATGAGAAACAGGCCCCTTGGACTTGAAATGAGCCTGCGGGAATACAAACAAGCACTCTTTGTTTGTTCAAAAATGTAGATAAGAAAGAGTTGACAGGTAAAGTGTTGTGGGAATGTCAAATCCTCAAGAGTAATGCCTTGTAATAGAAAAATAAGGCACCTGGGTCAAAGAGATTCCCTTAAATAACACCAGAGAGAATTTTTATGTGGCAGGGTAAACGAGCAGTTCCTAAATGGTTTCCATTTTGTCTGCTCAGGGAGGCTTCCAAAAGACTAATGGTTATCCATGTTCTTTCTTAACCCCTTTTCTACCATCCCCCTTAAACATCCGAGTATGGGTAATGAATTTAATATACCATTTCTGTACTACAACCAAAGCAGTTTAAATATTATATATAGATACTTTTTCTGTCCCTAGTGGGCTCACAATCGAAGTATGAAGGACAATTTAGTAACAGGACACTTAGGTTACTAGGGCAGAGCAGGGGTGTAGCTAGGTGGGGCCATGGGGGCCTGGCCCTCAAAGATTTAGTCAGGACCCCTGGTTTTGCTGGCGGGGATCCCCAACCCCTGCCAGCCGAAGCCTTCTTCAGCGCCGGTCTCCGGCGTGCCGCATCCGCTGATCTGTGCTTTCTTGAGTCCTGACGTCCTGCACGCTCCTTTAAGTGAAACTGAGCAGTTTCACTTAAAGGAACGTGCAGGCGTGCCACATTTGCTGATCTGTACTTTCTTCCTCCTGACGTCCTGCACGTTCCTTTAAGTGAAACTGCTCAGTTTCACTTAAAGGAGTGTGCAGGACGTCAGGACTCAAGAAAGCATAAATCAGCGAATGCGGCGCGCTGGAGACTGGTGCTGAAGAAGGCTTTGGCTGGCAGGGGTGGGGGACCCCCCCAACCCAAGCAAAGGTACCTTGCGGCGGTGGTGGGAGAGGGGGTTGGAATTGGCAGGGGAGGGGTGGAGGCTGAGGGAGGCGGGCTAAAATGTGCCCCCTCACACTTTGGGCTCTGGAACCCCCTCCCGCCGAAGGCAGAGAGATGCCTATTTTTAGCTTCTGATAAGCACATACCACCTGATATTTGGCAAGAATCTCCCACTGAATATTCCCGGTCGGCGCTTAGTAGTTATATCACGAATATTCAGCACATTGCCGGCTAAGTTTGGTGGCCAAATTGGGCTTCCAAAATAGCAGGCGTATCTTTGGCAAGTTTAAACTTAACCGGTCAGCGTTGAATATCAACTTGGCAGGTTAAGTTTAAACCGGCCAAAAATACACCAGATATTCAATGTTGGTAACCGGAAATGGCCTGGCATTGAATATCCAGGTTCGGCACTGACCACTGGAAGCAGCCCAGCTAACTCCCGCATTTTGCATATTGTCCCCGTAGGTGCCTATCCAGCTTATAATTGAAAAAGAAAAACGTCTATATTGCGACCCAAATCGGGAGGTAGACGTTTATCTCACAAAAACGAATAAAGCGGTATAATCGAAAGCCGAATTTGGACGTTTTCAACTGCACTCCGTTGCGGATGCGGACAAAGTTGATGGGGGCGTGTCGAAGGCGTGGTGAAGGCGGAACTGGGGCGTGGTTATCGGGCGATCAGAGATGGGCGCCTTTCGCCGATAATGGAAGAAAAATATGCGTTTTTAGCGAGAATTTAGGGCACTTTTCCTGGACCCTGTTTTTCCAAGAATAAGGCCCCAAAAAGTGCCCTAAATGACCAGATGACCACTGGAGGGAATCGGGGATGACCTCCCCTGACTCCCCCAGTGGTCACAAACCCCCTCCCACCACAAAATATGCCGTTTCACAACTTTTTATTTTCACCCTCAAATGTCATACCCACCTCCCTGGCAGCAGTATGCAGGTCACTGGAGCAGTTATTAGGGGGGTGCAGTGGACTTCAGGCAGGTGGACCCAGGCCCATCCCCCCCCCCACATGTTACACTTGTGCTGGTAACTGGGAGCCCTCCAAACCGCCCCCCAAACCCACTGTACCCACATGTATGTGCCCCCCTTCACCCCTTAGGGCTATAGTAATGGTGTAGACTTGTGGGCGGTGGGTTTTGAGGGGGATTTGGGGGGCTCAACACCCAAGGGAAGGGTGCTATGCACCTGGGAGCTCTTTTACCTTTTTTTTTGTTTTTGTAAAAGTGCCCTCTAGGGTGCCCGGTTGGTGTCCTGGCATGTGAGGGGGACCAGTGCACTACGACTCCTGGCCCCTCCCACGAACAAATGCCTTGGATTTATTCGTTTTTGACCTGGGCGCTTTCATTTTCCATTATCACTGAAAAACAAAAACGCCCAGCTCACAAATTGTCGAATAAAACATGGACGTCTATTTATTTCGAAAATACGGTTCGGTCCGCCCCTTCACGGACCTGTTCTTGGAGATAAACGCCCATGGAGATAGACGTTTTCGTTCAATTATGCCCCTCCACGTGACTTTGTGAAATACTAGCATGAAGCCTGCAGTAATGGCACCTAGATTGTGGGAGCTGACACGCTGCAGGCCGAAATATCAGCCTGTAAAGAACGGGCATAGACACATATTTTTTTAAAATGCGCACAGACACTACCTCTCTCAGGCTATCTCCCGCAGTCTGAATATCAGCCCCTATATCTTTTTTTGAGATGTGATGACCAAAATTGCACAGATGGAACAGTACAAAGGCATTATAATATTCTCGGTTTTGTTCTCCATTCCTTTCCTAATAATTCTTAACGACTCTTGCACCCTGAGCAGAGGGGTTCAACATACCATCAACAATGTCATCTCGATCCTTTTAATGGGCAGTGACTCCTAATGATATCCTAACTCTTCCGTTCCCTCACTAAGTTCTCCCCAATTGTCTTTACCATACATGTATCTCACTCTACCATAATATCACCTTGATAATAGTCGCAACTTGTATTTGCTCACACCGGAATTGGTTAATGCCGATTACGGTACTATGTAAGCCACATTGAGCCTGCAAAGAGGTGGGAAAATGTGGGATACAAATGCAACAAATAATAATAATAATAATAACCTCACATTGCGTAGTTATAGTTTGGGTTCCTCTTTGCAGAATAGAATATATAGGTGGACTTTTGCGTTCATGTGTATATGTGCACACTGTGATAAAGTCACATCCAGGATAGTTGGGTTAAGGCAGTTTCAGTTTTGAAATACAAGTCCCAGAAGGCATTGCAGGCAAGGAGCCAGGGGGTGAGATGAAGAACCCGGACTAGACTCCTAGCTGCAATCGGGGAAGACATGGGTGTAAGCTGGCAGGATGTGTAGAGTGGCTGCCACTAGGGGGAAAGAGAGATAGGAAGCCCTGTGTGTGGGAGCTCCTCATTAGTCTAATGCTTAACTCAGCTGGTATGGGTGTGGAGGAAGCTAAGCAGGGTCAGTCTGGGCTGGGTCCTGGAAGGGTGACCTGGCTACAACACATACTTGCATAAATGACATACTAAATTTGAACACACATAGGGGAAGATTCTATATATGGCACCTAAAAAATCAGTGCTGAAATCAGAGCTGACTAAACATATTCTATAAACAGCACCTAAGCGCTTAGTTGATATTTCAGCGCCTAAAACTATAGTCATCCATTTACACCTGAGAAAACATGGCATAAATCTCGGCACATAGATCTAAATGCACTGGGCCATATTCTATAACTATGCACGTAAAGTTTGGAATGCCCATGAAATGTCCATATCCCCACCCATAACCATGTCCATTTTTGCCTGTGCATATTAGAAGTTTGGTACGCTTTGTTACAGAATACGCTTAGCAAGTTGTGCACATAAATTCTAATTAGTGCCAATTAGAGCTCAGTTTTGCTTGTTAAGTGCTGGTATCAGTCCTCATTAGCTTGTTAAGTTACATGCATTGTTATAGAATCTGCTTGGAGTTCGGCACGGATCTTTAGGCGCACTATATATAATCTGGGGTATAATGGTCGCATAAATCTTATGTTATTGGATTTCACCCTAAAGCCACTAAGAACCAATGGATAGGCCGAACCAGATACTGCCCAAGAAAGAGAAATAGAGCTCCATGTGGGTATTCATATTCCTCATAAAGGATTATAAAAATCCGAGGAAAGCCAGCAGAGGTGGTTTCAAAAGAAGCTGTAATGTCCTATTCACCCAAGAGAAATGGCTGTCAAAGCAGAAATCATGTTGTGCAAGAAGACTTTCATTTATTTTACAGTTGTGTGCTAAAACAGAAGTGGAGGTCCCTTGGGTACCACCATGGCCTACTTTTGCCCTAGCCTTTGCTTCCCAGCTTCCTTTAGTGAACTTTTCATTTATTTTACAGAGAAGAGCTAGAGAAACAGAGGAAGAGTCCCAAAAGTCCCATCATGTCCTACTTCTCCTACTGCTATGTCTACCCAAATCCTCTCTAGACGCAGAGATAAAAAGCCCAAATCACTGCTGATTTTCTTTTTTCCTTTTCTAAAATAAATCTGAGGAACAGCAGCAGAACAGTTTTATTGCAGCTGTTTTGTAATGGGCTTCACAAGAAAGTGGGTCTCAGTTTCCCAGAGGTGCTTAATTATGGTCTTCCTCAAGGATGTCTGGCTGTGCTTTTCTTATCTGAAAGAGTGGCTAAGCCTTCCCCATTCCTAGGAAGCTTCCTTGATAATGAGTTGACTGTTGGACAAACTGGATGGACCGTTCAGGTCTTTATCTGCTGTCATTTACTAATGTAACTATCTGGAGCTTTACTGTTAAGATTAAATACTAGATCCAGAACTGGCTTTTCTGTGGTGGACTGGTAGATGGAAGGGTTGGTGGACTGACACAAGAAAAATAAGCAAAGAAAAGATGAAATGGAAACCCCCAAGAAGCTAGTCTCTGCATACAGTGCAATGAGAAACAGAAAAAGACATGAATTTTCTCCAGTAGTACTGCAAAGTACAAGTACCCCTTCCCCTCCCAGCTACTTCCACCCACAAAACTAACCCTCACTACTACTCCACTCCCAACTACTCTCATCCCCAAGAACTACTCCCCCACAACAGCCCTGTCATCCCAAATATATTTGCCTCTTGGAGACTAAACCCGTACAACTATCTCATGCCATGAACTACCCCAATCGCAAAACCAGCTCCCCTACATCTACCCTACCCAACAACCCCTATACCCAGGGCCAGACCTGCCATGAACTAGATGTCCACCTAGGGTGGCAGGATTTGTGAGAGGGAGCAACAGCGTGGCAGCATGGTGAAGCATAGCTGCTTTCACTCTACCTCTTCTGGGGCTACTCCAAAACTGCTCTGTGCCAGCATGGAGCCTTTCAGTAGAGGCCCACAGCATCATTTGAGAATGAGCCTCTACTGGAAAGCCCCATGTGGCACAAGTAAATTTGGAGTTGTGCTGGAAGAGTTAGAGTGACAGTGGCAGCATTGGGAAGGGAAAGGGGGGAAGATGCTGGACCTGTGACCAGGGGAAAGAATGGGATATGATCCAGTGAGGGGCAACAGGGAGGGAAAGGGAAGATGCTGGACCCAGTAAGAAAGAGAAAGGGAGATGCTAGCCATCTGGGCCAGGAAGGAAAGAGAAAGGGGGTTACTGGCCGCTAGGGTGGGAAGGGAATGGGGGGGTTGCTGGCCTCCTTTGGGAGGGGTAAAGGGAGGATGTTGGCTAACTGGAAGGATAGAGAGGGAAAGAAGGTATATTGGACATGGGAGGTATAGCCTTCAGTTGCTCGTGGAGATGGAGGCAGAGGTGGGGAGGGTATGACTGAAGATTCACTTATAGCATTAGATATCCTTAGGCTGACATTACCTACACCCCAAAATTACCTCCACCACCTCAACTACCCCTCCCTTCTCTTCTCTAAGTCAAAGGCACATACACAGACCATAAAAATACACACACAAAAGAACTCCATGAGCCATGCTCCACATTCTTTTATGTGCTATGTTCTTTGATAGCATGTGTTTTATAGGTGGACATTTGCATGGTTGAGACTCACATTTACATCTGTACATAGACTACTATGAATCCAGGCTCATGTAAGTGCTCCTACCTAACTGCACTTATATACCCATCTCAATATGCAAGATCAGGTGGACCCTGGGATTTAGTCTTTGTTTATTCACTTGCATATGTCGTGAAAACTAAAACCTATGCTTGCTCCTTATGATTTTGGGTTGTTGTGCAGTGTTTGGTGTTAACAAAGTTGGATTATTGTAATACTTTACATTTAGACTTGTCAGAATTCAACAGCAAGGATGGTTTCTGGTGTTTCAAAATTTGTAACCCCATTTTGAACCAAAAGCACTGGTTCAAAATCCCTTGTAGAGTGAAATTTAAAGCGTTGATACTCATTCATCACGTTCTGTATGCTTCAGATGTTACAGGTGCACTTTTGGGCTCATTTTCAAAAGAGAAGGACGTCCATCTTTCAACGTAAAACAGAAGATGGACATCCAAATTGGTATAATTGAAACCCGATTTAGGACGTCTCCAACTGCACTCTGTCGCAAGGATGGCCAAAGTTCAAGGGGGCATGTCAGAGGTGTTGCGAAGGCAGGACTTGGACATCCTTGACCCATAATTGAAAAAAAACAAGGACATCCCTGACGAACACTTGGACGTTTTCACCCAGTCCTGTTTTTCTTATGACTAAGACACAAAAAGGTGCCCGAAATGACCAGATGACCACCGGAGAGAATCGAGGATGACCTCCCGTTATTCCCCTAGTGGTCACTAACCCCCTCCCACGCTTTTATTATTATTATTTTTTTTGTGGCATTTATACCCCGCTCTTTCCCGCTCGATAGCAGGTTCAGTTTGCCCAGCACGTTCTTTGAGGTTAGAGAATACCAATCAATTATATATTTCAATACTGCGTACTGTTCGGTATACAGAGACCAGCTCAGCTCCCTTTACAGTAGCTGGCCCATTGTTTTGGAATCTTTTGTCAGGGTATTTATGGCTTTCTGCAATTTGAAGCAGTTTAAAAATATTTGAAAACACACTTATTTCTTCTTGTATTTCCTTCTGACTAAGCAAATGGAGCAGATTTGAGGCTGAAGGTTGTAGGAGCACATGTTGTTATAGTTGTTTGTTTTTCATTGTGTAATTTTTATGATTGCTCTTATTGTGCTCTGCCTAGTTGTAGGTGGATTATACATTTAAAAATAAATAAATAAATAAATATGCTAGTATTCTAGAAAGGTACCTGCTTTCCTTTCAAGAATAGGCTCCACTCAGTCATCCCTTTATAGAAATAGCTGCAAACCCCCTCATTTTATAACAGTTCACCTAAAATTAGGTGCCAATCGTGGACCTAAGTTATAGAATATTTGCACTTACATTTGTGAATATTACATTTAAGTGTTTAAGTGTGAGCCGTGCATTCAGTGATATTCTATTACATAAGTGTGCAACCTGCTTAGCATGAGTGGGGGTACACATGGGCAGAAGTGTAGACGGATTTTGACATCACGCAGAACAGACGTTTCTTAAAATAGGCACCAGTCAGTACAAGGCTGAAGGGCTGATGTGCGTAGGCACCTTTTCATTCAAAATCCATTTGGGGGAGCAGCTGCCACTGTTCCCGCTAAGCTGAGCAGGAGACTTCCAACTGCATTGCTACCAGTAGAGGGTGGTGCTTCAAAATTGTGTTTTCAATCTCTAGAGACAGGCAGGTTCCCTGGAATCCTGCAGAGCTTGCCTGCTCCTCACTATTCAAAAAATATGATAGTGAAATAGCACCACCTACTGGCAGGACTGTAGGTGGAGGACTCCTGCTCAGCTTAGATGGAGCAGAGGTCCCCTTGTGTTGCCCCCTAGTTGCACCTCTCAACATTGGTGGGGCTTGGGAATGTCCCATATTTACACACTGTAAGTTACACCCTGAGGTGCCACATCTGGGCATGTGCATTTACTGCTGTTATTGACCTGGCATAAGTAGGCACAACTAAACGTTGCCACATAAATGCAAGTTACGCTAGCATTCTTTACTAGAATCTGGGCACCCAGTGCTGTTACAGAATTAGTGATTAGTGCACTGTATCTTGGCACCTAATATTTGGCACCCTTTATAGAAATGAAATGCCAGGAAAATTTATAATAAGGGTAGTCTCCAAAAACCATTGACCCAGGTCCATGGGCTATTTGAAAATTGTCCAACCTCCCTTCAGATAAAAGTACAAATTGCTGGTTCTTTGTTAGTGTGGCATCAGAATATATTTTGATTTGCCGAAGCTGTCGTTTGCCATCCTTTAAAATAGGGGTGAGCACCGTTATACACAGAGTGCCACATGAATATCAGTACTATCCATAGAGGGCCACATGAATGTCAGCATTACCTCAAGAGGGCCACATGAGTGTCAGTACTACCCCTACAGGGCCACATGTCAGTACTACCCATAGAGGGCCACATGAATATCAGTACTACCCATAGAGGGCTACATAAACGTCAGTACTACCTGAAGAGTGCTACATGCATGTCACTACTACCGCTAGAGGGCCACATGAATGTCAGCACTAACACTAGAGGGCCACATGCATTTCAGTACTGCCTCTAGAGGGCCAAATGAATGTCAGCAGTAACCCTAGAGGGTCACATGCATGTCAGGACTACACTTTGAGGGCCACATGTATGTCACTACTACCGCTAGACGACCACATGAATGTCAGTACTACCTGAAGAGTGCTACATGTATATCACTACTACCTCTAGAGGGCCACATGAATGTCAGCACTAACACTAGAGGGCCACATGCATTTCAGTACTGCCTCTAGAGGGCCAAATGAATGTCAGCAGTAACCCTAGAGGGTCACATGCATGTCAGGACTACACTTTGAGGGCCACATGTATGTCACTACTACCGCTAGACGACCACATGAATGTCAGTACTACCTGAAGAGTGCTACATGTATATCACTACTACCGCTAGAGGGCCACATGAATGTCAGCACTAACACTAGAGGGCCACATGCATTTCAGTACTGCCTCTAGAGGGCCAAATGAATGTCAGCAGTAACCCTAGAGGGTCACATGCATGTCAGGACTACACTTTGAGGGCCACATGTATGTCACTACTACTGCTAGACGACCACATGAATGTCAGTACTACCTGAAGAGTGCTACATGCATGTCACTACTACCGCTAGAGGGCCACATGAATGTCAGCACTAACACTAGAGGGCCACATGCATTTCAGTACTGCCTCTAGAGGGCCAAATGAATGTCAGCAGTAACCCTAGAGGGTCACATGCATGTCAGGACTACACTTTGAGGGCCACATGTATGTCACTACTACTGCTAGACGACCACATGAATGTCAGTACTACCTGAAGAGTGCTACATGCATGTCACTACTACCGCTAGAGGGCCACATGAATGTCAGCACTAACCCTAGAGGGCCAAATGAATGTCAGGACTATACCTAGAGGGCTACATGCATGTCAGTACTATCCCTAGAAGGTTTCATGAATGTCAGTACTGCCTCTAGAGGGCCACATGCATCTCAGTACTACCCCTACAGGGCCACATGTCAGTACTACCCATAGAGGGCCACATGAATATCAGTACTACCTGAAGAGTGCCACATGCATGTCACTACTACCGCTAGAGGACCACATGAATGTCAGTACTACCCCTAGAGGGCCACATGCATGTCAGGACCACACCTAGAGGGATACATGCATGTCAGTACTATCCCTAGAAGGTTTCATGAATGTCAGTACTGCCTCTAGAGGGCCACATGCATCTCAGTACTACCTCTAGAGGGCCACATGCATGTTAGTACTATCCCTAGCAGGCTGCAACATTACACAATGTTGTAACTGGAAATGCACAGAGCTCCATAGACCTTCTGTGATAAATAAATAAATAAATAAAAATATAACTAAAAACAATGAAAACAAACTGCTAGAGTGGCTATTCTAAAATCACCTAAAACTCTGGATTATGACATTTTCTGTGTTTCAGAGGCCACATAAAATTCAATAGCAGGCTGCATTCGACCCACGGGCCAGAAGTTGCCACCCCTACTTTAAAACCACCACCTAGTTTGCCTAATGATTGCACCAGCTTGCCTTAAATCAGATCTGATTATTTTTCAGTATTTTACCATCAGCTAAGGATCTTGATGGCTGTTACTGGTTTTAATGGTGTCATGGGGAGATGGCGTTGAGGACCACTGACCTCCCGCTTAACCCACACATTGTCAAAATTCCTTTCCTTTGAAAGCCATATCTTGAAGCCCGTAAATTTTCTCAAATATTGATCTAAATCTAACGCAGCACAGCTTGGAAAAGAGTACTTTCAAACGTAGCAACGTGTATGTTTACAAAACACATTTACGATTTCATATGTAAAATATCCATTAATTCCAGGAATGCCTCACCAGTAAATCCCATAATCTCTCAAAGTTTAAGGCCCTGCATTTTGTGCCCCTTTTAGTACAATAAAAGACAACACAAAACTTTTCACTTCTAGGAAAGTGCTAGAACTTTGCTTTACTCAAATGTAAATATTTGTTCAGGGCCTCCTCAGTCTGGAGCCACCTTGTAAACCTTAAGCTATCATTTTACTTATAGGGTCTGCACACCACCTTAATGGTGTAGTTTATAAACGAGTTGGTGAATGTGTTTTTTACAACCCCTCACTCTCCTTAGGTTAAAGTCCATTTCACCTTAAAAGAGCTTTGACTATCTCCTTCCTTTCTTTCTTTCTTTCTCCTTCCCTTTGTGGTTCCAGTCATGACTGAAAATGGCCCTTCTGTTGTCTTAGTGCTTTTCAACCAGGACAGAAAGCATTATAGCATTCAATTTGCCCATCTGGGACCAGGATAACTTCCGGAGAAATTCCCCATCAGGGCCTCAACTTGAGGAAATGATGAAGCACTGTCCCAGTACTTCCTGTATTGCAAATGACTTTGCTCTGATGAAGGGCAGGTATACATAGTTAAAAAGCACCAGAATTTCCATGTATAAGCGTGGTTTGCACTTCCTTCCTTTTGTGTAGAAAGCATACAAAGGATTTTAGGGGTCATTTTTTACAATTTAATATACATTACAGGCAATTACCAAGAAAAAAGTAACAATCAAAAATTTTATACATATTAACAGGAAATTCAAGTCCACATCATGACAGAAACCTGCATAACTATTAAAGCAGTGAATTGTAAGGTAACTACTTTAAAGAACTAAAATAAAATATCAAACATACTCAGGCCATCAGTATCCCTGAACATTTTTCCCTTTCCCCAACAAGAAAAATCAATAAAGAAATCAATTAGAGTCTGATTTTTTCTTTTGCTGGTTTCCTAGCCAGAAAATGTTCAAGCTGCAAAGGATCCAAGAAAACATCTCTGTTTCCTTCATAATCAATTAAACATTCTTAGAAGCTTCATGGTGTGCCCCCTAGTCCTTGTACTTTTGGAAAGAGTAAACAAGTGATTTGCGTCTACATGTTCCACCCACTTATGATTTTATAAACCTCTATCATATCTAATACAACCTTGTCTGTATTTTAAAGCATCGTGTGCTTCCCTGAAACAACCCGAGGCAAAACATAGTCCATGTTGAAGGCTTATGTTTCTTTCAAATGTGAAAGTGAGCTGAAAGTAACTGATGCTTTAATGAAGTTAAGTGCACTTTTGGGCTCATTTTCAAAAGAGAAGGACGTCCATCTTTCAACGTAAAACAGAAGATGGACATCCAAATTGGTATAATCGAAACCCGATTTAGGACGTCTCTAACTGCACTCTGTCGCAAGGATGGCCAAAGTTCAAGGGGGCATGTCAGAGGTGTTGCGAAGGCAGGACTTGGACATCCTTGACCCATAATTGAAAAAAACAAGGACATCCCTGACGAACACTTGGACGTTTTCACCCAGACCTGTTTTTCTTATGACTAAGACACAAAAAGGTGCCTGAAATGACCAGATGACCACCGGAGAGAATCGAGGATGACCTCCCGTTATTCCCCTAGTGGTCACTAACCCTCTCCCACTCTTTTATTATTTTTTTTTTTATTTGTGGCATTTATACCCCGCTCTTTCCCGCTCGATAGCAGGTTCAGTGCGGCTTACAAAGTATGGTAATCGTATCACAGAGATAATACAAAGTATGGTACAAAGTATCATGGAGATAACACAGTTATAAAGAGTGGGACAATAGTATGCGATGTTGGGAAAGGATTGGAGTGTGGGTATTGTTTGTGGTATGTGTTAGGTTTGAGACTTTGTAGGGTCGTTTGGGTAGGCTTGTTTGAATAGGTAAGTCTTCAGCAGCTTTCGGAAGGGTAGGTGTTCACTGGTTTTTCGGATATGTCGAGGTATGGCGTTCCAGAGTTGGCTGCCTATAACAGAGAAGTTGGATGCGTAGTAGGTTTTGTATTTGAGGCCTTTACAGTTGGGAAGATGAAGATTGAGATATGTTCGAGAAGAGTTGGACCGGTTCCTGGCTAGAAGATCGATCAGGTTGGACATGTAGCTTGGAGATTCGCCATTGAGAATCTTGTGGATCATAGTGTGGGCTTTGAAGTTTATTCGTTCCTTGATAGGGAGCCAGTGTAGCTTTTCTCAAAGTGGTGTTGCGCTTTCAAATCGTGACTTGCCAAAAATGAGTCTTGCTGCTGTGTTTTGGGCAGTTTGGAGTTTTTTCATGATTTGGGCTTTACAACCGATGAAGATGCTGTTGCAGTAGTCGGCATGGGTAAGTACTTTGATTGTACTGGATAGTGAAAAGTTTTCTGTGGGAGGAATGGTTTCACTCTTTTCAGTACCCACATCATGTTGAACATCATCATCGTGGCTTTTGCATGAGTGTCTAAAGTTAAGTGTTTGTCTAATGTTACTCCTAGGATTTTTAGATTGTCAGATATTGGGATTGTAACGTCTGGGGTGTTCAGGGTAGTTGGGAGCAGAGTAGAGTGTTGTGATGAAAGGATTAGACATTGAGTTTTTTCTTTGTTCATTTTCATCTTGAAAGCTTTGGCCCAGGATGTTAGGATATTCATGGCAGTGGTTATTTTATCCGAGATTTCTGTGAGGTTGGATTGGAAGGGGATGAGTATTGTGACGTCATCAGCGTAGATGAAGGGGTTTAGGCCAGATCTAGATAGGGATTTGGCCAGAGGAATCATCATGAGGTTGAAGAGGATCGGGGATAGGGGTGAGCCTTGGGGAACTCCACATTTTGATGGCCACACAGGCGATATTTAAGATGTTGATTTGACCTGATAAGTTCTGGTGGTGATGAAACGTTTTATCCATTTAATAATGATGTTTCCGCCGATTCCTTGCTTGTCCAGTAGTTTGTGAGAATTTCATGGTCTACCATGTCAAATGCACTGGATAGGTCAAACTGCAGAAGAAGTATTTTGTTGCCAATTGAAATTTCTTGTTTGAACTTGGATACCAGGGTGAGCAATACTGTTTCTGTGCTGTGTGCAGGTCGAAACCCCGATTGTGATTCATGTAGTATGGAGAACTTTTCTATGAATTCGTTAAGTTTTTTTTTTTTTGTTACATTTGTACCCCGCGCTTTCCCACTCATGGCAGGCTCAATGCGGCTTACATGGGGCAATGGAGGGTTAAGTGACTTGCCCAGAGTCACAAGGAGCTGCCTGTGCCTGAAGTGGGAATCAAACTCAGTTTCTCAGTTCCCCAGGACCAAAGTCCACCACCCTAACCACTAGGCCACTCCTCTATTTTCCATCAGTTTGGTTAGAAGAGGGATGGAGGCTACAGGTCAATAGTTGGTGATGTCATTCGCTGGTTTCTTGGGGTTTTTCGGTATTGGTGTGAGTAGAATATTGCCGTATTCGGCGGGGAAGGAGCCTTGTAGGAGTAGGAGATTTAAGTGAGTGGTGAGTTCAGTGATGAATCGTTCTGAGGCCTTTCTCATAAGATAGTTGGGGCATGAGTCCAGATGGCAGTGAGACTTTGAGAGTTTGGATAGTGTTGAAGAGACTTCTTTAGTGTTGAGGGGGGCGAAATCTGTCTAGTAACAATCTGCTGGGATCTCTTCAGTATCGGGGTCTAGTTCGTCAACCAAAGTGTCAAGATTGGTATCATCATGGGGAATTGTGTTACACAGGTTTGTGATTTTATCTTTGAAGTATTTGGCCATCTGGTCGGCTGATGGACAGTTTGAGGGTGAGGTTGTTACTGGATTCGTGTTAAGAAGATTCTTTATGATTTTGTATTGTTTTTTTTATGTCTGTTCCGGTGGCTGTGATTTGTTTCGTGTAGTGTGTTCTTTTGGCACGTTTAATGCCATTCTTGTATTTCTTTTGTTTTTGTTTCCACGCATTTAGGGTGACATCATCTTTTGATTTGCTCCAAGTTTTCTGGTTTCCTTCTTCAGTTTTTTTAATTCTTCGTTGAACCATGGAGAGGGTTTTTTCTTTGTGTGTAGTGTTTTAGAGTGTAGCGGAGCAATTTCATCTAGAATGAGTTTGCATCTGTGGTCCCAATCTGTAAGGAATTGGTTTGAGTTTGGGTCTATCGACCAGTTGTTGTCGTAGATAATTTGCGAGAAGGTTTCCTTTGCTACACCCTCAAAATACATCTTTAAAAATATGTCGTGCCAGCCTCTATGCCAGCCTCAGATGTCATACTCAGGTCCATGACAGCGCATGCAGGTCCCTGGAGCAGTTTTAGTGGGTACTGCAGTGTACTTCAGACAGGCGGACCCAGGCCCATACCACCCCTACCTGTTACATTTGTGAAGGAAACAGTGAGTCCTCCAAAACCCACCACAAACCCACTGTACCCACATCTAGGTGCTCCCATTCACCTGTAAGGGCTATGATAGTGGTGTACAGTTGTGGGTAGTGGGTTTCGGGGGGCTTAGCACACAAGGTAAGGGAGCTATGTACCTGGGAGCATTTTATGAAGTCCACTGCAGTGCCCCCTAGGGTGCCCGGTTGGTGTCCTGGCATGTCAGGGGGGACCAATGCACTACAAATGCTGGCTTCTCCCATGACCAATTGGCTTGCATTAGGATGTTTTTGACATGGACTTCTTTGGTTTCGAAAATCGCCAAAATCAGAAACGTCCATGTCTAGGGACAACCAAATCTAGGGATGTCCAAATTTTAGGATTTGAACGTCTCTGATGGTATTTTCGAAACGAAAGATGGATGTCCATCTTGTTTCGAAAATACAGGTTTCCCTGCCCCTGGATTTCGCTGTTTTGCAAGGACATCCAAATCGCAACTTGAACGTCCCTTTTGAAAATGCCCCTCTTTGTGAAAGACATTTTTCATTTTGGGGGTTTTTCACATCTTGAAATGACTACCTTATGAAATGTGTAATGATTAAAGCTGAGAGACTGCAGGTCTTATATGAAAACACTGTTACACAATATATTGATATTTTTCACAAAAGATTTAACTGACTTTTATTGAGTTCACACATATTTTTAATATTAGTGGAGGCATTCCTGGGGTGAGGAGTTGGTAAGGATTTGGACTTATATATACTTTTGGATTTTCAAAATTGTATGCATAAATTTTCTCCAGAAATGAATATGTACTAAATAGCAGGTCTGAATATGCTCATGTGCTTATGATGGCATATTTGTCGCACAGTTAAGAACCCCATTGCCCCCACCGCCCCACCCTTGGTATGCCACTGTTAAGGAGGGATCAGCTCCTAGAACAGTTGATGATCACAAACAATGCTACCAAGACTGGGCTTTCTCACACAGCCCCCAGGGGCAGAGAGGGAGGGCTGACCCTAGCTTAGAACCAATAGCCAATAGGGAAAGCTCACAAGGAGTCAATCACAGGATACTGCAACTATGGGGGGGGGGGGGGGGGGGGGGGGAGGGGGGAAGCCCCTGTACACAGTGATATCTATTACACAGACAATTCAACTAAATACAAATGATACTCATATTAAATATGCATAACAATGCACTCTGCCTCCATGAAGATGGGGGCAGAACAGACACATTGATAAGGTAGGGGCTAGGGCTAGAATGGCAGGGTAAAAAGGTTAGTTCATAAACTGCAGAAATAAGGTAGTGGCAATGCCTCTATACAAATCAGTGGTACAATTTGTAGTATTATATTCAGTTCTGAACAATCTATCTCCACAAGGATATATACAGGATAGAGGTTATCTAGTCAAAGGCAACTGAAACGATGCATAGCCTATGCTGAATTCATAAGACTTAGGGGGAAATTTATCAATGTGGGCTACCATTATTGGTTAATTTACCACTAACTTGTGCTGTTTTAGCAAAGGTTCCATTTTATGCAATGAGACCTTACTAATAACCTGGGCTAACAGGAAAATAACCTGTGTTAACGGAAGTCTTTCCTATATTCAGCGGCGTAGCAAGGGCAGGGCGGTGGGGGCGGTCCGCCCCGGGTGCATGCCGCTGGAGGGGTGCAGAGAGCAGCCGCACGCCTGTCGTTTCCGCTGTTTCCCTGCTCCCTCTGCGCCACGGAACAGGTTACTTCCTGTTCCGGGGCAGAGGGAGCAGGGAGCCAGCGAAGCCGAGAGCCACGCGGCTGCTCCCAGCACCCAAGAATGCACCCGGAGGGGGGAGTTGATGCGCTGGGGGGGGGAGTCATTGTGCCGGGGGGGGGGGGGGGGATATCATGCTGCACCCGGGGGGGGGGGGGGGGTGCATCGGCAATCTGCCCCAGGTGGCAGTCGAGCTAGGATCGTCACTGCCTATATTTCTCTTTCTTTTCTTCTAATTTTCTTTCTATAGCTTTATTCTCTACTTTTCTTACCCACTCTGTTCTGAGCAGAAACATATGTATGGTCCTGCCTTCATATTTCTCACTTAGACAACCTGTGATATTTGTCTAGTATCCTTTTTCTAAATACATATCTCATTTTAATGTATTTCAATGAAGGGTTAAAGGGTTTCTTCATTCCCCTGATTTCTTCAAAGTCATAAGGTTTAGCTGGTCTGAGTTGAGTAGTAAGAGGGCTTTTAACACTCTGTCCCATAACCGTGTGTACCTTGAGTCCTCACTTCCCCACTTGCGGCTTTGTAAGCCACTTTGAATCAAACCTTGTTTTGGGATGATAGTGGGATACAAGAATGAATAAATAAATAAATAAATAAATAAATAGTATAAGGATCCTTTCAAGATTTTCACTAGTCCAATGTGCTCCTGGTTTTAGTACCATACCATGTTAGTCTACTGTAGAGAGGAAGTATGTCATTCTACTACTGCATCCCCTACAGAGAATGCTGTAGTAGTCCCTGCCTGCTCATATATAAGCCAGAGAATGTAAGGGTATGTGTAGATTTACCTTGTAATGGTCCTTTGTGAATTCATTAGTGAGTACTTATGGCTCAGCCCTTCCTCCTAGTTAGGGGACATCTATTGTGAAGTTCTCATAAGCTTTAGTTAGTACACTGATGTGAAATGAATGTAGGAGTCAGAGGTTTTGCCCACCCGTCTGCCTGTCAAGGCAAAGTGTAACCTGGAGAGCTGGAACCCCAAGCCATGAAGAGAGAGGGGGGGGGGGGGGGGGGGAGGCCCCAACCAGGGGCTGAACTACTGGAGAAGGTGTTGTTGGAAAAGATTCCCTGATGGCCAAGGAGTCTCTAGAGGAGGGAAGAACCCTTTGGAATTCAGATGGAAGGGAGTAGATGTGGCCAGACCTCAGGAAACCCTACGCCCACACACAGCTGATTAACTATACAAGGGATCATAGGCACAGATAAAGGAGATGTAAGACGAGTGACTATGCAGTGCTTGTGCATTACTATATAATCTCTGGAAAGAAAGATTATCTCAGAACAGTATGGAAGCAATTCTATAACAGGGAGCCTCTGTTTAGGTGGCTAATATTGTGGGTAGTGAGCCTATTTTATAAGGACATTTGGGTGCTCAAGAATCCTTATAAAATACTTGTGTAAAACCTACATCAGCATGCGAAAATGTAGGTAAGAACATTTATGACATGTCTATGGCTTGCATAAATGTTAGTACCTAAACGTGCCAGGAGCATGGACAACTTACAGTATTCTGTAGGCTGTCTATAAATATCAGCCCTAGCTATGTCCCGCCCATGCTTTTCCCCTGTGAACGCCCCTCTATACTGCCATTTACATGGGAAAAAGTACAGATAACTTGCATGGATGGCAGAATTTATAAATATGTACATACAATAGTCGCATAAATTTAAGTGACCTGTTATAGAAAGAGGGGGGGGGGGGGATATATTTTTTTGCATCAGTAAAGATGCTTGGAGCACCCATGAGTATTTGTGGTATAGAGGGAAATCTGTGCCCTGGCCTTGAAGGGAAACTCTGCCCCCTTCAAAAAGAATCTGCATGTGCTGAGAACAGAGAAGCAGAACTGGAAGGCAAATACATTTTATGAAAGCATTTAGGGGTAAAAGCCACTCGATGAACTATCCTGAGACAAGGTACTCTTACACCAGTTTGATTGGGTCTGCAATGACCCATCTTCTGAGAACAGGTGACAGGCAGAAGCATAGGGAAGTTATTTCTACCAGTAGAATGAGACTCTTGTCTCATAAATTCCCAGACATGTTGCACGGTCTTGCTCTGCTAGGCCTCATCATGAGGAGGGATCATGTTAAGCCATACTTTATCGGTCAGGGAGCGAGGGAGGAACTCTGCTAGCATATATGGTCTATTCTTTAGCAGAGTCCCATGTGTGGGAGGAGAACCAGGATTTCTCCGGAGTTTAATTGAAACAAGCAAAACTCTCATCCCTTAAAGAAAGGAGAGTCAAAGATTATAATTGCATTCCCTTAGCAGCCTGAGCCCCTGGCCCACCTCCTCATTGGATTTACAGCTCTGACCTCTGCAAGAGTTGCACACCAGCATTCTCTAAACACACAACCTTCAGAACACACAAAGTTCTGGTTCTGAAATATTTTCTAGCAACCACAAGTGGTTTTAAAATTTAGATTTTATTAACTAACATCCCTACTCATATAGTTGAATATGAGGATGCCACATGATATTTTGGGGTCCTGAGATAAGGAATCAAGGGAAGCTGAGTCATTCTAATTGGACCTAACAGTATTGTTATGGGAAACTTCAGGAACAATTAAAAAATATATATTCAGAACAGTTTAAAAATTTGTGTGTAAATGTAAAAAGGCTTACTGTAAGTAGCAGTGATGGAATAATCCTTCTCTGCAGGTTCTGTTTATTTTCAAGGGTTTCACAATTTTTGCCAAAAATGGACGTGCGGCAAAATGAAATTTGTCGCGCGTCCATTTTGGGTCTGAGACCTTACCGCCAGCCATTGACCTAGTGGTAAATAATCCAGGCAGTAATGACCTACGTGCGCCAAATGCCACTTGGCACGCGTCCGTTACGCACGCACAAAAACAAAAAATATTTTTCAGACGCGCGCCAAAAATGAAATTACCGTAAAAGCCAGATGGTAGTCGGGTGGTTACTCCATTTTGGCACGCGTTCAAGCGCGCTTAGACGCTTATGCAGCTTAGTAAAAGGGCCCCAGAGTGTCTTCATGTTTTTCTGTTACTTCTTTTTGAGACCCTTCTAATAAAACACCAACTAATCGTAGCTGTGCTGCTATAGTGCTGTGAAATTGACATTGAGGCCCATATGCACAAAACCTAACGAGCCCACAACTTGCATTTTAAACTGGTTCCAGCCAGTTTAAAACGCAAGTAGTTCACCCCGGGCATGCACTAAGGGCATTTTCCCTGCCACGGTAGCAGGTAACGAAAACGGAATGCAAATGATTGAAAAGCTATTATAATGAGCTGCACTACCGTTTTTCCGATTCCCTTACTGTAGAAACCCTAACGAGATGTCTGACCTCTTGTTAGGGCTCCTGTGAGGGAATCGGAAAGGAAAAGGGCCCCCAAAAAAGGTAAAAAAGAAAAAAAAAAAAACCAGGGAGCGCATGTGAGGGGTGTCCTTTAAGGACGTACTCTCCCTGCGCTTCTGAGAGACGTCTTTTTTTTCGCTTTTTCTTTTTTAGCTCTGCCGGCGCTGGTGTTTTTTCCCCCCTTCTATTTTGTCTTCGCCGCCCCTCCACAGCAAAACTTTTATGTTTTCCTGGTTGCCGGAGAATCGGGATGTCCCTTTAGTTTAGGCTCCTCTTCCTGGTCTCTTCAGCCAATCAGAGCGCGTTTCGCTGACAACAGCCAGCTAAGCCCGCTTTGATTGGCTGAAGAGACCAGGAAGAGGAGCCTAATCTAAAGGGACGTCCCGATTCTCCGACTCAGGTACCGAAGGACTAGAGAATGCAAGTGAGCTACAACGAGTAGCTCATTTGCATTCCCTATCGTTGATGCATTCCCGTTCCCTACCGATTCGCTATGGAATCGGTAGGGAATGGGAATTACCAATGTCTTTAATGCATCTGGGCCTGAAAGGCTGCATTTCATTACTCTGTGAGTGATATTGAACAGCTTGCATGGTTTCCAACGTATGCAGGTATATTGCAACCAGTTGTCAGTTGGGATATGCAGGAAAAAGAAAAATTTTTTTATTTAGAGGCCTGTGTCATTTTCAGGCATTTACAAATTATTTTGTTTCCTTTTTATAATTATAATTTTCTTAAGGCACAACTGGATAAGAACAACACTGAAACAACAGGAAAGATCAGTTCCGGCTCTAGCATGCGCCGTTTCCGGTATGCCATAAATTTGTTTTGTAGCATGGCGCTAACCTGGCGGTAATCAGGCATCACCGTGTGCTGCCTGGTTACCACCAGGTTACCATGGGAGCCCTTACCGCCACCTCAACGGGTGACGGTAAGTGCTCCTCACCGCATAGCTATGCGGTAAGAGTTATCTTAGCACACGGACATTTTTTTAGGGGCTATTTACTCACTGCGGTAAAAAAAGGGCACTGGCATGTGGAAAAAATGTTCCTCGCCACTACCGCAGGGCCCTTTTTCCCGCAGCTTAATAAAAGGACCCCATATACTTTTTTTTAAATTCAAAAATATACACATAAGTGCGAACAACACCCTTAGGAATGCCTTTGCACTCTCGTGGACAAGCGTATGTACGTACCAAATCAGCGCATGTACTTTTGCAAACATCAGAAGGACAATTTTGTAAAAATCTATTTTCCTGCATAAATGGGCTTTGAAAATCATCCTCTGACTACTGAAAAGTTTATTGCTTTCAATTCTAGAAGTCAGAGAATATTGTTTTTCCGGAATCTACCATTCCTACTCATGATAGAAGTGATGCCTTGCTGTCTGCAGTTATCAGAATATTGTCTTCATGTACTGGAAGAACTCAGAAAATTGTATGTTATTGTCTTAATTCTAATCATTTCTTTCAGATCAATGCTCGGTCCAGCCGTATTTGAAGAAGGGTAACCTTTCCTTAAATAGCTCATTTTCAAGGTTACGTCCTAAACAGAATGGGCAGAAGCCAACATAGTTTCAGGAATCCCTGCTGGCACCCAGCTAGTGGGCTTGCTTTTGTATGACATCCATAAGCGAATTTTCTAAACAATACTCAGGAGGTAGCTGGTACACAAATCCTGTTATCTTTTACAGTTGTCTAATTAAAAGAAGGGAGTCAGCCTTCCAGTCAGATTTTATTATGTAAGTTTAAGGAGGATGCCTGAATTGTAGTGTGAGAGAATTATAGCTTTAAGCTGTTTAAAAATAACTGAACAAGATACGGCATGTACATTCTAGCCCATCCCCAAAAAACATATTCTGACACAGCGAGAAAAAATGAAGTACAGTGAGGTTCTCTCTGTGAGGCCGACATATTAGCGTGATGTTAATGTACACAAATATGGTGTTTAATTGAAGGTATTTGTGGTAGACTAATTTTTAGAAAAGATTTATAATTTTTCTTTTTTTTCCACATCCGAGCTCAAGAAGAGTTATATTAAGGTATACAAGTTATTTCCCTGCCCAAAAAGGCTCATAAACTAAGCTGTAATATTAATGATAAGCAAATGAGGCACACATTACCACAGATGCTAAAGTACGCAGGGAGATATGATAGAGGTCTATAAAATAATGAGTGGAGTTGAACGGGTAGATGTGAAGCATCTGTTCACGCTTTCCAAAAATACTAGGACTAGGGGGCATGCAATGAAGCTACAATGTAGTAAATTTAAAATGAATCGGAGAAAATTTTTCTTCACTCAACACGTAATTAAACACTGGAATTCGTTGCCAGAGAATGTGGTAAAGGAGGTTAGCTTAGCGGAGTTTAAAAAACGTTTGGACGGCTTCCTAAAGGAAAAGTCCATAGACCGTTATTAAATTAACTTGGGGAAAATCCACTATTTCTGGGATAAGCAGTATAAAATGTTTTGTACATTTTTGGGATCTTGCCGGGTATTTGTGACCTGGATTGGCCACTGTTGGAAACAGGATGCTGGGCTCGATGGACCTTTGGTCTTTCCCAGTATGGCAATACTTATGTACTTATGTACATATAACATAACAATTTCTCTTATATTCTGCAGTAAGCCTTACAGTTTTACACCATAACTGTGGAACAAACTGGACATAGCCAGGAATTATAAATCAGTTAGGGGTCCTTTTACTAAGGTGTGCTGAAAAATGTCTTGAGGTAGTGTAGGCGCGGGTTTTGGGTGCGTGCTGATCCATTTTTCAGCGTGCCTTTAAAAAAGGCCTTTTTAAAATTTTTGCCAAAAATGGACGTGCGGCAAAATCAAAATTGCTGTGCATCCATTTTGGGTCTGAGACCTTACCACCAACCATTGACCTAGTGGTAAAGGCTCACATGGTAACTGGGCAGTAATGACCTACGTGCATCAAATGCCACTTGGGGTGCATGTGATACGCACATCTGAAAATTATTTTGGACACACGCCAAAAATGAAATTATTGCAAGAGCCACACGGTGGCTGTAAGTTAACTCCATTTTGGCACACATTGGGCACGCGTAGACGCTTACGCGACTTAGTAAAAGGGCCCATTAAAATAATACATTGTGATAAAACAAATACAACATACAAATTTAGTACTAATACAATCTAAATTCATAAAGCAGATCTAATGCTTGACCATTAGAAATTCCCAAAATAAATATATGTTAATGTGGTGCCTAAAATCCTTATAATCAGTAACAGTTATTAACAAAGTAGAAATTTCCTTGTCTAATTTTGCAGCCTGACAGGAGAGCAGTTTGCCCAACTGTTTGAATCGTTCCTTACCCCTTAACAAGGGGAAGGCAAATTAATTGGTATTCCTAGATGATCTAATAGGATCTGCAAAAACAAAATGTTCAACTAAATGAAACGGTGCCACGCTATACAACGCTTAATGTAATAACCAAAAAAAATTAAACAGAATTCTTGCTGGCATAGGAAGCCAGTGAGATTTAATGTAAAACAAATACTATCTGACTTTTTCAATGAATAAATCAATCGTAAAGCTATGTTCTTTCATCAAATGAAGGGTCAGCTCAAATATATAACATTACAGTAATCCATGGGCCCTGTTTACTAAGCCGTGCTGTGGGCACGCTAACATTTTTAGCACGCACTAAAAATTAGCACACGCTAACACTAGAGACATCCATAGGAATATATGTTTGTCTCTAGAATTAGCGTGCGCTAAAAACGCTAGCACGTCTTAGTAAACAGGACCCCAAGAGACTTAGCAGCAAAGTCTGCACAATTAGATGAAATTGTTCTTCCTCAAAATATTTGTGGATACAGCAAAGTTTGCGCATAAGTACAAATGCTCTTTGAACCACCATAGGGGGTCTTTTACTAAGGCGCACTAGCTTTTTAGCGTGCGCTAATATTTAGGGCGCGCTAAATGTTAATGACATCCATATATTCCTATGAATGTTGATAATGTTTAGCATGCCCTAAATATTAGTGCACGCTAAAAATGCTAGCGTGCCTTAGTAAAAGAGGCCCATAGTGACTTGTGGTTGTAATGAAAGAGAATAGGGTCCAAAAATAAATCCAAAATATTTATAGCAGAAGAAAATTGGTACTCTTTTTGATTTATTATAATAAACTAGACTCATTAACACCAGGGAGTTGTTAACAAATACAAATTTTGTCTTCTCTATGTTTAAATTTATTTTATGCACATACATCCAGCATTCTGTAGTATTAAAAACTTTATGAATCATAGCACTGTCATGAAACGCCTAGCCACCCGTCTGGGGTTATCCCGCGGCCACTTAGAGGGTCTATGCCCATCACAGGTCTGCCTGCACCTGCCACTTGTGTTCTACACTAGCACCCTCCTTCCACTGACTGGGTCACAACCGCCTCTGGGTAAATCTCCCGCTCTCCAATCATTCCCAGTGATTTCTATGTTACTGGAGCTATATTCCCAGTGGTCCCACAGTTCCCAGAAAGCACTCATAGACCCAACATACAAACCACCAGGATTCTTTATCAGTCCAGACAAATAGGGTGAACAAACAATTATATTTATTCTCTTAAAAAATATTGAACAGTGGAACAAAATAGTGCAATTGGCAAATAATAACAGGTAACTGAAATACGAACAATTATATCTCTAACTAAAAACTTGCATACTTCCTAGAAAGTACCTGGGGAGATCAGGACATATATTTGTTCACAGAGCTTCAGCAAAGAGATCTCTCTCTCTCCTTCTCCCGGGCTGAAACTGAAGCAACAACCAGCATCTTCTGGGTAATTTCAAACTCCAGGCCTATCAGAGCCCAGAACAGTCAAGTTTCAAATACAAACTGCTTATATCACTACAGGCACTTCTATTATCTGTGTGCCAACTAAAAGCAAGAGAAGTCAGTCCTCTGTAACAGCTTTAAGCATAAACATGCACCTTCTGCGGGCCAAAAAGGAGAAATGCACTCCAGACATATTTAAGACAGGAAAATATCCAATACATTTTGCAGGCTTAAAACACACTACTGTTTCTTCACAAGCACTTTCTAAAAGGACAGAGGATGGAACAGAGATAAGAACTGTCATGTCTTCAGCATAGCTAAAAGGTAAAACCTCTTGCTTTTCCAGTTCATAGCCTAAGGAGTGCATGTATACATTAAATAAGGGGGAACCCTGTGGAATCTCACAGGGATTCCTCCACCCACCCAACAGAATGCAGTTTCAAAAAAACATAAAACCAGGGGCGTAGCTACGGGTGGGCCTGGGTGGGCCCAGGCCCACCCAATTTCAGCTCTGGCCCGCCCACCCACTTTTCCTCCAGGCCCGCGCCAGCCCCAGCTCCCATTGCTGGCCACTGCTGCTTTTCCTGTTGAGCAGCAGGGCCGGCGCTACAAAAAGAAGAAGCGCTCAGCTGACTGAGCTGAGCCCCAACGGCTAACGATGAGAAAAAATGTTTAAAAAAAAACCGTGGCACCGCAGGCAGCCTCGAAGCATTGGCTGCTGGCTCTGCAGGCTCCTCCCGTCTCTTACGTCACTGCCCCTGGAGCGAAACAGGGGCAGTGATGTAAGAGACGGGAGGAGCCTGCAGAGCCAGCAGCCAATGCTTCGAGGCTGCCTACGGTGCTGCGCTTTTTTAAAACATTTTTTCTTGTCGTTAAGCTCACCTACCGTCAAAGAGGATTTATTGAGAACAAGAGATGAAGTGACGTCAAACGTTGAAGCCACTTAGGTTAATCTGTGTTTCCCCTTCCTCGTGCAGGGGTTGTTCTGCGTTCGCTCAACACAAAGCAAACCGATAGCTGCTTCATGCCACGTTGTTCTTCTTTATTGTTGGTAGCATTTTTATTTTTAATCTCATTTATATTTTCAAACATTCCAGCTTGTGCAGCATACGGATATACACAGAGGAAGTAGTTTGTTATAAATCTTAATCAGTGTGTCATTTGGAGGGGCAGGTTATTATATTCATGCAGAGATTTTTTTTCTCCTGGTAAAGGGCCACTAAAACAGACATCATGTTATGAGAATCAGGTGCTCAACATTCAGCGTGTCTATCTATTTATTTATTTATTTACTTATTTATGACATTTATATCCCACATTAAACATGAATTAGGTCGAAACCTGGGAGCATTTAAAATCTTTTTAAAGGATGAGGAGAGAAAGAGGGAAAATGGAAGGATGGGGAGAGAGACACTGGATGAAAGGATGCAGAGAGAAAGGGGAGAGACTGGAAGGATGTGGAGAGAGAAGGGACACTGAACAGAAAAGGGTAGAGAGATAGACACTGGTTAGAAGGAGGGAGAGAGACATTAGATGGAAGGATCAGGAGAGACGGTAGATGGGTGGAAGGATGGGGAGAGAAAGAAGGAAGACGCTGGATGGAGGGGTAGGGAGAAAGAGATGACACTGGATGGAAGGATGCAGAAAGAAAGAGGGGAGACTATTGGAAGGATGGGGAGAGAGAGGGGAGACTCTGAAAGGATGGGGAGAGAAAGAGGAGAGCTGCTGCATGGAAAAGGGGAGTAGTGAAAGATTGGAGAATAAGTGGAAGGGGCATGGGGAGAACAAGGGTGAGAAAAAGATGAAAAGCCATAAGTAGATGAAGGAAATTAAAGAATGGATAGTAAGAATGAATTAAATCTGGACACAGAGAGAGGCAGAAAAATATTGAAGAAAGCAAAGAAAAAGGAGAGAAAAATGACAAATGGCCAGGAAACCCTGGCAGAAGAGTTAAGCGAAAACGAAGGAAAGCAGAATCTAGAGACTGGGAGCAACACAATGAGAAAAAGTAAATGGCCATACAACAAAGGTAAAGAAAATAATTTTATTCTTAATTTAGGATAAAGTAATATGGTGTTAATAAAGTTTCAGAGACCAATACTTCCTTCCTTAGGTCAGGAGAGGATACCGTAACAGCATTATACTGACCTGAGGCAGGAGGTTTTGGCCTCTGAAAGCTCACTGAAAAAGATTAGGCTATTAAATAAATTATTTGAAATCGGATGCACTGAAAAGCAGCACTTTACCCTGTGTGACAAATGCATCTGGGTGTGACTAAATTTTGCTGGGGGGGGGGGGGGGGGGGGGGTAGAGAGAAAATTTTGTGCCCACCCACTTTGGGTTCAGGCCCACCCAAAATTGGCAGTCTGGCTACGCCACTGTGTAAAACCAATTGTATACATGACCTGCTATCCCAATATTGTCCAGAATTTACCAAAGAATGTCTTAGTCCACTAAGTCAAAGGCACAAGATAGAGGATAATGCAAAGTTGCATAACCCTGGTGTGGTTGAATTATTTGAATTAATGTGTGCCAGCAATGTAGTTTCACATACTTTTTTGCTACGCTAATAGATAATGAACTAATTTGAATAGTTTTGCATCTCATTGCTTCATTAGAGGGTCCTTGTACTAAGGTGGACTGAAAAAAGGCCTGCGGTAGTGTAGACGCGCATTTTGGACGCGTGCAGAATCATTTTTTAGCGCTCCTGTAAAAAAAAAAATGCCCTTTTTTTAATTTTTGCCGAAAATGGAAATGCAGCAAAATGAAAATTGCCACGCATCCATTTTGGGTCTGAGACCTTACCGCCAGCCATTGGCCTAGCGGTAAAGTCTCACGCCTTAACCGGGCGGTAATGACTTATGCGCATCAAATGTCACTTGACGTGCATAGCTGACGCGCGCCAGAAACTAAACCCAGAATTAAGCAGGCTAGCTGGTGAACTGTTTGGACCTTTCTAAATTCTTGGATCAGTCTGGGGGTGGGAATGTGCACAGATCTACCCTATTTGGGAATTTTGATCTTTTTTTTTAAACAGAATAAAGAGCATGCACTATGTCTACATTTCATAACCTTGAGGTACTATTTATGGCACAGTATCAATTTTCTCTAATCCGTGCTGATTAACATCTGACAGGAGAAAAAAAAAACATCTTACTATGTATCAAAACACCCTCTCCTTGGGACTTTCTTTTTGGTATGTTTTCCTTGTAAATGTTTAATTTTATTATCTGGGTTAAGTATGTTTTCTTTGAGCCTTCACAATTAAGATTTGTTTTGGATGGTAACAACTTGAATTTCTTCATAGGTCTGAGGAATATACACAATTTATTTCCCATAGGAGTAATACAAATATTAAGGATCAATATTGAATGGCACTTATATAGTTAGGAGTGGCTCCTACCCAGTAGGTAGAAGCAAGAAACTAGAAGCTATTGAACTTGTGTTGCAGATTGAATTAAGATCTTGCAATAAGCTACAGCGTGGGTTGATTGGGTTAAGCATCACCGCTCTATCCCCTGAAGAAGCCATTGTGAAATGGAGATCCCCATTTGGGATTCTAGTCAAAAGATAAGTGCTGTTCATCACATTGTTTTTGCTCAACAAAGGAGAGTAGCTATTTGAGAAATTTTCCTGAATCTTTTATGATTATCTATGTCGTGCAAGTGCCATATCCTACGTAACTGAGCACAAATTCTAGGAATTTATTTATTTATTTATCTCATTTGTACCCCACAGTTTCCCAACAGTGTCAGGCTCAATGAGGCTTACAACGGACCACAGAGGCAGACGCCAATACAGTAAAATGAAGCTAATACAACAGAAAAAGTTACAAGAGATATTAGGGAAGAGTAGGAATGGACAGAAGGATTAGGGAAACCTGGAGGGAAGAGGGAAGGGGAAAGTATCCAAAATGTCTCTAAATCGATGTGCTTCCAACAGTGGAGACACTTGCCTTTGACCTGCCAATGCTCCTCCCATGGCCACACCCCTTTTTCAGATCCACGTGTGAAAATTTATGCTTTCAGCTTTATAAAATACTGAATAGAAAGATGTATGTGTAAATTTGAATTGGTGCCAATTAGTGCCAATAATTGATTAGCACCCAAATATTGGTACTAATTGACTTGTTATTCAATTAAATTGTGTGCACAAATTGGGCATGCATACAAATTTGTGCATGCAATTTTGAGCACCATATATAGAATTTACTGCCCCGAAGAACAAATCTGGAAAAGATCAAACCTAAGCTCTCCTTGGAAGCTCAGATAACAATACTTTCACTTTCAAACTTTGGACGCATCATGCAAAGAAAAAGATCATTAGAGAATGACATTTCCTTGGCAAGGTTGAAGGTCAACATAAAAGAGGAAGATCAGCAATGCAAAGGATCAATACGATAACTACAAATTAGATGCCACTCTATCATAAGAACATAAGAATAGCCATACTGGGTCAGACCAATAGTTATCTAGCCCAGTATCCTGCTTCCAACAGTGGCCAATCCAGGTCACAAGTGACCCGGCAGAAACCCAATCACAGGTCAGAGCAACTATCTAAAGGGTCTCCATGAGTTGACACCAACTCAACAGCACTTAACAAAAACAATCACAACAGGGCAACTATTTAGATAAAGTTAGGACAGCAAAACTGTACCCAGGTACAGGTCTAAATATTGAAGGTAGCCAGATATGTGCATTCAGCCGCTTTCCCCTGGATTCTATGTAGAGCGCTTAGTATTCTGCGCCAAAATCCAAGCAGATTCTATAACAGCCCGCATAACTGAATTGGCTTAACAAGATAATCAGCATTGATAACAGCACTTAAGCAACAATGAGAACTAATTGGCAATAATTAGAATTTAGAAACACAACTCACTAAGCATATTCTGTAATGTACTGCTCCTAACTTCTAATGTGTACAGGCAAAATGAGGGTATTGTTATAGATGGAGAAATGGGCATTTTGTGAGCATTCCAAAATTTATGTGGGTAGTTTCAGAATATGGCCCAGTGTGCCTAAATCTACATGCCGGGATTTACACCATATTTTGGTTGGCATAAATGGACACGTAGTTTTAGGCACTGAAATATCAACTAAGCATATTTCGTTATTTATTTATTTATTTGTTACATTTGTACCCCACATCTTCCCACCTATTTGCAGGCTCAATGTGGCTTATATAGCGCAGGTTAGGAACAAATATAGATGTTATTATAAATGAAATAGATATGTATAGACACATTAGGGAACATAGAGAAGAAGGTTATGTAAAGTTCATTAAGTTCATAGCAAGCTTGGGTTTATCTGAGTTGTTGGACTCAGGCAATTAAGTTGGATCATTAGGATATGCCTTTTCGAACTAATAAGTCTTTAGTGATTTCTGGAAGTTGAGGTGGTCGTACGTAGTTTTCACGGCCTTTGGGAGTGTATTCCAGAGTTGTGTACTAATATATGAGAAGCTGGATCCATGAACTGATTGTATTTAAGTCCTTTGCAACTAGGGTGGCGGAGACTTAAATAAGAGCGTGATGATCTGATTGAGTTTCTGGTTGGTAGGTCTATGAAGTCAGACATATATCCTGGGGCATCACCGTATATAATTTTATGGACCAGGGTACAAATTTTAAAAGTAATACGTTCTCTGATTGGTAACCAGTGAAATTTTTAATGAAGTGGTTTGGCCCTATCAAATCGCGGTCTTCCAAATACAAGTCTGGCTGCCGTATTTTGAGCAGTCTGAAGCTTCTTTATAAGATTTTCTTTGCATCCAGCATAAATTCCGTTAGAATAGTCAGCATAGCTAAAGACCATTGATTTTACCAGATTGCAAAATATTGCCCTCGGGAAGAAAGGTTTCAGTCTTTTAAGTTTCCACATAGAGTGCCTAAATCTAAGTGCTTCTTATAGAATACGCTTAGGTAGAAATGTTTTCTGCAAAAATGTTTTAGGTACTTTATAAAGAATCCCCCCCCCCCCCCCCCCACACACACACACACACTTTATACCCAAATACCCACACTACTGCAGACCACTTTTTACCACTGTTTGGGTTTGTGATTTATTCCCCCTTAGTCCTACTTTCCCTTGTCAAGTTATATTGTATTTGGTGTAACTGGGTATGTCCAGCTTTGACGTCTGTATTTTCTTTCTTACTGAGAATGTAAAATAGCCAAATTGTGCCCTCAGTCTTAGAATCTGGTGGAGGAATAGTCGAGAACAGCAGGCTGACAACAAAGAAAGAATGTATCAGGCCACAGATGGAACAAACAAAGCGGACTCAAATGTCTGCGGAAGCAATATTTTATTCAAACAAGTCATGGCCCGTGTTTCGGCTGTCACCTGCATCAGGGGTCTGTTATAAAAACAATATCAGGCATATCAAATTAAAACACAATAAATAAATCTCAAATAACAGTATATATAAGTTAAAAACAAAAATATGATAAGCATATCAGAAATAAAGTACAAAATATATGGCTGTAGAATACCTCCTCAAACAACAATTACAATACAAAAGATTTGCAAAAAAATACAAAAATGTGTAAAAAAAAAACAATCATAAGTAATATTACAAAAATAATATGCATAGTTTAAGAACATATAAAACATAAAGAGCTGCCACCAGGAACATCACTAAGAGCCCCTCTTATCAAGTTGTGGTAAAAGGGGGCCTCCAGTAACAGCACGTATTTTTGACAAACACCGAGGCCCCCTTTTACTGCAGTGATTAAAAGGCTGAGTTTTTTCAAAGAAAATGACTAGCGCTAATCAAAGGGATTGGCGCATGGCCATTTCCAGGGGAAGCCATTACCACCACCTATTTAGCTGATGGTAAGGGCTCCTGGGCTAACATGGCGGTAACTAGTCAGCGTACGGTGCTATCCGGGTAAGCCCCTGCATTATAAAAATACAAAATATTTTTGTAGTGCCGGAAATGGCACATTCTGGGGGTACGAACTACCGTTGGGCTCCTGTGGTAGGCTGGCGGTAATCCTGATTTGGCACGTGGCAAAGCAGCAGTAGCTCTACTGCTGCTTTGTAAAAGGGTCCTTAAATAACTAATCAATTACTTCAATGTACTATGCCTAAACATGCTTAACAGTTGCATATTAGTTTAAGTAGCAATAACAATCTGTGACCTGATACATTCTTCTACTTGACAACTTTGTGTGTGGTTACATAAGTACATAAGTACATAATTATTGCCACACTGGGACCGACCAAAGGTCCATCAAGCCCAGTATCCTGTTTCCAGCAGTGGCCAATCCAGGTCACAAATAATTGGCAAGATCCCAGAAAAGCTCAATACATTTTATGATGCTTATCCCAGAAATAAGCAGTGGATTTTCCCAAGTCAATTTAATAATGGTCTATGGACTTTTCCTTTAGGAAGCCGTCCAGGCCCTTTTTAAACCCTGCTAAGCTAACCACCTTTACCACACTCTCTGATCCGCTTGTCGTGATGACAATGGAAGTCATGTCCAAATCCCACTTCTCCTACAGACGTTACTTGTGACCTTGGGCAAGTCATTTCCTCTCCTTTCTTTCAAGTACAACCTTAGGGCTAGATTTACTAAAAAGTGTTAACACTTTAAGGTAAGCCCCATTATTGTCAGTGGAGCCTATTTACTAATAGCTCTTATTAATCACATTACAAGTATTAAATACAAATTAATGTATGTTAATGCATTAATGTGTGTTAGTAAATCTAGCCCTTGGATTGTAAGCTTGCTTGGGCAGGGAAATAACTTGTGTATCTGGATTTGTAACTCACCTTGAGCTCAGATTTTGAAAAAGTGAGTAATTAAATCAAAAATTCTTATTTTTATAGCTGCATCCCAAACTTTATTGTCCAGCAGTTTTAACCTTTTTTTATTAGCTACAGTTTACAAATAGTGTGTCACAGCCAATGTTAGCCGGGTCCCTTCATCATGATTCAAGCCCTACCTAAAGGTTTTGGAATCATGAAAGTAATGCCTGATAACGTATGAGGTGCCCAACAGTGCTGCTGTCTGTAGCTGGGATGTTGCAATCTGTTCCAACTTTAGGGGCCCTTTTACAAAGGCATGTAAGGGCCTATGTGCGTCCAGCATGCACCAAATCAGTATTACCGCCCAACTACCGCATGCCCTGGGTGGTAATTCTGAATTTGGTGCACGCCAAAAACACACGATAGAAAATATTTTCTATTTTCTATCACGGGGCACCTACCAGTGGTAAACAGCAGTTGGCAAGCGCTGCATGCTTACTGCCCAGATAGCACGTGAGACCGTACCACTAAGTCAATGAGTGGTGGAATGGTCTCAGGCCATAAATGGCCGTGCGCTGGTTTTCATTTTGCCACACGTACATTTTCCGGCCCATTACAAAAATCCCTTTTTTCCAGACGCGGTACAATAAGGATCCAGCACACAACATAAACGTGTGCCCACAGAAGCCAGGTTTTGGCGTGGCTTTGTATAAAAGCCCCTAAAACAGTCCAAGGGGCCCGTTTTCCAAACAGCGGTAATCAGTGGCCTTAGTGCACCCTTAAGTGGGTCATTCCCACATGCTAAGGCAATTTTTATTGCTAGGGGTAAAATGGCCGATTTTCTAAATTTTTCAATAATGGCCACGTGCTAATTCATGTGGAGGGGCATAATCGAACGGGGCGCCCAAGTTTTCCTGAGGGCATCCTTGCAGGACGTCCCGACGAAGGGGCGGGGAATCCCGTATTATCGAAACAAGATGGGCGGCCATCTTTCATTTCAATAATACAGTCGGGGATGCCCAAATCTCAACATTTAGGTCGACCTTGGAGATGGTCGTCCACGATTTTCGGCGATAATGGAAACCGAGGATGCCCATCTCAGAAACGACCAAATCCAAGCCATCTGGTCGTGGGAGGAGCCAGCATTCGTAATGCACTGGTCCCCCTGACATGCCAGGACACCAACCAGGCACCCTAGGGGGCACTGCAGTGGACTTCATAAATTGCTCCCAGGTACATAGCTCCCTTACCTTGTGTGCTGAGCCCACAAAAACCCGCTCCCCACAACTGTACACCACTACCATAGCCTTTAGGGATGAAGGGGGGCACCTAGATGTGGGTACAGTGGGTTTCTGGTGGGTTTTGGAGGGCTCACATTTACCATCACATTTAACAGGTGGGGGGGGGATGGGCCTGGGTCCGCCTGCCTGAAGGGCACTGCAGTACCCACTAAAACTGCTCCAGGGACCTGCATATTGCTGTCATGGAGCTGGGTATGATATTTGAGGCTGGCATAGGATGGAAAAAATATTAAAAAATTTTTTAGGGTGGGAGGGGTTAGTGACCACTGGGGGAGTAGGGGGAGGTCATCCCCGATTCCCTCCGGTGGTCATCTGGTCATTTAGGGCACATTTTTATGGCTTGGTCGTAAAAAAAAAAGGACCAAGTAAAGTCGGCCAAGTGTTCATCAGGGATGCCCTTCTTTTTTCCATTATCAGCCGAGGACGCCCATGTGTTAAGCACGCCCCAGTCCTGCCTTCGCTATGCTTCCACCCCATGAACTTTGGTTGTCCCCACAATGGAAAGCAGTTGAGGATGCCCAAAATCGGCTTTCGATTATGCCAATTTGGGCGACCCTGGAAGAAGGGCGCCCATCTCCCAATTTGTGTCGAAAGATGGGCTCCCCTCTCTCTTTCAAAAATAAGCCCAATTATCATATGGCCATTAGTGTGTGACCCCCTACCACCACCTATTTTGTAGGCGGTAGGGACTCGTATGCTAAACTTATACTAAGGGTGATATTCTATATATGGTGTCTAAAAAATCCATGTGGGAAAACAGTGCCGACTAAGCGTATTCTATAAGTGGCACCTAGATTTAGGCGAACTATATAGAATATGCTTAGTTGATACCCCAGCACCTAAAACTATTCACCTCCATTTACACCAAAGAAAACTTGGTGTAAATTCCAGCGAGTAGATTTAGGCACACAGGGTCATATTCTATAAGTACGCGTATACATTTCAGAATGCCCATGAAATGCCCATTTTGCCACCTGTATCCACGCCCCTTTTTGCTTGCACACATTAGAAGTTAGGCGCACTACAATATAGAATATGCTTAGTGAGTTGTCCACGTAAATTCTAATTATTGCCAATTAGTTTATAATTGCTTGTTAAGAGCTGTTATCAATGCAGATTTATTTATTTATTTATTTATTGCATTTGTATCCCACATTTTCCCACCAATTTGCAGGCTCAATGTGGCTAACATTGTTCTGTCATGGCAGTCACCATTACAAAGTAAAAGATACAATTAGTATTACATAAAGAACATGGGTAACATAATAAAATTAAACCCTGGCCTCCTCCCCCCTCCTTCTCCCCCTCCCCTCCCCCTCACCCCTCCTCTCCCCTTCCCCACGCCTCCTCACCCCTATCCCTCCTCCTCACCTCCCTCCCCCCTCACCCCCTCTCCCCCTCCCCCTCGTCTCAGGCCCCCCTTCTCCTCCCCCTCTCTCTCGTCTCAGGACCCCCTCCCCCTTCCTCTCATCTCAGGACCCCCACCTCTCTCTCGTCTCAGGACCCCCTCCCCCCTCTCTCGTCTCAGGACCCCACCCCCCAAGCCAATTAAGTTGCATGCATTGTTATATAATATGCTTGGATTTCAGCTCAGATCTCTAGGCGCGCTGTATAGAATCCAGGGGTAAATGGCTAGTGCACAGGAGTATAGCTATGCTGAATTAGCATAGAACATGCCCACTCTCTGCCCTCCAGATAAAGAACCCTGCACCAAAAAATATATATATATTTTTTAGCATGTAGGCACCGCGTGCATATGGCAAACTAAGCGCAGGATGTTTCAGCATGCCTCAAGGAACACCATTTTTACCGCAGTAAACATGCATTAGTGTTTTCTGCAGCTTTGTAAAAGGGACCCCCAAATTTATTCTGAGTCCTTGAGGTATTGCACCTAGTACCCCAATGACAATCAGTACCACTTTTGATTTCTTTTCCCAAATTTTCTCAATAGTTCTATATCTAAAACAAACATGTTCCCTTTCAATAATAGTAATGTCTGGGGTGTTATGTTCTAGGTGTTGGTCAGCCTGGATTTTGAAGTCCAGTGCAATTTTTGCTTGATTTATTTTCAATCATTTTATCCCTAATTTCATGCTTCTAGTAGTTCTTATCAACTGGGAATCCATATTTTTGCATAGAAGCCAATGTAATATTTTGCTCAGTTGATTGTGCCTGGCTTTGCAGTTATTCTGTGTAGTCTTGCTGCATCCAGTTAGTATATGATCAACTGTTTCTCCTTTGCCTTTGCACAATCAGCATTTACTATCATTACTGGTCTTTTCTATTTTTACTTTGTTCTTGAACAGCAAAATATTAATCATTAAGGGGTCCTTTTACAAAGGCGTGCTGAAAATGGCCTGCAGTAGTGTAGGTGCAGGTTTTGGGCACGCACAGAATTATTTTTCAGCGCACCTGTAAAAAAAGGACTTTTTTGCCAAGCAAAATCAAAATTGGCGCACGTCCATTTTGGGTCTGAGACCATACCGCCAGCCATAGACCTAGCGGTAAAGAATTTGGGCGGTAATGACCTACGCGCGTCAGATGCCACTTGATGCATGTCTGCTCTGCGTGCCAGAAAATTAAAAAATTATTTTTCAGACGCACATAGGAGACGTGTGCCAAAATTAAAATTACCGCAAGGCAACCGGGCGGTAATTCCAATTTGGCACACGTGGGACACACGTAGGCGCCTACACGGCTTAGTAAAAGGGGCCCTAACACTTTTAAGCTACTGCCATGTCCTGCTGATGTTCAATATCCCTTCAATATCTTTCAAAATATATATAATTATTATTATGAGATGCTGTTGCTAATGCAACTCATGAAATTGTTTTCCAAATTGTCTGCTTCTAAACAAAATGGCTGTAGGTGCTGATCAGACCTTGGGCGTAAGTGAAGATACTGATTAAACCACTTCTCCCTCCCTCCCTCCCTCAATAGCACTCAATGCTTAAGTCGCTCCTTTAAGTGTCCCAGCTTTTAGTTCTAGAAATATGGTGACCCTTATCATTCCTACACTTAAAAGTATTTCTCACCTTGTTTCTGGCGTTGAGTAATGAATCCCAGCAGCCCAGTCTTGCTGACATTTTGCATCAGTCCACAATTTACTAAAACCTGTTCTATGTCCCTCTCTCTTCCCAAACTTCAGGTGCTGGCATCTAGGCAATTGAGAAAAGAACTGAATTGATAAAAAGCAAGTGGCATTGACCACAACTGAAGTGACTTTGTAAAGGGCTGACAGACTGAAGAGAGCATTGTTGGGGGTACCTGGGAATGTCACACGTGTCCTTTCCCTCTCTTGTCAGGATCTTAGATCAGCCAAAGACCAGAGAGAAGCTGTCCAGCCCATGGGGACTTTCCCTCCTTTAAGACACCAAACCTGGTTTTTGTCAAGAGGTGGAGCTGACAGGTTTACTATCTCGCTGGAAAGATGAGCTGAAAGAAGGAGCCTTAGGTTTAATCTACATTGACAGGGATGGGTGATGGATATTTTTATAGCAGAGGAAATATATAAAACCTGGGCAGGGGGAGAAGGAAATTAGACTGAAAGAAGATAGGGATCTAAGCCTGACACAACCAATTAACAGATGTTTACAAATGGGGGGAAAAAAACTAGATCAAAAGTGATTCATGCCCTTTCTAAACTGCTATATTTTCTAAATTGGCTTTAAGTGCCCCTGCTGGTATGGATACCCTTAAACCAGCCAAGGATCACCCCCTGCTGCTTTCAGTTATAGAGCTGCCATATTAACTTCACTATCTTCATCTAATTTGCATAATAGAACACACAGATGTTTTTAGCAGCTGGATTAGGGAGTGCTGCTCCCCAAGTTTTCTCAGTAGAACAGAAACACATGTTTAATTTCCCCAGTGAAAAACTGAACTTTTTTAAAGGGTGGTACTTGTTTGATTATTCTTTCCAACTCAACAGAAGTTGGAAAGAATTATACAAAAGTGGTTGTATGTCTGTCTATCTAGGAGCAAAATAAATCTATGAAAATTTAGCAGAATTGAATGAAAGTTGGCAGTAGAGAAAATCCAGTAAAAAGACACAGCAAAAGAAAATCCAGTAAAAAGACCAAACTGGACTGGAGCTCTAGAAGTATAACCCCCTCCCTCACAACACACCCCAATGACCTAATGCTTTTCTATGGGAGAATGAGTTTATTTATTAGATTTATTTATTGCCTTTTTGGGGGAAAGAGGGGCAATAGAGAACTGTAGGAAAATATCCAGGTATATTACCTATCTTTCTACCTTCTGGACATTAATGTAAAATTCTGCTGACATCTGAAAAAAAGCCAGACAGTTGGCAACTCTAAAGTCCTCCTCAGTATTGAGCACATCTCACAAGGCCCCCCTTAAATACACCTTAAGTATGCCAGCCTAGTGGTTCAGTGACTTCCACCTGTAAAGTCCCATGCTCAGTTCCCAAGACAGGTCCTCTATAGCCCTGGCTGGTCCAAGGAAATGCTGCTGAGATGATATTCAGAGCGTCTGGTGAGGGAGGGAGGTATGGTCAGAGAAGGACACTGTAGGTCACTGACTGACTGACTGAATGTCCTTTACTTAAATCTAAGCCTGCTTGGGGAGTCATGTGATGGTGCTCCAAAATGGAGAAGCAACTGAATCTCTAAAGTGGAGAAAAGGCTACCACTCATCTCCTGCTATACCCTAGCAAATGTCTATAACTCTCTCCCGCCCAGTTTAATAGCTTTGAATATTGGGTGGCCTATTTTTTGCAAGCTGCTCCTATCTGTCCATCTTATCCTTTACTAGCTCCAGACTATTTATTTATTTATTTGTAGCATTTGTATCCCACATTTTCCCAACGATTTGCAGGCTCAATGTGGCTTACATTTGCCGTAATGGCGGTTGCCATTTCCGGGTAACAGAATTACAAAAGGCATTGCATTAAGGTGCATACATACATGGTAAAGAAGAATACATTATGGTATTGCATATTAGTTCCTGAGTGATAGATTAGATTGTAGCATACATTAGGTCATCGACTATAGAGAGAGCATAATCGACATAAGGATTAAAGTGGTAGTGCTTGATCATTATTAACAAAGTGCTTAAAGGTAATTTTCTAAAAGGATTTTCTTTGTGTTAAGTATGTTTTACACACAAAAAGTGGCTTTTATAAAATTCCACGGGTGCTTACACATATATGAGTACTGAGAAGAGCACAGATGTTTTAAGCAAATCCACTTGTTGGCATTCCTGTTGGCAGCATTTGGGTAGAGAAAGGGCAGAACCACTGTTCCCTCTAAGCTGAGCAGGAGTCCTCCAGCTACAGTCCTGCCAGTGGGGGGTGCTTTTTCACTATCACATTTTCAAAAGTGAGGGTCAGGCAAGCTCTGCAGGACTCTAGGGAACCTGCCTGTCCCTAGCAATTAAAAACACAATATTAAAGCAGCACCACCTACTGGTAGCAATGCAGTTGGAGGACTCCTGTTCAGCTTAGAGGGAACAGTGGGCAGAACTGCAAGACACACAGACACTTTTAAAAAATAAGCATGTGCTCATGTGAAGGGCAATTCTATAATTGGGCACCTGCACTGATGTGCCCCTTGCATGAGTAAATGTACAGTATACTAGGACTTACCCATGAAAGTGTCAGCAGGGTGCATTAGTGCTATTCTGTATCAGTGCTTGCATGTGGCATGACCAGCCAATCAGGTTTTCAGGATACCCACAATGAATATTCTTGAGAGAGATTTGCATGCACTGCTTCCACTGCATGCAAATCTCTCTCATGAATATTTATTGTAGATATCCTGAAAGCCTGACTGGCTGGGGTGCCTCTAGGACCAGGTTTGGGAATCACTGGAATACTGTAAACATTTCCCTGTTGCCTTTATGTGACTGTATTCACGCCAGGTCTAAGGCTGGTATAACTGTGGGCATGTAAATGTAAGGTGCACCAATATTGGTTTATGTGGGTATTCTGTAATGTGGGTGCCCACATGCTCTTACCTAATAGGCTTTCACCACACGTCCTTGGGGCGAAGTTTTGACATGGAAAATCATTCTAATAGTTCCAAGGCACTAAAACAGGGCAGAAATGGCAGATCCATGTGAAAACACACATACGCACCTGTTTCTAGATTAGCACCTAAGGGGCCCTTTTACTAAACTGTGTAGGCGCCTACGCGCACCCAACGCATGCCAGATTGGAGTTACCGCCGGGTTACCACATGGCCCTTGTGGTAATTTCAATTTTGGCGCATGTCCACTACACATGTCTGAAAAATATTTTTTATTTTCTGATGCACGGCAGCTACGCACATCAAGTGGAATTTGACGTGCTTAGACCATTACCGCCCAGTTACCGCATGAGACCTTACCGCTAGATCAATGGCTTGTGGTAAGGTGTCAGACCCAAAATGGACACGCGGCAATTTTCATTTAGCCGCACGTCCATTTTCGGCAAAAATGATTAAAAAAGGCATTTTTTTTGTAGGTCGCTAGAAAATAATTCTGCGCACGCCCAAAACACGCATCTATACTACCGCAGGCCATTTTCAGTGCACCTTAGTAAAAGGACCCCTAAATGTTTCCACACAGATTTGCAAAGGGAGCGTGGCCTTGGGAAGGACATAGGTGGGTCACAGGCATTCCCATAAAATGCGCACAATGCCATAGACTAGGGCGGATCCTCATCCAATTTGCACGCTGGTTTCAGTTAGTGTAATTCCTCGCACACACAAATTTGAGCACAGATTCCAGCACTACATGGTATTCTATAAAATACAAAAACTCAATTCAAACTGTAGAGTGAGGAATAACCTCTGTTAGTCTAACACCATAAAGGAATAGTGGGAGAAAAGACCTCAGATGACTGTGGTGCCCTTATAGATGCCAGTAAGTGTAATGTCAGAGCATCCAAACCACAGTTCACAACTTCTCTCATGGACCATTTTTTATGCAAAACATTTTTAGTGGTGCAAACAAATTTTCATCTACAAAAATACAGTGACAATGGTATAATCCCATCAAAAGGGAACGGAAAGTTGAACTTAGCTTATGTGGTAGTCTCAGGCAGTAGAATCCTGGTCCCAACGGGGACCCGTTTCACCGAGTGGCTTCCTCAGGGGACTGAATACTGCAATATAGTCTTTTATTTTGAGTTGAATTAAGTTTTTGACATTTATTGAGTGAGTTTCCGTCTGCTTTTGTAACTTTTCTATAAAAGACACCAATAATAGTAACCTGCTGACCCTGGGTAAAATTTTCTTTCATATGGACTTCTTGAGGAACAGCATCTTTAGCTTAGAGGAGTAGGAATAAAGGCTTCAGGAATCTATTGGGCCCTGTTGCTTTAAATAAGAGAGCGATCTAAAAATTTGTAAATTCATCTACTGTAGTCATTATATTGGGAAAGAAAGGGCAGCAAGCTACTGACTATGATTATTTTCTGAAACCAGTGGACTTTTTCTAATTTTGGTTTCTCCCTTTGCATGTTCCACAATTGTCAGCTCACCTCCAAAAGCAATTTCCTGCACATCATCCCTAAACCCTTTTAAGTGACAGAGCTGAGTAAAAACTGTAATTAGTATTAGCACAAACTCAGACGCTCCCAGTACATTCAAGCTTTTACTGGGAAAGCCTCAGATAAATTTAGAGTTACATTTTTGCCTTGGCAAAACCCTAATAGTAGAACATGAAGAAAATCCACATAGTTCTGCTGAGTGAAATTTTGCTTTTTCTTAGTAATGATTCTTATCATTATATGTATAAAAGAGGATAAACAGTGAAAGTCACGGGAGGAGTTTGTTCACCCCTTTGTCTCTGATAAATCACATCTCTGCAGCCTATCTCTAACTCCCAACCCAACAATCAACCTTGGTCTGGTCTCACGTCTCACTCCCCCTCAGCCCCAGCAGCGAATCTTATTCTCTCCATCTCCCCTACCAGTCTCCCATCCCAGCACTTATTCTTTCCACTTCCTTCTGGCTCTAGCATCCACTCTTACTATCTCAAACCACTGTCTAGTCTCTTCCTTTCCATGAACTCCCCCTCCTCAAGCTTCATTTGAATCTATTAGTCATTCTTCCTCTTCCTGTGGCCTCTCCTCTGTGGACCACAGAATGCAGGGGTTCCTTTCCAAGGAGGTTGGATAAAACAGGAGACAAATTGTAGTCCATTTTATGAGCTGAAGCCAGTAGGCGGAGCTTGCCACTTTTTTAGTACACCCAAAACAATAGCAAACGTTATTGAAAATAGTAGCAAAAAATTATTAGAAATAAGGGACTGCTTATGCATGGTCCATCTATAACAAGTCTAAAGCTGTTTCAGTTGGATAGGCAGTGCCTCAAAAGGTAGAGGAGAAAAGATTTCTATTTATTTATTTCTACTTATTGGATAGCTTTTTAATTTATTTGAAAGCTTCCCATATGTAGATATAAATATCATGAAATAACAATTGAATCGCTAAAATAACTTCAAAAATTATTGTAGCTGGTAGAAACAGCAATTATAAACTTTTTTTGTGCTCATTTTTCTATACTGTTCTATACGATACAGATGACCAAATTTCAGTGAGTATAGCCTGTTTCCTGATGGGTTCATCTTAACTGTTGTAGTAATCTGCCTTGGGAAGCCTGATGTTATAAAGATGATGATATATTGAAACTAAATGGAAGTAGAATTAAACTCTCCTTTCACTGACACAAAAGGAATCACATCTTCATCTGTTGTGTAAAAGTTTACATTTTAGATACACAAATGGATTATTCTGTTTTGAACATGTTTCAGGGGCAAGTGGTTTTATAAGTCAAAATAACAATAAATAGTTTCATACAGATCTGTTATGTTTAAACATAACTAAATGGGCTATAAGCCCCTAATGCAGTCCCGTGGTTTTCTTGTATTTTGTTCTTGTAATGACTTACACTGTGCCAAAACGGAAAACTCTTATCTCTATCTGGTCGATAATAAAAGGAGCTCATTGTAAACACTATCCACCCTAAAAGGTTGTTTTGTGATTGTATATGAGGAATTGTGATACTGAATAAATAAGTGTATGTTTGTGTCCCTAGTCATGCATCCAAAGTTTATATAATCCTTTCAAGAAATCCAGTTAATCGTTTAACTTATTAGTGGAACATAACCACAGAGGCACGGTATGGTTGCATTTTCAATATGGTAATACTAGGGCCCAAGGAACAGGTTATGTTGAGTTAGTCTTCACTGGACCAAACTTGCTTTCCTTGTGCCATCACTATCCAGGGGGTAGGCACTGTCTTAAAATGTAGAGGATAAAGGATTGATTTTTTTTTCTTTACATTTATATGACACATTATCCAAGCAAACTCAGGCTCAATGTGGCTTACATTTGAAAATACAGTGAGACAGAATAATAGAATTCAGTTATATCATGGAAGCAAATAGATGGATATGTTTGAAACATTTACCAAAGTTGAGATTAGCATATATACCCAACTGGGCATTTAAAAGTTTGTCCTTTAATGATGCCACATGTTCAGAAATCATAGCCATAAATATAGGCAGTTATTCAAAGATTATCAAATGCACACACTACTACTACTACTACTACTACTTAACATTTCTAGAGCGCTACTAGGGTTACGCAGTGCTGTACAAGTTAACAAAGAAGGACGGTCCCTGCTCAAAGGAGCTTACAATCTAAACAGAACAGATATCAGCACCTTCAAAGATGTCACTGCTGTTCCAGGATCGCTCTCAGCTATCAGGTCCCTTCCACTGGAATTCTGTTCCTCACCATATAAAAACCAATCCCACTTACTCTTCCTTCAATACCAAGCTAAAGACCCCCCCCCCCCCCCCCCCCCCGATATTCAAAAACATTTAACCAGCTAGGATCGGCACCTGGCCAGTTAAATGCACCACAATCGGCTATCTGCAAATTTTCAGCAGGACCTGGCCAGCCATCACCCACTGAAAATTTGTGGCAAGCAGATTGCCGATTATATCGTGCAATATAACTGGCTATCCATTGACATTCAGCACAAGTTTGGTGGCCATATTTGGCCACAAGTATACCAGGCCTATCTTTGGCTGGTAAGTTAAACCACCTTTGCAACATTGCAACCGAGGGTTGAATTGAGAACGAATATATAGTTACTGAGTTTGAGACCACGGGGCGAAACTAAGTATATATATTTTTTCAACCCAGATGTGATAATTTGGAATATATACATTTTTTGTCTTCTTATCTTTATAGACCAAGTTTAGAGTTTCATTGGTCGATAGTGGAATTTTTTAAGTATTTGAACCACAGTTTTGTAATATAACGATATTTTTACCCTACCAGCCTAGGTATTGCAGACTTTTCTCTCAGTGAAAATACTAGCGTGAGAGTTTTTCTATGCGTTTTCGGGCTGGTGGTGGAGCCTAAGATGATAGCCATTCAGGTGTGTCCTATTGCAAAGGTACCCTGGGCTAATGAGGCTAGTTATTATTAATTATACTGAGTTGGGTTCAAATGCTTAATTAAATTTCTATATATCTAGAGCAACTATATTTGGTTAAGTTTAAACCTGCTAAGTGTTGAATATCGGCTGGCCAAAAATAAGCCGGTTATTCAATGCCAGTCACCGGAAATGGCCCAGCATTGAATTTCTGGGCTCAGCGCTGGCCATGAGAGTTCTTTATAGAAATGCCACTGGTTCTTTATACAAGCGTCCAAGCATAGTGCCAGCCCTCCCTGTTTGTTAACCATGTTGTAAATTCCATTTCAGTCTTGTTCTGACCACCAAGCTGGTGTTATTCCTCTCTGATTTCTATCTCAGTTTCAATTTACACCCACACCACACTAAACACCACAGTGCTAACCAGGGTGCATTTTGCAAGAACAAAGCACTGCATTAATTATTTTTTGGTGAGAATAATAAAAGGAAAGTTTAAAACCATCCAGGAACATAAAATCTTTGAAGTTAAAAGGATGAAATATTTTGACACCCATCAGACAGGACTCAGCAAAGATCTGTGTTTCCAATCACATTATAAACCATAAAATTATACTGCTTTGTCACCCTCTGATCATCTATCCATCTCTCCTTGTTTCTCACCCACCACTTTCTTTCATCATGAGACTGTTATTGGAATGCTTTTATATTTTGCACATATATTCAGATATGTCATCATTTGTTCAAAAGAACATAAGAATAGCCGTACTGGGTAGACCAATGGTCCATTTAGCCCAGTACCCTGCTTCCAACAGTGGCCAATCCAGGTCATAAGTACTTGGCAGAAGCTCAATTAGTAGCAACATTCCATGTAGAATCCCAAAGAATAGCAAGATTCTGGAATCCTAAAGAGTAACAAGATTCCATGCAGAATCTCAAAGAGTATCAACATTCCATGTAGAATCTCATATAGTAGCAACATTCCATGCTACCAATCCTCCATGTTCATCTCAATAACAGACTATGGACTTTTCCTCCAGGAATTTGACCAAACCTTTTTTAAACCCAGATGTGCTATCTGCTGTTACCACATTCTCAAGCAACGCTTAACTATTCTTTGAGTGAAAAAATATTTCCTCCTATTTATTTTAAAATTATTTCCATATAATTTCATTGAGTGTCCCCTGGTCTGATCTGAGGAAGGTGGTATTACCTTGGAAAGCAAATAAAAAAAAAAATATTAGGTTAAATCAATAAAAATAGTATCATCTTATTTTCTTTTCTTTGTTTTGTTTTATCTCTATTTATTACCTTCTCCAGATGGTAACTTGTATCTGTGGTCTATCCACTTTTGTTGTGTCTAAATCGGGTCATGCGTATTTCTTGATCTATCTACTTTTAACTCATTTTGTAAACACATGACAAGCGATTAAATGAAACTAAACTAAACTATTGATCTGATGGACACGTGAGGTCACTTCTGTAGAATGGACCTCTATGTGAGTTCAAAACACAATCTATATCAATGTTGGTTCAATAACGGTCACATAGGAGCTAATTTTATCTAACCCCCTTATGGGGTAAAGCGGATAATAATATTCTACATTACTTTAAAGCCCAATATTCAAAAGATGTTTCCTCTTTGGTTTTTCTGACTCCCCTGTGGGTTTAAGGAGCACTGAGTACCCTAAATCATAATTATGACCCAAGGCAATCAGATAGACTGGGCACTGGGTGCAGAGTTAGCATGGGGTCCGTCTGGGGTTGACAAAAATCCAGTTTTCAAAGTGAATCATGAAATAAGCATTTTTCTCCTCTTGTAGTTAACAAAATTGGATAAGCAGAGGCAATCACAGTTCTGGTACATTTATGTCAAGAGAATTGTTGGGCTTAGGCTGCCGTGCCCAGATTGTGTTTCATCCAGTCATGCCAGCACTTCTTGGGTGGATGCACCTCATGGCCTTCAACCTTTTCCAGTTTAGCACAGTTGAGCTATGTTAGAACAGCCAGGCAAAATAGTTCCTGTCCACTTTTATTGCTTAATTTAAACAATTAAGGGGGTGGGGGAGTTTGAGCTTGGATATCTTTCCAAAAGCTATAAATCTTTGTCTCCCATCTCTCACATAGCTCATCAGTTCGACTGCACTGCCCTGTAAACAATCCATTGTCATCAAACAGAATGTGACACTACTCCAGGAGGAGGTACACATAGAGGGTATGACTGAATGGTGCAAGCATCCTAGCCCAGCCTGATAGGAAAGGAGAAAGAAAACATGCTTGTCCTTGCATTGTAATTTAGTGATTTCTTTTCTTATTTAGGATCTGACCATGTCTTGACTGGCTCTGATTCACGTTGTACCCCACCGACCAGCATGGCTGAGTGCCCACAGTTGCTTAAGTTCCTTTATTTCACTTCTGCCCATGATAAAGTGAACCACATGCAAATCAGTTCTCCTAATATAAAGCAAAGGAATAGCTCACGTACACCAATCAGTTTCAGGGAAAGCAATGGTAGAGGGCCTCACTAAAAAGAGGTTTCCATCCCCTTGAGCTTACAAAGAATCAGTGGCATAGCCACGGGTGGGCACGTGTGAGCTGAGGCCCACCCAGTTTCACTTCAGGCCCGCTCGGTGGCAGCACACATCGTTGGTGTAGCTGGCAGGGATCCCTGGGCCCTACTAGCTGAAGAGTCCTTTTTGCCTGGAGTTCCCCCGAGCAGTCTTAACGCTGCTGCAGCAGTCAGCAGCATGCTTCCAGTTGCTGATGCCGGCACTGCCCCCTCCCACCTCTTGCACATGCTCAGTTCAACTGGCACCACTGTGCATGTGTACAAAGGATGCTGGTTGAACTGAGCATGCATGGGGAGGGGAGGGGGCTAGTGCCTGTGTCGGCAGCTGCATATGCATTGGTGACTGGTGTAGAGATGAGGCTTCTTGGGCCTTGGGGGACTCCAGAAGATTCTTCAGCTGGCGGGGCTTGGAGATCCCCACCAGCCAATATATTTATCTTTATGTGGGGGTTTACTCTCCAAATACCGGTGTCGCCACCCAATCTCCTCTAAGATTCCGTAGATCCATTCCTTCTAAACAGGATTCCTTTGTGCTTATCCCACGCATGTTTGAATTCCATTACCGTTTTCATCTCCACCACGTCCTGTGGGAGGGCATTCCACGTATCTACCACCCTTTCTGTGAAAAAATACTTCCTGACTTTACATGTGTAAGAATTTAAGAAAGTGTGGGACAGGCACATGGGATCCCTTAGGAAAAGGAAATGTTAATAGTTATGGAGAATGGGCAGACTGCATGGACCATTTCACCTTTATCTGTCATCATGTTTCTTTGTTTCTCTGTTTCTAATACTAGAAGTTACAGGCCTAACTACAAAGTTTACAAAACCTCTGACATGGCATAAGTTGCTCGTACCTACAGTTAGGCACGAAACTGCAGACTTATGCTAGCGTTATACAATGGTAATTCCATGCAGAACTGCTATTATAGAATTCATGAGTAGCACACATCCTCCTGGCATCTAAATTGTGGCACACTTTTTTGAATCTACTCCATAAAGATTTTATTTATTTGTTTTGACATTTAGTCTGTCTTCTCAAATACACTCAGAGTGGGCTACAAAAATACATACATAATAAAATCATAAAACATAATAAATCAATATATTTAATGAGCGAAATAGTGAAATTACTCTCCATTTGATACCTTTCCAGATGGTGAAAGAGATTCAGAGACTGGTAGCTTTCTTCTCCTTCTACTCACCTGTCCTGCTGCATTTCTCCTTTCCATGATTGGGTTCCTCATGTCGAACTCCTCTCTTCACCTAAGTTCTCCAAAAGGGACCCTCATGGAACTGGGGTTACAGGCAAATGTTTAGCTTGCAGTCAATAACTCTCTTGCCTTCAACCTCCTTCCTCTATCTCAAGTTCAGAAACTGAAATAAGTCTACCATGATTTCCCCAATCAACTGTCCTGAACGCTAGGTTGCAATGCAAGGCAAATGGTTATGTTTTTTTCAATATGCTTTACCATCTCAAAATCTATGGATCATAGGACTAATGCACCTTGGTGTGGCTCTAGAAAATCTGTTTTAATCAAATGTTTGTTCAAGAGCACAACCCCAAATAAAAAGCCAAGAGAGGCTTGGAAAATAATGTGCCAAACTTCTGAGAGGCTGAATGCCGTCACTTCAAGGCGTTGTTGGACAAACATTTTCCATTCTAAAAGACCACAAATGCTGATCACTCCCCTTTGAAAGCAGATGAAATTCCTGAGATGCTTTGAAGTTAATAGTGCTAAATACTTTGAAGTGAAGTGCTTAATCTCATCTGTGTATTTTGACTTCTATAGCCACTCTCAATTTTTTAAAGAGATGATATATTTAGTTTGTTTAGACTGATATACCAGTGGTGACATGTTTTATTAATACACATGGAATAGTAGGTAGGAAAGTCTTCTAATACTGGCAAAATTAGGGCTGAGTCACTTGGGGGGAGGGGGGTTATCAATATAGGCTACCTTTAAAATGTGTTATTTTAGTGTTAAGTTATTAACAAAAGTTAGTGGTAAAACAACACATCTTAATGGTAACCCATACCGATAACTACATTTCTCAACTGGAAAATACAGGTGAATCAGACTATAAAACATGCCACTAATAATGTGTTCTTATCGGTCATGGATAAGAGTTCATCACTCGACTACTGAAGGAACTGGTGGTTACTACATTTTCATATGCACAAGCAAATTAAAAACATTTACTCAGTTCGCTGTTATAGCCAGAAGACTATTTCAATGCCAGTTAAGATTGGTTTAAAGATGGAGTTATTATATGAATAGCAAAAAAAATATGTTGTGAGACTGCAGAGGAAAGTCATAAACTGGTAAACTGGGTGCTTTTTGTATTTATGTAATATATTTACCTTAGGAGAAAGAGTGAGAAATAATTTTAATATTGGATATATGTTAGTGTGGTGAGTGAGTAGATAGTGTGACTATGTATGAGCTTCTATGTTGAGAATGTGAGAGAGAATATAGCAAGAGGAGGTATAGTTAAATCTATCACTCAGAATATATTTCCAAAGTGTTTTGTAATAAAATAAAGTTCAATATGAAAGTATTATATGTAGTTATTAGGGGGGGGGGAGGTATTAATTTATGTAACTAGATTGAAATTGATTTACTCATTAAGAAGTAATATGCATATTCATTGAGGATGTCCTGAAAAGCAGTCTGGCTGGGGGTTCTCGATGACAGGTTGGGGAACCACTGGTCTAAACCTCTTTAGTCAAGTTTAGACACGCATATAGGAAGAGGTAGGGATGTTAGAAAATTTGAAAGCAAAGCAAGGATCTTAATAATTTTGTTCTAACTGACCACTGAACCATTGAAAGGAGGACTGTTGCTAGAAAGCTTCCTGTTTCTTTGGATTTGGTTATATTGCATTGTTTACATCCTTAAGAAATTAGCATAGTAGCTAAATAGAGGAAGAGCTGGAACAAGTGAAGCACTTTGCAGTCAAACACCCTCAAGCCTCTTAGATGTTTATATCTTTTTCACATAAATCTGGGGAGATGACTTGACACCACCAATAGCCAAGCCAAGATGTTCAATCACACTACACTTTTATCTTTTTTTTTTTTTTTGCAAGGAGCTGCCTGTTTTAGGCTTCTTGTTATTGTCTGTCCAACAGGATGTAACCTAAGTAGACATCAGATATGGGGAGTCCTCTGCTGGATAAATGTCTGTTTATCTGATCTTCACACTGGAAGGACACCCTTTCTTCCCCATAGGCTACCTGGTTTGGGAAGCAGGGGCCAAGCATTCCCTCTGCACTACAAATCAAAAGACAACTTCTCAACCTAGTGAAGAGAAGAAAAACATCCAAAGCATTTCTCACATTTTTACAGCTTTGGAAAATTGGTTCCATTTAGAAAATGTCTTTCTAGGCCAAGGCCTCCAGGTTGCTGTGATTAATGGTGTCAGCCCAGAGTTTACCCTTCTGTTCCTAGGTATAGAGGAATTGTATAATGTATTTACCCTTGAATGGATTGTTACTTCTCTTACCTACGGTGGAGATGGATAGCACAGTTAGAAAATCACAGACCTGTATCTCTGTCAGGGTTATCAATGCATACCTTTCTGTTGTGAAAGTTGTATAGTGTATGCCATATCGTTAATAAAGCCCCCAACAAAACTCTCACGATTCTGAAGACAGGATTTGGAACTGTACCAAAGATAAAGTCCTGTTGGAGGGAAGAGGCATGATCTCTTGAGTGATTAAAGAACAGAGTGGGGATACAGGATCATCTGGTGTGTATGTTTTGTGTTGAGGGAACAGAATGAGCTCCGCCAAAGAATGGGGAACTAATAAGAAAGAACTGTGTGTTTTACATAAGCAGATAACTTCACTTTTCCTTCTATAAAATCCTTAAAGGTAGCAGAAACAAAGTTGAAAGCTGAGATGGGGACAGGACACTGGTGTAAAGAGCAGTAATTCTGCAACCTGTTCCCCAAAAGACTATCATTTTAAAGGCTCTTTCATTTATTTTAAGTAGGAGGTTTAATCTTCCTGTTATTGTAATAGTCACTATATCATACTTTTGCCAAGGGGGTCAGGTGACAAGGATTTAACCCCCTTCCTCCAGGTTCATGATATTACCAAAATGCATCGTCAGTGGACTGTATGGGCAGATCCAAAGGTTACACTGCCCTGAAAAGCCAAAACACAGTAACTGTTGAAAATATAAATATGAGATAAGTACAAAAAAACTGTTTTCTTTGAATAAATTCCCATGATGTAATTCTTGACCAAAACCAATACTATACTGTATTATGGCTTAACATATCTCTCATTTATCAAGAAATACTGTACTTTAGACTTTTGCCATAGGCTTGAAAATCCATCCAAATGTTAAATAGCTTCCATATTAAGAAATATACAATAACTGTTTTCTGGCTGTTTGGTGCAGTACAGATGTATGAAGGGGAAGACCTTCTAACTGTAGAGCTAGGAAAAGATTTCTCTTGAATGCCCTACATCAGTACACGGTTTATGAAGGCTCCCAGTGTCACTCTCCTCACTCTCATGGTTGTCACTCACCCTAAAAGGGTCCAATATCTACTCCAATGTGTAAATATTAAAAAAAAATCATTTACTGGTTGACTGAAGTTATAGTTCATCTGTTAGGCTTTGTAGATATAGAAAAATTAAATACATACAACAAAATATAAAAATGACACAGAACATGCATGGGATAAACATAAAGGAATCCTGTTCAGAAGGAAGGGATCCTCAGGAGCTTAGCCTTGAATGGGTGGCAGAGACAGTTGGGAGGCGGGGCTAGTGCTGGGCAGACTTATACGGTCTGTGCCAGGGCTGGTGGTTGGGAGGCGGGGATAGTGCTGGGTAGACTTATACAGTCTGTGCCAGAGCCGGTGGTGGGAGGTGGGGCTGGTGGTTGGGAGGCGGGGATAGTACTGGGCGGACTTATACGGTCTGTGCCCTGAAAAAGACAGGTACAAATCAAGGTAAGGTATACACAAAAAACTAGCACATAATGAGTTTATCTTGTTGGGCAGACTGGAAGGACAGTACAGGTCTTTTTCTGCTGTCATCTACTATGTTACTATGTTACTATGTAATTCCTTTTTATTTAATCCCTACTCCTTCTTGGGATTCCTTTTTCTCTTCCTCTAGTTCTGTGGGTTCGTCTGTCAGGATGACTGTTCTGTAGTTCAACTACTGTAATCTAGACATCTCCTCCAGAGCTCTGCAAAGACACCTCCAAACAACATTCCTTCCCCCCCCCCCCCCCTTTTTCTCTCTCTGTCTGTCTGTCTGCCTCTCCCTCCCTCTTTAATAAAACAGGAGGAATACGGTTTGGTCATGGCCCAAAAATTACACACCTGTTGGTTTACTGCCAAGACTCTTCAAGCACTTCAGACACTTGCTCTCCCCAGGAACTCTAACACTGGTCATAGGCTGACAGCAAAAACCTCACAGACTGTATATCCTCTTCCCCATACTAGCTGTGATAGTCTTCCAGCCACCCTCTTGACTTTCTTCATTTGAATAGGAGGCCAAATAAGTATCCTCTAATCCTTCTGGTCCAGGCCTTGTTCAGTATTTAGGACCCCAGTTAGGCGTGTGTGGTAGTCATTGTGTGAAGTGATTGGGGAGAAGGAGGAAGTGGTGAGTAAAGAGTGCACAGAGAAGTAGTTGGATGTTGCTAGAATTGAGAGTGGTTGGTTTCAGTTTTGGTCTCTCTAAAGAAGAAATTAGGGATGTGCATTTGATTACAACAACATGAGAAGTAGAAATTACATTTTCCTTGTCATTTCTAACAGTAGAAATCCACCTTGGAGGTCAGCACCCAGGAAAAAGATCTAGATGTCGTTGTAAATAATATGCTGAAATCTTCTGTCCAGTGTGCAGTGGTGGCCACAAAAGCACAGGATGCTAGGAATTATTAGGAAAGGGATGGTAAATAAGACCGAAAATACTATAATGCCTCTATATCGCTCCAAGGTGCAACCTCACCTTGGTTATTGCATTCAATTCTGGTCACTATATCTCAAAAAAGATATAGAGGAATTAGAAAAGGTACAAAGAAGGGTGACCAAAACAATAAAGGGGATGGAACTCCTCTCAAATGAAGAAAGGCTAAAGAGGTTAGGGCTCTTCAGCTTAGAAACGAGACAGATGAGGGGGATATGACTGAGGTCTACAAAATCCTGAGTGGTGTAAAATGAATAGAAGTGAATCGATTTTTTACTTGTTCCGAAGTTACATAAATTAGGGGACACCCAATGAAATTACATGGAAATACTTTTAAAACAAATAGGAGGAAATATTTTTTCACTCAAAGAATAGTTAAGATCTGGAACTCTTTGCCGGAGGATGTAGTAACAGCAGTTAACGTATATGGGTTTTAAAAAGGTTTGGACAAGTTCCTGGAGGAAAAGCCCATAGTCTGCTGTTGAGAAAGACAGACATGGGATTGGTAGCATGGAATGTTGCCACTATTTGGATTTCTGCCAGGTACTTATGGCCTGGCTTGGCCACTGTTGGAAACAGGATATTGGGCTAGATGGACCATTGGTCTGACCCAGTATGGCTATTCTTATGTAACCCCAAATTGACAGGTTTATTTCCAATGCCCAGTGTTAATAGTTAAGAGGCACCATTTGGCCTTCAGGTTTGAAAGTAGCTACCTTCCTAGAAAAGATATCCTGCCTCTTGAAAGTCTACTATAGCCAGCCCATGCCTAGATGTGTCTTGTATTTCTACTACTTTTTCTTTCCTGGTACTGATTGGCTTTTTGCTTTCAGTAATTCTTTTTGTGCTGGGTGCACTTCTTGGATATACAATGACATTAAGACTTACCATGAGCGATCTTAGTTCTTGTCTTGTTCTTGCACAATTTCTCACTTGCTCTTTTTAGAGGAAATCATTGAAAAAGTGGTATGAGTGCAGTCTGAAGATTTTTTGGATATGAGGAAGATGTTAAACCTATATCAATCAGGTTTTAGGAAAATGTATGGAAATTAAATGGTGATGTTATCTGTGATGGCAAACCTATTGCAATGGCTTGATCAAGGAGAAGGTGCAGTGGAGCTACTAATCAGAGCAGCTGCTAGCCTCCTGAGTCAACAATTTTCTCCAAGCTTGGTGCTGCTGACCCCATGCCCCATTGCTTCATGGGACTTGTGGTCCATACTTCTTAAAGGAACAACTTTTCATTTTCATTTTCTTAAAGTGGGAACAAATGCACTATTATTCATATTATCCACTTCTCCATGACAAATGAACCCCCATTCTTGTCACAATACAAAGATACTTTCACAGCTCTCTGGGCATACTTAATAGCATCAAGAGATCCAAACATGCTAAAAGTGTTGAATTTACGCCTTCCATTAACCTGGCATAATTGTTCATATCTAACTTTAGGTACATCAAAGAAAACTTAGCCTAGTACGTTAATGGCATCATGGCACACAGATGCCATTATAAAATTGCCATTCAGTCCTGGGCATTAGCACTCATACCTTGAGGCGCCCAGCTATAGAATTGCACTCTTTGCTTTTACATTTGTATTAAACGGCAGCCAGACTTGTCTTTGGCAAATCAAGATTTGAAAGTACATCACCTCTTCGAAAGAAACTTCATTGGCTCCCCATCAAACTTCAAAGTCCATACAATGATTCATAAGATCATATACGGAGAGTCCTCTAGCTACATGAATGACCTGCTCAACCTCCCAATCAGAAACAGATCAATGTCCTCACGTACTTACCTCAATTTGCACCTTCCTAACTGCAAAGGAATTGAATTAAATACAAAACCTCTTACGCATCCAATTTCTCATTTTTGGGCAGCCAGCTTTGGAACGCTCTACCAAGATCCATCCGAACAATCAATTACCCTTCAGAAAATTTTTGAAGACATATCTCTTCAATCAAGCTTACCCTAATGACCCAACCTAGCCTATTAAGCCCACCCACACATCTCATGCTAAGAAGATGATTATACCTTTTACCATGTCTCCCAAACTCATACTGTTACCCCAGTCTTCTCTTCTCCATCTCCCTACACCATACCCCTCCCAATCTCTTCCCTTTTGCCTATTATACCTTGTTTACCTTTCCATGTTCAATTAACACACTCTTAAAACCTTTCTACTAATATGTTTTATCACAATTTATTATATTCTCCTTACAATACTTTGTAATTCTATTTACTATGTAAGCCACGTTGAACCTGCTGTGTGTGGGAAAGTGCGGGGTACAAATGTAATAAATAAATACATAATAAATAAATAAACTGTTGGAAACTATGAATTTGAGCCTCTTCTAAGAATGTTGGCTTGATCAACTGATTTTATTTATTTATTTATTTATTTATTGGGATTTATTAATCACCTTTATGAAGAGATTTACCCCTGGCGGTGTACAGCATGTACAGTTTAACATAAAACTTACAATTTTGTTAACAGTATAACAATAGTAAAATGACCAAATTTAAACAAGAATACAATAAATGAGGTAAATTTGAAAACAGCAAATAATAGGACTACCATGAAACAGTATCAAAAATATACACATTTAACAACACTGAAATTCAAACACCAGAGATATAATACAGTGTTAGCATAATACTAATGATACACCTAATAAGCATGCATTAAAACATTCAACTAACATAGATATGATGCTAATGTTTTTTTTACAATACAGCTTACCATATAGCTGTCTAATATTGCAATGAGGACACATACAGGCTCATTTTCGAAAGAGAAAGATGCCCATCTTTCAACACAAATCGTAAGATGGGCATCCTTCTCATAGGGTCGTCCAAATCGGTATAATCAAAATCCGATTTTGGACGTCCCCAACTGCTTTCCGTCGCAGGGACGGCCAAAGTTCAAGGGGGTGTATCAGAGGCGTAGCGAAGGCGGGACTTGGGCGTGCCTAACACATGGATGTCCTCGACCCATAATGGAAAAAGAAAGGGCATCCCTGACGAGCACTTGGATGACTTTACCTGGTCCTGTTTTTCTTATGACCAAGGCACAAAAAGGTGGCCGAAATGACCAGATGACCACCGGAGAGAATCAGGGATGACCTCCCCTTACTCCCCCAGTGGTCACTAACCCCCTCTCACCCTCAAAAAGCATCTTTAAAAATATGTCCTGCCAGCCTCAGATGTCATACTCAGGTCCATCACAGCAGTATGCAGGTCCCTGGATTAGTTTTAGTGGGTACTGCAGTGCACTTCAGGCAGGTGGACCCAGGCCCAGGCCCATCCCCCTCCCTACCTGTTACGTTTGTAGAGGAAACAGCGAGCCCTCCAAAACCCACGAGGAATACATCAGAGGGAAGGCTGTGTGCCCAGAGCGAGCAAAGATATGCTATTTACAAGCTATGCAGGAGGGACAGTTGTTGGGAGTGTTTGGCTGGTGGGGCATGGAGATCCCTGCAGTCACATCATAGCTGTGCTGCTACTGGGTGGACCTGAGCCCAAAGTGGGCTCACCCTTGGCTACGCCACTGGTTTATCGACTCTTTGACCTCAGCAGCTCCTCACCTGGCCATTCCTTCTGAGGAAAGTCAGGTACAAATTTCATTTCCACTTATACTTCAATACATATGCCAGTGGAAGCAATACACATGCATCAGAATAGGACACAGCAATCCTTCAGTAATAAAATTATCAGGGAAGGTCAAATCAAGTACCAGGGCATTTCCAGAGCAAGGTCACACAGGGTTTAGTGCAATTGAAGTAGGATCATCCAGCAGAACAATTTCAGGTGTGGGATCAACAGGAATTAAAAAGCACAGAGGTTTAGGATTTTCCTGTTGGTAAGAAAGGCTCCTCATGACAAGCTTAAGAACTTGCACTTCAGAAGAATAAAAGCTTGCTAGTCAGCATAAGTACTCCCCTGAACATTTCTAGTTGCTTGAAAGCCTAAAAAATGCCATCATTCAAAATTACATCATGTTAACGGAGTAGCTAGCAAATAATGACATGATGGGATGGGATGTGTCAGACACCAGCCAATGAATATGTGAATGGCGCTATGAGTCTCCAGGGAACTTTCATTTGTGGCTTTAAAAAATAAGTCTCACTGCAAAATCATGGCAGTCTGACAAGTTACATTATGCTTTAGGGCTTAAGCGAACAACGTAGATAAGGATCTGGCCTGTTGTAGATGTACTAGCAGAATCTGATTTAATGCAAAGTACACTCCTTGAGTAGTCCTGCTCTTTAGGGTGACATTACACAGTTGTGTGAAGAGTATCTGACATACTTAACAACAGACACATTTGGGTTTATTTAATCTACTGAAGGAAATTGACAGTCTTTGCTTCGGCAGCAAGCAAGGAGTGATACAGAAGTAACATCCTAAAGATATTTCTCAACCAGCCCTAAAAGCATACCTAAACCTCTCTGGTTCTCAGGATAGCAGCAATGAAAATGCATGAGATAGATTTACAAACAGTGGATAACAGATTGCCAGGTGGCTGTTATTTGGACCCCCTATCTGTTTTTTTTTTTAAATTATTTATAAGAATTCTAATTTACAAGCAATAAAATAACTTGCCAGAAATACAGAGAAAGTAATACACAAGAATTATTTCAATCAGGTAATTCTATACTCTTCCTTAGACGACAAAATAGGGAGAGTGAAACAAGACAAGGAGATCAATTAAACAACAGTAAAAAGAAAAAAAAAACGTGGTATTAACCTGATTATCCCCAGTTATTATTTATCTGAATCATTATTCCACATTGATCGTCTGGTTGGCTTCTTGAAACCCAAAATGGTGTATATTCAATTTATTTCATTGGAAACATACTTACTGTCCAATATTAGTAAAAATAATACACCTAAATTCATTTTTTCTCTTTTAAAACCAGAAATTATTTAACACTGCGAACACTTGAGTCTCTAATCCAATTCCCACTGATTAAGGTAATCACAGTTTCACAGGTTTCACTCCTTTTGAATTAATATTACTAAGTAATAATTTATATTACTAAGAGGAATCATTACAAAGGAAAATAACAAAATTTTTAGGAAATATTTCTGAGGAAATCTTTCGGAGTCATACCTGGAACTCTGGGAAAAGAACAATCTCAATATTAATCATCTGTAATAATATTCATTTTGTTCAAATGTCTGGTCTATTATCATTTTCAAAATCTTAACCGTTTCCTACTCCTGTAGAACTTCATTTGCTGTATCAATTTTTCTTTCTCAAAGGGTTCAATTAGGTTATCCATGTAGCTCACTAATAAGATTATATATGAAGCAAAGTTATTTACTACCACCATTAGGTCCTGGAGCGCCTTCCAGATGATATTCAATGTAACCTCCATGGGAGCCCGAAAACTCAAAGCGGATAGCTCTTAAGGGTTTAGGAGTGGCACCGCCAACTCAGGTTCAGCTGTAAACGACTTCCGTTTCAGCATGGACTCCTAACTCACTCCTCCACTCCTTTGGACATGGTGGTTAAATGATTCGGGAGCGATGAAGTTGTTTCCAGTTCCAAGAGCGTTGACGCTCCTTCACCGGCGCTAATCAAAGGACTCACCAACCCAGTCATCTGTGGGCAGCTCGTCGCACAGTAGTTCCACACTTGCTGCACAGGGGACAAAACTCTGGCCATCAGCGGCTGACCCCTGATTACTACTACTACTACTTAACATTTCTAGAGCGCTACTAGGGTTACGCAGCGCTGTACAGTTTAACAAAAAAGGACAGTCCCTGCTCAAAAGAGCTTACAATCTAATGGGTGAAATGTCAAGTGTCAAGTGGGGGCAGTCTAGATTACCTGAATAGAGGTATGGTGGTTAGGTGCCGAAGGCGACATTGAAGAGGTGGGCTTTGAGCAAGGCTTTGAAGATGGGCAGGGAGGGGGCCTGGCGTATGGGCTCAGGGAGTTTATTCCAGGCATGGGGTGAGGCGAGGCAGAAAGGGCGGAGCCTGGAGTTGGCGGTGGTGGAGAAGGGTACTGAGAGGAGGGATTTGTCTTGAGAGCGGAGGTTACGGGTAGGAACGTAAGGGGAGATGAGGGTAGAGAGGTAAGGAGGAGCTGCAGATCGAGTGCATTTGTAGGTTAATAGGAGAAGCTTGAACTGTATGCGGTACCTGATCGGAAGCCAGTAAAGTGACTTGAGGAGAGAGGTGATATGAGTATATCGGTCCAGGCGGAAGATAAGACGTGCAGCAGAGTTCTGAATGGACTGAAGGGGGGATAGATGGCAAACTGGGAGGCCAGTGAGGAGTAAGTTGCAGTAGTCAAGGCGAGAGGTAATGAGAGAGTGGATGAGAGTTCGGGTGGTGTGCTCAGAGAGGAAAGGGCGAATTTTGCTAATGTTATAGAGGAAGGAGCGACAGGTCTTGGCAATCTGCTGGATATGCGCAGAGAAGGAGAGGGAGGAGTCGAAGATGACTCCAAGGTTGCGGGCAGATGAGACTGGAATGATGAGGGTGTTATCAACTGAGATAGAGAGTGGAGGGAGAGGAGAAGTGGGTTTGGGAGGGAAGACAATAAGCTCGGTCTTGGCCATGTTCAGTTTCAAGTGGCGGTTGGACATCCAGGTTGCAATGTCGGACAAGTAGGCCGATACTTTGGTCTGGGTTTCTGCAGTGATGTCTGGTGTGGAGAGATAAAGCTGGGTGTCATCAACATAAAGATGATATTGGAAACCATGAGAGGAGATTAGGGAGCCCTGGGAAGAGGTGTAGATTGAAAAAAGAAGGGGGTCCAAGGACAGATCCCTGAGGAACTCCAACAGAGAGCGGGATAGGGATGGAGGAAGAACCATGAGAATATACTCTGAAGGTACGGTGGGAGAGATAAGAGGAGAACCAGGAGAGAACAGAGCCCTGGAACCCAAATGAGGACAGTGTGGTGAGAAGTAGGTTGTGATTGACAGTGTCAAAAGCGGCGGATAGGTCGAGGAGGATGAGGGTGGAGTAGTGACCTTTGGATTTGGCAAGGAACAGGTCATTGCAGACTTTAGATAGTGCCGTTTCTGTCGAGTGTAGGGGGCGAAAGCCGGATTGAAGCGGATCGAGGATGGCATGAGAAGAGAGAAAATCAAGGCAGCGGCTGTGAACGGCGCATTCAAGTATCTTGGAGAGGAAGGGTAGGAGGGAAATGGGGCGGAGGTTGGAGGGACAGGTAGGGTCAAGTGATGGTTTTTTGAGAAGTGGTGTGACTACAGCATGTTTGAAAGTGTCAGGGACAGTTGCAGTGGAGAGAGAGAGGTTGAGGATATGACAGATGGGGGGGGGGGTGACAGTAGGAGTGATGGTGTTAAGTAAGTTGGTGGGGATGGGGTCTGAGGAACAGGTGGTGCATTTCAAGGAGGAGAGGAGATGGGCGGTTTCCTCTTCGGTGATATCAGGAAAAGAGGAGAAGGAGGCCTGGGTTGGTTGGTTAAGGGAGTGGGTTATAGAGTGAAGAGGAGGAGATGGTTTGGTGGTGAATTTGAGGTTGATCTTCTGCACCTTGTCGCGGAAGTAGTCAGCCAGTGATTGAGGAGAGAGTGTGGGGGTGGGGTAGGAGCAGAGGGCACTTTGAGGAGGGAGTTAAGGGTGGTGAAGAGACGACGAGGGTTAGAGCTGAGGGAATTAGTCAATTGGGTGTAATAGTCCTGTTTGGCGAGGAATAGGGAGGACTGGAAGCAGGATAGCATGAATTTGAAATGAATGTCCCCTTCCTCTCAGTTAAGGTAACTGCAGTTGCAGCGAGGAAATTTCAAGTAAACAAAGACAGAACTTCAGAGGCCGTTGAGCTTACGAGCTTCAGGTCGCCATCTTTCCACTCTCCCTTGTTTGGGACACTCTTTGTCTGGTTTCTCCTCAGAGACCTGTCTGATATGGGTAACCCTTCAGCATAGCTCTCTGAGTCATTTAAACACAGAAGCCCCTCCACCACTGCAAGGTGGTGTCCCTCAGAGGGGCCCCTATCTGGTTTTTACTGAGGGACACTACCCTCCTACAAGTCCTTTAAACTGGTTTTCAGTGAACCACTAGGCTCCACACTGTCAGGGAATCTGCCCTCCCTTTGCTTTACACTACTGACCTTTTCTCCTCTCAGCAGTGGCCAGTCAAAGTCTCATGGAGATGGCAACCTATTGTAAAGGCATGCCAGCCAGGGAGGCCACCTAGCATTTGGAAACCAGGAAAAGGCAGGGTCACTGCAGGTGCTGGCAGAAACTGCCACAGCTGCTGCAGTCAGACCTGGGACCAGCCACTCTGTTGATGAGAAATGGTCAATGGGGAAGAAGAGATGGAGGGGCAGCAGGGGTTGACATGGAGGAGATGGGGTGTGGGGGGGGGGGGGGGGTCAGTCAGGAGGATAGATCTTTTTCAGTGTTGAAAATCTTAATCTCATTATATTCATCACAGCTAAACAGAAAACCAGACTTGTTAGGTGTGCCTACAGGGCAGTATTGAAAAATATTTGAAGCCAGCAAAAGGTTTCCAGGATTATCAACAGGCCCGGTACGAAGATATTAGACACCCTAGGCCAGTTGTTCCCAAACCTGGTCCTGGAGGCACCCCAGCCTGTCAGGTTTTCAGGATATCCACAATGAATATTCATGAAAGATATTTGCATGCAGTGCATGCAAATCTCTCTCATGAATATTTATTGTGGATATCTTGAAAACCTGATTGAGGCCAAGATGCACAAAAGTCCTCGTTAGAGCCGTTCCGCACCGAATTCCATAACGAATCGGTACGGAACGGCTATGCACGAAGGATAGGGAATGCAAATGAGCTGTTCGTTGCAGCTCATTTGCATTTACTAACCCTTCGTTAAAAACGTCGGTAATCAGCTCGTAAAGCATGCGCAGAGCAGCCAAGCGTTATGCTGGCTGCTCTGCGCATGCTGTAAACGTTTAAAAAAAACAAAAAAAGAACCCAAAAACAAACACGTCCTTTATGGACGGCCTTGCCCCCCACCGCCCCGCCCGAGGTCGTCGCTGCTCCCCACTTCCCCCTGCATAAAAATCAAAACTTTAGCAGCCCCGGCCCCCCTCCCTTCCTCTCTTCCTTTCTCTCTTTCTCCCAAGCTCCGCCTCCTGCCATCCTCCGCCCCCGTGCCCCCCCACCGCCCCCCCTGAGGTCATTGCCGCCGCTCCCCCCTCCACCGGGCCCCCCTCCGTCTTACCGGACCCGCACAGTGCCTCTCACCTCTGTATGAAGGCGCTGCATGGGCAAGAAGAACAGCTGTTTGCTTCTTCGCCAGTCTTCGGATGTCTCTCCTTTCCTCCTGGGCCCGGTCTCGTGTGATGTAAGTAACCTACGTAGGTTTATGAGGCATATCTTGAACAGCAGCAACAGCTACAGCAGCAACAGGTACAGCAGCAACAACAGGTGCAGCAGCAAGTATTGCAGAAGCTGGTAGAACTACAACAGAGCTCTCAAGCCCAAGCAGGAATGGCTGTTCAAACACCCAGTATGCAAGCAACACCTCTGGTTTCAGTATTAATGAAAATGATGCCAGAAGATGACCTGGAATATTTCTTGACCAATTTTAAGAGAACCACCCCCCTTTCAGGTTGGCCAGAAGCATCATGGACCACTTATCTGGGGATTTTACTAACTAGTAGCAGCAGCCAGATAGCGTTCCAAGATGCCAATTCTGCTGGAATGGCCACCTATGCGGAAATAAAAGCTGACATTTTGGAGAGAGCAGGCTGCACACCTGAGGCCTACTGGCAATGGTTTTAGAAGCAGGCCCTACAAGTTAAAGAAAGCCCCCAGAGTTCCAGTTCATGGTGCTACCGTTTGGCCTTCTTAGAGCTATTGCTGTCTTCTAACAGCTTGTGGATCGCCTACTTAAACTCTATGGTAACTAAGCAGCTGCGTACTCAGACAACACTGTCATCTACATTACAGATTGAAGGACCCATCTCATCCAGGTAGAATCAGTCCTGGATAGTCTATGGACCACTGGGTTAACAGCAAATCTCAAAAAGTGCTTCTTGGGAGGACACGAAGTCTAGTACCTGGGGTACTCGGTCGAAAAAGGACAAATGAGACCACAGATCCAGAAGGTAGAAGCAATCACCTAGGTGCCAGAACCCCAGATGAAGAAGCAAATATGAGCCTTCCACTGGCTCATTGGTTACTACCATTAGTTTATTCCAGGGTTTGTTAAGAAAGCAAAATCACTAACCCGCCTCCTGCAGAAGAAGGCTCCAGAAAAGATACACTGGATGGAAGAGCTGGATGGTGCTTTTCAGGCCCTGAAGAGAGATATTTGTTCAGAGCCGGTGCTGGTCAGCCCAGACTTCAACTGGCCCTTCATCGTGCAGACCGATGCCTCTGAGGTTGGACTTGGGGTCATTCTGGCCCAGTAGATAGACAGAGAACAGCACCCAGTGGCATAAATTAGCTGGAAGCTGTTCCTGAGAGAGAGGAATTATGCAGTGATTGAGAAGGAGGATCTAACTGTCAAGTGGGCCCTAGAAACCTTCCAATACTATTTGTTGGGGCGACACTTTCTGTTAGTCACTGATCATCAACCCCTTCAGTGGATGGCTCAACATAAAGATTCAAACACAAGTGTAATGCACTGGTTCTTTAGCCTCCAGCCATTTATCTATCAGGTTAAACATTGGGTGGGCTGAGAACATGCTAATGCCCTGGGAAGTGAACCTTGATATGGCAGGCACTCAACTGAGGACGGTTGAGCTGAAGGAGAGGGTATGTGAGGGGGTTTATAGAACACTGCCCCTAACCCTTAAGGATAGTCCCTCAGACAGCCTGAGCCACCTTAAGGTCACGGGTCCCGCCCCGAGAGGAAGTGAACTGGGAGGGACAGAGCCAATACCAGGGAGTTTAAAAGATAGGGCCAGACTGAGGCTAAGGAGGCCCAGGGAGGGAAGAGTTGAAGCCCCAGCATTTGCTGCTGCAGTGCCTATGTATGTAATGATCCTGACGTGGCTGAAGTAAACCACATTTGCTTCTTAACTGAGACTTAAAAGCCTTGCTTTGAAGGTCTGGCAGGAGCCAGACCTGGAATTCAGAAAAAAACCGAGAGCTTACAGGCTGTTTTTGGGACATGGAATCCCCAGCAGCTACAGACTGTGTTTTGGGCCTGCCAGCCAGAGCCTGCTTAAGACTGTGTTACTGAACCACAGAGGTTTTTCCACCTTATGTTCCTGGGCCTGTGACGTAACATGCCTCAGGATTCTGTTAAATAAACATGTGTTTTATTTATATCCCATTTGTCCGGCTGTTATTTCACAGGCCCACCCGCAACCCTCGCTTGGGGTATCACACACCAGCAACGCAACCTGAGGTATAATAGAGTTTGTAGTCAATAATTATTCCAAGATACTTAAATTGTTTCCCTAATGTGATAGGGGTACCCTGGAGACATGGGGATATAGAGGGAAAGAAGGACCTACCTATTACCCAGATAAGTACATAAGTAGTGCCATACTGGGAAAGACCAAAGGTCCATCTAGCCCAGCATCCTGTCACCGACAGTGGCCAATCCAGGTCAAGGGCACCTGGCACGCTCCCCAAACGTAAAAACATTCCAGACAAGTTATACCTAAAAATGCGGAATTTTTCCAAATCCATTTAATAGCGGTCTATGGACTTGTCCTTTAGGAATCTATCTAACCCCTTTTTAAACTCCGTCAAGCTAACCGCCCGTACCACGTTCTCCGGCAACGAATTCCAGAGTCTAATTACACGTTGGGTGAAGAAAAATTTTCTCCGATTCGTTTTAAATTTACCACACTGTAGCTTCAACTCATGCCCTCTAGTCCTAGTATTTTTGGATAGCGTGAACAGTCGCTTCACATCCACCCGATCCATTCCACTCATTATTTTATACACTTCTATCATATCTCCCCTCAGCCGTCTCTTCTCCAAGCTGAAAAGCCCTAGCCTTCTCAGCCTCTCTTCATAGGAAAGTCGTCCCATCCCCACTATCATTTTCGTCGCCCTTCGCTGTACCTTTTCCAATTCTACTATATCTTTTTTGAGATACGGAGACCAGTACTGAACACAATACTCCAGGTGCGGTCGCACCATGGAGCGATACAACGGCATTATAACATCCGCACACCTGGACTCCATACCCTTCCTAATAACACCCAACATTCTATTCGCTTTCCTAGCCGCAGCAGCACACTGAGCAGAAGGTTTCAGCGTATCATCGACGACGACACCCAGATCCCTTTCTTGATCCGTAACTCCTAACGCGGAACCTTGCAAGACGTAGCTATAATTCGGGTTCCTCTTACCCACATGCATCACTTTGCACTTGTCAACATTGAACTTCATCTGCCACTTGCACGCCCATTCTCCCAGTCTCGCAAGGTCCTCCTGTAATCGTTCACATTCCTCCTGCGACTTGACGACCCTGAATAATTTTGTGTCATCGGCGAATTTAATTACCTCACTAGTTATTCCCATCTCTAGGTCATTTATAAATACATTAAAAAGCAACGGACCCAGCACAGACCCCTGCGGGACCCCACTAACTACCCTCCTCCACTGAGAATACTGTCCACGCAATCCTACTCTCTGCTTCCTATCTTTCAACCAGTTCTTAATCCATAATAATACCCTACCTCCGATTCCATGACTCTGCAATTTCTTCAGGAGTCTTTCGTGCGGCACTTTGTCAAACGCCTTCTGAAAATCCAGATATACAATATCAACCGGCTCCCCATTGTCCACATGTTTGCTTACCCCCTCAAAAAAATGCATTAGATTGGTGAGGCAAGACTTCCCTTCACTAAATCCGTGCTGACTTTGTCTCATCAGTCCATGTTTTTGTATATGCTCTGCAATTTTATTCTTAATAATAGCCTCCACCATCTTGCCCGGCACCGACGTCAGACTCACCGGTCTATAATTTCCCGGATCTCCTCTGGAACCCTTCTTAAAAATCGGAGTAACATTGGCTACCCTCCAGTCTTCCGGTACTACACTCGATTTTAGGGACAGATTGCATATTTCTAACAGTAGCTCCGCAAGTTCATTTTTTAGTTCTATTAATACTCTGGGATGAATACCATCAGGTCCCGGTGATTTACTACTCTTCAGCCTTTGAAGGATTCAGTATCAGACAATTATGTAGAAGCAAAAAAGGAAACAGTAGACAGACCATCTTCAATACTAAAGATGTGAGGGGCTAATGGATCCCTATAGTGAACCTGAAGAATATTGTCTGCATAGACCTAGTTCCTGAAAAAGGAATTAGAGAGGCCTGAGGAATATATTGAATAGGAAGAGGGTCAGAATTGAGCCTTGAGGTACATCACATCCAGGGCTGTGAATATTGAAGGTAACAGAGGACTGTTCCCTAAGAAAAGAGGCAAACCAGTGTAGCACATTCCCACCAATGCTATTATCGGACAAGCATGTAAAAACTTTGAGGGGCCCTTTTACAAAGCATTGATAAGCTCAATGTGGGCTTACCGCACTATAACTCGGGACTACCACCAGCCCAACGTGGCCACTGGCAGTAGTCCTAATTCCGAAAACTGCTGAAGACTTACCTCTTCAAACAAGCCTATCCAAATGACAACATAATTCCACACCACTAGTATTACCCACACTCCAACCCCTTCCCCACATCTCTTATTATTGTCCTACTCTATGTAATTATGTAATCTTTGTGACACTTTGTTCCATACTTTGTATCATACTCTATGTAATTATCCTGCTTATAATCGAAATAGAAAAACGCCTATATTGTGACCCAAATCGGGAGATAGATGTTTATCTCACAAAAACGAATAAAGCGGTATAATCGAAAGCCGAATTTGGACGTTTTCAACTGCACTCTGTCGCGGATGCGGACAAAGTTGATGGGGGCGTGTCGAAGGCGTGGTGAAGGCGGAACTGGGGCGTGGTTATCGGTCAATCAGAGATGGGCGCCTTTCGCCAATAATGGAAAAAATATGCGTTTGTAGCGAGAATTTAGGGCACTTTTCCTGGACCCTGTTTTTCCACGAATAAGGCCCCAAGAAGTGCCCTAAATGACCAGATGACCACTGGAGGGAATCGGGGATGACCTCCCCTGACTCCCCCAGTGGTCACAAACCCCCTCCCACCACAAAATATGCCGTTTCACAACTGTTTATTTTCACCCTCAAATGTCATACCCACCTCCCTGGCAGCAGTATGCAGGTCACTGGAGCAGTTATTAGGGGGTGCAGTGGACTTCAGGCAGGTGGACCTAGGCCCATCCCCCCCCACCTGTTACACTTGTGCTGGTAAATGGGAGCCCTCCAAACCGCCCCCCAAACCCACTGTACCCACATGTAGGTGCCCCCCTTCACTCCTTAGGGCTATAGTAATGGTGTAGACTTGTGGGCAGTGGGTTTTGAGGGGGATTTGGGGGGCTCAACACACAAGGGAAGGGTGCTATGCACCTGGGAGCTCTTTTACCTTTTTTTTTGTTTTTGTAGAAGTGCCCCCTAGGGTGCCCGGTTGGTGTCCTGGCATGTGAGGGGGACCAGTGCACTACGAATCCTGGCCCCTCCCACGAATAAATGTCTTGGAGTTATTCGTTTTTGAGCTGGGCGCTTTCATTTTCCATTATCGCTGAAAAACAAAAACGCCCAGCTCACAAATTGTCGAATAAAACATGGACGTCTATATTTTGCGAAAATACAGTTCGGTCCGCCCCTTCACGGACCCGTTCTCGGAGATAAACGCCCATGGAGATAGACGTTTCCATTCGATTATGCCCCTTCACGTCATCTCTGTGATACTTTGTACCATACTTTGTAAGCTGCACTGAACCTACTCTATGTAATTGTCATCTCTGTGATACATTGTTTCCATATCTGTACTATCTCCGTGATACTTTGTACCATACTCTGTAAGCCGCACTGAACCTGCTATCGAGCGGGAAAGAGCGGGGTATAAATGCCATAAATAAATAAATAAATAGTTCCGTCTCGAGCATGTGCCATTTCCGGCGTGCCAGAAAAATCTTTTTTATAGCGCAGCGCTAACCTGGCGGTAATTGGGCATCACCATGCACTGCCTGGTTATCACCGGGTTACCACCGGAGCCCTTACTGCCACCTCCCTGCCGCCTGGCCACGTGATAAGAGTTATCTTGCCGTATGGCTATTTTTTTGGGGGGGGGGGGCTTTTTACCCTGTATATTATGAACCATTCTCTACACTTTGGTTCAGGGTATGAAAAAGGCAGTAGAACTGACAGGCCATAGTCTGAAGTGACACTAACTTGAACTCCAGCAATGGAAAGAGTTGAGACTCCCTTGCGGTGATGAGAATGAGGAAGGGGGGTTGTAGGTGCAAGGCCTGCAAGTATAGATTAGCGTTCTGTGGCAACCTGGTGGTGCAGGTGTTTCGGAGAAATGCAGAACTGGGACATTCACCTGAAAGATGACTGTGCTTACTAGGAACAATAAAGCTAATTTACACTTTCTCAGAAATAATAACCACATATTAGCCTAGCCAATTAGTAAAACCCACTATATTATACTATCCAATAGGTATTAACCACTGCATTATAATATGTATTAACTGTTACCTGTAAAAAAAACTGCAAATACCAGATCTTACATAAGTACATACATAAGTATTGCCATACTGGGAAAGACCAAAGGCCCATCAAGCCCAGCATCCTGTTTCCAACAGTGGCCAATCCAGGTCACAAATACCTGGCAAGATCCCAAAAATGTACAAAACATTTTATACTGCTTATCCCAGAAATAGTGGATTTTCCCCAGTCCATTTAATAACGGTCTATGGACATTTCCTTTAGGAAGCTGTCCAAACCTTTTTTAAACTCCGCTAAGCTAACCACCTTTACCACATTCTCTGGCAACGAATTCCAGAGTTTAATTACACGTTGAGTGAAGAAAAAATGTGTCCGATTCGTTTTAAATTTACTACATTGTAGCTTTATCGCATGCCCCCTAGTCTTAGTATTTTTGGAAAGCGTGAACAGACACTTCACATCTACCCATTCAACTCCACTCATTATTTTATAGACCTCTATCATATCTCCCCTCAGCCGCCTTTTCTCCAAACTGAAGAGCCCTAGCCGCTTTAGCCTTTCCTCATAGGGAAGTCGTCCCATCCTCTTGATCATTTTTGTTGCCCTTCTCTGCACCTTTTCTAATTCCACTATATCTGGGGGAGTCTCAGATGCAAGCATCACGGTTGTGTTGTGGCTCTGTGACCCCCCCCCCCCATAAGAAATTAAAATTTGTAATTGTAACTTTCTCTTGGTGAGTAATAAAATCTCTAACTTCACTTTCTCATATGTGTGGCCTTGTATTTTATCTCTCTAAAACTGTTATATTATATTTGATAGTTTAGAGAGGTGGTAAAAATACTAAACACCACTGGTCTTTCAGCACTCCACAATACTGAGTAGTGGATATTTGGGACACTGGAGTGTAAGTGGAAGGACAGTGCTATTCCTAGAGTGGTAAGGGGAAGCCCATTATTAACAACCCGCTGCGGTAAAAAGGGCCCTGGTGTGCAAGAAAAAAGTCCCTCACGGCTATGGCAGGGCCCTTAGTAAAAGGACCCCTGAGTGAACTGTGTGCTCATGATATCTTTTTCTGTGCATGAAAAAAAAATTATAATGCAAAATAGTTCCCAATATTCACCAATACACATGCCTTCCAAATTACTAGAATGAAGCCTTGACTAAGCCCTCCTGACCTCTTTTAGGTACACTTAAGTGTGCTTTGTGGTGAGAATTATGCACATGATGTCAGAAACTACAGTATCCAACTGGGCATGTTGAATATAGCGTTTGTGATAACACCACAGTGAGCAAAACTCCCAGGAATTTTCAGGGAGCAACTGAAAGAATTTAAAAAAATATCAATTTAAAACAGAAATCTTTTAGTTCATTTGGGATATAAAGTATTACTACATACAATATAATGGAAAAAAAAGCATTAGTGTAAAGAAACAGTCAACCCGTGCTTACAAAAGTCCCTCAGTCTTCCATTGCCATTAAACAGAAAAATAAGATAGCATTTCTCTTTTTAACCAGCTTTTGTAATTAAAGCCCTGCCATCCCTCTCCATTGTGGAGCTGAGATTTAAGAACGATGGGGACAGAGGGGAGAAATAGATAATTTGCACGCTTTTTTGGGTCCCAACGCTTCAGTGAGAGCCAGATACTTTATTTTGTAAAACAATTTCAAACCATGCAACTGAGTCCATTGATTTAGCCACAAAATCAAATTTTACAGGGAACTATTCTTTGGATGGGGTTTTCTCCCCACCCTCAAAAGCAAACTTGTTACACTGCATGCCTTTTCAGACTGGGAGACCATGGTGGAATTCCTGTGTTTGGCAGTGTTGCTGATGTAAATGGGTTGCACACAGGTCAAAGGTCTCCTAGGCCTCTACATCTGCAGCTTTGTACAGGCCTCACCTCCAAAAGCCTCAAAGTGTGTAGCCAGGCACAGCCTAATGTGTATTAGCAAGACAAAAGCCCAAGGAGGAGGAGAGAAGGGATGAGCTTTAATTTACTGAAGATTTATTAGGCCTCATGAAATCAGGCTGAGCCGCCTATTTTCTCTATCATTTAGCCACATCTAAAGGGGGCGGCTTTGTTGGGGGAGATGGTCATTTAGAATTATCCAGCAACAAATCTCATTGGAGTAAAGAGGATACGGGCAGGAGCAGGGCGCTCAGAAAAGTTCAGACTCTGTACACAGAGCCTCAGATCTGGAAATGTGGGAACCAGAGGGTGTGTGTGTGTGTGGTGGGGGGGAGGTGTCCATTCAGGCCACATCCAGCCCTTCCTTCTGCCTTTACTGAGAGGAATGCTGGCTGATGCAAAACAACAATCCAGCTCATTTATTTCTTTATATAATTCAGGTGGCATTTAAAACAAACCCACTGACAGTCCGCTTTCTCTGCTTTATTCGTTTTAAGGTATTGTTGTGAATGTTTTGAAAGCTCCTCCTGTACTGCCACATCCACTGCTTAAGAATCCAGGTAAATTTGGGGGTGAATACGGTACTGATTTTTCTTTATGCAGACATCATTTGAGTGGTTTATTACTGGAAAAAAATTTGATGCATGAGCACTGGGAATGAAGACATTACAGAGTGTGACTATAATAAAAAGTGTACACCTTTAATTATAAGAAATGGGCACATATGCTTCCAATATAACACAGAATAGCCATGTTTACTTAGTGACTTTTTACATAGCATGAGAAAAAAGCCACCCAGTTCATTCTATCTTCCGCTTTACCAGGTTATTCCAACTCTTCCCTCTAAGCAGCGCAGGAGTCCTCCAACCGCATTGCTGCCAGTGTGTTGGGGGAGGGGGGTCCTTCAAAATTGCGTTTTCAGACACTATGGACATGCAGGTTCCCTGGAGTCCTGTACAGCTTGTTGCTCCTCACTATTGAAAATATGATAGTAAAACAGCACCCCCTAGTGGCAGGACTATAGCTGGAGGACTCCTGCTCAGCTTAGAGGGGAACAGTGGTAATTCCTGTGCATCCTGCTAACCATATATCCCAGCTGCCATCCATATAGAATAGCAGGATATATATCACTCAAGATGGTCTTGGTCCTTTTTTCTCCATTGTACTCCACCTTCCTTAACATCAGAGCCAGTACAAGGGTAATGGCTGCACTATGCTGCCCATCTCACTGACCCTTGCCCCAACTCCCTCCACATGACCTCAACTTATTCATGGCCATTTTGCCTCCTCTTTACGGTCAGCTCTGCAAGAATGTTCAAAACATGATTGGGGAAGAGTGGATTCATTAAATATAATAAACAAATACCAAACACATGGTCTTGGTACTAGCACTTCCTAATGCTGAGCTTGCATGGCATGAGATCAGTGCAGGGCTGGTTCAATCATTAGTCACCTAGGGCAGCAGTTTCCGAGGGCTGGCGAAGAGATGCAGCAGTCAAAGCGAAGCAATAGATCCTGCTGCTTGCTGCTAGATACTACAAATGGGCTATGGCAACCCTACACCCAGACAGTGCTTTGCACAAGAATAACTGCCTAAGAACATAACTAGAATTAATACATGTTAACTGGTTAACATGCACCAGTTAAGAAGGCCTTAAGGGGGGAAGTTAGTCACGTGGGCTGCCATTAAAACATATTATTTTACTGTTAACCCCAGTTATTAGTAACTAGGTCTCATTGCACAAAATGGGACCTGTGTTAAAACAGAACAATTTGTGGTAAAATAACACATCTTAATGTGGCCTATGTTGATAACTTTCCCTCTTAGTGTGAAGAGTTTCAGCTGATATTGTGATGTCAAAATGCCTCATTCCACCAATGCCTAACAGCCAACTTCATCAGTGATGTCACAATGGCTTGATTGTCCTACGCATGGCTCAGTTTTATTACATATAGCAGTGATTTTTATTTCTAAAGACATTTCTTTTTTTATTTAATTAAAGGGTAGAGGAGTTATCGACATGGGCTACCCTTAAGACATGTCATTTTACTGTTAACCCCAGTTATCAGTGACTAGGTCTCATTGCATAAAATGAGACCTGAGCTAAAATAGCATAAGTTAGTGGTAAAATAACACGTTAACAGTAACCCACATTGATAACTACGCCCCTAATCGTATCATTGCTGAAATGACTGTCCCAAGCAGAAAGTACAGCTTTTCAGCCAAACCCTGGTCTCCACTAACCTTTTCTGACTAATGCAAATTAATCCTAAATTGTGTTGCTTGTAATTGCTTAAAGTAGCAAACTTTCCTTCTCTCCCATTTAGAATAATTGTCCAAATTAAACACTTTGCCTACCCTCTGAGGGCCTGCTGCAATCTTTTTCCTTGTGGTTTTACAATATTAATAAGACGTATTTCTTCTGCATTCAAGGGAAATAAAAAGTACATTTGCAGAACAAAGCTGACAATAATGTATTCTTCTGACACACAGAAAAATCACCCAGCCTTTGTCTTCATGCATTAGTCTGAGCTGAAAAGCTTTCTATGTCAGTGCTGAAGAAAAATATAAATTATATTCCATCCAGATGTAAAGGAGGAACCTGCATTTATATAGATCTGGAGATCCAAGTTTCAGTCCCACTTGTGCACTCACATGTGACCTGGAATCAGTCACGTGAGGGATCTGCTTACTAAGCTGCATTAGGTATTTAATGCAGATTTTAACACACACTAAAAAATCCTTACTGGACCGCAAAAATCACCACCATGTATTAAGTCTCAAGTTAAACACCTAGTAAGCATTCAATAAAAGGGCCCCTCCATTTAGGCACCACAAGGCCGTGAAGTGAGAGCATATTCTATAATGAAATCTAGTTACCTAGACAGTGGCGTTCCTAGGGGGGCTGACACCCAGTGCGGATCGCCGATGCGTTCCGCCCCCCCCCCCGGGTGCAGCGCCCCCCCCCCCCGGAACAGCGTGACGCCCCCCCCCCCCGGCGAAAGAGCCCCCTATCCCCCGGTGAAAGAACCCCCCCCGGGTGTCGCGCGCCTGCCGGCTCTTCGTTTTCATTCTCCCTCTGCCCCGGAACAGGAAGTAACCTGTTCCAGGGCAAAGGGAGCATGAAAACGAAGAGCCGACAGGCGTGCGGCACCCCCCCAGCGGCGTGCACCCGGGGCGGACCGCCCCCCCTTGGTACGCCACTGTACCTAGATTCCATTATAGAATACTAGCGTAACCCAGTATAGAATAAGGAGGAGGGCCGAAGTGCATAACATGGCATCGTGCACCCATGCACCCATGCCTCAGCTGTGAGGGGGGGGGGGAGCTGCGATAGTTGGGGAGCCATAGTGACTGGAAGGGAGTTTTCGCGCCATGAGGGGCTCCCTGCAGGGAAGAAAGGTCTGGAGCTATGGGCTTAAAGCCCACAGAGTTACAGTGCACTCCCTCTTTCTTCCCTGAGGACACGAACAGGAGCAACCTACCCTCCCACCCACCCCTTGATCTATTTATAGTTTATATTATATTATATTATGCATGTCGCAGCTTGGAGGGTGGGAATACCCAAGCCTGAGTGATTGGAGGAGCACTAATTCATCAAGATACGGTTTGGTGCAGATGGGTTCACTGCACATGGGTTGGATGCAGTGGCGTAGCTACGTAGGGCCTGGGGGGCCTGGGCCCCCATAGATTTGGCCCTGGACCCCCCTGTCACCGACCCTCTCGACCCCCCCTCCTGCTGTCACCTGCGTTTGCTGGCGGGGGACCCCAAGCCCCGCCAGCCGAGATCCTCTTCTTTCCGCAAAAGGCTTCCTTCTGTTTCTGATGTCCTGCAAGTAACCCAGAATCAATGACCTGTTGAGTAACGAGAAGAACTTCAAATGGGATCAGAAAAGAGATTAGGTGCCGATGTTCTTTGACTAAAAGCAGAGTAATATGATTTTTTTTTTTTTTAGCTCTGAAAACCAGTTTCACCAATGCGTTGTAAATTGACAGTAACCTTCTGATATGGGAACATTTTGAGCCCTGAAGTAAAGAGTTACAATAGTCTAAACACAAAAGTACGAAGGCATGACAGTAATAATAATAAAAATATGCATTGTATATTATTGATTGGGATTTATACTATATAACCCAGATATTTAAAATACAACATTACTTCTGCTCACCATACGTTATGTTTTACTGCTTATAAAATAAAGAGTCTCTGGTTACCACAAACTAGCTTCTTTTTCTTCTTTACATGCAGTATCATCGCCCCTTCCTCTGACCCCCTCCCCCATCCTCTCCTGTTTTTACCTCAAAAGAATTACACTGGGGTTCAAGAGGCCGACTGCCTGCTTCTATTTACACCATCCTAATTCTTCTGGCCAGGGATTATTTGCAATGCAAATGACAGGATGCCAGGAAAAACCAATACACTTAAGTCACTAGTACATCTGAACAAGCAAGTCACTCTCACAGAGAGGAAGCTTCTGGCGGAGGAATAGTTGAGAGGGCCACTAGACCAGAGAATGGCAAAGTACTCATGGTCCAAGAGAGCTTTTTATCCTATATAGTCTAAACCAAACAAGTCCCTGTAAAGGGCTGCCTGGACAAGAGCTTTATTTAAACACCCACAGGAAGCGACTAGACGCCCTTCCTAGCTTCTGCCTTCAGCTAGCCCCTCTTATGGACAGCCCTTCTATAAATTCTCTTTTAAAGCAGTGGTACATTAACATCACTTTTTAAATTTCCGTCAGCATCTATAGAAATCAAACAAAATAAAATGTGGAAAATAAAATAAGATGATACCTTTTTTATTGGACATAACTTAATACATTTCTTGATTAGCTTTCGAAGGTTGCCCTCCTTCGTCAGATCGGAAATAATTAAATGTGCTAGCTGACAGTATATATAAGTGAAGCTTCCAAGCCTTTCATTGACAGTCTAACAGGGTGGGTGGGAGGTATGCATGGGGACATCAAAGCATTCAATTGATAGTGTAACAGGATCAGAATCTAAAAATTAGCAAAATTATCCAGGGCCATTTCACAGCATTTGTGTGGCTGTATGTAGCAGTTGTACATCTCACATTATTATTCTTCTAGGCCTGTCCAGCTAACCTAATACAGTGATACAGCTGTTTGGAGTGAATGAATGTCCTTGAGATGCACATCTGTAATAATGTGACTTGAGATAAACAATAGGTTGCATGATGCTTGAGCCAGATCCTCATGTGCTTGGAGTAAAGTACAGGAGGTCAGGAGAATTTGATTTCTTTTACTTCTATTATAGCTAGCAGGGATGGGCAGCTCCAAAATTTTTGTTTCATTTCAGTTCCTGTGTTATTTGCAGCAATGTCCTTAAGAGTTTGCAGTGTTCCTCGATAGTTATGCACATGCATGCCAGCGGCGTAGCTAGTCGGCCGATTTAGGGTGGTCCTGAAAGTAAACTGGGTAAGCTCAAATTTTCTTCTTTGCCACCTCCTCCCTGGTACGGCCCTCCCATTCAAAGAAATATCTGAACTGGTGGGGATCTACAAGTCCCACCAGCCGAAGACCTCCTCCTCACTGAACAAACTCTTACAACTTGGACTGCCGGGAATAATGTCTCTGTGCTGCCGCTGCCATCACGGTCCTCTACACATGCTCAGTTTTGTGCATGTGCGGTAACTGAGCAGGCGCACGGGGGTGGGTCCTTGTGCTGAGCAGCCCACCCAGGCCCACCTATGGCTTCGCACCGATGCACACTCTTTGCAGACAGTGCGCATTATTTGGAAATAGGGCACACTATTATCAGTTGACAAAAAAACACGAAATGTTACGGGGTTTTTTTCTATGCTCATTTTCATTTATTAACAACGTGCAACAACAAGGGATATGTCGTTCACATTTCTAATGTCATTGCAAATGATAGCCCACCCCTAATCACTAGTGTGATTTTGAGCAAGTCACACAGCCTCTCACTGTAGTTGTACAGTGTTTCGGTAGCCAAAATGGCTCAGGAGAGCTTTGTTTTTGTGCTTGTTTTGATAGACATTACAGCAGCCAAGAGTTCTCAAGCAATTTGTGGAAACCTGTGTCAGATGTTGTGACAGTTTCTGGATAGTGAAAAGATACTTGTTTCTGCTGACTGGTTATTCACCTGCTTCCATTACTCAGTGCCACTTGTCACGGGGGGGGGAGGTCCTTTTAGTAAGCCACATAAGGCTCTACACGCACCCAAAGTGCGCCAAAATGGAGTTACCGCCTGGCTACCGCGTGGCTCTTGCAGTAATTTCATTTTTGGCGCACAGTCGATACACGCTGCCAAAAAAATCCTTTTTATTTTCGGACACACGCCAAGTAGCATTTGACACACGTAGGTCATTCCCGCCCGGTTACCGCGTGAGACTTTACTGCTAGGGCAATGGCTGGCGGTAAAGTCTCAGACCCAAAATGGATGCGCGGCAATTTTCATTTTGCCGCACGTCCATTTTCGGCAAAATTTTTAAAAGGCCATTTTTTTGCAGGTGCCCTGAAAAATGATTCTGTGTGTGCCCGAAACACGCGCCTACACTACCGCAGGCCATTTTTCAGCGCCCCTTAGTAAAAGGACCCTAGATTGTTTTGTCCTTCAGCTTTTTTTCAGGTGGCAAACTCACTCATCTCTAACTCTCTTTATAGACTAGAACTGAGCTGAATCCATTAGCACTGCTGTTGCACCAAAGATGGTGACTGTAGGAGCAGCCGCCTTCTCACAGTACTTACCAGCAGTGTATCCAGACCTGACATTTTGGGTGGACCCAAAGTTGTCTTTGGTGGGCATTATGCATCTTCCTCCCTCCTCTTCACCTCTCCCACATGTCTGGCATCTCTGTTACCCCCTCCTCCCTCCCGCAGGTATGGCATCTCTTCCTCCCCACCCTTCCTGCAGGTCCAGCATTTCCCCCTCATCTTCCAAACTCTCATGTCTTTCCTGGCAGCAATGAGCATTAGTGGTAAGCATTTTCTCATGCATTAAGCAGGTGTTAGAGCTTAACAGCCTTTAGCAAAAGGGGCCTCTAAGAGGGTACTTTATAAATACAAGTATAAAGGCATCTAGTTGTCTTTATAAAATACTAGTGTATGTGGTAGAATGTCCCTTAACTGTAGCAGCTGATATAAATGAAAATGTGTACTTTACATCCCTATGGGTTAAATTCAGTAAATGGTGTCCAAATTAGCGCTATTCTATAAATGGTGGTCCAAGTTTATTTATTTATTTGTTGCATTTGTATCCCACATTTTCCCACCTATTTGCAGGCTCAATGTGGCTTACATTGTTCCGTACTGGTGATCGCCAGTTCCGGAATGAGAAATACAAAGTGGTATAGCATTAGAGTTCATAAGTAACAGCATAGATTAAACAATCAAGAATAAAGACTTCATATCGTAGAGAAAGATAAAGTAGTATTGCATTAAAGTTCATTAGTAACAGAGTAATTTAAGCAGTCAGGAATAGAGAGTTCAGTTTTGTTCAGTTATGATAAGGGTTTTGTTATTTGGTAATTAGGATGGATCGTTGTGATATGCCTTTTTGAACAGGTTGGTTTTTAGTATTTTTTGGAATTTAGTTCTGTCTTGTATTGTTTTTGTGGCTTTTGGTAGAGCCTATGTAGGAGAAGCTGGATGCATATGTTGATTTATATTTTAGACCTTTGCAGCTGGGGTGATGGAGGTTCAGGAATTTATGTGCTGATCTCTTGGTGTTCCTGGTTGATAAGTCTATGAGAGGAAGTCCCGCCCAGCAGTTCATACTCGAAACTGCGAAATCGGGAAAGGAGCACTCCTTCGGTGAATCTGCGCTGCCCCAAGCAGGAATCTCCTGCGAAGAACCGAGTCAAACATCTACACCCAAGAGTGGTAGCGTCGTGGAGAACATCCTGGAAGAAGTTTGTGCCGCTCAGAAGATGGCGAAAAGATGACCTGAACCAGCACTGCAACTCCTACCCTTGGAGAAGCCAGCAAAGGTGACGTTGGAATCTCTATGGGGGGCAATGGAATCATTGCATAATATATGTCTTAACTTTGTTTCTAGCTCAAATGTTAGTGCGTCAAAGATAGAGTCTCTTCAGACTGAAATGGCCTCTCAAATTAATAACTTGAAACAATGTGAGGGCTCATTGTCTCATTTAAAAGAACAACAAAGTAAGTTACTCCTAAACGTGGATATGGTACATAGGAAGATCGAGAACTTGGAGAATGGGGCTAGAAGCTTAAATTTGAGGTTTTTGAATTTTCCTTTTGTTAAATATACCCCATTAAGAGACTTATTTCACAAATTTCTGAAAGAAGTGTTCAAATACTCTGAGGCTAACTTTCCCCCAGTACAAAAACTTTACTTATTGCCTATTCGAGATGCAAAGGAGAAAGATAATTTGCCTGCAGAAACTGCTGTGGAAAACTTGGATGTATTGGCTCTACTTGAGCAATCATGAGAAGAAGTTGAATTCAGATCTACCTTGTTGCTATCTTTTGTTTTTCTCACGGATAAAGAAGCTATTTTGAGACAATATCTACGGCAAACTTCCTCTGTAATATTTTTGGGGGAAAGAATTCAAATATTCCCAGATGTATCAAGATCCACACAGGATCGGAGGAAAAAATTTTTGCTGATGAGACAAGGGACGGTACAATTGGGGGCTAAGTTTCAGCTTAGATTTCCCTGTAAATGTGTGGTTTATTATGAAAATAAGACATATCATTTCTTTGACCCTATACAGCTTTGCTCCTTTTTTTGAATGCAAGGTTACCTAACCCACCATAGGATTCTACGGATAGACTATAATTTGTAAAGTGTAACAAATCCGACGCCTTTCTTGTATTTAAAATTACTATTCATTTGTTAAATATCCTTATCCTCTTGTAAGGTTTAAATCAGTCTCCCCACGCTTTGAGGACTACGAATAAATAATAGTTACCTATGGGGTCTATCCCTTTATCATGTATTATTTCTACTGAAGTTATATTGTGTTTGTTTCTTGACAAAGCTTTGCTTTGGATTGTAATTTAAATTGCATTAAAAAAAAAGTCTATAAGATTTGCTGTGTAGACCGGAGCCTCACCGTGGATGATTTTATGAATCAAAGTGCAGATCTTGAACTTGATTCGTTCTTTCAATGGCAGCCAGTGCAAGTTTTGTGAGAGCCTTTATAGAATAGCGCTTGGCACCGGGATCTGTGTCCAGTTTTGGACACAATGATTTACACCAACTGACCTGGTATAAAACCTCATACTTAAATTAGGCGCAAATCTACCATATTCTATAACACTGCGTGCAAATTCTAGGACTGCTCCAACCTGCTCATGCCCCCTTTTCATGCATCTTTATAGAATACCAACTAGGAAGATGCGTGCGTAAATGCTAATTGTTGCCAATTAGTGCCGATAATTGATTGATAGCGCCCAACTATTGGTACTAATTAGATTGTTATTCAATTAAATTGTGCACCCAAATTGGGTATATGCCCAAATTTGCACACGCAATTTTGAGCGCCATATATAGAATTTACTAGTACATGTGCAAAATAATATATTTCATAACCTACATGCCTATGTGCTAATTATGTCCACATTCTGCCCAAACTCTGTCTCCGTTCATACCCACCAACAAAGTTCATGCCATTATCTTATGATGCATCCTTTTACATCAGTTGGTATTTATAAGTCATTTATTTGCATATGTGACCACATATGCTCAAGAGTGATTCTATGAAATTACTTCCTAGGTGAAAAAGAGAAAAAACATTATACCCAATGGATAATATAACAAAATTAGAATCTGGTCACCATAGGCCTAACATTCAAAATGCAATTAAATGAGCTGGTTTATGTTTAAAGCAGTGACAAAACTTTACCAGACATTATCCACATACAAACACCTCCAATGATCCAATTATGTCTGTCTAGAAACAATGTACAATTTTCTCCCAGCCCCCACCCTCTCCCCCCTCCCCAAACCCCTCTCCCTCCCCCCTCCCCCAAGGATAAATGAGCTGGTTTATAAAAGACATGAGACTGCATCTTAGTTAAACATTAACATGAAAATTGAAGCTAAAACAGCCTCCTCCTATCTGGAAGACTTTAGGCTTTAGAAGCAAAAACTGTTGCTTTCATTTTGGTCTAGCCCTAGCTCTACTGCACATTACACCGAGAAACTGGCTTGGGAACAAATTCACTAGTTATGTTGCAGGCATCACTGGACAAGTTATAGCAAGCACAAAACTAACTCAGTTAAAAACAGGTGGTACTGAGAATGGTCTCACTTAGCTCAGTGCCAATTAGCGCTAACTGGGTAATTCTGGTGGGTAACTAGTTGACCTACAGGCTCATTTTCGAAAGTCATGGACGTCCAAAAAGTGACATAAATCGGCAATTGGACGTCCTTCTCACAGAGACGTCCAAATCAGTATAATCAAAACCCGATTTTGGACGTCTTTGTCAGAAATCCATCTCAAGGTCGCCCAAATTGGCATAATCGAAAGCCGATTTTGGGCGTCCTCAACTGCTTTCCATCGCTGGGATGACTAAAATTCACGGGGGCATGTCGGCACTGTACCGAAGTTGGGACTGGGGCGTGATTTAGAGATGGGCATCCTCGACCGATAATGGAAAAAAGAAGGGCGTCCCTGATGAGCATTTGGCCAACTTTACTTGGTCCATTTTTTTCACGACCAAGCCTCGAAAAGGTGCCCGAACTGACCAGATGACCACCGAAGGGAATCAGGAGATGACCTCCCCTTACTCCCCCAATGGTCACTAACCCCCTCCCACCCACAAAAAATATGATTAAAAAGATTACTTGCCAGCCTCAGATGTCATACTCAGGTCCATCACAGCGCATGCAGGTCCCTGCAGTAGTTTCGTAGTAGGTGCAGTGCACTTCAGACAGGTGGACCCAGGTCCATACCCCTCTAACTGCTACATCTGTGGAGGAAACAGTGAGCCCTCCAAAACCCACCACAAACCCTCTGTACCCACATAGAGGTGCCCCCCTTCACCCATAAGGGCTATGGTAGTGGTGTACAGTTGGGGGTAGTGGGTTTGGGGGGGGGGGGTTGGGGGGCTCAACACACAAGGTAAAGGAGCTGTGTACCTGGGGGCATTTTATGAAGTCCACTGCAGTGCCCCCTAGGGTGCCCGATTGCTGTCCTGGCATGTCAGGGGGACCAGTGTACTACAAATGCTGGCTCCTCCCACATCCAAATGGCTTGAATTTGAACGTTTTAGACTTGGCCGTTTTTGGTTTCGAAAATGGGTGAAAATCAAAGACATCTAAATCCAAGGACGTCAATGGTATTTTTGAATACAAAGATGGACGTCCATCTTTTTTCGAAAATGAGCTTTTCCCCAGCCTCTGAATTTGGACGTTTTACAAAGACGTCCAAATTCCAGCTTAGACATTTCTTTCAAAAATGCCCCTCTTTGTTAACCAGACTACTTTATCCTGTTAATTTTCTCTGAGTATACCTTGGACTGTATGGCTGCAGGGTAAATTTATGTGAGAATACTAAAAGGAAACTAAGACAATCCAGGAATGTAAGACCTTTGAAGTCAGAATGATTAAATATTTTTACACCCACCAGACAGGACTTAACAAAGATCTGGATTTTCTAGCCCATTATAAACCATAAAATTCTATTGTTTTGTCACCCTCTTATCACCATGCATATCTCGCTGTCTCTCACCTAACCTACCCCATCCTCTTCCTGTGAGACTGTCATTGGAATGCTTTGATCTTTCACTTATATATGCTGTTATTTATCAACATTTGTTTATGTTTTTATCTGATTAAGAAGGGTTACCTTCGAAAGCTAATCAAAAAAGGTATTGTTAGTCCAATAAAAAGGTATCATCCTATTTTCTTTTCTCTGTTTTCTTTTCTTTTCTTTCTTTTCTTTTCTATGTTTTCTTTTCTTTTATTTCTATTGATTACCTTTAAAAGTAAACTAATAGGACTACCACATCACTCTACGCAGGATGTAAAAAAAAGCTGCAGGCTGATACCTGTGAAATGTTTCAGCCAAGTGGCCCATGTACTTGTGTGCTGGTGCTGGCTGTGTTAGGATAGAGGCTCCTGCTTCAAATTCACCACCATTTTATTGCTAGTAAGGACACTGCAGGGATGAATAGGTCACTCAGCCTGCTTTAATTCGTGGCTCTCAGTTATTGGATAACTGTTGTTTTCCACATGATCTCCATATTGTTTTTAATGCCCCCCTTTTAGACCCCTCCAGGGTTACCCAGACCCATGGGGGTCTGTTCTGGGAAGGCATCAGAAGGCGGAGTTCACACCTTATTCCCATGACCACAGCTTTCTGTCTTTCAGGATCTAGGTGTATCTTGGGCCATTTATGTTCCCACATATATATTATTAAAATCTACCCTAATTAGTTGGAAAAGTGAGTGTCACCTGTGTGTGGATTATTTGGTAGAGCAAATGATAGATAAACAGTAGAAATAAAGACAAAGATAGTTTTCAGAAATAGGATTTTGTTTATTCTTACCAAAATAAAGTCTTCTATTCAATACATTCATCAGACAAATTCTGGATTCAGCTGACCGGAGCTCTGCGTCCTAGATGCGTTGGGGAGAACCTCCAACGATCTATCTGATTCTCATCTTATTTATAGGAGCTGGTCTCTATACAAGTCTATGGAGAGGGTTTTTTTTCTCTAATATTGCTTAATCTATGAGTCATGACCTCCGGCCAGGTGCTCTTCCGTTTTAGTATTGCAACTTGTTGTGCAATTTCCCTTTTTGTAAACACTTCCTTAGATACGGGTATCCAAACATCCAAACATGAACAAAACAACTTTTTTTATGAAGATATCTAAATTTGGATATATCAGGTTCATATCATCTTGTGATCTGAGTGCCATCTTATAAAGACAGACTCCGTGTTATGAACCAATCTTCTTATCATTACTGTCTTTAATTTCTTCATTATGTGTGTTACACTCTATTTGGAAGTTGCACCAGGTTTCATTAGGACTCACCAAGAGTCCAAGCTCTCTGCTATAAGGCCATCAGCTGGATATCAGGCCTAATCAGTGCTCTTCAGCTGTTTAAAGTTATGTAGCTTGGCCCACCACTATTCCAGTGGATAGGTCTTAAGCTAGAACACATATTAACTTGCAGGAAAAGCAAGTCCTTGCTCAGCCAGTCATAGATTTTTAAACCTAGCTGGTATTTTTATAGCCTGAGTCCTAAAATCTGGCCTTCCACCCTTCCGGTGGGCATCCAGTGAGGGCCTCTTGCTGTAGTATAATTATACAATATGTAACGTGTTTTTATTACATGGTCACTGAGAGGCTGCCCCTTAGCTTCCTAGTTTCTCATTAACATGTATGCTCTATAGATAAGAAGCAAAATGTCTTCAATATATAATCTGGAAACCCATTTCACATTCTCACTAGACAATTGATCTTTGCTGTTAGTACTTAAATGAAGAGATATAATTCCTTCTTAACCTCTTCTTTGAAGGGAAGAATGAGATTGCCTTGTATATTTTATTTATTTATTTGTTGCATTTGTATCCCACATTTTCCCACCTTTTTGCAGGCTCAATGTGGCTTACAATTTTTCCGTCATGACATGTCATTTCATAATACATATACAACATGTGTGTGTGTGTGTGTGCGCGTATACACGGGGGTAGATTTTCAAAGAGGTTTTATTTATTTATTTTATTTTCAAAATTCCACAATCGGAATCGTTTCTAATAAATCAACAAGGAACCTCAAACCTCCTCATAGGGAACACACTGCAACGTTAGCTTAGTCCACTATTTTAATGAAGGAGTAGAATACTATCACTGGTTCCAGTGAGGAGGAAGAAGAGAAAAAAAACCAACTGCAAAAACTCATAACTACATGAGAAAAACGGATGGCATAAAAACTCACCTTCTCCTTCACTGACTAAAGAGTTAAACAAGGTGAAACACCTCTCTTCCAAACAGGTGTATCTTGCGTCCCCCCAAACACACTCATCGATTTGAAGCCTGGCCCCTTAACCTAAACCTGCCCGCCCAATTTTTCACAGTGAACAAAATAAACAATGTCTTTAGGAAAGAGTACAGACCATGAATCATTAATGAATGCACTAGCATGCACCATCTTGCTAGTGCATGCATTAATGATTCATGGTCTGTTTGGTGATTTTGAGAGGTCCATGTAAGGATCCGAGATAGTACCCTTCCTGAAGCAGCTTGTATATCGGCGAAACAAGGCGCACTTGTTGAAGAGAGACACGGGATGGTGTCAAAGGTTTAAACTGAACAGTATGGTGTCTTCTCCATTTTTATTACCATCAGCCTGGATTTACAAAACTAACCGAGCCTGGAATTATCAACAAGAAGATAAGTGACTGGTTTTTATGGAAAACTGACTTGTGGAAAGACTGTGTGGGTTAGATAAGCCTGCGATTTTCCTAAAGACATTGTTTATTTTCTTCACTGTGAAAAATTGGGCGGGCAGGTTTAGGTTAAGGGGCCAGGCTTCAAATCGATGAGTGTGTTTGGGGGGACGCAAGATACACCTGTTTGGAAGAGAGGTGTTTCACCTTGTTTAACTCTTTAGTCAGTGAAGGAGAAGGTGAGTTTTTATGCCATCCATTTTTCTCATGTAGTTATGAGTTTTTGCGGTTGCTTTTTTTTTCTCTTCTTCCTCCTCACTGGAACCAGTGATAGTATTCTACTCCTTCATTAAAATAGTGGACTAAGCTAACGTTGCAGTGTGTTCCCTATGAGGAGGTTTGAGGTTCCTTGTTGATTTATTAGAAACGATCCCAATTGTGGAATTTTGGAGTTACAAGGTGTCACACCATTTAATATTACTATTTCAAACTAATTTGGGTAATTAGAATTTAAATTAAAAAGGTTTGGAATTTCCTAGTTTTTTATATATAATATATTATATATACCATGGCATTTTAGCGATATTTTTAAAGTAGAGTATTGGATAACAATGTTATGTTTTATGAAGCAAGATAAGTATGTTTTAAAAATATTAAAAATATGGGTAAAGAAAATTTTGGTTGTGTCTTGCTTCAAGACTTATTTGGATGGGAGTAATCGAATGATGATAAAGTAAGAATATTGATAATGGAACAGTAACTTAAATATTAAAACCAAGTAGAACACAGAATTATAAAGCTAATAAAATGTTGGGTGGGAAAGCACAGCACAACAAATTATTCTAAATGACATGGTTATATAACAGTATACATGGGGTTCAGGGGTGCAATAAAGTAAAAACAAACAAGTATGCATCATAACAAGTGTAATGACCAGAATTTAAGAATAGATTTAATTAGGCTCATTTTCGAAAGAGAAGGACACCCATCTTCCGACACAAATAGAGAGATGGGCGTCCTTCTCTCAAGGTCGCCCAAATTGGCATAATTGAAAGCCGATTTTGGGCGTCCTCAACTGCTTTCCATCGCTGGGATGACTAAAATTCATGGGGGCATGTCGGCACTGTACCGAAGTCGGGACTGGGGCGTGATTTAGAGATGGGCGTCCTCGGCCGATAATGGAAAAAAGACTGGAATTCGTTGCCGGAGAACGTGGTACGGGCGGTTAGCTTGACGGAGTTTAAAAAGGGGTTAGATAGATTCCTAAAGGACAAGTCCATAGACCGCTATTAAATGGACTTGGAAAAATTCCGCATTTTTAGGTATAACTTGTCTGGAATGTTTTTACGTTTGGGGAGCGTGCCAGGTGCCCTTGACCTGGATTGGCCACTGTCGGTGACAGGATGCTGGGCTAGATGGACCTTTGGTCTTTCCCAGTATGGCACTACTTATATACTTATGTACTTATGTACTAAGGGCATCCCTGATGAGCATTTGGCCAACTTTTTTACTTTTTTTCACGACCAAGCCTCGAAAAGGTGCCCGAACTGACCAGATGACCACCGAAGGGAATCAGGGGATGACCTCCCCTTACTCCCCCAGTGGTCACCAACCCCCTCCCACCCCCAAAAAATTTTTTTAAACATTTTTTGCCAGCCTCAAATGTCATACCCAGCTCCATCACAGCAGTATGCAGGTCCCTGGAGCAATTTTTAGTGGGTGCAGTGCACTTCAGGCAGGCGGACCCAGACCCACCCCCCCCCCCACCTGTTACACTTGAGGTGGTAAATGGGAGCCCTCCAACCCCCCAAAACCCACTGTACCCACATGTAGGTGTCCCCCTTCATCCCTAAGGGCTATGGTAGTGGTGTAGAGTTGTGGGAAGTGGGTTTTGGGGAGATTTGGGGGGGGCTCAGCACACAAGGTAAGGGAGCTATGCACCTGTGAGTAATTTTTGAAGTCTACTGCAGTGCCCCGTAGGGTGCCCGGTTGGTGTCCTGGCATGTCAGGGGGGTCAGTGCACTACAAATGCTGGCTCCTCCCACAACCAAAAGGCTTGCATTTCGCCGGGTTTGAGATGGCCGGGCCCGGTTTCCATTATGGCCAAAATCCGAAGCCGGCCATCTCTAAATCCAGTGATCCCTAAACCCGGCGATCTCAACATTTGACCTAAATGTTGTGATTTGTCCGGCGTCAACTGTATTATCGAAAGAAAAGATGGCCGGCCATCTTTTTCGATAATATGGTTGGCGCCACCCCTTTAAGGAGCCGGCCCCGTAGATGCCCGGCACCGTTCGATTATGCCCCTCCACATGTTGAGAAAAAAAATATTTTCTCATATTTGTTTTAAAAGTATTACTATTCAACTTCATAGTATCTCCCCTACTCCTTGCACTGTTTCAAAGAAAAATTGATTCACCTTTAGCAGTTCCACTTAACTCAGGATTTGTAGATCTCTGTCATTTTTCCCCTCAGCCATCTCTTCTTCGAGCTGAAGAGCCTTAATCTCTATAGAGGCTTTCATCATTTGAGAGTTATTCCATCCCCTTAATTAATTTGGACACCCTTCTTTGCACCTTTTGAAATTCTGTTATATCTTTATTGAGATGTAGGGACCAGAATTGCACATAATACTCAAGGTGTGGCTACACCATGGAGCAATACAGAGGCATTATAATATTCTGTTTTATTTTTGATAATTCCTAGCATTTTATTTGCTTTTTTTGGCTGCCATTGCACACTGAGCATAAGATTTCAATGTCTTGCTCACCACGGCACCTAAATCTTTTTCATTGGTGGCGACTCCTAATGTGGAAGCTAACATCAGGTCACTTCTTATCATGTATCACTTTCCACTGGTCCACATTAAATTTTGTCTGCCATTTGAATGACCAGTCTTTCAGTTTCGTAAGGGCTTGTAAAAGGAGGGAGCAGGCTGTTACTTCTGTGGAACCCAAGCGTTGAGAATTTGAATTAAACTGAAACCAACAAATATCAGCCTGGCTTGAGTGGGATGGAGATTTTCCTTTGATGTTCTGTGGAAGTTTGGCCAAATGTATCTAAAGAATTGGACCCAGCATCTGTTGGGCTATGAACCATGTGCTTTAGTCACTTCTCTCCTTTCAAGCCCAGTTCAATCATTGCTGCAAAAATCCCTGTCCAGGTGCACAAACTAGATTTCCTCTGGAAACATGTATATATGGGTCCTTTGGGGCTTCTTCCCTCCAGTGGCTGTGAAAGCTCTTTCCTCAGCATCCCAGTCCCAGGCAAACTGGAAAATGAAAGATCTGACCCAAGAATCAAAACCCAGATCCTCTACATGGTAGTGCAAAGAACTAGAACTGAAACTCTCGGGGCCAACCCAGGCTTAAAAAAACAGTTCATTCAATTAATTCAATGTGAACATCCAGGTGGGGTTCAAGATGCTATGGAGGCAATTTTCACAGCCTCCAAGAGAGGAGAGTGACAAGGTGTCATGGTCATTGTTTAAAGAGTGTAACACCTCAAAGCAGTCAGCTTTAAGGGCCCATGATGGCAGGATTCTGCAAGGAGCTTTTGTGCATTGCCCCAGTCAGGATGGCAATCACTGCAACAACCAGACTAAGTACATCCAGCAAGAGATCAGAATTATAAAACAGGGGAAAACAACCTCCAGTTAGTTGCAAATGAATGCTCATGATGCCAGATCCCTATGACTGAACTGCAAGTACAGAAGAGCAGGAGGAAAGCAGCAAGTCCAAAAATGAATTCCATGAGCCCACAAGTATTTCTGCAGAGCCTTTGAAGTAGTTCACAAACTTTGCACCTCCTTTTCCCATGGGTTACCAAATGTCAAGGGTATCATCAGTGTTTAAGATAATGACATTCTTTCTGCCAAATGGCTTAAAGTATCCCAAATCCTTTTTCTTTCTTTCTTTCTTTCTTTCTTTCTTTCTTTCTTTCTTTCTTTCTTTCTTTCTTTCTTTCTTTCTTTCTTTCTTTCTTCCATTTGCCTTCTTACTCCACTGCCCATATATCCAGCTGGAAATTATACTTCTGTTTATTTATGTATCTGGAGAATGAAGTAATGAAGTGGGGGGAAGGTGGGCTGTTGTGAATGCCTACATAAATATTTTTTTTAATTTTCTCTGTATATTATTATTTTTTGCTGTTTTAAGGTTCCCTGTGTAACATAGACACAAGGGCATTAAATACATTGCAAAAGGAGTGCTTCTGTTTTGATTTGTACATTAAAGTCTCATGAAATGTGTTTCGCTTATTATAATGCAGGTGCTATAACTTGGATTTGGATTTTGTCTTGGTATTGTTGTGAGGTTTTTTTTTTTAGACCCCCCCCCCCCCCTTTTACTAAGGCGCGCTCACGTTTTTAGCGCGCGTTAAAAGTTAGAGATGCCAATGCATTCCTATGGGCGTCTCTAATGTTTAGCATGTGCCCAATTATAGCGTGCGCTAAAAACGTGAGCGCGCCTTAGTAAAAGACCCCCTTAGTTTCTGAATAAAAATTGTGTGCAAAAAAAAAAAGTATTCCAAACCCTAGTTTGATTGGCTTATTGTCTGATGGTTCAGGCTGAGCTGATTGAACGTGCACTCAGGGTCAGACAGGTTGCTCAGGAATCAGACTGGGGAGTTGCTAGAGTCACAGCTCTGTACTTCAACTACTAAATCAACACCCCAGATTACACCCTCCCTATCTCAGACAGCCTGAAAATCCTCGGCGTTACAATGGACCGCAACTTAACACTAGAGACCCAAGTGACATCCACAACAAAGAAAATGTTCCACTCGATGTGGAAACTCAAACGCGTGAAACAATTCTTCCCGAGGAAAACATTTCGCAACATGATACAATCAATGGTATTAAGTCATGTAGACTACTGCAATGAAATTTATGTGGGATGCAAAGAACAAATCATAAAGAAACTTCAGGCCGCTCAAAACACGGCAGCTAGGCTATCTTCGGAAAAACACAATTTGAAAGTGCAAAACCCCTTCGCGAAAAACTACACTGGCTCCCAGTCAAAGAACGCATTGCTTTCAAAATCTGCACTCTGGTTCACAAAATTATCTACGGTGAAGCTCCGGGATACATGACAGACTTGATCGACCTACCAACTAGAAACACATCCGAATCAACAAGAACATACCTAAATCTGCACTACCCAAGCTGCAAAGGACTCAAATACAAATCAACTTACGCGTCCAGTTTTTCCCACATAAGCACACAACTGTGGAACGCATTACCAAAAGCCTTGAAAACTACGAACGACCACCTAAACTTCCGGAAAACACTTAAAACTAACCTGTTTAAAAAGGCATACCCTACCGATCCAACATAAATGCCTGATCTCTGCAACACAACAAAACTAAAGAACGTAATGGACATAACACAACTCTTCCGTTGTACGATTCCCTAGTGTGGCTGTGCCACATGAACTTTATCTTACCACAACATCACTTTGCATTTTACACCGGAGTCTGTAACGTCTCTCCGGTACTATGTAAGCCACATTGTGCCTACAAATAGGTGGGGAAATGTGGGTTATAAATGTAACAAATAAATAAATAAATCACTAACGTTTGGTGCACTATGTAGAATTATGGGGTTAGTAACAGTAAACAACAGCAGATAAAGTCCTGTACGGTTCATGCAGTCTACCCGACAAGATGGCCAGAGTTCTTCCTGTCCCTTTGTGCAGGTTGTACGTACCCCTCTATGCCTTATTTATTAAAGGGTGAAGGTCATTTAAGTTTTGCTTCATTTCCATCTTCTTTCTATTCAGGGATCTCCTGTGTTTATCCATCACTGTTTTTCAAAATTACCAAAGATTTATGTAATGGGAGAGAGGTTAGGTAGAGGGAGGAAAGAAAGAAAGGGAGTCCACTACAATCAGGGTTCTACATGTGTCAGGGGCAAGAGGGAGTCATGGCAACTAGACAACCGGGGCTTTCTGCGTGCCAGGTTAAGTCAGACCAGGTTTGGGGGGAGGAGAGGGGGGGTCTGCTAGACCACCAGGGACAATTTTTTGTTGTTGGGGAGAAGAGGGGAGGCAGATCCAGCAGCCTTTTAAAAATATTCCCCTTCCTCCCACAACGTAAGCCAATCCCCTCTCACGCACTGATAGGAAGGGGAACATTTTAGCAATGAATTAAATATTGCTGCAGCAATATGCATTGTTGTTTTTTTTTTTTTTCTGAAAGGGCACAGTTTTTCATGCAGCAGTAATCTGCATGCTCACTGCTTTGGGACACTAGGCTTATGTTAACATACTATACTAAACTCATATGTGCTACTTTTTGTGTATACTGTAAAAGGTCTCCGCGTCGGGCCCCGTCCGGGAATGCCTTACCACACCACCGGCCCCAGAGCTTTCGTTTCCTCCTTTACTTTTCTTTATTCAGCAGGCCTTTTTGGGTTTTCAAACAAAACACCCTTCAATATTCTGGCTGTTCCAGACACAGTATAATTACTGCCCAGTTTGACTCAGCACCGTTCCATATAGCCAGGCTGTGCTAAACCCAGTCCAAAATACAGCCAGGCTTTTCTCCACTCCGTTCAATATAGCCAGGCTGTTCAAAACACAGTCCCAATTACAGCCAGGCTTCTCTCAACTCAGTTCAATATAGCCAGGCTGTGCTAAACACAGTCCAAAATACAGCCAGGCTTTTCTCCACTCAGTTCAATATAGCCAGGCTGTTCAAAACACAGTCCCAATTACAGCCAGGCTTTTCTCAACTCAGTTCAATATAGCCAGGCTGTGCTAAACACAGTCCAAAATACAGCCAGGCTTTTCTCCACTCAGTTCAATATAGCCAGGCTGTTCCAAACACAGTCCCAATTACAGCCAGGCTTTTCTCAACTCAGTTCAATATAGCCAGGCTGTTCAAAACACAGTCCCAATTACAGCCAGGCTTTTCTCAACTCTGTTCAATATAGCCAGGCTGTGCTAAACACAGTCCAAAATACAGCCAGGCTTTTCTCCACTCAGTTCAATATAGCCAGGCTGTTCCAAACACAGTCCCAATTACAGCCAGGCTTTTCTCCACTCAGTTCAATATAGCCAGGCTGTTCCAAACACAGTCCCAATTACAGCCAGGCTTTGTGCGGGCTCAAAGCCTCGGGTCCCACCCTCTTGGTCAGCCTTACTCTCCTGACCTCCTCCCGCATGACCCGGGCATTCCCACTATACCTCCTGCTCGGGCTGCCTCAGAGCCAAGAGTTCCATCGGTTCTTCTGAGACATTCTCTGGCTCCTCTTGCTCCATGGCCTCCTGTTCCTCCTCCTCCTCTCTCTCTGGAGCCCAGTCCATTTTCTCCTCTCCCCACCCCTTTTCCAGCTGATCTCTCTTTTCCTCATTAACCGGGCTAGGCTGCTTTTCCTTCCCCCACCCCCGGTTCAGCCACCTCCTCCACCAGGGTGGTGACTCCTTTTTTCCCCTTTTCTGGCAGCCCTCTTCTGGAGCTTCTTGGTTTTGCACCCTATTTCCCTTTACCCGGGGTTCTCCTGGGGCTTTCTGGGAGTTGTAGTTTCTTATTGGTATGTCACTCTTAGGCAAAACAGGAGCCCCCCTAGTGTCTTCCCTCCTAACCTCCAGCTCTCTTTTCCCCTGTAGGAAGCTGGGGTTCCTCTCCACCCTTTTCCTTCCTTCATACTCCTTACATACCCCCCCCCCCCTTAAGATTTCACTCCCCAATTCTTTTCCCTTTTCCTCCTTATCCTCTCCTACCCGGGATAGGGCATCCACATTTCCCAAACATCTCCCCGGACGATGCTCCACTGTGTACTGGAAGGGTTGCAATGCCAAGTACCAGCGCATTAGCCTTCCGTTATTATTTTTCATTAAATTCAGCCACTTCAATGGAGCATGGTCCGTTACTAGCTTAAAAGGCCTCCCTTCGAGATAGACCGTACACTCTTGTACCGCCCATCTTATTGCTAAACATTCCTTCTCTATGGTGGAGTAATGGTCCTCATGAGGTAGGAGTTTACGGCTCAGATACAGTACCGGATGTTCTGCCCCTTCATGTTCCTGAGACAGCACCGCCCCTAGCCCCCTCCCCGAAGCATCGGTTTGCAGAATAAAGGGTTTTTCGAAATCTACGGCTTTCAACACCGGTTCCTGGCACAAGGCCTTCTGCATCTGCTCTAAGGCCCCCAACTCCTCCTCCCCCCACCTCAGATGATCCGGACTCTTACCCTTCAACATGTCCGTTAATGGAGTGGCCATTTCAGAAAAGTGAGGGATGAACCTCCTGTAATACCCCACCATACCCAGAAAACTACGCAATTGTTTTTTTCTGTTGGGTCTGGGAAATTCTTGTATGCTTTTAACTTTATTCAGTAAGGGTCGCACCTCCCCCCGGCCTACGTTATACCCTAAATACTTCACCCTATACTGGGCAAAGTAACATTTCTTCGGGTTCAGGGTAAGTCCGGCCTCCCTAAAAGATTGCATCACCGCCCCTACGTGTTTCAAATGGGTGTTCCAGTCCTCACTGTGTATTACCACATCATCCATATATGCCGCAGCATATGTCTGATGTGGTCTGAGGACACGGTCAAGCAATCTTTGGCAGCTCGCCGCCGCCGAATTAAGGCCAAAGGGGAGCCTTTTGAATTGGTACAAGCCTATGGGTGTACTAAAAGCTGTCTTGGCTTGAGCTCCCGGAGACAGGGGAATCTGCCAGTATCCTTTTGTTAAATCAAGGGTCGTAAGATACTGTGCTGACCCCAACCGGTCCACCAGCTCCTCAATATAAGGCATAGGATAGGCATCCGTCCGAGAGATAGTATTAAGTTGGCGGAAATCAATACAAAATCTCCACTCCCCTTCAGGTTTTGGGACTAATACCACTGGGCTGGACCAGGGACTATGGGACTCCTCAATTACCCCAAAATCTAACATTTCCTGCACTTGTTTAATGACTTCCCTCCTTTTCATTGGGGAGAGTCTATAGGCCTTTGCCGTACTATCTTACCCCGTTCCGTTACAATATCATGCTCTACTAGGTGGGTATTCCCCGGGCATGCCGTCAAAACATCTTTAAAGCGTTCTAAAAGCCTTCTTATCTCCTTTTTCTGCCCCTGGGGTAGCCGGGGGTTAACTCCGGGCTCGCCGGGCTTGAAAATCTCCCGTATTTGAGGCCCTAACTCCTCTCCTTCCTTCTCTTCCCCCCGAGTTTGAAACCCTACCCTAGCTACCCAAGGTTTCATAAGATTAACGTGAAAAGTCTGAACCCGACCCCTCTCATTTGCCACCTCATACGTGAGGGGGCCGAGTCTCCTCCTCACCACCCAGGGTCCTTTCCACCTAGAGGCGAACCTATGTGGATCTTCCGATATCAGGATAAGGACCCTATCCCCGGATGCAAACTCCCTTTCCCGAGTCCCTCTATCGTAATACCCCTTTTGTTGTTCTTGGCTCTGTTCCAGCTGGTCCCGGGCATATTCCTGTATCCTATCCAATCGGCCCCTCAGATCCTGTAAATATTCAACCACAGACTGATCTGTGGTTTCGGGCGGCACCCAATGCTCCTGTACGATATCTAACATACCCCTGGGTCTCCTACCAAACATTAACTCATAAGGTGAAACTCCTAAAGAGTCTTGCACCTTCTCCCGGTATGCATATAGCACCAATGGTAAAAGCTGGTCCCATCCGGTCCTATCCTCTCCTAAGGCTTTTTTTAGCATACCCTTTAAGGTCCTGTTAAAGCGTTCCACCATCCCATTGGTTTGCGGATGGTAAGCTGCCGTGCGTACATGTTTTATCCCAAACGCCTCCCATACTTGCCTTAAGGTATGTGACATAAAATTTGACCCCCTGTCGGTCAAGACTTCTTGGGGAAAACCGACCTCACAAAACATTTTTATGAGTTCCCTGGCAATACCCTTCGCTGAAATGTTCCTTAATGGCAGGGCCCATGGATACCTGGTGGCCATGTCCATAACTACTAAGACATAGAGGAACCCTCTCTGTGACCTAGTTACCGGCCCCACAATATCCATGGCTATCCGCCTCCCCGGTTGCTCTACCCTCGGAAGAGGCTTTAACGGTGCTTTAGGAGGGAATCTGTCTGATACCTTTTGACAGTTGGTGCAGGACTTGCAGTACTTCTCCACCTCCCCATAAACCCCTGGCCAATAAAACCTCGCCAATATTTGAGTCAGGGTAGCCTGGGAGCCCTTATGTCCGCCCAGAGGATGATCATGGGCCAGCCTTACCACCAAAGAACGAAAAGCCCGGGGGATCACTAGCTGTCTCCCTCCTCCCGAGTTTTCCCAGCTTGGCACCCTTCGATATAATGTTCCCTTCTATCATGAACCCCGGAGCTACCTGACCTTCTCCCTGCCGCGCCCTTTCCCAGGCATACTCTAAAGTAGGGTCAGTGGCCTGCTCCCTATGAAATTGGGGAAACTGCTCTCTTAATTCTTCCGGAGCCACCGGCAGGTAACTCTCCCTCTGTACCCGCTGAAAAGCCTCCCTTCGATCTTTCTGTTCTTTTTTTTTCACCGCTTTTCTCTTTTTTTTTTCGGCCCGGCTCGCCCAAGACCTCCCCCTGAAAAGGAAAAACAGCCCCTATGCCTTCCTCTTCCCCATCCGCCTCGCGGTGAGACTGAGCTCTGGTAGTGACCAACACTTTTTTCTCGCCCATACCCTCTATAAACGGTGGCCAATCCCTCCCCAAAATCATGTCCTGGGGCAATCGGGGTAGAACGGCCATGGCCAGCTCTATCTCCCCGGTGGGCCCCTGTAAGTTGACCCGTTGGAGCGCATAACGTGTCTTGGCCCCATGAATACATTGTATGGACACCCCTCCATCATAGGTATCCCTACCCGGGGTCCTCCTCTTTCGTATTTGTTGCCACAACCTCCTAGAGATCATGGATTGGTCCGCCCCAGAGTCTAACATGGCTGTGATGGGCACTCCCTCCACCTTAACCTGAGTTAGGTATCGGGGCCTAAACCCCTGGGCCACCTGAGAGATCCACCCCTCCCGCCACTGGCAATCTTTTTTGAAGTGTCCAGCCTTACCACACTTAAAGCACACCTTGCTCCCAAAAGGAGTAGCCTTTCTACTCTGGCCGGTGTCTAGCCCTGTCTTTTTACTCCCTGCGGGGGTCTCCGGCTTAACTAGGGAAACTTTTTGCTCCCCTTTTTCTAACACCCGAGCCTTGCCTCCCTCCCGCTCTGGTCCCCCCCACTGCTGGGCTTCTAGGTAACACTCCAACCCCAAGGTCACCCCCTCTACCGTCTTACATCCCCTCTTTATTAATTCTGCCCTAATCTCGGCTGGCAGACCCTGGAGGAATTGCTCCACTACCAGTTCTTGCAGTACCTCGTGCAGGGTATGTTGCTCGGGCTCCACCCATTTTTTCACTAAATCCATTAGTTTATTTGCTACCGCTTTAGGGGGGGTCCCCTTTTCCCATTTAGTGGCTCTAAACTTACGCCTGTAAGCTTGCGTACTGAGTCCATATCTGTCCTTAATAGCCTCTTTCAACCTTCCATAGTTGGCAGCCTCCCCAGGAGACAAATCCCTGAAGGCTGCCAGCGCCTCCCCTGACAAAGACGGCACCAATCTCATGGCCCACTGCTCTTGTGGCCACCCAGCCGCCCCAGCCACCCTCTCAAATGCAGTCAAAAAATCGTCCACATTATCCTGCTCGGACAACTTTCCCCAGTTAAGTGAATGCATGGAGACTTGTCCTACCGCACCGCTTCCTCCGGGCCCCAGTCCATTCGCTCCTATGTCCCCCTCTCGTGGAGCACTAGCACCTCTTTGGAAAAAGTCTTGTAGCATGTTTAGTACTGGTTGCTGCTGATCCCTGGCCGCCATCAATGAGTCCTCGACAATCTTTGCTGTCAGCTCCTGCTGTTTTTGGAACTGCAGAGTCATCCACCCGAAGATCTCCTTGGGGTCCATCCTGGCACTGGAATCGTCACCTGGAAAAAACAACAACAGAGAACCACATCCAAGTGCGATTACCCCACTTATGTTGGACTCTGTTTCTGCTCCCTCTCCCCCTCCCCCAAGTTGGGCCCGCTTACCGGAACCCAAGACGGGTCTGCGCCTTTCTCAGCGTTGGCCCTCTCGGGGGCTTTTCGTCTAGGCAGGTCGCGGCCTCCTCTAGCGACAGGTCCTGCAGATGATCCCACCACTGCCACCACTTGTAAAAGGTCTCCGCGTCGGGCCCCGTCCGGGAAGGCCTTACCACACCACCGGCCCCAGAGCTTTCGTTTCCTCCTTTACTTTTCTTTATTCAGCAGGCCTTTTTGGGTTTTCAAACAAAACACCCTTCAATATTCCGGCTGTTCCAGACACAGTATAATTACTGCCCAGTTTGACTCAGCACCGTTCCATATAGCCAGGCTGTGCTAAACCCAGTCCAAAATACAGCCAGGCTTTTCTCCACTCCGTTCAATATAGCCAGGCTGTTCAAAACACAGTCCCAATTACAGCCAGGCTTCTCTCAACTCAGTTCAATATAGCCAGGCTGTGCTAAACCCAGTCCAAAATACAGCCAGGCTTTTCTCACCTCAGTTCAATATAGCCAGGCTGTTCAAAACACAGTCCCAATTACAGCCAGGCTTTTCTCAACTCAGTTCAATATAGCCAGTCTGTGCTAAACACAGTCCAAAATACAGCCAGGCTTTTCTCACCTCAGTTCAATATAGCCAGGCTGTTCAAAACACAGTCCCAATTACAGCCAGGCTTTTCTCAACTCAGTTCAATATAGCCAGGCTGTGCTAAACACAGTCCAAAATACAGCCAGGCTTTTCTCCACTCAGTTCAATATAGCCAGGCTGTTCAAAACACAGTCCCAATTACAGCCAGGCTTTTCTCAACTCAGTTCAATATAGCCAGGCTGTGCTAAACACAGTCCAAAATACAGCCAGGCTTTTCTCCACTCAGTTCAATATAGCCAGGCTGTTCCAAACACAGTCCCAATTACAGCCAGGCTTTTCTCAACTCAGTTCAATATAGCCAGGCTGTGCTAAACACAGTCCAAAATACAGCCAGGCTTTTCTCCACTCAGTTCAATATAGCCAGGCTGTTCAAAACACAGTCCCAATTACAGCCAGGCTTTTCTCAACTCAGTTCAATATAGCCAGGCTGTGCTAAACACAGTCCAAAATACAGCCAGGCTTTTCTCCACTCAGTTCAATATAGCCCAGCTGTTCCAAACACAGTCCCAATTACAGCCAGGCTTTTCTCAACTCAGTTCAATATAGCCAGGCTGTGCTAAACACAGTCCAAAATACAGCCAGGCTTTTCTCCACTCAGTTTAATATAGCCAGGCTGTTCCAAACACAGTCCCAATTACAGCCAGGCTTTGTGCGGGCTCAAAGCCTCGGGTCCCACCCTCTTGGTCAGCCTTACTCTCCTGACCTCCTCCCGCATAACCCGGGCATTCCCACTATACCTCCTGCTCGGGCTGCCTCAGAGCCAAGAGTTCCATCGGTTCTTCTGAGACATTCTCTGGCTCCTCTTGCTCCATGGCCTCCTGTTCCTCCTCCTCCTCTCTCTCTGGAGCCCAGTCCATTTTCTCCTCTCCCCACCCCTTTTCCAGCTGATCTCTCTTTTCCTCATTAACCGGGCTAGGCTGCTTTTCCTTCCCCCACCCCCGGTTCAGCCACCTCCTCCACCAGGGTGGTGACTCCTTTTTTCCCCTTTTCTGGCAGCCCTCTTCTGGAGCTTCTTGGTTTTGCACCCTATTTCCCTTTACCCGGGGTTCTCCTGGGGCTTTCTGGGAGTTGTAGTTTCTTATTGGTATGTCCCTCTTAGGCAAAACAGGAGCCCCCCTAGGGTCTTCCCTCCTAACCTCCAGCTCTCTTTTCCCCTGTAGGAAGCTGGGGTTCCTCTGCACCCTTTTCCTTCCTTCATACTCCTTACAATACCTTACCTTGATTTGTATCTGCCATTTTCAGGGTGCAGACCGTAGAAGTCTTGCCCAGCACTAGCCCCGCCTCCCAACCAATAGCCCCACCTCCCCCCACCACCTCTGCCACCCAATCTCGGCTAAGCTTCGAAGGAATGGATCCTCAGAAGCTTAGCCGAGATTGGGTGGCAGAGCCGGTGGGGGGAGGCGGGGCAAGACTTCTACGGTCTGCACCCTGAAAATGGCAGATACAAATTAAGGTAAGGTATACACAAAAGGTAGCACATATGAGTTTATCTTGTTGTGCAGACTGGATGGACCGTGCAGGTCTTTTTCTGCCGTCATCTACTATGTTACCATGTTACTACCATACACTCAGCCATCAGCACACAGTTCTAACACTAGCTTTCTGCATCCACCTCTTAGATTTCCTGTCCCCAGAAGGCTGACAAAGACCTATTTGTACCTAAATGTAACTTGTCTAGATGTACTACTGAAAAGGGCACGAGATAAATCCAAATCTCTTATGATGAGCTCAGCAGGGCTGTACTGACCTGAGAACACAACTCTCAAAAGCTGGCCACAAATATGATACATTAGTCCGGTGGAAAAAGATGTAGTCTTGAGCAGCTCCTGTGCTGAACACAGGAATTTATTCTGTGATTCTAGATGTTGGCATCTTTGGGCAGTGAGGGAAGAGAGTGACTGTAGTCCTGAGGAAAACAGAAGGGTCTGGGCTCTGACACTTCCAACAGCATGACCAGAACAATAAGGTTTCAAACTTAAAGCATGTAAATAGCTCCAACAGCACCTTCGTCCTTCACTATCATGTAAATAGAACAGCAACAAAAAGAAAATACTCAATTTTTCCTTTTCTCTCAGTGTCTGGATGACCTTCAGGTTGATAATGTATGCAAAACGTTTTGCAGTTCATTGTCTCCTGCGAAGCATGAAAAGAGTATTCTTTGCATGCTATATTCAGAGTTTTAGTAAATTAAAATCTGTTTATCGCGCTTCTTATGCTCACCCCTGTCACTCTTTCTTGGATTTTTCCCTTCCAAGTCTGACAGCCAGGGATTAAAGGTTTTTTTTTACAATGGTCCTGACAGTGGACCTTAACAGCCTGCAATGTCTTAACAACTCGGGTACTGGAAAAGCATTCAGAGCTCTGAATGGCTCTGCCCTCCACAGAAGCTCCATCTGTACTGTGCTATCAAGCGAGACCTTTTGTTTTATAAGACACTAGAACTTTTTTGTTGTTGTTTTTCTTTTTCCCTTGAAATACAAAATATCACTCTCCCTTTTGTTGATGCCATGTCTAGTTTGCTGTCGTTTTGGTCGTAAAAACCTCCTTCGTGGACAAGAAGGTGAATTTTTTTGTCATCAGATGGGCAAAATGTGGAATGAGGTGAAGGAGAAGAACAAAGGCATTTTCTGACCAAAGGACACAGTTTGTAGCGCCAATAACCTTATAAAATGGATGCCTTCCAGCTTCACAGTTGCACAGATCTATTTGTGATAGATGCTGATTGCAATAAGCAGGGCATTGTGTTATCTTATTTTCAAGGCATGATAATGAGTTTTGAATGACGTGGTCTGCAGCCACTGGCCTGAATCATGGTGCAAGCAGTAGGGACATAGAGGACATTTTTTTTTCTTGAATTGATTTCCCTGTCTAGCTCCTTTTATAACCCCTACCAAAGCCCCATCTCTTTTATATTGGCCTAGCAGTTTCCTTTTACACTTTTGAGCTTCCACTTCAATCAAACCTATCCTCTTCAGGGCCTTAGAACCATGAGCCTTCAATCAAAAGTACCCAGATCTCCCCTCTGATTTTTGTAAGCCTTCCTTCTTCACTAGATGCCAACTGATCTCCATCGTAACATCAGAAACATTCTCCCCGTTTGTAAGCACCAGGTCTAGAATCGCTCCATCCAGCGTTGGTTCTGTTACCTACTGTTGGAACAATTCTTCCTGTAGAGACTCCAAGGTCATAAGTACATAAGTATTGCATACTGGGAAAGACCAAAGGTCCATCAGGCCCAGCATCCTGTTTCCAACAGTGGCCAATCCAGGTCACAAATACCTGGCAAGATCCCAAAAAAGTACAAAAAATTTTGTACTGCTTATCCCAGAAATAATGGATTTTCCCCAAGTTTATTTAATAATGGTCTATGGACTTTTCCTTTAGGAAGCCGTCCAAACCTTTTTTTAAACTCCGCTAAGCTAACCACCTTTACCACATTCTCTGACAATGAATTCCAGAGTTTAATTGCTTCTAGATGACCTCACAGCAGGGACACTCCAATCAATGTCTGGCATATTAACATCACCTATCAATAGTACTTTCCCTTTCCTAGCTATCTTGTGACTGTCTTCAATTAAGTTTTTGTCCATTTCTTCCGACAGTGAAGGTGACCTGTATATTATACCAATGTAAATACATTTTCCTTTTCCTGTTACCAGTTTACGCACAGTGCTTTTTCCTTACCCCATGTCCTGCAATTCTGTCACTTTAATATTATTCTTAACATACAATGACACTCCTCCACCCTTTTTTCCTACCCTGTCCTTCCTAAATAGATTATAGCCCGGTATAACCATATCCCAGTCATGGTTCTCTGTGAACCACATTTCCATGATCGCCACTAAATCCAAGTCGGCTTCTATCATTGTAGCCTCTATATCTAGAAATTTGTTTCTGATACTACGGCCATTGGTTTACAAGGCACTCCAGATTTTACTCTTTTTTTCCCTTTTCTATAAAGGAATTTGATAACTTACCTTTCTGAGGTTATTAATGACTTTTTGGACTTTTCTCACCCATCCCCAGCAAATTTAGTTTAAAGCCCTCTTTAGTACTTTAGCCAGTCTGTTACTGTTAGTGTGTGTCCTTAAAAAATGTTGTTTATAGAGAATAACCTGTTATCATATTCAATTCAAACTTCTCTTACTAACTTATAAGTGCATTCACTCTACTGCTCCCCAGTACCTCTCCGCTCTTGTCTCTCCATACACCCCCACTCGAGTACTCCGTTCTGTGGATAAATCTCTCCTGTCTGTCCCCTTCTCCTCTACTGCTAATTCCAGACTCCGTTCCTTTTTTCTCGCTGCACCTCATACCTGGAATAGACTTCTCGAGCTTGTACATCTAGCCCAGTCCTTGGCCGTTTTCAAATCCAGGCTAAAAGCCCACCTCTTTGACACTCCATTCGACTCCTAGCCACTACTCACTTGCCCTGTACCTTTTATCCCTTACCTCTTAGTTGTTCTGTCTGTTTGTCTGTCCTATTTAGATTGTGAGCTCTTTGAGCAGGGACTGTCTTTTCGTGTATGATGTACAGCGCTGCGTATGCCTTGTAGCGCTATAGAAGTGATAAGTAGTAGTAGTATCATTCTTTTTTTTTAATTTCTGACATTATATACATTTCAATCAATGAAAATGAATTCTTGATATTAGAAGGAAGCAGGAAGCTGTGCAGCCCGATCCTTGTTACAGGCATGGCATGGCCATCACAAGGACTACCACTTTATGACAACCCTGGCCAGCGCCTTGCCAGGACAGACAGTTCCATCGTGGGTGTGAAAATGCTGCCGGCTTAGGTATCTTTGTTTCTTGTGCACCTTTAGTAAGTGAGAGTGTGAAATGCAATAATAAAAAGAATATATGCGTGGAAAAAAAAAATCAGTAATAACTTTCCCTATTATCATTTGCACTATTTATCTGGTGAGGCAGTTTCCAAAATCTACCTTTAATTTATTTGCTCTTGTTTGAAGCCTGTTGTGATTTGCAAAGGGACCTGTACAGGCTGGCCTTGAACTGTAAGCACTGGTTTGTTGAGGGTAGACAAAGTGAATGCCTCGCTGTTTCCTTTCTTTGTTAAGTGTATATTGTTAAAACAGTTAGCAAGTCTGAGGGCTTCGTGGCTTTTATAGCAAAAGCACAAGTCTACATCAGTCTTTTCTGTTATTCAATAGTAAACATTCTCTTTTTGGCAGCAGCTCAAAGAGCTAGCATGACCTGAATAAAATTTAATCAAGGGCAGGTGGTATTTACTATAAGATAGATCCACCCATGAAGCTAATTCTGCACATTGGAGGTAATTCAGGGGTCCTTTTACTAAGCTGCACTAAAAAATTGACTTAGCGCATCCTTATATAGGCCTTTCCCATGTGCTGAGGGGGAATTTCTATAAATGATGCCTTAAACATCGGTGCCGTAAAACCATGCGGTTAGCGTGATTCTATAAACTATACCTAAACTTAGGTGTAATTTATAGAATACACTCACACACTGTTCTTGCACCTAAAATGTAAGTGTACCCATTTAAGCCACCTAAAATCAGGCCTAAATACCTGCACCAAAGTTAGTCACAGATCAAGTATACCCTGTAATAATGTGCATAGTTTTCCGAAATGCCCACAACCTGCCTATTCCATAACCATGGCCACGCACCTTTTTTGACTGTGTGCATTAGAATTTAGACGCATTGCGTTATTATTTGTTGCTTTTGTATCCCACATTTTCCCACCCATTTGCAGGCTCAATGTGGCTTACATATTACCGTTAGCGGCGTTAGCCGATTCCGGTCTAAACAAACACATGGTATGAATGAATACAAAGTGATAATGTGGTGGAATGAGGTACAAGTAGTGTTCATTGTGGTCTTTGGTTAAGATGTGTCGCTGTTGTCCAGGTTTTTTATGTTGGGTTGATGGGGTATGCTCTTCTGAACATGGAATATGCCTAGAACATGAAATATGCCTAGAAAGTTGTGCATGTAAGTTCAAATTAAAGCCAATTGGCACCAGTAATTGGTTGTTAACTACCAATTATCAATGCTGATTAGCTTGTTAAGCAATTAAGTTGTGCATTCAATTTGGTTGCAGGGACAAATTAGCAGTCACAACTTAAGGCACCATATATAGAACTGGGGGGGGGGGGGGTAAACCATTTCTAGTGCAGCCATCAAAAAGGGTCTTTTTTCTATTTGTTTCATTAATGACTGTATGGCTATTTAAAAAAATTACCACAGGATCACTTACTGCCTCGTTATTTAGGTGGCGCTAAGGGATCCTGCATTGATTATGTTCTGAAGTGTATTTCTCCTATTTGGCTAGCAGGTGGTGCATGTTTATGCTTAAAGCTGTTACAGAGAACTGGCTTCTCTTTCTTTTAGTTGGCACTCAGATAATAGGAAGCACCTGTAGTGATGTAGCCAGTTTTTATTTGAAACTTGACTGTTCTGGGATCTAATTGCTCTGGAGTTTGAAATTACCAAGCAGATGCTAGCTGTTGCTTTAGTCTTAGCCCAGAAGGAAAGAGAGACAGATCTCTTTGCTGAGGCTCTGTGAACAGTTCTATATCCTGACCTTCCCAGGTACTGTTTAGATAGCATATAGATGTTTAGTTAGTGTTATAATTGATCCATATTTCAGTTACCTGTTATTGTTTGCTAATTGTACATTTTTTGTTCATTGTTCCAGTGTGAGAATAAACACATTTGTTTGTTTGTTCTGCCTGTCTGGACTGATAAAGAATCCTGGTAGTTTGTGTGTTGGGTGTGTGAGTGCTTTCTCAGAACTGTGGGACCACTGGAGTGTGGCCCCCCAGTAACCTAGTAATTACTGGGGATAATTGGAGCTGGAGACTCGCTCAGAGGTGGTTGTGACCCAGTCAGTAGTAGGAGGATGCTAGTGTAGAGCACAAGCGGCAGGTGCAGGTGGACCTGAACTGTGCTAGGGATAGACCTTCTAAGTGGCCATAGGGTAACTCCAGGCAGGTGACTAGGCATTTTGTGACAACCTCTTAAGTTAGGCATGGTTTATAGAATAGCACTTATGCCCGGGAACTTTTGCAAATGTGCATGCCTACATTAGGTGCATATCTCTGTTATTCTATAACAACAAGTAGAATCATTATTGACAGAATCTCAGATTACTCTTCCCAGCAAAATATTTTTACTGGCTGTCTGGATACTAAAGCATATTCAAGAGAACATAAACATAGAGGAGAATTGTCATTTTGAGGTGCTAGATCACCTCTTCTCCACTTGGTCCAGATGCTTTAATCCTGGCTTTTCAATTGAATTTAGGAATTTGCAAATGCCCAGTTATTTGGGCAGGGGAAGGAAATGGCAAGGTCTATAGAACAAGGGTAGGCTCTCCACCGAAGCGGATGAACACAAAATCCCACAGGGTAAAGATACAGATAAACAACGTGGGAAGTGGACCAATGTTTCCAGGACACTGAGACTGTGATAGTATATAAAGGAACAAACTTTATTGTAGACTCAACACAGTACTGTGTTTGGGCCACAGGCCTGCCTCAGGAATCTTTGATGATGCGAAAAAAATATTTTCAATACTGGTTGGTCTTATCAAAAAATCTTCACGATTGTCAAAACTAAAGTGTGACAGTGCAAAAACGCTTGTACTTTCAGCTGAAGATGTTTTGATAAGACCAACCAGTATTGAAAATATTTTTTCGCATCGTCAAAGACTCCTGAAGCAGGTCTGTGGCCGAAACACAGTACTGTGTGGAGTCTACAATAAAGTTTGCTCCTCTATATACTATCACAGTCTCAGCGTCCTGGAATCATTGGTCCACTTGCCACGTTGTTTATCAAGGTCTATAGAACTGCAGACACTGATTGTGTGATGAAAGCAAAAGATTAATGTCACTCTATCTGTGAGCACTGTATTTCTATATTCTCACTGCCATGTAGTGCTGTACGTAGCACAGAGAAATCATATATCCATGTACTGATCATCTCATGTCCATAACGTCTTCTAGAGACTGTGTCACAGATAGTGAAGCATTAGAGAACAATATCATTGAAGCCGTTGCCTACTCTAGAGTTTACACATCTGAAATTTTTCATTTTTGCCAATGACTTGAAAGGGCAATTTTCACGCTCTAGAAAAATGGATGCACGCTGGTTTTCATTTTGGTGTGCATCCCTTTTTTCCAGAAGCAGTACAATAAGGGTCTGGTGTGCACCAAAAACAAGCACCCACACTGCTGAAAGGCCAGTTTTTGGCGCGTCTTTATAAAAGGGCCCCTAAATTAATTATGAACATTTTGGGATAGACACACAATGGCGATAATATCAGGAAAGACATAACAGTCACAGATTGTTTTTGTTTTTTTTGACTGCAGTGATTTAATGCATAAGCTAGTTTCACAATTCTGAGCCCTAACCCTCCAGGAGTTTCATTTACTTAAAAATTTTTATTTTATTTTAAGAAAATTACTAGAGAAGGGGAGAGACATTTTTAAGGGTCTATTTTCTTACAGTTTTTCCCATTGGCACAGAGCAAAAGAAAGTTTGCAAGACAGGACGAGGCAGAAACATCCGTGACTGTATAAAAGAAGCTCATTTCTTTACTAAGTAGCTTATTTAAGCTGTAGACAAATATGAATGTGGAAGAGAGAAAAGGGGACTCTCTCTCTCTCTCCCTTCTCAGTTGGGTTTCTGATCTTTTCCCCGGACATCAGTTCAATCAGATGGACTCCGGCCTAGAATTTCTCAGAAACTGAGAAAGGAAAGTGTTAAAGAGGGAAGGAGTAATGGTATATAAGGCTTTAAATGCAAATTCCTTCTTTTTCTTTAGATGGAAGAGGTCAGGGTTTGTCAGTTTTTCCCCCACCTCCATCTTTCCCTCTTTCAGCTTTACACTCTCCCTTCCTCCCCTTCCCCCCTCCCACCCACCCCCCCAGTTTTGTTTAGGGCAAGGGACTGTAGATGCGACAAGGGCTTTGTGTGCATCATTCAGGCGAGTGAAAGGACCAAGGAGTCCCAGTGGAGAGAACAAACTTTTGGGGGTTAGTGCGGTCAGCTTGGAATAAATGTGTGGTATTGTTTGTATTAAAGACATGCACTCAGCAGGGAGTCCCTGAGCCACTGCATACAACGTTAAAGCCTATTTATTCCACACTGAAATACCTAACCGCTGCCTCACAGGCAAAATGTAAACTGGAAATCTGTCTACCTACCATGCACTGTTGAGATATTATCTTCGAGACACAAAAGGGTTCTTCTTAACAACTACTCAGAATAAGTGAATACTGGTGTGCAGCAAAATAAATAGCGAGCTGAAGTTACAATTTCTTTCTTCATTGCTTAAGATGGACAATCCAGGTCATTAAAGGCCGAAGATAGAAACAGTTTTTTTCCACAGTGTTTGAAAACAGGCCTTTGTTCCTCTGGAAGTGGCGCAGGCCTTTTGGTTTCGCCTCTGTGGAACAAGTCACACGGGCGGGGGGGAAGGACGGTGGTGAGAAAGGATGGAGCTTTGGGCTTCTGAAAGGTGGAGATGGGCAAACATGAAATCCAACTGGAAAAGCAGCACAAAGGAGGAATGTTACATCTTGCTCATCAGCCATCCATCCACAGTTACAGACACAAATTAGAAGAGGGAACAGAAGAATTCCCAAAGTTTCAAAAAGAAACAGTCTTAAAAGACCTTCTTAAGTCTTCCTAGGCTCTCAAACTTTCATTCTCCCCACATTTTGATATTCTCTAAAATTTAAATGTATTTATATATTTATTTTTGCAGCACAGTTGAATTGCTTGCTAAGCTCTAATAAGATGTTAAAAGAGACCATTTTCTCCAGGTATACTATCTGTTCCTGCAATGGTATTCACAGTTTTGTAGACCCATGCAGCCTACTTCTTCTACAGAGCTACCAGCTTTTCTTTTTCAGTCTGAAAAGGAATGCTTTTCTGTTCTGGCCTTCATCAATTTGCTATCTGTTCCCTTTTTAAGGGGCCACGCAATGAAGCTACAAAGTAGTAAATTTAAAATGAATCAGAGAAAATTTTTCTTCACTCAACGTGTAGTTAAACTCTGGAATTTGTTGCCAGAGAATGTAGTAAAAGCAGTTGGCATTGCGGGGTTTAAAAAGTTTTTGGCTGGCTTCCTAAAGGAAAAGTTCATAGACCATTATTAAAATGGACTTGGGGAAAATCCACTGCTTATTTCTAGGATAAGCAGCATAAAATGTATTGGACTTTTTGGGGACCTTGACAGGTACTTGTGACCTGGATTGGCCACTGTTGGAAACAGGATTCTGTGCTTGATAGACTTTCGGTCTCTCCCAGTATGGCAATACTTATGTACTTAAGGCACATCTCTTATTTCTTCTTGTGATGTCCATTATGGGAGCTGCCCTGCTTTAGGAAGTTGGCTTTGATTGGAAGACGTGCTGAAAATGCATTTTAAATCATTTATTTGGATGGTCACAGCTGGTAAACACTTCATTTCCCAGATATCCATTTGACTTTGGTTTATAAACCTCTAAAATAAAGTTTTTGAGTAAAACTGTATTTTGGAGGTAAAAGGGGGAAGTAGTATGTTATTATTATTATTATTATTATTTGTAGCATTTATACTCCGCTGTTTCCCGCTCGATAGCAGGTTCAGTGCAGCTTACAATGTTTGGTAACAAAGTATCACAGAGAAAGCACAATTGTGTGGAGTAGGACAATAGGAAGGGATGTGGTGGGAGGGATTAAGGTATTGGTAGTATTGGTGGAGAGGAGTGGTTCGCGAATTAAGTTGGGTCATTTGGATAGGCTTGTTTGAAGAGGTAAGTTTTCAGCAACTTTCGGAAAGGTAGGTGTTCAGTGGTTGTTCGGATGTATCTTGGTATGGTGTTCCAGAGTTGACTGCCTTTAACGGAGAAGTTGGATGCGTAGTAGGTTTTGTATTTGAGACCTTTGCAGTTGGGAAGGTGAAGATTGAGATATGTTCGAGAAGATTTGGACCCGTTCCTGGCTGGGAGATCGATGAAATTGGTCATGTAACTTGGGGATTCTCCGTGGAGGATCTTGTGGATCAGTGTGTGGACTTTGAAGTTTATTCGTTCTTTGATAGGGAGCCAGTGGAGTTTTTCACGGAGTGGTGTAGCACTTTCAAATCATGATTTACCAAAAATGAGTCTGGCTGCTGTGTTTTGGGCGGTTTGGAGTTTTTTCAGGATTTGGGCTTTGCAGCCAATGAATATGCTGTTGCAGTAGTCGGCATGGGTGAGTACTGTGGATTGTACCAGATTGCGGAAAGTTTTTTGTGGGAGGAATGGTTTTGCTCTTTTCAATACCCACACCATGTTGAACATCTTTTTCATCATGGTTTTTGCATGAGTTTCTAAAGTTAGGTGGTTGTCTAGAGTTACTCCTAAAATCTTTAGATTATCGGATATTGGGATTGTAACGTCTGGGGTGATCAGGGTGGTTGGGAGCAAAGTGGAGTGTTGTGATGAGAGAATCAAGCACTGAGTTTTTTCCTTGTTCAATTTCATCTTGAAAGCATTAGCCCAGGAGGCTAGGATGTTCATGCCAGTGATTATTTTATCCGTGATTTATGCTAGGTTGAATTGGAAAGGGATGAATATGGTGACGTCACCTGCATAGATGAAGGGGGTTTAAGCCAGATTTGGATAGAGATTTAGCCAGAGGGATCACCATAAGGTTGAATAGGATCAGGGATAGAGGCGATCCTTGGGGGACTCCGCATTTTGATGACCACGCAGACGATATTGATGAGGTTGATTTGACTTGATAAGTTCTGGTGGTGATGAAACTTTTTATCCTCTTGATGATGTTACCACCAATTCCTAGTTTGTCCAGTAGTTTTGTGAGAATATTGTGGTCTACCATGTCAAATGCACTGGATAGGTCGAACTGCAGAAGAAGTATTTTGTTGCCTATTGAAATTTCTTGTTTGAACTTGGATATTAGGGTGAGTAATACTGTTTCTGTGCTGTGTGCAGGTCAAAAACCCGATTGTGACTCATGCAGTGTATGGAGAACTTTTGTATGAAATCGTTCAATTGGGAGGTCACTCTATTTTCCATCAGCTTGGTTAGAAGAGGGATGGAGGCCACAGGTCGATAGTTAGTGATATCTTTCACTGGTTTCTTGGGGGTTTTTGGTATTGGTGTGAGTAGAATATTGCCGTGTTCAGAGGGAAAGGAGCCTTGTTGAAGTAGAAAATTTAGGTGGGTGGTAAGGTCCGTAATGAATCGTGCTGGGGCATTTTTCATTAAGTAGTTGGGACATGGGTCCAGTTGGCAGTAAGACTTGGAGAGTTTGGATAGTGCTATGGAGATTTCCTTAGTGCTGAGGGGGATGAAGTCTGTCCAGTAGCGGTCTGCCGGGATTTCTTCTAAGTTGGGGTCCAGTTCGTCAAGGAAAATATCGATGTTGGCGTCATCATGTGGAATTGTGTTACACAGATTGATGATTTTATCGTTGAAGTGTTTGACCAACTGATCAGCGGATGGACACTTTGAGGATAATGCTGTTACTGGATTCCTGTTGAGAAGATTCTTTATAAGATGCAGATGTTGGTATATCTGATGTCATTTCTCTTAAATGGTGACCTTGATAGACCTTTGATTTCAGCATGGACCAGACAGACAGCACTTCAGATATCTTCCCCTTCTGTCATGCTACAGCTTTATAACTTTGCTGAGTTTTATTTATTTATTTATTTTTTTTGTTTGGTTAGTTTGATATTTGGAGGGACTTTCACTCATGAATTTCTTTTAAAAAAATGTATTTTAACACAGGAAGATGACATGTTTTTCCTGCTTTCAGAAACAGTGTCAGAGTGAGAAAGATGCACTTAAAAGATGGTCACTTTCTATGAGGCCCTTTACTGTGCTGCTGTAGTAAATGGACTAGAAGAGGCAATTTTATATCTTTTTCTGGCCGTATGCTGATGTTAGCATCAGCGTGTGGCCATTTTAAGAAATTACTGTGGGAGCACTTACCACCTCCTATTTTTGAGATGCCAAGGGCGCTCAATTTTTGTGCTAGCTGATTAACGCATCCATGCCCATTCTCCACCCTGAGGGGTCCTTTTACTAAGGTGCGCTGAAAACTGGGCTGCGCTAGTGTAGGCGTGCGTTTTGGGCACACACAGATCCATTTTTCACTGCGCCTGTAAAACAGGCCTTTTTTATAACATTTTTGCCGAAAATGGACGTGCGGCGAAATAAAAATTGGCGCGCATCCATCTTGGGTCTAAGACCTTACCACCAGCGGTAAGGTCTCATGCGGTAACCGTGCAGTAATTGTCTACATGCATTGAATGAGGATTACCGCCCAGTTTCCGCTGCCCGCAGGAAAATTACAATTCTTTTCCATTGCGCATAAAAAATGAAATTAGCGCCCAGGCCTCGCGGTAGCCAGGTGGTAACTCCAAACTGATGCATGTTGGGCACACATAGGCGCCTACACGGCTTATTAAAAGGGCCCCTGAATGCCCCTCCAAAAGAAATAGTGTCTACTTGGTACGTGCAGATGGCAAAACTAACGCAGAACATTTAGTGTGTCCTGCATTAGGCCATTTTTGCTTTGTTAGCAATGCTTTAGCTCTTAATACAAACTAGTAAAAGGGCCCCTAGGATTTTGATTTAGGCATTTTGATAGCATTCTGCATCAGGGCACCTTTAATTACAAGCCCCTGCCCAGGCTCAATTTACATAAGACATAATATTAAACATTTCAATGCCAACCAGGATGCCACCTCTGTGGGACAGCATGGTTTTACCAAAGGTAAATTGTGCCAGACGAATCTCATTGAATTCTTTGACCGGGTGACCGGAGAATTGAATCATGGACGTGCTATAGACATATACTTAGATTTCAGCAAAGCTTTTGACACGGTTCTCCACAGGAGGGTCTTGAATAAACTTGACAGGCTGAAGATAGGGCCCGACGTGGTGAACTGGATTGGGAACTGGTTGACGGACAGACGCCAGAAGGTGGTGGTTAATGGAATTCGCTCGGATGAGGGAAAGGTGAGTAGTGGAGTGCCTCTGGGATCGGTGCTGGGGCCGATTCTGTTCAATAAATTTGTGAGTGACATTGCCGAAGGGTTAGAAGGTAAAGTTTGCCTGGTTAAGTGCTGACTCCGCCCCCCAGAATGCCCCCAAAATAGCTGGTTTCGGCTTCGATACTAACTGGGCATTTTCAGTGGCACTCTCCAGTTATTTGCCGCTGAAAATGCCCAGTTAGCCCTGGTCAAGCGATTGAAATGGCCGAGAGTCTCTCCTGGCCGTGTAGATCATTTTGAATATTGGACCCCAAGTGATTTTGATATAGTGATTTCCTTCTGTGACTAGTGGGTTAATTAATTGTTTTTCTTTAATTGCTAAAGTAGGTCCTGAACGGAGGAGGACTGACAACCACAGACAGACTTAAACTCCAATGGAACAATGCAATATCTATGTACGCCTTTCTGAGAACTGAAAAATCCAGACCCAGGCCTCAGAAAGCAGCTTGAGATTGCATTTCTGTAATAATTCATGCTTCCTAAATGTTCACATAATATATCGAGGCTTTCATGTTCACCTGAGTTAGTGTCATTTACCAGATTTACAATCATATTAGCAGACTTGCAGAATTGTCCTGAAATGAATCAGCTGTCAGAAGACGCTTAAGAACTAACCTCCATCTAGATAACTCAACTGCTCAGACTATAGTCTGGCACCCAGGAAGACAAGAGGAATTTGCGAGGTACGCCTTCCTTTAAGTACAGACAACGGCATGTTACAGTTACAACCTTGCCTACCATATTGCAGTTACAATCTTGGTGTTCTCTACTATCTTCTCCAAGCTGTTGAGATGTACGCAAAGATAACTCCTTAACTTGAGCTGTCACAAGAGATTTTTGCTTTTTTTTTTCTGTGTTAGAGGATTCAGGTGAATCAAAATATGTGTAAAAATTCATCTGCAGATTACAACTCAAATATTAATCTTCTGAGTTCTCCATTAACTTGCCAACACTAATATTTGTTAAAAAGGGAGGTACAGGGTTGAGGCATGAAAATCCTTATGGCCCTGGTTTTTGTGCCTTAATAAGTTTCAAGAATTTAAAGCTCTGTATCAATCATACAGTGCCTTGTAAATGTTTGTATGTGTAATCCCCCATTATATGAGGATTACTAGAGTTTGGTGTCAGTTCTCTGGAGTCACTGGGAGGAGAGCTGAGATGTCCCTGGATGCGAAGAAGCCCAGCCCAAAGGGTGTGGTGTTGAAATAAATTGCAGAATAAAGTGGGTTTAAGAGTTGATTGATAAGGGAAGTTGAGCTGGAGATAATAAAGGCTCCTGTTTGAGGGGAGAAGTGATCTTTGGTTGCCTGTACCCCTGCCTGGTCCCTTGGTGGAGAGGGGGATCCAAAAGTGGCTAAATAAACTCTGACTGGATTGAGGTGCAGTTGGTGCCCATACAATGGGCAACTGAGATGATGTGGGGGAAACTCTGGGTGGGTAAGGGGAACCCAGCTGAAAGCAGGAACCAGGGCAGGGAAAACCTGTTTAAGGCCAGGGTGCAACTCCAGAAGTTCACCCCTGGAAGAAGGACAGCCTAAAGGGTCTGAGCCTGAGGGAAGCGGATTGTGATCAGAGAAATTCTGAAGAAACTTTGGATTATTTCCAGCCCCTGGGATGGGTACATGGACAGAAGAACTTGTAAATGTGTAAATACTGAAAGCCCTAAGAAAAGATCAAGGTGGACAAGTCTTGTATGGACAAGAGGAATCTACTGTACAGATGAAGTTTGATATGACTTTTGCCTGCCGTTTTCAGAAAGTTTCAGTAACATTGAATTGCATTAAATGAAACCTTTGGAGTACAGTGCAGTTTGTCCCTGAAAGTGGAGTGAGAACATTGGATCCCTGCAGTGGCGTTCCTAGGGTGGCTGACACCCAGGGCAGATCGCCGATGCACCCCCCCCCCCCCAGGTGCAGCGCCCCCCCCACCCCCGGCAAAAGGCCATCCCCCCCGGTGAAAGAACACACCTCCGCCACCCCGGCAAAAGGACACCCCCCTCCGGGTGCATTTTTACCTGCTGGGGGGTGCCGCGCGCCTGTCTGCTTCGCTCGTTCCATGCTCCCTCTGCCCCGGAACAGGAAGTAACCTGTTCCGGGGCAGAAGGAGCACGGAACGAGCGGAGCAGACAGGCGCGCGGCACCCCCCCCCCCAGCGGCGTGCACCCGGGGCGGACCGCACCCACCGCACCTCCCCTAGGAACGCCACTGGATCCCTGGACTGGTAAATAACTGTGCAAAGCCTTCACTTAAGCTTCCCCAGTCCCCGGATCTCTATTCCACAACTTAACCCACTCCCAAGCTCGAACTGAATGAACTGTGCTGAGGAGAGTATGTGAGGTGAGAGGAGAGAGGCGTAGAGAATAGAGAAAGACGTCAAAGAATGTTTTCCCTGTGACCCGGGTCGTGAGTGATTGGAGCTGAGCTAGTAGGTGGAGGCGAAACCCGTGTTACATATGCTTGTTCATTTTTAACCTTCGGCTGTCTAAAGAATACAGTTCAAATTATATTGCAGTAGGAGCTTGTTTCATGATCTACACAACTACAGATTCAGATGTCCAGTAGGTGCAATATGTACTGAAGGGAGAGAATTCAGTAAATGGTGCCAAAGTGATTGGCACCTAACTAGTGTTCTGCAAAGGGCACTCTGAGCGGCACAACCTTTCCAATATATCAGCTTAGCATGCAGTGGAGTAGACAGACGTAGTATTTTGGATGGGCCCAGAGAGCTAACTTAGATGGGCCCTTCCACAGCACAGCACTCCATGGCACCCCCCTTCCCCCCGAGATATAAAAAAATAAAGATTTTTTTCACCTACCCCACATCAACATCTCTCCTCCTCTGCGGCGTCCCAGTATCTGCCCGCCTGTTGCTGAACCCCAACCCCCCTTGGTGTACCTTACAGGCGTTACTCTTTCATACCTTACAGGCGTCCCTGGCACTTGCAGTGATTCAATTATTGCTGCCTGTGCTGGCCCTGCAGGCCTCCATTGGCCGAGTCCCGCCCTCACTTTCATCATTTCCTGTCTGACGGGACCTGGCTGGTGGAAGCCTGCAGGGCATCACAGGCAGCAATAATTGAATCACTGCAGGTGCCGGAGATGCCTGTAAGGTACAACAGGGAAGGATGGGGTTCAGCGTCGGGCAGGCAGATGCCAGGACGTCGCAGAGGAGGAGAGATGTTGATGTGGGGTGCCACCACTGGGTGGGCCTGAGCCAAGAATGGGTGGGTCTGTGCCCACCCAGGTCCACTCATAGCTACACCACTGTTAGAATGCATTTCAGTGCCTAACTTTGGGCACCAACATTTATATCTTTCCATGGGGGGCAAATGGGGGGGGGGGGGGGCAGAACAATATTCATTGTGGATATACTGAAAACCTGACTGACTGGATGTGCCCTGAGGACTGGGTTGAGAACCCCTGATATAGACAGATAAATGAAACGAATAAATATTCATAATCTGAGTTTCAGAAATCCATTTCAGGAGCTTCTGTGTAACCAGTTTACTGAGTAGCAAGACTGTTGACCTCAAATGAGACATGGGAAATCAGGGGAAGGAAAGGGTTTGATAAACACTGATCTCTAGGGAACGGATTTTTGAATTTACTTTGATATGTAGAGGGTTCACAATCTAACCTCCCTATTTACAAAGCTGTGTGGCAATGCTAACACAGTGCATTGTCGGCATTACCGCGCCAGCAGCCGCTAGTGCAGCTTTGTAAACAGAGAGGTAAGTTTGTACCTGAGGCAATGAAGGATAAAGTGACTTGCCCAAGACCACAAGGAGCCACAGTGGGATTTGAAGCAGGCTTCCCTGGCTCTGAACCTGCTGCTTCGGTTTGGAAAAGAGACAGACGAGGGGAGATATGATGGAGGTCTACAGAATCCTGAGTGGTGTAGAATGAGTAGAAGACTAGGGGACACTCAAGGAAGTTGCATGGAAATACTTTTAAAACAAATAGGAGGAAATATTTTTTCAGTCAACGAATAGTTAAGATCGGGAACTTTTTGCCAGAGGATGTAGTAACAGCAGTTAGTGTATCTGAAGGAAAGGTCCATAGTCTGTTATTGAGACAGAAATGGGGGAAGCTACTGCTTGTCCTGAGAGTGGTAGCATGGAATGTTACTACTAATTGGCTTTCTGCCAGGTAACGTGAGTAACATAACATAGTAGATGATTTTATTTATTTATTTATTTAATTTGTTACATTTGTATCCCACATTTTCCCACCTATTTGCAGGCTCAATGTGGCTTACCTAGTACCGTAAAGGCGTTCGCCATTTATGATCAGGAAGGGCTGCCACATTAGCCACGGCTGTTCCCCTTCCTTTCCAAAGTTGGCATACAGCACCCTCCTTGCACCAGCCTCTAGTGGAAAAGGACAAACCAAGGAGAGAGATTTGAACCCAGATTCTGTGCTTGGCACATGGTTAACTTCCATCTCCATCTTTTATGTGGCTGCTAATTAGGGGCTCTATAAACCTGAAGCAATTCTTTCTGATTCTCTTGGTAGAAAGTAAAAATAGAAGTCCATAAAAACGTTGGGGATAAAGAGCTGTGGAGAATTCAGGGATGGGTGCATTTCAGAAAACTAAGTAAATGGATCTTCCCCTTTTTTGGACGTTTTATAGACAGGAAATCAAATATTTTTACTTGTCACAAAAACTTGTCAATTTCATTTATAGTAACATAAACATGGTAGATGACGGCAGAAAAAGACTTGCATGGTCCATCCAGTCTGCCCAACAAGATAACTCATATGTGCTACTTTTTGTGTATACCCTACTTTGATTTGTACTTGTGCTCTTCAGGGCACAGACCGTATAAGTCTGCCCAGCACTATCCCCGCCTCCCAACCACCAGCCCCGCCTCCCAACCACCGGCTCTGGCACAGACTGTATGTCTGCCCAGCACTATCCCCGCCTCCCAACCACCAGCCCTGCCTCCCACCACCGGCTCTGGCACAGACCGTATAAGTCTGCCCAGCACTATCCCTGCCTCCCACCACCGGCTCTGGCACAGACCGTATAAGTCTGCCCAGCACTATCCCCACCTCCCAACCACCAGCCCTGCCTCCCACCACCGGCTCTGGCACAGACCGTATAAGTCTGCCCAGCACTATCCCCGCCTCCCAACCACCAGTCCTGTCTCCCACCACAATGTTTAACTTTATTAAGATGCGTAAGTTTTTGTTGTGGCTTTTGCACCTGCTGACAACAGGTACTGAGGGTGTTGTTCCCAAATAAACAAACAGAGAAAAGATACTGAACCAATACTTATAGTGGGCAGTTATCACATTAAACAGAATATCTTTATAAATATATAATTCAATACGCATAAGCATTCCACACCGACATCTTTTTGCTAGCCAATAATGGAGGAGTGGCCTAGTGGTTAGGGTGGTGGACTTTGGTCCTGAGGAACTGAGTTCAATTCCTGGCACAGGCAGCTCCTTGTGACTCTGGGCAAGTCACTTAACCCTCCATTGCCCCATGTAAGCCACATTGAGCCTGCCATGAGTGGGAAAGTGCAGGGTACAAATGTAATAAAAACATAAAATAAAAATTATAAAGATCACAAAGTCCACTCGACAGGTTCTGAACTGTATGAATGTGTTGCAGGGGAGGAAACGGAGAGGTGGGTCTATAACTAGTGCCCAGCTCATTTTTCCATGCTTGTTAAGGCTGAAATTTACATGAATTGTGTTATAAGTACATAAGTATTGCCATGATGGCAGATAAAGACCTGTATAGTCCATCTAGTCTGCCCGACAAGATAAATTCATTGTATGCTGACCTTGATTTGTTCTTGCCATTTTTAGGACACAGACTGCAGAAGTCTGCCCAGCACTAGCTTTGCTTCCCAATTACCGGTGTTACCACCCAATCTCCGCTAAGCTTCTGTAGATCCATTCCTTCTGAACAGGATTCCTTTGTGTTTATCCCACACATTTTTAAAATTCTGTTACAGTTTTCATCTCCACCACCTCCCGCAGGAGGGCATTCTAAGTATCCACCACCCTCTCCATGAAAAAATACTTCCTGACATTTTTCCTGAGTCTGTCCCCCTTCAACCTCAATTCATGTGACTGGCTTGGCCACTGTTGGAAACAGAATACAGGGCTAGATGGACCATTGGTCTGACCCAGTATGGCTATTCTTATGTTATGTAGCCATTTGGCTATTCCTCCACTGGTTTATACATTGATACCCTGCACTACAGTTCAGGACCATCCCATGTGTCTTGTGATGAATGAATTGCAATGAAGTAGACAAAAACCTAAACAAATTATAAAACAGTAGGTGAAGGTTTAGTGGATCACAAATTTTGACTTGTCTCTTTCTCTACTGTCATTCTTTGTATTTTGCTTTGTTATATTTTACTTGGGCCTATCTTATTTTACCAGGGCCGCCGAGAGACTAGGTTGGGCCCGGGGCAAGGCCACCCCCCCCCCCCCCCCCCCCCCCCCCCCCGCCGCTGCCACCCCCAGTCTCACTTGCCTGTCTCCATGGCTCCGGGCCCCCTGCATTCAAAGCAGCAGTCGCAGATCGCCTCTTGTAGCAAATCAAGGGTTCGGATATTGCTTTAAAGATTGTTTATTCACACATCAATAGGCACACACATATTACATAACACTCTTATGCAGTTCACACATCAATAGGCACCCACATATTACATAACACTCTTATGCAGTATACATACATCACCACAGGATTGTAGCCTTCATCTGAGCTGCAACATCAATCGGGGAAGCACCGATGACCGCCCAGAGATTCTGCGGGACAATTCCACACTGGAGAGGCGTCCCTCAACCAGGTACAGAGCTTCTGTTTCAGCCAGGGCCTCCCCTCTTTTTATAACAGCTCAAAAACAAGTGTGCCTGGAACAGAACAATGAGTGGCCAATCTACATTCCTCTCTCCCAGGCACCCTCTGATGAAAACACCAGCCTTTGGACTTGTTTCTCAGCACAGTCCTGTAGTGAGTTACCCACCGCAACGGAGCATTGTGGTAGCAACCTGTCAAACAAATATTCTGGTAGCAACAGGTCAAAACAAACATTCTGCATGTCAGAACACAAATATTCTGGGTCAGCATAAGTATCATATCATAAGTATTATACTCCAACACTCCTCTCTTTGGGCCTTCCCTCCCTGTGTCCCGCCCTCATCTGATGTAACTTCCAGTTTCCGCGAGGGCGGGACACAGGGAGGGAATGCCCGAAGGGAGGCGATCTGTGACTGCTGCTTCAAATGCAGGGGGCCCGGAGCCGAGGAGGCAGGAAGGTGAGACCGGGGACTGCAGCGCCGGCGGCCTGACCCCAGCGCCGGGCCCCCCTCTCAGAGGCCCTGCATTTAACTCACTCATACAGCTCTACTCAGTGACCATCAATGACCACATTTCCTACCAGCCATATAGCATTCTCCCCTCCCCCCTCCACACACTGAACTTTTCCTTCAGGCACCACCTGCATACATGTGGGAATAAACTAAGTAGTGACTGTGTCTCAAGTTTGAGAGACCTTGTTCCTTCCCTTTTCATTGAGTTACTATCCTATATAATAAAACTCACCCTCAACGTTCTGAGGACACTGACGTCAGTGTCACTTCCTTCGGGCACTTCCTTCGGGTTCGAAGGGTTCGTGGTGGTGAAGCCACCGAAATCACTGTCTCTGAGCCCCGCCCTCACGTCAAACGTGATGATGTCGAGGGCGGAGCAATGGCGTCACAGAGCGAGGGCGGAGCAATGGCGTCAGTGGCTTCACGACTCAAGAGATGAAGGTGGCGTGCATTGATGAGGTGCGGAGCAATGGCGGTCAGTGGCTTCACAATGCCTAAGGGGTGGGTAGGGAGGGGGGGTTCGGGAGGAAAACCTTGCTAGCGCCCGTTTCATTTGCTCCAGAAACGGGCATGTTTTACTAGTTTTTAAATAAAGCTGCCTTCTTTCACTTTAATTTGTGTTTTTTCTTTCAACCATATATATACAGTATTAAAAAGAAAGACAATCAATGTTCAAATCAAAGAACTCCCTTTCTTTTCCTTTCTTTTTAGACTGCCTCCCTCCCTATTCAAAGCAAATTCATCATGTTTACCCTACATCATAAGCAAAGAACATACAGCTGTAAGAAAGTACAGTGTGCTTTCTTTTCAATCACAATAGTTTGACAGATGACACATGGAATGACCCAGTTCTCCACTCCTCAGGCCTTCTTCTGAGGGTGGTTTCTGAATGAGACATCTTGACACCTCTACACCTGTGAAAGATGCTGCCATCTGTGTTGCTTTGAGGTGAGGTAGCCTGTTGAAAAAAATAGAGGAAGATGAAAGTGTTCACTATCTTATTGTGATATGAGCCTTAAAAAACAGAGTGAAATAGTCCATTCAAGGAAAAACATCTATAGAATTTTCTCCTGAGCGAATGCACCTACCTTAGAAATATCACATGCCCCACTCCACCCCTGACACATCACATCTGCAGTGATCGATACTCCGGTGTTATTCTGAATAGCACCGTAAAAATAGCGCCGTAACAGCGCAGAAGAACAATGCCCTAATGTGCAAAGCTAATGAGATGCAAATATAGGCGCGCTCATTGCTTTGAGAATTAGAGAGTTTGGCAGGAGGATTGTGCCTGGTGTATGCGCAGAAGAGTTCAGCGGTAAGCTCAGCTCCTGTGCGCATGTGCCTGGTAAAACCCAAAAGGGAATCACACATTGGCATCTGTTTTCTGGATGCTTATATTTAGATGCAAGTAACAGGTGCCAATGTGTGCTTTGTTTTTTTGGGTTTTTTAAAGCATGGTTGCTTTAAATTTTAGATGCAGGACGTGAACGCGAATGTGTGCTTCATTTTCGTGTCTGCTGTTTCTCACAACCAGCGCTCAAGGGCTTCCTTATGCTTCCAAAAGCAATCAAAACCGGTAGATTTTGCAGCAAGAAGCATGAGAATCATGGGAAATCCTCTCATCCAACACCCTAATGCCTGCTCGGACCTGGCATTATTGTTTACAGCGGTAAGGCACCTTTGTTTCAGGTACCCTTTTCTGATCATTGGGTAGGAATACAAAATGACTTCATTTAAATGAACTTGACTATATTTGCATGCTATCTGATCTAAGGCCTGGTGTTCTCATTGTTTGCTGACCCTTCTGATGGGCGCTAGTATGGTGTTAATGGCCTCTAGTGTGCACATTTACTTTTGATCATCAGGGCCTGAGTGCTTTAGTATCAGCAAAGTAGGTGTCTTTATTCATTAGAAATGCTTTCTTGTATTTACAATACGGTACCATTCGTTTGCAGGTCAGTCTTTGAACATTCATTGAATACTAAGATGAGAAAAACAATGGGGTCAGTTGTCAAACTAATTTATATATTTACTGCCAGCAGGTAAATGTATAACATTGCTATCCATGTGTTTTCAGCCACCTATCCCCCAAATTCGGCAAATGGGGCCAGATTCTATACATCGTGCCTGAAAACTCTGTGTGGAATAAATTTCTGTGTAAGCGTATTCTGTAAGCGGCACCTATATTTAGGTGCGGTATATAGATTACGCTTAGTTGATATCACAGTGTTTAAAACTATGTGCATCCATTTACACCAAGGAAAACGTGGTGTAAATGCCGACACGTAGATTTACTTTGGTTATTCAATCAGTCCCCACATGTATATGTAAATTTGGTCTCTTTATCTGATTTGACACGTAGATTTAGGCATACAGGGGCATATTCTATAACAATGCCTGTAAAGTTTGGAATGCCCACGAAAAGCCCATTTCCTCGCCTATAACCATGCCCCTTTTTGACTGTACACATTAAAATTTAACTGTTCGGCATTACAGAATAAGCCTAGTGAGTTGTATGCATAAATTCGAATTATTGCCAATTAGTGCTCTCTAAGACCTATTATCAACACTAATTAGCTTGTTAAGCCAATTAAGTTATAGGTATTGTTTATAGTACATACATTTAGATATACTATGTAGAACCCAAGGAAAAGTGTTTTGTGATAAGAATACTGTTTACGAAGCGTTTACTTTGAAAAAATTAGAGTGTTCAAAACAGGCCGGTTGCCTGAATACTTCAGCTAGGAATAATGGAATAGGACTCCGGTTCTATTTTGTTGGTTTTCGGAACTGGGGCCATGATGAAACTAATACTAGAACTGGACAAAACTTATCTCTTCTTCCTTGATTACCTAACATCTTCTCACTCGTGAACTTTAACACACTACCACTCTGTCATACTGGAATTGGCAATCGCCATCACGGTACTATGTAAGCCACATTGAGCCTGCAAATAGGTGGGAAAATGTGGGATACAAATGCAACAAAATAAAATAAATAAATAAATAAATAAATAACCTTCCTTGATAGGCAACTACCACCCAAGATGCTCTCTGTCTTTCACCCTAATCAACCTAGGATAGACTATACCCAAACAGTCAACATATAGTAACCTTTAACTTCTCTCACAAAACTCCAAAGAAGGTATTATTGTGGAAAGATACTGGGTAAGTTAGAGTTATTCCTACTAATCTTCTGCACTCTTTATGGAGTAGTTGCTTTTGTGTATCTAACTACCAACCACTATTTATGCCAGCCATAGACTTGGTGTAAGTGATCAGGCAACTAACTGCAGACTTATACTAGTATTCTGTAACTGAAGTGGCACGTAGCTAGCTGAGGGGACCCTTTTATAAAGCAGCGGTAGGGCTACCGTGCATGTAGTGTGCGCCAAATCAACACTACTGTCCACATAGCACGCATTCCAGGTGGTAATTTCAAAGTTGGCATGCACTGTTTCCCATGGTAGAAAATATTTTTTCTATTTTCTACCGTGGGGGGGTATGCCCAACGGTAATCGGCAGCACGTCCACATTGGCGTGTATCGAGTGAGCTAGGTCAATGGGTGGAAGTAAGAGCTCAGGCATTAAATAGCCATACGCTACTTTTAATTTTAGCTCATTGCCATTTTCTGCCCCCATTTTTAAAAAGCCTTTTTTTTTCCCAGCTATGGTAAAAATGGCCCAGCGTGTGCCAAAAACACGTGCCCACACCACCACAGACCACATTTTACCACGGCTTAGTAAAAATACTCCTTAGTGCCCAGATTTTTGGTGTCTAAGGTCCAGCTTTATCTCTCCACACCAGACATCACTGCAGAAACCCAGGCCAAAGTATTGGCTTGCTTATCCGACATTGCTGCCTGGATGTCCAACCGCCACCTGAAACTGAATATGGCCAAGACCGAGCTTATTGTCTCTCCTCTCCCTCCACTCTCCATCTCAGTTGCTAACACTTTCATCGTCCCCGTCTCATCTGCCCACAACCTCGGAGTCATCTTCGACTCCTCCCTCTCCTTCTTTGCGCATATCCAGCAGATAGCCAAGACCTGTCGCTTCTTCCTCTATAACATTAGCAAAATTCGCCCTTTCCTCTCTGAGCACACCACTCGAACTCTCATCCACTCTCTCATTACCTCTCGCCTTGACTACTGCAACCTACTCCTCACTGGCCTCCCACTTAGCCATCTATCCCCCCTTCAGTCCGTTCAGAACTCTGCTGCACGTCTTATCTTCCGCCTGGACCGATATACTCATATCACCCCTCTCCTCAAATCACTTCACTGGCTTCCGATCAGGTACTGCATACAGTTCAAGCTTCTCCTACTAACCTACAAATGCACTCGATCTGCAGCCCCTCCTTACCTCTCTACCCTCATCTCCCCTTACATTCCTACCCGTAACCTCCGCTCTCAAGACAAATCCCTCCTTTCAGTACCCTTCTCCACCACCGCCAACTCCAGGCTCCGCCCTTTCTGCCTCGCCTCACCCCATGCTTGGAATAAACTCCCTGAGCCCATACGCCAGGCCCCCTCCCTGCTCATCTTCAAATCCTTACTCAAAGCCCACCTCTTCAATGTCGCCTTCGGCACCTAACCACTTTACCTCTATTCAGGAAATCTAGACTGCCCCAACTTGACATTTCGTCCTTTAGATTGTAAGCTCCTTTGAGCAGGGACTGTCCTTCTTTGTTAAACTGTACAGCGCTGCGTAACCCTAGTAGCGCTCTAGAAATGTTAAGTAGTAGTAGTAGTAGCAACCTATATTGAATTTACCCCTAAATGAATAACATCAGGCTGAAAATATGTTTTAACTGGTCTGATACTATCCATATAGGGGAGGATGTGGGGACCAAACATCTGTACAGTGGCGATATTGAGCTGCTATACAGATAAACTCTCCAGGTAATATTTAAACAGCGCAGTCAGTGTTAAATTCAAATGCTGACTGCTGCGTTTACATTTCAGCACCAGGCCGTGTCCGGATACTGGTGCTGAATATCCGGATATAAGGTGGCTGCTGGAATTTATCTGGATACTGACAATATTCAGAGCACATACCCAGATAAATATTCGGATAAGTTAGGATAGCTATTTTGCTGGCCTAGCTTATCTGGAGAGTTATCTCGGTATCAGCGCTGAATATCGGTGCTACCCAGAAATCTTCCTCCTCCACCTTGGCTTCACCTCCCACTGACCTGGCACTAACTAGTAAAGGTTTTCAGTAGCATTAACCTGATAACGGTGCTGTATATCAACCCCTATAGGTTTACTTTAGGCATTAACTACAACAAATAGCAGTGGTGGTGGTCACCTTGTTACATATATATTCAACACTGCTGACTATGGGCCCAGTTTTTAATGGATTATGGTTTATTCATTTGATATAATATCGCCTCACATTACGAGAATACCAAAGTGGTTTACAATAAAAATGGGAAATGGTTTAACCTTGTAGGAGAGGCTCCAGTCCAATTATTATTTATTTATTGCATTTGTACCCCACATTATCCCACCTTTTTGCAGGCTCAATGTGGCTTACAGAGTAAGGTTATGATAAAGCCAGTACATAATTTAAATACAGTTAAAGCATGCTAACCCTGTGATCCACAGAATTTCAGCAACTGAATAGCATTTCTAAAAATCTGAAGAAACCACTGCAGCATGGGCATAGCTCAGGGGGACTTCAGGGGCCTGGACCTCCCCCCACCTGTGTTGGGATCAAGCACCTTCTAAAATGGCTGGCAGGGATGCCCATGCACCATCAGCCAAAGATTCTCTGCTAGAGCCCCTACCCGTGCTGTCTGAGCAGAAGGAAGTCTTTTGTAATATACCCATAACATTGTGCATTTCCCAACCTGTATTTCCTACATTTTCCTATCTGGCCGTCCTATGCAAAATCGGATTATCATGTCTCCCATTTTGTGAAAATAAGAAATGCCCAGAATTACCATAAAAAGTGTTGTTGGTAGTAGAAATTGATTTCCAAATTGTCATAGTTCACACAAGTCAACTGAACTCTTAGGACATAGGGTTCAAATAAAGAGCAATGATTTTATTCCTGTAGCACTTGATGGCAGTCAGTGGGGTTCCACATTAGACTCTTGAAATGATAGATGTGTCCTTGGTGAAGCTTTTTCCCCTCTTGCAGTTCATTGGGTCCAGGGAGGAAGAAGCTTTCCCTGTCTTGTGAAGCTCTTCATTAGCTCATAGTTAACTGGCTATCATTAATATTGATGAATGCACAATGCTGACAGTTAATCTGTCCAGTAACACAAGGAAAAGGGCCCGCAGGTACAGTAAGTTATTCTTCCTGCCTCAGGAGCAAATTTGTTTTACATAAATTAAATTTCACCAGCTTTGTTTCTCAATGATGAGGCCATGTAGTCTTGAAAAATAATCAAGATTTTCTTTGTAACATCTTAAATAGCTGTTTTTAAGCAGCACCTGAAATTATAGACCGGTGAGTCTGACGTCGGTGCCGGGCAAGATGGTGGAGGCTATTATTAAGAATAAAATTGCAGAGCATATACAAAAACATGGACTGATGAGACAAAGTCAGCACGGATTTAGTGAAGGGAAGTCTTGCCTCACCAATCTAATGCATTTTTTTGAGGGGGTAAGCAAACATGTGGACAATGGGGAGCCGGTTGATATTGTATATCTGGATTTTCAGAAGGCGTTTGACAAAGTGCCGCACGAAAGACTCCTGAAGAAATTGCAGAGTCATGGAATCGGAGGTAGGGTATTATTATGGATTAAGAACTGGTTGAAAGATAGGAAGCAGAGAGTAGGATTGCGTGGCCAGTATTCTCAGTGGAGGAGGGTAGTTAGTGGGGTCCCGCAGGGGTCTGTGCTGGGTCCGTTGCTTTTTAATGTATTTATAAATGACCTAGAGATGGGAATAACTAGTGAGGTAATTAAATTCGCCGATGACACAAAATTATTCAGGGTCGTCAAGTCGCAGGAGGAATGTGAACGATTACAGGAGGACCTTGCGAGACTGGGAGAATGGGCGTGCAAGTGGCAGATGAAGTTCAATGTTGACAAGTGCAAAGTGATGCATGTGGGTAAGAGGAACCCGAATTATAGCTACGTCTTGCAAGGTTCCGCGTTAGGAGTTACGGATCAAGAAAGGGATCTGGGTGTCGTCGTCGATGATACGCTGAAACCTTCTGCTCAGTGTGCTGCTGCGGCTAGGAAAGCGAATAGAATGTTGGGTGTTATTAAGAAGGGTATGGAGTCCAGGTGTGCGGATGTTATAATGCCGTTGTATCGCTCCATGGTGCGACCGCACCTGGAGTATTGTGTTCAGTACTGGTCTCCGTATCTCAAAAAAGATATAGTAGAATTGGAAAAGGTACAGCGAAGGGCGACGAAAATGATAGTGGGGATGGGACGACTTTCCTATGAAGAGAGGCTGAGAAGGCTAGGGCTTTTCAGCTTGGAGAAGAGACGGCTGAGGGGAGATATGATAGAAGTGTATAAAATAATGAGTGGAATGGATCGGGTGGATGTGAAGCGACTGTTCACGCTATCCAAAAATACTAGGACTAGAGGGCATGAGTTGAAGCTACAGTGTGGTAAATTTAAAACGAATCGGAGAAAATTTTTCTTCACCCAACGTGTAATTAGACTCTGGAATTCATTGCCGGAGAACGTGGTACGGGCGGTTAGCTTGACGGAGTTTAAAAAGGGGTTAGATAGATTCCTAAAGGACAAGTCCATAGACCGCTATTAAATGGACTGGAAAAATTCCTCATTTTTAGGTATAACTTGTCTGGAATGTTTTTACGTTTGGGGAGCGTGCCAGGTGCCCTTGACCTGGATTGGCCACTGTCGGTGACAGGATGCTGGGCTAGATGGACCTTTGGTCTTTCCCAGTATGGCACTACTTATGTACTTATGTACTTATGTATGTAATGGAAGGTACAGGACCAGTCACCTAAGTAACAGATTAATGGGTTACAAATCAAAGCATTTCAGAAAGACAGTGGACATGAAGTGGACGACCCACAAGGAAATGTAAAGTCATGAGGCATACAAAAAGGAAACCAAAGTGGTAGGGCATGCTATGGGTATGCTGGGCAAACATTTTCATTCTATTTTGTTTACTTTTTTTCAGGATTTTTCTTTTTTTGTTTGTTTATATATTTTTTTTATTATGGGGGCAATGTCATTGGTTTTACTAATTACACCAGTGTTTGACAACTACTCACAATGTGGAACGTCCTACCGGGTTCACATCTTGTTCCTGCACTTTTTGGTGTCTCTTTGTTAAGCTCCTAGCGGACCTGTCTTTTTATTTATTTATTTGTTGCATTTGTATCCCACATTTTCCCACCTATTTGCAGGCTCAATGTGGCTGACATAGTACCGTGATGGCGAACGCCAGTTCCAGTATGAGTAATACAGAGTGGTAATTGTGTTAAATCATGGTGAATTAGGTGGTTAAGGAGGAAGAATTAAGTGTCCTGTTCTGGTACAAGTTTCGTCGTGTTGCAGGGTCCGGGTGTTTAGGTTGGATCGTTATAATATGCCACCTTGAACAAATTGGTCTTTAATGATTTCCGAAAGATTGGTAGTTCTTGCATTGTTTTCAAGACGTTTCAAGACGTTTTTCAAGACAAGTTTATTTTTCATCATTGAATGCTTGTTTCTTTTGGCATGAGATATCATATATAGACCTCTGACACAGGCATTTGTTACCGAAATGCGAACTGTGTCATGTCTGACCAATAAAGTGTAGCTGAGATGCTCTCAATTCTGAAGTGTCCTTGTGCTTTTTCGGCTATTAGCCTTTGCTTCTTTGCTTTTGGATTCCCTCCCCTCTGTATCCTATTATGGGGGCAGTGTCATTAATAGTGTACACTAACAAAGATTATGCACTGTCCCCCAGATTCTAGATGTGGAGCCCAGATTTGGGTGTCCTAAATTTGCATGCAACCCCAAGGAGCATATTCAGCACCACCAAGAGACCTCTTCGGGGCAGGAAAGAGCCCCCTCTTTCCTGCCCGGAGCACTGCCTGCCCTTGCCTGCATTCTTCTCAGTCTCAGCTGGGGATTCAAAATGGCCACCGACAGTTGAAGCGGCCTCGTGAGACTTCAACTCTCGGCGGTTATTTTGAATCCCCAGCCGAGACCAAGAAGGATGAAGGGCAAGGCAGCGCTCCGGGCAGGAAAGAGGGGGCACTTTCCTGCCCTGAAGAGGTCACTAAACCACCAGGGAAAATGGAAAGGAAGAGGAGGGGAGGGGAGACCCATGGCGCAGATCGCTTGCTCGCCCGCACGCACGCTTGTCCAGAAATCCGGACAAACGTGCATGCGGGCAAAACCCGCCGGACGCCCCCGGACATGCCCTCAAAAAGAGGACATGTCCGGGGAAATCCGGACGAATGGTAACCCTAGGTGGGGGTCCCCAAGCCCCACCAGCAGAAGCCTTCCTCCAGCACTGCCGCATTGCCTACCCTGCAGTTGCTTTTCCCCTCACGTCGCATATCAATCATTTACATATATGTAGCAGGGGCGTCGCTGCTATGGGGCCATGGGGGCCAGGGCCCCTGTAGATTTGGCCCTGGACCCCCCTACCAATGACCCTCTCGACCCCCCCCCCCCGCTCGCTCGCCATCGCCATCGCCTACCTGTGCTGGCGGGGACCCCATCCCCTGCCAGCCGGTCTTCTTCCTTCCTTTCAGGTTTCTGAGTCTGACGTCCTGCACATACAACATGCAGGACGTCAGACTCAGAAACCTGAAAGGAAGGAAGAAGACTTCAGCTGGCGGGGGATGGGGTCCCTGCCAGCACAGGTAGTTGACGGCGAGCGGGCAGGCGAGCGGGGGGTCGAGAGGGTCGTCGGCAGGGGGGGGTGTGGGCAATGATGTGGCAGGGGGGTGTGGGCGATGATGATGATGGCAGCGGCGGTGCTGGGGGTGGCGGTGGCGCCGGGGAGGGCTAAAATGTGCCCCCTCACCTCGGCTCTGGCCCCCCTGCCGCTGAAGGTCAGATACGCCCCTGAGTAGTAGGATGGAATGAAATAAAGCTGCCTGAATCTTTCAGTCATCTGAGATTAATGTACTGAGCAAACATTGAAAAAAGAGAGATTCTAGAGAAATTTCCCTTTCTGTTTCATCCTGGGCAGTGGTCTTACTAACACCATCCATTCAAGTATGATAAACAGTGAAGCTAGGGTTACCATATGGCTCCAGAAAAAGGAGGACGGATTGAGCCAGCCAGGTTTTACTTCCATTGAAGCAGACACTAAAATGAATGGGGGCCTCTGTAAGAGTCTGAAGTGGATTTTGTACCCCCTCCTCCTATTGAAACACATGGCACTGCAAGTCTGAACCTGGAAAACCTTCAAAGATTGTTTTCTGAACTGGTGCTCATGCCAAAGTAAATGGGACATAAAGTCCTGTTCAACAGCTCCTTTATTGTTTCAAAAAAAAAAGAAAGCTTGAAATATATCAGAATAATTATTTGAACCATACTGTAAAATGTCTTACCTTATTTAAAGAAATATTTAAATAAAAAAACAAGCGCTGAAATCATGAATAATGTCTATGCAATTTTATATTTATGAGTTTCAAGCACCCTCTAGTGGTAAATGTTTAGGATGTTGCATTACCTTTTCCATGAGTGCTTATAACACTGGGGCTGATACAGAAAAGCCATGCATTAGAAGCCTGCACTAAAGCTCAGGGCAGGATTTCCTAATGCATGCATTAAAAAAAAAAACAGAATTTGCCCCCAAATTTTGAAATATTTTGACACCAATCAGATAGGACTTAAGATCTGGGTTTCCTATCACATTATAAACCCAAACCATAAAATGATATTGCTTTGTCACCCTCTGATCACCTATACATCTCTCCTAGTTTCTCAACTCCTTCCCCCACCCCTAGCTTTCCCCATAAAACTGGTACTATTCTGATATTTGGCTATCAATACATATTAAGGTAGTCTCCTCTTATTTTAAACTGAAAATCTAGAAGAATTAGGAGAACTTAATATTTCTACATTTAGCGTATAAGGCCTTAACACCCGTGGTTAAACTCCACTCTTCATGTGCTTAGAGGAAAGGCCTCAAGAAGCCCCCAGCTATAATATTATTAGCTATGGGGGCTGGGCTGCTTCAGCATCGGCCTGAAAACCTCGGAGTGTGAAGTCTTTGTATAAAGCTTGTATACTTCAACACAGTTTATCATATATTTTAAGGTTAGGAGCAACTTAACTTTATTAGTTGTGTCCTTCTTCTGACAGGTCTTCTCTACGCTTATTATGATCATGGCCTACGATGGCCAGCGTTTCGTCCAACTGCCTCAGGTCCTGTGGTCTGCGTTGATCTCCAGTCGGGTAGAGCTTTGAAAGACCTAGCCGAGAGGAGATTAACGCAGACTACAGGACCCTGAGGCAGTTGGACGAAATGCTGGCCATCATAGGCCATGGTCAGAATAAGCGTTGAGAAGACCCGTCAGAAGAAGGACACAACTAATAAAGTTAAGTTGTGCTACTTTAGTCACTTTTTCTCCAGAGACGATCACGTATGTCTCAGGTATATTTTCGAAAGAGAAGGGCGCCCATCTTTCGACACAAATCAGTAAAGTCATGTGGCCATGAATTTTCCCAACACTAGGTAAGGCTTATTCACCTGTAGTTTCCAGCCTCCTCTCTGTTACCACTCTTGTGAAGAGGGATCAAAATTGCCTCTCTCTAGTCTTGCAGAACCACTTCTGATTTCAAAGATCTATTGAACGGATCTTTCAAAGGACCTCTTCAAGCTTCTAATATTATTATCCTTGGACGTACCTCGCCTGTATCCATGGGTTTGTCTACTTTTGAAGGCTCTTTCACTAATGTATGCTAAGCAGTTAGAATGGGAATTAGGCAATGGTGACAACACACAGTCACAGTAACTATTACCATGTTGGCATAGCAGTTAACACATACCAGTCCACCCAGTAACTACATACCCTGTTATGGGGCTTGAAATGGCTGGGTTATGGGTGTGGACTGTGCATAGCAAATAGTAAGGTACTTTTACCAAGCTGCGGGAAAAAGAGCCCTGTGCTAGTGGTGGGGGCCATTTTTCCCGTGCACCAGGGCCCTTTTTACCGCAGCAGGTAAAAATAATATTGACCATGCGACGGGCAGCCCTTACCACCACCCACTGAGGTGGTGATAAGGGCTCTTGCGCTAACGATGCCCGGTTACCACCAGGTTACCGCCACGCAAGCCATTTCCGGGGATTTTCTTTTTCCCCCAGAAATGGTGCACGCTGGGGGCGGGACTACCACTGGCGGCCATGTTGTGCTGGTGGCAGGTCCCGAAAGAGTGAGCGGTATGCTCGTGTTGGGCTTACTGCCACTCTGTAAAAGGGCCCCAGTGTCTCACTAATGCAGATAACACAGGAGTAATGCCTCCTAGATAGGATAGGAGGCTTTAAGTGCATCCATGCAATAAACATGCAATAAAATAGCTTTCTGTATAATGATTGTATGGGAACATGATGGGAGCAACCCAACATTTGGTGCATAGAATGGACACTTACTGTGTTGTAATTTGGGTATGCACAATGCTGTAAATGTAAAAGTTAACCATACGCTAGTAAACAGCCTCTAGTTTGTGCTCAAATCAAAAAAGTAGTTAAAAAAGACCCAACAACAACAACCCTGAAATTAAAGGTAACAAGCCGAAGACTAAAAATCACAAAACTCTTATCCCCCCTTTTCACAAAGGTTGCTGGAGCGGTAATACCGACACAGCCCATTCAAGTGAATGGGCTGTTTTGGCATTGTCGCGTGGCAGCCACTAGTGTGACTTTGTAAAATATGGGGGGGGGGGGGAGGGGTTAGGGGATTAAAAACCCATTACATCTAAATTGAACAACACCTTAAGAAAGCTGTAATATATGTGTAAAGTGTGCTTAGTTGTCACAGTTGTTCACAAATGTTTTTTTTTAATACAAAAATTGAAAAACGTAAAGATTTGTTTAAGAAGAAAAGAAAGAAGTTGAATAAAGAATTGGGGGGGGGGGGGGGGTTGGCCTATGATGAATTGAAGTTCTGTTGGCACTATGTTCAGTTGAAACAAGAGAACGTTCCACAGACTTTCAGAGGCCTTTTTTCTCCTTTTTTTTTTAAGTAGTTGTAACGTCTCATGATTATACCACAATATAGTTTTGTTTTGTTTTTTAATAGAGTGTTCAATATATGTTTTTGTGGAAAATTCTTTTGATTTTAAAGTCTAAAGCCAACAACAATAAATAAATAAATATTCTTTAAAATAAATACATTGAAAAGAATTTATTTGTATATGAGAAATGTTTTTCATCAAAATTAACAAAAATCTTTAATAAGGAAAAGGTGTATTCATAAACAATCTAAAAATAAATTATAAATGGTAAACCCTTTATTGTTATAATATCATTCATAAAAATACTTTATATAAAAATTTTATGTATATTAATACAAAATATTTCCAAGGCAAAATGTTTAGAAAACAAGCTACTGTATGCAAAGCCTTGTCCCAAAAATTGTACTACCTTAGCTGTGTTTCTTCATAAAGATGGTTAATAAATCATTGTATTGTAACATTGGATTCTCACAACAAATTACTTTCTTATGCATTATTCTTTGTTATGTATCCTATACTGTTTATTGTAAGTCACATTGAACACAAACTTGTTTGGGATAATGTGGGATATAAATGTCACAAATAAATAAATAAATAAAGTCCAAATAAATGAAACTAAAATAATTACCTAAACAAAAATATAGATACAAGCGATAGGATAATGGTGTCTTCTAAATCACTTTTTGCCAATGATGGCTGCATCACGCACAGATGTAATAACTGGCCAAGATTTGTATTGTTGCAATAAACCTTGAAGTAACATTTTTAAAATTGTTTATTTATAAGCAATTTCAAAATACTGAATCAAGAAAATAGTATGGTACAAAAAAGCTGATATTGCAGAAAACAAATCAAGAAGTAAATAACAAAGGAGGAATTAAACAGAATCAGACTTGGCCTAAATCTCCTATCGTGGGGGAAGGGCAAGTTTAAAGTTGACAAGATACTTTTTTTCTTTGAAACTAAAGAAATAAACACAGGGCTGGCTCAACTATAATTCAAATCAAAGCTCAATCAGCAACACCAATAGCAGTCACAGGGGAGCAAAAGGCACCAAAGGCCTTTTTGACACCAGAAAGCTAGTCAAATGAGCTAGACTGAAAAATAAATTAATGCATAGATTAGTATTTAATTACCCATTTGCAGGGGAATTTCAAAAATAAAATAAATACAATTAAGCCCCCAATTATAATACCATTGGTTTCAAAAGAATAATCTGTTTCCTCCTCTTTTCAGTTTCCTTAGAAACATCTGGAAACATGTTAATCTTGAAATTTAGAAACAGTTTTCTTTGTCCTAGGATAGTGCAAAGGCAACAAGTATAGTGGATGGGGTAGCATTTTTAGTCTTACTTCTCAAGAATTACTGAAACATCTAGGGCCCTTTTACTAAGCTGCTGAAGCGTCTATGCACACCCAACAGGCGCCAAAATGGAGCTACCACGTGACTGTTGCGGAAATGAAAACGGTAACAGAATTCAAACAGGCGTGGGATAAGCATAAAGGAATCCTGTTCAGAAGGAATGTATCCTTGGGAGCTTAGCCGAGTTTAGGTGGCAGAGCCGGTGGTGGGAGGCGGGGCTGGTGGTTGGGAGGTGGGGATAGTGCTGGCCAGACTTATACAGTCTGTGCCCTGAAGAGGACAGGTACAAATAAAAAGTAGCACATATGAATTTATCTTGTTGGGCAGACTGGATGGTGTCATTTCATTTTTGGCGCACTTCCGATACGTATGGCTGAAAAATAATTTTTATTTTCGGATGCGCGTATCGGATGCACACCAAGTGCATTTGATGCGTGTAGGTCATTACCGTCCAGTTACCATGTGAGACTTTATCGCTAGGTCAATGGCTGGCGGTAAGGTCGCAGAACCAAAATGGACATGCAGCAATTTTGATTTTGCCGCACGTCAATTTTCGGCAAAAATGTAAAAAAGGCCTTTTTTACAGGCGCACAGAAAAATGAATTGGCGCTCGCCCAAAACCCGCGGCTACACTACCGCAAGCCATTTTTCAGCACACCTTAGTAAAAGGACCCCCTAATGTATCTGTTTCTAAAGGAGCTTCTCCCAAATTTTGAGAAGTCTGTCTCTTCACAGATAGGAGATAATATGTTTGAATAATAAGTGGAACTTACTCAAGAGAAGTTTTCAATATCACCACAACATTGGTGTTATCAAAGGCACGTTAGGAAAATTCAAAAGTCTTAGGGTTCCTTTTACTAAGGTGAGCTGAAAAATGGCCTGTGGTAGTGTAGACGCATGTTTTGGGTGCGCACAGAATTATTTTTCAGCACACCTACAAAAAATGCTTTTTAAAAACTTTTGCCGAAAATGGAAGTGCGGCAAAGTGAAAATTGCTGTGCATCCATTTTGGGTCTGAGACCTTACCACCAGCCATTGACCTAGCAGTAATGCTCTACACACATCAAATGCCACCTGTGCGTAGCTGCCACACGCCAGAAAATAAAAAATATTTTTCAGGTGCACATATCAGATGCGTGCCAAAATTGAAATTACCGCAAGGGCCACGTGATAACCGGGCGGTAACTCCAATTTGGCGCGTGTTGGATGCATGTAGTCACCTACGAGGCTTAGTAAAAGGGCCCCTGGGGCTCCTTAAAGTACAGGACCAAAGATATATTTTACAAATTGTTCACTCTAGCTCCTGAATTAATATTGTCTTTAATCAATGTCGCTTGCACTGTTAGAACCTTCTCAACTTCTACTGCAACCTTCTCCAAATCTTAATAGTAGCCTAAAACAAATCAAATCCGTTTTATCCACCTTCTGCACCACTTGATAGACCTTTTGAGCCAAACCATTTATCTGTGGTATTAAAGCATTCCCCAAATCCACAAGACAACATTTTTATACCTGTCAGTCTTTAAAACACTGATGTATGCATCCTGAATAGTTTACATAATGGTGTCTTAACTGACTGTTTATTCCTACTAAACAGGGTTATATGAGAAAACTGGTTTGTGTAGAAAACAGAAGCTTCTGTAAAAGGTATCAATGCCATGAAAGAACACACAAAGGGGCATAATCGAACGGAAACGTCTATCTCCATGGGCGTTTATCTCCGAGAACGGGTCCGTGAAGGGGCGGACCGAACTGTATTTTCGCAAAAAATAGACGTCCATGTTTCATTCGACAATTTGTGAGGTGGGCGTTTTTGTTTTTCAGCAATAACGGAAAATGAAAGCGCCCAGCTCAAAAACGAATAACTCCAAGACATTTATTCGTGGGAGGGGCCAGGATTCGTAGTGCACTGGTCCCCCTCACATGCCAGGACACCAACCGGACACCCTAGGGGGCACTTCTACAAAAACAAAAAAAAGGTAAAAGAGCTCCCAGGTGCATAGCACCCTTCCCTTGTGTGTTGAGCCCCCCCAAATCCCCCTCAAAACCCACTTCCCACAAGTCTACACCATTACTATAGCCCTAAGGGGTGAAGGGGGGCACCTACATGTGGGTACAGTGGGTTTTGGGGGGCGGTTTGGAGGGCTCCCATTTACCAGCACAAGTGTAACAGGTGGGGGGGGGATGGGCCTGGGTCCACCTGCCTGAAGTCCACTGCACCCCCTAATAACTGCTCCAGTGACCTGCATACTGCTGCCAGGGAGGTGGGTATGACATTTGAGGGTGAAAATAAAAAGTTGTGAAACGGCATATTTTGTGGTGGGAGGGGGGTTTGTGACCACTGGGGGAGTCAGGGGAGGTCATCCCCGATTCCCTCCAGTGGTCATTTGGTCATTTAGGGCACTTATTGGGGCTTTATTCGTGGAAAAACAGGGTCCAGGAAAAGTGCCCTAAATTCTCGCTACAAACGCATATTTTTTTTCCATTATCGGCGAAAGGCGCCCATCTCTGATCGGCCGATAACCACGCCCCAGTTCCGGCTTCACCACGCTTTCGACATGCCCCCATCAACTTTGTCCGCATCCGCGACTGAGTGCAGTTGAAAACGTCCAAATTCAGCTTTCGATTATACCGCTTTATTCGTTTTTGTGAGATAAACGTCTATCTCCCGATTTGGGTCACAATATAGGCGTTTTTCTATTTCGATTATAAGCAGGACAGCCTAATTGGTTCAAAAAAGCAGGTGAAAACAGTAAGAAAACACAAGTGGTTCAATATTCCAAAACATTTATGCTATCAACTATGAGGCTGACTGCATAAGGTTTGTTTTGTTTATAAATTAAAAAAAAAACAAAAAGCTGGTATAATAAGTCTAATGTGGACCGTCCAAGTTATGCATTTAGATTTCCATATTGCATGAACATTTAGTACATAAGTACATAAGTATTGCCATACTGAGAAAGACCAAAGGTCCATTGAGCCCAGCATCCTGTTTCCAACAGTGGCCAATCCAGGTCACAAATACCCGGCAAGATCCAAAAAATGTACAAAACATTTTATACTGCTTATCCCAGAAATAGTGGATTTTCCCCAAGTCCATTTAATAACGGTCTATGGACTTTTCCTTTAGGAAGCCATCCAAACCTTTTTAAAACTCCGCTGAGCTAGCCACCTTTACCACATTTATTCTCTGGCAACGAATTCCAGAGTTTAATTACAACGTTGAGTGAAGAAATATTTTCTCTGATTCGTTTTAAATTTACTACAATGTAGCTTCATCGCATGCCCCCTAATCCTAGTATTTTTGGAAAGCGTGAACAGATGCTTCATATCTACCCGTTCAACTCCACTCATTATTTTATAGACCTCTATCAAATCTCCTCTCAGCCACCTTTTCTCCAAGCTGGAGCCCTAGCTGCTTTAGCCTTTCCTCATAGGGAAGTCGTCCCATCCCCTTTATCATTTTCATCGCCCTTCTCTGCACCTTTTCTAATTCCACTATATCCCAATTTTATAAAGCCAGGATATGGACCTCTAAAACTGCAGTATATGGCAAGAGGGTGTGGTCTGAGTATATTTTAGGTGGGACTAGGGAGGGGCCAAAAGATGGATATTCAAATCCTTCCTCAACCAAATTTCTGTAAGGCAAAGCACTTTGGAGCCAAAAGCAGAAAGAAAGTCAAAAAGCACAGCAGTTTTGTTCTAGGGTAGACATTTGAAATTATGCGTTCACTACATGGCTGAATATTGACTTCAGAAAGTTTCTGTCTATCAAACTGTTTCCATATGCAAAATCAGAAGTATTCATTGATAAAGTAAAAAGATTATCTAAAAAAAAAAACCTGACCCACAACTCCTCTATTAAGACTGCCAGGATATGCTCTCTGCAAAGAGAAAATATATTGCATTCCTTAGATCAGAATCTCATAGTAATTCCCTCTTTTTGTTATATATTTTAGGCATTTATTGGGAATCTATGTCCAGTATTACAGGTCTATCCCCATGGGCAGGGCCACCGAGGGGGAGGGGCAGGTGGGACAAAATTCCCCGGGCCCGGGCCTCCAAGGGGGGGCCCGGCGCTGGGGTCTCTCTTTCTCCTGCTCCCAGGCCACCGGTGCCACAGCTCCTAGTCTCACCTGCTCGCCCTCGGCTCCATCGACAGCCCCCCTCCGTCCGCCACCGGGCACCCTGCATTCAAATCGGCAGTACCTCACCTCCATAAAAAAAAAAAACAGATCGCCACTTCCCTTTGGGCCTTCCCTCCCTGTGTCCCACCCTCATCTGATGTAACTTCCTGTTTCCACGAAGGCAGGACACAGGGAGGGAGGGCCCGAAGGGAGGCGATTTGCCGCCATCACACGGAGGTGAGGCGCTGCCAATTTGAATGCAGGGGGACCGGTGGCGGACGGAGGAGGGCTGTCGACGGGGCTGGGGGCGGGCGGTTGGAGACTGGGGACTGCAGTGCCGGCGGCCTGAGTAGCGATTGGGTGGGGGCGGCCTTGCCCTAGGCCCCGCTCAGTCTCTTGGCGGCCTTGCCTATGGAATGCCCTTCCATCACATTTATGTATGATATCATCCAATCATTATTTAAACAATCCCTGAAGATGTATTTTTTCAATTTAGCTTTTTATATATAGTCTTCCCCCTCTCTGTTCATAAATTCCTGGGGCTGTGTGATTACCGGTATCTTAGGCTGACAAACACTTTTTTTGTTATTTTAAACGTGTCTTCTCTTTTTATGGATTGTAATACTTTCTTCTGTTTCTGTTTTTTCTTTAACCTTTTATTATTCATGGCTATCTTAATTGTTATTATGTAAGCTGCCTTGATGGCCCGACTAAAGGGGAATATATTCAATAAAGCTGAACTTGGAACTTAGAACTACCCATGGCAGGTCACGTTTAATTTTGCAAGATCCATACAAATGCTCTCTTATTTATTTATTTATTTATTTGTTGCATTTGTATCCCACCTTATCCCACCTCTTTGCAGGCTCAAAGTGGCTTACAATACATCATGATTAGTGGAAGAAAGTTAATAAGTAAACATTTGATATTACAGGATTTTGGTCGTTTTGATGAAGGTATAACATACAGAATAAACAATTTCATAGTGTACAAGCAGATATTAAGAATCAAGTTCTGAAGTGTATATGCGAGTTGTGCCTTTTCTCATTTGTTGATCTTTGTGGTACGCTTTATTGAAGAGATGTGTCTTCAGTAGAAGTAGCATCAACCCCACTCCCCTATGTATCCTTGCAATAATCAGTCGTCCCTCTCCGAGGTTTTCTTTGGGGAATACCAAACAAAAATATATTTTTAGCATCTCCTTTTTTGTGGTTATCATTTATTTATTGCATTTGTATACCACATTTTCCCACCTATTTGCAGGCTCAATGTGGCTTACATAGTTTTTTAATGGCTTACATAGTTTTGTTATGACAATATCATTCTAGAATATCAGATAAAATTAGTAATGTGCAGAGATTGAGTAAGGGAAGAAAGAAGGAAGTGACTAGGTGGGTAAGTATTGAGGTGGACTTTCGTAGCTGAGTGGGTTGGTGAGGTGGATTACTGCACCTGTCACCTTTCAGTCTTGCATTTCCACCTCTGTGTTCCTCTTTTCCCTGACATACCTGAAGAAAGTCTTCTCACCTGGCTTTACTTCTCTTGTAATCTTTACTTCTGCTCCTTTCCTTGTTTCTTTCACCTTTACCAGATATCCTCCTCTGTATTCGTCTCTTTGAAACCCTTTGTAGAACCAGCAGAAGAAAGGAGGTGTTGATGTCCCTGTACAAGTCATTGGTGAGGCCCCACTTAGGGTACTGTGTTAAGTTTTGGAGGCCATATCTTGCTAAGTATATAAAAAGACTTGAAGTAGTTCAGAGAAAAGCAACGAAAAAGGTATGGGGTGTGCGTCACAAGATGGATGAGGAGAGATTTGAGGACCTGAACATGTATACCCCAGAGGAAAGGAGAGACAGGGGTGATATGATACATACATTCAAATATTTGAAAAGTATTAATCTACAAACAAACCTTTTCCAGAGATGGGAAGGTGATAGAACTAGAGGGCATGAATTGAGGTTGCAGAGGGTTGACTCAGGAATAATATCAGGATGGAAGTACTTTTTCACAGAGAGGGTGGTGGATATCTAGAATGCCCTCCCACGGGAGGTGGTGGAGATGAAAACAGTAACAGAATTCAAAAATGTGTGCTTTAAACAGAAAGGAATCCTGTAAAGAAGGCATGGAACCAAACAAGCGTTGATTAAGATGGCAACACCAGTAACTGGGAAGCAAAGTCATTGCTGGGTAGGCTTCTACAGTCTGTGCCCTGATCGTGGCTAGACAGATTTGGATAGGCTGGAGTGGGGCTTCCATGACAACTTCAGAAGTTGGAGAACAAGGCCAGTGCCAGGCAGACTTCTATGGTCTGTGCCCTGAAAATGGCAAAGATAAACCAAGATCATGTATACATATGTAGTATCACATCATACCTTATTTTATTACAATTGCAGTGTATTTCTATACTGCTAACACCACCAGTTTCTTAGCAGTTTACGATAAATAAAAATCCAGGGCAATATCTTGAGAAGCATAATACAAACCCAAATAGCTGATACCAAACTAAATTTTAAACAATTCTCCTAAAAAGATGTTTTTTGTTTTACAATTTTCTTAAATTGAGGTCAAGATAACTGAGCAGTAAAACAAACATAAAAATCACTCCAAGCCTTGATGCTTGAACTGAGTTTATCTTGTTGGGCAGACTGGATGGAGGTGGGGGTGGGGGAGAAAGATAGATATATACAGGGCTTTTGTGAGGGGGTACTTGGGGGGTACTGAGTACTGGCACCTTTTCCATTGTCTGCTAAAATTTTGATCCATGGACCCCAAATTTTAATGAAAGAGCTCATGCTCTACACACCAATTCTGCCTTGTCATAGATTCTGTGACTGGTTACAGGAGGCCTGGCTATTGTGCGGTGGGCCCCTCAGTGATCACCCCACCCTTGAAGGTGGTCTAGCATTTGAGTACCGGCACCTTTTTTGTTAGAAAAAACACACTGGATATATAGCAGAAACATCAGTTTTTGAATGTATTCTAGCTATCAATGGCTGAAGAAGACACACAACAGTTTGCTTTTGCTACGTGTTTTTTCTTTTTTTTTTAATTGTAGTTCCAGAAATTACTACTACTACTACTACTATTTAGCATTTTTATAGCGCTACAAGGCGTACGCAGTGCTGCACAAAACGTTACTAGGAAAACGTGTATTACAAAGGAAAGATAACTGCATAATTCTAAGTAGACAAGTAGGATGGGACAAAAGTCCTTTAAAACTAAACTTTAGTTGCCAAGTTCAATAGCGCACTCAGCTGACAGCACACATATCTTGAACCACTGTTACAACTGATACCTTTAAAATTGGTGTTAGTTTAGTAGACAGTAGCTGAATCAATGCAGAGAGTGAGTCACATCCTCAGAGTCCACATTAGACTAATGACAAAGCTTTAAGGGTAATTCTACAACCAAGGGTCTACATCATGGCTCGAAAGCGAAAGTGTTGTATGTACTCTTGCCACCGGAAATAATCTTAGGACTCAGACCAAAAGAATCATGGTCAATGTGTATATTCCAACAACAACAACAGATGCCGCAAGATGCTTCTGCTTGTCCCATGTTCTGGGCTGTATAGAAGTAATTTTATCACCATAATATTATCAATAGAAATCAAACAAAATAAAATATGGAAAAGAAAATAAGATGATACCTTTTTTATTGGACATAACTTAATACATTTCTTGATTAGCTTTCGAAGGTTGCCCTTCTTCGTCAGATCGGAAATAAGCAAATGTGCTAGCTGACAGTGTATATAAGTGAAAACATTCAAGCATTACTATGACAGTAAAATAGATACCATTGGAGATTCTACATGGAATGTTGCTACTATTGGAGATTCTACATGGAATGTTGCTATTCCACTAGCAACATTCCATGTAGAAGGCTGCGCAGGCTTCTGTTTCTGTGAGTCTGACGTCCTGCACGTACGTGCAGGACGTCAGACTCACAGAAGCAGAAGCCTGCGCGGCCACATTGGTGATCTACAAGGGCCGACTTCTACATGGAATGTTGCTAGTGGAATAGCAACATTCCATGTAGAATCTATAGAAATCAAACAAAATAAAACATGGAAAAGAAAATAAGATGATACCTTTTTTATTGGACATAACTTAATACATTTCTTGATTAGCTTTCGAAGGTTGCCCTTCTTCGTCAGATCGGAAATAAGCAAATGTGCTAGCTGACAGTGTATATAAGTGAAAACATTCAAGCATTACTATGACAGTCTGACAGGGTGGGAGGATGGGGGTGGGTCGGGGGACATCAAAGCATATCATTGATATTCTAACAGGATGGGTGTGGATAGGTGAGGGGAGGGGTGATCAACAGAGACATACAGCTTTATGGTTTATAATGGGCTAGGAACCCCAGAACCCCTCCTCCCACCCTGTCAGACTGTCATAGTAATGCTTGAATGTTTTCACTTATATACACTGTCAGCTAGCACATTTGCTTATTTCCGATCTGATGAAGAAGGGCAACCTTCGAAAGCTAACCAAGAAATGTATTAAGTTATGTCCAATAAAAAAGGTATCATCTTATTTTCTTTTCCATGTTTTATTTTGTTTGATTTCTATTGATAACCTTAAGAGTGGACTAACACGGCTACCACACTCCTCTACCACCATAATATGAATGAAATATAATTTGATTTTCAGTCCAGGAACTCTTGAGGCCTTCTTCCCCTCCCTGAATGGGAGAATATTAAATGGTCTAGGTTTGTCCAAAAAGTCTGGTAATCTTCCCCCTTTCAGACCCAGTACATGCACTGGGCAGGGAGTTGAAAAATACACAATTGCGTGACAAAATGGTGTGTTTCCTCTTTTTCCTTTGGCAAACATGCACAGTGCATTTCATTAGAATAACAAGAGCAGTATGAGGCACATGTGTGTGTTTTTATGCCTGTCCATTCAGACAGATAGATAGATGGAACCTCCCAAATCAGGGCTATACCTTGGGTAAAATGGACTAGATTCTATATATGACGCCTAAAAAAAATCAGCATTGAAACGAAATACGCCTAGGCATATTCTATAAAGTGTGTATAAATTTGTGTACTTTATAGAATGTCTAAAGTTTTGCATGGTTTATAGAATATGCCGAGTGCCCATCCACATGGCTGAATTTAGTTAGGGGCAGTTACGCCAAGTAAAACTTGGTGTAAATGCTGACGCCTATGCCCACGACCACCCATTCCATGGCCGTGGCCATGCCCCTTTCAACTATGTGACTTAGAATTTATGCACATCATGTTAGAAAACACGCTTAGACAATTGTGCGTGTAAATTGTGAGTATAATGACAATTAGTGTCGATAATTGCTTGTTAAGTGGCAATTATCAGTGCTGATTGGCTTGTTAACTAATTAAGTTGCGCATGCAAATCCAGAATACAACTGGATTTCTGCACAAAGTCATGCTATACAGAATCCTGTGGAATATGCCTAAAAATTAGGTAAACCCAAAGAAAAACTGGTACTACTACTACTACTTAACATTTCTAAAGCGCTACTAGGGTTACACAGCGCTGTACAATTTAACATGGAAGGACAGTCCCTGCTCAAGAAGCTTACAATCTAAAAGACAGGTGTACAATCTAAAGACAAGTGTACGATCAAAAAGACAGGTGTAAATCTAAAGACAAGTGTACAGTCAAAAGACAAGTGTAGAGTCAGTCTGATAGGGCATACTATATTTCACGAAAGGTTAGGTGCCGAAAGCAGCATTGAAGAGGTGAGTTTTAAGCAGAGATTTGAAGATGGGTAGGGAGGGGGCTTGGCGTAGGGGTTGAGGAAGATTGTTCCAGGCATAGGGTGAGGCAAGGCAGAATGAGCGAAGCCTGGAGTTGGCAGTGGTGGAGAAGGGAACTAAAAGGAGGGATTTGTCCTCTGAGCGGAGGTTACGGGCGGGAACATAGGGGGAGATGAGGGTAGAGAGGTAGTGAGGAGCAGCTGACCGGGTGCATTTGTAGGTAAGGAGGAGAAGCTTGAATTGTATGCGGTATCTGATCGGAAGCCAGTGAAGTGACTTGAGGAGAGGAGTGATATGAGTAAATCGGTTCTGGTGGAATATAAGACGTGCGGCAGTGTTCTGAATGGATTGAAGGGGGGATAGATGGCTAAGTGGGAGGCCGGTGAGGAGTAAGTTGCAGTAGTCAAGGCGAGAGGTAATGAGAGCGTGGACGAGAGTTCGTGTGGTGTGCTCAGATAGGAAAGGTCGAATTTTGCTGATGTTGAAGAGGAAGAAGCGACAGGTCTTGGCAGTCTGTTGGATATGCGCAGAGAAGGAGAGGGAGGAGTCGAAGATGACTCCGAGGTTGCGGGCAGATGGGACGGGGAGGATGAGGGTGTTATCAACTGAGATAGAGAGTGGAGGAAGAGGAGAAGTGGGTTTAGGTGGAAAGACGAGGAGCTCGGTTTTGGATATGTTCAGCTTCAGGTGGCGGTACCATGATATAACTGGTACCGTGAAGGAAGAGTAGGTTAAATCCCTGAACCTGGCTTTTGCTTTCTTGGCCTGACAGGAGCCAGCAGGGGTGGACCGACCATTAGGCCAGCTGAGGCGGAGGCCTCAGGCGGCACTCTTCAGGAGTGGCATCGCCCCACTCTTTGGAAAGCGGCATCTCCCCCTTCCTTCCTCCACCCCGTTCACGGCATTTACCTGTTTCATCACTTTCCAAACCCAGCAGCGGTAGTGATTCCCATATGCTGCCCTGCCACCGGCATCCGCCTCTTCCCTTTACTGCAGCCGCCTCTCTGATGTAACTTCCTGTTTCATCAGAGGCTCAGGCAGCCACTGTAAAGGGAAGTGGTGGGTGCTTGCGGCATGGCAGCATATGGGAATCGCTGCTGCTGCTGCTGGGTTTGGAACGTGATGAAACAGGTAAACACCGTGAATGGGATGGAGGTAGGCAGGGGGCAGCATCTCGGCCTGGGGAGGTGGCATCTCAGCCTTGGGGGGGGGGGGGCGGCAGCAGTGGCATCTCAGCCTAGGGGGGGTGGCATCTTAGCTGCACCTCAGGCGGCATCTTGCCTTGAGCCAGTGCAGGAAGCCAGGGATACTACAGTGGAGCTTTTTACAGTAGATGGGTAGAAAGGAATCTGACCTGTAGCATAACAGTAACACCTACTGGTGAACTCAGAATGCATCTGTATCAAATGGCCACACCTCTCGAGAACGACTGGAAAGAAGAGGATTGAATGTATAAGAAATCAAATATCAGAACACGATATTGACTATATAATAAAGAATGGCTTATACAACCTACATGAAAATGGAGAAGGGGGGGGGGTGGGATTTGATATACACACAAAACATTTAATTTTTACAAGGAGCAATTTCATACTGTTATAGCACTTTTGTGACAGTGTGATTACTCAATGCCAAAAAAAAGAATTAAAGGAAGTGCCAGCTGCCCTTCAAGCAGCAGTTTCATCTAGAGTCGGCAAATAAGTACATAAGTACATAAGTAGTGCCATACTGGGAAAGACCAAAGGTCCATCTAGCCCAGCATCCTGTCACCGACAGTGGCCAATCCAGGTCAAGGGCACCTGGCACGCTCCCCAAACGTAAAAACATTCCAGACAAGTTATACCTAAAAATGCGGAATTTTTCCAAGTCCATTTAATAGCGGTCTATGGACTTGTCCTTTAGGAATCTATCTAACCCCTTTTTAAACTCCGTCAAGCTAACCGCCCGTACCACGTTCTCCGGCAACGAATTCCAGAGTCTAATTACACGTTGGGTGAAGAAACATTTTCTCCGATTCGTTTTAAATTTACCACACTGTAGCTTCAACTCATGCCCTCTAGTCCTAGTATTTTTGGATAGCGTGAACAGTCGCTTCACATCCACCCGATCCATTCCACTCATTATTTTATACACTTCTATCATATCTCCCCTCAGCCGTCTCTTCTCCAAGCTGAAAAGCCCTAGCCTTCTCAGCCTCTCCTCGTAGGAAAGTCGTCCCATCCCCACTATCATTTTCGTCGCCCTTCGCTGTACCTTTTCCAATTCTACTATATCTTTTTTGAGATACGGAGACCAGTACTGAACACAATACTTCCCTGATTTTTTTTCACTGTAGTACTTTTGTTTTCCTTTTAAAAAAACTTCTTATTTAGCTTAACAGACAGCACAATATTTCCTCAATATTAACATATAGTAATTCTTTCCCTTCTCATATTTAGAGTGTGCTAATTCCTGCACTAAGAAATGCAGAATGGGTGGAGAGTGGGCAGGCACTGCATCTTACACCTAACCTGCAACATGATGCAATTTTGTTTTGATCACTGATGCAAACCCTGAGGGTAAAAGAGTTGGCACCAAACGGCCATTGCTGATTATTTACCCTTAGAATATTTTTGGGAATTAAAAGCAGTATAAAAAGAGAAAATGTTAATGTTGTGTAGCGCCCTCTTGTGGGTGTCCCTGGATCCATGGCCAATCTAGCAGGAATCCCCCACAGGCAAGCTCTGTCAGTCCCTGAATGCATGCCACCTACTGCCTTGTCCTGATGAAAAAGGGTGTTAGCAAGTTGGATTTCACATTTCGAAAGAATTGTACATCTTCTCTCATAGTAGATGATGACGGCAGAAAAAGACCTGCATGGTCCACCCAGTCTGCCCAACAAGATAAACTCACATGTGCCATTTTTTGTGTATACCTTACCTTGATTTGTACCTGTCTTTTTCAGGGCACAGACCGTATAAGTCTGCCCAGCACTATCCCCGCCTCCCAACCACCAGCCCCGCCTCCCACCACCGGCTCTGGCACAGACCGTATAAGTCTGCCCAGCACTATCCCCACCTCCCAACCACCAGCCCTGCCTCTCTTCAACCAGTTGCTCGCAGTCCTTTCCAACTCTTCATTCAAGTTGAACAGATGCCTCCAAAAGTATTTTCCTTCAATTTTGGAAACAACCTGCATACAGCCGTGAATTCTAGCACTGGACATTTCTTAAATTGCACTGATCAGTGCTCATTGCATGCTTCCATTTCACTAGCAATAACAAAACAACTTCTTCGCACAGACACTTCTTGCCAACTGAGGTGAAGGAAGACATTTCAAAGAACAAGTGATCACATGTAGAGCATAAGTGCTGTCATCTGTTCAGGAATTTATTTATTTATTTGTTCCATTTGTACCCCACATTTTCCCACCTATGTGCAGGCTCCATGTGGCTTACATAGTACCGTCAAAGGCATTTGCCCAGTCGATTGATAACAAGTACAAGGTTGAAAAGTGATCGTATGAGGTATATGTGGAGGGTCAGGAGGGATGAAGATCAGTAATTTTGTGTAATATTTGTCTTTATTGTAACATTTCTTCCCTTTTTAAATTTCTTCTGATTGCTTTTCTGTGCAAGTTATTTCCTTGGTTATGATATATATATATATATATATATATATATATATATATATATATATATATATATATATATATATATATATATATATATATATATTAATAGCAGTGTATGATCTCCTCCCAATCAACGAAAGCCAGCAATTTGCATGTCTGGCCTTTCAGTACCCTCTAGTCTGGGTAAAAAACATTGCATGATTACCCATTGACCTATCATATTGCAATGGGAGCTTCTGCTTTCCTATTCTGACTATTTATTCCAGCTTTCAATAACTGCCTTTCTTTTAATTCCCCAGTTTATTCCAGCAAAATAATCTTTCATCTCCTCAACATCGGTTTACTTGTGTTTTACCTCCACCAAAAATCTTTCTCTGGCGCTGCCTCTTTAAGAATGTAACATATTATAGTATCATTTGCTTATGGGATATATTTTATGTTGGTAATAAATATGCATCTTATTCCGAAATGTCATCTAACAAATCGCACTATTAGAGACACATTATGTAGACATTCTGGTTTATGCTTTGCTCTTTATTAAATCGGGCGCTAAGTCAGTTTTATAAGCTCCCCTGTTCCTAGATTACATCATTATTCTTCCTGGCCCATATTCTGCACCAGACACAAGGAAAACACAAATCACTAGTGCTATTAATTCTCTGAAAAAAATATTTCCCAACATTTATCTTCTTTTTTTCCCCCTTTAGTTGTTTTTTTATTTGTATTTATATCCCACCAGAGAACCATTCAAAATCACAATTAAGTACAAGGAGCTCTGGAAAACACAGCTTTCCTTCAGCTATTGCAGGCACCTCTGGACCAGGAGTGGGATTTTCATTGCAAATAATACTAAACCAATTTGACTTAAGCTTGATAGTGATGAAAACTAATTTACTAATTGGCGGAGTTAATTGAACTAAACCAATTTGCATCTCTATTAAAGCATGCAGCACACACATGTGAGTCTGCACAGCATTCCTGCTCTGGAATGCAATGTGCCTTAGAAATAGTGGGGATTGGTGAATTGGTTACAAGATACCTGGTCTCTTTAGACATTTATGAGACACCCTAAAGGTAAAATTATGTATAATCATACCTGATAATTTTCTTTCCATTAATCATAGCTGATCAATCCATAGCCCCTCCCAGATATCTGTACTGTTTATATTCTGGTTGAATTTTAGGTTCAAGTTTAGCCTTCAGTTACTTCAGGAGGACTTCGTGTTCAAGTTCTTCTTTCACTTGGATTCTTCAAGAGTTGAGACGACTTTGTGTTACAGTGAGCTGATCAATCCATAGACTGGTGGGATGTACCGAAGCAGTACTCACCCAGGGCGGGACATAGAAATCCCTGACCTCAACACTGAAGCTCCAAACCGGGCCTCCGCCCGTGCAGCCACAGTCAAATGGTAATGCTTGGAGAATGTATGAGCCGAAGCCCACGTTGCCGCCTTGCATATCTCTTCCAAGGAGACGGATCCGGCCTCTGCCATCGAGGCCGCCTGAGCTCTCGTGGAGTGAGCCTTCAGCTGGATAGGCGGCACCTTCCCCGCGGCCACATAAGCCGCTGCAATGGCTTCCTGGACCCATCTTGCCACTGTAGGCTTAGCAGCCTGCAGACCCTTACGAGGACCTGCAAACAGGACAAACAGATGATCCGATTTCCGGAAATCATTGGTCACTTCCAAGTATCTGATGATGACTCGTCTCACATCCAGATATTCAAGAGCGGAGTACTCCTCTGGGTAGTCCTCCCTACGAAAGGAAGGGAGACAGAGCTGCTGATTCACATGGAAGCGAGAACCAATCTTGGGCAGGAAGGAAGGCACTGTGCGAATAGTCACTCCTGCCTCAGTGCACTGCAGAAAAGGCTCTCGACATGAGAGCGCCTGGAGCTCGGAAACTCTTCTGTCTGAAGTGATAGCCACCAAAAAGACTGCTTTCAACGTCAGGTCTTTCAGAGATGCCCTCGACAAGGGTTCCAAAGGCGGCTTCTGCAATGCTCTTAGCACCAGGTTGAGATTCCACGCAGGCACCACTGAGTGCAGAGGAGGGCGCAGGTGATTAACTCCCTTGAGAAAGCGCACCACATCTGGCTGCGAAGCCATGGAAGCACCCTTCAGGCGGCTCCTGAAGCAAGCCAGAGCCGCTACCTGGACTTTAAGGGAACTGAGCGACAGGCCTTTCTCCAGACCTTCTTGCAGGAACGCCAACACTGAAGACATTGGAGCAGTGAAGGGAGAAAGTGAGCCTGCTTCACACCATGCTGCAAAGATACGCCAAACCCTGGCGTAAGCAGTAGAAGTAGAGCGCTTCCTCGCTCTCAGCATAGTGGCGATGACCTTGTCTGAGAAGCCCTTCTTCCTCAGACGCTGCCGCTCAATAGCCAGGCCGTAAGACCAAAGGGAGAGGGATCCTCCATCACCATGGGACCCTGATGTAACAGGCCCTGCTCCACTGACAGCCGCAGAGGATCGTCGACTGAGAGCCTGAACAAGTCCGCATACCAGGGACGTCTGGGCCAATCCGGACCCACCAGGATTACCCTGCCGGGATGCTTTGCCACCCGGTCTAGCACCCTGCCCAACATGGGCCAGGGCGGGAACACATAGAGGAGCTCTTGTGTCGGCCACTGTTGGAGAAGAGCATCTACTCCCAGGGATCGAGGGTCCCGTCCTCTGCTGAAAAAGCGCGGCACTTGGCCATTGGCCGATGACGCCATCAGATCTAGGCTCGGCTGGCCCCAGCGCTTCGTGATGTCCAAGAACGCCTGAGCAGATAGTTGCCACTCTCCGGGCTCCAAGGTCTGGCGACTGAGAAAGTCCGCCTTGACATTCATGACTCCGGCAATGTGGGCCGCTGAAAGCTGCTCCAGGTTCGCTTCCGCCCACTGGCAAAGACTCATAGCCTCCTTGGCTAGAGGGGCGCTCTGGTACCTCCCTGGCGGTTGATATAGGCCACAGCCGTGGCATTGTCCGACAGGACCCGTACAGGCTTCAACACGAGTACCAGGATGAACTCCAATAACACCAAGCGAATGGCTCTGAGTTCCAGGAGGTTGATAGACCACTTGCCTCTGCAGGAGACTAGAGCCCCTGCGCTGTCCTTCCCAAGCAGTGGGCTCCCCAGCCCATCAAAGAGGCGTCTGTCGTGACGACAATCCACTCCGGGGTCACCAGAGGCAATCCTGCAGACAACTTGTCTGTCTGCGTCCACCAGCTCAGCGCCTTGCGCACTGCTGGGTCCACGGGAAGGCGCACAGCATAATCCTCCGACATCGGAGTCCAGCGCAGCAGCAGAGATAGCTGTAGTGGTCTCATATGAGCCCTGGCCCAGGGCACTACTTCCATCGTGGCCGTCATAGAGCCCAACAGCTGCACGTAGTCCCAAGCCCGAATAGGAGAGGCTACTAGGAACTAGTCCACCTGAGCCTGAAGCTTGACAATCCGATTGTCTGGCAGGAACACTCTGCCCACTTGGGTGTCGAATCGAACTCCCAGATACACCAGGGACTGAGCCGGGCGCAGCTGGCTCTTCTTCCAGTTGATGATCCATCCCAGGGAGCTCAAAAGAGCAACTACCCGGTCCATAGCTTTGCCGCACTCTGCATAAGAGGGGGCTCGGATCAACCAGTCGTCCAGATAAGGATGGACTTGTACTCCTTCCTTTAGCAGGAAGGCCGCTATGACCCCCATTACTTTGGAAAAGGTCCGCGGAGCAGTAGCCAACCCGAAAGGGAGGGCTCTGAACTGGAAGTGTCGTCTCAGGACTGTAAAACGCAGAAAGCGTTGGAGAGGAGGCCAGATGGGAATATGCAGGTACGCTTCCTTGATGTCCAAGGAAGCCAAGAACTCTCCTGCCTTCACTGCCGCTATAACAGAGCGGAGAGTCTCCATGCGAAAGTGCCTCACTTTCCAGGCCCGATTGACCCCTTTGAGGTCGAGGATAGGCCGGACAGAACCTCCTTTCTTTGGAACCACAAAGTAAATGGAGTAACGTCCCTTGCCAATCTGATTTTTTGGCACCGGAACGACCGCACCCAGGCGGATCAGGTTGTCCAAGGTCTGCTGCACTACCACAGCTTGACCGGAGACTTGCAGAGAGAGAGTACAAACCCGTCTCTTAAGGGTTGGCAGAACTCTAGCTTGTAGCCGTCTCTGATGACTTCCAGCACCCACGCGTCTGAAGTTATAGTGGTCCACTCGCCCAGAAACGAGGACAGCCGTCCTCCAATCTGCACTGGGGCGTGGACCAAGGCCCCGTCATTGGGTACGAGACCCTGGGGGAGGACCGGAGGGAGCACCTCCGGGACGGCGGTCTCTGCGAAAGGAATGCTGCTTGGGGGAGAAATTCCTCTTGAAGGAAGAGGGGGCAGAGGAACCCGACTTGCCCGGGCGGTATGGAGGTATCGGGACGAGTACTAACCCGAGCCCTGACCTCTGGTAATTTCTTGCCCTTAGACGTGCCGAGATCGGTCACGATTTTGTCCAGCTCGACCCCAAAGAGCAGCTTGCCTTTAAAAGGCAATCTAGCCAGGCGGGATTTAGAGGCGTGGTCAGCAGACCAATGTTTCAGCCAAAGCCACCGCCGCGCAGAGACTGTCTGAGCCATGCCTTTAGCTGAGGCTCTCCAGACATCATACAGCAAGACTGCCAAATAGGCTAAGCCCGATTCCAGGGCCGGCCAATCAGCCCTCAAGGAATGATCCGAGGGGGAAGCCCGCTGCACCATAGTCCGGCACGCCCTGGCCACATAGGAGCCGCAAACTGAGGCCTGCAAACTTAAAGCAGCTGCCTCCAAGGACGACCTTAAGGCCGCCTCCAATCTTCTGTCTTGGGCGTCCTTTAGGGCCGTGCCACCTTCCACCGGCAACGCCGTTTTCTTAGTCACCGCAGTGATTAAAGAATCCACGGTAGGCCACAGATAGGCCTCACGTTCACTCACAGCCAAAGGATAGAGGCGGGACATAGCCCTAGCCACTTTAAGGCTCGTTTCCGGGACATCCCATTGAGCCGCAATTAAGGTGTGCATGGCATCATGCACGTGGAAGGTTCTAGGCGGGCGCTTCGTCCCCAGCATAATGGCAGAGCCAACAGGGGCTGAGGGAGAGACGTCCTCCGGAGAGGAAATCTTCAAAGTGTCCATGGCCTGTAACAACAGGTTGGGCAAATCCTCTGGGCTAAAAAGCCGCGCTGCAGAGGGGTCATCCGCTCCATCCGAGCGGGGATCTATCTCCTCCAAGGAATCCGCAAAGGATCGTTGGGAGACCTCAGACACGCTGCCCTCATCTACATCGGAGGAGACAAAGTCCTCCAAGGCCTGGAAATCAACCCGAGGGCGTTTACCTCTGGGAACCTCAACCTCTTTATCAGAAGAGGGAGCAGGGGCAGCGTTTTGCATGAGGAAAGCCTGATGCAGCAGCAAAACAAACTCGGGGGAGAAACCCCCCAGACTGTGCACTTCCGCAGCCTGGGCAACAGCCCTAGACGCACTCTCAACCGGCGCTCGCAATAGCGGGGGAGAGACATGCTGCGCATCCAAAATGGCGTCCGGCGCGAAACTCCGTGAAGGAGCCACGCGGGAAGAACGGCGCTTAACTTTAGCCGCTTTTGTGCCGTCGCCCAAATTAAGGGCGTTCATGGCATTAATGTCTCCAACCTCAAGGGCGGCCCCGAAGAAGCCGTCCGAGCCGCGTGGCCGGCCAAGATGGCGGAGGCGAGGAGCGGGGGATGGGCGTTTATGGCGGGAAAAAACCGCCACGCCGGAGGAACGACCGGGACATTCATCGGTCACTAAACTATCACCCATCAAGGGCGAATCAGGTTGTAAAACCCCCGCATCCCCTCTAGAAGCGCTCCAGCGATCCGGGGAGCGACCCTTTGCGCCCTCGCCCTCCGACGCCATTGCCACGAGGAGAAGAATCGGGGAACCCCCTGCCCGCTATAAAAAGGTAAAATTACCTGCTTGCCGCTCCGAGCTGTAACGAACTGGTGTCCCAGTGAGTAGCTGCAATGAACGTTTAAAGAAACGTCGAATTAAACGCCTTTAAAGACGTTTAAAAAATTTTTTTTTTTTTTTTTTTTTTTAAACGGAGCCAGCGGGAGGGGGGAGAAAAGGAGGGACCTGGCACCACCAGGTTTGCACTTGCTCAAAAGAGCCCTCAACCCCAGGCCTCAACAAAACCTAAGGATTAGGCTTGGAGGCCTAGCCAGAGCTGCTGCTGTGTGTGACCACCACCTGCTGAGATAGAGAACATACTGAGGAGTTTCCGGCAGCACATGACCACATATAGGGAGGCAAAAGTTTGCTCTCTATCTCCACCTGCTGGTAGATGGACACAACCCACCAGTCTATGGATTGATCAGCTTGATGATATGGAAGTAGTGGTTGAGGGATAATGGGAACTGTGCTAGGCTTTCCAGGGAATTATTGGCAACTATAGAATAACAAGGGTACCAATTAGTGGCAGCTATAATTATTACCTTGCCAAGGTTTCCTCCTTATCACCCTCTGTCCCTCATCCCATGAAGTCTCGTGGTGCAATCAGTAGGTCATTTGCCTACTTCCGGGCTTCGTGCTTTTCGTCTTGAAAGCATGAGAAAAAGTATTTTCACTGTTGACGGTCCTCTGGAGTGGAACACATTGCCATTGGAGGTTCAGCATGAGAGAGATCTGACAGCTTTTAAGCATTAGTTAAAATAGCATTTATTATGTCTGGCTTATGGCTTGTCTTGACTGAACTGACAGCTGCCGTCTTGACTTGATGTACCTGCAGTTCTAGTTTTTGTGAAGATTGTTTTTCATTGTTTGTATTTATGATTGTGCATGTTTTGCTGGTTCTCCACTCTGGCTAGGGGCGGATTATAAATAATAAATCTAAATCTACTGCACTTGCAACTTGACTTTGAATCCCAACTGGGAATTATCACAGGTAGACTTACCAACTCAGAAATCCATTCACTTTACTACTACTACTACTAATAATAATCATTTCTATAGCATTATTAGATGTACACATTATATGCAGGTACTTTCTCTGCCCCTAGAGGGCTCACAATCTAAGTTTTTGTACCTAGGGCAGGGGTAGGCAACTCCGGTCCTCGAGAGCCGCAGGCAGGTCAGGTTTTCAGGATATCCACAATGAATATGCAGGAGATAGATTTGCATACCATGGAGGCAGTGTATGCAGATCAAGTTCATGCATATTCATTGTAGATATCCTGAAAACCTGACCTGTCTGCGGCTCTCGAGGACCGGAGTTGCCTACCCCTGACCTAGGGCAATAGAGGGTTAAGTGACTTGTCCAAGATCACAAGGAGTTTGCCAGGATCAAAGACCACTGCACTAGCCATTAGGCCACTCCTTCACTTTCAGTCAGTAAATGAGTCCCCAGCCTTAGCCAGGGAGTAAAGATGACTGCGGAAGGCATTGGCAAACTATCCTGCTAATAGTTGCCAACAAACCATCATGCAAGTGGCATCTCCCAGAAGTAATTCACAAATCGGTGCTTGTGTACCACTCACCTCCACCTACCCTCCTCTCCTCCTTCCTGTACATATTAATTGATTTGATTTGCTTACTTTATTTTTTGTCTGTTAGATTGTAAGCTCTTTGAGCAGGGACTGTCTTTCTTCTATGTTTGTGCAGCGCTGCGTACGCCTTGTAGCGCTATAGAAATGCTAAATAGTAGTAGTAGGGGACCACCTTTATCTTTACCTTTATCCACTATACCATGTTGGGTGGCACATGCCAAGGGTTGGATCAAAGTCTCCCTTGAGTCCAACCCTTAAAGCCACATGGTTTGCAACCATCATAGCAGACTTCTTCCTTCCTACATATTGCACCAAAGCAAGAAAAAAAGAAAAAAGCATTCTGTAGAGTGCAATGAGGTGTCCCACAATAATTTTGCCATGTGCAGAGCACGTTCCGCCTGCATAACAGGAGGAAGTAAGAGCTCACACGCTAATCTGTTTTAATGGCCATGTGCTAATGGCAAACTTGACACGTGATCATTAGTACCAAAAATAAGAATTTCAGCCATTTTACTGCAGCATTAAAAATATTCTTAGCGCACAGGAAAGACCCATGTAAGGGCGCTCTAAGGCCACCTTTTACTGCTGTTTGGTTAAAGGGCCCCTTAGCTTGCTCTCCAGGGCTTCCAAACCATTTGCAATGTCTTTTCTTTCCTCCTTATATTTTCTTCTGTCTGATATCTTTTACGTTCAGCTTTTTTCCATTTATTTTTCTCTCTCAAATATCATCCCTATTTCTTACCATCCAGTCTTCTAGCTCCTTCTTTTTACTAGGTTTGCCTAGCTTTCCATGTCTGCCCCACTCATTTCTAACATCTCCCCTCTCTCCTTCCTTCCCCTCCATCCATCCCAGACATGTCTCCTGTCTTCTCTTCCCCATGTCCTCCCCTCTCATCCCTTCCTGCTCTGCTTCCAGCATCTCCCCAATTTCTCAACTCCTTCATGTCCAGCACCTCCCCCAATCTTCCACTCCACTCCACCAATGTCCCGCATATTCCCCTATTTACCTCCATGTCCAGCAGCTCCCCAGTCTTCCTTTCTAACCCCCATATCCAGCTTCATCTGATGTTCCCTCTCACCCCCTTTACCAGTATCTTCCCCAATCTAGTCTTGCCTTGCTTTTCCTGCCTAGTACTGTCTGCCTTTGTTCCTGCCTTGGTTGCCCTTTCCTTGACTCCTGTCTTGTGCCTGCCCAGGGGACTTGTCTGCCACAGCTCTGCCTGCGGTCCAAGGGCTCACCTTCCCTCATATTGTGACAGATTGCAAAGGCCATGAGCTCAACGAGTCATCTGGTGTTGGTGTTTCTGTCCTGACCTTGATCTTGGTTATAGCGTTTTGTCTCCAGTTTTGCTTTTGTTCCTGTCCAGCTCTGCCCAGCACCTATACATCTGCTTGGACAGCCATTACTGATTGGGTAGCTAAGGTCTCTGTGGACTGATGTCTTGACCTTGTACTCCTGTATCATGCCTGAAGAACTGGACCATTGGGATGTGGTCTAGAACCCCCTTTTGATTCCAGAAGGGCCTGTGGTTCATGGAAGTCTTTTGGTCCTGTGCCTGTTTTCCTGAGGAGGCTCTGCTAGTTCCTATGACACCCTGCCCTGGATCGAGAGCAGGAGGCCTTCAAGGAGGGGGTACTGTCACAGCTCCTATTGACTTGCAGCCCAGCTCACCTTCCAACAGTGTGGGGGCATTGTGCTGGGTTCTCCACTGCTCCTGCCCTGCTCTTTGGGTTCCATGAAGTGTTCCTGTGGCGCTGTGCCACCGATGTGCTTTCTTGCTTCCAGGTCAGCAGACCCGACTTTCAATAGGATGCACACGCGCCAAAGTTCTGGCCATTACAGCAGTAACTACGAGAAGCAGCTGAGGATCCACTTCCACCCTCTGGGATATTTGAGGGCAGTTCTTGCTTCCCACAGATGCCTTTGCAACAAAGTCCAGTTCCTGCCTTGTCTAGCTAGCCTTGCCTTATCCTGCATTGTCTAGTCCTGTCTTGCCCAATGTAGTCCTGCTCTGTCTAGTCTTGCCTTGCCTTGTTCTGTCTGCCCTTGTTCCTGCCTTGGTTCCCCTTGCCTTGGCTCCTGCCGTGTTCCAGCCAAGAGGACTTGTCTGCCACAGCTTTGGCTGCAGTCCAAGGGCTCACCTTCACTGAGATCATGACATACCATCAGTGGAGCTCAAGTGCACACTCATGGTTGTTCTTAGGTCAAAGGTGGGGGGGGGGGGGGGGGACCGGCAGATGCTGAGCAGGTGCATGGGTCCCAAAGTCCTGCATTGCTATTTTCTTTATCATGCCTCTCTGTCCCAATTTGAGGTGGAGGTGGAGCTGTTCAGAGGAGGAGATTTTCCTCTGCTAGCTCCCCCTACCCCCATTATACTTACTACCAGATGGAGGAGAAAAAATAGCGCTGCTCCAGCTTACTTCTGTCTCCTCATAAGAAACCTTCTTACCTGTCCTAAGGCTTGTTCTGACAGCAATATGGACAATGTGGGCAGCACTGACAGTGGAGGAGGCTTTAAGGGGATGACAGCAACCCCCAGGAAGAAACCTTTCTGTTATCAATGGTGGGGACAGTAGAGGAGGCTTTGAAATGGGGACGTTGGCAATAGCGAGGCAGTTCTGCACTGGCAGGTGACTTTTGGTAATAGACTGCTTTGCAACAGAAAGCATATGCCAAGCAGCCTGTTACTGAGCAGAGGTTTGTACAGCACATGCCAGCTGAGGAGTACTGCAGTAATGAATTGTTTTCTAAAATAAGGGGGAAAGGAGTGTTCAGGGAGAATAAGGCCATAGCAGAAAACGAACAGGTCAATATTCAAAAGTACTTAGGGGCCCTTTTACTTAGACACGTAGGTGCCTATGCACGTCCAACACGTGTCAATTCGGAGTTACCGTCCGGCTACCCTGTGGCCCATGCGGCAATTTCATTTTTGACGTTCGTCTGCTATGCGCGCCAGAAAATATATTTTATTGTCTGGTTCGCGGCGAAAATCAGGCGGTAACTCCGACTTGAGGCACGTAGGTGATTACTGCACGGTTAATGCGAGACACCTTACCGCTAAGTCAATGACTGGCGGTAAGGTCTCAGGCCCAAAACGGACGCGTGCCAATTTTATTTTTGCTGCACGACTATTTTCGGTAAAAAATGTTAAAAGGTCTTTTTTACAGGTGCGCTGAAAAATGGATCTGCACACGTTCATAACACACGCCAACACTACCACAGCCCATTTTTCAGCACGTCTTTGTAAAAGGACCCCTTAGGCAGATAGTAGCACCTGCTACCCTGAAAAGTGCTACTGACCAGAATATTCAGAGGTAGAGCAAGGGAAAAGCAAGGTTGGTCACAAATGTTTTTCCAGATAGCGGCAATATTGAGTCTGTTATCAGGATGAGCTAACCGGAGAGCGGACCAAATATCACTGCTATCCCAGATCGATTCCAGCGCTGACTGCAATAGTTTTGGGGGTTGAGACAGTTTGCAGAGTGGTGGGATAGTTATAGGTGGTAGTTTTGCGTGGTGGTGGGGCAGTAGCAAGGGGTAGATAGTGTGACGTTTGGAGCAGTTTTTAGGGTGTGGGGGCAACTTGGAGGGCTGTTGTGAGGGGGTAGTTTTGTCAGGAATGATAAGGGCATTTGGGGTTTTGGAAGAGTAGGGAATTCCACCTTTTAAACTGCTTTGCTCTGTTCTCTAACTGCTACATTTCACTCTGTCTAATTTTCTGTGTTACAGAAGCTGGAACTCCTTGCCCCATAGAAATGCATTGGGCCATATTTTGGGAACGGGGCTCATTTCTAAGGAGCCCCTGGCCCAATGTGACCCATTTTCAAACTCATTCCATCCAATATTCAGTGCTATTTAACTGACCCGGAACAGCTTCTGACTGGTTAACTAGCCTTAAGCTGGCTAAGTGCTAATATTCAGCCAGCTAACTCGGCTGAATATTAGTATTTACTGCCTAGGCCAGTCACTGGCTATGCTTATTTATTTAGATTTTGCTCACACCTTTTTCAGTAGTAGCTCAAGGTGAGTTACATTCAGGTACTCTGGATATTTCTCTGTTCCAGGAGGGCTCACAATCTAAATTTGTACCTCCGGCAATGGAGGGTTAAGTGACTTGTACAAGATCACAAGGAGCAGCAGCGGGATTTCAACCGGCCACCTCTGGATTGCAAGACTGGTGCTCTAACTGGTAGGCTACTCCTCCACTCTTTGTATGATATAGCTGGTTAGCGCCAATATTCATTGGCTGACTGGCTAGTTTAGCAACCAGATAGACCTGTATAAAGCAGGTCTATCTTTGGCCGCTAAAACTTAACTGGTCAGCCAATAAATATTGGCTTAACCAGTGAATAGTGGCTAAAATCAAAATGAAAATTCAAAGCCGGTCGCCAGATACAGCTTAACATTGAATTTCTGGGTTGGTGCCAACTTCAGGAGGCAGCCCGTGTCTGAATATTGGCACCATTGCGGCTTTTTACCAGTTATTCCCATGCGCCAAGTTTTATCCCATTCCACTAAGTTTTCTGTAGTGCAGAATTTGAAACTCTTCTCCCATAGAGATGTCTATTTTTTTTTTTGAATACTTACATTTCGTGTATCCCTGACATACTTCGGCACTCACACTTAGGGGCCCTTTTACAAAGGTTCATAGGCGCCTACACGTGTCCAATGTGCATCAAATTTGCACTACCACCCGGCTACTGCGCCCAAAACACGTAGTAGAAAATATTTTCTATTTTCTACCGCACGGCACTTACCCAGCGGTAATCGGCAGTTTACGCATCAGGGGCGTAGCCAGACAACAGATTTTGGGTGGGCAAGGGCAAGAAGTGGGTGGGCACCAAGTGTTCTCCCCCCTACCAAAAAATATCTCAGATGGCGGAAAAACACTTCCTTCCACCTTGGCAGTCTGCAGCAGGCATGCGCTGACAACTGAGCATGCGCAGGTGCCGGTATCATGGAGAGTAGCGTTTTCGTTACTATCAGGGGGGAGTCTTCAGCTGGCAGAGCTTGGGATCCCCACCAGCTACTGCTAAACATGTGCTACTGTTGGGTGGGCCTGAGCCCTAAGGGGGTGGGCCCCGGTCCACCCAGGCCCACCTATGGTTACGCCACTGTTACGCGTCTGATTATTGTGTGACACCTTACCGCTAAGTCAATGGGTGGCGGTAAGGTCTCAGCCTGAAAATGGACATATGCTGGATTTAATTTTGCCGCATGTCCATTTACTGACACACACAAAAAAAGCCTTTTTTTCCAGGTGCGCTGTGGAAATGGACCTGCGTGCATTGAAAACACGCACCTACACCAGCACAGGCCACTTTTAGGTGCACCTTAGTAAAAGGGCCCCTTAATCAGCTCTATGGCGGACGGGGGGCATATCAAGATGGTGGCCTGAGCGTTTGTGCTGATCGATCGTGGTGAAGTTGTTGGAAACCTCTTTTCTACGCTTACCCTTTCTGCTGGAAATATGCCCCATACTAAAAGGAAGGGGATAGTGAAATGCCAGACGCCAATGGCACAAACTTCCTCCCCGTCCCAACAAACGCTAGATCGATTTGCAACGCCTATTCCCATTGCAAAGGCGAGCGAATCCGATTTGATGGCCGTAGGAGGAACTACGGCCCTTTCGGAGTTAGAAACATTTCTTTCGCCACCAGATAATCGACCTCCGTGTCCTGCGCTCATGGGGCAGAGTGAGGAGGTTCAGGCCAGTACAGAAGTCGTCAAAGGCCAAACCTCGGATGGCGTTAACCCTGCCTAGAGCACTGAAGAAACAATATGGAAGGCACTTCAGGGCTTCAATCAGACTGTATTAAAATCTGCTCGGGACACCTCTCAGCTAGTGAGTAAAATTGATTCATTGACTTCCTTTTTAGAAAAGACTAAGCAGGAGACAGCCCTTCAAATTGAACAGTTTCAGCAAGAAGTAAAATCATTAAAAACAGTGACTGAATCTCTGATAACAGATAAAATGACTATACATACCGTGTTTCCCCGAAAATAAGACACTGTCTTATATTAATTTTTGCCCCCAAAAATGCGCTAGGTCTTATTTTCAGGGGCTGTCTTTTACAGGGAAACATTGGGGTTGGATCGGGGTTGGCCCGCCTGCCCTCCGTCGCTCCCGGAACTAACCTTAAACGCCTCCTTTCACCTTCGCAGCAAGCAGCAGCAGGGCAGGCCACTTCTTCCTTCCGTGTCCCGCCCTCGCCTGACGTAACGTCCGCGAGGGTGGGGCACGGAAGGAAGGAGAGGTATGCCCTGCTGCTGCTTGCTGCGAAGGTGAAAGGAGGCGTTTAAGGTTAGTTCCGGGAGCGACGGAGGGTGGGTGGAGGGGGGGCCCGGCGACCTCGGGTGGGGGGGCGGCCCGGGGGCGGCCTTGTCCGGCTCTCGGCGGTCCTGCTTTCAAACAAAAATTTGCTAGGTCTTACTTTCAGGGAAGGCCTTATATCTACCAATTCAGGAAAACCTCTACTAGGTCTTATTTTCGGGGGATGTCTTACTTTTGGGGAAACAGGGTAGAAAAATAGAACAGACTGAAAATTTAAACAGAAGACTGAATTTAAGAATATTAAATTTCCCATGGATTAAAGAACTGAGTTCTACTGAACTATTTAAAAAATACCTACAAGAAATTCTGCTGTACCCAAATTCAGCTATTCCTCCTTTAAATAAAACTTATTATTTACCAATTCCATAGCAAGCTGGGTCTGGTGATAGCGGTAATAAAATTGTTAATTCAAGGAATCTACCTGCTGATCAACAAAACTCACGGGATCTGTTGGATATATTGTTAATATTAGAAGCATCTCTATCTGAAATAGAACAATGTAGAACTCTTTTGGTTTCATTTGTTTTCGAACAGGATTTGAATTCAGTTCTGAAACTATATTTTAAGAATTCCTTGAAAACTTTTTGTGGTCAAAGAGTATGGGTATATCCCGATGTCTGTAAAACAACTCAAGATAGAAGGAAAAAATTCTTGTTGTATAGAGAGGAGACCGAGCTTTGGGGGCAACATATTTGCTTGCATACCCATGTAAATGTCTGATTAAATATATGGGTATAAAATATACTTTTTTTGAGCCAGAACATCTTAAAGCATTTTTGGAAATGAAAAAATTAGCCATTAGACCTAAAGAGTAAGTGATGTTGTCACCTGATTATTAAAGATATAAGGGAATATATTAAGGTCAGGCCATATATTTTGTTTTTTTGTTTTTTTTCCTTATGATCTCCTATTATCTAAATCACTCCCCCCCCCCCTTAATTTTAATTGTGGTCTAAAGAATTGTATAACTTATTTTTCCTAATGGGTTCAGTATATGCACCCGTAATTCCGGAATTTATAACAAATGTTTGTTTTGTTTTCTTTTTTGTATCCAAGTCATACAATGTGTTTCAATTTGCATGTTAATCGTGTAAGAAATGATAAACTAATAAATAAATAAAATTAAAAAAAAATCAGCTCTATGGCTGGTGAAAATGCAAGCACATAAATGTTAGGCATGTCTCTACCGTACTACACTTGTATTCTATAACGGTACCCAGGTACCTACTTTCCTTTACAGAAAAGGATCCTCCCACACACTCATATATAGAAAGGCCATCTAACTGCTTAATTAGAATTGGGTTTTTTTTCAACCATGTTATCTTTGTACAAGTTTCACATCTTTCCAAGATTCTTCCAGCATCAAAATCCCCAAGCCTCTTAAAGATCTTACTTTGAAGTCGGTGTTTTTTGTTTCTGAGTACAGGGGTCTTTTTACTAAAGTGCAGTAAGTACTCGTGCGTGCTTGCCAAGGTAAAAAAAAAAAAAAAAAAACTTACCCATAGGGCATGCTCAGGCACCCCATGGTAATTTTTGCATGTGCTTGCTTCCTACATTTCACTCTGTTTATGTTTCTGTGCTACAGAAGCTGGAACGTCTTTCTTCATAGAAATGCATTGGGCCATTTTGTTTTTTTTGGGGGGGCTCATTTTCAAACTAATTCCATCCAATATTCAGTGCTATTTAACTAGCCAGGAACAGCTTCTGACCGATTAAATAGCCTTAAGCTGGCTAAGCACTAATATTCGGCGCAAGATAGCCGGCTAGCTCGGCTGAATATTAGTGCTTAGTGGCTAGGCCGGTCACCAGCAATGTCGCACGAAATAGCTGGTTAGCACCAATATTCATTGGCTAAGTTTTGCAGCCAGATAGACTAAAAAATAAACTTTATTTCTTAGCACTGGCAGTGGGGGCAGGGGCGGGACATAGAGTAGGCGTGTACTATATTAATTAGTTAGCGCAGCTACATCATTGCATGCCAACTGATTAGCGTGTGGTTAGCGCATGAGCCCTTACCACCTACAAAATAGGAGTCAGTAATGGCCACACACTAATGGGAGACTTAACATATGGAGGGGCATTTTCGAATGGGGACGCCCATCTCTAAGGGCGTCTATCTCTATGGACGTCCCCATGTAGGGGCGGGGCATCCGTTATTATCGAAACAAGATGGGCGTCCATCTATCGTTTCGATAATATGGTCGGAGACGTCCAAATCTCAACATTTAGGTCGTCCTAAGAGATGGTCGACCTAAATGTTGAGATGGTTGTCCTTAGAGATGAGCGACCTCGGTTTTCGCCGATGATGGAAACCGAGGACGCCCATCTCAAAAATGACCAAATGCAAGCCATTTGGTCGTGAGAGGAGCCAGCATTCGTAGTGCACTGGTGCCCCTCGCATGCCAGGACACCAACCGGGCAGCCTAGGGGACTCTGCAGTGGACTTCAGAAATTGATCCCAGGTGCATAGCTCCACTACCTTGTGTGCTGAGCCCCCCAAATCCCACTATCCACAACACTATCATAGCCCTTAAAGGGTAAAGGGGGGCACCTAGATGTGGGTACAGTGGGTTTCAGGTGGGTTTTGGAAGGCTCCCATTTACCACCACAAGTGTAACAGGTTAGGGGGGTATGGGCCTGGATCTGCCTGCCTGAAGTGCACTGCATTACCCAATAAAAACTGCTCCAGGGACCTGCATACTGCTGTGATGGAGCTGGGTATGGCATTTGAAGCTGGCATAGAGGCTGGCAAAAAATGTTTTTTTAATTTTTTTTTTTTGGGTGGGAGGGGGTTGGTGACCACTAGGGGAGTAAGGGGAGGTCATCCCCGATTCCCTCCAGTGGTCATCTGATCAGTTCTGGCACCTTTTCGAGTCTTGTTCGTGAAAAAAATTGGACCAAGTAAAGTCGGCCAAATGCTCGTCAGGGACTCCCTTCTTTTTTCAATTATCGGCTGAGGACTCCAGTGTGTTAACCCACACCCCCGTCCCGCCTTTGGTACACGCCCCCGTGAGCTTTGGTCATCCCCGTGACGGAAAGCAGTTGAGGATGCCCAAAATCGCCTTTCGATTATGCCGCTGATGGCCGTTAATGCTAGAAATAGAAAAATCGGTCATTTTACCCACAAGGCAAAAAATAGCCTTAGTGCGTTGGAAAGGCAGACGTAAGCACACGCTAAGGACGCTTTTACTGCAGCTTAGTAAAAGGGCCATTTTACTAAGCCATGTAGGTGCCTATTGGCGCCCAACGTGCGCCAATTTGGAGCTACCATTTGGCCTGGGTGGTAATTTCATTTTTTACGCACATCCACTATGCGCGCCGGAAAATATATTTTTTTCCAGCGTGCTGCACTAACAGGGTGGTAATCGGCATTGTATGCACTTTGATGATTACCATCCGATAAATGCGTGAGACCTTACTGCTAAGTGAATGGGTGGCTGTAAGGTCTCAGATCCAAAATGGATGTGTGCCAACGTTTGCCGCACGTCCATTTTCGGGCAAGAAAAGGCATTTTTACAGGCACACTGAAAAATGGATCTGCGTGTATCCGAAACACATGCCTACAGTAGCTCAGGCCATTTTTCAGCACACCTTAGTAAAAGGACCCCTTATTCAGAAAGAGCTTTCCCCCAAAGAAAAAGTTCTTAATTGAGTAAGTTATTATAGCTCTGCTCATGGCAATCAGCTCAAAAATGCAGTTTTCTTTCTCTTGTCCACTTTGAAATTCAGATTCCATCAATATTTTCCAGACAATTGTGTTTCTCTTCTTTGCAGGATAGATAATCTGCTGTCCTTGGGATGACAGGAGGTGAAAGATGAAAAGTAACAGATGTTAAACAATTTGCAAATTGCTAATCTTTAATTTTAGCTCTGTAATTTGTTTTAATTTCAGGGTTTTAAAATTAAGATGTTATTAAACCTTTACAAAAAAAAGTCTTCCATTCTAACTGACATATTTTTAAATAAATTATCTTTTAGCAGTTTTTGCGTTAACTTAATCTTTAAATGAAGTTCATTATGGATACTATCTGTGAGATCAAATTCTATCTCAGTCATTTAGGGATATTACAGGATTTTGTCTGCATTTAAAGCTGTTCTGCTAATGATTTTCTGTCTATCCAGAATACATTATAGGGAAAGGGAAATGGGACTTGATATACCACCTTTTGGAGGTTTTTGCAACTACATTCAAAGTGGTTTACATATATTGAGGTACTTATTTTGTACCAGGGGCAATGGAGGGTTAAGCGACTTGCCCAGAGTCACAAAGAGCTGCAGTGGGAATTGAACTCAGTTCCCCAGGATCAAAGTCCACTGCACTAACCACTAGGCTACTCCTCCACTCCAGACATTAAGGTCACTTTTTACTGCCATTTAGAACATAAGAATAGCCATTATGGGTCAGACCAATGGTCCATCTAGTCCAATCTCTGTTTCCAATAATGGCCAATCCAGGTCACAAGTATCTGGCAGAAACCCAAATAGTGTTAAAGGCCCTTAAATTTTTAGAATGAATTCTTAATTTTAATCTTAGTTGATGCTGAACTGTTAAATTTTATATTTATTTTTTTAAGTCAATGTCTGAAAATGTATTGTATGATACAGTTTGTATAATTTGGTCATATTTGCCTTATAATCCGCTTTGGGTATACTGAAGGGACATGGCGGAATATAAACACACAAACTGAGGGACCCTTTTACTAAGCCATGTAAGCATCTATGCGCACCCAGCGCATAACAAAATGGAGTTACCGCTCGGCTACCGCGGTGGCTCTTGCAGTAAGTTTTGGCGCGCATCCAATATGGATGCCCATATTAGACGCATGCCAAGTGGCATTTGATGCATGCAGATCATTACCGCCCAGTTACTAGGTCAATGGCTGTGGCGGTAAGGTCTCAGACCCAAAATGGACGCGCGGCAATTTTCATTTTGCCGCACGTCCATTTTTGGCAAAATATTTTAAAAAGGCTATTGTCGCGTGCTCGAGGACCTTGGCATACTGTCAGGCTTCTTCCCCGGGAGCACTGGTTTCGTGAGTCCTTGGGCCACTACCGTGGAGCGGCAGTGGCAGGCAAGATCACCTTCAAGGTAGAGATGAGCCAAGACTGGATCGGAACCCCGGACTGGAGTTCTACACAGGAATACTCGGAACTGGAACGCACCGGACGGGTGCGCACTGGAGTGGAGCCCGCTGAAACACACTGGAGTGGCCCCACTGGACTGGAACATACAGGAGTGAAACCCGCTGGACTGGAAACACACTGGAGCGGAACCCACGGGACCGGAACCCGCTGGACTGGACACACTGGACCTAGGCTTTACCTATGCTTAACCACCTTTCCCCGAGGGTTGAGCCCTCAGGTTCGGGCGGCCGGCAGGACTTACAGGAAAACCCGGAACTGGAACTTGCAAGCCGGAACAGCAGGAATGAGGATCCAGGAGTGCCCCCAGGCACCTAGGCGAAGGCAGGGCAGACAGGCAGGGAATGTCCGGGTTCCGGCAGTAGGCAGGTTAAAGCAATGGTCAAGTCAAGGAACAAGACTAAGGCTGGAGCTTCAGTATCACGGAGTACTGGCAACAGACTGAACAAGGGCTGAAGCTCCAGAAGCAAAAGAAACACACACGGATAACCAGCAGGCTAAACACAATGACTAGTAAACTGTACCCAAGCTAATAGGAAAGCTATGCCCAAGCAAACCAGTCATACACAAGAAACATACTCTAAGCAACTCAGGAGAACTAGTAAAGCTATACACCAGCTAACAACCAAAGCTGTGCCCAAGCTAACAAGTCATACACTGGAAACATACACAGAGCAAACTCAGGAGACTTAGTAAAGCTATACACCAGCTAACACCCAAAGCTGTGCCCAAGCTAACAAGTCATACACTGGAAACATACACAGAGCAAACTCAGGAGACTTAGTAAAGCTATACACCAGCTAACAACCAAAGCTGTGCCCAAGCTAACAAGTCATACACTAGGAACATACACAGAGAACTAGCAAAGCTATACACAGGCTAACAAGCAAAGCTGTGCCCAAGCTAGCTAGTCATACACTAGGAACATACACAGAGAACTAGCAAAGCTATACACAGGCTAACAAGCAAAGCTGTGCCCAAGCTAGCTAGTCATACACTAGGAACTCACACAGAGCAAACAATGTAGCAGTGTACAGAGCACTCTACATACCAGGGCCCTTAGACGAAATGCAAAGGCCCAGGGCTGTAGTCTCTAAGTGATTAATAAAGCCCTTCCACACCAGAGGCACACTGCAGCAATCACCTGGCATCCAAACAAAGGCTTGGCACACAGAGAAGTCAGCCCAACGGGAGCCATCTTGGATACTGGCATAAGGAGTCGGCGGCAGCCATCTTGGAAGAGGCATAGCCCACACAGGTGAGGTTCAGTAGGGCAATCAGCACACAGAGCCAGAGAGAAACTAAGACAGAGACAGACACAGAGACAAGCAGAAGCAAGCACAGCCACTGACTCCCAGAAAGAGGGTAAGAATTAGGGTGGTCACGGCCACCGACGTGACAGCTATTTTTTTACAGGTGCGCTGAAAAATGATTCTGCGCACACCCAAACCATGCGTCTACACTATCGCAGGCCATTTTTCAGCACGCCTTTGTAAAAGGGCTCCTGAATTTTTGAAGCCAATATTTCTACAACAGAAAAAAGCCTGATTTTTTCCCTTTTCAATATTAGTAGTATTTCTTCTTTTTTTTTTTTTTTCTCCTATTTCTAAGGTGTTCTGTTTCTATTTAACTTGTCTCTTGCATAATCGTGGTTTTCACAAAGAGAAGCAAATACATTTCAAATATAATGTGAATTATGCTCCAGACTCCTTTAAATAGATGAGTTGTCACTGCAGTGATATCAAATTGATCAACAACCATTACGATTTTCCCATCTGTGTGGATAAATTTCACTCCCCCTCTCTGTAAGAGCCTCTCAAGCGGAGTCCCTTTCACACATAGGAAGTTTAAGAGAAAACAGATATCTCTCTTTTTTTTTCTGTAATTACCAACCTTAGGAGTCCTTTTACTAAGCTAGGGTAAAACGTGGCCTTAGCCTGCCCTTACGTGGGTCTTTCCCGCACGCTAAAGCTATTTTTAATGCAGTCAAAAAATGGCCGACTTTCCTATTTTTTAAAATTAATGGCCATGCACTACTTTTGCCATTTGTGCATGGCCATTAAAAAAATGAGCCCGTGAACATTTACCAACACCTATTTTGTAGGTTGTAAGAGCTCAGGCGCTAATCCTGCACCAATCAGTTACTGCGTGAAAATGTAGATGCGCTGATAGTGCAGAAACACGCACTCTCCACCCCAGACACATCCACTCCCAGAAAAATTTAAAAATATTTTTTTAGCATGTGGTTTGCATGCTCAGATCCAAAACTTACCACAGGATGCTTAAGCGTGTCCCACGATAAGCTATTTTAATTTGTGGTAAGTGCACGCTAGCGCTTACCGCAGCGTAGTAAAAGAACCCTTCATTGTTATCCTCTGGCAAACAGTTCCAGAGCTTAACTATTCGTCGAGTGAAAAAATATTTCTTCCTATTTGTTTTGAAAGTATTTCCATATAACTTCCTTGAATGTCCCCTAGTCTTATACTTTTGGAACAAGTAAAAAATTGATTCACCTCCACCTGCTCCACACCACTCAAGATTTTGTAGATCTCAATCATATCTCACCTCATCCGTCTCTTTTCCAATCTGAAGAGCCCTAACCTCTATAACCTTTCCTATATTTATCCTAATGTGCCTAAATACATGTGCCAGGATTTACACCACATTTTTGTTGGTGTAAATGGAAGCACATAGTTTTAAGCGCTAGGATATCTATTCTATATACTGTGACTAAATATAGGTGCCCCTTATAGAATACCCTTAGTTGGAAATGTTTTCCGCGTGGATTTTCTAGGTGCCATATATAGAATGTGGTCTATTATGGGCCTCTTTTACTGCAGCTTAGTAAAAAGGGGCCCTGTGGTACAGGGGCATAGCTATGTGGGGCCACGGGGGCATGGGCCCCCGTAGATTTGGCCCTGGCCCCCCCTGCCGCCAACCCCTTCGACCCTCCCCCGCTACCGTCAGGTACCTTTGCTGGTGGGGGTCCCCAACCCCCGCCAGCCGAAGTCCTCCTTTCTGGCGCGGCCGTATTGCTAATCTGCAAGGGCAGGCTTCTGTTTCTGTGAGTCCGATGTCCTGCACGTACTGTTCTGTGTGGGGTTTTCTGGGCTTTTATTCATTAAAGGGCTGTGTTGTCCAGAGTCTATCCTTTTTTTCTTTTTTTTGGAAAAAGTGTGCACTGTGACAGGACACAAAAACCAGAAACGTTTGTAGGGATTTTTCTGTTTGTTTTCATTTGGCAACGATATAAAATTACATGGGAAATTAATTTTTAAACATATGCACACCTCTAATAAGCAGGGCTGGATTACTGGACCCTAAGAAAAATACATTTGTGGGTCCCCTTACCATGGCCCCCCTTCTTTTCTTCCCTCCCCCATGACAATTTTGATTCCCCCCTAATATTCATTCATAGCCTTCCCCCCACATTTCACCTCTCCAGAAGTACAGTCTAATTATCAGTGTGGCAGTAGGAATAGTTTATGAACAAGCATGGGAACTAGGCAAGCACATGTTTTCAATGGAATGGTTTAATGGTTAGAGCCACAAGCTAAAAAAAAAAAAAAATCAGAAGGCCGATTGTCCCTGTATTTTGTAGACTGTTTTCCAAAGACCGTGCTCCCTTGTACCATGTGACGAAATCTTATAAGCCTTCTGGACTGCAGTACTGTAAAAGCAGAACTAATCGAGTAATTTCATGCTTTACACTATTTGCCTTACTCTCCCCCCCCCCCCCCACCAACCCCCTCTCTAAGCTGCTAAAAACATTCCAAAATGGCTTCCGAAATAAACATTCAACTGGAAGAGAAACACCCTGTTCTCTTGGGTATAGCAGGACACTGATGTCAGTGCTATGGGTTTACAATAGCTATGGTGTTACTTTAAGGAATTATCCTAGATTAAAGGTAAGGCAGTGGTATACTGTGTGTCCTTTTTGATGATATGTAGCCCAAGAACACATTATCCAAACTTTCCCCCCTCCATCCCCCCTTGGCATACCAGACAGCTGTTCCCTGGCCTCCTCAGACTGTCTGGCGTCCAGGGAATGGTATGCTGCTACGAAGTTGGAAGCACCTGCTCTAAATTTCATTGAAAAAGAGAGAGGAAATTACTATCTAATATGCAGCTTCTAATCCTGGGTGCTCCCATGGCTATTCCTAATGATATTCCATTACAAAACTATATAAACATGGCTGTCCTTGAAAACAAGGATTTGATAGCGCAGAAATGCTATCTGGTTACAGAACGATGTGACCCTATAACCATCCTTTCACCTATCTAATCTGCTTCAAATACCAGTACCAAGAAGATAAAAGTTCATGTATGTAACAGCTAAAGTTTTCTCACTTATCGTATTTTTAAAAGGATGAATTAGTTCCCTTTTCCTCCTTCCCCTCCCCCCCCCCCCCCCCCCCCCCCCACCACCACCACCACCACTAAGCTGTTAGTGTTTATGAAACATGGATATGAACCAAAGAAACAGGTAGAAGCAAAAACAGGAGCAGAATTCCAGAAGGCCTTGAAATAAGTCTGAGGATCTTCAACCAGCAAAGATGTGCAGGTCAAGACGGAGGTCACTGCAGCAGGAAGCAAATTGGGTTGACCTGACAGACCGCACGGTCACATTCTACAAGGTCAACATTCAAGTGGATGGACTTTCAAATTATACACGTATTCAGTGGTGCTGTCCATTTAGGTAGCACTTCTGCATATCTATGTATAAGGGGCCTTTTTACTAAGCCACGTAGGCGCCTACACGTGCCCAACATGTGCCAATTCAGAACTACCGCTGGTTACCATGTGGCCTGAGTGGTAATTTCATTTTTTTATGCACACCAGAACATTTCCAGCACACGGCACTAACCGGGCAGTAATTGGCATTGTACGTGCACTGACGATTACTGCCCAGTTAACGCATGAAACCTTACCGCCAGTGGCGTAGCTACGTGGTGCCATGGGGGCCTGGGCCCCCGTAGATTTGGCACTGGACTCCCCTGCCGATGACCCTCTCGACCCCCTCCCGCCGCCAACCATCCCCCGCCGCCGCCTTCGCCGTGGGCTACCTTTGCTGGCGGGGGACCCCAACCCCCGCCAGCCAAGGACCTCTTCTTCTGGTGCAAGAATGAATGAAGCCTTGCGCCAGAAGAAGAGGACCTTGGCTGGTGGGGATTGGGGTCCTCCGCCAGCAAAGGTAGGCGGCGGCGGTGGTGGGGGAGGGTTGGCAGCAGAAGGGGGGGTCGAGAGGGTCGTCGGCGGGGGGGAGGTCAAAGTTGGTGATGGCGGTGGTGGTGGCAGCGGCGGGGGGGTCAGCAATGGTGGGCGGGGGGGGTTAGAGGCACCGGGGGGGCTAAAATGTACCCCCTCACCTTGGGCTCTGGACCCCCCTCCCACCGAAATCTGGCTATGCCCCTGCTTATCGCTAAGTGAATGGGTGACGGTAAGGTCTGAGGCCCAAAATCGACAATTTTGCCACACATCCATTTTCGGCCAAAAAAAAAAGGCCTACGTAGTTTACCTACGTTAAAGGAGGGCGGGCCCAGGAAGAAAGAAGGGACGTCTGAGGAGGCCTTCTGACTCGCCGATCAGCTGTTCTTGCCCGTGCAGCAGAGGTGACAGGCGCTGCACGGGCCGGTAAGGCAAAGGGGGGGGGGCGTTGGATGGGGGGAGCGGCAGCCACGACCAAAGGGGGGGCGGCGGGGGCGGGGCACGGGACCGGAGCATGGCAGGAGGCGGAGCTAGTGTGGGAGAATACAGGAAGAGAGGAGGGCCGGCCCGGGGCTGCTAAAATTGGAGATTTTTCGTGCGGGGGGGGGGGGGGGGGGAAGCGGGGAGCAGGGCGGGGGGGGGGCAAGGCGTCCATACGGGACGCTCATGACAAGTGCCTTTGCCCCCTCCCGATCCTTTTTTTTTTTTTTTCCTTTTTTGGTGCTGAGGGAGAGGGGAGCAGCGGCGACCTGGGGCGTCAATAAAGGACGCCCCTGACGCGTTTTCGCCCCCCCCCCCCCAGTTATTTTTTTATTGGATTTTGTTAACTTCTAGCAGACAGACAGCCCTAACGAGAGGTACAGACTCTCGTTAGATTTCACAGTGTTCTCCTGCGTTAAACGAATCGGAAAAGGTTAGTGCATGTCATTTCAATGGGATTTGTAGAAGAATTACTCATCTGCATTCAGTTTTCGTTAGCTGCTACTGTCGTCGGAAAATAGGCTTTAGTGCATGGAAAGGATAGGAAATTCTTCCTTGAGGGCTCATTTAACGATGAAAAACGTTTAGTGCATCTAGGCCTAAGTTGCTAGTCTCACACACATACATCGGGATTCTATATATGGCGACTAAAGTTGTGCACGCAAATCAGTGCACATTGCCGATTTGTACGTGCAATTGGGTAATGAGTCAAACAACACCAAATAATTGGCTGCTAACAACCGATTATTGTCGTTAATCGGCCTTAATTGGGAGTTACATGCACATCCTGTTCTATAAAGATGTGAACGGAACTCCTATAGTGCATAATTTCAAGGGGGCATGGACAGATGCATTTCAGAGGGTAGGCATTCCAGGGGCATTCCCAGAATTTACATGCATTGTTACAGAATAGACTTGATTGGTTCCTAGCTTAGGCGTCGACATTTACACCTGTTTTCAGCAGGTGTAAGCGCCTGAAGTCAGTCAGTGTTTATGCATTTAGCTGTATTCTATAAAGGACGCGGATACTTATAGGATAGCACTCAGCTTTTAAAGTCTTCAGCACTGATTTTTCCGTGCCATTTATAGAATCTAGTTCATAAGGACTAACACCACCTGCAAATAGCAGTGTAGCAAGAGATACTTATCCATTCCTGCATTAGCTAGGAGCTATTTCAGGTACCTTTCTGACTCCACATGTAACTTTATTTAAGTTTCCTGTTCTCGATCTACCTCCTGTTATTTCATCTTATTTATTTATATGCTCCACTTCATAGAAGCCAACTTTTCAAAATGATTGGAGGTGCTAAACCCAATGGAAATGACCACATCTCTGGATACAGTCAAGGAGTTTGCTCAAAATTAGGGGTGCTCCAGCACCCACAGCACCCATAGAGCTGGCTCCTATGTGCCACCTTCATTTACACCCTTTGCTGTCTAAGGTACAAGCTTAGATTGTGAGCCCTCCTGGGACAGAGAAATATCCAGTGTATCTGAATGTAACTCACCTTGAGCTACTACTGAAAAAGGTGTGAGCAAAATCTAAATCAATAATAATAAATATTAAGATGTCTTGTGTGTATTGTGTTAACATTGTAAGTAGCATACTATGCCATACTATTTGAATATATATATATATATATATTTGATATTGTCTATTGCCTATGTCTATTGCTGTATACCACCTTGGGTGAATTTCTTCAAAAAGGCAGATGCTAAAGAAGAGATTTAATTTACATAGACACCATATGAAAAATGCCAGTACTAATAAAGATGTCACACCTGTGGGGCAGCACTTTACAAACCCAGAACACTGTACCAGTGACTTCATGGTAAGAATCTTAAAAGGGAACTTTAAAACAATCCAGGAACGTAAGACCTTTGATTAAATATTTTAACACCCACCAGACAGGACTTAACAAAGATCTGGGTTTCCTAGCCCATTATAAACCATAAAATTGTACTGCTTTGAAAATTGTACTGCTTTGTCACCCTCCTGTCTCCATGCACATCTCCCTGTCCCTCTTCCTGTCTGTCACCTATCCACCCCCATCCTGTTAGACCGTCAATGAAATGCTTTGATGTTTCACTTATATATACTGTCATCTACCAACATTTGCTTATTTCCGATCTGACGAAGAAGGGGAACCTTCGAAAGCTAATCAAGAAATGTATTGAGTTATGTCCAATTAAAAAAGGTATCATCTTATTTTCTTTTCCATGTTTTATTTTGTTTTATTTCTATTGATTACTTTCAAAAAGGCGGTAAGTAAATTCTAATAAATAAATAAGTAAATAAATAAATAAATAAATATGTGAGCAGTTCTTATCTAACATAAAAATATTATTTCAATAGTGCTGTACTTTACTACTCTGTATCATTAATGCAATTTGTAAACCACATTGAACTTGAACCCATTTTCAGGATAATGTGGGATATAAATATAATAATAATAATAATAATAATAAATATACCTGCCCTTTATGTTATTGTGCATGCAGGGGGGAATTCTATAACTTGACTTCTGGTAGTACCCTATTCTAAAAAGAAATGCAAGGTCCTATTTTCTTTATAGAATACTAGTAAAAAAGGCCCGTTTCTGACACAAATGAAACGGGCGCTAGCAAGGTTTTCCTCGGAGTGTGTATGTTTGGGAGAGTGTATGTGAGAGTGACTGTGTGAGAGTCAGAGTGAAAGTGTGAGTGTGTGTGTGTGAAAGAGAGAGTGAGTCTGGGTGTGAGTGTGTTTGTGAGAGAGTGTGTGTGTGAGAATGAGAGTGTGTGCAAGTGTGTATGTGAGACACAGTGTGAGAGAGAGAGTGTGTGTGTGTGTGTGTGTGTGTGCGAGAGAGAGAGTGTGTGTGAGACACAGATTCTCTGTGAGAGTGAGTGTATGAGACCAAGCGAGTGTGTGAGTGACTGTGTGGCACATAGAGAGTGAATGTGATACAGTGTGAGACAGAGTGTGTGAGAGTGTGAGTCAGAAAGACATTGTATATGAGAGAGAGAGTGTGAGCTCTGCCCTCCCAATCTATGCCCATCTGTCCCCTGCCCCCTCCATTCATCCTTTTCCAGCAATTCCCCTCTCTCCCTGAGCCCTGCCCTCCCAATCTATGCCCATCCATGCTCCTCTGTCACCTGCCCCCTCCATTCATCCCTATCCAGCAATTCCCCTCTCTCCCTGAGCCCTGCCCTGCAATCCATATCCATCCATGCCCATCTGTCCCCTCCATTCATCCCTATCCAGCAATTCCCCTCTCTCCCTGAGCCCTGCCCTCCCAATCCATGCCCATCCATGCTCCTCTGTCCCCTGCCCCCTCCATTCATCCCTTTCCAGCAATTCCCCTCTCTCCCTGAGCCCTGCCCTCCCAATCCATGCCCATCCATGCTCCTCTGTCCCCTGCCCCCTCCATTCATCCCTTTCCAGCAATTCCCCTCTCTCCCTGAGCCCTGCCCTCCCAATCCATGCCCATCCATGCTCCTCTGTCTCCTGCCCCCTCCATTCATCCTTTTCCAGCAATTTCCCTCTCTCCCTGAGCCCTGCCCTCCCAATCCATGCCCATCCATGCTCCTCTGTCCCTTGCCCCCTCCATTCATCCCTTTCCAGCAATTCCCCTCTCTCCCTGAGCCCTGCCATCCCAATCCATGCCCATCCATGCTCTTCTGTCCCCTGCCCCCTCCATTCATCCTTTTCCAGCAATTCCCCTCTCTCCCTTCCATGACCCCCCCCCCTCACATCCATGCTCCTCTCTCTCCCATGTCCCAGCCTGGCCGCCCTCTTCTCCCCCCCTTCGCATCCATGCCCCCCCCCCCCCTTCGCATCCATGCTGTCGTTTCTCCCCTGCCCTCCCGCTCCCATTGTTCAACTTTACTGCCCACCCTCTTCTCTCCCCCCAACATCCCTTTTTTTTTCTTTTTAAATTTACCTCGGTGGCGGTTCTGGCAGCGCAGCGTCAGGGAAGGAGGCGGCGCTCCCGACGTCTAGCCTTCCCTTCGCTGTGTTCCGCCTTCTTCTGACATCATCCTTGACGTCAGAAGAAGGCGGAACACAGCGAAGGGAAGGCTAGAGATGTCGGAAGCGCCGCCTCCTTCCCTGATGCTGCGCTTTGTTTGTTTTTTTTCCACCCTCAACGTCATGACGTTTGCCCTCGACGTCATGACGTTTGACGCGAGGGCGGGGCAGAGACGGCTGGCAGCCTGGCTGGCTTCACACCATGAATCCACGAACCCTACAGGGAGTGTTTGAGTGGCTTCAGAACGTTGTCTTCAGAACGTTCACAGTATGTTTTATTATATTAGACTAGCATAACAACCAAAATATGCACCTGTAAGTTAGGTGTGAGCTCTTACACTAGTTATAGAGCTGGTGCAAGTGTGTATGCCTAAATTCCAAATATACATGGGTAACTTATAGTATTCTATAAGGGGCCCTTTTACTAAGGTGCGCCAAAAAGTGGCCTGAGCTGGTGTAGATGCGTGTACTGGATGCGCTCTGGTCCATTTTTCAGCGCACCTGCATAATATGGATAGGAGAGAGGGGGGAAGGGGGAGAAAGTGCTTTAAGATTGTACAGTCAGTCAGGCTTATTCTCCGTGGTCAATGAATAGAGAATTATATATATATATATATATATATATATATATTCAAATAGAGAATCGTTATACCCATACTAGCCCGCTCCTCAAGTCACTTCACTGGCTCCCTGTCCGCTTCCGCATTCAGTTTAAACTTTTCGTACTGACCTTTAAATGCATCCACTCTGCAGCCCCCCATTACCTCTTCGCTCTCATCTCTCCCTACATTCCTCCTCGTGAACTCCGCTCACTTGACAAATCTCTTTTGTCGTCCTCCTTCTCCTCCACTGCTAACTCCAGGCTTCGCTCCTTTTCACTCGCGGCACCATATGCCTGGAATAGACTTCCTGGACCTATACGTCTAGCTCCATCTCTACCTGTTTTCAAATCTATGCTGAAAACCCACCTTTTCACTGCTGCTTTTAGCTCCTAGCCACAATTGCCTCCCCTTGTCCCTTCCTCCCTTCTCACCCATTACTTCCCTCACCCGTAACTGTCTTGTTTGTCTGTATTACTTAGATTGTAAGCTCTTTTGAGCAGGGACTGTCTCTTTGTATCAGGTGTTCAGCGCTGCGTGCGTCTGGTAGCGCTATACAAATGCTAATAATAATAATAATTTTGAGTATAAATGGAGAATTAAGAGTATGTGTCTGAGAACAGAAAAGTTTTGAGTTTTGCTTTAAATTTTTTTTTAAATGGAGGTTTGATAATGAAGGCATTGCGGTAATTTGGTCCAATGTTCAGAGTCCTGTATGGAGAAAATTGTTTTCCTGGTGTGTTCATGAATGATTTTGTGAAAAGACAGTATGAGAACAGATTTGGCAAAATTATGAAACCTCCACACAAACCCTCCCCCCTACAGATGACGTGTATGATGAAGTAATCACAAAGTAGTTGCTATGCAGAATCTATGGGGTCACATCTGTACCAGCCTTGATAACTGGGTGTCTTGATGTTGCCAGCCTAAGACAGTCTACATTTCTGTGCAGCGTACCAAGCCATATCTGCTGCAGTTAAGATTCCATAAGCCCTTCTTCCTCCTTGCCTGAGTATGCACGCTCACAGAATGCTGCTTTTCAGAGATAAGCCAGTAGCATTTTCCCTGCCGGTCCCCAATCAGACATTATCATAAGAAAGTGCAAGTATCCATCAGCAGCATAGCTCAGTGATTTATGTTCAAAGTTAGGATTATCTATTCTGCTCCAAATCCCTTCAAACAACAAACCGGATAAAAGAGAATCACATTCAGAAGATAAAATTGGAATATTGGTTCATGCAACAGAATGACAGGCATGTTTTATCTCTGAGCCGCTTCAGCCACCTAATTTTGTCATGAATTGTTCTTTATCCACAGCATGGAACTCTCATGCTGACCTCAATGACAGTCTTGCATCTTTCTCCCACTGTGCTAAACATGCAGAAGCTGTTTGTGCTGTTGGTTTCCATGCAAGGAGCAACAGTCCCATGACAATCCCAAGGCTGGATCAGTAGAGCCACAGCCAGTGAGGGACAGTGTAACTCACAGGACAGTTGGGCTCCATTTCAAAAGGTATGCTCTTGTCCCATCCTTCTCCCCTGATGATGTTGTTAATAATTTCTTTATTTTCTTATTCCACTGCTACTAGTTTTAGCCTTCAAAGCATAAAATTGCCAGGCAGGAGCAGATTGCAAACCAGTATACTTGTCAAGCCTTTAATACATAGCATGACTGACTATACACCACTCTGCACCTGGACTAGCTTGTTACATACACTGTAACTTAGACCAGTTCCTTATATCTTGTTTAACTGTACAGAGAACTTGCCTTGAGTTTAGCCACCCATTTATTTATCTCAACTCAGTGGCGTAGCAAGGGCGGGGCGGTGGGGGCAGTCCGCCCCGGGTGCACGTTGCTGGAGAGTGCAGCCGTGTGCCTGTCGGCTCCGCTGGTTCCCTGCTCCCTCTGCCCCGGAACAGGTTACTTCCTGTTCTGGGGCAGAGGGAGCAGGGAGTCTGTGGAGCCGACAGGCGCGCGGCGGCTCTCTGCACCCTCCAGCAGCCAAGAATGCACCCGGGGGGGGGACTTGATGCACCGGGGAGGGGGTGTCATTGCACCGGGGGGGGGGGGGGGGGTCGTGCTGCACCCTGGGGGACGGACGCCGCTGCACCCGGGGGGGGGAGTGCGCAGCGGCGATTCGCCCTGGGTGGCAGCCGACCTAGGAACGCCACTGTCTCAACTGACTCTGTACCACCTACCTTGTCCCCATCTCTATATCTGCACTTGGCCCCTCGGCTACATGGAATCTGTATTGTGGAAAAGCATTAGTATCATGTCTATTTCATTTGAATGTTCTAATGCATAGTTACTAGATATTTCATTAGTGTTATGCTGACATTGCATAATATCTCTGTTATTTGAATTTCAGTGCTGTTAAATGTGTATACTTTTGATACTGTTTCATGGTAGTCCTATCATTAGGTATAATTTGCTGTTCTCAAATTTACCGTATGTATTGTATTTATGTTTATATTTGGCCATTTTTATTATTGTTATGCTGTTATCAAAATTGTAAGTTTTTTGTTAAACTGTACCTGCTGTATACCGTCTTGGGTCAATCTCTTTTGTTCTACTCTATTATTGAGATTTCCATCTGTTAAAAACATTCACTATAAGAGAATCCATGATGGCTTTTTTTCTTTTCAAGCTAGTAAATTGTGGAATTGTATACCTGTACAAGTTTGTGTTCTTTCTAGTTACTTACAATTTTGTAAAGGATTGAAAACATATCTGTTTAGTAAGTATCTGAATGAATAATTCTGAAGGTCCTTCCTGATCCTTAACTGTGAGCTTTAAACTTATGTAACTTGCTTAGATTCTTTATTGATATTAGTGGGATATAAATAACTTGAATAGAATATATATAGTGACTTTCTGCCTATACATATATCATACACACACAGCCCTAACTCTGTTAACTCTGTAGTGGAGGAGTAGCCTAGTGGTTAGTGCAGTGGACTTTGATCCTGGGGAACTGAGTTCAATTCCCATTGCCGCTCCTTGTGACTCTGGGCAAGTCATTTAACCCTCCATTGCCCCAGGTACAAAATAAGTACCTGAATATATGTAAACCGCTTTGAATGTAGTTGCAAAAACCTCAGAAAGGTGGTATATCAAGTCCCATTTCCCCTTTCCCCCAATACCTAAATACATTCTGTCCACAAATCTGTGTTGGAAAGTATTATGTATGATTTTCTTACTTGCTCTTGTGGTTCATTAGGGTATCTTATTATCTTGCTACAACACTGAGACTTCACAGTGATGTAAATAAAGAATTGAAATCTGTTTTTAAAAAGGTAAAACACTGTGGGTTATAGTATAAATGTTCAAGATATTCCTCCCTTTAAGCAATAAGCAATAGTATACGGTGCCTTGTTCTAAATGGTATTTCCTGTACAAATGACATAATAATCATAATTTATACAGGCTCCTCTTTTCACGTTATAATTGTGCTTAAAACAAACAAGTTGCATATTAAAAGGAAATAACCAAGGGAGTAGGTGAACTGAGTTGATGAATGTAACTTTCTTACCAATTTCTTGCTGCCTTTGAAGTGCTAGTGCTAGCAGATTTAAGGTTAATTGGAACTAAATTACCAAAGCTTTAGGTCCTCAATTTTGTTTTACAGTTTGTAAACCTATAGGGTCCAAGGCACTAAAATTAAGCATGCATGTTAAATAGGTCTGAAAAGATGTTAGTGTTTATAGGCTAAAAATAAAATGTATATGCATTTTGATAAAACTTTTAATCGTGATTAATTGCACGATTGAAGGTTCGTTGTTTGTTTATTATTCTTCCCACTGTAGCTCCTTGTGACTCTGGGCTATAAAGGATTAAGCGACTGCTCAGAGTCACAAGGAGCTGCAGTGGAAACAAAAATAAATAAACAACATACCGTTAATCGCGAGATTAATCACATGATTAATCACATTTACAAATTTTAAGCAAAATGCAGACAGGCTTACAGTCTTCACAGTCTACTTCAGAAATGCAGCCCTAATGTAAATGAAAGGATGCCATATGCAAATGAAGTCTCCATCGTGATGTCCAAACTCAGCCCTCGTCAGGTCAGGTTTCAGGATTTTCACAATAAATATGCATGAGATCTATTTATGTACAATGGCAGCAGTGCATGCAAATAGATCTCATACATATTCATTGGGGAAATCCTGAAATCCCAACTGGATTGTGGTCCTCAAGGACCAAGGCTGGACATCCTTAGCATAGAGGATGGAAGGAGTAAGAGAATTTGAAAAGAAAGATAAAGATCCAAGAATGGTGACCACAGAGTCAACACCTAAGGATCTCAATGTAGTTTACTTTTAATTTGGCTTCAACTTTAGGACAATCACTGGGTTCAGGAGCTATTGCTGATACCCATACACTACCCTGGCTAGACAGGCTGGCAGGCAAACGGGCAGGCAGGTCTCAGGGTGTCCTATCCTCCCCTCCCTCCTTTACTTTATTGTAGTACCCTGGTGGCCTAGTGACCTCTTCAGGGCAGGCAAGAGCCCCCTCTTTCCTGCCCGGTGTGGCTGCAGACTGTCTTGTTCCCAGCGCCGCTTCAAAATGGCTTGCAAGGTCACTGCTTGAACTCTCGGCAGCCATTATGATTTGGCGCCAGGAGCAAGACAGGTCTACAGCCGCCCAGGCAGGAAAGAGGGGGCTCTTTCCTGGCCCAAAGAGGTCACTAGACCATCAGCGCACTACAATAAGATACAGAAGGGGAGGGGAATGGTAGTGAATGGAGTCATTTTGAGTGGAGGGAAGCTGGAAAATTGGGGAGGAGCTATACATGGGGCGGATAGAGAGGGAATCTTGGCTTTCTTTTGGGTGGTCAAAGTGACAGGGGTGGAGCGGGATGTGGCAAGGGGCAAAGCATGTGTCCTCTTTTTTCTTAGGTCAAATATGGTAACCCTAGCCACCCCAAATTTCTCACCTCAGCCAGGGGTAGACCACATTACACCCAAGCCCTGGTTAAGGCTGGACTTCCCAATCCGCCGAGTTTCTGTCTCCTCAAATTGTTGACTCAATGTAACAGTTCACTGTCTATGGCTTCAATCCGCTGGTTACAGTACTACAGGACCCCCCCCCCCCCCTTAACTTCAGTGGGTCACCTAGCAGGGGGTTATAGGTAGCTCAGAACTCAGGCAACCAAGGATTCTACCAGGAGGCAGAACCAGAGACAAATCATTGCCTATGAGCTTCCCTTTTATAACCTCTGTCTCCTCCCTGGTCCTCCAGTCACTCCCCTAATGACCTGGGCCAGGGCTCACTTTATCATGTTCTTAAACAAACCATGGGTTACTTGTGCACACACTGGGCTCCAGAGAGAGACTCACTCTGTGGACACTGTTCAAGGAATGTCACTGTAATGACTGAGATAACTGAGTAGTGATAAGCTAAAAGAAAAACCCAAGAGTAGTTGTGAAAAAAAAAAAGTTCAAGCTGCTGTAGCCCAATAGAGGCCATTTCTAAAGGAAGGAACACGAATAAACATGAACATAAATTTTGCCCCCCTGTCCTCCTCTCTCTGTGGTCCTGCTTTGTGGTTTAAATTAGGAGAGCCTCTTTGCAAACTTCCTATCAGAGCAGTGAGATGCAGCAGGTCTTTGTGCAGTGGCATGTGCATAGGAGCCAACTTTTCAAAATGATTGGGGGTGCTGAATTTTTTTTTTTTTTTTACAGATGGTGCATTCCCCTCTCCCTCTCCTCCTTGTCCCCTCCCCCTCTCCTGTCCCCCTTCCCTCGTCCCCCTCCACCTCCCTCCGAGTTCCAGGCCCCCCTCCACCTCCCTCCCAGTTCCAGTCCCTCCCAGTTCCAGGCCCCCCTCCCTCCCTCCCAATTCCAGGGTCCCCCCTCCCAGTTCCAGGATCCCCCCTCCCTCCCTCCTCCCTTCTGTCTGTCTCTGAGCTCTGGTCCCGGCCCTCATTTCCTGTTTCCGCAAGGGCGGGACCAGAGCTGAGAGAGACAGAAGGGAAAACAACTAAGCACCGAGCCGAGCCTGCATGATTTTTACTGCTGCTGCTGCCCTAACCCCGACGAGGTAAAATAGATGACTTTTAAAATTTGTAGGGAGGGGGCCTGGAACTCAAAGGGAAGAGGGAGGGAGAGAGGGAACGAACTTCCGGTGGGTGCATGAACTTCCGGTGGGTGCAATATTGGGGGTGCTCGAGCACCCACAGCACCCACGGAGTCGGCACCTATGGGCATGGGCACTGCACATTCGTAGTTTCAAAATGCTCAAGTTGTTCTGTCACACTGGTGTCCTGCTGCTGCACCTCCCCCCACCCCTACCCATTTCTACCACTCTAGGTGGATACCTAATCCTCCTAGTGATTGGGCTGACAGTGGATAGGGTACTTATCCATAGAGCAGTGCCCGGGGATATGGAGAAGTGCTTTTGAATATCGAGCTGTTTGTGTTTTCACTTTCAAGGTTTCCACTTCTCTGAGGACTCCTTTTACATCTGTGACTGCAAAAGATTCAGGAATGCCTCCTTTTCCACTCTGTGAATGTCCTCCAAAGATCTGAGGTTTTTCTTAGCAAAGATCTAAAGCTCTACAGTTGCATCTTTAAGCAAAGCTATTTCCCAGATAAGAACATTGTGAAGTCTGACTGTATGTGCTTGATAGGAATATATATTCTGCTATTGATGTATGTGAAGAGAAATTAAGAGGGGGGAGTTTTCCTATCCGAGCTGCTTGGGGATCAAGGAGCTAGAAAATAAAGCTGGAAGGATAAATCTCACTGTCAACAAACGCAACTTAATCTGACTAAGCTACAAATGGAATTTATTGGTCTTAACAACTTCTGTCTCTGTGACTCTAGATCCATTTCATGTGGGAAAGAAAGTTTTTCTTTTTTAGAAAGCTAGAGCATGATAGTAAATTGTTAGGTCTTGAATACAAATATTTAATCTACTTGAGACCTTCTTCTATTTTAGCAGTTTAACTCTTAATCCTGACATTTAGGAACAAATCAGAATGAAAGTAACAGCAAAATCAGGTACACATCCTCAGGTTGAGGTCTCTCCAGTTAGTCCCATCTAACTAGGGTTACCGTATGTCTAGGTTTCCCCGGACATGTCCTGTTTTTGAGGGCGCCGTCGGGAGTCCGGGCTGGTTTCTGAATTTCCTGGATTTGTCCGTGTTTCTTCAGTTCGGGTCATCACATGACCTGTCCTGACTCCTCCTGACCTATAGTATGCACACACGCGGCGTGGGCTGACGCAGGCAGGCTGCAGCGTCTGTGCGTGTGCCAGCCAGCCTGCCTACTGATCAGCTGATGATGATCCTCCTTCCTCCTGCACGCTGCACACAGGCGCAGCACTTTTCACTGCTACTGCCTGCCGCCTTCCGCCTGCAGCTGCCGCCATAACCCCGACGACGAGGTTGCAGCGTCTGTACGTGTGTGCCAGCGGCCAGCACCGCCAGCCACCTTTAGCGGTAACCGTCTGTGTCCCATATCGCAAAGCCAAAGCGCTAAACTATATTATAGGGATCAGCTGCGAAAACAGTGGTGTCTCAAATTATAATGATATAACAGTTCAAGCGGCAGCCTCGCGAGACTTCCATTGAAGTCTTGCACAGGGGTGCGGGGAAGGGGTGTGACAGGGGCGGGGTATGTGTCCTCTTTTTTTCTTAGGGCAAATATGGTAACCCTACATCTAACGCCGGCTCCCCTCCCATCCCAAATCTTACTGTGTGCATCTCTGTATACATACAGCTTTTTGGAGTCAGTGGGTGCTTGAGTACCCTCAATAATGAGCAAATTCCGTCACCGTATCCAGGGAGGGATAATATGTGTTGAGTTTAGCACCCCTAATTGTTTTGAAAAGTTAACTCCTACAGAGGGATGGGAGTTTGACCACAAAATATAAGCTTTGGGAAATTAGTCAAGCTAAGGTGTTCTTGTAGTGTTTTAGCCCTATTTCAATGCAGCTTGGTTCAAAAGCTGCAGGGGTTACAAAGAACTTTACTTTAGCATTTTGCATTTTCCTCTCATGACCCTGAGTGGTAAAACCACATGCACATGTACAGTTAAAATAAATATACTGTCCACACTTGATCAGTGTTTCCAAGGGGGTCACTATTTTGTTTATCTGAGGTTATAGGTTGCATAGTTTACAGTTTCTTAAAATTTGATATACTGGTACCACCCATATCAAACTAGTGGATCTTAGTGGTGTACAATAAAATTCACCACACAAAAATAAGAAAAGGAACACTATCAAAATATAGGATAGCACAATGATTCAACACAGAGACCAACATTGACATGTTACAGTGCAGGTCCAAGAGCGACACCACCTCAACCCAATGCTAGCTGAAAAAATAGTAAGTTTTTAGGGCAGATTTAAATGTTGTAAAATACCATTCTCCTCAAATGTAAAGGGGTACATCATTTCAAACCTTGGGCGCTAAAAAAAATAAAAGGTTGACTCACTCATGGATTCTAGGCGAGCCTGTCAGGGATTTGGCAGAACTAAGCTATTAGAATCTAAGGAATGCAGGTTAGGAGTTGATGTGTAAGAGATAAGAGAAGAGGGATAGGATGGAGTATCCAAAAAGTACGATTTGTGTGTCAGCATAAGAATCTTAAACAAAATTCTGTACTTAATTGGGAGCCAATGAAGGTGAAGAAACAATGGGGAAACATGATTGTATTTATCTGCTTTACAGAGAAGCCAGACTGCACAATTTTGCAATGAGTGGTTTAAGTTGTAACGAAGACAGACCAGCTTAGACAGAGTTGCAATAATCAAGTTGAGAAATAAAAGAAGCATGCATAGCAGCGTGAAGTGATTGGAAATCTAAGAGAGTGCGTAAGTAGTGAAGTGTTCTAATAATCGAAAAGCCCAAATGGGGAACTGATGAAATCTGTTTAGTGAATGAGAGCTGTGAATCAAACCATACACCCAAATATCGGAACGTGGTTACCAGAGACATAGGAAGACCAAAAAGTATTGGAATAAAAGCCGGCTGTGCCTATGAGCCAGTAACCCAACATATCTCTGTTTTCTCAGAATTCAGTCTAAGTTTGTTCAGGGCTAACCAAGATGAGAGGGAAATCAAATAGTCTTACAAAGCTGGATTATTTATGCTAAGTGGAGAAATAGGAAAGATCAGCAAGATATCATCTGCGTATATGTAGAATCTAATATTATGTGATTGAATCAAAGTAGTTAGTGGACTAATGAAGATATTGCAAAGCAAAGGTGAGAGAACGGACTCCTGTGGTACTCCACAAAAGAAAGATCGAAAACCCAATAGCGTAGAGCCCACTTGTACTCTAAAAGTACGGTTAGAGAGAAAAGAAGAAAACCTATTATGAACAGTCCCTAATATCCCTATAATGGATAGCTGTGCCAAAAGAAGAGAGTGTTCCACAAGATCAAATGCTGCAGAAAGGTCCAACGAAACCCCAAGTGCAATCTTACCCCTATCTAGAATAATGTGTAAGTCACTAATAAAAGAAGCTACAGTAGTTTCAGTGCTATCATGTTGATGGAAGCCGGCCTGCCGAGGATGAAGAGTAAGAGTTTTGCTACATAGGAAAGAAAGCCACATGTATTTGTACAGTTTTTCCCGCAGCTTAGTAAAAGAGCCTGTAGATCAGGGGCGTAGCCAGACACCCAATTTTGGGTGGGCCCAGGCCCAAGATGGGTGGGCAGAAGAACTCCACCTTGTCCCACAAGTGATTTGGTCTCTCCCTCTCTCACCTGCATACCATATGGTTCTCAAACATACCCCCTCCCCTGCATACTTTTTAAATCGCAGATTTTCACAAAACTCTGGCTGTGAATATACACTGCTCATGTTGGCCCCACAGTCTTCCCTCTGATGCAACTTCCTGTTTCTGCATAGGAAGGAATACATCAGAGGAAAGGCTGGGGGGCTAGTGCGAGTACTATGTATCAGTTGCTGCTCGCTGCAGGTGAAGATCTGCTATTTAAAAAGTATGCAGGAAGGATAGTTGTTGGGAGTTTTTGGCTGGTGGGGCTTGGGGATTCCTGCCAGCCACATCATAGGTGTGCTGCTACTGGATGGGCCTGAGGCCAAAGTGGGTGGGCCCGGGCCCACCTAGGCCCACCCTTGGCTACGCCACTGCTGTAGATTAGAGAGCTATTTGCAATTCACCCCAACTCAATGGAGCTCCTGCAAAGAGAAGTCATTACACTTGTTATCCTGCTGCTCAGAACTAGGAAGCAGACCAAAAAAATGATGGAACAGCAGGCATGTTACACAAAGAGGGGCATTTTCGATATGATGTCTTAATTGGACTTTGGATGTTTTGTTCTAAACGTTCCAAGTCTGAATAGAAACCACAAAACATCTATCGTTTTTTTTCCCCCTCAAAAATACCATATGTAACAAGGTTTTGTGCTCTGTGCATTTATCTTTTCAGGCCATTTTTGAAAAAAAAAAAAAAAAAACGTACAAGTGAAAAACGTAAAAAATCAAGCCATTGGGATGTAGGAGGGGCCAGCATTTTTAGCAGACCGGTCCCCCAGACATCCCAGGACAGCAATGACCCTAGGGAGTACTGCCTTAGATTTCATATAAATGCTCCCAGGTACGCATCTCACCTTTGCTCCCTTGTTTTGTCTGCTGAGCCTTCCAATATCCCCCCCCCCAAAAAAAACCCATTACCTCCAACTGTATACCACTGCAAATAGCCCTATATGTGGGTACAGTGGATTTCTGGTGAGTTTTGAAGGGCTCACAGTTTCCACCACAAGTGTAACAGGTAGGAGAAGGAATGGGACTGGATCCACCTGCCACTACATTACTCCAGGGACCTGTATCTTGGTCTAATAGACCTGGCTATAACATCTGAGCTGTCATAGTGGCTGTTGAGTACTATTTTTATTCACATTTTTGAGGGGTGGGAGGGGGTCAGTGACCACTGGGGGAGTAAGTGGGGTCATCCCTGATTCCCTCCATTTGTCATCTGGTCATTTAGGGCACCTTTTTGTATCTTATTCATCCTAAAAAGAGGTCTAGACCAAAATGTTGACGTTTTCGCCCCAGACATTTTTTGTTTTGTTCAATTATGACTGTAAAACATCCACATGTCAGGCACATGTTAAGCCCACCATAATCCCACCTTCGAAACACCCCTAACATGCCCCTTTGTGATTTGGATGCAGACGAAATGCATAGATAAACATCTGCAAAACAGGTTTCAAAAATACCGATTTGGACATTTTTAGAAGAAATCCATCTAAATGATGCTTTATGACACTTTTTGAACTTTTTTCTCTTTTGAAAATGAGCCCAAAGGTTTCTCCTTGCCAACTATTGTGGAGTGGCCTAGTGGTTAGGGTGGTGGACTTTGGTCATGAGGAACTGAGTTCAATTCCCGACCCAGGCAGCTCCTTGTGACATTGGGCAAGTCACTTAACCCTTCATTGCCTGCCGCCATGAGTGGGAAAAAGTGCAGGGTATTAAAAAAAACTGTTACAAAGCTGCAGTGATAAAGGAAAAGCAACCATAGAATCAAACCCTCATAAAAAGGAAAGGCCAGCCTTGGATTAATCATTAAGTAGAATAAGCACATGTTTAGGGTACCAAGGGAAGGGGGTTACCACAGAGTTTTTTCTCCTAGCTATCATGACCTTAACTGTTTCACTGCCATCTTCCACACACATTATCCAATATGAATTTCAGCATTTTTCTAATCATTATAACTATATATAATGTTTTGTTTTGAACAGTAATGATATTTCTCAGCATTTGTTCAGTCTTAATGTCTTGTCAGTTAAGCAATGGAAGAGTTGAGGGGCACCATTGTTGGGCTGTGCTTAGAGCATCAGTTGAACTTAATCTGGCCCTAGGAAAGGCCAAAAGGGAGGTCCCAAACAAAGAATTAAAACCTCAGGTAAGGAACTGGATGGGGTTAGTTTCCCCAGCAACCCGAGAGGGTGGGACCAGGAAGAGGAGGAGTCTGCAGCCCTGTAAAAAAGGAAGGTAGGAAAAGCACTGACTCTTAATAAAATAAGAGTAGCCATACTGGGTCAGACTAATAGTCCATCTAGCCCAGTATCCTGTTTCCAACAGTGGCCAAGCCAGGTCACAAATACCTAGCAGAAATCCTAATCATGGCAACATTCCATGCTACAAATCCTAGGGCAAGCAGTTGCTTCCCATGTCTGTCTCAATAGCATATTATGGACTTTTCCTCCAAGAACTTGTCCAAATCTTTTTTTAAACCCAGATACGCTAATTGCTGTTACCACATCCTCTGGCAAACAGTTTCAGAGCTTAACTATTTGTTGAGTGAAAAAATATTTCCTACTATTTGTTTTAAAAATATTTCCATGTAACTTCTTTGAGTGTCCCCTAGTCTTTGTACTTTTGGAATGAATAAAAAATTGATTTACTTCTACTCGTTCTACATCACTCAGGATTTTGTAGATCTCAATCACAGGGGAAAATGTGGGATACAAGTGCAATAAATAATAATATCTCCCCTCATCCATCTCTTTTCCAAACTGAAGAGCTCTAACCTCTATAGTCTTTCCAAGAAGACCAAAAAGAGAGGAGCTTCAGACCAGACTAATCAAATCAGAGTACTTTAGGTAAAGAATTGCTTCTCTATATTTTAAGGGGCTTTTACACTTATCTGCAGAGGACAGTTGTAGCTCTGGGAAGCAGTTAAAGCGCAGAGGCTGTGTTAGTGGTGGCAGGTAAGCTTATTGGCCTGCCTATTGTTAGAAAGTGCAGTTCAAAACTTTGGATGTGAAGGATAACAGTTCAACAAGAGTCTAAGTACTCATGGTTAGTGCCTAGTGGTTAGTGCAGTGGACTTTGATTCTGGGGAACTGGGTTCAATTTCCTCTGCAGCTCCTTGTGACTGTGGGCAAGTAACTTAACCCTCTATTGCCCCTGGTACAAAATAAGTACCTGAATATATGTAAACCGCTTTGAATGTAGTTGCAAAAACCTCAGAAAGGCGGTATATCAAGTCCCATTTCCCCTTCCCTTTCCCTTCCCCTTTAGGAGTTGCGGGCTGGGAGTATTTAAGGAGAATTAGGAATTCCAGTCAAACCCTGAAGAGATGGCACAGAGGGAGAAAATTAAATTGTGGGACAGAAGTTCAGGGAAGCCTAAGGGAATTGGGTGGGATTCTGAAGCAGAAATAACATTCTGTGTTGGTCTGTTAATGCATTAAGATGAACTGGCACATTGACTGGGAGCAGATGCCCAAATATCTGTGTTCACTACAGCCCGAGAGATGATCTACCACTCACAGTTGACTATCATTTTCTCCCTCTTAGATTTCACAGTTTAAATTTGAGTTGAGCCACAGAGGGCACACAAGCAACTTTATTCATGCTTTTGAATAAGTTGTATAATCCTCCTGCTTTGGCCATGGTCTGAGCATATCCATAGAAGCCAACTTTTCAAAATGATTGAGGGTGCTAAACCCAACAGAAACTACCCCTTCCTCGACACAAAGAGTTTACTCAATATTGGGGGTGCTCAAGCACCCACAAGAGCTGGCTCCTACGAGCATATCTATTTGCCCAGTGGGGATCAGGTGTTAAAGGTCCCAAATTCACTGATTCTCAAACTCTGCCCCCAAGAAAAAGACCACAAAGGGACCCTCCTCAAATCATAGAACTGATCTTATCCTTAATGTTGGCCAAAAAGCTGAAAACAGATATCTCAGACTCAGTTTGGAATAGATAGTATAACTTAGGAAAGGGCTTTTAAATCAGAGCAGCTTTTCTCCCCTTGCTATATCTCTCTATAATCATTTGTACCATGGAAAGCAATGGTGCTTAAGTTTATAATCACAGTACAATCCCAATTAATTTTTCTACATTTTATAGTCAGCAGGCAGTGAGTGAACATCAGAATATACTGCAAATATTGAATGAAAATCTGCTGTTATGTTTTCATTCAGCCATCTGGTTGTCTACAGCAACATTCCTACCAACAGATATGACATTTCAAATTGATTTAGTTTTGTTCCATCAACCTGCATGGGATGAACAGGACTAGGGGTCTTTGTTTTTAGTTGATAATGACTATGTTATCTATCTTTTCACATTCACAGTAGCTCTGAAGTCTTATGAGTTAGAGAAATATCTCCCAATAAAACACATTTCGTATCTCAGATGTACAGTACACAACCCCAATACCCTTCTCAAGTCTACCCTGCACTATCTTCAAGATTCTTACTCTTCCTCCATTATAGACTCAGATCTAGGGACTTACATAGCCACTTTTAAAAGAGAAAATAATGCATTCTGTGTAAATGGGATTTTTTAGTGCTATCACCCAACCCATTAGGACTTATTAGTGCTGTCTCTCATTTAGGATGCCTGGTAGCATAATGGCCCCTTGCCTATATAAAACTTAGCGAAATGGAAAGGAAAAAGTTTTTATTAGTTTGATGTCAATTAGGAGTGGATAAACTGAGACCTACAGAAGGAACATAGGTTTCTCAAGGCTATCCAGAGAGTCTGTGGCAAAGTCTAAATTGGCAGTCATGCCCCATGAGTTTGCCCGAGTTGATAATTAAAAAAAACAACAACAACAACTAAACATATCAGATGATCAAAATATTCTCATAGAATGGCTCACCCAAAATCTGTCATTGATATGTAGTGATCTTCCATGCTAGAGACCCATAGGTTAGAGTGGGCTTCTGATAAACATAGAATGATCTCACTTGACCATCTGCTGAAAAGATGTCATTCCTAGTGTTGGAAGCCTTCCCACATTTTGCATATAATCTGTCCAAAATTCCGCTGCACGCCTTATCTACCGCGTGAACCGATACTCTCATATCACTCCTCTCCTCAAGTCGCTTCACTGGCTCCCGATCTGCTACCGTATACAGTTCAAGCTTCTCCTATTGACCTTCAAGTGCACTCAATCTGCAGCCCCCCATTACCTCTCTACCCTCCTCTCCCCGTATGTTCCCACCCGTAACCTCCGCTCTCAGGACAAATCACTCCTTTCTGTACCCTTCTCCACCACCGCTAACTCCAGACTCCGCCCCTTCTGCCTCGCATCACCTTATGCCTGGAACAGACTTCCTGAGCCCATACGCCATGCGCCCTCCCTGCCCATTTTCAAGTCCTTACTCAAGGCCCATCTCTTCTCCCTTGCTTTTGGTGCCTAACCACCTTCCCTGATACCTACACTGACTACATAGTTTTTACCTTTAGATTGTAAGCTCTCTTGAGCAGGGACTGTCCTTCCCCATGTTTAAACTTGTACAGCGCTGCGTAACCCTGGCAGCGCTATAGAAATGCTAAGTAGTAGTAGTAGTAGTAGTTGATTGTACGCTGAAAAGTAACTATAATATGTAATTAGATGGAAGACTTTAATTTAGCTCCTGGATTCTCCCAGCTGTTCTTTTGTTGGTGATGCCAGTGTAACCTTCGTTTCATTTTCTATCACTTGTTTGTAAACCATATGGGCAGATTTTCTATTTTATTCAGCATGCTGTGGCAAGACATTTGACAAGTACATTATTTAGCGAGCACATACAAGTGATGATGCTGAATTTTAAATCACTGACACTTGTTTCCTCTTCCTTTGACAATCCTATTTTGGTAGACTTGTTTACGTGTAGAATACTGACCGGCATAAAAGCACACAGTGTAACATGATGGACAGGGGCAGAATTTGGATGGGCACCCAAGTTTGTGTGTAGTTTATAAAATATGCTGGTCTACACATGTATTAAAAATTATAGGTGCGGACATTTACACTCTAGACATATACGGGTAGATACTCAGTCCATGGCAGTAAGCAGCTGGCAAGCCACTTATGACCACTGGTTGAACTAACCCAAGATATTCAATAATAATGGCTTTTGGAGAAAGAGAGGAGGACGCTTTGATGTACCGAGATTGACAATTGGCAAAATATTGGCAATTACAATGCTGGTTTAAACGTCCTGCTGCCTTCCCGGGCAACTATTAATCAAAAATGGCCAACCTATTCAAACACTGGCTAGTTAGCAAGCCTGTGGGACTTAATTGATCCAATCTTCTTTTCCTGGCCAGCCATGGTAATACTGCAAGGCATGGTGAAAGGCAGGGGCAGCTTTATCTAGAGGCTGACTAAATTTCAGTTTTGGTTTTGGATTCAGCACCGAAACTGCACCGAAATACGGGTTTGGGTTTTGGCTGAAAATGTCTGTGCATTTTTGGCTGAAATCCAAAACTCACCCCGCCCCCCTTTCCATGACTCCTTAAAACCTACCTGACCACCCATAGGCAGTCCCCGGGCCTACCTTAGGAAGTCTTGGTGATCTAGTGGCTTCCTCGAGGGCAGGAATGAAACCCACTCATTCCTGTCACATGCCATTTCTCCAATGCGATGGCTGCTGAGATGTCTCACAGTAGTTTCATGAAACTGTCATGGGAGATGCTGGCAGCCATTTTGGGATTGGAACCAGAACAGATAGGAGTGTGTCTCCTGTCTATGCTATTTCCAATCACAAAATGGCTGCCAGGATCTCCAATGGCAGTCTCACCAATCATTGCATTAGAGCAGCGGCATGGGGCAGGAATGAGTGGGGTTCGTTCCTGCCCCCAAAGAAGCCACTAAACCACAAAAGCTTCCTAAGATAAGCCCAGAGAGGACTTTCGGGTGGTTGGGTGAGATGGGTGGGAGAAAGAGTGATCATGAGAGGCCGGCAGAGAGAATGGGGAGCCGCCGCCAGACGAGGTGGGTTTGGTAGGAGGCATTTTTGGTCAAGGTGTGGGGGAGGGAGTGGGGGGGGGGGGCAATTTCATTTATAGTTTTGGTTTCTTCCAAAACCAAGCAGTCAATTTTAGTCGCAGCTGAAGATCCTGGATTCATTCTGGTTCTAGCTTTATCTATATTTGTCATCCCTCATTTTTTTTACTACTCCTCATTACATCCATGCTGTTCTGGAGGCTGCACTTAGTATCCCAAAGCTCTGGTTATTCAGAGTGATGAGACTGTACCAGTGTCTTCTGGCTGCACTGCAGCACTGACTGCTGGGCAGGGGTACAACCAAGAGTCCACCAGCGGGGTTGGAGGGCAGAATTGGGAAAAAAGGATAAATAAACAGTGAGAGCTCCAGAGGAGTACAACACCCCATAAGGACTACTTTAGAGTTTGTACCCTACAGACAAGTCAGTGTAAACACAGGCCCTGCCACCTTCCTGCAGATATTGACTTCAACTTCCAACCCTCTCCAGTGGTCTTAAACATACGTATCCCGTCTGGGGCGATCAACCTCAGTCACTCTGCCCTAAGGTCTCCCATACTTACATGCACTTGTTTCTCTTTCTAACAGGTTCTCCAGCCCACAACCCTACACTGATCTTTGACAGATAGCTCAGATAGGGTTAACAAAATGGAGGAGGGAGGAGGGTCAGATCAAAGCGTAATGCTACTGATTCAGTTTCCTTTGCACTTGTTTTATGATATATGCTTGACTGAGTTCTCCAGTTCCCCCACCCTCCCCCAGAGCTCATGAACCACTGATACCCAGTTACTAAGTTTCAAGAAAAACAAATACCTGCTGTCTTCCAGCTGTTTCTTGTGAGAGCCTCCTGCACTCTGTGATTACTAATGCACACAGAAAGGAAATGTAACATTTCTCATACACTCGTTTTGCATAAACTGTAAAATGGAGAGATTGTTTTCATGACTATTTTGGTGTATAAAACTCTAACAGTGTTTTTCATTGCAATGCCGGGGGGCCAGTGGCAGCCCCCAGAGACTTCTAAAGTGGCCTCCATTGTCTTTCTGGTTTCTCTTCTGCTACTCTGCCCCTCTACCCAGACTCAAGACCGAAAGAGGAAAGTGGATGGGAGGAAAGCCACATGCTTGAAGAAGAATGCGCTTCTTAATAGACGAAACAATGCATTTGGAAATGTTCACAACCTTGAGGATACCCCCCCCCCCCCCCCCCCAATGAAGTTTGAAGATGGACTGGTGGGGATGGATGTCATTGACACACGCTGGTCAGCAGTGTTGTGGTCCCATATGGGAAGACATTTGGCGGCTCTCCTTCAGCTCATTAGAATTCCACCTCACCTGCCCAAACATTATTACCCATGTGCAGTCACTCCATACATGTGCTGCAGTCTGACAGTCTGAGAGCACGTGGACCCAGAAATCACATCTCCAATGTATGCCATCTGTCTGCTCCACTTGCATGCATCATGCCTAGACATCCTTTCAAACTAACATGTATTAGGAAACACTTGCACAGGTCTAGTGCCACACAGGAGTGTCAGAGGAGGATGAGAAAGTGGGAGTGGGGAAAAGATCAACAAATCTTCTACGGGTACCTAAACCCTGCCATGAAAAAAGGGGGTAAGGGTAGCTGTCAGTACCCTAGAGATGTTCACTGGAACAGCACATGTGAGCAGGTCTTCATAGCGCACATTCCATGTAGGGCATGGCTACAATCCCCTGTCTCACAACACAATACCCTCTGCCCCCACCACCATTTCAGCACCATACATAGATCACACATAAGAATACAACAGATGAGGGAGATAAACTAAGAGGTGAAAGTGGGAAGAATGTAGCAGGATTGGTTGCCATATCAATGCTCCATAGGCCACCTAGCGGAGTCATTTCTGTGCCACAAATGCACCTATGAAACCCCAGAAGACAATGCTAGGAGGATGAGCCTATGCACATGCCATAGTGGAAGTACTCCCTGGCATTCCACAGAAGACACCGTGAGCTCTGCGAGGCAGCAGAACAGAACCTCTCTGCTGTGATAGTGACTCAACCTCTCTTCTTTCCCTACAGATTGAGAACCTGAAGAAGAGGGCCACACCACAAGAAACTCAAGTACCCCCAGAGAGTCCTTGCACAGCTGCAGGAGGAAGCAGGTAGGTACCAATTACTCCTATACTGGCACATTGAGGACATCCAAACCTGACTACTGTCACTACAGCAGACCCATCCTTGGTGCCACTTGTTGCGGCTACTTTGAGTTGTGAACTGCCACAGTGACAGCCCACATCCAGTGTATGTCAGCTGAGAGCATATACACACAGCAGGCACAACACACTACTCTATGCTTCCACCTCACCCCACAGCCCCCTCTGTTGGTCCCTCAACACGGTTTCATTCATGGTTCTCAGGGGTAGGGAGACTGCTTAATATGTGGAGGGGCAACATATCCAGTGCCCTGCTGTCTCCAAAGCTGTGAGTGCCTATATCCTAACAGAGCCACGGTCCCTATGCCAAACCCCATTCCATGCCAGGCTCTCTTTTTCAAACCATCAGTGCTGCCACCCTGCAAATATCATAGAAAGGCATTAGCAGCTCCCAACAGCTCACCATATATGTGCAATAGGCTCCACAACATCTGCTTGCCCTCTCCTTCTTGCTCCAGCTGGCGGTACTGTGCATGTACTACCACTGCCCTACCCCCTCGTGCATACTCGGTTTTCACTCATGCATGAAAACTGAGCGTGAGCGGCAGGGGAAGGCCAGCACGAGAGCAGCACATACACAGTGCCTCAAGCTGGAGCAAGTAGGAAAGGGAGATGTTCTTGCCACTGGAGGACTTCTGCAGCAGGTGGGGCTTGGGGACCTCCACCCAACCATAACAAGGGCGCTAGAATTTTGGGTGCGCCTGAAGCCAAAGTGAGTGGGCCCAGACCCACCCAGGCCCACCCATGGCTACGCCACTGCAAACTAGTACAGTCCCCTTTAACCCACCCAGGAAAAGAACCCACAAAGATTTGAACTTTCTTTTTCTGCGGTTAGGGGTTCTTTTACTAAGCTGCTGTAGAAAGTGACCTTAGCGTACCCTTACGTCAGTTTTTTCCCACGTGCTAAAACTATTTTTACCACAGCCAGAAAATGGCCAATTTTCTATGTTTTCTATTAATGGGGCCGTGCGCTACTGTTGCAATTAGTGTGCAGCAGAAACAAACAGGAGACAGTCTACAGCAGAAGCAGAACAGACAACCAAACAGCAGCAGCAGCGATCCAAAGAAGGCCAAACACAGCAAGAGTTTATCCAAATGTCAACTTTAATGGAAACAGAACCCAACCTGGCCAAGTTTCAGAAAAACCTTCATCAGGGGTCACATAGGTTTCCACAATACATTCACAGATTCAAAGCATGTACTGCAATACCTGCGCTTAAAAGAAAAATGAGGCCCAATGTCAAAAGTAAAGGAATGCAGCCGACAGCATCTGCATAGAAAAAGCTCTGGTCCAGTTCCAAAAGTCAGTACCCATCAAATGTGTGCAACCATTAAAAAGAAATACCACGCGAGCATTTAGCGACATCTATTTTGTAGGCGGCAATGGCTCACATGCTAATCCTGCACTAGCCAGTAAGCACACAATAATGCAGATGTGCTAAATGATTAGTGCAGGAATGCCTTCTCTCTGCCCCCAGACATGCCCAGGGGTGGACCCCCTGCCGACAACCCTCTTGACCCCCCCCCTCCCGCCGGCAACCTGCACGTGCAGGATGTCAGACTCAGAAACAGAACGAAGGAAGAAGAGGACCTCGGCTGGCGGGGGTTGGGGTCCCCCGCCAGCAAAGGTAGGCAACGGCGATGGCGGGGGAGGGTTGGCAGCATGAGGGGGGTCGAGAGGGTCGTCGGCAGGGGGGATCAAAATTGGTGGTGGTGGTGGTGGCGGTGGGGGGGTCAGCAATGGCGGGTGGAGGGTCAGCGGTGCCGGGGGGGGCTAAAATGTGCCCCCTCACCTCGGCTCTGGAACCCCCTCCAGCCGAAGTCTGGCTACGCCCCTGGACATGCCCCTTCAACAAAAATGTTAAAAGAATTATTAGCGTGTGGTTAGTACACGCAGATTTGGAACTTACCACAGAAAATCTGAGTGTGTCCCGTGAGAAGCCATTTTAAGCTTAGTAAAAGCGACCCTTAGTTTTTTCACATGAAACAATGTGTTTACAAAATTATGTGCAGTGTTGCGATCCCCATATTAACCTCATATCCGGGATCTCCTGAGCTCAGTGTTGGTGAAAAGTATGTACTGGCAGAACAAGAAATTTACATACAACTTTTTTTTATCCGTGTAAATTGTAATTTACTTGGGTAAATGGCAATGTGGAACTTGTCCTCCTGATGTTAATTTTTTTAATTTAATTTTTATTAATTTTCCAAAAGTGGTACAGTGAAGAAAAAAACAATAAACTATAAGCCAGGAACAACAGAAGAAAAGATAATTGCAGAAAGCAATAAATTAAAAGCTTCACCATGTCTTAAGAGAATTAACAAAATGTAAAATTGGGAGGAGAGATGAAAAATAAGAAGCTAATTCAACAAATAAAATATATTATTAGCTCATTAGAATCTTGCCCCACTTTACTACATAACACTACTGTTAATGACTTCCTAAAATTTTTCATTTTTCTTGACTTCCTGAGCACACAAAAAGCTGCACTGCATTCAGACGTAAAAGTTGTGAATACCTCCTATTTGCTTCTTCAGAAAACTAATGATAATTACTTGAATATTTCTATCCATAACGCAAAATTGCAAACAACATTGTCCAGCTATTTCATATCTAATATTCACAGAGCCACATCAAGGAAGCTGAATGACTATTATTCAATTGCCTCTGCCTCCTCCGTGTGGCTCATTTTCATTCTGAAATATTTCATCTAACACAGGCAAATCTCTTCTCTCCTTTCTAAGATTTTTTTTTACTGTTGTGGGTTTTGGTTGATTGGCTTGTCCATATGTTATCATTTTAATAAGGGCAATGAATGCCCTGTGCTTATCAATCACCTGATAACATTGCCCATTAGAGTAAATTCTTATTAGCTAGAAGACATATGTTTTGTTCCTGGACTCTAAAGATAAAAACCCGAAAGCAGATGGAAGAATTGCACTTGCCAATTAAATTTGATTAGGCTTTTAAATATAAATTAAATATGGCAAGCAACTGCTCCTTTAATTAAGCCTTTAAGTGATGCTTAGAATGTATCTGTCACTTTGAATTGGCTACAGGTGACAATGCAAAAAGTGTGTTAATATTTCACCATTCCAGTTTGGTTTAGCAAGAAGATCCAACTGCAGGTTCCTCCATTCATGTATCATATGGGAAGATTTACTATTTATATGTATTTACTGGGATTATTTTAACCTGAAATTTTGAAAAGATTCACCCAAGGCAGTGTACATAATTTTCTCTCTCTCTGTCTGTCTCTTGACTTTTCTCCATCTCCAATGATTCATCATTGCACCAATTTTGCAGCAAGACCTCACCATATAGAATGTTGGAAAGCATCAATGCCCGTCTGTCTGTCCATTTGTCCATCCATCCATCCATCCATGCTATGGAGAATCTAAGACAATATATACAATTGCAAATAAGCAGATGCCTGACCTCTGGGGTTCACCTATTGGAATCAGAATTTATCATGCACCCCCATAGTGATAGATAAAAGTTCTACTGCTGGTTTATGAAGAAGAGATTCTCCTTTTACTTAGGCACTCGTTTTTAAATCAAATGGACATCTCAAAATGGCCAAAGGCCATCTGCCAAAAAATATCCAAATCAAGATTTTGGACATTTTACACTGCAGTTCATCCAACAAGCAAGGAGATGTGTTGGAGGCATGTTTTGGGAAAGGCCTAAAAGTAGGACATCTTTCAGCGATAATGGAAAGGGAAGAAACATTTAAGGCAAAAAAAGGATGTTTTTATCTAGACCTGTTTCAATCATGTGCAGAATACAAAAAGGTGTCCTGATTGAGCAGCTGACCAGTGGATGGATGAAGGCATGGCCCATTCTTAATCTCCCAGGGGTTACTGACCCCCCTCCCACCCACCTAAGAAGTGAAAGTGACAGTGGATACCAGGCTCTAGGACAGCTTCAGGTATTATGGCCGTTCCTAATAGAGCAGCAAGCAATTGTAAGGAGTAGCCTAGTAGTCAGCAGAGGCGTAGCCAGGCTCATTATTTTGGATGGGCCCAGAGGTAAATTGGATAGGCCCTTCCACGCGCACGTGCCCCTTCCCCCCAACCACACACCACAAGTATCTTCCTGGGGATATTTTTTAAGCCTGTTTACTTTCTGCTGGAACATGGCAGATGGAAGCCTGCAGGACCTGTGCAAGCAACAAGAATGAATCGCTGCAGGCACCGAGGACGCCTTTACCGACATTGGGGAGGGAAGGGGTTCAGAGACCGGAGGTCAGATGCCGGAACACCGCAGAGGAGAGGGGGGAAGAGAGCAGCTCTGCAGCTGGGTGGGCCTGAGCCAAGATTGGATGGGCCTCTGCCCACCCAGGCCCACCCGTAGCTACACCACTGGTAGTCAGTGCAGTGGACTTTGAACAAGTCCCAGGTGTAACTCTCACTTTAACTTTTTTTAATTCTGTACAAATATATGAGCCCTCCTGGAACATAGAAATACCTGTGGTATCTGAATTTATAAGACACCTGCAAACGTGATGGCTATTGTAGTGGTGTATCTTAGGTACAGTAGGTTTTTATTTGTTCCTGGAGGTCTCACAGTAACATATAAATGAATTAAGGTAGGATTTGTACCTGGGTCCCATTGTTTAAAGCCCACTGCACTGACCATTAGGCTGCCCCTTTGCTCTGCAGAGACATCTGTGTGTCCACCTGGATACCTGGATGGAGAGGAAGTTACCTTAATATCTTGGGGGGGGGGGGGTAGGAGGGGTTGAATCACCTTCACGTTAGGAATGTTGTCTGGCTGAGGGTCAGATTACCTTGATCACAACTTTGAGTTGGGTACCATGAGAGACCATGCTATGTACTACATCTAAGCAATATTTGTGTGTTTACATGAATGCTTTTCTTGTGCTCACTAAAATGGCCTTCATAAAAATTATTTGTATCTTCCATTAAGTGGTGTTTAAATATCTTGATTAAATTTTTAGTAGCATGAGCAGGGAAACAGGATAGCATCCATTTTTCAGAAGCTTCATTTGTGATTGTTTTTTAGTCCTGCAGTTCTTCATGGTGAAATTATTTAGTCTGAATCTTACAATGCTACAATGGAAAGGGGAAAGCAAGATTTGTCAAGCCACAGAAGTACCAGTTTGATCAATGCATAATTTTGTTTTCGCCTGAAACTCAGTGATCCTCCTTTAAGACTCAGCTCACTCCCAGGACAAGAGCCCAGTCAAGGAAGAACTACTACTACTACTACTACAACTACTACTACTACTATTTAGCATTTCTATAGCGCTACAAGGCGTACGTAGCGCTGCACAAACATAGAAGAAAGACAATCCCTGCTCAAAGAGCTTACAATCTAATAGACAAAAAATAAAGTAAGCAAATCAAATCAATTAATGTGTACAGGAAGGAGGAGAGGAGGGTAGAGGCGAGTGGTTACAAGTGGTTACGAGTCAAAAGCAATGTTAAAGAGGTGGGCTTTCAGTCTAGATTTAAAGGTGGCCAAAGATGGGGCAAAAAAAAAAAAGAAAACAAGAAGCAAAGTGTATCCGAGATACAACACGCTTCTCTCTGAACTCATAAATCAGGACCCAGTATTCAAAACTCTCCAGATAACTAGAGTTCACTAGGTCCAGACAGTGATTTTTACTGATATCATCCAGATAATGACATTAAATATCATGTTTGACAACCTTGGCACTCTCCAGGGTAGCCATAAAACCTTAAAATTATATTGTTTTTTTTGTTTTACTATAGTGCGACCACGGGTCGAGTATATATCGGCATTTGTCTTGATTTTGATGGAAGGTCACAATGAATGATTTGATTTATTTTCATATTTAATTGCATGACAATCTTCTTTCCTTTATCTTTGACACAAGGTCATTGTTAAATTCTTATTGGCAACCATGGGCAATTATTATTATTTTTTCTCTCTGGTTTTAGCTTTATTCTAGTGTAAATATACATAGCCTTCTCTTGGTTTTACTGATGTTGTGCTCTTTTTATCTTATAACATCTGGTACAGTCAGGTGTTTATACTTTTATAGCCAATATTCGGGCTCACCCATTGGGCAATTTTTCTATTCTACAGGAATGTTCCTGTCTCTGTCGTATTTCTTTAATGTCATCAAAGCACTTACATTTTTATTGTTTGAAGTCTCTATTTACTTTCATATTTTGCTATCTCCACTGTATGATATGTACACCATCTCAAATACACATTGGCTTGTTTATTTTTCACATTTGGTTGTATTTACCTTCTCAATTTTTTTCTCTATACATTGTTTTTATGTACAATCACCCATTTCACATTCAGTCCATTGGTTTTTAGCATTCTGGTCACTCTTTGGACGCACTCCTCTTCACACATACTTATGAGCACAGATGAATTTTATAATGACACATTTTTATCATATTTTTAAATGAATAACTCTTGTTATAAATAAGTATATATGCAAATGCTCTGTTTTCTAAAAATGATGTTTTATTTATGTTCTGCTTTTCCATGAGGACCCCTGATGAAGGCTTGTGTGCCGAAACATGGCCTGTGTTGGGTTACGCTTGTATGCAAAATTGAAGGACATGTTTAATTGTTATAATTGAAGAATAAACACCTTGGGACATTTATATTGGTTGTCTTTGGAACTTGTGTTTTTGGTGACTTCCACTTTCTGGTTTTGCCTGCTGCTCCTTTGAGGAAGGTTGGGTTTGTCCTTATTTATTTATTTATTTGTTTGTTTGTTTGTCTTGCCTTTTGTGACACATACACATATAACATGCACAAATTAACATCACAAAACATCTTAAAACAGAGGTCACAAATTACGATAAAACCTATAATCAGGGATCCTTACTTGTCTTATATTATCCTCTCCCAACCTCCTTAACTAATCTTATGCATCCAGTAAACCAGTCAAGAAAGAAAGAAGACCCATGTTTCAGACTGAAGGAGAAAGCAATAACATACTAACTAGTAACATAGTAAGTGGTGGCAGATAAAGACCTAAACGGTCCATCCAGTCTGCCCAATGGTCACATTCATGATCAATTCATGATTAAAGCAACAATGAATGTGATATTATATACTTGATCATAGTCTTTCTTTGGTTGTTTCTGGGACATAGACCATAGAAGTCCGCCTGGCTCTGTCCTTATGTTCCAACTACTGGAATTACTATCGAAGCCCTCTCCAGCCCATCCTAAACCAGAATGCCATATGCAGGACCCAGACCATACAAGCCTGCCCAGCAATGGCCTTAATTTTTACAGACAGAGTTGCCATCTAAACACTACTTGTCATGCAAACACATATGCAACCTTTTAAGTTTTGTTTTTTTTATATCATTCATTTTCTAATTAGAGATCCTTTGTGTTCATCCCATGCCTTTTTGAATTCCGCCACCATTTTTTTTCTCCACCACTTCCCTCGGGAGAGCATTCCAGGCATCAACTACCCTCTCCATAAAAAAGAATTTCCTGACATTACTCCTAAGTCTACCACCCCGCCAGGGGCGTAGCTACGGGTGGGCCTGGGTGGGCAAATCTCGGCTCAGGCCCATCCAGACAGCCGGCAGCTCTCCAGTCCTCGTCCTCCTGAGTCCTGATACGGAAGTTGTAGGCAGGTCCGTCATTGTAGCAATTGCGCTACAGCTGCAGCCTGCACGTCATAGTTCAGTGCCTGCCTTCCTCGCTCCCCATCCAGTTCTGTGCTCAACTTCCTGTTTCCGGCAAGGCGGGATGCCTCAGAGAGAGAGAGAGAAGCTGTGTCATAGGGGATGGGGCACCGGAGAAGGAAAGCTGTGGAATTGTTGGTGGGCGACCTCAGGTATGAGTTTGACGACGGAGTGGGGAGAGAGATGCCGGGTCGCCTACAAGGAGGTGAAAGACAGAGGGAGAGAGGTGGCGAAACCGGTTGCCCCGAATGCGTGTGAGTCGTTTTGGGGGGGGGGGGGGTGCTCAGCGAGTGAGAGTGTGAAGGCAGCCGAATGCCAGTGACTTGGTGGCCAAAACTCCTTCCCTCTCCTCAGCTCTCTGCTCTTTCCTGCTGCCCTTGTGAAGGTGGCTGCAGTTCCTGGGTGGTGGTGGTGGGGTGGCTGGCTGGCTGGGCAATCCTGGGTGGTGGGGTGGGAGATGGCCTGTTTCCCCCCCCCCCCCCCCCAGGTGGCTGCAGTTCCTGGGTGGTGGTGGTGGGGTGGCTGGGAGATCCTGGGTGGTGGGGTGGGAGATGGCCTGTTCCCCCCCCCCCCCCCCCCCACCAGTTGGCTGCAGTTATGTTTGTGCAGCGCTGCGTATGCTTTGTATTGCTATATAAATGCTAAATAGTAGTAGTAGTGCTTTGCCTTGCTCTTTGTTCCCCGCCCCCAGTGCTTGTTAATCACAGCGCCGAAGTTCAGCTGAACGGGAAATGTTCTGTGCCGGTTGAGGCTGCCATCAGTGTCGCTGTTGCCCCCACCCAGGCCTAGGAAACACATGTAGTTTTAACTTTTGCCCAAACCATGCCTAGAGCATGCTTCTTCAAATCTGTTCAGGAAGGGCTGATGGCAGTCTATGGGGATGGATGGGGGGGGGGGGGGGGGGGGAGGGAAAAGCTGATGCTGGGCTATGGTTGGGTGGGGGGTAGGGAAGGGAAAAGCTGATGACGGGCTATAGGGATGGATAGGAGGGGGGTTAGGGAAGGGCTGATGTCAGGTTACAGGACAATTTCTAAATTTGGTCCTTTATTAATTGACTAGTAAAAAAGGCCCGTTTCTGACACATATGAAACGGGCGCTAGCAAGGTTTTCCTCATAATGTGTATGTTTTGGAGAGTGTATGTGAGAGTGAGTGTGTGTGTGATAGAGAGAGTGAAAGTGTGAGTGTGTGTGTGTGAGAGAGAGAGTGAGTCTGGGTGTGAGCGTGTCTGTGAGAGAGTGTGTGTGTGTGAGAATGAGAGTGTGTGCAATTGCGTATGGGAGACACAGTGTGATAGAGAGAGAGAGAGTGTGTTTCACACAGATACAGTGTGTGCGTGAATGAGAGTGTGTGTGAGGCACAGATTGTCTGTGAGACTGAGTGTATGAGACCAAGCGAGTATGTAAGTGACTGTGTGACACATAGAGAGTGAATGTGATACAATGTGAGACATAGAGTGTATGAGAGTGAGAGACAGAAACACATTGTCTGTGAGAGAGAGAGTGTGTGTGTGTGTGACAGAGATACCTCCCTCCCTCCCTCCCTCCCTCCCTCTCTCTCTATGGTGTCAGGCCCCCCTCTTTCTCTGGTGTCTGAGATTGCTGCCACTGCACCTAAGCAATTGGTGTGCTGGAGGAGAGGAAGAGAGAGAGAGAGAGAGTGTGTGTGTGGGGTGGGGGGGATGTGTTGGAGGGGTTCAGCTTGGAAGAAGAGGGGTGTGGGGGATTCTGGATGTGCTGCCAGATGAAAGTAAGTGAGTATGTGTGTGTGTGTGTGTGGGGGGGGGGGGGTTCAGGAAGCAATGGCAGATGACAGAGTGAGGGAGTGTGTGTGTGGGGGGGGGCAGGGGGTACAGGAAGCGCTGCCAGATGAGAGAGTGAGTGTGTGTGTGTATGGGGTTTCATGAAGCGCTCCCATCCTTGAACCCCCTCACCACCTCAGTCCCCTTCTCTCATTCAAGAACCCCCTCCCCAGTCTCTCCCATCCAAAAACCCCAGTCCCCTCCCCACCCGTCCCCTTCTCCAATCCGAGAACCCCCTCCCCAGTCTCTCCCATCCAAAAACCCCAGTGCCCTTCCCACCCGTCCCCTTCAAGCATCCAAGAACCCCCTCCCCCATCCTTGAACCCCCTCCCCACCTCAGTCTCCTTCTCCCATTCAAGAACCCCCTCCCCAGTCTCTCCCATCCAAAAACCCCAGTCCCCTCCCCACTCGTCCTCTTCAAGTATCCAAGAACCCCCTCCCCACCTCAGTCCCCTTCTCCCATTCAAGAATCCCAGTCCTCTCCCCATCCGTCCCCTTCTCCCATCCGAGAACCCCCTCCCCAGTCTCTCCCATCCAAGAACCCCAGTCCCCTCCCCACCCGTCCCCTTCAACTATCCAAGAACCCCCTCCCCACCCCCTTCTGCTTCTCCCATCCATGAACCCCTCCCACCACAGTCTCCTTCCCATTTGAGAACCCCCTCCCCCCCACCTGAGAGCCCCACACCCTTCTCCCATCTGAGTCCCTCCCCACCTACCAGCTCCATTCTCCTGCCGCCCAGGCCCACCACCCTCACTGCCTTAAAAAAAAACCCAATTTGAAGCACTGGAGTAACAGGCAGCAGCGCCTCGCGTCTGCCCTTCTACTAAAAATCTCTTCCACGACGTCATTGGGCCTTCCCACATTGAGTCCCACCCGCCCTCGCGGTAATTGGAAGTTACCTGAGGAGGGCGGGACTCAATGTGGGAAGGCCCAATGACGTCGTCGAAGAGATTTTTAGTAGAAGGGCAGACGCGAGGCGCTGCTGCCTGTTATTCCAGCGCTTCAAATAGGGTTTTAAAGGCAGGACAGCACCGGGAGCGGACTCGCAGCACCCCCCACCCGCTGACATCTGGGGCGGAGCGCCCCCACCACGTCGCCGTCGCGCGTTGCTGAACTTGGGAGGGAGGGAGAGTGGTGCTCGGGCGGTCGGGGCGGGGCTACCTGAGGCGCGCGGCGCGGTTGGTAGCCAGCGTTTCCTTGGCAGGGGGAGGAGTAGGGAAACACGCGGAGCGTGTTTCCCTACTCCTCCCCCTTCCTTGATGCGGTCCCTGCTTTCATTTTTCTGTTGGTTTTCCGCCCTCGACGTCATGACGTTTGACGCGACGGCGGGGCAGCAAGTCGTTCAGTGGCTTCACCACCACGAACTTACGAACCGTTCTGGGAGTCTGAGTGACTTCAGAACGTTGTCCTCAGAACGTTGAGGGTGCCTTTTATTATATTAGATGAGGGTTGGTTTGTGTTCTTCATTTGACTGAGTATGCTGGTATGTGGTTTGTGTGGGGATCTATGAGTGACTTGTCTGACTTTTCCAATGGAATGCTTAGTGCTGTTGTGTATATTCACTGCTGCCTTTGTAAAGGTATTGTTATTGGAATTGGTGTTAAAGTTTGCAAAATTTGAAGTATATATTGCTGTAATTATATTGCAGAATCCTGTCATGTGTGTTGAGATGTTTGCCATTATAGTAGACTTAATGTAGCTATATTTAAAAATACTTATTTTTCCATTAAGTATGTATATGGTTTATATTGATGCAGGGCAGCTGTTGGGCAGATTACTTAGAAATTCATCATCAAGTTCATTCTAAGGCATTATTTTGTAGTGTCCCAAGAAACACTACTCATACCAATATACACAGTGCCCACCCATATTAGCCCTGGGCCCACCCAAAATGTCAGGTCTGGCTACGCCACTGCACCCCGCAACCTCAATTCATGTTCTCTATCTTTACTAAGAAGCAGGCAAACTGATGTTCTGAAAACCCAACCTAAGATGTTTTCTTACCAGTAATGCATTCATTCTAAGTGCTTTCACAGGTGAAGAATGTAATTACAGTAGAACTGCCAGATCTTGCAAGAGAGGGCAATTATGAGGCAATTAGTTAAGGTAAAGTGTTGACATATATTTCACAATGCAGTGCCAAAATGATCACGCCACAAAGAGTATAGAGTAAACTCTTGCCCTTTGGCTAATTAAAATATTTCTACCTGTGTTCAGCCCTTGTGAATACCCAAGGGTGTAATTCCTTTCATAAAATGTGTTGCAAGAAGGGATGAAAAATACATGTCTAAGTCATACATTTTAGAGCTGCACATTTATCACATCTGACATTGGTGATCTGCAATGGCCTTCTTGCTTTTCCATAATTTGTAATGGGGAACCTTGGTGATGTTTAAGGGGACTCTGTGAGTTTTTTTCAAACTTCCCACATTGGTGTAAGATCTGTGTGTACTTAAGTATAGTCTTTGCACCAATTCTTCAAAGGGAACGTATGAGCAAAGTTCCATCTTCTCGTTCTGTAGGTAGATTCATGCTTGACAAATGTGTAAATAGATTTGAAAATACAATTTACAAATATATTTTTCTTACCCTTAACTAAACATGTCCGTGGAAATATCTGTTCTTAGTGCATCTGCAGATCATTGTGCACCCTCTTAACCACTCTGAGACTGAGCAATTTTCAGACAACCAATTAATGCAGGTAAAATGTTTTTTGCCTGCATAAATCACTACTACTACTTAACATTTCTAAAGCGCTGCCCGGGTTACGCAGCGCTGTACAATTTAACAAAGAAGGACAGTCCCTGCTCAAAGGAGCTTACAATCTAAAAGACAAAAAGTGCAGTCAATCAAATTGGGGCAGACTAGATTTCCTGAATGGAGGTATAATGGTTAGGTGCCGAAGGCGACATTGAAGAGGTGGGCTTTGAACAAGGATTTGAAGATGGGCAGGGTGGGGGCTTGGCGAATGGGCTCAGGGAGTTTATTCCAAGCATAGGGTGAGGCTGTGAAAATTGCCTTTCTCCTAAATAAATCAGATTACAGAAGTATTTCTTTTATTCTCTATTAGTGCTGGTGAAAGATTCCATATTCTCTGCAGTGGGAAGTACACATTACCACATATAATGGTATATGTCAAATTACAGAAAAAGAAATGTCTCAGAGAGTAATTTACTTCCAATGCCTGCCACACCCTTGGCTTCTCTGCTGAGATTGCCAAAAGGAGGGAGCTCATTTAGGATCACCTGTGAACTTCCCCATGAGGAAAGGCTAAAGCAGCCAGGGCTCTTCAGCTTGGAAAAAAAGATGGCTGAGGGGAGATATGATAAAGATCCATAAAGTAATCAGTGAAGTGCAATGGGTAGACATGAATCGCTTCTTCACTCTTTCCAAAAGTACTAGGACTAGGGGGCACACAATGAAGCTACAAAATAGTAAATTAAAAACAAATCAAGAAAATATTTCTTCATGTAATTAAACTCTGGAATTTGATGCCAAAGAATGTGGTAAAAGCAGTTAGCTTAATGGGGTTTAAAAAAAGGTTTGGTTAACTTCTTAAAAGAAAAGTCCATAAGGCATTGGGGAAAATCCACTGCTTATTTCTAGGATAAGTAGCATAAAATGTACTGTTTTGGAATCTTGCCAGGTACATGTAGCCTGGATTGGTCACTGTTGGAAACAGGATGCTGGACGTGATGGACCTTCGGTCTGTCCCAGTATGGCAATGCTTATGTTCTTATGTCCACTGGGAGCTCAACTGAGTTCACTAATTCAGTTGATGTAGGCTACGAACAGCTTTCCAATGGATGCAAAATGAATGAATGATTTTAATACTGAGCTCACCAAAGTCAGTTTATTGATGATTTACATACCTAATAAGTGAAGATACAAGATATACAATACTGTGGAAAGAAATATTCTTTTATGGGCAGATGTTTAAAAGGATCTAGCCAGTAAATTCAGGAAATCTTTCCAACCTTATCTTCTGAAACTTTTCTGTGCAGAATATGTATGTATGTATAGTTTTTACTGTTTTACTAGGTAGCTATATTAGGTTATGCAAACAGTGGGTGTTCCTGGAAGCATGGTTGAGTTGTTTATTTACGTATTTATTTATTTATTTGGATTTTGCTCGCACTTTTTCAGTAGTAGCTCAAGGTGAGTTACATTCAGGTACAGGCATGATTGAGCCAGCTAGGGTGAATTTTCAGCATTAGCCAGCCATCCCAGTGCATAGAAATAACAGGCTTAAACCTGGTCAGCTAGATTGTATATATAGTCCCCCCCCCCACCCCAAAGAATGGAGCTAAGAGGCCACAGCTCTCCAGGCTCCAGGGAGCTGAGGGACAGCTGTGGAGCCATGGACTGTGCTTTCAGGTCCCACTGTGGAAGTTAGGTGTTCACTTCCATACTGCTCAGAAAGTTTGGAGGAGGTTCAAGGAGGGATTCATGTATTCTGCATGGTCTAGAAGTCAGTTATCCCACTGTTCTGGGACACACTGCTCTGTCTGGAGATTGACACCAGCCAAGATATTGATACTAGTTTATGTCAGAGAAAGTATTTGAGGATTTTTCAAGAAGGGCTTTAGGGAGAAGGAGGTCAAAGGGAAACCCCAAGAAATCCTTAAAAAGCTTGAGAAGTAGATCTGATGATTTTCTGCTTTTGGATTGTGTATTTCAGTGCAGACTGGATTGTGTAAATCTGCAGACGGGGTTTTTCCCAGTACTACTATTTGCCAGATTTTACTTCAGTAAACATTATTTTCTAACCATGGTAAATCTAAGGGATGTGCAATCGTTGGAAGGCATTCATTTTGGTAATTTTATGCAAATTAAAGACATAACATAACATAATCCGATGCATACATACTACAAAATAAAAGTGGTTCATTCCTGGGACTGCCCTGTTTCTTTGACATGCAAGCCACACTGAACTCATGAGGCATATGTGGATTATAAGTGTCCTGTAATGTAATGTAATAAAAACAGAACTGACCAGAAAAACTAACTTTTCTAACAGCCATAGTTATTAATGTGACCTGTGCAAACACATAATTATATCTTTGCTAACACGTGACCTCCTGGGCAATCACCATTCTAGGCTGGTAGTCGCTGCCTGTGCAAATATTGACCTTTAGCTATGAGGGTACTGAAGAGTTTAAAAAGTTAGGCTTTGATTAGCGGCCCACACTTGCTAATTTTGCGAAGGCTTTGTTTCCTGCTTGCAAAGGATTCTCAAGGTTTAGTGGATTATGAAATCCACAGCTCTTCGGTTTTGTTATGTCTGTGAAGAACTAGCACTGATTTCTGCTTTGGAAATGCTTAAACACTATTGATCCTGGCTACACCCACTTCACAGATGTAATGTGTCCTAGGGATATGCATAGGTTGAAAAAAAAAACATGAGATGGGAACGCAGAACTAAAGTAAGCGATAGGAGCTATTTTTCAGGAGTTTGCTTTTGTGTGCCTTAATAAAACATACACACACACAAATTGCTAGGATGCTAGGAATTATTAGGAAAGGGATTTTGAATAAGACAGAAAACACTATAATGCCTTTGTACCACTCAACGGTGCATCCACACCTTGAGTATTGCATTCAGTTCTGGTCGCCGTATCTCAAAAAAGATACAGCGGAATTGGAAAAGGTTCAAAGAAGAGCGACCAAAATGATAAAGGGGATGGAACTCCTTTCATATGAGGAAAGGCTAAAGAGGTTAGGGCTCTTCAGCTCAGAAAAGAGATGGATGAGGGGAGATATGATTGAGGTCTGCAAAATCCTGAGTGGTGTAGAACAAGTAGAAGTAAATCGACTTTTTAATCGTTCCAAAAGTACAAAGACTAGGGGACACTCGAGGAAGTTGCATGAAAATACTTTTAAAACAAATAGGAGGAAATATTATTTTTACTCAACAAATAGTTAAACTCTGGAACTCTTTGCCAGAGGATGTGGTAACAGTGGTTAGCGTATCTGGGTTTAAAAAAGGTTTGGACAAATTCCTGGAGGAAAAGTCCATAATCTGCTATTGAGGCAAACAACTGCTTGCCCTGGGATTTGTAGTATGGAGTGTTGCCACAATTTGGGTTTCTGCCAGCTACTACTGAAAAAGGTGTGAGCAAAATCCAAATAAATAAAATTTGACAGAGCAGGTATATGCACTCCACATGGTTATGCACATTTGAACAAAGAGCTGAAGAGGAGATTTGCCAAGGTTTAAGCATCCATGTATTGAATGTTGAAATAGACCTACCCTGCATTACACTCATGGTCAAAATTGTCTTTAAAAATACAGAATGGGGCTAAAATCATTTGTAGGGTAGCCCATTTAAAGATTTTTGCAATTTCCTCACCTCAGCCATATATTTTTACTTACCTCCCCCCCCCCAGTACTCCAGCTATTCCTGTTAGATTACAGAATGCTGGCTGCATCCATGCAACTTGTCAATCAAGGCTTTTATGCTTGGAAGTGTCACTTTGTTGACAAGACAATGGGCACTTAGCCTGAATGGAGCGCAATAAAAGTGGACATGGTTGAAACCTGTCATTCCTGCCAGTGCAAAGCAGGCCATCCTGTGAGTTAATGGCCAAATGAGTGCTGGCTCATCTGGTTTTCCCCGGCTCCTTTGAAATAGGTGCTTGGGCCTCTCATTGTTCTTTAGCAGGGCTAAATCTGACCTGAAAAGCCATTCTTTTCCTGCTCTATATCGGAGACAGACAATGGCGCCTGTTTTGTTACTTGGTCCTGACAGCTCTTTAAAGTCATTGCAGCACAGCTGCCAGTTAGTTCCTTTTTCCTAAACCATTTCGCACAGCAGTGTGCAAAGCCAGAAACTGGATATAACAGCTACAGAGTCACCAACAGGCCAATGTTCGGAACTCCAGCAGTAGCGCACACCCCATACTGCTGAAACAGCGCAGAAAAGTAGCTCTCCAATGCTCAGAGGAAATGATATTCAAATTATATGCACACTGTAAAAGCAAGGGGGATGAATGTGCTTGGCGCATGCACAATGAGTTTTGTGGTAAGCACAGCTCTTGTGCACATGCGTCAGGCAAACCTGACCACGCAGCACATATATCAGGGCTACTCTCCTGTACCCTTAAATATAAGCTTTTTTTTTTTTTTTTTACTTGGAAGGCTTATGTTTAAGCACAGAAAACAGGTACCAATATGTGCTTTCACTTTTGGCTTAGACTCACCCATATCTTTTTCTCAGTACCGGAGCTTACGGGCTTTCTTCTGCTTCCAAAAGAAATCAAATCTGGCAGATTTTAAACTGGAAATCAAAGAAATCTCTTCCACCACCAGCTCTGAGCTGGCGTTATTTTTCCAGCATTAAGAGCAGGATTTATGCACTGTTCTCTGAGCATTGGGAACATAGTAACATAGTAAATGACGGCAGATAAAGACTTGTATGGTCCATCCAGTCTGCCCAACAAGATAAACTCATTTACATGGTATGCAATACTTTATATGTATACCCAAGTTTGATTTGTCCTTGCCTTTCTCAGTACATAGACCGTAGAAGGCTACCCAGCACTGTTCTTGTACTAAGTTCTGGAGCTAACGTTGAAGCCCCTTAAAATTTATACAGCCCATCCCTATCTATTCAGTCACAATCAGGGCATAGACCGTAGAAGTCTGCCCAGCTCCTGTTTTGTTTCCCAATTACCGGCATCGCCACCCAATCTCCGCTAAGATTCCGCGGAACTATTCCTTCTAAACAGGATTCCTTTGTGTTTATCCCACGAATGTTTGAATTCCATTACCGTTTTCATCTCCACCACCTCCCGCGGGAGGGCATTCCACATATCCAACTCCCTCTCCGTGAAAAAATACTTCCTGACATTAGTCCTGAATCTGCCCCCCTTCAACCTCAATTCATGTCCTCTAGTTCTACCGCCTTCCCGTCTCCGAAAAAGGTTCATTTGCAGAGTAATACATTTCAAATATTTGAATGTCTGTATCATGTCACCCCTGTTTCTCCTTTCCTCTAAGGTATACATGTTCAGGTCAGCAAGTCTCTCCTCATACGGTTTGCAATACAAATCCCATACCATTTTTGTAGCATTTCTTTGCACCACTTCCAGTCTTTTTATATCTTTAGCAAGATACGGCCTCCAAAACTGAACACAATACTCCAAGTGGGGCCTCACCAACGACTTGTAGAGGGGCATCAACACCTCCTTTCTTCTGCTGGTTATGTCCCTCTCTACGCAGCCTAGCATCCTTCTGGCCACAGCAGTCGCCTTGTTGCATTGTTTCTTCACCTTTAGACCCTCAGACACCAGCACCCCAAGGTCTCTCTCCTGAGTTGAGCTTACTAATCTCTCCCCTCCTATTCAGTATCTCTCTTTCGGGTTTCTGCACCCCAAGTGCATCACTCTACACTTCTTGGCATTAAATTTTAACTATAAACTTTAAACAAAAAAACAGCACCAGGGGCCTTTAAAAATGGAACACAGTTCTTTAATGAATAAGCCTTGACAAAAAGACCCAACACGGGCCATGTTTCGGTGACTAGCACCTGCGTCAGGGGTCACAGTGATGACGTGGAAAACTCGGGGAATAACTCGAAAATATTCCTCTACAATATATTATTCCTTACCCCACGTCTCATATAGTAAAGGCTACAAAGCAACAAGGCACTTTCACTTTCTGTATCCTAAGAAAAGCTACGATAATGGTATGGGATTTGCGTTACAAGACGTATGAGGAGAGATTTGCGGACCTGAACATGTATACTCTGGAGGAAAGGAGAAACAGGGGTGATATGATACAGACGTTCAAATATTTGAAAGGTATTAACCTGCAAACAAACCTTTTCCGGAGATGCGAAGGCGGTAGAACGAGAGGACATGAAATGAGATTGAAGGGGGGCAGACTCAAGAAAAATGTCAGGAAGTATTTTTTCACGGAGAGAGAAGTGGATGCTTGGAATGCCCTCCCGCGGGAGGTGGTGGAAACGAAAACGGTAACGGAATTCAAACATGCGTGGGATAAACATAAAGCAATCCTGTTCAGAAGGAATGGATCCTAAGGAGCTTAGCCGAGATTGGATGGCAAAGCCGGTGGCGGAAGACAGAGATGGTGCTGGGCAGACTTATACGGTCTATGCCAGAACCGGTGGTGGGAGGCAGAGCTAGTGGTTGGGAGGCGGGGATAGTGCTGGGCAGACTTATACGGTCTGTGCCCGGAAAAGGACAGGTACAAATCAAGGTAAGGTATACACAAAAAGTAGCACGTGAGTTTATCTTGTTGGGCAGACTGGATGGACCATGCAGGTCTTTTTCTGCCATCATCTACTATGTTACTATGTTACTAACGGATGAAAAACACCGAAACATGGCCCGTGTCGGGTCTTTTTGTCAAGGCTTATTCATTAAAGAACTGTGTTCCATTTTTAAAGGCCCATGGTGCTGTTTTTTTGTTTGGACTTTAGTTTGTACTTTGTTCCCTCTCTTTGTGATTAATCAATAAGAAACTGAAGAAGTAATTAAAACCCAGGATATTTACTAGGTTATATTAAATTTTAACTGCCAGACCCTCGACCATTCTTCTAAGGTTTGGAGATCCTTTCTCATCGTTTCTACTCCCTCCAGGGTATCCACTCTATTGGCTATTTTCATGTCATCCGCAAAAAGGCACACCTTTCCTTCCAACCCTTCAGCAATATCTCCCACAAATATATTAAACAGAATAGGTCCCAGCATTGAACCTTGAGGAACTCCACTGCTCACCTTCCTTTCCTCCGTGGGGGTTCCATTTACCACCACCCTCTGCCTCTACCACCTGTCAGTCAACCAGTTTCTTATCCAGTTCAACCCTTTCAGATTATTCACAAGTCTTCTGTGGGGGACCGTACCAAAGGCTTTGCTGAAGTCCAAGTAGATTACATCTAGGGCACATCCTTCATCCAGTTCTTAGCAAATGACATCATTAGCATACGCTTGACCACAATTTGCAGTCATCTCTGCTACACACATTGTATCCTGCCCTGAAGCACTCTGAGCATTCCTCGCAGATCTATATGCGTGCTATTCCTGCACTAACTGGCTCAGCCCCCAGCGGGAGGTTTTCCGAATTGGCTTACAAGTGCTGGGAGAAGAGTCCTCTCATTCTGGTTATGAACTACACTAGAGTTCATTTTCCCCCAAATTCTATAAATGGTGCCTTAAGTTGTACGTGCTAATTTGGATGCATGGCCACATTACATGCACAACTTAATTGATTAACGAGCTTATCAGTGCCGATAATTGGTACTTACAAACCAATTAGCAGCAATAATTGGCTTTAATTAGAATGTAAGCACACAACCTTCTAGGCATATTCTAAAACGCGGTGCATGTAAATTCTCATGAGTGCAGCTGAAATGGGCGTCGAATGGGAGGGTTGTGGGCATTTCAAAAATCTTTGCGCACTACTATAGAACAGAGTCGACCTGTGTCTAACTTATGCTCAGGTCGTTAGGCCTGGTTTTAGGTGGCCTAAATGGGTGCCCCTACATTTTAGGAGCAAGAACGGTGTGTGCACATATTCTATAAACTACGCCTAACTTTTATTTATTTGTTTAGATTTTGCTCACACCTTTTTCAGTAGTAGCTCAAGGTGAGTTACATTCAGGTACTCTGGATATTTCTCTGTCCCAGGAGGGCTCACAATCTGTTTGTACCTGAGGCAATGGAGGGTTAAGTGACTTGCCCAAGATCACAAGGAGCAGAAGTGAGATTTGAACCTGCCACGTCTGGATTGCAACTTTAGGCATAGTTTATAGACTCACGCTAGTCGCAAGGTTTTTCAGCGCTGATTTTTAAGGCACCATTTATAGAATTTACCCCTTGGTGTCTTCTGAAAAAACTAATCTAATTTAATGTGGAGGGGCATAATCAAACGGCGCCAGCGAAATCGATCGCCGGCGATCGATTTTGGCGGCGCCGCAACAGCTGGCTGGAACCGTATTATCGAAAAAGATGGCCAGCCAACTTTTGTTTCGATAATACGGTTGGGGCCGGCCAAATGCCACAGATTGCCGGGTTTGAGAAGGCCGACTTTGTTTTTCAGCGATAATGGAAACTGGAACCGGCCATCTCAAGGCATTTGGCCGTGGGAGGGGCCAGCATTCGTAGTGCACTGGTACTTCTGGATGTTTAGATCTTGCTGATCAGTTATGTTATGACTTACTTGTTCAGGAGTGCTGTATTTTGTGATACTGTTTTGAGAAATGTTCAAGAAAGACTTCATACAAATGAAAAAAGTCCCTGCCTTGCATTTTCCCTTGATGGCCGTCCCTGACGTACACTTCCCTTAATGTGCACTTCCCTTAATAGCCGTCTTTCTCCCTGAACAGGGAAATCAAAAGTTTTTGCATACTGCTTTTTTTGTAGTAACAGTGGGATTTGAACCAGCCACCTCTGCATTACAAGATCAGTGATGTAACCACTTGGCCACAGCTCCACTTACTTGGGTGTCCCTCCCTTTTGATTATACCCCTCCAGGTCTCTCTCAGCCACTCACAGACAGCTTAACACGCTGTGATTGGCTGAGAGAGACCTGAAGGGGTATAATCAAAAGGGAGGGACCTCCAAGTAAGTGGAGCTGTGGCCAAGTGGTTACATCATGGGTCTTGTAATGCAGAGGTGGCTGGTTCAAATCCCACTGTTACTACTAAAAAAAAAACTGTTTTGATTTCCCTGTTTGGGGAGAAAGCCGGCCATTAAGAGAAGTGCACTTTCAGAGAGAAAGACGGCTATTAAGGGAAGTGCAGGTCAGGGACGGGCCATCAAGGGAAAATGAACGGCAGGGACTTTTTTCATTTGTATGAAGTCTTTCTTGAGCATTTCTCAAAACAGTATCACAAAATACAGCACTCCAGAACAAGTAAGTCATAACATAACTGATCAGCAAGATCCTTTTTTGTTTTTTCGAGCTGGCCGACTGGCTTTCCCTCCTAGGAAGGAAATGTTTTAAAGTTTTTTTTTGGGTGGGAGGGGGTTGGTGACCACTGGAGGAGTATGGGGAGGTCATCCCCAATTCCTTCCGGTGGTCATCTGGTCGGTTTGGGCATCTTTTTGAGACTTGGTCGTGAAAATAAATAGACCAAGTAAAACCGGCCAAATGCTCGTCATCGCCGGTTTTCTTTTTTCCATTATCAGCTGAAGCTGGCCATCTTGTAAGCACGCCCACATCCCGCCTTTACTACCCTGCCGACATGCCCCCTTGAAGTTTAGCCGCCTCCGCGACGGAATGCCGGCGAGTGTGTCCAAAAATCGGCTTTCTCCTGATTTGTATCGGAAGATGGCCGGCTATCACTTTCGAAAATAAGCTGGATAGTCACCTATTATCCAGAGAGGTGCTATTTTATAATGACAAGTAAGTTTGTACATGTCTTTATAAAATACTAGCATACGTGGCAGATGTGTCCTAAATGTAGATGCAATCATTTACAGCTCTTCATGACAGTAGTAAGCGAGCATGTGCACTGTAAGGCCTTTTGAGGTCCTATTAATAAGCTGTGGTAAGCACTAACACATCAAGCAAAAAAAAAAAAAAAAAAAAAGCCTTACTGCGAGGCACTCAGGCTCTCGTGGTTCTTTTGTGATTGGTGCACACTTCCCATGTGCTAAAAAATAGATTTTATTTTTAAAACTGGGGATGGGTCTGGGGAAGCAGAATAGGGATGTTCTATATTAATTGGTTAGTGTAGATACGTTGTCACGCACTAACTGATTAGCGCGTGAGCCCTTACTGCCTGCAAAATACATGGCGTTAACAGCTCACGCGTTAATGGGAACATTATCACATGGCCATTAAATGTGGCCATTTTACCCATGTGGAAACAAAGACATTAGTGCTTGGAAGTGATTCACGTAAAGGCCACTTTTTACCACATTTTGGTAAAAGGGCCCCTTTATAATCCATGTGCATACATGCCAACTCTGCCCGTCTTCTGCCCAAACTCCACTCCTGTGCACAGCCTTAGGCAATGTCCATATCGTGATGCCAAAGTGGATACTTTTTTGCCAGTTGTTATTTTATAAGAAATCAATTACATATGGGGATGTCTTTTAAAAATTACTTCCTTTAAGTCAATAGCATAGCTAGACAGCAGTGGCGATCCTAGGTCGGCTGCCACCCGCTCCCTCTGCCCCGGAACAGGAAGTAACCTGTTCCGGGGCAGAGGGAGCAGGGAACCAGCGGAACCGACAGGTGCGTGGCTGCTCTCTGCACCCTCCAGCAGCGTGCACCCGGTGCGGACCGCCCCCACTGCCCCGCCCTTGCTACGCCACTGCTAGACAGCGCATTTTGGTGGGACTACAGAAAATGTGAGTGGTTATAAAATGTTATCTCTGCCTTATATCACCACCCCCCTCCCCACTCTCCAACTCTTTCCCAGTGCTCCCCGCCCCACCCACCCACACACACACACAGACACACACACACACACACACATACACATACACATCTTAAACAAATATAAATTCCTGAGCTGGCAGGGATCCCAAACTGAAGACCTATTGTATTCTATTCCGATGCTTCTATCTGCATTTATCATATCTTTCAAAGTGGTTCACAGCAAGACTAAATATCCCAATCAGATATAATTTACAGCTTTCGATCAACATAAGAACATAAGCGTTACATACTGAGATAGACCAAAGGTCGATCAAGCCCAGTATCCTGTTTCCAACAGTGGTCAATCCACGTCACAAGTACCTGGCAAGATCCCAAAACAGTACAATACATTTTATGCTGCTTATCCTAGAAGTAAGCAGTAGATTGTCCCAAGTCCATTTTAATAATGGCTCATGGACATTTCTTTTAGGAAGATATCCAAACCTTTTTTAAACCCCGCTAAACTAACTGTTTTAACCACATTCTCTGGCAATGGTGAAATCCAAAGAAAATAAACCTACAAAGTATACAATTAAGATTTTAAAATCTTACGAAAGCCATACCTGATAGTGCTCCCTCTTGGCAAATAGAGTGCACTCTTTAGAAGGAGCATGGCCTCTTTGCAAAGAGTGCACCCTGTTACCAGTAAATGAAAAAACACAAAATGTTGTATTTTATCTGCTTTTGTTTGTTAATGATATGCAACAACATAGGATATGTCATCAACATTTCCCATGTCATTGCAAACGACATCCCATCCTTAGCACATGTAGATCTGAAAATCTAATGTTTGTCTTTGTTTTCCTCTTGACCCCTGAGAATGCCTTGTTTTAACCCAGCTAAAATTACGTACACTGTGGAAGCTCCCACATACAGTAAAATGTATGCATGAAAAGCACTGGTGCATGCAGACCAAGAATGTATGACCCAAAGGCAGTCTTTCGACAGATATCAATATTGTTCATGTCATAATATTTTGTTTGAGGGTACAGATAATGCATTATTGGGGGAGGGCAAAATGGCCATTGATAAACCAATGTCTTTTCTTTCACTGAGAGATGAATTTATTTGTACTACTGCTTAATACAGAGACCCCCTTTTACCACTGTGGGTAAAAGGATAGGTCCTTCTTTTTGGCAGGAAATGGCCATGCGACAAGCACTTGCCACACAGCCATTTCGGGGGGGGGGGGGGAGTCCTTACCACCACTCATTGAGGTGGCAGTATGGGCTCCCACGCTAACCTGACGGTAACCAGGCAGTGTGCGGCGCTGCTCAATTAACGCCGGACATGTCAGTGCACTGGAGTGGGAATAATCGCCGGGCTACTGAGGTAACCCAGTGGTACTTCCTGTTTGGGCTTACCACCACTTTGTAAAGGGGCCCTTATTTACTAAAGCTTAGTGGGGTCCACTTACTAAGCTGCGGTAAAAGGGGGCCTGCACTAGCATCAGAGTGTGTTTTTGCCGTGCGCTGAGGTCCCCTTTTACCAGAACCAGACTATTATTAAGAACAAAATTACAGAGCATATTCAAAAGAATGGATTAATGAGACAAAGTGAACATGGATTTAGTGAAGGGAAATCTTGCCTCACCAATCTACTACATTTCTTTGAAGGGGTGAACAAACATGTGGATAAAGAGGAGGCGGTTGATATTGTGTATCTGGATTTTCAGAAGGCGTTTGACAAAGTACCTCATGAAAAACTCCAGAGGAAATTGGAGAGTCATGGGATAGGAGGTAGTGTTCTATTGTGGATTAAAAACTGGTTAAAAGATAGAAAACAGAGAGTAGGGTTAAATGGTCAGTATTCTCAATGGAGAAGGGTAATTAGTGGGGTTCCCCAGGGGTCTGTGATGGGACCGCTGCTTTTTTACATATTTATAAATGACCTAGAGATGGGAGTAACTACTGAGGTAATTAAATTTGCTGATGACACAAAGTTATTCAAAGTCATTAAATCACGGGAGGATTTCACGGAGAGAGTGGTGGATACTTGGAATGCCCTCCCGTGGGAGGTGGCGGAGATGAAAACGGTAACGGATTTCAAAAATGTGTGGGATAAACATAAAGGAATCCTGTTCAGAAGGAATGGATCCTCAGAAGCTTAGCGAAGATTGGATGGCAGCACCGGTGGTTGGGAGGCGTGGTTAGTGGTTGGGAGGCGGGGCTAGTACTGGGCAGACTTCTACAGTCTGTGCCCTGAAAATCTTAGATACAAATCAAGGTCAGGTGTACATATAAAGTAGCGCATATGAGTTTATCTTGTTGGGCAGACTAGATGGACCGTAAAGGTCTTTTTCTGCCATCACCTACTACGTTACACGTTAAAAGAGGACCTTACGAGACTGGGAGACTAGAACATTAGGCGTCTAAATGGCAGGTGACATTTAATGTGAGCAAGTGCAAAGTGCTGCATGTGGGAAAGAGGAACCGGAATTATAGCTACGTCATGCAAGGTTCCACGTTAGGAGTCACAGACCAAGAAAGGGATCTAGGTGTAGTCGTTGATGATACGTTGAAACTTTTTGCTCAGTGTGCTGCTGCAGCTAAGAAAGCAAATAGAATGTTAGGTATTATTAGGAAAGGAATGGAAAACAAAAATGAGGACATTATAATACCTTTGTATCGCTCCATGGTGCGACGGCACCTCGAATATTGTGTTCAATTCTGGTCGCCGCATCTCAAAAAAGATATAGTGGAATTAGAAAAGGTACAGAGAAGGGCGACGAAAATGATAAAGGGGATGGGATGACTTCCCTATGAGGAAAGGCTAAAGCGGCTAAGGCTCTTCAGCTTAGAGAAAAGGCAGCTGAGGGGAGATATGATAGAGGTCTATAAAATAATGAGTGGAGTGGAAAGGGTAGACGTGAAGCATCTGATTACGCTTTCCAAGAATATTAGGACTAGGGGGCATGCAATGAAGCTACAATGTAGTAAATTTAAAACGAATCAGAGAAAATATTTCTTCACTCAACGTGCAGTTAAACTCTGGAATTCATTGCCAGAGAATGTGGTAAAGGTGGTTAGCTTAGCGGAGTTTTAAAAAGGTTTGGACGGCTTCCTAAAGGAAAAGTCCATAGACCATTACTAAATAGACTTGGGAAAAATCCACTATTTCTGGAATAAGCAGTATAAAATGTTTTGTACTTTTTTGGGATCTTGCCAGGTATTTGTGACCTGGATTGGCCACTGTTGGAAACAGGATGCTGGGCTTGATGGACCTTTGGTCTGTCCCAGTATGGCAATAGTTATGTACTTATAAAGCTGACTTTTTTGATAGAAAAGAAATGGCCACATGGTAAGTTAACCACTTGCCGCACAGCCATTTCGGGGGGAGCACTTACCGCCACCCATTGAGGTGGTGTTAAGGGCTCTAGCGCTACTCCGGCTGTAACCGTCAGCACACGACACTGCCTGATTACCGCCAGGTAAGCACCAATGCTACAAAAGTAGAACATATTTTTGTAGCACTGGAAAAGGGGTGCACAGGGGGTGGGAACTACTGCCTGGCTCCTGCGGTAACCAAACAGTAGTTCTGGAATAGTGAGAGGTAAACCCGTGTTGGACTTACCGACGCTTAGTAAAAGGGTCCCAGTGTGTGCCAACAGACATTAGTATGCATGACAAAGTACTTGCTTGTAGTATTAATTTAAAATGATATGTTTGGAGTATTAAGTCTATATTTTATGAAAATACTGGATTATCATTTTCTCGTATTGTCTTGTTTGACTCATTGTGTATGTTTTATGTGCTCAATTCCAGAAGAGGCAAAAGAGAAAACCAAAATGACAAGAAACAAATTGTTGACTCCTAGTAGATAAAACACAACCATAATGAAAAAGACGTTTTTAAAAATACTCTACAGGAGTTTCAAGGGTCTCAAGCCTGGAGAGATTTAAAAAATAAATAAATAAAATGACTCTTCCCTTCTGCATCCTGTGATTGCTCTCTTTATCTTATCAATACTACTGTACATCAAGGAGAAGCAATCATTTCACTCTTAGTCTCTTCTCCTAGAACAGAATGATATAATTGATATAATAGTATTTCATAAAAAAGATACAGAACAGGTAACCTCTTCAACTAAAAACTTCAGTATCTCGTGCAATTCATCACAGGAAGGGCAGAGGGTAGATATAAGAAAAGTGCAGCTGACTGACACAAAAGTGCCATCCTCAACCTTCAATATTTCACAACATGAAAGAAAGATCAATGCAGGGGAAGTGCATCACAAACTGCATATCTACTGTGCAACACCCTCCACATTACTACTACTACTACTACTATTTAGCATTTCTATAGTGCTACAAGGCGTACGCAGCGCTGCACAAACATAGAAGAAAGACAGTCCCTGCTCAAAGAGCTTACAATCTAATAGACAAAAAATAAATAAAGTAAGCAAATCAAATCAATTAATGTGAACGGGAAGGAAGAGAGGAGGGTAGGTGGAGGCGAGTGGTTACAAGTGGTTACGAGTCAAAAGCAATGTTAAAGAGGTGGGCTTTCAGTCTAGATTTACATACACACTTTCTCATGTGAAATTAGTTAGCTATATGGACATCACATCCAATCAACGGAATGTCATACCAATCTTCTAGGATTCAATGAAGACCTGAATCACAATCCAGTCTCTCTGTTTCCATGGATTCTACATTTCAGTTTCCACAGGCTCTTTTTTGAGCAGAAAATGCTAAAGAAGCATGTTGAGTAACATGCTGCATGCCATACACTTTGCCTGCTTTGGCGAGAATCAGTGGAAGAAAACCTCTAGCATTGTTGAAGCAAAGAAAGGCATGGCGAATCAATTAACACTACTGTACAACCCTGGATAGCCTCTAGATGGGTGCAAGAACTGACTTAGCAGCTGGGAAAAGGGGGGTTAAGCATTATAACTTCTAAGAGCACAGCAATCACTTCACTTTGCTTCACAGAACTATATGAAAGAACTTATTTACTTCCCAACTGACCCAACACAGGTCTCTCCTTAAGCATGTAACCAAGTAACTCATATAGGCATTATGGAAGGACTCGGGATAACTGGCCACCATATCTGCTATGAATCAAATGATGGTCACAGCCAGTGATGGATTTAACCCATCCAATCAACAGAACTCCCTACCATTCTTCTAGAACTCAATGACGTACTAAATCACAATCCAATCTCTCTTGGATTCTTTTACAAAGCCACGCTACCGATTCTTGGTGTGGCAAATGAGAGGAAGCCCATATGGGATTCCTCTCATTTGCCGCACTGGAATCGCTAGTGCGGCTTTGTAAAAGAAGCCCTCTGTTTCCATGGATTCTGCATTTCAGTCTCTACAGGTTCCATGAGTTGTGGTGGGTCTGGAGGGGTTGCATGTAATGTTGCATCACACAGACAGCCTGAAATAGTGATGGGTAAGACTTGGTGGTGGACTAGTGACACAATTGCTTACTAATCTACCCCTGATCACAGTCACCTATTAATCAAGTTTATAAATACTTATAAATTCAAACTTACAATTCCTATAAATCCTGAAAATGGCTTTGTGGGCCCTTGGAGGATCCAAACCCATATTAGATCAACCTATGATTCTGATTGCATTGTAAAATGAGCAATCCCATAAATCACTTTCTATCTCCCACATTTCTGACTGAGTACAAAGACATAAAGGGCCTTATTCTATAAAGGTTATGCTCCTAAATTTATGCTCCTAGAATTTATGCTCCTAAATTTATACTCATACATTTATGAGCATAATTTATGCTCCTAACTTTATGTAGGAGCATAGATTACACAAGTAATTTAGGAGCATAAATTTAGAAGCATAAATTATGCTCATAAATTTAGGAGCATAAACTTTATAGAATAAGGCCCAAAGGGGGAAATTCTATAAATAGTGCTCAAAAATGGACGCCAGAAAAAGATTGGTGCTAAGCGCTTTTCTCTAAAGGGTGCACAATCTTTTGGAACAGCACTAAGAGCTGATTCCTGTGCCCAGCTCTGGGTGCCAGACTTCCGCCTGCCTTCCGAATCCTGGTGTAAATCCTGGCACCCAAATTGGTTGCGGAGACCCATTATTCTGTAACACTGCATGCAACTTGGAATACCCCTGATCCACCCATGCCCTGCCCATGGCCACACCCCTTTTTGGGCTGCACACTATGGGATTTAGTGGCTCAGCGTTATAGAATAGTGTACAGCTAGTTGCGCATGTAACTCCTAATCGGTGCCAATTAACATCAACTCAGCCAATTGAACTGCGCACTGCCTCTCGGAAGGACACCCAAACCTGGGCTCCACATATATAGAATCCAGGGAATCCCCCCTAATTCCATAAAGTTGTGCATGTAATTTTATACAGGGTGTGCAGAGTTTCACACACAAGTTATAGAATAGTGTCAGTTATGCATGCAAATTAATTGTTTAATTAGCTACTAATTGGTACCGGGGGGGGGGTGACGTTAAGTGAGCCCCAAATCCCCTGGAGGGAGATATGCTGGGAGTCTTCAGCTGATGGGGTTTGGGGATCCCTGCCAGACACATTGTGCCCAGCGGGGTCCACACGTGGCTATGCCACCGATTATGCCAAGGAGACCTTCCTTCTGGAGTATAATACGTATAGGTAGCTTATCAAGATGTGCATGGAAATCACATTTAATCAGACCTGTGGCACCCAGCATGATGAGTAATAGTTCTATATATATTTCTGCCATATGTTCATAGCCTCTGGCTTTATTTCTTGATACTTGAGGGTGTTCTCTCTATCCATATGATTCACAAAATAAGCACTCAACACTTACACTTCTGTTGTTAATGCAGGTCTTGCGTTTTCTCTTTTACTGCTTTGTCTGTTCTCTTGCATCAAGCTTCTTATCAGCTGGAATGGGAATGTCCCAGGTGATCACAACCTCTCTGCAATTCCCTTAGGATCACAGCAATGTTATAGTGTTTACACAATTTCCAGTGGATGAGTCCTGTTACTCTGAGTGTCTTTCTGTAGGTAGCCTTTCTGACATCTGCACATCAAAGCAGAAATGAGATAAGCAACTGTTTCCAGTGGGGTTTTTTTAAAGGAATTTTTATATTTGTCTGTTTTCCCATTTTCTCTGTGGTTGCTGTGAACCATTTTGTCAGTAATCCAGTGTAATCCACTCAAAAAAAAAAAAGGACATCGTACTTCTTAACTTTACTCTCGCTCTTCTGTTTTAAATCATCCTTTGAGACATTTTTCCCTTCCTCATTGGCAGCTGAAGAGAGGGCTAATGGACGATTGTGAGGCTCCCCCATGGCCTCTCAGCCAATCACAGCGCGTTTAGCTGACTGACAGCTAAATGCACTGTGATTGGCTGAGAGAGATCTGGATGAGGGGCATAATCGAGCAACCTTGAAGAAAAGCCCGTCCTGCTCATCAGGGACGTCCTTTTTTGGCTTAATGAAGGACGTCCATGTTAGGCACTTTAGACACACGTTAGGGACGTCCTTCTAAAGTGCCGAACATGGACGTCCTTCACTAAACCAAAAAAGGATGTCCCTGACGAGCAGGATGAGCTTTTCTTCAAGGTTGCTCGATTATGCCCCTCCTCCAGGTCTCTCTCAGCCAATCACAGCGCGTTTAGCTGTCAGTCAGCTAAACGCGCTGTGATTGGCTGAGAGGCTGTGGGGGGGCCTCACAATCGTCCATTACCTCTCTTCAGCTGCTGATGAGGAAGGGAAAAATGTCTCAAACGAAGATTTAAAACAGAAGAGCGAGAGTAAAAGTTAAGAAGTATGACATCCTTTTTTTTTTTTTTGAGTGAAGGTCGTCAAAAAAGGACGTCTTTTGGAGTGGTTATTAATATTATTATTATAAGTGAAGGACGTCCAAAAATAACATCTTTGGAGTGGGTGAAGGACGGCCAAAAAGGACGTCCTTGATGACATTTATTTTCTTCCCTTAGCCGCAACGAGAGGTGTAGACCTGCCGTTAGATTTTCTGTGGTTAGGCAATCGGAAAACGGTAGTGCATCTCATTACAATATGATATATACACATTGGGGTACTAATTTGCTCATCTGCATTCCGTTTTCGTTAGCTGCTACCGTGATCGGAAAATGGTTCGGAGAAGCATTTAGTGCATGCCACGGTTTAATACTTACTCGTTAATGGCTCGTTAAGTTTAGCATCTGGGCCACTGTGCGTTATTCTTTGGAATGTCCTCGACCCACTCATTACCTTCCCATAGCCACGCCCCCTTTCGGGTTGTGCATGAGAAGATCTGGGTGCGTATCTGTAGAGAATCACACGCAGCCAGATCCACATGAACATCCAAATTAGAGGCAATAAGCATCAATAATTGATTGTTAAGAGACAATTGATTGTTAACAGTTCATTAACTAAATGTATTTATGTGCAGATCTCAGGATCACAGGCAGGAGATAGTGTATGTTTGACAGGTATATACAGGTGGAGCATGGGTGAGACTACTATAAGTTACACACATGGGGTCCTTTTACTAAGCCGTGGTAAAAGGGGGCCGGCACTAGCATGAGCGCATGTTTTTGACGCATGCTGAGGCCCCCTTTTACCGCAGGGGGCATAGGCGCCCCGTATAAGAGGCTTGGGGAGGCTAAGCCTCCCCAGCCCGCCACTGCCCCGCCGCCCGCCGCCGCACCTTTAAATATTACAGTTTTGCTGGAGTCGCGGGCAGCCGGCATTGAAGATATCGGCAGGCTTATGCCGGTTCCAGCAGCCTTCCCTCTTCCTTCGTTGCAAGTCGAATGATGGCTCCGCCCTCGTAGATACAGGAAATACATCAGAAGAGGGCGGAGCCATCATCCGACTTGCAACGAAGGAAGAGGGAAGGCTGCTGGAACCGGCGTAAGCCTGCCGATGTCTTCAATGCCGGCTGCCCGCGACTCCAGCAAAACTGTAATATTTAAAGGTACGGCGGCGGCGGGGGGGGGGCAGGAAGAAAACAGGGCAGACGGGAGAGGAGGGTTGCTGCACATGGTGGAAGAAGGGGAGAGGAGGGTTGCTGGATGGAGGGAAGGGGAGAGGAGGGTTGCTGCACATGGTGGAAGAAGGGGAGAGGAGGGTTGCTGGATGGAAGGATGGGGAGAGGAGGGTTGCTGGACATGGTGGAAGAAGGGGAGGAGGGTTGCTGGATATGGTGGAAGAAGGGGAGAGGAGGGTTGCTGGATGGAGGGATGGGGAGAGGAGGTTGCTGGACATGGTGGAAGAAGGGGAGAGGAGGGTTGCTGGATATGGTGGAAGAAGGGGACAGGAGGGTTGCTGGATATGGTGGAAGAAGGGGAGAGGAGGGTTGCTGGATGGAGGGAAGGGGAGAGGAGGGTTGCTGCACATGGTGGAAGAAGGGGAGAGGAGGGTTGCTGGATGGAGGGATGGGGAGAGGAGGGTTGCTGGACATGGTGGAAGAAGGGGAGAGGAGGGTTGCTGGATATGGTGGAAGAAGGGGAGAGGAGGGTTGCTGGATGGAGGGATGGGGAGAGGAGGGTTGCTGGACATGGTGGAAGAAGGGGAGAGGAGGGTTGCTGGATATGGTGGAAGAAGGGGAGAGGAGGGTTGCTGGATGGAGGGATGGGGAGAGGAGGGTTGCTGGACATGGTGGAAGAAGGGGAGAGGAGGGTTGCTGGATATGGTGGAAGAAGGGGACAGGAGGGTTGCTGGATATGGTGGAAGAAGGGGAGAGGAGGGTTGCTGCACATGGTGGAAGAAGGGGAGAGGAGGGTTGCTGGATGGAGGGATGGGGCGAGGAGGGTTGCTGGACATGGTGGAAGAAGGGGAGAGGAGGATTGCTGGATATGGTGGAAGAAGGGGATAGGAGGGTTGCTGGATGGAGGGATGGAGAGAGGAGGGTTGCTGGACATGGTGGAAGAAGGGGAGAGGAGGGTTGCTGGATATGGTGGAAGAAGGGGAGAGGAGGGTTGCTGGATGGAGGGATGGGGAGAGGAGGGTTGCTGGACATGGTGGAAGAAGGGGAGAGGAGGGTTGCTGGATATGGTGGAAGAAGGGGAGAGGAGGGTTGCTGGATGGAGGGAAAGGGAGAGGAGGGTTGCTGGACATGGTGGAAGAAGGGGAGAGGAGAGGGCAGGGGAGAGGAGGGTTGCTGGATGGAGGGAAGGGGAGAGGAGGTTTGCTGGACATGGTGGAAGAAGGGGAGAGGAGAGTTGCTGGACATGGGTGGATGGAGGGGAGGGTAAGGGGGAGAGGAGGGTTGCTGGACATGGAGGGGGAGGGAGGAGTGAAGAAGGAGATGAGATAACAGAAAAGGAAGAGAGTAGAAAAACTGCACATGGATGAAGAAAATAGGCAAAAGCTGGATCCACTGGACAGTCAAGTTTGCGGAGGACCCAGCTTTTACTTACGGATGTAGGACAAGAAATGAAGAAGAAAGGCGGAAAGTAAACAAATAAATGGAAAGGAAGCCCTGGAAACGGAGTTAAGAGGAAAGATAGCAGCAGAATCGGATACTGGGCCAGCACAATCAGAAAAACAAAGTCACCAGACAACAAAGGTAGAAAAGATCATTTTATTTTCATTATAGTTTGGAATATGTCCACTTTGAGAATTAGGTGTTCAACATTAAAAGTTTATTTACTTATTTATGACATTTTATCCCACATTAAACATGAATTAGGATGTTTTGTGGCTCTACATGAGAATTGTGATATTATGATCCCTTATATTTCAATATTGTTGACGGTCTGCATTTTCCGTATGGGTGGTATATTGGTGTATTAAGTTCTGCCCAGTGTAATATTTATGGTACAGTAAGGTTCTGAGTGTGTTTTTGCACAAAGTTGTGCATAGTGTTTTGCAGTTGAGCGATTGTGGTTAGTATATGCTTTGAGCAACCACTTTATTCTTTGACATATGATACATAGCTAATATCTAAATTTAATAAAAGGTATTAATTGTGACATTTATTTATTTTTTTTTTCTGTGTGTGATCAGACAATTATGGATTTAAGCTCCACCCCTGGCCCCACCCCTAACCCCGCCCCCTTTAGCCTCCCCAAACAGTTGGGCCACCGACCGCCTATGGCAGGGGGTAAAAGGCTACCTTTTTCTGGAAAAGAAGTGGCCATGCGGTATGTGAGCCACTTGCCATGCAGCCATTTCGGGGCATCACCCATTGAGGTGGTGGTAAGGGCTCCTGTGCTAACCCAGCACTAACTGGGTGATTACTGAGTGGAGGAGTGGCTTAATGGTTAGTGTAGCGAACTTTGATCCTAGCAACCTGGGTTTGATTCCCACTGTAGCTCCTTGTGATATTGGGCAAGTCACTTAACCCTCCATTGCCCCAGGTGCAAAAACTTAGATTGTGAACCCCTGCGTATGTCTAGTAACACTATAGAAATGATTAGTAGTAATACTGCCAGGTAAGCACCAGCACTACAAAAATACAAAACACTTTTGCAGTACCAGAAATAGAGTACTCTGGGAGTGGGAACTACCACCAGTGGTGTACCAAGGGCGGGGCGGTGGGGGCGGTCTGCCCCGGATGCACGCTGCTGGAGGGTGCAGAGAGCAGCCGCGCGCCTGTTGGTTCCGCTGGTTCTCTGCTACCTCTGCCCCAGAACAGGTTACTTCCTGTTCTGGGGCAGAGGGAGCAGGGAGCCACTGGAGCTGACAGGCGCGCAGCTGCTCTCTGCACCCTCCAGCAGCCAAGAACGCACACGGGGGGGAAGGGGGGCTTCATGTGCCGGGGAGGGGGGTGTCATTGCGCTGGGGGGGTGTTGTGCTGCACCCTGGGGGGACAGACGCCGCTGCACCCGGGAGGGGGGGGTTGCGCAGCGGCAATCCGCCCTGGGTGGCAGCCGACCTAGGATCACCACTGACTACCACTAGGCTCTTGCAGTGGTTCCAGACTGGCATGCAGCAAGCCTGTTGCCCTGTGCCAACCCTTTAGTAAAAGGGCACCTTATATAGTAACATAGTAGATGATGGTAGATAAAGACCTGTACAGTCCATCCAGTCTGCTCAACAAGACAAACCTGTTATATCATTAGCAAAGCTGCCATCGGGACGGGCTTCCTTCTCTGCCTGTGTCCCGCCCTCGTGTGACGTAACGCGGCGAGGGCGGGACACAGGCAGAGAAGGAAGCCCGTCCCGATGGCAGCTTTGCCGATGTGCCTGCTGCGTCTGCGTGGTGCGATGTAAGTTCAATAAGAAAGACAGTGCTCGGGCCGGGTGGAGGGGCGGCGGTGGCGGCAACTCCGGGTCCGGGGAGCGGTAGCAGTGACCTCGGGGGGGAGGGGGAGGGCGGAGCGGTTGAGAGTACGTCTGCGGCATGCACAGTAGAGACTTCCCGCTCTGTCCCGCCCCCTCATCATGTATTGATGCAGGGGCGGGGCAGAGAGGGAAGTCTCTACTGCGCATTTGCGAGTGAGTACGACACTCGCCTTTTATATGTTTGATGTTCCATCTTTGCTTTTCCCTTCACTATCAATTAAAATGTTCTATTACACATTGTGTTGACATTGTAAGTAGTATACTATGCCATACTTTGTATTGTTCTTTGAATATTTTTACTGCAGTAACTGCCTAGTGCTCATGTTTGATCTATTCTTACTGTACATCGCCTTGAGTGAATTCCTTCAAAAAGGCAGGTAAATCAATCCAAATAAATAAATAAATAGTTCATAGTTCATTTTATTTGAAATTCTTCCTGTCAACATAAGTGCACATTTTAGCCATTATGCTAGTATTCTATAAAGAAAATAGTCTCCTACTTTTCTGCATAGGTGCACAGTTACTGAATTACTCCAGTTGCAGGCGAGTATTGCCGCTGGGTATAGTCACCAGCACTGAACGCTGTCTATCCATATAATGGTGCTGACTATAAATACAAGCCAATATTTAAAAAAAAACACTTATTTGGATAAAAGCAACTTCTATCTGGATAAGTGTTGCTGACCGAATTATGCCTCTGATTATCCTTTCAGAACATCTCTGCTCTATTCAGCTAGTGTTGGGGCTGTCTCGGAACCCCTAATCTATAAGCCTGTTGTTTGTCTTATCTGAAATACTAAAGACAGAAAGAAGGCTGTCCTAAGTAATGCAGACAAGTTATCCGGATAGCAGATTGAATATTGTCACTATCCAGATAAATTCTGGCACTGGCCACCTTATCTGGATATTAAGCAAATACTGAGTGGAGTGAAACCGGTAGACATGAATTGCTTGTTTACTCTTTCTAATTAAACTCTGGAGTTTGTTACCAGAGAATGTAGTACAAGCAGTTAGTTTAGCAGGGTTTAAAAAAGGTTTGGATAATTTCCGAAAAGTCCATATGCCATTATTAAGATGGACTTGAGAAAATCCACTGCATATTCTACGATAAGCGGCATAAAATCTGTTTTACTCTTTTGGGATCTTGCCAAGTGACCTGGATTGGCTGCTGTTGGAAACAGGATACTGGGCTTGATGGACCTTCGGTCTGTCCCAGTGTGGCAGTGCTTATGTTCTTAAGCATTGACACTATCCAGATAGTGATGCTGTAATTATTATTATTATTTTTTTTAATGCTGAAATGCTTTGCTGTCACAACTGAATATTGACTGTCTGTGTTTGTGTTTGTGTCTGTGTATGCTTGTGTGTGTTGTTATTCAGCAGGGACTAATTTGTAAGCAGGAATCATTCAAACTTCTCAGCTTCTGCTTCATGCCTCCTAAGATCAGGTTAACATACACTGGATTAAGTATTATTTATCTTCCATGTGAAGCAAGAAATGCATGATCTGACTCTCCAACTGTACTGATTTCAATGAGATTGACAAGTCTGAGAGTTTTTACAGCTGCTGGAATCAGCAGTAACCCTAGATACTAAGGAAAAGCAAGTTGCAAATTCCAAAGAGCCAGAAGGATGTCCATTGCAGCCCATAAAACAGTAAGCTCCCTTCCTCCCAGACCAGATTTATAATGTGGCTTTCTGAAGGATACAGGGTGAGCTAAGCAGCGGTAGGCAGTAGCAACAGAGGTAGAAAGAAACATCTATTGTTCACCAGCAGTTCGGAGGCGGGAAGGCTGAATTCACTCCAAAGCCACTTGATTTATGGCTTGTGATAATATGTGTTGGAGCACCCCAACCCAGAGTGCAGTGCGGTGTGACCTGTAAAAATAAGTCTATTAACCCTAATCAATCTCCCATTATCCACTCTGGCCTGCAATTTAGCTGGCAAAGAAGTGGCAGGGCCTCACAACTCAGTTTGAACTAATCCCATTGTCTTTTCTAATCAGTGTCCCTGAAAGCCAAGCAGCTTCTTCACAGCAGTGAAATTATCACTGGTGTTTTAAAAAAAAGTCTTTCATCTTTTAATGAGAAAATTGTGAATTGTTTTCATTCTGAATTGCAAGAGCTAATTGAGGCCCCAGGGCTCTTGTACAGATACAGGCCCCAGTGGTTCCCAGGGACCTCCGATGGTAATCGTCCCAGCAGTAGGTAACCGTCATGACAAAACTTTCCTGTGGTAATTAATAAGGACCTTTATTCTGATTAAGTATTCTATTACAGAAGCTAATTATGAAGTTTATCACAGATTTGATTCATGACACTTCCTTTTTGTTGCTTTGGTTTTGCAGAGGGAAAGTTAGTTCGACCCTTGAAGGTCAAAAGTAATTAGCACTTGCATGTTCTAATGTTTACAGATGTAGTCCACACAAAATGTCACTGGACTTCATACCAGGAAAAGCAGAGCACAAAGCCTCTTTAGACAACAAAAGGCCACAATTCTTCATGTAAAAGCCCTTGCTAACACTTTTAATGTGAAGAACCTGGTTCATTAAACAATCACAGCCATGCATGTGGTAATTTAGTCCACCCCTACCCTCCCTGCTATCCCCTCCCCCCCAAATAGACTTTGCAAAACAACAGTTACCTAGGGCCCCTTTTACCAAACTGCGGCAAAAAGGGGCCAGTGCTGGTGTCAGTGCATGTTTTATACACGTGCTGAGGCTCCCTTTTACCATAGCTGGTAAAAGGGAATTCTCGACTTCCTGCAGGAAATGGCCATGCGGCAAGTAAAGCACTTGCCGCGTGACCATTTCAGGGGGGGGGTTGGGGAGCCCTTACTGCCACCCATTGAGGTGGCGGTAAGGGCTCCCATGTTAACCTGGCAGTAACCGGGGCTGCACATGGCACTGCCCGATTACTGCCGGGTACACTCTGGTGCTACAAAAATAGCACTGGAAATGATGGTGCGCTAGGGGTGGAAAGTACCTCTAGGCTTCTGTGGTAGCCCGGCGGTACTTCCTGTATAGCGAGCGGAAAACCCACATTGGAAAGCCCACGTTCTCTACAAGGCGTTTCCAGGGGAAGCCAAATTCAGGTAGAGATAGTGGCAGACAAGAGTGAAGCAGCAAGTCAAGCAACACAGCGCACCTTGTAGAGAACGCTAAGAGATAAGTTCACATTTTGAGTTATTTTGTTTAAGCACTATATTATAGGCTATAGCACACAAAAAAATAAGAGTGACCCGATGAAAGAAGTGCTAGACCACTTGGCATCGAAAATATATTGCCTTAAACAGTGTTTTTTTTGCTGAGGGCACTCTGTAATATAAGTAAGAAAAAAGAAAAAAAACTAGACATTTAAATGCTGGTAGCCTTATTTATATTTCGGCATATTCAGTCTTGGTTTTAGTAGGTTGGGTAGGTGAGCATTTGAAAGATGTTTTTCAAAGCAATTTACACGTACAAATGAGCTGTCTGAAAATTGTCCTGTCTTCATACAGCTGAAAGGCAGGGTGTCCTTCCACAACATATGTACTATTAGCAGTCACGAGAGGAAACATCCTCGGGGTATATTTAGATCAGTGAAAGAAAATTTCACACACAGGACTGGATTCAATAAATGACGCTCAAAATTTGGCACTAAAAAAAAAGTATCAGCGCGGAATAGTACTCTTATAAAAGGCGTTCCTGGATTGGTGCCCCTCCTAGAATAAAGCATAGCACCAGGATCTGTGCTTTGTGTGTGAGGGGTTACATCATCTGAAATCAGGTGTAAATCCTGGCGTGCAAGGCGGGCATTGATCTGCATTATTGTATAACAAGTGCGCATTTTAAGCTCTGGAACTCTTTGCCGGAGGATGCAGTAACAGCGATTACCGTATCTGGGTTTTTAAAAGGTTTGGACAAGTTCCTGGAGGAAAAATCCATAGTCTGCTATTGAGACAGACATGGGGAAGCCACTGGTTGCCCCGGGATTGGTAGCATGGAATGTTGCTACTATTTAAGATTCTACATGAAATGTTACTACTCTTTGGGATTCTACCAGATACTTGTGACCTGGATTGGCCACAGCTGGAAGCAGGATACTAGACTAGATGGATCATTGGTCTGACCCAGTATGGCTACTCTTATGTTCTTATGTTCCCTGCCACACCCATGCCCTTCCCATGGCCACACCCCCTTGCAGATCTGCACGGAAACACTTAAATGAGTGCATAAGTGTGTTTTCATGTGGATTTGCTGTTTATGCACCATTTTGGGGCCTTGCATCCATTAGAACGCTTTTCTGTACCAAACATTCAGTGTGGGAGTAGCGCCTAATGTTCAGCGCCATATATAGAATTCCCCTCATAAAGAGTAAGGGGCCTATATTCAGCGCTATTTAACTGGCCAAAAATGGCTCCAGGCTGGATAAGTAGCATTTAACTGGCAACGGGAGAAAGCCAGTTATCTCCGCCGAATATTCATGAATAGCACATAGTGGCTAACAAGCTATATCACGCGATACAGCCAGCTATCCATGAATATTCAAGCGCTGGGCCGGTTAATTTTAGCACCCGAATGGGACTGCCTAAATAGCAGTCCTACCTTTGGCCACCGTAAACTTAACCAGCCCAAAATAATGGATATTCAATGTCGGTCACTGGAAACGGCCCAGTATTCAATATCTGGGGTCAGCACAAATCACGGCACTTATGCAGGCTGCCTGCTGTGGTCTGAGTATCGGGCACATATTCTATAATCTAGGCACCTACATTTGTTCACCCAGTGCACACATACATTCCTAGAATACTAGAACTGACGAGGGAGTGTATACATTTACTTGCATACATGCTAGCAGAATGCCTAAGTAATATTTTGGGGTAGGTCGTCCACCTGAGTGGATGAACACTAAATCCCACGAAGTCGAAAGAGTAAACAGAGAAGTGGGAAGTGGACCAATGACTCCAGGAGGCTGTGACAGTTGTGCTGTATGATGAATACATTTGGAAATTGCTCCCATTTTGATTTCAGTGAATTACTTATAAGCTAAATTTCCCATATTCGGGGACCTTTTTACTAAAAGGTTCGTACACAGCAACAGAATTGCTGTGTGCCAGCCCAGATCTGCCGCCAGGCTACCGCAGGAGCCCAGCAGTAGTTCCCACCCACAGCGTGCGCCATTTCCAGCGCTACAAAAAATGTTTTCTATTTTTGTAGCACCAGTGCTTACCCAGCAGCTCCCCCCCCCCCCCCCCCTCTAAAACGGCCACGTAGCAAGTGGTTCACTTACCACACGATCATTTCTTTTTCGGAAAAAAAAAAAGACAGCCTTTTACCAGCTGCAGAAAAGAGGGGGCCTCGGTGCACGACAAAAACACACAATGACGCCAGTGCAGGCCCCCTTTTACTGCAACTTAGTAAAAGGACCCCTCAATTTTGATGAATACATAGCGTCCGTTGATACAAACTCTAATGAAAGCAATACAGCATGATAATGTCCCGTACATAAACCCCAACTCTGAGCTCTTTTATCTGAAAACTCAACCTACTCCTGTTTCTTAAAGCACTACAAAACATACATAGTACTATGCTAGCACTACCCTTTGTTTAAATTATGTTGCATCACTGGTCTCCATTAACTTGTCCTGCTCCTTCTCACAAATCCCACACTTCATGTATACCTAGACCCCCACCCATTGGAGTCACAAAAATTAAATTCAACCAAGGACATAAGCTGGGATGGGCCTAGAGGAGACTTCTACACTTTGTTATACAGTTTGATATGTTCAGTGAGTGGTAGGTCCTTAGGCCACCAGTCAGAATGAGAAATTGTTCCTATTAACAGAGCTGTTCCTTTCTAACTGCACGGTCTAAAGTACCTTTTGGTCTTTCTCTTTCTGAAGTACAGTCTATTGAATCAGGGTCATGCCAATTAGCCTGCGTGTGATGGTGAGAAACTTAATAGAATCACCATGGAAGGAATATCTTGAACCCAACAGATTAAAAAAAAAAAGTGGCACAAATTCACTACCAAAGTCCTGTCAAACAAAACTGATTGTTTTGCTCATGTGACCAAGGAATTTGGTCAGAGGAGAGCACCAGATGTAGTTTTCTCCAGTTTCATTATGTGTTTGACATTTTTCTTCACTGTGGAGATTAATGGTCAGGTAGCAGCTCAACTGCCAGGAGAGCAGGACACTGGCAAACTGGGTTACAAGAAACTGACAGAACAAGAACAATAGGCAGCAGAAGGTGGTAGGAAATGGAATTCAATTATTTATATTTATTTTGCTCACACCTTTTTCAGTAGTAGCTCAAGGTGAGTTATATTCAGCTACACTGGATATTTCTCTGTCCCAGGAGAGCTCACAATCAAAGTTTGTACCTGAGGCAATGGAAGCTTAAGTGACTTGCCCAAGATCACAAGGAGCAGCAGTGGGATTTGAACCAGCCACCTCTAGATTGCACGACTAGTGCTCTAACCACTAGGCCACTCCTCCACTCCACTCCTTCCTGCACCAGCCCCAGAAGTTTAAATCAGAGGAGGTGGGCCTGATGCAGGAAGCACTAGCAGCAATGTAGAGAGCTGGGGTCCTACATATCTCCCATGGTAGTTTAGTAGCGCAAGCCCAGTAAAGGTGCAATGGGAGGGAGGAAGCAAGACTGTACACCATTACCATAGCCCTTATGGGTGAAAGGGGGCACCTAGATGTGGGTACAGTGGGTTTGTGGTGGGATTTGAAGGGCTCACATTTATCACCACAAGTGTAACAGGTAGGGGGGAGATGGGCCTGAGTCCGCCTGCCTTTAGTGCACTGCAGTACCCACTAAAACTGCTCCCGGGACCTGCATAGTGGCTCAAACCCTCATCGTCTCTTTGCCACACTGAACTCTCTCCTCAAAGTGCCTTCACCCAGTGGCGTTCCTAGAGGGGGGCGGTGGGTGCGGTCCGCCCCGGGTACATGCCGCTGGGGGGGTGCCGCGTGCGCCTGTCCTTCGTTTATTCCATGCTCCCTCTGCCCCGGGGGGGGGGGGCGGAGCGCATCGGTGATTCGTCCCGGGTGTCAGCCCCCCTAGGAACACCACTGCCTTCACCTCCAACCCCCCCCCCCCCCTTCACTTTCCCCCCAGACTCTGGCTGAGTTCTTTCATGATAAGGTTCACAAGATTAAACTTGAATTCTCAACCAGGTCACCTCCACCTCTCCTTCCCTTAGTCCATTCTTTCAACCCTCCAACCCCTGCTTCCTTTTCTTCCTTTTCTGAAATCACTGAAGAAGAAACTACACATCTTCTTCCTCCTCGAAACTAACTACCTGTTCCTCTGATCCTATTCCCACCCATCTACTTAACACTATCTCTCCTACTGTCATCCCGTTTATCTGTCATATCCTCAATCTTTCACTGTCCACTGCGACTGTGCCTGATGCCTTCAAACATGCTGTAGTCACACCACTCTTTAAAAAACCTTCATTGGACCCTACCTGTGCTTCCAACTATCTCCCCATCTCCCTCCTCCCTTTCCTATCCAAGATACTTGAACGTGCTGTTCACCGCCGTTGCCTTGACTTTCTTTCATCTCAAGCTATTCTTGATCCACTTCAATCTGGCTTTTGCCCCCTTCATTCAACTGAAACAACGCTTGCTAAAGTCTCCAATGATCTGTTCGTGGCCAGATCCAAAGGTCTCTATTCTATCCTCATCCTTCTCGATCTATCTGCTGCTTTTGACACTGTTGATCACAGCCTACTCCTTGATACGCTGTCCTCACTTGGATTTCAGGGCTCTGTTCTTTCCTGGTTTTCTTCTTATCTCTCCCAGCGTACCTTTAGTGTATACTCTAGTGGATCCTCTTCTACTTCTATCCCACTGTCAGTTGGTGTACCTCAGGGATCTGTCCTGGGACCTCGTCTCTTCTCCATCTATACTTCTTCCCTTGGTACTCTGATCTCATCCCATGGTTTTCAATATCATCTTTACGCTGATGACTCCCAGATATACCTCTTCACACCAGAAATCTCAGCCGAAATCTAGGCCAAAGTATCAGCATGCCTGTCTGACATTGCTGCCTGGATGTCTCAGCGCCATCTGAAACTAAACATGACCAAGACTGAGCTTCTTATCTTTCCCCCTAAAGCAACCTCTCCTCCTCCCCCATTCTCTATTTCTGTGGATAACACTCTCATCCTTCCTGTCTTATCAGCTCGTAACCTTGGGGTCATCTTCGACTCCTCCCTCTCCTTCTCTGCACATATTCAACAGACTGCTAAAACCTGTCGTTTCTTTCTTTATAATATCAGCAAAATTCACCCTTTCCTTTCTGAGCACATTACCAGAACCCTCATCTACGCTCTTATCACCTCTCGCTTAGACTATTGCAACTTGCTCCTCACAGGTCTCCCACTTAGCCATCTCTCTCCTCTTCAATCTGTTCAAAATTCTGCTGCACGACTAATATTCCGCCAGGGTCGTTACGCTAATATTAGCCCTCTCCTCAAGTCACTTCACTGGCTTCCTATCCGTTTCCGCATACAGTTCAAACTCCTCTTATTGACCTACAAGTGCATTCACTCTGCAGCTCCTCAGTACCTCTCCACTCTCATCTCTCCCTACATTCCTCCCAGGGAACTCCGTTCACTGGGTAAATCTCTCTTATCTGCACCCTTCTCCTCCACTGCTAACTCCAGACTCCGTTCCTTTTATCTTGCTGCACCATATGCCTGGAATAGACTTCCTGAGCCGGTACGTCAAGCTCCATCTCTGACCGTCTTCAAATCTAAGCTAAAAGCCCACCTTTTTGATGCTGCTTTTAACTCCTAACCCTTGTTCACTTGTTCAGAACCCTTATTTTATCATCCTCACTTTAATATTCCCTTATCTCTTGTTTGTCCTGTATGTCTGTCCTAATTAGATTGTAAGCTCTGTCGAGCAGGGACTGTCTCTTCATGTTCAAGTGTAAAGCGCTGCGTACGTCTAGTAGCGCTATAGAAATAATAAGTAGTAGTGGTAGTCATGTAGCTGGGTATGATATTTGAGGCTGGAAAAAATATTTTTAAAACATTTTTTGAGGGTGGGAGTGGTTTAGTGACCATTGGGGGAGTAAGTGGAGGTCATCCCTGATTCCTTCCGGTGGTCATTTAGGGCACATTTTTGTGGCTTGGTCATAAGAAAAAAAGGACCAGGTAAAGTCGTCCAAGTATTCATCAGGGACGCCCTTCTTTTTTCCATTATCGGTCGAGGACGCCCATGTGTTTGGCACGCCCCAGTCCTGCCTTCGCTACACCTCCGACACGCCCCTTTGAACTTTGGTCATCCCTGCAATGGAAAGCAGTTGGACGCCCAAAATCGGCTTTCGATTATGCCGATTTGGGCGACCCTGTGAGAAGGACGCCCATCTTGCGATTTGTGTCGAAAGATGGGCGTCCTTCTCTTTCGAAAATAAGCCTGATAGTGTACCTCCAGGAGAAAGTTGAGAAGCACTGATTTAGAGATATATGAACTAAAAATGGCCTCTTTGTTGGAAAATGAATGCCTTTCCCTAGAGTCTTTGCATTCTCCTGGAGTGTTACAGAGTCCATCAGAAGAGCTGCCAATAGATGATCCAGCTTGGACCTCCTGGAACTCTTCCCTCTGCTTTGGATTATTTTTATTGAGGAAGAGACAGATGCTATGGCTTCGAAACAGAAAGCCTAAAAGTGGCTTTTCATGTACAAAACAGTCAGATTACTCCAAATCCAGATGAATAATCCATTTTAGAGCACACACAAAAAACACGGGACACACAATAGCTATTATGCACAGCACTGCTGTTCTTGCCCCTTGGTTATGATACCATTATTTTCTCTGTTAGAATCTGGTGTTGAGTGACGTTTGCTGCTGATGGGTGGTGAACGACTCATTTCAATAAACAGATATTGAAAAACCTTAGGTGTGATTCCAGCAGAGACGGAGAATTGGAAAATAACTTAGGAGATTATGAAAATAAGACAAAACAATTGATTTAAGGACCTGATATGATATGAAGCTAAATGCTAATAAGATGAGAGACCTGGGGAGCTGGAAGGTGATAAGACCAGCTGCAATTTTAAATGGCAAAGCCAAGGAAACAGAACCTGGGGGTGGCAGAGCCTCTGTGACACTCCTAAAAAAACAGATGCATTGGAAATAGGAGCTGTTCAGGAGGCGGCAGCTGTGGGCTGCAATAAAATTGATTTAAGACCGGATGCAATCTAAAGAATAGAATAAGAAGAGGAAACATTGGGTGGAATCAGATCAGTTTTATATCTCAGTGCAATTGAAAGTGATAAGGCAGAGATGTCAAAGCTGTATATGGATGAAAAGGAAGCCAGAATCTGCAGAACAGAATGCATAGCCACCTAAGCTGACATGCTTGGAGCTTCCACATACACATTTAGAGGTGAAAAAACATTTCCACAATCCTAAAAATTGCTTTGTGGGCAGGCCCAGATTTATGTGTATTTTGTCCTCTAAGCTACAATATTTAAGCAAGCCCCCCTGGATAAAGTAAGAAGTACATTTTAGGTTTAATAGATGATATATGAATAAATATAAAATAACAAACAATAGTCAAAAATAAAAACAACAATTATGATTATTTTATATTGGAATTTTCCTTACTTATGAATGCATTTATTTATTTAATTCTGTGAAGCGTTAGGCCCTGAGCTGTAGTTTGTCTAGCTTATATGTAAATCTAGCATGGTCAACTCTTTGACTAACTGGCAGTGTTCATAGGAGGCACAGTACAAATGAACAGCACCACGGGTCCATGGCAGGTTGAAGGCAACCGGACTGCGGGGCCCTTTTACTAAGCCTCGTAGGCGCCTAGGTGCACCCACCGTATGCCAATTTGGAACTACTGTCCGGCTACCATGTGGCGGTAATTTCATTTTTTATGCACATCCACTATGTGCGCCAGAAAATATATTTCATTTTCCAGCACGTGGCACTAACTAGGTGGTAATCAGCATTGTGTGCGTACTGATGATTACCGCCCAGTTAACGCGTGAGACTTTACTTCTAAGTGAATGGGTGGCGGTAAAGGTCACAGGCCCAAAATGGTTGCACGCCAATTTTCATTTAGCCGCACGTCCATTTTCGGCCAAATAAAAGGCCTTTTTTTGCAGGTGCGCTGAAAACTGGACTTGCGTACATCAAATACACGCGTCTACAGCAGGGCAGGCCACTTTTCGGCACACCTTAGTAAAAGGACCCCTGTGTGTTAGTTGGAGTAGATAGTTTGAAGACATTTCCTAGGTTGCTATTTATATGACAGCTGATTGTGGGTTGATGATGGGTTGTAGATTATATAGCCCTAGTTGGGTATGGTGGTACCTGGCTAAGAGAAAGGCACAGCGAAGGTGACAAGGTGGATGATGTCGATAAAACTACTACTGGACTTGAAAAAAGTTCACAGCAAGAGTTTACTGATAAAGACTGGACTCGACACGAATCGTGTTTCGGCCGCTCTGGCCTGCCTCAGGAGTCCCTGTGTATTGATGTTCAGTTGGTTCCCGAAGAGAGAATCTGAAATATTTAGTAAAGCCGAAGTTCGCTCTGGTGAAGTAACTTCACTGTAGCATATAAGTACGAGCGGCACCGCTCGACCAGCATCAGGCTAAGACAGTTGTTCAAATTCAGCTGAGGTCAGTTGCAGCCATATGCCATTTCCACATGAAAGCAATTCAGTGACCTACCTGGAATGATTTAGTGGGCAGCCCAGTTCGGTAGACAGGTCATCAATCATGTTAAAACTATTATCAAAATTAGCACCATTGAGCAACCGGAGGAGTGAAGTAAATGACTAAGAGGTCGAAACTATAACTGGGCTCCTCAAGGTGGATGCACTGAGGATAAGCGCCGAGCGCCAATTCTATAACAGCCTCTGTGCTTACTAGCGTTAAGTTGGCCTAAAGTTAGGTGTGAATGGTTATGCCAGGTTAATGACAAAAGTAAATATTTGTGCCTAAGTCTCCTATGATATGTGCTTAACTCCCATGATATGCGCCCATTCCCCTCCCATGCTCCACTCATATGTATGCCCATCTGCGTTTATTTATTTATTTGCTGCATTTGTATCCCACATTTTCCCACCTATTTGCAGGCTCAATATGGCTTACATTATATAGCAATGGCATCACCATTAACAGAGTAAGAGGTTCAGCATATTGTTACAATTAATGTACAAGAATAACAGGTAGGTAGGGTAAATAAAATGATAATACATAACATACGAGTGAGAGTAGGAAAAAGTGTAATGTTCAATAATGATAATATGATAAAATAATCAAATCAGAAGGGATCAATATTGGTTGGTTCTGGTATAGATTAGGAAACAAGTCATTAAGTACATAAGTACATAAGTAATGCCACACTGGGAAAAGACCAAGGGTCCATCGAGCCCAGCATCCTGTCCACGACAGGGGCCAATCCAGGCCAAGGGCACCTGGTAAGCTTCCCAAATGTACAAACATTCTACACATGTTATTCCTGGAATTGTGGATTTTTCCCAAGTCCATTTAGTAGTGGTTTACGGACTTGTCCTTTAAGAACCCGTCTAACCCCTTTTTAAACTCTGCTAAGCTAACCGCCTTCACCACATTCTCCGGCAACGAATTCCAGAGTTTAATTATGCATTGTTTTAAATTTACTACACTGTAGTTTCATCGCATGCCCCCTAGTCCTAGTATTTTTGGAAAGCGTGAACAGATGCTTCACATCCACCTGTTCCACTCCACTCATTATTTTATATACCTCTATCATGTCTTCCCTCAGCCGTCTCTTCTCCAAGCTGAAAAGCCCTAGCCTCCTTAGCCTTATACTCTATTTAAATGACTAGCACATCATGGGCACACACACTAAGGGTCTCTTTTACTAAAGTGCGCTGAAAAATGGCCTGCGCTGGTGTAGAAGCATGTATTGGACGCGCGCGGGTCCATTTTTCAGCGCGCCTGCAAAATGCCTTTTTTGCTGAAAATGGATGTGCAGCAAAATTAAAATCAGCGCACATCCATTTTGTGCCTGACACCTTACTGCCGCCCATTGACTTAGCGGTAAGGTCTCATGCGTTAACCGGGTGGTAATCATCAGCGCACGTACACCGCCGCTTACCGTCCAGTTAGCGCCATATGATAGAAAACAGAAGTTATTTTCTGCTGTGCGTTTTGATCGTGCGTCATAATTAGAATTACCACCCGGGGCACTCGGTAGCCGGGCGGTAGTTCTAATTTGACACCCGTGAAGGGGCATAATCGAAAGGGACGCCCATGTTTTGCTGAGGACGTCATCGCAAAACGTCCCGGTGGAGGGGTGGGGGGAAACCCATATTATCGAAACAAGATGGACGTCCATCTTTCATTTCGATTAATACGGTCGGGGACGCCCAAATCTTGACATTTAGGTCGTCCTTAGAGATGGTCGTCCTTAGACTTGGTCGTTTCTGATTTTCGGCGATAATGGAAACCAAGAACGCCCATCTCAGAAATGACCAATTGCAAGCCTTTTGGTCATGGGAGGAGCCATCATTCGTAGTGCACTGGTCCCCCTGACATGCCAGGACACCAACCGGGCACCCTAGGGGGCACTGCAGTGGACTTCAGAAATTGCTCCCAAGTACATAGCTCCCTTACCTTGTGTGCTGAGCCCCCCAACACCCCCCAAAACCCACTCCCCACAACTGTACACCACTACCATAGCCCTTATGGGTGAAGGGGGCACCTAGATGTGGGTACAGTGGGTTTGTGGTGGGTTTTGGAGGGCTCACATTTACCACCACAAGTGTAACAGGTAGGGGGGCATGGGCCTGGGTTTGCCTGCATGAAGTGCACTGCAGTACCCACTAAAACTGCTCCAGGGACCTGCATACTGCTGTGATGGACCTGAGTATGACATTTGAGGCTGGCATAGAGGCTGACACAAAATATTTTTAAAGAATTTTTTTGAGGGTGGGAGGGGGTTAGTGACCACTGGGGTAGTAAGGGGAGGTGATCCCCGATTCTCTCCGGTGGTCATCTGGTCAGTTCAGACACCTTTTGGTGGCTTGGTCGTAAGAAGAACAGGACCAAGTAAAGTCGTCCAAGTGCTCGTCAGGAACACCCTTTTTTCCCATTATGGGTCGAGGACGCCCACATATTAGGCAAGCCCAAGTCCCGCCTTCGCTACGCCTCCGACACGCCCCCGTGAACTTTGGTCATCCCCGCACGGAAAGTAGTTGGGGACGCCCAAAATCAGCTTTCGATTATGTCGATTTGGGCGATCCTGTGAGAAGGACGCCCATCTTCCAATTTGTGTCGAAAGATGGGCATCCTCTTTTGAACATGAGCCTGATTGTATGCACATAGGCGCTAATGCGTCTTAGTTAAAGGGCCCCTTAGCACCAATTATCTCGGCATTTATACACATAGGCATGTGTAACTACATTCATGCAATTATGGAATTGCCTTTCAAAAAAATCCTACAAATTGACTAACTATAACATATCAATCCTGGAGACAGTCCCTGCAGAGCAAAAATGAGGGAAATTTCTACTGCAGCTTGCACTGGCACTGCCCACATTGTACCTATTAAGTGGACTACTTTCAAGCAGTACATTTCCAGTGTGGTTAACATATTTACAAAAAATAAAAGCTTGAAAAATCTTCTGATGGGGAAAAGAAAGCTAGAGGTTGAGACTCACCCCAAAATATCTAAAGGAGCTAACAGGGGGCACAGGCAGACCAAAGAGAATGGGAGTAAGGGATGGCAGGGAAGAATAACCAGTAAGCCAAAATGTGGATTTTTTTTCTTTTAATGGATTCAAAATGAGGTTCTGGCCGCATCCTCCAAACATGCCTGAAGGGGATGAAGATTGGGAAGATCAGTAGTTATGTGTGGATTAGAACAATTTATCAGCATAATAGTAGGCATTAATGCTATGAGTCTGTACAAGTATGGCCAGTGGGCTAAGGAAAAGATTAAACAGATTAAGTGAAAGAAGGGATTCCCAGGAGACCTCGCTGAAGAGGGGGGGGGGGTACACAGTAGACATAGATGCTGACATAAAACCTGAAAGAAGCGATGATATAGGAACCAGATCTAACTACAACCATATGGCGTCATAACTCTAGTTGGCATGCATTGTTATACTGTCCAGCATAGCAGACAACACCGTTTCCATTATAATCCTACCAAAAAACTTGGCTGCACGGGTGTTGTTTCACCTTTAACTCAGCCAAAATCAACTTTTCCAGGATTTTGTCCATAAATGATAAATTAGAAATTGGGCAATTCGATGAGACCAGCTCTGGTCCTCCTACCTGCCTTCTTTCTTTAAATGACTAGGAATCACACTGTCTTCCAAATATTGACTAAAAGCAAAACAGACTTGCAAAATCACAGGTGCCAACATTTTCTTGCTGGAATACTATCTTGCAAACTGGAGGAGGAGTACATGGTTTCAGTTCAAAGGGCATCTCAGCATTTACCGACTGCTGATTTTTACCGTCAGCTAAAAATGCTAGTGTGACTTTGTAAAAGACCCCATTAGTGTTAAAAGTAAATTTAGAAAGACTTAAGCCTCATCCCAAGCCAAGATCTTGTCCTCTAATGATGGATGCTGGACCTTAAATGTCACCTTAAAATATTAAAAGCAGCCCATCTACATCTGCCCTGCTCCTACTTCTGTTGCGGAAGTCTACACCCATTTGCCTTGATTTCTAACCTCTCAGAAAACCTAAAATGGCTAAAAAAAAATGATCAGGCCCTGATACTGGCAATACTTCTACTCACACTCATAAATCAGCCAACATAGAAGAAATAAAAATATGGTCAATGAGGCCCCAAGCCATGGGTTGGCTCATTCATCATTTGTAACAGCCCTAAATCAGCCATAGTATTCAAAAATTATGACTAAGTGCCAGCAAAGGCTTATTCAGTGGGACATTAAAGTCACCCAGAACAATTAGTTCTGCATAATTAACTCTCAATGAGGTAATTAACTCTAAGAGTATATCCAAGCCTCCCCATCTGAGTTTACTGACCTATAGACCAATAAACAAATAAAGGTCCACTGTCCTTTTATTTTAACCAGTAAATATTTCAACCTCTATAGCAGCACTATAAACAATGGCCAGGCTAGGTTTGTGCCAATACCCTTTTTTAAGGGACACACTGAATTGAAGGTGACCACATCCCCATCCTGCACCAGTAAAAAATACTGGAGGGAATATTCAACCTGCAGCAGCCAGCATTTTTCAAACACCAGCCACTGGGGGGGGGGGGGGGGGGCGGGGTTATTCCCAGATATTTAGCACCGGGCCTCCCTAGCAGTGAGAAGGAAGACAGAAATCAATTGAGGCCCATCTGATAGATAAACATTTCTTGGCCTTTAGGGAGAGGCTGTGTAAAACTGCTTTAAAATAGCAGATAGCAAGTTGGAGCAAATTGAGCTGGGAGGGGAGAAAGTGTCATCCAAGATGAAACATGTGTCTCAGGCTCCCTGATGGTGAGGAGGGAAACAGAGATCAGCTGAGGCCCATGACGCTGAAACAGGGGTTAAAGTAAGCAGACAAGTAAAGCTTAGGTTACGATTCTTATCTGACATTACATTTCAATGTTTTGGCAGAATATCAGTAATAAAGAGCTTGTAGTAGAACTTTGGCACAGGAGGCACAAGACAGAAATGTAGTCATGGATGGGACTGGGTAGGTTGTGCAACCCCCCCCCCCCCCCCCCTTGAGTCAGGATCACCCCACTCAATGGCAGAGGCACAAGCCAATGAGAGGTGAACTGAAGTGCTATCAACTTCTGCACTGTCGAGAGCCCACTCATGTTAACCCCAGGCCCCATCAAAAAAATCAATCCTGACTATGCCAATACAGTGGCGTAGCCAAGGGTGGGCCTAGGTAGGCCCAGGCCCACCCACTTTGGGCTCAGGCCCATCCAGTAGCAGCACACTGTGTGGCTGGCAGGGATTCCCATGCCCCACCAGCTGAAAACTCCCAACAACTGTCCCTCCTGCATACCTTGTAAATAGCAGATCTTCGCCTGCAGCAACCAGCGACTGATACATACTGCTTGCACCGGCCCCACAGCCTTCCCTCTGACGTATTCCTGCCTATGTGGGAAAAGGAAGTTACATCAGTGGGAAGGTTGTGGGGCCAACATGAGCAGTGTGTATTAGTTGCTGCTCGCTGCCAGTGAAAATCTGCTATTTAAAAGATATGCAGGAGAGGGGGGGATGTTTGAGAGACCATATGGCATGCAGGTGAGAGAAGGAGAGACCAAATCACCTGTAGAATGGGGTGGGATTCATCTGCCCACCCATCTTGTGCCCAGGCCCACCCAAAATTGGGTGTCTGGCTACGCCCCTGTAATAGACAGGGATGTAGCGATTCAGTGGCAGAGCCACAATTAGAGCTATGGCATCCATGATTCCCAGTCCTAAAAGACTAGCCACCGTTCCAGATGTTCATTTTCAAAAGAGAAAAACATCCAAAAAGTGACATAAACCTGAATTTGGATGTTTTCTATGAAGTCCATCAGAAGTGTGTTCAAATCACAAGGGGGTGTGTCAGGGGCGTGTTAAGGGTGGGATCTGGGTGTTCCTAACTCTTGAACGTTTTTCAGTCATAATGGAACAAAACAAAACCATCCAGGACTAAAACTAAGACGTTTTGAGCTAGACTTGTTTTTACAATGAATAATACATTTTTTTTGCAAAATGTCCAAAGTCAGAGTTAGACGTCATACCGAAAATGTCCCTCTGAATCACATAACTTTATTAGCATGACAATTTTACACGTCTTGCCACAGTATTATGTTTTAGCAGTTAAGGTAAAAAAGGCAGAGAAGCACTGGGAAAGGAAAGGAGGAGCTAGTAAGGGGTAAAGGAGTTTAAAAGGGGCTACTGGCTGGCTGGGAGTCCGGAGTTGCCAGGTGGGCTGGTTTCCCACCCAATTGGGCTGGTTTTTAAGCCAGGATGTGGGAAATTATCGAAGGTTACGGGCTGCGGGAAATTGGGCTTCGTTTTCACTGCAGCTGTGCAGGGTGTGGGCTCTTTTTTCGGGGCTTCTATTGGTCTAATTTGGTCCAATAGAAGCTTTTCCGGGGCTTCTATTGGTCCAATTTGGTCCAATAGAAGCTTTTCCGGGGCGGGGTTGACATCGGGGGCGGGGTTTATGACGCCAGAGGTGTCATTGGGGGCGGGGAAATGACATCAGAGGTGACGTCAGGGGCGGGGTCGGTGACGTTGGAGGCGGGGTCGATGACGTTGGAGGCGGGGTTTGACATTGGGCGGGTTTTGGGCTGGTTTAAGGCTGATTTTGGGTGGGGAAAATTTTTCCCATCTGGCAACCAGAATGCAGCTGTGAAGAGCTGAGGTGGTAGAAAGGAGCTGCACAGGGAAGAAAGGCTGGGTGATGGGTGGGATATGTGCTGGGAGTGGAAGTGTGGGGAAAGAAATTGGAGGGGGGCTAGGAAGGGGTGAAGGGAACTGAAGGGAGTTACTGGCTGGGAAATAGAATAATGCTGTATAGAGCTAGGGGGTGAAAAAGAGAAGCTGCATAGGGAAGAGAGGCTAAGTGATGGGGACAGGCTAAAAGTGGAACTATAGGGAGAGGGATAGGAAGGGGTAAGAGAACGGAAAGAGGCTATTGCCTAGGAGAGAGAGGTCTGCTGGGAAAGACTGGAAGAAACAGATAGGAGATGTAAGGGGGAGAGAGGATATAAGGGAGAGAGAGGCTGGGTGATAGAGTCATGCACTAGGAGTGGAACTGTGGGGAGAGGAATACTGAGGTCTAGGAAGGGGTGAAGGAGGTTGAAAGGGGCTTCTGACAGAGAGAGAATTCTAGTGTGAGATAGGGGCGTAGCCACGGGTGGGCCTAGGCCCACCCAGTTTGGACTCAGGCCCACCCAGCAATGGAGCACCCTTAACAGCACTGGCAGCAGATCAGCACCTTTATCAGCACAGCAGCGGAGAGAGCAGGCTGAGCTCCCACGATCCTGCATCTATCTCCCTCTGTGACTCTGTCTCAGCGGCAGCGATAGCGATTCGTACGAAATTGAAGGGAGAAGGGATGGAGGCGGGGCCACAAAGACCGTTGCAACCGCGAGACCGGAGCTGCGGGATGATAGTTGCGCGGCGGCGGAAGTGAGAGTTCCTTGTGCCACCGCTATGGAGATCATTACTTTTGCGTTCTGGGAAAGTTTCCTGTCAGTAGTCGCTCTGGTTGACGATCATGAGCCTGAACAGTGCAGCACACTGTGGTGTCGGAGCAGCAGGCCCAGGAGATCTGCCGTGATCGGCTCTGCAGTAAGCCGTCGCCCCCGGTGGTCTTTCTCGTTGAAATGGTATGTACATTTTTTGTACCCGATTAGTAATGAGCTGTAGTGCCGTCATTCACTTTCTCGTGCTAACCTGTAATTGATGAAGTGGCCCATTTATTTTAACATAGTTTTCGTTTTCAGATATAATTATGTTTTGTCGCTAAGATAAAATACTAACTTTGATTTTGAATGTATTATGTATAAAAGTAATACATTTTGATAGCACTTGGATCAAGCAGTCTCATCCTAGTCTGACCTTTGGAAGTACCTTCTTTAAGGATCCTCTTCTATAATATGCCACTTGGGCTGTGTGCATTATGGTCTGCTAAAGTGCTAGTGCTTAGAATTTTCGGGATATGGCATATTGTAAAGTTTTCTTCTCTCCCCTAAGTGGTGCACACACTCAGAGGAATTATCTTCAATATGGAACAGCCTAAAGGTGTAAAGTACTTACAGTTTCATAATGCAATAAAATACAAAAGGGATCTGCAGGGTGTTTTTGTTTTTTTTTTGCAAGTAACATCCTCGCTTTCCCAAGTGGAGTAGTGGGACAGCAGCTTTCTGTCTGTAAAGCAGACCCAATTTTCTGAATACCCTTCATATTTTGTAGATGTCACAAATGTGCTAGGCAAGGATCTAGCCTAACCCACTCCTGGCTTAATGATTATAAATATAAATATTGTGTATCTAGATTGTACGCTCTTTGAGCAGAGACTGTCTTTTTTGCGTATGGTGTACAGCGCTGCGTATGCCTTGTAGCGCTATAGAAATGATAAGTATTTATATTTTGCAGTAGGGCAGGGCAGAGAAAATATTGTGCCCACCCACTTTGGGTTCAGGCCCACCCAAAATTGGCTGTCTGGCTACGCCACTGGTGTGAGAGGCTGGGTAAAGGGAACAGAGCCTAGGAGTGGAGTTGTGAAAATGAGCAGAGAATGCTACAAAGGGGTAAAGGGTATTGAAAGTGTTTATTGGTTATGAGAGAGAATGTTGCCGTAAAAGAACCGGAAGTATCTGAAAGCTCTAAAGGGGAGATAGCCTGAGTGGTGGGGACAGAAACCGTTGGTGGAGCTATGTGAGTGGAGAAGAAACAGGTCGTAAGGGGAAGAGGAGCTCAGAGGGAGTGTGGGCTATGATGGAGAAAGAGAGCTAGAAGAAGGAGACATGATTTGGGAGAGAGGAAGAAGAATAGGCAGAGGGAACACAAGACGCAGAGGAAAGAGGAGCTGAAAGAGATGAAGTGTATCTGTGTGGGATTGGGGAAAAGAGGAGCTGAGAGAAAGGTGAGAGGAAAGAGGTCTTGGTGGAGGAAAGAGAAATGAAGATGAGAAAGGGGTGAGAAGTGGTATAAGAAGATGACGCTAGAAGAAAATGAGATGAGAGAAGGCAGAGAAACAGGCTATGGACAGACAAGCATGTGCAGTACAGAGAAACGAAAGAAATGAGAAGCAAACTGGAAAAGAATTCATAAAAGACAAAGAACATAAAGGCAAACAGGAAGCATAAGAGAAGACCAACATAATAAGCTGAGACTGAGGATATAAGACAAACTATAGAAGCAAAGGTTTGAACATTGTTTAAGTTTAGTAAACTGAGCTGGGTCAAAGGTGAGGAATAGCTGGTATTTTGCCATTCTCCTCCAGTCCTGTGGTCTTCAGGATAAATAAGTTATTTTACTGAAGGGACATGGGGGAGCAGAGGGAGTTTTGGCAGTATATGATGCCATGGTCTGAAAAAGTTTTGTAATGGAGAGGACCAATAGTCAATATTTAAATTGAAAGAGAAATGGAAAGGAGCATCATTTTCCTTTATTAAAAAAATAAATAAATAAATAAATAAATAAATAAAACAATCATCCCGTCTCAGTGTGGGTGGTATAGATAGGTCAGGCTGGACTGGAAGGGATATGACTTTGGTATAGATGGGCTGTGGGTGGAAGGAGGAGGGAGAAGAAGATATGTGAGGTGGAGTAAATTGGTGAGGATGAGTTGGGGTTGGTAAGAAAAAGAGACTGGTAGGACATTTAGAGGAAGATTCTATATATGGTGCCTAAAACATCCCCACCAGGGGCATAGCTGCTATGGGACCATGGGGGCCTGGGCCCTCATAAATTTGGCCCTGGACCCTCCTACTGACACCCCTCTCAACCCCCCCCCCCCCCCCCGCCAACCCGCCGTCACTGTCTCTACCTTTGCTGGCGGGGGGACCCCAACCCCCACCAGCCGAAGTCTTCTTCCTGCGTTTGGTTTCTTCTGAGTCTGACGTCCTGCTGCACGTACAACGTGCAGAACATCAGACTAGAACGAAGCCTTGTGTGGGATTGGGAAGGAGAGGACCTCGGCTTGGCTGGAGGGGGTTGGGTTCCCCAGCCAGCAAAGGTAGGCGACGGCGGGTTGGCAGCGGGAGTGGGGTCAGGAGGGTCGTCAGCAGGGGAATCCAGGGGCAAATCTAAGGGGGCCCAGGCCCCATGGCCCCATACTGGCTACGCCACTGATCAGTTGTGTCCATAGCCCTGCCATATTTTGCTTTCCTTTTTACATACATGGTAGTGTGTGCCGAGTTGAGTCCCAATCATTTTGAAACGTTGGCTACTATGCCAGGAAGCTAGAAACAATGGGGCCCATTTATTAAAGGGTCGGCACATGGCAACAGGCTTGCCACGCACCAATCCGGAACTAGCGCAGGAGCCCGGCGGTAGTTCCCACCCCTAGTGCGCGTCATTTCTGGCGCTATAAATATATCTTCTATTTTTGTAGTGCTGGTGCTCACCTGGTGGTAATTGGGCAGCACCACGTGCTACCCGGTTACCGCTGGGTTAGCGTAGGAGCCCTTACCACCACCTCAATGGGTGGTAGTAAGTGCTCCCCTGAAATGGCCGCATGGCAAGTGGTTCACGTACCACATAGCCATTTCTTTTCCAGGAAAAAAAAAAAAAGACAGCCTTGTGAACTCTGCGGTAAAAGGGAGCCTCAGCGCACATCAAAAACACGGCTGATGCTAGCACAGGCACCCTTTACCACAGCTTAGTAAAAGGACCTCAATCTGCACAGAAAATAAATAACGCTCTAATATTTGCTAAGTATTTTGTGCCTTCCCTTTTAGTTATATCATGTTATAGGTAAACACAGAAGAGGGAGGCAGTCCTGCATCTGAGAGTTTATTTATGCACAAGAAACGGACCTTCTACGGTGTGTATTTCATAACAAGCAGGAGAGCTTAGGACTATGTGTTATATTGGAGAATTTAGCTTTTGTAGAAACAGGTAACAAATCTCCCCAGTGTGTGCTGGAATTGCTGTGGTTATGGAACAGGAACCTGCCTGGATTACAATCATACCATAAGAAGTTAGCAGCCACATGCAAACTGGGAGAGAGAGAGCAGGAGACAGAGAAGAGCAGACATATTTGCTGTGGTAACTGAAAATTACGTAAAGAGAGAACAAATTGTCACTGAGATTTTGAGAAGACCGAGGCTTTTGCCAGCCAGCCTCAGTCTTTCAGTCTGTCAAAGCTAAAATCTGTTGTACATATTTTTAGACTGCATTTCCAAAGGAACAGTAGACCACTATTAAAAAGAAGTTATGTGACTGATGAACATATAATTTTTCAATTCATTCATTTCTAAAAAACTTACTGATAGCATCTGTATAATAGGATGTCAGGCTTGAGAAATAACAGGCCTAAATTAAAAGGATAGACTGCACTGTGAATAAATTCTGAATAGCAATGCTGAATATAGATATTAACTTAAACGCTAAGGGGTGTGCAGCCCAAAAATTTCCATTTTGTTTGGTTTCCTGTGTTGTTTACAGGAATTTAGGTTAAGTTTTGTTCAATTTTTTTCTACTTTTTTTCATTTCAGGGGCAATAAATATTGGAGTCGATATTCAAAGCGATTTAATCAGCCAGAAATGGATCTAGGCCACCTAGAGGAGAACAATCAAATGGCGCCGGCGAAATAGATTGCCTGCAATCGTTTTTGGCGGCGCCGCAAACAGCTGGCCGAACCGTATTATCAAAAAAGTTGGCCGGCCATCTTTTTTCTCGATAATACGGTTTGGCCCAGCCAAATGCCAGAGTTCGCCGGGTTTGAGATGGCCGTTTTTGTTTTTCAGCGATAATGGAAACAAAAAGCGGCCATCTCAACCCCGGCTAAATCCAAGGCATTCATTTTTTGCCGAAAATGGACATGCGGCAAAATGAAAATTGCCGCACGTCCATTTTGGGTCTGAGTCCTTACCGCCAGCCACTGACCTAGCAGTAAAGACTCACGAGGTAACAGGCCTGTAATGACCTACGCACGTCAAATGCCACTTGGTATGTGCCCAATACGCGCATCAGAAAATACAAATTATTTTTTAGATGCACATATCGGACACGCGCCAAAAATGAAATTACCGCAAGAGCCACACAGTAGCCAGGCAGTAACTCCATTTTGGTGCACAATGGGCATGCGTAGACACTTAAGTGGCTTAGTGAAAGGTAGCCAGGTGGTAACTCCTTTTTGGCATGCATTGGGTGCACATAGACGCTTATGCAGCTTAGTAAAAGGGCCCCATACAGAATAAAATTATGTAAAGGGAGGAAAAAGCCTCGACTCCAATTCAAACATTCTTTCTTAGAATAAAGGAATTCTTGCTGTCCTCATCAGCTAAAAAAACCCTTTGAATTGTTTTGAATTGGAGTCTGTTGAGGCTTTTTCCTCCCTTTACATATTTTTATTCGGTAAATTTAATGCTTAGAATTTTGAACTTCTTCTGTACTCATTTGTCAGAGGAATTTATTTTGGATGTTCTATTGTGGATGATTATTCCTCTACGATCCTTTTTGACATTACAATTGTTTTCATTATACACAACGCGGTTTTAGACCTATGCATGGTACTGAATCATTATTACTATAATAACACTGGAAATTAGAAAATACTTCAGTTGCAGTAGACAGACTATTCTCCTTCAATTTGACATTCCTGCAGCATTTGATACACTAGACCATTCTTTGTTGCTCCAGAGGCTTTGGGGTCCTTTTACTAAGGTGCACTGAAAAATGGGCTGCGCTAGTGTAGGTGCGTGTTTTGGGTGTGCACAGATCCATTTTTCAGCGCGCCTGTAAAAAAGGCCTTTTTTTAAATTTTTGCCGAAAATGCACGTGTGGCAAAATAAAAATTGGCATGCATCCATTTTCGGTTTGAGACCTTACCGCCAGCCATTGACTTAGTGGTATGGTCTCTCACGTTAACCATGCAGTAATCGCCTATGTGCGTGAAGTCGGAGTTAAAGCCCGATTTTCGCCATGTGCCTACGCAGCTTAGTAAAAGGGCCTTTTTGTGAAATAGGTGTTATGGGTTGAATGCTAAATTGGTTTGATGAGTTCTTAAGAAAAAGATCTTATAATGTGCGTAAGAAAATTAATATTTCTAATTCCCGGCAAGCCAGAGTCCCCCTAGAGCGCTCCGATTTCAACATTTACCTGAGCCCTTTGGGTCTATTGATGTCCAGAATCTTTCTTATGCAAATGACATGTTTTATTATGTCCAGTCTTAGATAATTTTGAAAATATTGTTCAGCTATTAAAAACTATCCTGGTAGAAAACTGGACAAAATACATTTTTGTTAAATAAAATAACCAGAAGACAAAAATAGCCCGGTTTTTGGATTTTGATAATCTGTCTGAGAAGGAAGTATTATTAGATAGAGGAGTAGTCTTGCCAATTGAAAATAAATCTAGGGTGTAGGGTATAATACTTGATTCTAAACTAGTACCAGAATGGTCCATAAAGATAATACAGTGGCATTATCTGGATAGTGATGGGACACTCAGGGGCCCTTTTTCTAAGGTGCGCTGAAAAATGACCTGCGGTAGTGTAGACGCATGTTTTGGACGCTCGCAGAATCATTTTTCAGCACACCTGTAAAAAATGCCTTTTAAAAATTTTTGCCAAAAATGTACGTGCAGCAAAATGAAAATTGCTGTGCATCCATTTTGGGTCTGAGACCTTACCACCAGCCATTGACCTAGCGGTAAGGTCTCACACGGTAAACAGGCGGTAATGGTCTAATCGCATAAAATGCCAATTACCACCTGCGCACCAGAAAATAAAAATATTTTCCCGCGTGCATATCAGACATGCGTCAAAAATGAAATTACCGCAAGGGCCACGCGGAATCTGAGCGGTAACTCAAAATTGACACGTATTGAGTGCACATAGGCAGCTCACGTGGCTTAATAAAAGGGCCCCTCTGTGAAAATACTCAGTGGCATTATCTGGATAGTGCAAAGATGGTCTCTAAAGATGTGGTCCTATCTGGATAGTACTAGGACATTCTGTGAAAATATTCCATGGCACTGGATAGTACCAGGATGGTCTGTAAAGATATTTAGTGGCACTGTCTGGATCAAAGGGCTTGCATTTGGTCATTTCTGAGATGGGCCTCCTTAGTTTCCATTATCGCTGAAAATCAGAAACGACCAAGTCTAGGGACGACCATCTCTAAGGACGACCTAAATGTCAAGATTTAGGTGTCCCCGACTGTATTATCGAAACGAAAGATGGACGTGCATCTTATTTCGATAATACGGGTTTCCCCACCCCTCCACCGAGACATTTTACGAGGACATCCTCAGCAAAACTTGGGCATCCCTTTCAATTATGCCCCTCTATATAAGCCTGCCTATTTTCATAGAAATAAATATTGAAGCAGGTGCCTCAGTGTCAACATAGAAATATGTGTATGGGGAAAGCAATGTTCACAATACTTAAGGGCCCTTTTACTAAGCCGTGTAGGCTCGTACGCTTGTCCTACACACGTCAATTTTGAACTACCGCCCGGCTACCACATGGCCCGGGCAGAAATTTCATTTTTGATGCGTGTCCGCGACATGTGCCGTAAAATATTTTTTATTTTCTGGCGCACAGCGCTAACCAGGCGGTAATCGGCATTGTATGTGTGATGATGATTACCGCCTGGTTGATGATTACCGCCTGGTTAATGCAAGAGACCTTACCACTAAGTCAATGGGTGGTGGTAAGGTCTCAGATGCAAAATGGACGCGCAACAATTTTCATTTTGCCGCATGTCCACTTTCGGCCAAAAAAAAGGCCTTTTTTGCAGGCACGCTGAAAAATGGACCTGCGTGCGCCCAATACACGTCTACACCAGCATAGGCCATTTTTCGGCACACCATAGTAAAAGGACCCCTTAGCAGGGCAACTAAGCAGTTATCCAAATAAAATGGAGCACTGGAAACCAGAGCCGTAGCAAGGAGAGCTGACACCCGGGGCGGGTCGCCGCTGCGCACCCCCCCCCCCCCCCGGGTGCAGCACGGCGCACCCTCCTCCCGCTGGAGCGCACCCCCCCCCCGGAGCGCATACCCCCCCCCCCGGAGCGCATACCTGCAGCGAGGGACGGGCGGGAGGGCCGATCCGCCCCAACTGCACGTTGCTGGGGTGTGTCGGCTCCGTGCTGATTCACTGCTCTCTCTGTCCCGGAACAGGAAGTAACCTGTTCCGGGGCAGAGAGGGCAGTGCACCAGCGCAGAGCCGACACCCCCCAGCGGCGTGCACCCGGGGCGGACCACCCCCCCGCCCCCCCTTCCTACGCCACTGCTGGAAACTGCCCTCAACCTCTGTGGGTAAAAGTGCTGTTTCACAGCAAGGGTACTTTTACCTGTCATGCAAAAGTACTGAGGGGGAGTGCGGAGCCAGCAGACAATGTGCAGGCAGGAATTTCATTTTAAAAGCCCCACGTATGATTCATGATGTGGACTTTGCAAGTGTTGAGCCATAGTAGCTGCAAAGTCCATAGGTGAGGCACCAGGGGCACTGGCCAGCTCTGATTTTTCGAAGGGATATTCCCAGGAGTGTCTCTTTAAACATGTATCTTCTTGCAGGCCCATGGATAAAAAGTAGCCATGAACCTACAAGTTCCCCACAGGACTTTCCACAGATTTACAATCCAAAGACAGCGTATCTCTGTACCAAAATTATTTCCAAGAAAACCGCATGTTCACTTATAAAACAAGCAAAACGTGCTGCAATAAAAAAAAGGAATAAAAACCACTGAGCCGGTACTATTTGAAGTTAAATACAACCATAACCAAGAAGCAGAAAATCTAATAAAAACCACTGGTACTGGAGGATGAATCACTGAAAGATATATTCCCTTCTCCATGCTTTCAGGAAAATAAAATGTACTAAGATAAAGCTTCAAACTGAAAGTTAAACAGAAAGAAGTGGCACAAAATCCAGCAAGATACCGCAAAGCAAACTGTGCCAATTTATATCACAGGACCCTCAGCATGAGGAAGGCATTCTGCATAAAAGCCACATCTATTAATATTATAAAAATTAGGGCAATTTCCAAACTTCTTGCACTAGTTATGGTCTCCTTTCACCTTATTCCTGTGCACTGGGGACATTAGCCCCCATGTCCTATTTCTTCATTTCTATCAATGGTATGGCAGTTGCTGCTGCTACTCCCAGCGACAGCAGCGGCGACAAGGCCTTACATGCCTGTTTCTGATACTCGAATGCACCTGGCACTTCTTAATGCGCGCTTTTTGAGAGGTAAACCCGTTCTAGTTAAAGATCTGATTGAGCAACACACCTTGGACGTACTGTGTCTTGTAGAAACTTGGCTGACAGACCATGACTTTTCATACTTGAATCAGGCCTGCTTCCCTGGGGTTTTCCTACCTCTACATCAATAAAACAGGTAGGGGGGGGGGGGGGGGCTGGTTTTCATATATTCTACTAGTCTTCCTGTGCATCAGTCTCGTCTCATAGCTGCCTCTCCGCTTGAATTTCTTTCTTTTATCTTTGTCCTACCTTGCCCCTTGAGTTTCTTTTGGTCTATTGTCCGCTACTGTTGACCTTGCACACTTTTCAATTTTTGTTCTCCACAATAGGTGATCACTGTTTGTAGTCTCGTTGTATGCTTGCGTTAAGCAATTTTAATTTACATTTTGAAGACCCAGGTGCATCTTATATTGCAAATTTTCATGCTTTCCTCTCGACTTTACCACCAGTGCGATATATTTGAGATGCCTTGTTCTTCCTTCCTTCATCTGTATTGTCCATATCCTCTAGAGCTCCAACCTTTCTTCCTTGGACAGTGTTTGTTGACGTTTTGGCTTATGGTCCCTCCTGTTGAGGTACCTCCTACTCCTATTAAGTCTTCCCTGTATCGCAATTTGCAGAACCTTACAGCCGAAACTTTTACCGCAAAACGCCCTCTTACACCAGCATCGTTTGCACATCTCCCTGTTGAATCACAGGTGCCAACTTGGAATCATGAGCTTTGGAACTACTTTTGATGCCCTAGCACCTGTGCAGTACTGCTCAACTTCTTCTGCAATTGAGCGCCTATGGAGGAAAGTTCGGTCGACCGCTGCACTATTGAGATACAGATGGCTTGCTATGCATTATAAAGCTGCTATTGAAGCAACAAAGTGCGATTACTATTCTGAGCAGATATTGCATGCTGCTAATTCTGGTAAGATGTATAGTATTTTACAGTCCCTTACTACTGTCTTCTACTGCCAGTTTCTCTTTGACTGCTGAGGATCTGGCTGTTCATTTCACTCACAAGATTGAGACTCTATGCTTTTCACTACCTCTTGTTCCTGATCCTATGCTAGGCATGCCACATTCCGATATAACCCTGGCCTCTTTTCGCCCCACTGTCTACTGCATCATTATTGGCCACTTTATGTAGTTTATATCCTACTAATACTCCCCATGACTCTCTACCTTCCTGCATTGTGACGACATTTGCCACTTCCTTTCTTTCAATTGCTGATTTCTGCATCTTTCTTACAAGGTTGTTTTCCATCATCGTGGAAACCTGCAAATGTGCTGCCCAAAGTCAAGGACCTAAAATTAGGCCTTACCATACCTGCTAACTTCTGACCTATAGCACAATTGCCATTTATCGCAAAACTGGCAGAATAAGTTGTGCTTCATCAGTTTACAGATTATATAGATCATCACTGACTTCTCTACCCACACCAAATGGGGTTTCGGCATTCACATAGTACGGAGACTGCACTTTAGATTTTATCATCCATCGTTTTGGGCAATATGGCTCAACAGAAAACTATTGCCCTTATCTCATTGGATCCAAACGCGGCTTTTGATCTGATAGATCCATAACCTTCTCCGCCGTCTTGCAGCTCTTGGCCTTACACATTCTGCCTTGCTGTGGTTTACTTCCTACTTACGCGGTAGATCATTCATTGTTTGTGACAAGATAAGGATTCAGATTCCTATCTGATGCCCTATGGAGTACCCCAGGAATTGGTTCTCTCTCCCACTCTTTTTAATGTTTTCCTGATGCCAGTACTTGATCTCATACAATCCCTTGGTCTTATTCCATATGCTTACATGGATGATGTTCAGATAGTAGCCACTTTGCCTGATACTTCATCATAAGAACTACATTCACTTGATTTCAAGCTATCAAACATATAAACGGCAAGTGACCGACTCACCTGCAAATGCGCAGTAGAGTCGGAACGCTGAGAGTGTAGAAGTCCAAGCCCCGCCTCCACCAGCAGTACAGCCCAATAGGGAGGAGGGCTTGGACATGGGTGTGGAAATCGGAGGAGAAGGGAGCAGGGAGGGAAGGAGGGGGCGGAACTGAGGGAAACGGACGCTGGGGGGAGGGCAGGGAAGAGAGCAGGGTTGGTGGATGGGGGGAGGCCATAGGAAAACAAAAAAACTAGCCCGTTGTTACGGGCTTAACAGCTAGTCATATATAGCCGACTGACTCCGCTCTCATTGTCTTAAGCTTAATTCAGAGAAATGTAGGGTTTTAATGTTCAGTCATTCTGAGCATTCCTCTTTCTCCTCCTCTCTCAATATTTGGCACCACTATCCTTCTCGTGCAGTCTGCAAGAGTGTTAGATGTGACATTTGATTCCTTGATGTCTTTTCAAGATCAAATCAGCGCAGTTGTGAAATCTTATTTCCATAAATTGCATTTGATCTATCTGGTCCGCCATATCCTAACTCCTGCTCTTCAAATTCTAGTACACTCTCTGATAACATCGCATCTAGTCTATTGTAACTTTATCCTTATAGGATCTCAAGCATCAGAACTTCAACACCTCCAGCTGATGCAAAAATCTGCATGTCACCTCATTACCAGTACCCATAAATATACCATATAACCTCCCCCTTTTATCGCTCTGAGCACTGGTTGCCAATTCAATCAGATGTACGCACATGGCTACTGAATTTGAGTCTACACACCTAGATTTAAGCGCAGGTAGTTACAACAACTTTTCACTGGCGTAACCACCCAGTCTACGCGTATTCTATAAACTGTATCTGAATGTAGGCGCAGCTTATAGAATACGCCTAGGTACGTCTTATAGAATATGCTTAGGCATATTCTGGGTTCATATTCAGTGGAAGATATCTGGGCAGACCACCACGGAGCTATGCAGTAAGTGCCGGGGCAGTCTAGGGACGGAGTCAAAATGGAGCAGGGAGTTTCCTGGGCAATAGTGATATCTGATCAACAGTCTGGGTACCACCACTGTTCCCTCTAAGTTGAGCAGGTACCCTCCATCTACATTGCTACCAGTAGGGGATGATGCTTCAATATTGTGTTTTCAATCTTTAGAGACAGACAGGTTCCCTGGAGTCCTGCAGAACTTGCCTGTCCCTCATTATTGAAAATATGATAGTGAAACAGCACCACCCACTGGCAGGACTGTAGATGGAGGACTCCGCTCAGCTTAGAGTGAACAGTGGGTACCACTGCTAAATATTGTATGCTACCCGGATGTTCAGTACCAGTACTTGGGCAGGCACTGAATATCCAAGCACTGTTCAGCCACAAACAGCCAGTGTATAAAAAAGGTTGGCTACCACCAGCTGAATATTGACCCCTAGGTGTGTGTAAGATGTATGACTCAGCATGCTAAAGTCACAGTTCTACAATGTTAAGTCACAGAAGATTTGGAGGAGGACAATTTCAATTGCATGTGCTACAGGACACCATCAATCAAGTCCTCAAAACATGACATATTGATATTAACATACATGCCAAAGTTGGAAAAGACAACAATGGCTGGAAAAAGTCAATGTGTTGGAATGTAAAATAATTACAGTTGTGTCAACAAGTGAGATAACCATGGAGGAGGGGAGGCTCAGGGGGCTTCCCCACACACACACACTTTGGGTTCAGGCCTCCTAAAATTTTGGCATTGGGCATCAGCTTGGTGGGGATCTCCAAGCTCTGACAGCCAAACAGGTCCTTCACAGTGGCTTGGCAGTCAGTGGCATAGTCTATATGCTGCCACTGCCACACTGCTCCCCCTCCTACACACACACACAGAGCTGCTCAGTTTTCAGGGGGAGGGGAGAACCTGAATGATAGTGGTGGCCTATAGTACTACCAACTGCCAGGCTGCTGATGGAGGACATCTTTGGCTGGTGGGGCTAGGGGATGCCCATCAGCAGCCTCAGGTATTTGAGGTTACAGGGGAGAAGCATAGAGAGCAGGGAGAGGGCAAGGGTAGAGAGTGGTGGGGGAATTTTGTACATCCCTGCTTAGGACTCAGACCCCCCCCCCCAAAAAAAAAAAATGATGATCTGGCTATGTGAAAGGTGTCAACTGAATAACTTTTTGGCGTGATCTCATAGCGTCCTGCTCTGTTCATATACACTGGTTTTAAACTTCTCAGTAGAGCTGACCACCTCTGTGATGTGTTACCACATATATATCTTGTGTCACCACCTATGCATGTAGCATTGGTTGGTTGAATTGGCCCCTGAGGCAGCTATTTCTCATGCCGAAACATGGCCCATGTCGTGTCACTAATAAAGCACACTTTTCCCATTCTTGAAAAACCCTTTGTGCCTTTTTTTTTTCGTTTGACTAACTGAATATTTTAATCATTGCTGCCACAAAGTTCCCAGATTCTGTAATCTATAATCTGTAAAAGTCTGCCCAGACTCCACCCACAGGAATACCCACAAGCTATGTGTCACTGCATTTAGGCACCATTTTATAGAATAGCATGTAGACAGAATATTGACATTCACACATGTATGTGCACACATATACATGTATATGCCGGTATTTAGGTCATTTACATGCATTTGTGGCACCTAAATCTTGATGCTTTTTTTTTTTTTAATAAAACTACCCCCAAAGAGTGCAGAAAGAATGGGTCTGAGGATTTTGGTGACTTGGGAGTGTGGTGGAGAAGAAATGGAACTTTGAATTAATGGAGAGTTCTGGGAGGATTTAGGATTAGATGGGGCTAGTCCAGGATGATGCCGCTCCTGGTGGGTAGGTTGTTTTTAATTGTTGTGTGCTTTGTGGCTATGGTTTATGTATGATTATTTTGATGCAGGTCATTCTTGCACACTGTTTTGGACAGTCTTCTCCCTGGAAGCAATTAAATTTAGTAAACAGATAAACATAAGGTGGGGAAATTTTATAAAAAGCCTTTTTCAGTGGGCCAAACACTGTTTTGCCTGTTGAAATGGTTCTGAAAATTATCCTCCCTATGTAGAAAAAGTGTTCCATATCTTGTGAAAGCTCTCCAGAGAGCCTGTCAATGACATACACTAATTATCTCCTCATTAACTGCTGCATTAGCATTGTTTGATGTATACCAGTTAATTTGTTAATTGCACTTTAATTACTAAGTTATTATGGGCCCTGAGGCACTCAGCAGAAGATGGCAATTAACACACTGCAAATTGCTTTAAGCAATCTGGAGGTATTACCCAAAACCAGACCCCTGTTTTAGGAAAGAAGAGAATGAACTAGCTTAGAGGGTGGGGTCAAAACAATGTTCTCTCTTTTTTTCAGAAGGTCCCTTAGTTGAAATTCCAATGTGAGCAGCTTCTTGACATATTATATCTGATTTTTATTTGTTACACCATGGCTTGGTTTGTTCACTCTGATAGAGAATTCCACATATACTGAAAACTGTTTGAGAGTAAGTATATCAGGGAGGCAAGGGTTAAGGGGGGGTGGACTGCTGTGGATTGAGAGAACAATGGTGCACAATTATTGTTGCCCTAAGGATCTTTCTAATACATTTCCTCATGGCCTATGTGTCACCTCCAGACACCTATTAATCCCTGGGCAACTTTCTTCCTCACCCATGTATACTTGAATTTTGACTTAAGTTTGCTTGTAAAGGTCTCTGCTGATGATAGAACATTTCAAGCATCTATTCTTTGTAAAGAACATAGTAAATGACAGCAGATAAAGACCTGCACGGTCCATCCAATCTGCTGAAAATTTGGCACAGAAGTAGTACCTAACATTCAGCACCATATATAGAATATCCCCCTAAATGTGTATGTCTTAAATAATCAATGTTGGGAGCTACCCCTGCTATCAAGCACTTTTAGAATATGGTGAACAGTGGCCAGAACCACACTCGCAACTCCGTGTAGGTTACACACCTTCATGACTGAACACAGTAATATAGTAAATGAAGGCAGATAAAGACCAGCATGGTCCATCCAGTCTGCCCAACATATCTATTTCCGCCACATGCTTAAACACCGGTTGTCAAGTTTCCACCATGCCAACCATATAGGCAGTCAAACATGATGGAGTCTGACTGTTGGCAGACACCCTAATATAAGGGGCCATGCCTCAGAAGAATGTGGTGCCACCCTACAATTACCCACTTGTTGCAGATTTTAGTTACAAATTAATACTCAATATGGAGCTTGCTCACACTTTTCATCAAAATATCATCAAAAAGCAAGACAATTTCCCTCTATTTTCTTGCTACAGAGGAAAAGGCTTCAGATGCTCAGTGAGCCAATCTTTTGAATTTATAGGCTCACTGACTCATTTGGCGGCACTTTGATTACTTTGCTCTGCAAAGTTTTGCCTACCACGAGCATCCTCATTAGCCGAAAAACCTCTGCATAATTTTTTAACTTTTTAATCCTTAGTAATGTCACTTTACTTCATTTTACTTAAAAGGTACACTTATCTTCTGCTGCTTTCTCATACAGGACTCCCGGCACGCCCTACAGCGAGCTCCCGTTTCGCCAACAGCTTCTTAAGGAGCAGTACCATCTATCTTTGAGATCTTCCTGTACTAAACAGATGCTGCATCTGTTTAGTACAGGAAGATCTCAAAGATAGACGGTACTGCTCCTTAAGAAGCTGTTGGCGAAACGGGAGCTCGCTGTAGGGCGTGCCGGGAGTCCTGTATGAGAAAGCAGCAGAAGATAAGTGTACCTTTTAAGTAAAATGAAGTAAAGTGACATTACTAAGGATTAAAAAGTTAAAAAATTATGCAGAGGTTTTTCGGCTAATGAGGATGCTCGTGGTAGGCAAAACTTTACAGAGCAAAGTAATCAAAGTGCCGCCAAATGAGTCAGTGAGCCTATAAATTCAAAAGATTGGCTCACTGAGCGTCTGAAGCCTTTTCCTCTGTAGCAAGAAAATAGAGGGAGATTTTAGTTACAGCAATTACCTCAGGTGGGATTTTACTCACTCCAACAGTCTGGCCACTATGGACCAAATTCTATAAATAGCACTGAAAAATCAGTGCCAAAAAAACCCCTGGTGAAAATCCTAGTGTCTAAGGTGCAGATCCCTCTTATTTATAACAGCACACCTAAATTGCAGGAATGCCCCAATCTGCTCATGACCCTCCTATGGCTACGCCCACTTTTTAGAGCTGTGCATAAAATGTATGTGTGAATTCCAGAGTGTGCGTAAATTTAAATTAATCTCAACATGATCATTAGTGCCCAAATATTGGTGATAATTGGCTAATTATTCAATTAAATTGCATGCGCAAATTGGGCATGTTCCCAAATTTACATGTTTAATTATGGAGGTCCATATAGAGAATTCAGGGATATATTTTAAAAACTAACTTTATTTCTGTTCCTCAAAGGAGCAGAGAGGAAAATAGGTGCTAAATGTAGATAATGGTGAAAAAAAGATAAGTGTTACACTTAGGTATACAAACACATATATTACAAACATCTCAAGATGACAAAGGTGATCAAACTTAAAATGTGTTTTATTGGGTAGAACAAAATTTGTTAAACTAATTTAAACTCCAATCAAAATGCAAGTTGAGAGTAACTTCAACAGAATTTTTACAAAAATTAAATCCAGAAACCTTATTGGAGTAGCAGTTTTTTAAGCACAATGTCAGATAAGTATGTCATTCAGTATTTTACCCTTCACAAATACTGTCATCTATTATTTCCCAAAATTCTAGAGGTTAAGAGAAATTCTTTGTATATATTTCACTTTGAACTTTCAGACTCCTGAGGAACGCCGAAGGACTCCTTAGACTCTATGTCCAGGTAAGTATCTTTCTGGATGTGCACTTATGAGGATATATTTTTCTTATTCTCAATTTTTCTCTTTCTCTCTTTTTTTAATCTTGTGAGTGTGAGAGAGTCTGCAACTTAGCGTTCTGCTGTCTTCATCTGTCTTGTCTCTGGAATCTTTGATCTTTCTTGGCGTAGAGGCCTGTGCATTCTCTCCTTCCAGCCGCAGCCCCCTGTTCTTTGAAGCTGTTACCTACTGAATAACTTTAATTAAATGAATAAAAAGAAGCCTACCTAATTGATGGGGGCAGGGCCGCCGAGAGACTGGGCAGGGCCCGGGGCAAGGCCGTCCCCGGGGCCCCACCCCCGAGGTCATCATCACCCCCCCTCCACTCGCCCCACTCCGTCCACCACCAGGCCGGGCCCCCCTGAATTCAAATCATAGCGCCTCACCTCAACCTTGTTCCGTGTGAAAGAAGCGCAGCAGTGGCAGTCTGCAGATCGCCTCCCTTCGGGCCTTCCCTCCCTGTGTCCCACCCTTGCGCAAGTTAAGTCAGACGAGGGTGGGGCACAGGGAGGGAAGGCCCGAAAGGAGGCGATCTGCAGACTGCCGCTGCTGCACTTCTTTCACACAGTAGCAAGGTCGAGGTGAGGCGCTATGATTTGAATTCAGGGGGTCCCGGCCCAGTGGTGGATGGAGGGGGGCAGGTGGAGGTGACTGCAGTGCTGGGCCCCCCTTAGAGGCCCGGGCCCGGGGAATTTTGTCCCCCCTGTCTCCCGGCGGCCCTGATGGGGGATATTGGAAATTACTTAAATGGATTTAAATGTTGTGGTTCGCAAATTGATGATATTTTACTGTTATCTGTATACTTGTATTGATGTTGAACCAATAAAGCAGATTTTAAAAAAATAGGCCTGCTTTCCTATTCTTTCACAGGTGTGTCTGGCCCATGGAATTCTTTCAATGAGTCTAGTAAAGACATTTAAAAAAATAATATTTAATCTCTAACTAAGGTCTTCCTCCTATGCTAATCATTAATTCCCTAAGTTAACAGGAGTTTCTCCCTTATATGGTAGTTAGGCCCTGCCTACTGCATCCCAGGATGCACCAGGCAGGGCATCACCATTTTGAAGATGCCCAGCAAGAGGAGGGAAGGACTCCTAGTCCCTCCTCCATCTTCAAGGTAGGAGGGGGTTGGGAGGCCACTACTAGACTGCCAGAGCAACTTCAGGGGGGTCCCGGTCAGGGGTTCCACTGAATCACCAGGGTTTAATTTATTTTCAGGGGGGTCTCTTTAGGGAGTAGGGGAGTGATTCACGACTCTTCACGGTCTCCCCATTCCACCAATGGCTTGGCACAACCCTAATGCCAGCTCTGAGCTGACCTAGGGTTTGCCATGGGAGGAGCACCCTTGTTTGGCGCACTGTCCACCAAGCTTTGGGAGGAATAGGGAATTAGCTCATCAGCATGCATTTGCTTCATATCCTTCAGCATGCTCATTATTCCCCATGGTGAGAGCCTTAGAGCATGGTGCACCGACAAACACAGGCTGTAGTCTGGCACTAATGGCCTCTTGCACTAGGGTTACCATATGTCCGGATTTACCCGGACATGTCCAGGCTTCCGGACGGATTTGGCCAGCCTGCCCATTTGTCCGGATTTCTGGACAAACGGGCTGGCTGGTGGGCGTGGGACTCCTCTCCCCTACTCTACTATCCCTGGTGGTCTAGAAGTACCTCTTCGTCTTCGGGGCAGGAAAGAGCCCCCTCTTTCCTGCCCGGAGCGCTGCTGCTAGCTGCCCTGCATACTGTGAGTGTGGCTCTCTGCGTTTCAAAATGGCCACCGAGAGTTGAAGCAGCCTCGCGAGACTTCAACTCTCGGTGGCCATTTTGAAATGCCGAGAGCCGGACTCACAGGATGCAGGGCAGCTGGCAGCAGTGCTCCGGGCAGGAAAGAGGGAGCTCTTTCCTGCCCCAAAGAGGTACCTCTAGACCACCAGAGATAGTAGAGTAAGGGGAGGGGAGGTGACGGGGGGGAGTTTAGATGACGGGGGAGGGAAGGTGATGGGGGGAGGAGGGGGTGACCGGGGGAGGGGAATATGCATCAGGGGCGGGGCAGGGGACGTGAAAGGGGCGGGGCAAGTGTCCTCTTTTTATGAGGACAAAAAATGGTAACCCTATCTTGCACCCATGTTTGCTTCTAAGCATTGGGGCCTTTCAGAACCTTCAGTGGAGCTACCAGTTTCTCACATACAGCTCCTAAGCCAAACACTGTCTCTCTCAGAAGAAATTAGTGGTTGGTTGCCAGTCTTATAGAGAAACCTTGTTCAGACTAAAACCATTTTTGTTTTAATGGTGTTTTGTTTTGTCCTGTGCCCCAGCTCTTGTATTCTTGTTACTTGTGAGTAATGTTTCTAGCTTCAAGAGGCTCACAAGTTCTCTCTTTTTTTCTGAGGGGCAAACACCAAAATCATCCACCTAACTTTCCTCAAAGGTCACACTAATATCTCCAAATTATTTTCCTCTTACTCACACAAACACCTTCAGAGTTTAACTGTATAGCTTTGTTCATGGTTGCAATATATGCAACAACTAATTACTTCATCATTAGTTTGTTACTGATTACAATATATACTGCAAAATAGTGTGCAGATTGCAGAAGCATCGCCACACAAGCAGGGGCGTAGCCAGACAACAGATTTTGTGTGGGCCTAGGCAAGAAGTGGGTGGGCACCAAGTGTTCTCCCCCACCACCAAAAAAAAATCTCAGCTGGTGAGATAACACTTCTTTCCACCTTGGCAGTGGCGCTAAAAATTGAGAATGTGCAGGTGCCATTATCCTGGAGAGTAGCGTTTTCGTTACCATCAGCTGGCAGAGATTGGGATCCCCACCAGCTACCACTAAACATGTATTACTGTTGGGTGGGCCTGAGCCCTAAGTGGGTTGGCCCCGGCCCACCCAAGCCCACCTGTGGCTACGCCACTGCACACAAGTAGAAACGGTGAAGGCGAAAGCTAGAAGGATGCTTGAGTGCACAGGGAAAGGAATGGCCAGCAGGAAAAAGGAGATGGTAATGCCCCTATATAAGACTCTGGTGAGACTTCATTTAGAATTCTTTGTACAATTCTGGAAACCACGCCTTCAAAACAGTGGCGTAGCCAAGGCCCACCAAGTAGCAGCACACCTATAATGTGGCTGGCAGGGACCCAAGCCCCACCTGCCAAAAACTCCCAATAACTTTTTGCTGCCAGTGAAAATCTGCTATTTAAAAGGTATACGGGGGACAGGGGATGTTTGAAAGACCATATGGCATGCAGGCGAGAGAGGGAGAAACCAAATCACTTGTAGGACAAGGCGGAGTGCTGCCCACCCACCTTGGGTCCAGGCCCACCCAAAGATGGGTGTCTGACTATGCCCCTGCTTCAAAATGATTTTAAACAGGATGGAGTCAGTCCGGAGGGCAGCTACTGAAATGGTCAGTGTTTTTCGTCATGAAACATAGGGAGCCAAAATTAAAGATCTCGATATGTATACTTTGGAAGAAAGGTGGGAGAGGAGAGATATGATAGAGTTGTCTAAACACCTCTGTGGCAAAATGCATGGAAGGTGAGTCTCATTCAGTTGAAATGAAGCTTTGGAATGAAGGGGCATAGGATGAAGGTCAAAGGGGACAGACTCAGAAGTAACCTGAGGAAATATTTCTTCATGGAAAGGATGGTGAATTCATGGAATGGCCTCCCGGTGGAGATGGTGGAGACGGAAACTGTATCTAAATTCAAGAAAGCTTGGGGCAAGTACAAAAGGTCTCTAAAGGGAGAGGAATGGATGGAAGAAGACATGGATGGGCAGATTGGATAGGCCATATGGTGTTCATCTGCCTACATTATTCTCTGTTTTTATGTTAAAGTAACACTGAAAAGTTATGTTTTTCAACAGGCCTATGATAGCCACAAAGTGAGCTAAGCAGCCAAGTGTAGCGCAGTTTCAATACTTACACCTCTCACTTGTTCTTCTTAGTCAAAAAATGTATGAAGTGTGTCCATTAACCTTATATTAGGCTTTTTTTGTTTGTATTTATTAACAGCCTTTATTTCTATTCATACTGCTGAAATCTTAAAGCTTCAGATGTAAGCCATTATTTTGCCAATAAGCTGCATCAGGAATACCTAAAAAATTAAATTGAATGCTGAAACCCCCCCCCCCCCCCCCACAAAGGTGTTTCTGTTATGGTATAAGCCAATCATCAGAATTAAATGTGTAGCATGATGTTGTGTTGGATCAGATACATATATATATTGTCATGCTCAGCCGCCAGATCCGCACCACTCTTTCTCAGTCTCTTCCTTTCTTTACCAAGCACGCCCTTCACTCCCGAGTCGACAGTCTGCAATCAGGGTCTCCGGACAACAGGCAAATCACCAGAAGTGCTTTATTATCTCCTGAGTACATTTACTCTGCTTTAAGGCTTCACAGGCCTTTCCCTCTCCTCAGTGTAGCTCCACTTTTAAACACAGTTCATTGGAGCCCTGCTTGCAATACAGTTCAGCTTGGGCCTGCTTTCCACACAGTTCACTTTGGCCCTGCTTTCAATATGGTTTTCTCCAGCACTGCTTCTAATCCAGTACTTAGTAGCACTGCTCTTTCCCCACAGCTAATAAGTACTGCTCACAATTCAGTTCAGTTAGCAATGTTTTCCTCCTCAATTCAGTTTTAGCACTGCTTTCAAACACAGTTTAGTTTAGCATTGCCTTCAAACACAGTTCATCTTAGAAATGAAATTAAACAGTTCAATTCAATGGCAATATGGTCTAAGTCACTTTCTCACTCTTAGACCTAATGACCCACCTCCCTCATTTGTCAGCACAAAACCACCTGACATCCACCCACCAGGTCAATTCACCAAGGCTTCATTCACTCTCTCCAGTTCAGTTCATAACTCACTTTAAGAGCCCTCCACCAGCACTTCCATTTCCTCCTCATTCTCCCCTCCTTTCTCCTCTTCCAGTTCCATTCTCTCCTCCCCTTCCTCCCGGTCTAGGGGCTTCTCCCTTCCCCCATCTGATTCCATCTCCCAATCACACCCCGGCTCCTCCCTCCCTTGCATAGATTCTTCTCCCTTCACCTGATCTGCCTGCTGGTGCTGCACTGCCTTCTGGGGCTTGTAGTTTCTTAGCTCCTGGCTTCTCTGACGTTGCCCTGCCTTCTGGGCTTTGTAGTTCCTTGGGTCTGAATCTCTCTGGTGCTGCACTGCCTTCTGGGGCTTGTAGTTTCTTTGCTCTTCACATACCCCCCCCAGTCAAATGATTGCTAGTCCGTTTGTTTTTTCCTTCCTTTACTACCGGACTAGCAATCCTAGACAGAACATCAACATGCTGCATTAATTTCCCTGCTTGATGTTCCACCTGAAACTGAAATGGTTGCAACGCCAAATACCACCTCATCAATCTAGCATTATGGTTCTTCATCTGACCCAGCCACTTTAAGGGGGCATGATCCGTGACCAGCTTAAAGGGACGCCCCTCAAGATAGAACTCACAGGCTTGTATCGCCCACTTAACTGCCAGGCATTCCCTTTCAATCGTGGCATATCTAGTTTCATGAGGGAGAAGCTTCCTGCTCCAGTACATAATCGGGTGCTCCTCTCCCTCATGCACTTGTGATAACACCGCACCTAATCCTACCCCAGATGCATCAGTATGCAATACAAAAGGTTTCTCAAAGTCCACTGCTTTAAGTAGAGGCTCCTGGCATAATGCTGACCGCATCCCCGCAAATACCCTTTCCGAGCTGATTCGGTCTATTACCCTTCAACATGTCTGTCAAGGGGGCGGCTCGAGATGCGAAGTGAGGTATAAATCTTCTGTAATAACCTATCAATCCCAAAAAACTTCTTAGCGCTTTCTTATTTGTAGGAAGGGGAAACTCCTGAATACTTTTCACCTTATCACACAATGGCTTAACCTGTCCATTTCCTACCAGATAGCCCAAGTATTTTACCTCTCGCTGTGCAAAATGGCATTTTTGAGGGTTAAGGGTGAGACCTGCTTCCCGAAAAGATTGCAATACCCCCCTAACCTGGACTACATGAGTCTCCCAATCTGGACTATGAATGATTACATCATCCAAATATGCAGCAGCATATTCCTGGTGTGATCTCAATACTCTGTCCAGCAGGCGGTGGCAAGAAGCCCTCTTCCCTCTCCCTTTGGGGAATCTCATTCCTTAAGCAAAAGACTTAAGACTGCTTTAAAGTTTTAAATTGACTCTATTCCTCTGATCAACACAACAAAGATTGGACCTAACCAGTAGAGGCAAGGAGACAAGCAGGTGGGAAAGGTGTGAATACCCCATTGAAGACAAAGACTTCAGAGGGGAAACCATAAACAGGACATTTGCTTGTCAAAGGTATACCTGCCCCTCCCATCAGCTTTCAGACATGTGCAGAAAGGAAGGACTTGTAATGTGTATCTGCTCCAGAGACTGAGCAGGAAGCCTTTTCACATCAAAAGACCATTTGTCAGCAAGATCCAGACGGCAAGTCTTGTGATGTCATAAGACATGAGACCAAGATACCACAATGCTTTGCAAATGCCCAAGGGTCATGTGGAAACCAGGAAACCAGGACAAAGATCCACATGGCATATCCTCCTGCAGCTTGCAAGGTATAAAAGGACAAGCTGTTTCCCCAAGAGACTCTCTCTCTCTCTCTCTTCTCTCTTCAAGACTCTCCCTCCAGGAGATTCTCTCTTCAGCACCAATCCAGATGCCTTGCTCCTGATCTGCAGTTCACCTGCCTCATGGCTCTTCAATGGACCACAAAATGATTTTGCAACAGACTGCTTTGTAAGTTATAACTTTTGATCTAGACCTGCTACTCTACCTTGCCTTACTTAAGCACAGATTATCTGTAAAGATCTCTTATAACCTACCTCTCGTGTGCAATTGTATATTAAATCAACCTTTTTGAAGCTAAAAATACGGTCTCTTTGTGTTCTAAGTATATGGTATCTTTTATATATACTTGATTTATTTAATTTATTGCAATTATCACCTTTGGTGATTGGTGGAGAAATTGATATCCTAAAACTTATAAATACAGCACCTGCTCTTAAATTATAAACAGTAGCGAGTGCTCTAGAGCTCTTTTCCCCAAGATAAATCATTTCTTGTAACATTTCCATAAGTAGCATGCTAAAAATCAAACAAATGATTTTAAACACATTTCACCCACTGTCATCCAACATCCATCCAACAAAGCTCTCAATCTATCCAGTTCCAGTAGGGGGCAGAACAGTGCTGGATTTCTGACAACCTCATCCAGTTGCATAATGGAATCTGCTGCATTGATTTCAATCGATAGAATTGGGGACTGCAAATACTAGTCTGCTTTAGGATTTAAGTTTAAAACCAGGACAAAATCTCCCTCCTGGGAATAAATTTATTTGTAGTCATAGCCGACAGTGACAACATTGAATTCCAAAAAAACATGGTACTCACACACAGTTAAAACACACACACACACACACACACACAAGAAGTTGTACAAAAGTACAGGCCAGTCCTACCCCATGCATCTTCCAGCCCATTGAAATCAGTACTGCAAGTCAGAAATCCAGGACTACTCAAAATCTCCAGCTTGGAACTGGGTAACTTGGCATCTTTGCATCTGGGCTTCCTTCCAGGAGACGTGACTAGGTTTTTGGGGTTTTTTTTTGTTACATTTGTACCCTGCGCTTTCTCACTCATGGCAGGCTCAATGCGGCTTACATGGGGCAATGGAGGGTTAAGTGACTTGCCCAGAGTCACAAGGAGCTGCCTGTGCCGGGAATCGCACTCAGTTCCTCAGGACCAAAGTCCACCACCCTAACCACTCCTCCACTCCACTGGATCCTGATTTGCCTGAGAGTGTTGATCCAGTCCTGGGTTTAGGGTTACCATATGGCTCCAGAAAAAGGATCACAGATTGAGCCAGTCTGGGTTTTATTTCCATTGCTTTCAATGGAAGCAAATCCTGGACTGGATCAATGTGTCCTCCTTTTTCTGGAGCCATATGGTAACCCTAAACTCAGGACTGGATCAACACTCTTAGGCAAATCAGGATCCAGTTGGCAACCCTAGATGTGACTTGGGAGAAAGGGGAAGGTGCTGTTGTGCCACATTAGGTGTGTACCAAAGATGCCAAGTTACCCAGTTCCAGGCTGGAGATTTAGGGACAGTCCTGGATTTCTAACCACCCCACCCTGATGCATTATGGGACTTGCAGCACTGATTTCAATGGGCAGGATTAGGCACTACAAATCCCACACTGGTTTGGGATGCAAGTTCAAAATCAGAACTGGCCAAAATGTCTCCAGCGTGGAACAGGGTAACTTGGCATCTCTGGTGCACATTTTAACTTGTCAACAGATACAAAAGCTTTTGCTTTTTCTTCTGAAAATCCTCTTCTAAAATGATGCACAGGGCACAGCTCTCTTGGAATGAGAAAAAGAAAAGGGATGGATTTAGAGCACTGGTATTTTACTGATTTGTAGCAATTAAGGTACAACAGGACTTGTGCCCAAATTGAAAGGTGCTATCTCGCGGCAGGTATCAGTCACTAAAACCACCCACATAAAGGTAATATTGGGAAAAGCAGAGAGGACAGTAAAGAAAAATAATTGGCTTCAAAAATGAAAATATTATAAAATTTATAAGGGATATTACGGTAATAATGATACATTGGTAGATTTATTATGGTATAAAAAGCCTATAACCTAGAAATGGCCTAACAGACATAACACACCACTCAGTGTAATTGGCTTTTATATTCAACTTGTTATAATGTGCCCGTGGCTGCAAAGCCCCGCTGCATAACCAGAGCCTCTTAAGAGACTCATTTTCAAAGTGCTTAATTTCCACTTTCTTGAGACATGTTCAAGGAATGCTGGGAACCTAATGGAACCCATAATGTCGCTCCAGGCCACTAGATAAAGTAAAAACATCCATTCTGCTCAGTGCTAGAAAGCTGAAATTTCCTGCATAGTTTCTACGTTTTGAAATGTTCAGACATAAAAGAATTTTGCCAATCCATTCTTATTTTAAAGTCAAATTTCTGGGGCTGCCCCACAAGTTGCTCACGACATGTGGGGTTGCCAGTTTTCCAGAACAGGTAGATGTATTACTTCAGCCATTCTCAACCCAGTCCTCAGGCACACCTAGATTTCATGCAAATACATTGAGGAAATCCTGAAAACCCAACTGGGTTGTGGCCTCTGAGGACCAAGGCTGCCCACCCCTGCATTAGAGAGATCCTGAAAATCGGCCCTGTTTTCAGCCCTCAAAGACTGAACTTGGAAAAGCCTACTTAATTGTTTGGGAAGGGACTAGGATTTGGTTGTATGATGGTGACTGTTTATGTAAAATAATAATATAATATTCTATTCTCCACCAACTAAATATAATGTAATATGATAAGAATAAGAATATGTAATAAAAGGGAGAATTAAATAATATATTTGTTGAATTACATTAACCTGCACTGTAAGGTTTAAGGACATGTGCTCAGAACATAAAGACCAGATATTTAACTTTAAAATGTTTATTTACAATACAGGTAATGTAATAATGTTACAAGAGAGAGGCAGTTTTTAGGAATCTTTCACAAGGGGAATGTGCTTTCAAGATAGCAAATCTGAATTATAAATTAGGCTGGATTAATGGTAACTCACTTTGATGGAGGCTGCTGGTTGGAGTGATGAAGGAGATCCTTGCTGGAAAAGAAGTCTTTTTGTTGCAGAGTTGTTGCTGGAGCCTGGAGAAAGTCTTATCGTGGATGCGTGTGAAGTCTAGCAAGACTCAGTGATGGTCCAGATCAGGAAGCGGACAAAGAGAGCAGGGCCAGAGCGCAAGAGCAAGAGAGCAAACTGAAAATGTTCCAGGCTTTTTATAATCTCTTGTTGGACCATAGGCTGAAGTCAGGTGGGGTGTACTCGATCCAATGAAAACTCAGGGATAGCTGAAAACTGGTTTCATCTAGTTTTGAGATGGAGCATGGTAACTATCACATATTTTAATGACATCATAAGAGTTTCTGTCTGGACAACTGCTGTGATATACATCCAGAAGGCATCTGACAGGATTAAAAGAGTCTTTGTCCAAGAGTAAGTGGGCTTCTTTTGTTAGATTAGATAGGTAGATGGGCTTTTCAGTCTCTGAGTCATTGTCTGAGAATAGGTGGAGTTTCACTGTCTTTGGTTAACTCCAGTCTCTGTGATTGCTGTCCATCTTCAGATTTTTGTTCTTTAGAGACATGTTGATGCACTTAGGTATCCACCCAGCTTGTGTTTGTTACATGGAAGGGTGATGGTCAGAGCAATTTATCTGATACTGTTCTAATAAGTCTTTGCAGCTCTCTCTCTCTCTCTGTATATATATATATATATATATATATATATATATATATATATATATATATATATATACAGTGGGGGAAATAAGTATTTGATCCCTTGCTGATTTTGTAAGTTTGCCCACTGACAAAGACATGAGCAGCCCATAATTGAAGGGTAGGTTATTGGTAACAGTGAGAGATAGCACATCACAAATTAAATCCGGAAAATCACATTGTGGAAAGTATATGAATTTATTTGCATTCTGCAGAGGGAAATAAGTATTTAATCCCTCTGGCAAACAAGACCTAATACTTGGTGGCAAAACCCTTGTTGGCAAGCACAGCGGTCAGACGTCTTCTGTAGTTGATGATGAGGTTTGCACACATGTCAGGAGGAATTTTGGTCCACTCCTCTTTGCAGATCATCTCTAAATCATTAAGAGTTCTGGGCTGTCGCTTGGCAACTCGCAGCTTCAGCTCCCTCCATAAGTTTTCAATGGGATTAAGGTCTGGTGACTGGCTAGGCCACTCCATGACCCTAATGTGCTTCTTCCTGAGCCACTCCTTTGTTGCCTTGGCTGTATGTTTTGGGTCATTGTCGTGCTGGAAGACCCAGCCACGACCCATTTTTAAGGCCCTGGCGGAGGGAAGGAGGTTGTCACTCAGAATTGTACGGTACATGGCCCCATCCATTCTCCCATTGATGCGGTGAAGTAGTCCTGTGCCCTTAGCAGAGAAACACCCCCAAAACATAACATTTCCACCTCCATGCTTGACAGTGGGGACGGTGTTCTTTGGGTCATAGGCAGCATTTCTCTTCCTCCAAACACGGCGAGTTGAGTTCATGCCAAAGAGCTCAATTTTTGTCTCATCTGACCACAGCACCTTCTCCCAATCACTCTCGGCATCATCCAGGTGTTCACTGGCAAACTTCAGACGGGCCGTCACATGTGCCTTCCGGAGCAGGGGGACCTTGCGGGCACTGCAGGATTGCAATCCGTTATGTCGTAATGTGTTACCAATGGTTTTCGTGGTGACAGTGGTCCCAGCTGCCTTGAGATCATTGACAAGTTCCCCCCTTGTAGTTGTAGGCTGATTTCTAACCTTCCTCATGATCAAGGATACCCCACGAGGTGAGATTTTGCGTGGAGCCCCAGATCTTTGTCGATTGACAGTCATTTTGTACTTCTTCCATTTTCTTACTATGGCACCAACAGTTGTCTCCTTCTCGCCCAGCGTCTTACTGATGGTTTTGTAGCCCATTCCAGCCTTGTGCAGGTGTATGATCTTGTCCCTGACATCCTTAGACAGCTCCTTGCTCTTGGCCATTTTGTAGAGGTTAGAGTCTGACTGATTCACTGAGTCTGTGGACAGGTGTCTTTCATACAGGTGACCATTGCCGACAGCTGTCTGTCATGCAGGTAACGAGTTGATTTGGAGCATCTACCTGGTCTATAGGGGCCAGATCTCTTACTGGTTGGTGGGGGATCAAATACTTATTTCCCTCTGCAGAATGCAAATAAATTCATATACTTTCCACAATGTGATTTTCCGGATTTAATTTGTGATGTGCTATCTCTCACTGTTACCAATAACCTACCCTTCAATTATGGGCTGCTCATGTCTTTGTCAGTGGGCAAACTTACAAAATCAGCAAGGGATCAAATACTTATTTCCCCCACTGTATATATATATATTGTAAGCAGGTACCTCTAAGTGCAGCCAAGGATAGAACAATCTCCTCCAGCCACAGGCTCCTAGTACAGTCAAGGAATAAATGTCCACCCGCAACTTCAATCTTAAAGACTTTATTCCATGCAGGTTTCCAGTAGACCTGATACACAGTTCCAACAGCAGCATTCACCTTCAATCTTAAGCACATGTAAGCCACCTGCAAGTGTGTGGCAAATAGTCCCCTTTAAGCAGTAGGCTATCAGCACATATCAGGATTCAATACAGGCTCACAGTCAGCTCCAGTCTGGGCTCTTTATCCAATGCACAATAAACAGTAGTTCAATTCCCAAGACAAACAGTTCAATCAGTTCATCATCCCAGTTCAATCACAAAGCAGCCTTTACTTTCAGGAGGTTTCAATACTTTAGGGACTTCCTCACACCCAAGGGATTTCAGCCTGCTTCAGTACTTTAGGGACCTCTCTTGCCCAAGGATTTCAGCAACTGCTTCTCTCCTCCTGACCTGAACTCCTGAGACTCCTTCCCACCTGCCTAACCAATCCCTGGCTTCTGCTCTCACAACCAATCATTCTCCTTCCATTAGCTTCCACCACACCCATACCAGCTGAGTTAAGCATTAGACTAATGATGAGCTCCTGCACACAGGGTTTCCTAACTCTTTTTCCCCCTAGTGGCAGCCAATCTACACATCCTGCCAGCTTACACCCATGTCTTCCCCTATTGCAGCTAGGAGTCCAGCCCGGGTTCTTCATCTCACCTCCTGGCTCCTTGCCTGCAATGCCTTTTGGGACTTGTATTTCAAACTGACACTGCCTTAACCCAACTATCCTGGATGTGACTTTATAACAATATACACATTTGTATCTGATCCAACAAAATCAATAACTCTGACAATTAAACTCATATCGTGCTACATTAACAGCACAGTTTTTAAATAATCTGGAATTACAAATCCATAGATATACTGGGAGTAAACATATACTGTGAATAAACACAGGTCTCTCTGACATGAAGCTGTGTTTGTCTACCCAAGTTCTTCTTTCTACAGTCCTTACTATGTCAGGCCTTCTCAAACCTGTCCTATGAACCCTATGCCAGTAACGTTTTCAAAATATTCACAATGAATATGCATGAGATAAATTTGCACATAATTAATTTCAGGGGGGATTTCTTTTCAGACTCTGGAACAGCAGAGGTGTTCTGCTAGGATTACCACATTTGAATAGCCACTGGGTAAGACCAATAGTCCATCTAGCCCAAAATCCTACTTCCAACAGTAACCAATCCAGGTCACAATCTCCTGGCAGAAAACCAAGATTCTGGAATCCTAAATAGCATCAACATTCCAGAATCCCAAAGAGTAACAAGATTCCGGAATCCCAAATAGTAGCATCATTCCATGCTACCAATCCCAGGGCAAGCAGTGGCTTCCCTATGTCTATCTCAATAACAGACTATGGACTTTTCCTCCAGGAAATTGTTCAGACCTTTTTAAAACCCAGATACGCTAACCATTATTACTACATCCTCTGGCAACAAATTACAGAGGTTAACTATTCTTTGAGTGAAAAAGTATTTCTTACTATTTGTTTTAAAAGTATTTCTATGGACTTTCATTGAGTGTTCCCTGGTTTTTGTACTTTTTAAAAGAGTGAAAAATCTATTCACTTTTACCCGTTCTACACCACTCAGGATTTCTTTGACCTCAATCATATCCTCCCTCAGCTGTCTGTCTCGTTTACAAACTGAAGAGCCCTAACCTCTTTAGCCTGAGTTTGAGCATGGATTATAACTATGATATATTCAACACTACTATGGCTTAAACAGGCACTTTCAAGATTCATTTCATTTTGAAATTTTGGCTGTGACATTTGAGCTCCTTTGGATTTAGATAATTTTTGAACAGTAATTTTGAAGAGAATAAATATATATTTTTTTCGGATTACTGTTGCACATCTGGTATTTTGTGGAGGAACTCTCTTCTGTGTAGTGTGATTGACAGTACAGACAAGTGCTTTGAATCCTTTTGGAACAATAGTAGTATAGAAAACTCCAATAGTATCGCATAGTATAAGATAGTAAAGCAGTAAGCAATCATCTATTTTTCAAAAACTTCCAGATTTGAGTTTGACTGAATCTGAATCCCAGTGCACTTATCAGAGAGCAGATATCACTCAACAACTATGGCTGGCTTCTGAGATACGTGTGAAAGTCTACCTGACATATGCTTAAAGTTGTGCTGCACAAACCAAATTTGCTTGACAGATTCAACCAGTAGGGAAACAGAGAGAAGATCAGAAATGTCTTTCTCTCTCTTTAGCGCCCCCAAGTGTCTAGACCAGAGATGGTTTCTCTCATTATGTGGGTAGGTGTATTGGTCATAGGCACATAAAAGAAAAAATGAATATTTTCCTAAAAATTAAAAAACCTAGAGGACTTATCTGATAAAACCCAAAAGGAGAACATGGATTTGCAAATCAGGGTTGGGCATAGGGCTGGATTAACATATAAAGTAGACACGTTACTGCTTAGGGCGTCTCATTAAAAGGGGGCTCACACAATTTCAGGGTGGGCCTGGGGTGGCATGGATGGGCACAGACATTTCCTCTGTGTAATTCACCCTCATATTCACAAGAATTCACTATTTTTCACTGTTGTTCCTGGAATATTTTGCATTCATCTCTGTGGGAAAATATTCATGAAAGGGTGTCAATTTCTCAGTTTGTCATGAAATTATAATGAATGCTTTGCCCCTCCTTACTAAATCCCACAATTCCCTTCCTAATGCCATCTTACTATGTTGAATTTGCTCTGGTAACAGCATCAAGAATGGATGCTGGTCCCAACTGCAGGACACTTACAAGTGCCTTAATTAGGAGCAGCCTAGAGGTTACTGCATAGGTTGAGCATCAGGGGTTTCATTTCCACTGTGGCTCCTTCTGATCCTTGAAAATTCACTTAACCTTCTATTGCCCCAGGTACACAAACTTAGATTGTGAGCCCACTAGGGACAGAGAAAGTACCTGTGTATAATAAATAAAAATCACTTTGGTTGTACTATAGAAAGGCAATAAATCATTAAAAATGCAAAATCCATGACCCTTTACCCTCAACTGACAGTAACACCAAATCCAGCCCACATTAACACTGTGTAATACAGAAAATAAAATCTATCAGCAGAGTGGCTGTAAAAAAAAAAATCATTCAGGTTACTGACTTTTCATTTTTGAAGACATGGAAAGCTTGGCGTTGCCCTCCCAGACCCATAAATGGCAAGATGCTTAGAAAGCCATTGCCTTCAGCTTGAACTGGCATTTTCTGCTATTTTCATGATGCTACACCAGGAAATCTGGTTTCTCTGCTGAAATATGAACCCCATTAAGACGTGTCAATTGAAGGCACTCCGCTCTGTAATACCAGAAATGAATTCTCTCATATTTGCAGTGAGGTGCTAGTAATTTGTTTAGCAAGGGGATCTTGACATTTCCAGTTGGTTATTGAACTCTGCTCTCCGGGTTCAGATCTGTTTTGATCTCACTGAGCAGGTCATTCTTGTATCACTATCATTTTTCAAGCTTGTGTCACCACATTTGCACTTTCCCACTAGAGGTCACAGTTACAGCTTAAATCATTATTACTGCAGACATGCGGGTCCAGTTCCTAGAAACCAAGCCTTTACGTACAGCATCTCTATCCTGTCTCATACAGAGTAAGGGGCAGGGCTTAAAACAAAGGGAAAGTGGACCTAGGATAACTATTTAAGGGACCCTTTAGCTAAGGTGCGCCGAAAAATGGGCTGCGCTAGTCTAGGCGCGTGTTCTGGGCGCACGCAGATCCATTTTTCAGCACACCTGCAAAAATAAGACCTTTTTAAAATTTTTGCCGAAAATGGACGTACGGCAAAATAAAAATTGTCCCGCGCCCATTTTGGGTCTGAGATCTTAACTGCAGGCCATTGACTTAGCGGTAAGGTCTCACGTGTTAACTGTGCGGTAATCATCTACGCACGTAGAATGACCATTATCACCCGGTTTCTGCCGCGCACCAGAAAATAAAAATTATTTTCTGGCGTGCGTAGTGGACGTGCATCAAAAATGAAATTACCGCAAGGTCCCTGCAGTAGCCGGGCGGTAACTCCAAATTGACGCACATTGGGCGCGCTCAGGCATCTTCGTGGCTAAGTAAAAGGACCCCCAAGAAATCTACTGAGACTCATGCAGCTAATAGCCAGGGACTGAGAGGACACCGCATACTTTTTATTTAAAAAATGCAAGTAAAAAATAAAAGTGAGAACAAAAATGAAAGGGATTATCATAATCAATGCATGGGCAGTTGCTTAAAAACAAATATTTTACACAGTTACCAGTGACGATCCTAGGTCGGCTGCCACCCGGGGCGGATCACCGATGCGCCCCCCCCCCTCCTGATGCAATGAGACCCCCCCCCCAGCACATCAACCCCGCCCCCCCCCCCCCCCGGGTGCACTCTTGGCTGCTTGGAGCAGCAGCGCGGCTCTCGGCTCCGCTGGCTTCCTGCTCCCTCTGCCCCGGAACAGGAAGTAACCTGTTCCGAGGCAGAGGTAGCAGGGAACCAGCGGAGCTGACAGGCGTGCAGCTGCTCTCTGCACCCCTCCAGCAGCGTGCACCCGGGGCAGACCGCCCCCACCGCCCCGCCCTTGGTACACCGCTGACAGTTACTAGTGTGCACTGTGCGTACATACACCTCCATTCTCTCAACTCTCTATCCTTTTAGAGGCATCAGAGAAAGCTAAGTAACATTTTGTATAGCTCCTATCATTTGCTAAATATGCTTAAATCATGCCAGAATTATTCCTGTCTGAAAAATCTCACTCGTTAGCCTTCAATCGCACTGTTTGGAGCACTAAGGGGTCCTTTTACAAAGGCGTGATGAAAAATGGCTTGCGGTTGTGTAGGTGCGGGTTTTGGGCGTGCACCGATCTATTTTTTAGCGCGCCTGGAAAAAAAGGCCTTTTAAAAATTTCTGCCGAAAATGGACATGCAGCAAAATGAAAATTGCCGCACGTCCATTCTGGGTCTGAGACCTTACCGCCAGCCATTGACCTAGCGGTAAAGACTCACGTGGTAACAGGGCAGTAATGACCCCTGCGCACCAAATGCCACTTGGCGCTTGTCTGTTACACGTGTCCGAAAATAAAAAAAATTATTTTTCAGACGTGCGTATCGGACATGTGTCAAAAATGAAATTACCGCAAGAGCCATGCAGTAGTCGGGCGGTAACTCCATTTTTACACGCGACCCCTAAATCTCCGTTTTTGCGCTGGTCCACTCTTGCAATCTCTGGCTTCTCCCTGCTCTCAAATAAAATACTGCGAACCTGCACAAATTCCTTAGGGATCATGACATCATCAAGCTCTCAAGAAGACCAGAAAGTCCTTTCTCAGTTGTTGCCCCACAAATGCAAAATAGTGTGGGGGGGGGGGGAGGAGAATTATTAAACATTTTTGCAGGGCTTTTTTTCTAATTTATTATTTGAAAATGTGCTCTATAGAAAAACAAGAGAGGTGGCAGCCCAGCCTCTCAGTATTTGGTGTGAACCAGCCTGTGAAGTAGAAGCCAAAATGCCTGTCACGCTCCCTCCCAGTACAGGTTTGCCAGAAGGTCTATAAAAATGTCATTGTCTCCGGGCCGCTGTGATTATGTCCCCCTCCTACACTGGCTGTTGGTAATATAAAAGTAAGTGAGTATCATTCCTGCTTCGCTCTGGCCTTCCCCTGGCCTTTCTCAAACTATAATAGATTAAATAGGAAGAGACAGAAACTGTTATTTCTCTCTTTAAGAAATGCCAAGTAAAATGAGTAATTAAGAACATTTAAGTTGCAAGGCATTTATGCTGATGCTTTTAAAACTTTCCTGATTTTTTGTTCTATGCTTCTTAGAATTTCTCTGCGTGGCTATTCTATGACAGCTTCTGAGAAAGTGACATAATGGAACTGATTTTCAAATGAGAAAAAATGTCTCAAAAACAGCATAAAGTGGAATTTGGATGTTTTTCTCCAAAAAAAAAATCCAAATTAATATTTTCGAAACTCGGATTTGAGACATTTTTCTCTGCAATGCATGCAATCACAAGGGAGTGTGTTGGGGGCAGGATTTGGGCGTTCCCCAAACTTGGGCTTTTTCTGCCATAATTGAACAATGCAAAAACAAAGCATTGGCTTCCTATTGATTCCCAGTTTCATTTAAATTGACCTTTTGGGTCTATAAAATGTTCGATGGTTCTGATTACATTTTTTTCTTTTCTCTTAGTCCCCACTTTCTCTAGAGCAGGTGATCATTGGGTGTAAAATATCAAAAATCTTTACAAAAATCCTTTTTATATCAAGCTGTCCAAATTTAGAATTTCTTTTTGGAAGAGTTTGAAGAATATTTTGTTTCAGAAATCTTATCTGTAATGTTTAGGTGATTTCTACATTTATATTCTGAAATCCACCAACTTTTGGGGGGGAGTTGGCAGAATACAAATACTATATCATATAATATCATATCATATCATATCATGAGAGTTTCTTTTGCTGTCTCTTACTCACAGCCATATTCCAATTACATACTGTTCTACAATACATCATAGTAACACAGTAAGGGCTCCTTTTATTAAGTGGCGGTAAGCCCAACGCAGGGTTACCGCTCGCTGTACAGGAAGTACCGCCGGGCTACCACAGCAGCCTGGTGGTACTTCCCACCCCTAGTGCGCCATCATTTCTGGCGCTACAAAAATATATTTACTTTTGTAGCGCCGGAGTGTACCTGGCAGTAATCGGGCAGTGCTGCGCGCTGCCCGGTTACTGCTGGGTTAATGCGGGAGCCCTTACCGCTACCTCAATGGATGGTGGTAAGGGCTCCCCCCCCCCCAAAAATGGCCACGCAACACGTGCTTTACTTGCTACCCAGCCATTTCCTGTAGGAAGACGAGACTTCCCTTTTACCAGCTGCGGTAAAAGGGTGCCTTGGCGTGCATGTAAAACACACACCGATGCCAGTGCCAGCCCCCTTTTGCCACAGCTTGGTAAAAGGGGCCCTAAGTGATGGCAGATAAAGACCTACATGGCCCATCCAGTCTACCCAGTAAGTTGGCCACAGTTGCACTTGTTCCTCTTAGCGTGATTCTATAAAGAGTGCGCATAACTTAATTGAACAAGCTAATCAGCGCTGATATTTGGGAGATAACAATCAATTATCAGCATGAATTGTTAGGATTTAGGTGCATATACGATTCTATAATGGATTGCACCTAAATCCTATCGAGCATAACAATTTAGGGGCATAGTTAGGGGCAAAACCAGAATTTTATGCATGTTTATTTATTTTATTTATTGGAATTTGTTAACTGCCTTTATGAAGAGATTCACCCAAGGCGGTGTACAGCAGGTCCAGTTTAACATAAAACTTACAATTTTGTTAACAGCATAACAATAGTAAAATAACAAAGAATAAGCTAAATATAATAAATGAGGTAAACTTGAAAACAGTACATTGAAACCTATTAATAGAACTACTGTGAAACAATACCAATACTATACACATTTAACAGCACTAGAATTCAAATACCAGAGACATAATACAATGTTAGCATAATATTAATGATACACCTTATAAGCATGCATTAGAACATTCAACTAACAGAGACGCAATACTAAAGATTTTCTACAATACAGCTTACCATATAGCTGAGGGACCAAGAGCAGATATATATAATGTTGATACAGAATCACGCCTAAGCGCACCTAACTTAAGTGCATTTATTGCACCTTAGTGCTAAGTGCGAATCTATAAAGGAAGCATACTCGTTATAGAATCACGTTAAGCACGTCACATTATCGGTGCCAATTTTTAGGCGCTACTTATAGAATTTACCCCTATTTTTTGTCTAGTCTATAAAGAAAAGTAGGTGTCTAATTTTCTTTAGCACGCACATGCACATAAATGACAGCATTCTTTAATTTATATGCATTCCTGTGCACTCTGTCTGCACTCCACCCAGGGCCAAAGTTAAGGTGTGGCAACCAGAGCAATTGCCCTGGGCCCTCATGCTATAGGTGGCCCCAATCCTGCCTGAAGCTAAAGGATGTAGAGCCTGAAGGGGGATTTGGGGGCCCTATCCCCAATTTGAGCCCTGGCTCCACTCAAACTTCACCCATGTGCAGGCTCACCGGCAGAGTATGCGCCATCAAGTTATGGCCAACACTGAAATCAATAATAGAACTAATTCCCATAGACAAGGCTTTGCTAATCACCAAAGTAAAGAGAAGTGTACACTTTTGAATAATTAAAATATTCACATGAAATGCTATATCACTATTTTCTTACAACATGTATTTTTACTTTGTGGTTTTTATTTTTTTTTCCTTTAACATCTAAAAAAAATGGAGGAGAAAAGGCCTCAGTAGTAATTGTATTTATTTATTTATTTATTTGTATCCCACATTTTCCTACTTACTTGCAGGCTCAATGTGGCTTACATAGTACCGTAACACCGTTTGCCAGTTCCGGTATGAACAAATAAAAAGTGATATTATGGTAGAATAAGGTTCAGGTATGATGAATACTTTGGGGGACTTTATGGGGTCCTTTTACTAAGATGTGCTTAAAAATGGTCTGCTTTAATGTAGGCATGGGTTTTGGGCACGCGCAGATCCATTTTTCAGTGCGCCTGTAAAAAAAGGCCTTTTAAAAAATGTTTGCCGAAAATGGACGTGCAGCAAAATAAAAATTAGCCCGCGTCCATTTTGGATCTGAGACCTTACCTCCAGCCATTGACTCAGCGGTAAGGTCTCACTCGTTAACCAGTTGGTAATGACCTACGCATGTAGAATGCTACTTGACACACGTCCGCTACACACATCTGAAAATAAAAATTATTTTTCCGATGTGCGTAGCGGATGCACGTCAAAACTGAAATTACCGCAAGGGACACGCAGTAGCGGGGCAATAACTCTAAATTGGTGTGTGTTGGTCACGTGTAGGCATCTACACAGCTTAGTAAAAAGGCCCCTGTGGCTGTGTATAAATGTCACCATTCATTTCTAGCCACTGCAGCATCTCTTAACTTAAACCAGTCATCGGCCAAAAAACCTCCCTTATATCCTTTATTCTGATGTATTCAAAACTGATTCTCGTTTATCAAAAATTGCCAAAGCGAATACATTTCACCATGGAACTGGCTTGATCAGGGGATTATTCTTGCCATTCATTAGCAGTACTTCCTACATGAACTTCATCGCAGGAAGTACTGCTAATGAATGGCGAGAATAATCCCCTGATCAAGCCAGTCCTGTGGTGAAGCGGGCCCCATTGGGATTCTCTAAGAAGCTAAGGGGTCCTTTTAGTAAGGTGCGCTGAAAAATGGCCTGTGGTAATGTAGGCTTGGGTTCTGGGCGTGCACGGATCCATTTTTCAGCGCACTTGTAAAAAAGGCCTTTTTTAATTTTTGCCAAAAATGGGCATGCGGCAAAATGAAAATTGCCGCGCGTCCATTTTGGGTCTGAAACCTTACCACCAGCCATTGACCTGGCAGTAAAGACTCATGCCGTAACCAGGCGGTAATGACCTACTCTCTCCAAATGCCACTTGGCCAGCGTCCGTTACTTGCTCCCGAAAATAACAAATATATTTTGGACTCGTGTATCGAAGGCAAACCAAAAATGAAATTACCGCAAGAGCCATGTGGTAGTTGAGCAGTAACTCCATTTTGGCACGCGTTGGGCGCACATAGACACTTGCACGGCTTAGTAAAAGGGCCCCTAAGTTAAATTTAAAACTTCCTTTGTTCATTGCATGTTTTTTTTTTTTTTTTGAAAAGGCAATGTGATATATAATGCCAGAGGCTATTTCAGATAATGTGAAATGTATTCCCTCTGGCAATTTTAGATAAATGAGAATCGTTTTTGAATACAGAAGAATAAAAGATATAAGGGAGGTTTTTTGGCCGATGATTGGTTTAAGTTAAGAGATGCTGCAGTGGTTGGAAATGAATGGTGACATTTATACACAGCCATAGTGCTTATCACCATTACAGTGTGGAGGCTTTTACTACCGAGGCCTTTTTTCCTCCACTTTTTTAGATGTTAAAGGAAAAATATTTTTAAAAAACACAAAAAAGTAAAAGTAAATGTTGTAAGAAAATAGCAATATAGCATTTCATGTGAATATTTTGATTATTGAAACATGAGTGTACACTTCCCATTACTTTGATGACCATCAAATTATGGCACATATTTTACTGCTAGTTGGTATCACCTGATAGGTCTATGTGCATCTGGGACCACTTACACATACAAATTATTAGAATGCTGACGTTTCAGCCTATTCCTGACACCTAAAACCAGGTGTCTCCTTATAGAACTTTCCCCAGGGACATGCACAAATTTTCAGATGTCCTGGAGCAGGTGTAAATTTGTGTAAGAGCATTTATGTACTACAGGGGATTGTCCTGGATATTTATTTTGTAAAGGCACAGAGGCACCCATGTTGTCTTAATGAAATGACAAAGCAAAATCCAGACAAACTTCAGGATTGTGTTGGATCAAAGCTAAATATAAAGCCCTGACACAGAGAAATGGATAGCTCAAAACATGATTGTGTCAGCATGCTTGTGAGCTAAATTATGGCATCTCTATAAGCAGACTACGAAGGTATGGTCTCTGCTGTTAATTATAAATAGGATCTCCACTGTTAATTATACGTAGGATCTCCACAAAAAGCTAACTTGCAGCTTTTTCACTTAATTTTTCACGGACTTGAGACAATTGGTTTCAGGAAATTGTTTGATTTACTGATTTATAGATATTTTTATTGGAGAAGGTTTTTATTATTAGTAGTATTAGTATTGTTGATAGAGAACCTATGATTATATCTTGGAAACCTATCTTAGAATAAATAGGGAGGTTTCCATATATGATGGGCTATATATATCACATAAAATATTATTTAATAGTTGGGTGGTTTTTGATTGATGTTACATATTTATAAAACTGCCATAACATAGGCATACATTTTTATAGGAGCTCTTTTATAAAATTATCCCAGTACATAATGTACTATTTCACCCTGTTCTACATGTTATGGTATAAGCCAATCATCAGAATTAAATGTGTAGCATGATGTTGTGTTGGATCAGATACATATATATATACACCAATATATTTGTGCAGCTTTTAAATAGAAAATAGTTTCATTTCAAGCCCCTCTCTCCCCATTCCTTTTTCTGGGAACTTCTGAGAGCAGGGATAGTTAATTACAAACACTTAACAAACACAAAAGCGCTTCCTCTGCCCTCCCACCTAACAAAGGCATGACTAAGGTGGGCACCTGAATACCCCATTGAAAACAAAGAACTCAGAGGAAGCATAAACAGGACATTTGCTTGTCAAAGGTATACCTGCCCCTCCCATCAGCTTTCAGACATGTGCAGAAAGGAAGGACTTGTAATGTGTATCTGCCCCAGAGACTGAGCAGGACATCAAAAGACCATTTTGCCAGCAAAATCCAGAAAGCAAGTCTCGTGATGTCATAAGACATGAGACCAACTCAGGGGTCGTGTGCAGACATGAGACGAAGATACCACAATGCTTTGCAAATGCCCAAGGGTCGTGTGGAAACCAGGAAACCAGGACAAAGATCCACATGGCACATCCTCCTGCAGCTTGCAAGATATAAAAGGACAAGCTGTTTCCCAAGAGTCAGATTCTCTTCAACTGCAAGCAACTCAGACTCTCTTCAAGCAACTCAGATGATCCACTTACTGCAGAAGCCCTGTTCCTGTCCTGCAAACATGTGCTTACCTAATGCTGTTCATACTGTGTAACAAGGACTTGTAAGTAACATAACTTTTGATCTAGACCTGCTACTTTGTTCTATTTTATGCACAAATTCTCTGTTCTAAGATCCTTTTTAAAACCTACCTCTCGTGTGCAATTGTATATTAAATCAACCTTTTTGAAGCTAAATACGGTCTCTTTGTGTTCTGAGTATATGGTATCTTTTATATATACTTAATTTATTTAATTTATTGCAATTATCACCTTTGGTGATTGGTGGAGAAATTAATATCCTAAAATTTATAAATACAGCACCTGCTCTTAAATTATAAAGAGAGGCGAGTTGCTCTAGAGCTATTTTCCCCAAAATAAATCATTTCTTGTAACATACACACCTGTAATGGAAAGACTTTCTAAAATCATGTCTCTTCGTGTTTCCCCCACTTGTTTACTTCTCTAATCTGCAGTGTCATTGTAGTGATCTTCCACGAGACTTTAGTGCTTAGATTTCATGTTTTCATTGCATTGATAAATATCTGAATCAACTTTGGCAAAATGAATTTAGTTTATGGTTTATTGATTTCAAACCCACCCGATTCAAGGAGGGGATCAACCTATACATATATAATTCTTTAAAAAGATAAATTCATACAGGGGTCCTTTTACTAAAGCACGCCGAAAAATGACCTGCACTGGTGTAGGCATGTGGTTTGGACGCGCATAGGTCCATTTTCCAGCATGCCTGAAAAAAGGCCTCTTTTGCCAAAAATGGACGTGTGGCAAAATTAAAATTGGCGCGCGTCCATTTTGGGTCTGAGACCTTACCGCTACCCATTGACTTAGCAATAAGGAGGGGCATAATCGAACGGCGCCGGCCAAATAGTGTAGCATCTCTGTGTAGTCTATGCTACACTTTCTATCCAACTTACTTTGTCAAAGTCTTTATCAAGACTACTCATTAGCATATTCACTTTTCAAGCTACGAGGATTATTTAAGACTCCTGAGGCAGGCCTGTGGCCAAAACACAGTACTGTGTCGAGTCTGTGAATAAAGTTGTCAGTTTTTATCATCATAGTCCCGTCTCCTTGGAGTCATTGGTCCATTTCCCACTTCCTACAGATAGCCTGACCTGCACCAAAACACCCCTTTTTCCAATGCATAACATTTTTTTAGATAAAATGGCCAAAATTATAGGTAGATCTCTAGCAATTTTTTTAAAAGCATTAATGAAGCTGGTACTGCTGCAACTATATAAATGCTTTTCAATATCAGCCACTAAGGGGTCCTTTTACTAAGGTGCGCTAACTGATTTATTGCATGCTAACATTTAGCACATCCTAAATACTGAGATGCCCATTATATGCCTTTGGACATCTTATCATTTAGCGTGAGTTAATCATTAGCACATGCTGACCCCCAAATTCTATACATGGAGCCTTGTGTGCACTAATTTGGACATATGGCCAAAATACACACACAACTTAGTTGACTAACAAGCCAATCCACGCCGATAATTGGTACTTAACAACCAATTAGCAGCACTATTTGGCTTTAATTAGAATTTACACTAACTTTCTAGGCGTATTCTATAATGCGGTGCATGTAAATTCTAAAGTGCACAGTCAAAAAGGGGGTGTGGACATAGGTGTGGAATGGGTGGGTTTTAGGCATTTCAAAAAAAAAAACTGTGCACACTTCTATAGAATACATCCGATCTGCGCCTAACTTAGCCACAGGTATTTAGGCCTGGTTTTAGGTGGCCTAAATAGGGGCACCTAAATTTTAGTTGCAAGAATGGTGTGTGAGCATATTCTACAAACTACAGCTAACTTTATGCGTAGTTTATAGAATCACGCTAACATGGTTTTACGGCGCCAATTTTTAAGGCGTCTTATATAGAAATTCCCCCTAAATCTGTTAGCATTCTTTACATTCTAAATTTAATTCACAGGTATACAAAATACTGTATTTCCTCAATTCTAAGACACACCCTCATTTTGCAAAAGTAAAAAATATGGTAAATAGATTCCATAAACATACGCAGAAGAAAAAGCACAAACACATTTATTTTCAATTACTGGTGGCTAGAGAATAAGGAATTAGGCCACGTGATTTCAAAAGTTGGATCTCGATTCTAGGACACCATCAAATGTAAGCCGCACCTACTTTCCATAGACATTAAAACCGGCAAAAAACTGCATCTTAGAATCGTGGAAATACAGCAATCGTCTACTGTATATGCTGAGAATGACAGTTCCAAGAGTATAACAATCCAGCTATGGGTCACATATGGATCAAAAGATAAACTCCCCTTTATGGTTAGGTAACCAGTAAAATTCAAGGTACTAAGGAAGCTATGAAGAATACACTCTGCTATAAATGCTTTTTTAATGACAGCCTAGAAGCAAAGGTCATGGATTAATGAGACAAAGTCAACATGGATTTAGTGAAGGGAAATCTTGCCTCACCAATCTACTACATTTCTTTGAAGGGGTGAACAAACATGTGGATAAAGGTGAGCCGGTTGATATTGTGTGTCTGGATTTTCAGAAGGCGTTTGACAAAGTACCTCATGAAAGACTGCAGAGGAAATTGGAGAGTCATGGGATAGGAGGTAGTGTTCTATTGTGGATTAAAAACTAGTTAAAAGATAGAAAACAGAGAGTAGGGTTAAATGGTCAGTATTCTCAATGGAGAAGGGTAGTTAGTGGGGTTCCCCAGGGGTCTGTGCTGGGACCGCTGCTGATGATACAAAGTTATTCAAAGTCGTTAAATCACAGGAGGATTGTGAAAAATTACAAGAGGACCTTACGAGACTGGGAGACTGGGCGTCTAAATGGCAGATGACGTTTAATGTGAGCAAGTGCAAAGTAATGCATTTGGGAAAGAGGAACCCAAATTATAGCTACGTCATGCAAGGTTCCACATTAGGAGTCATGGACCAAGAAAGGGATCTAGGTGTCGTCATTGATGATACGTTGAAACCTTCTGCTCAGTGTGCTGCTGCAGCTAAGAAAGCAAATAGAATATTAGGTATTATTAGGAAAGGAATGGAAAACAAAAATGAAGATGTTATAATGCCTTTGTATCGCACCATGGTGCGACTGCATCTCGAATATTGTGTTCAATTCTGGTCGCCGCATCTCAATAAAGATATAGTGGAATTAGAAAAGGTGCAGAGAAGGGTGTTGAAAATGATAAAGGGGATGGGACGACTTCCCTATGAGGAAAGGCTAAAGTGGCTAGAGATATGATAGAGGTCTATAAAATAATGAGTGGAGTTGAACGGGTAGATATGAAGCGTCTGCTTACGCTTTCCAAAAATACTAGGACTAGAGGGCATGCGATGAAGCTACAATGTAGTAAATTTAATATGAATCGGAGAAACATTTCTTCACTCAACGTGTAATTAAACTCTGGAATTCATTGCCAGAGAATGTGGTAAAGGCAGTTAGCTTAGCGGAGTTTAAAAAAGGTTTGGACAGCTTCCTAAAGGAAAAGTCCATAGACCATTATTAAGTGGACTTGGGGAAAATCCACTATTTCTGGGATAAGCAGTATAAAATGTTTTGTACTTTTTTGGGATCTTGCCAGGTATTTGTGACATGGATTGGCCACTGTTGGAAAAAGGATGCTGGGCTTAATGGACCTTTGGACTTTGCCAGTATGGCAATACTTACGTACTTCTATACTTATGTCATGCAACAAGTTGTTGGTGATGCCTAATGTCATACATTTATTCACTGACCTCATGTGGGTTTCAGACAACTCTTAACATCTAGTCAAACATGCATCAAGTTATGGCATCTCAAGTGACCTTCATTCCTATGGGGTCTCAGTGGATTAACACACAGCAAATGCATATTAATCAAAACTGATGGTAAAAAACTATGAGAACGCCATCTTCCTGGTTGGAGGATGGCGTCTTTGGCAAGTCTTGTCATTCTTATACAATCAAGGGTCCCAAATGGAAATGTTTGAGAATTGCTGGACTGGGCTGACCTAGAGTCCTAATTCAGAAGGAAAATACTCCCTCTTGTGGTAGACATTTTGAATTTAAGACTTCTTTTCAATTGAATGATACAAAAACCATGCTGATTTGAACCATTTTACAGAACTCCGGACAATTAGGTTTTCAAAACAACAAACTGTGAAAATTATGATGCAGCAGAAGATACCTTTATCCCTCTGCAAAATTCAGTAAAATAAGTAAACTTATTGAAAAAGGTGCAACTGATCAAGTTTAAGACTAAATAAAAAGCATTTCTTTCATGCATTGCCCTGAGAAGAAATTGTTTGAAATTCATCCCGTTCTTAGCAGCACAACATACCCAGCAACATAGCATTTATTAGAACCTAAAAACGTATTGGCCTCTGTCCAGCTGCAGTGCTGCACAATATCTAATCATCTCTGTATTTCACCCTTAAGGCTGTCTTTGTCTCTTCCGAGCATAGATACACCCAGTACTGTGCTTTGATGTTTTCAGAAAGATCAGTATTGTATTTGAATGCATATTCAAGGTTTTCTGCTAACTGTACATCAAATAGGATTATGATGTACAATCTATTAGGATTTAATTACCTACCTTTCCCAAAACTGAGTTCAAGGCAGTTTGCAATCCAGGTACAGAAGGTAGTTCCCTGTCCAAGAGAGCTTGCAATCTACTACTACTACTACTTGTCATTTCTATAGCTCTACAAGGCATACGCAGTGCTGTACACCATACACAAAAAGACAGTCCCTGCTCAAAGAGCTTACAATCTAGATAAGACAGGCAGACAGACAGAACAATTAAGGGTAAGGGAATAAAGAGGTGAGGATAACAGGACAGGGCAAGTGAGCAGTGGTTTGGAATCAAAAGCAGTGGTAAAAAGAGGTGGGCATTAAGTTTGGACTTGAAAACAGCCAAAGAGGGGGCTAGACGTACAGGCTCGGGAAGTCTAGAGGCCAATGTACTAGCCCACAGGTTACCCCATTAGACAGTAAACTCTTCGTGTTCCTTTTTTCCACATATCCAAATGAGCTCCAGGGCAGATGGCAGAAAAAGCTAAGTAAGGGGTCTTTTTACTAAGGTGTGCTGAAAAATGGCCTGCGGTAGTGTAGACGCGTGTTTTAGGCGTGCACAGAATTATTTTTTTAGCGCATCTACAAAAATGCCTTCTTTGCCAAAAAAGGAAGTGCGGCAAAATAAAAATTGCTGCAGGTCCATTTTGGGTCTGAGACCTTACCGCAAGCCATTGACCTAGCAGCAAGGTCTCACGCGGTAACCGGGTGGTAATGGTCTATGCACGTCAAATGCCACTTAACGCATGTAGCTGCCATATGCCAGAAAATAAAAAATATTTTTCAGACGTGCGTAGTGGATGCGTACCAAAATTGAAATTACCGCAAGGACCATGCAGTAGCTGGGCGGTAACTCCAATTTGGCATGCGTTGGGTGTGTGTAAGCGCCTACGCAGCTTCGTAAAAGGGCCCTTAAACTTGCAGGAGTGGGATTATTTCTTTTCTGGAAGACAGCGTGTGAAGATGCTTTTGCATGCCAGTTTTCAAAATTTCATAAATAATGAGGTGATTTGCATGCTTTTACTTCACAGCAGCTCATTATTAATGAATTTGCATCAAGTTTTATGGACAAAAGCTTACTATAAGAATGAGCACAAGTTTGGAATTTTTTCATAAATAGGTCTTTTGCATGAAACATTATTTTCACACTTCTCAGGCCATTTAATGCATTTTTACACATTCAGGTGCCTGGCTGCCAAAATTTGCTTTTTCGAAAATCAGTCTCATGTTTTGCCTTTAAGGCAATGGAGGGATAGGTGACTTGACTAAGGTCACAAAGGAATGTCAGATAGAAGAAACAGGATTCAAATTCTGGCATCTCTATGTTAGTTCATTGCTCTTCCACCCCAAAAATCTTCTTTTCTTCAATTACAGATGATTTCTAGACTGAAGACTGTGCTGAGTTCTTATGATTTTATAATGGTGGTACAAGATATTGACTAAGTTGGACTACTGGGATGGTTAAGTCATGTTCTCATGCCTTACCGGTGATTCAAAATTCAGCAGCTAGAATGATTGTGGGTCAGAATAACTGATATGAACATGTAACCCCATTGCTCAAGCAACTTCATTGGTTGCCAGGGGTATCTCGAATACAATACAGAGTGTTGAGCTTGAGTTATCAAATCTTGTATCAAATGGTGCCTTGCTATCTAGCACATGCTGTGCAATTATACCATCCTTTATAGCAATTGAGATCAGAGAATGTGAAGCAATCATTGCTACCAGGACTGAGGTCCCTGAATTATGTAGAAATCAAACAGGCTTATTTTCGAAAGAGAAGGGGGCCCATCTTTCGATACAAATCGGGAGATGGGCTTCCTTCTCTCAGGGTCGCCCAAATCGGCATAATCGAAAGCCGATTTTGGGCATCCCCAACTGCTTCCTGTCACAGGGACGACCAAAGTTCCCGGGGGTGTGTCAGAGGCATAGCGAAGGCAGGACTGGGGCGTGCCTAACAGATGGGCATCCTCGAGCGATTATGGAAAAAAGAAGGGCGTCCCTGATGAGCACTTGGGCGAGTTTACTTGGTCCATTTCTTCTTACGACCAAGCCTCAAAAAACGAACTGACCAGATGACCACTGGAGGGAATCGGGGATGACCTCCCCTTACTCCCCCTGTGGTGACTAACCCCCTTCCACCCTGAAAAAAACAACTTTAAAAACTTTTTTGCCAGCCTGAAATGTCATACTCAGGTGCATTGCAGCAGTATGCAGGTCCCTGGGAGGGAAGGTGTGTGTCAGCAGAGTCATAGCGAAGGCATGGACGTGCTTCTTTCAAACATTTTGGACATCCTAAACTGCCCCCCCCCCCCGAGGGACGGCCACATTTCAAGGGAGTGGAGTGGAGGAGTGGCCTAGTGGTTAGGGCACTGGTCTTGCAATCCAGAGGTGTCCAATTTAAATCCCACTACTGCTACTTGTGATCCAAAATCCAAATAAATAAAGGGGGTGTTGGAGGCATAGCAGGCATGGACATCCTTCTCACAGAAACATTCACATTTTGGACGTCCTCAACTCCCATTACAGGGATGGAGGCATAGCAAAGGATGTCCTCAACTGCAGAAGCATAGCGAAGGATGTCCTCAACTGCCGAGGCATAGCGAAGGATGTCCTTCACCCATACTCTAAAAAAAAAAAAAAAGACGTCCCTGACGAGCACATGGACGTTTTCACCTGGACTTGTATTTTTCTAAGGTTGTAGATGGCAATTTATTTAAGGTTGTAGACGGCTATTATACACGCAGATTGTCTGCATGTATGAAGCTGTCTTTGGCATATGCAGAGCAGCCATGCATAATGCTTTGCTGCTCTGCACTGGCTTCCCCTCCTTAGGAAGGAAATCATGTGCAAATGAGCTAACAGTGAGCAGCTCATTTGCATGCGATTTCCTTCATGCATGCTAAGGGATCAGTAAGGGAAGGGCTTTTTCCATTCAGTTAGTGCATCAGTTAGTCCACTGCAGTGCCCCCTAGGGTGCCCAGTTGGTGTCCTGGCATGTGAGGGGGACCAGTGCACTACGAATGCTGGCTCTTTCCATGACCAAATGAGTTGGGTTTGGTCGTTTTTGAGATGGGCGTCCTCGGTTTCCATTATCGCTGAAAACCGGGGACGACCATCTCTAAGGTCGACCATCTCAACATTTATGTCGACCATCTCTAAGGTCGACCTAAATGTTGAGATTTGGGCGTCCATGACCGTATTATCAAAGCAAAAGATGGCTGCCCATCTTATTTCGATAATACGGGTTTCCCCACCCCTTCACAGGGACGTCCTGCGAGGATGCCCTCAGGAAAACTTGGGCGCCCCATTCGATTATGCCCCTCAAAGGGTCCTTTTACTAAGGTGCTCTGAAAAATGGGCTGCGCTACTGTAGGCACATGTTATGGGCGCACACAGATCCATTTTTCAGCGCACCTGTAAAAGCCTTTTTTAATTTTTGCCGAAAATGGATGTGCGGCAAAATAAAAATTGGCACACATCCATTTTGGGTCTGAGACCTTACCGCCAGCCATTGACTTAGTGGTAAGGTCCCTCGCATTCACCGGGCATTAATCACCTACGCGCATCAAATTGGAGTTATTGCCCGATTTTTGCCATGTGCCAGAAAGTAAAATATATTTTCTGCCGTGCATAGCAGACCCGCGTTAAAAATTAAATTACCGCATGGGCCACACGGTAACTACAAATTGACATGCATTGGGTGCGTGTAGGTGCCTACGCGGCTTAGTGAAAGGGCCCCTAAGGCAAGAGCTTTTTCAGTTGCTAGTCCTTTGTTATGGAACAAGATTCTGCGTTATCTGCATTTTTGTACCACCTTGTCACAATGTAAGAAATTTTTGAAGACCCAATTGTTCATTCAAGTTTTTTCTGCTAATTAATTGAATGTTCTATAGCAGATCCATTGTACAGGCTGGAAAGATTTTTTTTTTAAGCTTTTTGCATTCGTTTTGATATTATATTTCTGTTAAATTGTGTTTATGTATGTTTTTATTCTGTAAGCTGCTTAGTTTTTTTCAGGCAGGGTATAAATTTTAAAATAAATTAATCTAAAGGAGGGGGAAGATCTTGTTCTTAGTATAAGGCAACATTCCTGGTTTCTTTCAAATTATCTGTTTGCTGGATTTTATGTTAATTGTTTTACTTTGATCTATTTCTTTATGTTTCTTCTAATGTATTTTACATCTCATAGTTTTACAGCATGGAGGCAGAGAGCATTGTATCCTCTTGTTATGATTGTGTCCAGCTGAGCCTTCATTTGAAATCTGCTTTTCTGATTCCACTCTTCAGCTGTCTGCGCTTGTGGAGGGTAATTTTTTAAACAGCCACTTAAGTGTGCATACTGAGAATTATTCTTTAAAGAAGGTGCTAGTATATATGTGCCAGATATATACGTGAATGACCAGAAATATGCACACAAGATGTAAATGAGAGATATCAGACGGTGTGCTATTCGGGAATGACTCACTTATCTTCTATAATGTGTCATTTTGCAGGTGGGTGTTCACATGGGTGGAGTCTGGATGGAGCCACCATCTTCTCTCATTGGCAGTGACGAGTGGGCATGGCAGGGAGCGCCCATGGGGCGAGTTGCACAGGACAGAACTTTAGCTCAGTAGAGTCCTGTCATTTTGTATCCTCCATTGAATGGTGTTGCCCGTGTGGTGAGATATTAACAGAGGATGTAAATAATTAAATCAGTATTCTCCGCCCTTAGGAATATCCATGGAGGAACACTGCACTGGAAGTTTTGCAAAATCTAGCATGTAGTGAAAACTCAGCTAGCATCAGATCTGGGGTATAGCCATGCCTGCCTCTGCCCTTCTCTAGGCTTGTATTTAATTAGCAGATAAAATTATGAAACCCACAAATTATTATAGCCTCAGGATGCTGACCTGCTGATATCAAACAGATGGGCAAGGGCAAGGAAAACCCCTTAATAAAGAGACCTTTGCAATTCATGAGTGTTAATTTACATCCCTTATTTTAAAATGTTATGCTTGTCAGATGTGGTACTCTGTACGGGTGAGGGAGGTGCGTGATGAATTAAACAAACCCCCTTCTGCTCCTGGATGCACTCTTTGTTCAATGAAAAAGAAAAAAAAAAGAGTATTATCTCTCAGAAACGTGATGAGAATTTTCAGAGGCCTTAGCATTGCTTACACTCTTTACGTCCAAATCTAGAAATGGCTGCGATTTCAGTCTTTCACTTAAAAATGCAAAGATAAAAGTTATCTCAAAGTGTGATTGTACATGCATGAGTAGAAAGGGTTAAAAAAGAAAAGGATAATTCAGTCCCCCCAGTGCTCAAAACCTTTTAAACAGCCAGGAACAGCACCTCAGGGCCGCTGAGAGACTGGGCCGGGCCCAGGGCAAGGCCGCCCCCGCCGCCGCCCCCCCCCCCCGAGGTTGTCGTCGTCACCGCCCCCCTCCGTCCACCACCGGGCCCCCCTGAATTCAAATCATAGCGCCTCACCTCGACCTCGCTCCTTGTGAAAGAAGCGCAGTAGCGGAAGTCCGCAGATCGCCTCCCTCCGGCCCTTCCCTCCCTGTCTCCCGCCCTCGTCTAATGTAACTTGTACAAGGGCTGGACTCAGGGAGAGAAGGCCCGAAGGGAGGCGATCTGTAGACTGCCGCTGCTGCGCTTCTTTCACACTGAGCGAGGTCGAGGTGAGGCGCTATGATTTGAATTCAGGGGGGCCCGGCCCGGTGGTGGACGGAGGAGGACGGCAACAACAACGACCTGGGGGGGGGGCGGCGGAGGCGCCATCTGAATTGTATAGAAGCAGAGTGAAGAAAAATGCGCACAAACTACAGAATTTATAATTGCTGTTTCTACTAGCTACAATAATTTTTGAAGTTGTTTTAGTCATATTCAATTATGTTTTTTCTCCTCCATCTTATAAGGAAAACAAAAACAAAAGTTAGACTTGTTACAGATGGATCGACAATAAAGAACGATAATGTGGATGCAGCAGCTCACAGGTTTGCTTGCTGTGTTTTGAGTGAACGGCGACGGCTACGCAGGGGAGTGGAAACAGAGATGAATCAAATGTCTTCCTTACAGTGGACTAGATAGGCTCACTTCCACTCCACTCTGTATTTACCGAAGTCGCAGCGGCGAACCGGCAGGCGGCAGCAATAAATGCAGCAAGCAGGCAGGCTCGCCTCTGTTCTTCGCTTCCCTGCCCTCTCAGTGTCCCACCCTCGCAGAAAGGAAATGACATCAGAGGAAGGCGGGACGCTGAGAGGGCAGGGAAGCGAAGGACGGAGGCAAGCCTGCCTGCTTGCTGCCTTTACTGCCGCCACCCGCCAGTTTGTCGCTGCAACTTCGGTAAATAGAATATTTTGCAGGGGGCAGAACGGAATGTAGGGGAGCTGCCGGCCCTCAGAAAAAAAGGTGCCGGTACGCCATTCTGGCACGTACCGGCACAAAAAAAGCACTGGTGGTCCCCCAATAAATACTACTCCTAACTCGGACCCATCAACAAAACAAATATATTTTAGGGTGTGGCTCTTTTTTATTTTGTTTTGGGGGGGTTTTGCCAGTGGTCCCCCAGTAAATGCTACTCCTAACTCAGACCCATCAACAAAACAAATATATTTTAGGTAAGTGCTCTGCCTAATACTGATCCAAACATTGTTTAAGTAGAAGGGTACATTTTCAATAGGGTTCCTAACTGGAAATGTAAGTGTGCCCTTTTCAGCTTGCACAAACCATCTTATTTTCAAAACAGATCACCTGTGTAACTCACACAGTGTTAAATGATTACATAACGTGATAGTGGACAGCTTACAACTTGATTCTAATTAGTCATTGGTCACTCAGATGCTCTAGACCAAAGGCTGAACCATTTACTAGGGAAAGCTGACCAGACTTCTCCGAGGGCTGGATAAACTCTCCTTACTAGTAGACAGAGATAAATTAGGGAAGCCACCGCTCCAGCTGGTATGCTATGACTTTGGAATAAATCCAGGAATAAGCAGCGATTCCAGAACAGGTCTGCTTTTATGCACAGGAGAGAATATTTAAGAAGTTCAGTACGCAGGAAACTTCACAGTAAATGCATCTAGCATTCATGCTTTGAGACAGTTTAGTAGCGGTAAAACATGACTTCATAAGGATGAAGCTATGCCAGCTGAAAATCCAGACTCTTTGGCACCTCAGGGGTGACTTCAGTACTGGGCTGAATCCCTGTTTACTTGAGCCGTTTCAAATTAATTGAGTAGCCCAGAAACAATAAAGTATTCAAGCTAAGTCAGTCTGAATCTTTCTCAGCACTCAGTATTGCAAAAATATTTTCTCACAGTCTGCTGGTGCTCATCAGGGGTTTTCAGAAGAGAGGAATTTCTTCTAGTAGTATATGGTTGATCTTCCAGGGACAATAAGTGAATCCAGTCTAGGACAGATACGCCAAGTCACATGCATTAGGTGAGCGACACACACACACACCCCACTTAAAAACCCTTGCGTTTGTTCAAACAGTATAGCTTTGCAGTCCCCTTTACATTCAAGGTGAGCAGATCTCAGTCAATCCTTTGAACTCCTTTTCTCAACAGGGATAACTGGACAGTTACCTTGTTAACTATTTCTTTCCTTTTTCTTCTGGCAGAAGGAAGAATAACTGTCTCAACATTCATGAAAGAGGAAATTAAACTGTATGCAAATTAGTTCCAAATGAATCAATGAGTTCAAACTATTCCTCGATCCCCTCCCCCACCCAGCTCAGTCCCAATTAATCACAGCTAGATCCAAGCAGTATTTGCATAGTCCTTCAAAAGTTCATCAGAGAAAACTCTTCTTATGATTTATCTTTCTCTTCAATACAGTCATGCATTTCAAGGACCCAAAACAAAACACTTTAACAAAATGCCTTCCCTGCCCTTTTAAGAGTTGAGCCATCTTTCTCAGCAAGCCTAGGGCTCAAGGCTGGCATACCCAACCCTTTTCTCACACTACAGAAGGCTTAGGCTGCAATGTGACCCACCCACTTCTGCCAGACCAGTAACAGGGACTTCACATAAGCAAAGAAAAAGAAAGGTATCCTATTTCTTCATAGGTTAATCATTTGCTTCCTGTTTAGAGACACTGCTGACTGCTACCTTTCACCAGTTGTTAAAGATGCCGAACCTCCATCTTTTCCCTAGGATCCCTAGGGACAGATACGTCTTCATTATAAGTTCTGGTTTCCTCAATTCAGGGACACTCCACGGAACCCTCTTAAGTCTAACTTACTGGGAGATTTTATACCATCTAGCTCCTCCCTTGGGAACCTCTCCCCTTTGAAATGGTCCCAGCTGGTCCTCCCTATATCTCCCCTCCTCCAGTAATCTACATTCTCCCTCAGCTTGCATGCAACCCAGTGCCCTCTACTGGGAAAGTCCTTTATTACACTGAATTTCTCTTTTTGTTTTTCTGCCTTGAAATAAGAGGGAAAACTTGTGGAGCTATGGGGATTTCTTCCTTAGTCCCAGGTTCCCTCTATTTTTTTATTTTTTTTTTACTTTTGTACCCCACGCTTTCCCACTCATGGCAGGCTCAATTGTGGTGGGCAATGGAGGGTTAAGTGACTTCAGAGTCACAAGGAGCTGCCTGTGCTGGGAATTGAACTCAGTTCCTCAGGACCAAAGTCCACCACCCTAACCACTAGGCCAATCCTCCACTTCCACCATGCTAATTGTGAATAAATTTAACATGTAGTAAGAAGCTTTTCTCTGTGGTAGCTGAAGGAGACTTGTTGGGCATGACCCCCAACAGTCACCACACCATCTTTGCACTTACCGTGGATTATGCTTTGCAGTTAAAGAGTTGTAAATACAAACTTTTTATATTGTTATAGAAACATAGAAAACAGATAAAGGCTAAATAGTCCATCCAGTCTGCCCATCCTCAGTAACTACTAACTCCTCTTTTTCTTAAGGGATCCCATGTGCCTTTCCCATGCTTTCTTAAATTTTGAGACAGTCCTTGACTCCACAACCTCCAGCAAGAGTCCATTCCATGCATCAACCACTCCTTCCATGAAAAAGTATTTTCTTAGATTCCTCCTAAGCCTATTTTCTCTCAACTTCATCCTATGACCTTTGATTCCAGAGTTTTCCTTCATTTGAAAGCAGCTCACCTCCTGTACATTAATGCCACTGACGTATTGAAATGTCATATCCTCTCTCTTCCAGGTATCAAAAAAAAAAAAGGCTTGTGAATTTCATCCCACACTGAACAGCCAGTCTTCTAATGTGAAATGTATTCTTATCCACTTACTTTAACTCACCACATAGGAAGAGGCGAAAGACTTCAGTGGCTGAGTTTGTTTGTTGTAACAGGTTATAAACCTTAATTTAATGTAATGTAATATAATGGGACTAGTCGTTGAGCCCGTAAAAACGGGCAAGTAAAGGAAGGGGGGGTTGAAAGGCCCCCCCCCGGATAGGTCGCCGCCGCCCCCCCCCCCCCCCCCCCCCAAAGTCCCCTCCGCCACCCCTCCACCCGGGCCGGATACCTGGCTTCACTATTCAAACCGCCGGAACGCAGCACACAGCTCATCTGAGCTGGCGTCGGCCTTCCTTCTTCTCTGCGTGTGTTCCGCCCTCGTGTGACGTAACGTCGGCGAGGGCGGGACACAGGTAGGTAAGGAAGGCCAACGGCAGCTCAGATGAGCTGTGTGCTGCGTTCCGGCGGTTTGAATAGTGAAGTCAGGTACCCGGGCCGGGTGGAGGGTGGGTGGCGGCGGCGACTCCGGGTGGGTGGGGGGAGCGGTGGCGACGGCGGTTCCCTCACTCGCAAGTGTGCAGGTTCCCTCTCTGTCACGCCCCCGTCATCACGTATTGACGCGGGGGCGGGACAGAGAGGGTCTCTACTGCGCATTTGCGAGTGAGTACGCCTCTTGCCATTTATATGTTTGATAGGAAACAGTGTTCTGTTGTGGATTGGGAACTGGTTAAAAGACAAAAAAAAAAAAAACGAGAGAAGGTTTAAATGGCCAGTTCTCTCAATAGATGAAGGTGAATAGGGGAGTGCTGCTGCGATCAACCATGTTTTAACATATTTATAAATGATCTAGAAATGGGAATGATGAGTGAGGTGATCAGATTTGCAGATGACATGAAACTATTCAAAGTTGTAAAACTGCATATGACTGTGTGAAGTTGCAGGAGGACCTTTGGAAGCTGGAAGACTGGGCATCCAAATGGCAGATGAAATTTAAAGTGGACACTTGCAAAGTGATACATATTGGGAAGAATAACACAAGCTACATAATGGTAGGTTCCACATTAGGGGTCACCACCCAGGGGTCATCGTGGACAATACATTAAAACTGTATGCTCACTGCATGGTAGCAACCAAAAAAGCAAACAGAAATTTGGAATTATTAGGAAAGGAATAGAAAATAAATAAAAAGAACATTATAATGCCTCTGTAGCACCCCATAGTGTGACCGCATCTTCAGTACTGTGTGCAATTTTGGTCGCCATATCTAAAAAAGATATAGTAGAACTGGAAAAGGTCCAGGGAAGGGTAACCAAAATGGTTAAGGGGGTGGAAGGACTCTCATATGGGGAAACACTAAAGAGGTTAGGGCTCTTCAGCTTGGAGAAGAGATGGCTGAGGAGAGATATGACTGAGGTCTATAAAATCCTGAGTGGAGTGGGATGGGTAGACCTGAATCACTTATTTACAAAGACCAGGAGACACTCCATGAAGCTACATTCTGGCACATTTAAAACAAGAGAAACTATTTTTTCCATTCAGCATATGGTTAAGCACTGCAACTCTGCCAGGGCAAGTGGTAAAAGCACTGGGTTTAGGAAAGGTTTGGACAAATTCCTGGAAAAAAAGCACATAAACCATTGTTAAGGTACACCTGGGGAAAGTCACTGCTTATCCTTGGAATTAAGTAGCATGGAATCTTGCCACTTTTTGGGACTCTGCCACTGTTAAAAATAGGATACTGTGCTTGATGGACCCTTGGTCTGAACCAGTAGGACAACTCTTCTGTTCTTACATTCTTAGTTCAGAGGAAAATTGGGCTTAAGCAGCTTAATCAGGCTGGAGCTTATGTGCTTTAACAGCCAAGGGAAGGTTGCCATCAATGGAAGAGGAGATCTTGCTAACTCCTTTGGGGTGTTTGCCATCACTGTTACGAGGCTTGAGCACACCAATGCCAGATGATGTCACCCATTTGGTTGCTACTATGCGAGGAAAAGCTATGTGGGCCTCTATATTCTGGGTTATATCTGGTTGAGGTCTATGGTGGTAGAGATCCTATCTGGTGAGGGTGTTCAAGGGGAGGTTCCTCCTGATGCCTGAATTAGAGGGAGGTTAACAATTCATTATATATTGAGAGGCCCTGGCAAAACCCTACTGGAAAAACTGGTAGTGGTCACCTTGGATGCAACATGGGGAATGATGTAAGGCTGGATAAAACTCAATTTACTGTTATGTCTGATTTCATGATTTGGCCTCTTTAATAGCTGAAGTGAAAGCTTTGGCGCAAAAGAGGGGGGTACAATCTAAGCAGAAACAGGATAGAATTGCAGCCTCAGAAAAAGAATTTGGGGCTGTGAAATCTGTCCAACCCACCCTTAGCCACAAGAAGAACCCTTTAGCTAGGAAAGTGGAGCAATTAGAGAACACTATTAGATATCTTAATCTATTTTTTATTGAACTTTTCTAGAACTGAAGGGATTGTTCCTCAAGAGCTCTTCAGAAAATATTTGTGAGACATTTTTAATATTCCAACAGAGTCTTCTCCTCCGATAGGTAAGGGGTATTATCTACCAAGACCTCAGAGGGATGAGCTGCTAGGGACTGGGACAAAAGCAGGACCTGAGCCCAGGGTGTAATGTCTGTGCTTTATTTGAAGACTCTGGATTGGTTATTAGAGAGTTTGTCTCCCTTGTTTGCGAGCAAGATCTTAATTTGATTGTACACTAAACTTTCGCAAATCCCAAGCACTATTTATGGGACAAAAGGTTTGGATTTTTTGGTGATGGCTAAAGTTATTCAAACATTTAAAGCATTCCCGGACAGTGGCATACCAAGGGGGGGAGCGGTGGGGGCGGTCCGCCCCGGGTGCACGCCGCTGGGGGGGGTGCCGCAGCGCACGCCTGTCTGCTCCCAGTTCGCTATGCTCGCTAAATTCTCTCGTTCGCTGTAGCAGCTCCCTCCTTCTGCCCCGGAAAAGGTTACTTCCTGTTCCGGGGCAGAGGGAGGGAGCTGCAGCGAACGAGAGAATTTAGCGAGCGTAGCGAACTGGGAGCAGACAGGCGCGCGCTGCGGCACCCCCCCCCCCCAGCGGTGTGCACCCGGGGGGTGTCATTTAGCGGGGGGTGCGCTGCACCCGGGGAGGGGGCGCATCGGCGATCCGCCCTGGGTGCCGTCGAGGCTAGGAACGCCACTGTTCCTGGCTATGTACTCTGTCTCCAGACTGTCCGCAAAATTGCCGGCTTCGAGTTTTGCAGTTTATATCTCTGTTAGTTGAACTTCAGCACTGTTAAATGTGTATATTTTTGATCCTGTTTTATGGTAGTCTTATTATTAGGTTCCAATTTACTGTTTTCGAGTTTCCTCTTTCATTGTATTTATATTTATACTTGTACATTTTACCAGTAGCATACCAAGGGCAGAGTGGTGGGGGCGGTCTGCCCCAGGTGCAGGCAGCAAGAGGGTGTGTGGAGCAGACGTACAACTGTCAGGTGCGCCGGTCCCCTACCCCTTCTAACGTTACTTCCTGTTCTGGGGCAGGGGACTGGCAGAGCCAACAGCCACACGCCTGCTCCGCACACCCCCTTGCTGGGAGGAAAGGTCTGGTGATGCGCTTCAGGGGTGACATGCCAGGGGGTGTGATACGCTTTGGGGGGTGAAGTGCTGAGGGGTGTAACGGCAACCCGCCCCGGGTGGTGAACAGGCTAGGATTGCCACTGCATTTTACTGTTGTTATACTGTTAACAAAATTGTAAGTTTGATGTTAAGCTGTACCGTACTGTATACCACCTTGGGTGAATCTCTTCATAAAGGCGGTTAATAAATCCCAATAAATAAATAAAAATAAATAATCAGCGGCACTATCGGGGTTGTTGAATATCAATGGATAGACTTGCACAAGTGATTTAACTGTCCAGGAGCCTCCCATGCCCTGTAAAATCGCTTTGAAAATCAGACTGAAGAAATTATTTCTTCACTCAACATGTAATTAAACTCTGGAATTCATTGCCAGAGGATGTGGTAAAAACAGTTAGCTTAGCAGGGTTTAAAAAAGGGTTGAATAATTTCCTAAAAGAAAAGTCCATAAGCCATTATTAAAGTGGATTTGGGAAAATCCACTGCTTATTTCTAGGATAAGCAGCATAAAATCTGTTTTACTGTTCTGGGATCTTGCCAGGTACTTGTAACCTGAATTGGCCACCGTTGGAAACAGGATGCTGGGCTTGGTGGGCTTTCCGTCTGTCCCGGTATGGTAACGCTTATGTTCTTACATTCTTATTAAAAACCTGTATTGTAATATAACAACTCGTAGCAAGATGCATTCTTTTTTTCTGGAAAGCACACGCAGTATCCAAAACAGCACTTGGGGAAGATTAGCAGGTGGACATAGTTCTAGATGAATGCTCTCCTCCCTGTTCACCCTAATTATTACACTAATCAAGTAAGGTAGGACATCTGTTAATCAATGTTTTCCTTTCATTATTGTTTGAATTGATTTTTCTAAGGATGTGCTTTCATTTCATTTTGTTATGAAAACAGAAACAAAGAGGATGAAAGTCATTGTTTTCCTTTTGTTATTCATTTAAAATAATGCCCAAGTTCTCCATTCCCCCTCCCCCCCAGCCAAAATAATCTCCCATGGCAAATATTTTTTTTTTAAACACGAAGGAAACATGCAGAAGGTGGCTTATGGAACTCTTTCCAACTCATCTGCATGTGTGTGTATAAGCATATGTGCATGCACACGGACACCCATCTGTGTTTCTATCTGTGTTGCCTGTGTGTGGCAGTGTCTTGTGTCTGTGTTTTGTCTGTGTGTATGTATATCTCTGTTTCAAATGTCTATTTGCATGTTCCCTCCTTCAAATCGCAGCTTTCCAAATGTAGTAATTTTTACTTTGTCAGTCGTTTTTTGTTAACATGGATTGCCCCCTCTAATGAAAGCATGAAGGTAGCCTAATCACTGTATTTTCCAATTCAGACTGGATGCAAAATATGACACGGGATCATAGGCAGTCAAGATGGGTGGTACAAAGTCATTAGGATAAATCTAAGGTGGATAAACTGAAAGCAAATTATATTTAGAGTTGAATAAGATATGAGGAACTAGTCTAAGTTACAGGGTGTGCAGGAAGCTTGTCCAGGTGCAGAATGAGTGGATAGTCAGTCACCACATGTATTAAACGCAGGGCTTTTTTTGAGGGAGTACTTGGGGGTACAGAGTACCGGCACCTTTTCCACTGTCTGCTAAAATTGAACCATGGAAGCCAAGTTTTAATGAAAGAGCTCAGACTCTACACACCAAGTCTGTCTTGTCATAGATTCTGTGACTGGTTGCAAGGGGCCTGGCTATGATGGGGTGGGTCTCTCAGTGATCACCCCACTCCTGAAGGGTGACCTAGCATTTGAGTACCGGCACCTTTTTTCCTAGAAAAGACACACTGATTAAACGCTTGGAGAAGATCTAGGCTTTCACTTGCTTTCTGAATTAGAGATAGTCTCGAGTTCGATGTAGCCCATCTGGGAGTAAGTTCCAGAGTGTGGGGGCAACTCCTGAGAAGGCTTGCTGGGGTACAGATAGTGATGCTTCTTGAGAGGAACTTAGGGGCCCTTTTACTAAGCTGCGTAAGCGCCTATGCGCGCCCAATATGAGCCAGTTCCGAGTTACTGCCTGGCTAACACGCGGTCCTTGTGGTAAGTTCATTTTTGGTGCACGTCCGCTACGTGCGTCCAAAAAATATTTCTTATTTTCTGGCACGCATCAGCTATGCGCATCAAGTGGCATTTGGCACGCGTAGGTCATTACCGCCCAGTTACTGCATGAGACTTTACCGCTAGGTCAATGGCTGGTGGTAAAGTCTCAGACCCAAAATGGACGCGCGGCAATTTTCATTTTGCCGCACATCCATTTTCGGCAAAAATGTTAAAAAGGCATTTTTTTACAGGTGCGCTAAAAATGATTCTGCGCACGCTCAAAACACGCGTCTACACTACCGCAGGCTATTTTTCAGTGCACCTTAGTAAAAGGACCCTTTAGAGATTTCAAAGGTGTGTAGAAAGCTAATTTATTCTTTAAATATTCTGGCCCATTTTGTCTGAGGATCTTGAAAATCAAACGTACAGTTTTAAATTTAGCCCTGTACTGTAGTCAGTGTAGTTTTTGCAGGAAAGATGCGATGTGGTCACGCTGCTTGCAGCCTTCTATCATTCGCGCTGCATCATACTGAACTGGAGCTGGTGCTAACTCTTGTTCGTTTGATTCACCTTTTCAATATATGGAGAAAGATTTTGTAGCTGCCCCAGGTAATATAAACATTTTTTAAAGGTTGTTTGCACTTGCAAGATCAAAGTAAGTGATGAGTCTAGCAGTATCCCAAGATTCCTGACTTGTTATTTTAGGGGAAGTTTACACTTACCAAAAGGTATTTTAAAATCAGGTACTTGTCCACTTGTGTTAGGAACCCACAGAATCTCTATTTTGCTTGGGTTACACTAGTATACGATAACAGGTCCTAGACACCTGTTCCTTAACACTGGCATTTGCATTGCTTCCATGCACATTCACGTAATAAAGACAGTAAAAACAATCACAAGTGACAAAAAACTTGTCCGCAGCTTTATTTAACATCAACTACGAAATATCATAATATAACACTAACTTACAACATTACCAGCTACTTCCCAAGTGACCTTCACTCTAGTCGGTGTTGACCTAACCGCCCATGCTTATCCGTCAATACACTAATATTCAAACCCATGTCTGGACCAGTGGGCCTGCGGTGTCGTCAAGGCCTCACTTCCACTCGTGGTGGTCTCACACACAAGCAGATCACACTCCCAATGAAATCTTTTCCTTGTAATTCTGTGCCCTTTAATAAAGACCACTTGTGAGTTTCCCCCATAACTTCCCCGCTGCTGTGACCCCCCCCGCCCTCCCCAGGACCCCTTCCCTCAACATAGCTTACAATACAGAAATATCAGAACATGCACCACCAACCAAAACAACTGATTTTCCACCTCCTGTCCTCTGCATGCTGTGGGCGGGCTGAGCGGGAATCAAAACTACTCAAATTTTTTTAACAACTTCCCTTCCTCAAACCACCTACCGCCCCTGTCATTTCCTCACAGAAAAACCACCAACTCTCCTCCCAGCCAGGGGCATACCCAGAAAACAGATTTTGGGTGGGCCAGGCAAGAATTGGGTGGGCACCAAGTGTTCTCCCCCCCCCCCCCCCCCCCCAAAAAAAAAAAAAAATCTCAGCTGGTGGGAAAGTGCTTCTTTCCACTTTGGCAGCAGGAATGCACTGAAAACTGAGCATGCGCAGGTGCCGGTGTTGTGGAGAGTAGTGTTTTCGTTACCATCAGGGGGAAATCTTCAGCTGGTGGAGCTTGGGATTCCTACCAGTTACCACTAAACATGTGCTACTGTTGGGTGGGCCTGAGCCATAAATGGGTGGGCCCTGGCCCACCCAAGCCCACCTGTGGCTACGCCACTGCTCCGAGCTTCTCACTCGCTCATTCTTACCCATCCACCAATTGCTTAAACAATTAATGATCTGCTTGCTCTGCTCACAATGCTACTGCTCAAAATTCTCTCCTTCACCTCAGCTTAACAACAAAATTGTCTCAGGGTTTTTCCTGCCCAGATCGCCTCCTCATCCCTTCTACCCCTTTACCAATTATGTCAACTATAATTTGAACATATTATTCTTTATTCCCCCCTCTCTTACTTTTATTCCCTTCTTGCCCCTTTCTTTCCTTCTGCCCCCCCAGGATTTCCCTTCCCAACTCATTAACTATCCATTTATTTACCCCACTCCCACAATTCCCTTCCCCCCAATAAGTAGTATTTTTCCCCAGCAGCAGGGCCAATGTTAACAAGCCCTAAGCTCATTCCTTGTGCCCCTTCATTATAGACTAGACTTCTAAGACTTGTTCTCAGATGCCTAAATAGAGGGAATCCTGCTAATTTCCAATTGACCACGTGAAAAACACGACGAAAAAGATGTTCTACTCCATGTGGAAACTTAAAAGAGTAAAACCTTTCTTCCCGAGATACATCTTCCAGACCCTGGTACAGTCAATGGTAATAAGTCATCTGGACTACTGCAACACACTATACGCAGGCTGCAAAGAACAGACTATCAAAAAACTACAAACTGCCCAGATACAGCCGCCAGACTCATATTTGGAAAAACTAAATATGAAAATGCAAAACCCTTGAGAGAGAAGCTTCACTGACTCCCACTTAGAGAACGCATTATGTTCAAGATCTGCACGATTGTACACAAAATCATTCACACAGACGCCCCAATCTACATGCTAAACCTTGTAGACTTGCCTCCAAGAAATGCCACAAGATCATCCCGCAAATTTCTCGACCTGCACTTCCCCAGTTGTAAAGGACTAAAGTACAAGCAGATGCATGCGACCACATTCTCGTACTTGGGCACGCAAGTGTGGAATGCACTGCCTACAGACCTAAGAACAATCGGCGAAACAACTATCTTTCGCAAATCTCTTAAGACATATCTCTTCAGCAAGGCATACAATGAGAACTAATAGCCACAATAATCCACCCGACAATCCACTCAATTAAGATAACTCATCTACTATAGCTACCTAAATCACTCCTCTCCTTCTTCTTTTACCCTCATTTAACCTCTACACAACATTAAATGTATATGTCACCTTGCAATGACAATGTTAACAAAACTATGTAAGCCACATTGAGCCTGCAAATAGATGGGATATTGTGGGATACAAATGCAATAAATAATAATAATAATTTCCAAAAGTCGGAAATGGGGCTATTTTAAAATTGCCCACCTTTCCACCACGTAGAAGTAAACATTGATGGTTATTTGAATTAATGAAGCTGTTCTGTTTTGCTCTGACTGCCCCCCCCCCCCCCCCCCCCCCACTTTCCAGGACCTGCCACCCTAGACAACTGCCTGGTTTAATAGTTAAACTCTGCCCATGTAAAGCTCTCTATGAGTTTGGGCCTATTTATTTGAAAGACCTGCACCTTTACATTCCAATCTAATGCTTACATCAAATCCTGAGGAAAGTTGTAGAGAAGTGCATTAATGTTTTTAATTTTGTTTCAAATAGACATTAGTATTCTATCCTGTTATGCATTTTATTTGATTTGTGTAACAGTTTGTGCCACTTAGGTTTGTTATTATACCAGTGCTGCGATGTTATTTTCAGCTGAATTAAGAATGCATTCATACATTTTTAACTGACTATGTTCATTGCCTGCTTGGTTTGTCATGTTGTTTTATTGGCCTCCTTATTAAGTGATTTGTTTTGGAAAGGTGGCTTGGAAGTTTGAATAAATACATTCTCCCCTCTTCGGTTTCAGAGCTACAATTTCCTTTACAGCTGAAGTTTTAATGAAAATTAGTTTGCTGTAGGAGTGTATTGGGCTGACAGATCACATCCTCTGTTGCTGAAGGGTCAGGTTCAAGTCTATTATGATTGGAAGTCTACAGATGGCTGCCCCGGTGCTGATGCCGAGCTGCAGAGAGAGAAGGAAGGTCGTAACCCAGACTGGTTTGTCTCATGTTTGGAAGCAAGAGCCCAAATAGTGCCAGAGTAATCCATCATCCATCTTGTTCCTTGCCCTGATGATCAGAGCACCTCTGTCTCCCTGGCTGGTGAATAGGTGCTATGGGTGCTGTGTGATGGCCCCAGCACTCCAGGACAGATGGGATCGGTTCCAAACCTGCCCCCAGGTGCTTCAAAGTCAATTAAAGGCAAAGGCAAATGAAGGGTTAAAGGTTAAAGCTGAGCAAAAGGGCAGAGTCATTAGATTACACAGCAGGGTGCTCTGCAGCTCAGCCAAATCACAGACACTCATTTGCCTTAATTTACTTCATGGCCATTCACTTGTAAATTTGTGTATGTGTGTGTGTGTGTGTGTGTGTGTATACACATATCTATGAATGTGTGTACCTGGCTATCTTTATATGTGCATGCTTGTGGATATGTAGTCATATACATGTATGTGTGTATATAAGCATGAGCATGCTTGTGTGTGCACATGTACTGTGCATATATGTATCTATATATCTGTGTGTATGCATATTTCTATGTGTAAGCATATTTGCATGTATCTATATGTGTACTGCTGTATGGATTTATGTGCACATCCATGTGTATGTGTGAATACATATTTTGTCTATGCTTGTATGTGCACATATGTTTGTATCCGCTCCAACTCAGAATGCTGCAGCAAAACTGATAGAAGGCTGCAAGCAGCGTAGCCACCTCACACCCTTCCTGCAAAAGCTACACTGGCTACCAGTACCTTACAGTGCTAAATTGAAAACTCTATGTTTGATTTTCAAGGTGCTCAGACAAAATGGGCCAGAGCACTTAAAGAATAAGTTAACCCTTTACACACCTTTAAGACCTCTAAGGTCCTCTCAAGGATCATCACTATCTGTACCCTTGTCAAAAGAAATTGTAGGATGTGATACCCGCCAGCAAGCCTTCTCAGGAGTAGCCCCCACACTCTGGAATTTACTCCCAGAGGGGCTACCTATAACTCAAGACTACTTCAGGAAGCAGGTGAAAGGCTCTTCTCCCAAGAATTTAATATATAGGGTGACTGACTATACACTCATTCTGCACGTGGACTAGCTTGCTACACACACTGTAACTTAGATCAGTTCCTTATCTCTTGCTTAACTATACAAAGAACTTGCCTTGAGTTCAACTAACCATCAAATTCTCCCAACTGACTCTGTACCATGCATCTTGTTCCCATCATATATCTGCTCTTGATCCCTCAGCTACATGGTAAGCCGTATTGTAGAAAATCTTTACCATCATATCTATGTTAGTTGAATGTTCAAATGCATGCTTATTAGGTGTATCATTAGTACTATGCTAACATTGTATTATATCTCTGGTGTTTGAATTCCAGTGCTGTTTAATGTGTATATTTTTTCTACTGTTTCATGGTAGTTCTATTATTCAGTTTCATAACACAGGCAAGCTGCAAACCCTTTAACCCCCAGCCCACACACATAAGGCACACAATGACTGGGTGAGAAGCAAGTTTTGGGGGGAATAAATGGCTGAGCTTTATTAAAACACATTAACATAACCCCTAGGAAGCACACAAGCCTTGAGTTCTATCTTGTAGAGGCTTCCCCCTGCCATGCCTTTCCAGCTAGGGAGCATGACTCACTGGTACATGTGGCGGCCATCCATATCTCCACCTTCAGTGTGGCTGCACGTCTATCTGCTTTTGGACTGCACCCCGGTCTAGCATTCCACCTGCCATTTAGAACCAGTACTACTACTACTACTACTATTTAGCATTTCTATAGCGCTACAAGGCATACTACTACTACTACTACTATTTAGCATTTCTATAGCGCTACAAGGCATACGCAGCGCTGCACAAACATAGAAGAAAGACAGTCCCTGCTCAAAGAGCTTACAATCTAATAGACAAAAAATAAATAAAGTAAGCAAATCAAATCAATTAATGTGAACGGGAAGGAAGAGAGGAGGGTAGGTGGAGGCGAGAGGTTACAAGTAGTTACGAGTCAAAAGCAATGTTAAAGAGGTGGGCTTTCAGTCTAGATTTAAAGGTGGCCAAGGATGGGGCAAGACGTAGGGGCTCAGGAAGTTTATTCCAGGCGTAGGGTGCAGCGAGACAGAAGGCGCGAAGTCTGGAGTTGGCAGTAGTGGAGAAGGGAACAGATAAGAAGGATTTATCCATGGAGCGGAGTGCACGGGAAGGGGTGTAGGGAAGGACGAGTGTGGAGAGATACTGGGGAGCAGCAGAGTAACTACATTTATAGGTTAGTAGAAGAAGTTTGAACAGGATGCGAAAACGGATAGGGAGCCAGTGAAGGGTCATGAGGAGAGGGGTAGTATGAGTAAAGCGACCCTGGCGGAAGATGAGACGGGCAGGAGAGTTTTGAACCGACTGGAGAGGGGAGAGGTGACTAAGTGGGAGGCCAGCAAGAAGCAGATTGCAGTAGTCTAAACGAGAGGTGACAAGGGTGTGGATGAGGGTTTTGGTGGAGTGCTCGGAAAGAAAGGGGCGGATTTTACGGATGTTGTAAAGAAAGAAACACAAAAAAAACTCTGGACTTGATTTCAGCAAAGCTCAACTAGATAATCAAATGACGAGCTGAATCTTCATATGCTAAATATAGATTAAAATCTATGTATGGTGTGATATCTTTTCTTATTTATTTTTTCTATTTTTAATAAATTTTAATTCTAATCCCCAAATATGAAGATTCAGCTCGTCATTTGATTGTAAAGAAAGAAACGACAGGTCTTGGCAATCTGCTGGATATGACCAGAGAAGGAGAGAGAAGAGTCAAAGATGATCCCAAGGTTTCGAGCTGAGGAGACAGGGAGAATGAGAGAGCCATCAACAGAAATAGAAAATGGGGGGGGGGGGGGGGGGGTGGGGGGGGGGGTTTGGGGGGGAAAATGAGAAGCTCGGTTTTGGTCATATTTAATTTCAGGTGGCGTTGAGACATCCAGACAGCAATGTCAGACAAGCACGCTGAAACTTTGGTTTGGATGCAAGGTGAGATATCAGGGGTAGAAAGGTAGATTTGGGAGTCATCAGCATAGAGATGGTAGGAAAAGCCATGGGATGAGATTAATGAACCAAGGGAAGAAGTGTAGATAGAAAAGAGGAGGGGACCAAGAACAGAACCCTGAGGTACGCCGACAGGCAGAGGGATAGAAGTAGAAGAGGATCCACCAGAGTGAACACTAAAGGTGTGGAGGGAGAGGTAGGAAGAGAACCAGGAAAGGACAGAGCCCTGGAATCCAAGTGAGGACAGGGTATCGAGAAGTATGCTGTGATCGACAGTGTCAAAAGCAGCGGAAAGATCAAGAAGAATGAGGATAGAATATTGACCTCTGGATTTAGCCAGTAATAGGTCATTGGAGACTTTAGTAAGCGCAGTTTCGGTTGAGTGGAGAGGGCGAAAACCAGATTGTAGTGGGTCAAGAATAGCATGTGAGGAGAGAAAATCAAGGCAGCGGCGGTGAACAGCACGCTCAAGTAATTTGGAGAGAAAAGGAAGGAGGGAGATGGGTCGGTAATTAGAGGGACAAGTAGGGTCGAGTGAAGGCTTCTTAAGGAGAGGTGTGACCACAGCATGTTTAAAGGCAGCAGGGACAGTCGCAGTGGAAAGTGAGAGGTTGAGAATGTGACAGATAAAAGGAATAAGAGCAGGAGAGATGGCATTAAGAAGGTGGGTGGGAATGGGATCAGAGGAACAGGTGGTACATTTTGAGGAAGAAAGGAGAAGTGTAGTTTCCTCAATAGTAACTTCAGGAAAGGATCACCAGCTAGGTGATCAGTCAACCACCAGTGAGTGTTCCTGTCCTTGGACCTCATTCACCAACGGAGTAAACTGTCAAAAGAGTGAGAATTGAAAGCGTGAGAGAGCATCCACAATGTGGTTGTCTATTCCTGGCACATGCTTTGCTTGGGCAGTCAGGTTAATCTCCAGGTAATGGAGCACGAAATACTGGATAAGTTTGGCGGCGTGCAGGCAGAGTTCCATTGTCTTGTTGATGATCTCCACCACTGTTGGCGTACAATTTAGAGGCAGATCGTCGGTATTCAATAATACTGCATGCATCTTTAGTGGACATCCCTGACCTGCCCATGCCCCTCCCATGGCCACCCCCCCTTTTGAGTTATGTGCTTTTAGATTTGCGTGCGGATCTTTATAGAATAGCGCTGAGCAAGATGTGTGCTGAAATCCAAACTGTTGCCAAATAAAGCCAATAATTGATTGTTAGCACACAATTACTGGCGCTAATTGGCTCATTAACGAATTTAGTTGCACTCGCATCTCGGGAATGCACAGAAATTTGTGCACCATTTATAGAACCTTCTAAATATAAGCATTATTTGAAATATTTAGATTAGATGTTTCAAATTATTCCCAGATATTTTACTGAAAATTGTCCTAATGTATGTGTGTAATTGTGCTCGTTGATTTACATGTGTCTGTCCTAAAGCATCTCTTCCTGCTATTGTTTCCTCTATTTATGTTTATAGTTATTGAGATTTACTATACTGCCTTTTGTGTTAAGCAAAGCATAATTGGAAAAGAATGCCAATAATTTGACAGGATAGAACTGACAGTATGGATCAGAGATCCTGAGCGTAATCAGGATCCAGATAGGAAGGATAGATGGAAGAAAAAAGTCACAGGCATAGATCTTCACTCTACCGAGACCCACTGGCTTCAGAGAGACCCTCAGAGGCTTGGGTGAATAGATGGGTTTTGAGGGTACTCCTAAATTTCCTATAAAATGTGTCTGTATGAAGCAAGGGCTGGTAGTATATTCTAAAGAGTCAGGACAGTACAATGGAATGTGCTATGTCTCGTAGAATCGAGTACCTTTCTTGCAGATAAATTGAATCAAAAAGAATCGGTCCCATAAGTGCAAAGAGGGAAACTGCAGATGCTGCAGAGCTCAGTACTGTTACAAGAAATGATTTATCTTGGGGGAAAGAGCTATAGAGCACTCGCTACTGTTTGTAATTTAAGAGCAGGCGCTGTATTTATAAGTTTTAGGATATCAATTTCTCCACCAATCACCAAAGGTGATAATTGCAATAAATTAAATAAATTAAGTATATATCTCTGAAATGCAGTATTCTATACTGCAAGATTTGAAAGCATGTACTCAGAGCACAAAGAGACTATACTTTTAGCTTCAGGAAAGGTTTATTTTAAAATACAATTTCACACGAGAGGTAGGTTTTTAAAAGGATCTTAGAACAGAGAATTTGTGCATAAAATAGAACAAAGTAGCAGGTAGGTTAATTTACAAGTCCTTGTTACAAGCATGCTGTGGTCCAGCTGATTGATGAGCACATGGTTAGGACAGGAGCAGGGCTTCTGCAGTGAGTGGATCTGAGTTGCTTGCAGCTGAAGAGAGAATCTTGGGGAAACAGCTTTTGCTTTTATATCTTGCAAGCTGCAGGAGGATATGATCACAGAGTCCCAGCACCTGCTTCCTGGTTTGCACTGGATAACTTGCAAGGCATTATGGTTATTGTAGTCTGTTCACATGATCTGCAGATGTCCTGGTGTCCATTTGTCTGATAGATGGGAGGGGGCAGGTAAACCTCTGACAAGCAAATATCTTGTTTATGGTTTCCCCTCTGAAGTCTTTGTTATCAATAGCTGGAGTTATGCCTTTTCCAGACTATCTGTCTGCTGGTGGAGATGTCTATGTGATTCTTCAAGTATCCACCTTAGTCATGCTTTTGTTCAGTCTTTTTAGGTGGGAAGGCAGAGAGAGTTTTATTTCTCTTTGAAGCACAGTACCCTTTTGTCTCTTAAATGTCTTTTAAATGTTCCCCAAAGGGAGAGGGAAGAGGGCTTTTGGAATGAAAGCCAGTTCTGCTGCAGCGTCAAATATATATTTTAAAAGCTGCACAAATATATTGGTGTATATATATGTATCTGATCCAACACAACATCACGCTACACATTTAATTCTGATGATTGGCTTATACCATAACAGTACAAAAGTACCACCTGCAACCCATCTGGAAAGATATGTCCTTAGCTGTTATGGTGTTATAAAAAGTACCAAGGTTAGGTTTATACAGTATCCTAATAGTACTTGTAGAAAGAGGGTCATTTTAAAGGAAAATGTAAAATGGGCTGGCTCAAACTTACTCTTCTCAAACACTGCTAAAAATAATGAGCTCAGGGCCGGCTCTACCTCTAGGTGAACTAAGCATCTGCCAAGGGCATCAGAATTTGGGGATGGTGAGAAGGGGTGGCAGCAATACAGCAGGATAGAGCCTGCTGTCTGCCCCTCCTCTGCTGCTGCTGCTGCCTTTACCCCGGCTGCCCTGAAGCACTTGAAAACAGAGTGCATTATGTATGTTTGCCAAGGTCTGCTGAGTCCCACCCCATTCAACACAAACATCCTGCCAGATAGGGCAGCACCAAGCAGACATTGAATGTGCACCTGCTTTCAGAGGAGCCACACTGTAAATGCCTCTTTCCAGTGTTTCAGGGCAGTCCAGGCAGATGTAGGATGGCTGCAGCAGCAATGAAGAAGGGGAGGGAGCAGGACCTGTGTAGGGAAGGTGTGGGAGAGATGCTGGACAGGGAGTGGTGGTAAAGAATAGATGAGATGAGATGCTGGACATGGGACAAAGGGGTAAGGAGAGAAAAGGTGCTGAAAATGGGGGAGATGACGTGTAGGATACCCTGGTCTGGGGGGGTATGGGAGGGGGGAAGAGAGATTTTGGGCCCTGGAAGGGGATAGGGAGTATGGAGGGGAAGGTGAGATGTTTGATGGAAATGGAGCAAAGGAGTAAGTAGAGAGAAGATGCTGAAAATGGTGGATAGGGAAGGGGAGATAAGGTGTAGGACTCCCTGGTGTGTGAGGGATTATGGGGTGGGAGGAAAGAAAGAGAGATGTTGGTCCTGGAGGGGGATAGGGAGGAGAAGGAGAGATGTTGACCACCATAGAGGTAGGGAAGGGAAGGGGAGATGTTGGCCACCTAGAGGGGAGGTAGGGAAAGGAAAAGAAGGGGAGGGAAGATGGACTATGGGATGGGGAGGTAGGGCTTTGAGCTGTACCTGAGACGGGTGGAACATGGCTGAAAGTTTGTCTAGGACATCAGCTACCCTTGAGCCAGTCCTGTGTGAGTTACACATTCAATGTAGTTCAAATGGCATTGAAAAGATGTATTCCTGTGGATGTGTTAACGTCAGAGCAGGAGAGCAGCACACCTTCATTCCATTTATAAACGAACCCCCCCCCCCCCCACTCCTCATCTCCTCTGACCATCACCATCACCTCCACAGATAGCATCTGATGCTTAGAAGGTGTAGCTTCAAAAGAAACAAAGCAGATACATCATCTGAAAACTATAGTAAAGTTTTCCCATTAAGTATCTGTAGAGCTTGTGACTATGAGGCAGATGCACTAAAGCTAAATGAGCCTTTAATGACTCTCCAACGAGGAAAATTTGATCCGTTGCATGCATCAAAGGGCTTTTACCGAGGAAGCCAGCAGCTAACGAAAACGGAATGGAGATGAGCAATTAGTGTGAAAACCCCATTGAAACGACATGCACTAACCTTTTCCGATTGCCTTTACGCAGGAAAAAGGCAGGAAATCTAACGAGAGGTCTGGACCTCTCGTTAGGACAGCTCTGTGCCAGGAAAAATCATTAAGTGAAAAAATAAACAAACTTTGAGCCAATCCCAGCGCATTAGCAGAGCTAAAAGCGCTGTGATTGGTCCAAAGGACGTCAGAAAACACATAAAAAAATAAAAATAAAAAAAGGATCGGGAGGGGGCAAGGGCACTCATCAGGAGCGTCCTGTACAGACGGCCTTGCCCCCCCCCCCCCCCCCCCCGCTGCTCCCCACTTTCCGCCACTCCCCCCACCCCGAAAAAGCAAAATTCTAGCAGCCATGTGCTTGTGATTTGACTGTGTTTTGACTGTTTGTGGCATGCGCAGAGCAGCTAACATAACGCTTGGCTGCTCTGCGCATGATTTGGGGGCCGATTAACGATGTGTATTGTGATTCTTTGATACATTGTACGTTTCAATACCGATCTCAGCATGTGTGACTTTTTTTTTTGGTGCATTTTTCGTTATTTTAAAATCGTTAGGGACTTTAACGATTTAGATTTTTTCACGTTTGGTTGCTGCATCTGCCTCTATATCTGCTGTTTGAAAATTTGTTCTCAGAATGATTAAAGGCTTAATCAGGTGACTGTTAAATTGTATGAATGAATCAATACAGTTTGCTGTATCTCTTTTCTTTTGTTCTCTTATCTTACATACTCAGTTAAATGTATAGTTGTTAACTTAGAAAGTGTTATTGGTTGCTTACCTGAAATATGTGTTTTTTTAAACTGAATAAAACAAATTTAATTAAAAATATCAATCTAATCTGAAAGAGCATGTACGAGTGTGCAACATGTCCATATCATCAAGTGGAATGATTTAAGAATCCAGAGAAACATATTTGGAGAATAGTTTTGGGAAAGGAGTTCTGTGTGTCTGTCGTTTATTGTTTGTTGAACTTTTAATAGACCGCCTTACTTGCGATGCTAGTTAACTCCTTGTACATCTCAAGAAATATTAGAGGTCAAAATTCTAGCTTGTTCTTTAGACATGATGTTAGTGTATTCTAAAAGCAGAAAAATGATAAACACATATTTAAGTGCTGGTCTGTTGAAAAGTAGGCACAGTATACCAGGAAGACCATGCCTTATTTTAAAGGGCATAGCTTCCACATACTAGCGGCACTTAGAAGCCATATCATTAGCGATACCTTTTGGCTATACACAACAAAGGTCTTTCTAAGGCCCACAACATTTTTTTAAAGGTTTATTTTCGAAGATAGTATCCAAAAGGATTGTTTGACACGTTGACCAAGACTCCTGAGGAAGGCACTTTTAGTGCCGAAACATGGTATCATGTTGAGTCATCCTTTAATAAATGTTATATCTACATTGGATGCCTTGATTCAGTTCCCACCATTTTCCTGCTTCTTAGATTGAAAGGCACCATTAAATATAGCCTTTACCATCTGTAAGGTACCTCCACAGCCAGACAGACATTGACTTAGATTTTGTATATCCAGACACTAATGCCGTCCTAACTTTGGGGCCCTTTTATGAGGGTTACCATATTTGCAGAGACAAAATAGAAGACCCAAAAATAACAAGTGTTGCTACCTTTGCTACAGAAATATTTAATCGTAGCAAATGTATAAATGGCTTTTATTTATTTATTTATAAAACTTATACCCTACTTAAACTTAAGCGGCTAACAGCAAAACGTACATAATCATAAAACACCTACAAATTACAATTACTTTAAAACCCCACACTACGCCCCCCCCCCCAACAAGAATAATAAACAATAGCTGATGAACTCTGACTACATCATATTAAAAAGCTTGAACAAAAAAAAAATGTGCTTTCAAAAGCTTCTTAAAGTGTCCTGCATTCGTACAGAAATGCAAATAGCCAGGCAAAGAGTTCCACAGTACTGGGACTGCAACTGAAAAGGCCGCCACCCTTGTAAGAGCATAATTGTTCGTCGGTAACAAATCAGTCACCAATTTTTTCATAGAGTCGGATCTCAAACTCCTAGTAGAAACAAACAATTTAACCACAGAATGAAAATAGCATGAAACCTTCCCATAAACAGTCTGGTGAAACAAGTATAAAATGTTAAACTGAATTCTATATTGCCCAGGTAACCAATGTAGTTGCCTCAGGGCTGGTGTAATATGATCCCCCCATGAGAACCCCACAACAGCCTTTACTGTAACATTCTGCACCGCATGCAGTGCTTGAACTCTGGCACTTGATATCTCCAGATACAGGGAATTACAATAATGAACACACATCAAACAGTGACTGACACAGTACAGCAGTAGACGACCACTATCTTTTCACAAACTTCCAGATCTGAGTCTGAGCCCAAGCGTACTTGTCAGAAGAGCAAATATTCCTCAACAATTTTGGCTGGCTTCTGAGATACGTGTGAAACATAGGCACCCCGTATAAGAGGCTTGGGGAGGCTAAGCCTCTCCAGCCCAGCTGTGAACTTTCCCGCGGCCCCGCCTACCTCTAAATGCAGCCCAAGACAAGACTCGACGAAATCTTCTGTTGAGCAGTGCAGCGGCAGCCAGGAACGAGACCTGACGTCGCTACTCTCCACACACAGCCAGCATAACATAAGAAAAAAAAGAAGCGCGGGGCCGCAGCAGCCTTCAGACATGCGCTGTCGGCTCTGCCGGTCTCTGCCCCATGACATCAATTTCCCGTTCCAGGGTCAGAGGACCGGCAGAGCCGACAACGCATGTCTGAAGGCTGCTGCGGCCCCGCGCGTCTTTTTCTTCTTCTGTCAGCGCTGCCGTTAAGAGGCCCGGGCAGGAGGGAGAGAAGAGAACTTGGCCACTGGCTGGAAACGGTAGGAGGAGAGAGAGGGAGTGCCAGGGGGGCATGGACAAGAGCAATGGAGAGCCAGAGAGCGATAGGGAGAGAAAGAGGGGTCATGGAAAAGAGCAGGGGAGAGCCAGGGACATGGAAAAAAGAAGGGGAGAGCCAGAAAGAGATGGGGAGAAAAAGAGGGGCCATGGAAAAGAGCAGGGGAGAGCCAGAAAGAGATGGGGAGAGAAAGAGGGGCCATGGAAAAGAGCAGAGGAGAGCCAGGGACATGGAAAAGAGCAGGGGAGAGCCAGAAAGAGATGGGGAGAGAAAGAGGGGCCATGGAAAAGAGCAGGGGAGAGCCAGAAAGAGATGGGGAGAGAAAGAGGGGCCATGGAAAAGAGCAGGGAGAGCCAGAAAGAGATGGGGAGAGAAAGAGGGGCCATGGAAAAGAGCAGAGGAGAGCCAGGGACATGGAAAAAAGCAGGGGAGAGCCAGAAAAAGATGGGGAGAGAAAGAGGGGACATGGGCAGGAGAGAGAGAGAGAGAGAGAAGCTGCTGGGGAGAAACTGGGGGAGACCCTAGCTGTCAGACTGAGAAATGCTGGCTGGATGAAAGGAGGGAGAAAGAGGAAAAATGCTGGAAGGAGGGGGCAGAATGAGGGAAGACGCTGGTAGGGAGGGACAGAGGAAAGACACTGGAAGGATGGGGTGAGAGAGGACATGCTGAATGGAAAAGGGTCAAAAGAGAGAACTGTCTAGAAGGAAGGGGAGATAGAGGGAGACAATGGACGGAAGGATTGGGAGACGGTAATGGGTGGAAGGATGGAGAGAGAAAGAGGGATGACACTGGATGGAAGGGTAGGAGAGAAAGAAGGAAGGTGCTGGACATGGATGGAGGGGAGGGAAGTATATGCACATGGATGGAGGGGAGTGAGGAGAAATGCTGGATATAGATGGAGGGAAACTGTTGAATTTAAGAGCTGGATTGGGATACTGAAGGATAGGGACAGGGCTACAGATGGTAGACAGGACGCATAAGGACACAGGAGGATGGTGGACATGGTGAGTGAAAAAATATCAAATAGAAAGAAGACCCTGCATAAGAAGACACTGGGACCAAAGCGAATAGAAAAACTAAATGATCAGACAACAAAGGTAGAAAAAAGTATTTTATTCAGAATTTATTAACTGGAATATGTCAGCTATTGGAAATGTACATCTGTGATGTTTTGCATGTAAGTTTCAATTTTTCTAGTATTGCTGCATGCTGAGTCTGACTTCTTGAGGTGACTTTCCAGTTCAGTATTTTGCCTTCATATCTGTTGTGTCATGTGTTTTTCATGTGATCAAGGTGCAGTATTCTGCTAGCCTGTAGTATTTTCAGCCCTTTTTTGGTTTTTTTTTTTTTTTTGTTTCACTAGGTTGTGCACTGGTGTTTTAGAGCCCGGTGTAATTACAGTGCTGCCTTTACATGCATAAGGTTGTAGCTTGTCCTGTCCTTGGAATTAGTACTGTTATGGTTTGGTAAGGTTATGAGTGTGTTTTTGCACAAGTTTGTGTATAGTGTTTTGCAGTGGAGAGATTGTGTATTGGCCTTACTGAAGTGGCACCAAATCATCAGAAAGGGTTTTAGAGCCTAAATCATGACACACTACCTCTTGAAGGGTCTAAATAAAAGGAGCTCATTGTGAACACTTTCCACCCTAAAAGGGTGTTTTGTGGCTCTACATGAGAATTGTGATATGATCCCTTGTTTCATATTGTTGACGGTCTGCATTTTCCGTGTGGGTGGTATATTGGTTTATTAGGGTCTGCCCAGTGTTATGGTACAGTAAGGTTTATGAGTGTGTTTTTGCACAAATTTGTGCATAGTGTTTTGCAGTTGAGCAATTGTGGTTAGTACATGCTTTGAGCAACCACTTTATTCTTTGACATATGATACATATTTAATATCTAAATTTAATAAAAGGTATTAATTGTGACTTATTTTTTACTTATTTTTTTTCTATGTTGTCAGACAATTATGGATGTAAGCCACGCCCCTGGCCCCACCCCCAATCCCGCCCCCTTTAGCCTCCCCAAACAGTTGGGCCACCGACCGCCTATGGTGTGAAAGTCTTTGCATGACATCTGCTTAAAGTTATGCCTGCACAAACAAAATTCCTTTGACAGATTCAGATTGTAGGCTCTTTGAGCAGGGACTGTCTTTCTTCTATGTTTGTGTAGCGCTATAGAAATGCTAAATAGTAGTAGTAGTAGAGAGATCAGCAATGCCCTTCTCTTTCTTTAGTGCCCCCATGTGTTCAGACTGACTAATAGGCCAGAAATGGTTTCTCTTATTATGTGGGTAGGTATGGTGGCCATAGGCACATAAAAGAAAAAGAAGATATTTTCCTAAAATTAAAAAACCTGGAGGACATATCTGAAGAAGTTCAAAAGGAGAACAAGTCCTCTTAAAAGAGGACATATGGTAGCCCTACCTTTTACTAAAAGTTAGCGCATGCTAGTGGACATTAGCATGCATAAGTGCCATGTGGCCTATAGGTATAAAATGGATTGTGCAGCATTTAGTACATGCTAATGTCCATCAACTTGCGCTAAACTTTAGTAAAAGGACCCTTTTACCAGGAGAATTACTCATTTAGAGGACTGAACGTCGACACTAATTGGTTAACTCAAGGTACTATCCAGATAGCACCAGAAAGGTCAGTTGTAATTTTCAGAGGCATTATCCAGATACTGCTCTGAAAATTAGTGGCCAGTCCCAATGAGTGGCACTTATCTGGCTAGGAGCCACTGAAAATCTGTTCAGTTAACACCTGTATTGTTAATGTTGTTGTAATTGTGTTTTTCTTTGTTTTTTACACTTTTATTGTATCTTTCTTTTCTACTTTTTATTTCATGTTATGTTTTATTTTATGGTACACTGCTTTGATGTTTTTGAAAGGTGGTTTATCAAATCTTTAAGTAAAATAAATTTAAACATGAACTGTAGTAGCAAATGTTTTGACAGGTTGAATCCATCCTGCTCCTCGATTGACATTTCTTTACTTTTTCATGGTGAAAGAAAATGATCAGACAAGAGGCAGAGACCAGTATTAACCAATGGCTTTTTTTTTTCCTATATCTAAATATGAATGTGGGGGTGTGGGTGGGGGGAATTTATTGTCATTTTCATAGAATATTAACCATTGAACTTTAAAGCTTTCACAGTGACTATTATGCTCACAAGCTTTTACATTTTTTTCTTAACCCTACTGCAACAACAGGGAGATGCAAATTAAAGCAATAGAATTAGCCCACCTTTTGAAGCTGCCTAACAACTCAAAGATCAGCTCAAGGAAAGAGACATTATAAACAAGGAAAGGGTGTGGCTACAGTAAAAAGTGCACACCCCTGTGATTGCAAATGATTAAAGGAATGTTGTAACAAAAAAAGAAAAGAAAAAGATGAGAAAAACCAGGAAACCAAGAAATTGGTTCAGCTGACAACTTTACAAAATCAATTACTGCTGCTCCCGTTTTCTTCAAAATATATCCAGGTGTCTGATTTTTGTTTTGGCTTTGTTCTTTGGCTTGTCTTTATCCTAAGCTTCCTTCCTTTTTCGTGAATGTCCAAAGACTCTTGATTTTTCATGTGGTTACATTTGCTACGATCTAAAGGTGTACACTTTTAATAGCAGCCATGGTTCCTGGTCTTAAGCCCTGTTTGCAGCTGCTGCAGGCTCTGCAGGTTTTACAGATGTGGTAAGGTAGAGAACACTAATACACCTCTGACAACAACCAACAAAGTTGCCCCTCCTCCCTCTCCAGTCTCTGTTGATCCATAGGGGTAAAGGAAATTTCTGAGAAGCCAAACACTTATTTGTCCTCAAGCATCAAGTGGAAAACAAAGAGAAAATGCAGGTTATTAATGACAAGGAAATGTGTGGTAAGTGCTGGCACTTTCAAAGTAAAATCAAGCTAAGAGATTTGAAGATTATATTTACTATAAATCTGTAAACATCCAGAGCAAAAGACCTAAAGACTAGAACCATAGATATTACACCTAAAAAATCGGTACCAAGGCGTATTTTTTGAATCATGCCTAAATCTAGGTGTGGTTTATAGAATATGCCCAACAGCTATTTCCTGCGAATAGATTTAGTTGCGGCCAGGGCCGCCGAGAGGGGGGGGCAGGGGGGGACAAAATTCCATGGCCCGGGCCTCCAAGGGGGGCCCGGCACCGGGGTCAGGCCGCCAGTGCTGCAGTCCCCAGTCTCACCTGCCTGCCTCCATGGCTCCGGGTCCCCTTTATTCAAAGCGGCAGTCGCAGATCGCCTCTCTTCTGGCCTTCCCTCCCTGTGTCCCGCCCTCGCGGAAACTGGAAGTTACATCAGACGAGGGCAGGACACAGGGAGGGAAGGCCAGAAGAGACACGATTTGCGACTGCCGCTTTGAATGAAGGGGGCCCGGAGCCATGGAAGCAGGCAGGTGAGACCGTGGACTGCAGCGGCGGGGGGAGCGACGGAGGGTGGCGGAGGTGGGGCGGCCTTGCCCCGGGCCCAGCCTAGTCTCTTGGCGGCCCTAGTTGCGGCCATTTATGCCAATGAAAACCTGGTGAAAATGCCAACGCCTAAATTACACACGGAATGGGCATATTCTGTAGCACTGCATGTAAATTCAAGGAATGCCCATGCCCCTCCCCCTGACCACATCCACTTTTCAGATTCACATCTTAGAATTTAGGCGCATTATATTATAGAATACACTTAGACATTTGTGTACGTAAATTCTAATTAATGCCAATTAGTGTCAATAATTGCTTGCTAAGAATATGACTGAATTTGCACGGGCACCTCAAGTCGCACTGTGTAGAATCCTGCGGTACATGCCTGTCTGCGTGCATATGTGTATCTGATATGAAGAGCAATTTTTAAAAGTCTATGAGTGAAAAAGTATGTTACACCAGTTTTCAAAAGGTATGAACATTCTTTGCTTTGAAAATTGCCCTGAGAAAATATGTATCTGCAGAGGGTTGCACCTCAGGTACTTTTTCCATCAAAAATAACAAGCGTGGATTTCAAAATGTAATCTGTGAATGTTATTCCCCTTCTCCACCCTACATGAATGCATTGTTTTATATTTATTTATTTATAAAGATTACAAATTTCACTCCAAAAAGAACATTGTCAAGAAAATGCCAACATTTACAAAGAAGATAGAGAAAACTTCCCTATAGAAAAACAGTACACATGGGGGGGGGGGGGGGGGGGAGAGGCTGACCAATACACAATAACCTAAGAGGAGGTTATACAAAGAAAAAAGATCAGAAATCTATATTAACTGCATCTAAATTCTTTAAAGTCCAATAACCATTGTGAGTCTCAGGAGTTTGTGCATCCAAAAAGGAACGAAGCTGAAAATTAACATTATCTATCTACAATACAGATTTACATGGAAACCATAGCTGGAATTTGGCCCCCTATTCAAAGCTTCCTGCTGCATAGAGAGAAATTTCTTCTGCCTCTCCTGTGCCCATCTAGAAACATCAGGGAATGTTTCTCTCATAAAAATAACCAAGGTAGATTGTCATAGATATAATCTAAGTAAAGCCTCGTTCTCTTGAAGAATCACAAATGAGACCAAGAGGCTGGCACGAAAGCCCACCTCCTCTTGTGATCTCTCCAATAATGCTATAACATTCAAGCTGTCCGAGGATAATTCAGTGCTTACTGGACCTCCCCGTTTTAGCTTTCTGAGTAGAAGGTACAGGCAAACAATAGAACTTTTGTAAAAGCCCTGCTTCTGAATATTAGAATACTTCTTTCAAGAATTTATTAAATATTTCCCATGGGACGCTTAGTTTAATAGATGGAAAATTTTAAAGTCTCAAACGTAAAGACCTAGTTCCATTTTCTAAATTTTCCAATTTCCAATGAACCACATTTGCGCCTTTCAACAGTTTGAGTTCTACCTCCTTTAGTTGGGATAAAGATGTTTCATAGGCTTTTAATTTATTATCCTGGCAAATTAGTTGAGATTGAAGCATTTCAATCATAGAGGCATTAGTCTTAGAATTGGAGACAAAGTTAAGACAAACCTTGTGCAGGGACTGTACAGCTGACTCCTGCACAGATATGTGAAGCTGTTCCTCTGCCCTCTGTGGATAATAAGCTGCCGAAGTCATCTTGGATGCTCAGTTTCACAGCCAGGGTAAATCTTGTGTGTCCCTAGTTAGTTGTTTATGTTTACCCCTGATGCAGCCTATTTGGCGAAATGTGGCCCCGTCAGGATTTGTTTGAATAAAGACTCTTTTGGACTTCATAGTGTCTGCTTTGGTGTTGCTCTGTTATATTGCTGCAAAACACTTAATGCCTCTTTTTTGGTCTGCTCAGGTGGACGTTAGTACACATGTATCACTATCTTTTTCCCCTTTACAAATGGAATTTCAATCCATAATGATTCTAAGATGTGTTTTGTTTCCTGCAGAATTTTCAATCTATTTGATTCAAGGTCCTCCTTAACAAACGATGCTACCCCTCCACCAATTCAATTTACCCTATCACTACAATATTCTTCGGCACCTAACTCTTACCTTTCAGGAAATCCAGACTGCCCCAATTTGACTGCCCCTATCGGACTGATTGTTCATTTGTCCTTTAGATTGTAAGCTCTTTGAGCAGGGACTGTCCTTTTATGTTAGATTGTACAGCGCTGCGTAACCCTAGTAGCACTTTAGAAATGTTAAGTAGTAGTAGTAGTAATATAATTTGTACCGTGGTATGACAGTGTCCCACTGGTTATTCTCCTTCCACCAGGTCTCAGAGATGCTGATTATAGCTAATTGTTTCATTTAGTGCAATATATTTTAACTCTCCCATCTTATTTCTTAAGCTTCTGGCATTTGCATACAGACATTTCAAACTATGTTTATTGTTCCTGTTTACATCTTGCTCAGCAGTTGACAGTGTTAATTTGCAATCTTTTGTCTGATTTTTATTTAAGGACATCTGATTTACTATGGTCTCCATTGCAACCTCACTATCAGGATACCCTATCTTTCCTGTTTTGGTGATATCTTTGAAAGATACCTTGTTCCGAACCATGCAGTTTTGAACGACTGTCAGTCTTCCCCCAGGTTCTAGTTTAAAAGCTGCTCTATCTCCTTTTTAAATGGCAACATCAGCAGCCTGGTCCCACCCTGGTTAAGGTGGAGCACATCCTTCCAGAATAGGCTCCCACTTCCCCAGAATGTTGCCCGGTTCTTACAAATCTAAAAACCCTCCTCCATGCACCATCGCCTCATCCATTCATTTAGACTCCAGAGCTCTGCCTGTCTCTTGGGCCCTGGACGTGGAACGGGTAGCACATCAGAAAATGCTACCCTAGAGGTTCTGGATTTGAGCTCTCTACCTAAGGTCCTAAATTTTGCTTCCTGAACCTCTCTCCCACATTTTCCTATGTCATTGGTACCCACATGTACCAAGACAACCAGCTCCTCCCCAGCAATATCTAAACTCCTGTCTAGGTGAAGCATGAGGTCTGCCGCCTTCGCACTAGGCAGGCAAGTGACCAGGCGATCCTCACGTCCATCAGCCACCCAGCTATCTATATGCCTAATAATCGAATCACCAACTACAACTGCCATCCTAACCCTTCCCTCCTAGGCAGTAGCTCCTGGAGACACATCCTTGGTGCGAGAGGATATTGCATCTCCTGGTGTGCTGGTTCTGTCTACAGGATTAATTCCAGCTACATCAGGGTGATGCTCTCCTTTTAGAAGACCTCCCTCCTCCAAGGCAGCACAGGGGCTTCCAGATTGGAGGTAGGACTTCTCAACAACGTCTCTGTAGGTCTCCTCTATGTACCTCTCTGTCTCCCTCAGCTCCTCCAAGTCTACCACTCTTGCCTCAACAGAACAGACTCATTCAATGAGAGCTAGGAGCTCTTTGCATCAAGCACAAACATATGACCTCTCAACAAATGGGCATACATGTGTCGTACATGTGACACTCAGTGCAAAAGACTAGATAGCACCCCTCTTGCTGCTGGACTACTGTCTGCATATTAGTATTATAGAGTTGTTTAATTAAAACTTCTTAAGGTACTAGGGATATCAGATGAATATAAAGAGCCTTAAGATTGGTATAGTATGTAATTTATTTAGTGTTTGCTTCTCAGAAACTAGTTAAATGTAATTAAAACTCTAATGAAAAGTCTCCTCGTTCTGCTAATTAGAATAATGAACTATAAACGAAGCGTTGCGCTAGGGGTGGGTGGGAGTTGGGGAAGGTGGTTAGGAATGAGGACTGAACTAGGCCCTACTGTGCCTTCTACAGACTATCTGTTAATGCTGTGGCAGAAAATTCAAGTTTTAAAACTATGAGGGAAAAGGGTATGGAGACTAGCTAATAAAGTTTGCTTCTTTTTTTTTTTTTTTAGATTCTGTGCTTATCAATATCCTACAATTCCTTTTTTAAACCCAATCTTTAAGTTACCAAGCACAGAATAAAATAATGTCACCCACAGAAATGTCCTCTTCTCTCAGAACTTCTCAGTACCGTGCAATCTAGTGACTCCAGAATAGATTGCAGTTTCTTATTTATTGTAATTTTTTTTATTTATTTATTGCGATCATTTTTATTCCACCAAGTGCTTAGCTGATTACAGTGTGTCAGTTTTAACTTATGGCTATTGCATATTTCAACATTATTGCCTTACACAGCACATCTAATTCCAGGCTGGAGAAAAACTCAGAATATCACACACAAAGCATCCCTTTGCATTGCACAAGCCTAGATATCTGTATGGCATCGTATAGTGGGACTCTAGATCATACCTATATGGATCAATGTTCAGTTGTCTTTTGTAAAGCTAAATTTTGCCTTTCTCCATCTGTGTCTGACACCTACATAAAGTAAACCACTGAAACTGTGACATACAACACTATCATAGTTTGGGATATTGTACATAATAATGGATAAAAGTAAAAAACCAACAAAAGTGGAAAAAACAGATCCGCTACGTGGGTAAAGTTTTTTTAAAAACAACAAAAAAGTAGCGAGATCAACACACTTCCAAGACACTGTGGAGGCGAGTAATAGATAATAATACTTTATTTAAAAATGTAAAGAAAACTCAAAAGGCTCAATAATGGATGCCAGTATCTATTTAATACTGATGTCATATTAAATATTGGAGTGGAGGAGTAGCCTAGTGGTTAGAGCAGCAGTCTTTGTGAAAAACAGAAAAGGGTGGGAAGTTGACCACAGACACCAGATACTGGAAAAAATGGACTTAAAAACAAAATGTTTATTTAAAAACATTTATTTAAAAAAGGACTGACACAAAGGTTGTGTTTCAGCCACTAAGCCTGCATCAGGCGTCTACAAGTAAATACATATACATATAAGAATAATAATAAAGTAAAATGCATATATGTAAAAAAGAACAGTAAAACAATATACATTAATAATAATAACATCAATGTCACCAATCATAAGGACTCATTTAATAAACCATTACGGTGAAAAATGTGTAGAAAGTTTGACCATATTAACAAATTATAAAGAAATCATTTAAAAATGTATAAAAAAATGTATAAAAAAATATATACATATATAATAACATCATTAGTGTCACCAAAATCACAAAAAATATTTGCAACGGAACAAATTGTGTACAAATTTTTTTTCAAATGAATTAAATAAATATATAAATAAAAATGTATATACCACCAAAGATATCATCAATTGTATTGACTGAAGAATGTAAGGATTTTCTTGACATCCAGATGTGGCTGGTTTAAATCCCACTGCTGCTCCTTGTGATCTTGGGCAAGTTACTTAGCCCTTCATTGCCTCAGGTACAAAATTAGATTGTGAGTCCACCAGGGACAGGGAAATACCCAAAGTACCTGAATGTAACTCACCTTGAGCTACTGCTGAAAAAGGTGTGAGCAAATCCAAAATAAATAAATAATGTTATTCATCATCCTCATTTTAAAACTTCATTCCTATTATATGTTAATGATTGCATTCCCGGATTCTATTTATGTTCATGTACAACTAAATTGGCTAATGAGCTAATTAGCACCAATAAATGGGTGCCAACCAGGGGCGTAGCTATGTGGGGCCTGGGCCCCCGTAGATTTGGCCGTGGACCCCCCTGCCGATCACCCTCTCGACCCCCCCCCTCCCGCCATCAACCAGCCGTCGCCGTCTGCTACCTTTGCTGGCAGGATGTCAGACTCAGAAACAAAACGAAGGAAGAAGAGGACCTCGGCTGGCGGGGGTTGTGGTCCCCCGCCAGCAAAGGTAGGCGACGGTGGGGGAGGGTTGATGGCGAGAGGGGGGGTCGAGAGGGTCATCTGTGTGGGGGGAGTCAAAGGTGTTGTTGGTGGTGGTGGCGGCGGTGGCGGGGGGTGGCGGCAATGGCGGGGGGGTCGGCGGAGCCACCGTCGACGGCGCCGGGGGGCGGCTAATATGTGCCCCCTCACCTCGGGCTCTGGACCCCCCTCCCGCTGAAGTCTGATGCCCCCTGGTACCAATAATTAATTATTACAATAACTAGGCACATATACAACTTAAATAGTGAAGGGAGTTCACAGTCAATCCGCGGGAGGGGGGTCCAGAGCCCGAGGTGAGGGCACATGTGATGGATCCTATTATAGCCCTCTGATCACTTGGACCCCTGTGTTGTAATAAGGATGTATATGTCATGAAGTTGAGTATATTAAGAACGGATTGACTGTGAACTCCCTTCACTATTTAAGTTGTATATGTGCCTAGTTATTGTAATAATTAATTGTTGGCACCAGGGGCGTAGCCAGACTTCGGCGGGAGGGGGGTCCAGAGCCCGAGGTGAGGGCACATGTGATGGATCCTATTATAGCCCTCTGATCACTTGGACCCCTGTGATGTAATAAGGATGTATATGTCGTGAAGTTGAGTATATTAAGAACGGATTGACTGTGAACTCCCTTCACTATTTAAGTTGTATATGTGCCTAGTTATTGTAATAATTAATTGTTGGCACCAGGGGCGTAGCCAGACTTCGGCGGGAGGGGGGTCCAGAGCCCGAGGTGAGGGCACATGTGATGGATCCTATTATAGCCCTCTGATCACTTGGACCCCTGTGATGTAATAAGGATGTATATGTCGTGAAATTGAGTATATTAAGAACGGATTGACTGTGAACTCCCTTCACTATTTAAGTTGTATATGTGCCTAGTTATTGTAATAATTAATTGTTGGCACCAGGGGCGTAGCCAGACTTCAGCGGGAGGGGGGTCCAGAGCCCGAGGTGAGGGCACATGTGATGGATCCTATTATAGCCCTCTGATCACTTGGACCCCTGTGATGTAATAAGGATGTATATGTCGTGAAGTTGAGTATATTAAGAACAGATTGACTGTGAACTCCCTTCACTATTTAAGTTGTATATGTGCCTAGTTATTGTAATAATTAATTGTTGGCACCAGGGGCGTAGCCAGACTTCGGCGGGAGGGGGGTCCAGAGCCCGAGGTGAGGGCACATGTGATGGATCCTATTATAGCCCTCTGATCACTTGGACCCCTGTGATGTAATAAGGATGTATATGTCGTGAAGTTGAGTATATTAAGAACGGATTGACTGTGAACTCCCTTCACTATTTAAGTTGTATATGTGCCTAGTTATTGTAATAATTAATTGTTGGCACCAGGGGCGTAGCCAGACTTCGGCGGGAGGGGGGTCCAGAGCCCGAGGTGAGGACACATGTGATGGATCCTATTATAGCCCTCTGATCACTTGGACCCCTGTGATGTAATAAGGATGTATATGTCGTGAAGTTGAGTATATTAAGAACGGATTGACTGTGAACTCCCTTCACTATTTAAGTTGTATATGTGCCTAGTTATTGTAATAATTAATTGTTGGCACCAGGGGCGTAGCCAGACTTCGGCGGGAGGGGGGTCCAGAGCCCGAGGTGAGGGCACATGTGATGGATCCTATTATAGCCCTCTGATCACTTGGACCCCTGTGATGTAATAAGGATGTATATGTCGTGAAGTTGAGTATATTAAGAACGGATTGACTGTGAACTCCCTTCACTATTTAAGTTGTATATGTGCCTAGTTATTGTAATAATTAATTGTTGGCACCAGGGGCGTAGCCAGACTTCGGCGGGAGGGGGGTCCAGAGCCCGAGGTGAGGGCACATGTGATGGATCCTATTATAGCCCTCTGATCACTTGGACCCCTGTGATGTAATAAGGATGTATATGTCGTGAAGTTGAGTATATTAAGAACGGATTGACTGTTAACTCCCTTCACTATTTAAGTTGTATATGTGCCTAGTTATTGTAATAATTAATTGTTGGCACCAGGGGCGTAGCCAGACTTCAGCGGGAGGGGGGTCCAGAGCCCGAGGTGAGGGCACATGTGATGGATCCTATTATAGCCCTCTGATCACTTGGACCCCTGTGATGTAATAAGGATGTATATGTCGTGAAGTTGAGTATATTAAGAACGGATTGACTGTGAACTCCCTTCACTATTTAAGTTGTATATGTGCCTAGTTATTGTAATAATTAATTGTTGGCACCAGGGGCGTAGCCAGACTTCAGCGGGAGGCGGGTCCAGAGCCCGAGGTGAGGGCACATGTGATGGATCCTATTATAGCCCTCTGATCACTTGGACCCCTGTGATGTAATAAGGATGTATATGTCGTGAAGTTGAGTATATTAAGAACGGATTGACTGTGAACTCCCTTCACTATTTAAGTTGTATATGTGCCTAGTTATTGTAATAATTAATTGTTGGCACCAGGGGCGTAGCCAGACTTCGGCGGGAGGGGGGTCCAGAGCCCGAGGTGAGGGCACATGTGATGGATCCTATTACAGCCCTCTGATCACTTGGACCCCTGTGATGTAATAAGGATGTATATGTCGTGAAGTTGAGTATATTAAGAACGGATTGACTGTGAACTCCCTTCACTATTTAAGTTGTATATGTGCCTAGTTATTGTAATAATTAATTGTTGGCACCAGGGGCGTAGCCAGACTTCGGCGGGAGGGGGGTCCAGAGCCCGAGGTGAGGGCACATGTGATGGATCCTATTATAGCCCTCTGATCACTTGGACCCCTGTGATGTAATAAGGATGTATATGTCGTGAAGTTGAGTATATTAAGAACGGATTGACTGTGAACTCCCTTCACTATTTAAGTTGTATATGTGCCTAGTTATTGTAATAATTAATTGTTGGCACCAGGGGCGTAGCCAGACTTCGGCGGGAGGGGGGTCCAGAGCCCGAGGTGAGGGCACATGTGATGGATCCTATTATAGCCCTCTGATCACTTGGACCCCTGTGATGTAATAAGGATGTATATGTCGTGAAGTTGAGTATATTAAGAACGGATTGACTGTGAACTCCCTTCACTATTTAAGTTGTATATGTGCCTAGTTATTGTAATAATTAATTGTTGGCACCAGGGGCGTAGCCAGACTTCGGCGGGAGGGGGGTCCAGAGCCCGAGGTGAGGGCACATGTGATGGATCCTATTATAGCCCTCTGATCACTTGGACCCCTGTGATGTAATAAGGATGTATATGTCGTGAAGTTGAGTATATTAAGAACGGATTGACTGTGAACTCCCTTCACTATTTAAGTTGTATATGTGCCTAGTTATTGTAATAATTAATTGTTGGCACCAGGGGCGTAGCCAGACTTCGGCGGGAGGGGGGTCCAGAGCCCGAGGTGAGGGCACATGTGATGGATCCTATTATAGCCCTCTGATCACTTGGACCCCTGTGATGTAATAAGGATGTATATGTCGTGAAGTTGAGTATATTAAGAACGGATTGACTGTGAACTCCCTTCACTATTTAAGTTGTATATGTGCCTAGTTATTGTAATAATTAATTGTTGGCACCAGGGGCGTAGCCAGACTTCGGCGGGAGGGGGGTCCAGAGCCCGAGGTGAGGGCACATGTGATGGATCCTATTACAGCCCTCTGATCACTTGGACCCCTGTGATGTAATAAGGATGTATATGTTGTGAAGTTGAGTATATTAGGAACGGAACAATTAATTATTGGCATTAAATGGCAACATTTTGGATTTGCACGTGCATCTTGTTAAGCACTGTTCTATAAAGATACGCACACAAATCTAACAGCACGCAACTCAAAAGGGGACGTGGCCATGGGAGAGGCATGGGCGATTTAGGGGTGATCATCAAAGATGCGCACAATATTACTGTTTACTGAATACCAGGTTTCAGTTGGTGTAAATCCTCACGCCCAAACTTTGGCACTGAAATCGGCTCAAAGCGGTATTCTAGAAACAGCACACAACTCAGACCACAGTTTATAGAATTGCGCTCCACGTGGATTTTTTGGTGCCATTTTTCAGCACCATTTACTGAATCTAGTCCATATTGTGGTTCATGTTAAATATTGTTATCCACTAAGAAGAAAATATTTTTGGACTGATTGTTATAAACACTTTTAAGTAAATCAATTGCTGTTTTGTAGTTATGTATCAGCACCTTTCATAAAACTAATTGCACCCCTGTTTGACTCTAGGGCTGCCAGGTGCATTCACACTCCCATCTCTCTGCCCCACAACACTTTTCCAATAGCCCCCAGTCCCAGACGTGCTATTTCTGACATTATGCGACACATGAGACTCTCTAATTGCACATCATGAATTCAGGAATAATGATCAAATTAGGTTTCACCTCATGAATATTAACTGGGCAGCAGCTCCCCTTTTGTCTGCAGTCTCTAGACCAGAATCATTAACAATTCTTGTCCCAGAGGTATAATACAGAAGACCCTGTACCTGCGGAGTACATCCTATTGTTCAGATTTTAAGTGGATGGCCCTTATTTTTTTTTTTTTTTTGGACTGCTAATCTGTGTGCAATTGTATCATGCAATTTTAGAAGACACCAACCCAAATCCTTCAGAATTAGGAAGTTGCTCTATAAGGGCTGTGAAAACAAGAAATTGAACTGCCATGTGGTTTCTCATTACAATTCAAAGTTTTCTTGATTGGTCGTACGGTTAAGGCTAATCCCATCATCAGCTGGGTCACCTGCTGAAGAATCTGTTCTGTGTTCTAGTTGGAAAGAGTTGAGATACATCAGTGACCCTTTCCAGGGGCGTAGCCAGACACCCAATTTTGGGTGGGCCTGGGCTCAAGATGGGTGGGCAGAACTCCACCCTGTCCCACAAGTGATTTAGTTTCTCCCTTTCTCATCTGCATGCCATATTGTCTCTCAAACATCTCCCCTCCCTCACATTCCTTTTAAGCCTTCCCTCTGATGCAACTTCCTATTTTCACATAGGCACGAATACATCAAAGAGAAGGCTGTGGGGCCAGTGCGAACAGTATGTATCAGTTCCTGATCGCTGCAGGTGAAGATCTGCTATTTACAAGGTATGCAGGAGGGGCAGTTGTTGGAAGTTTTCAGCTGGTGGGGCTTGGGAATCCCTGCCAGCCACATCATAGGTGTGCTGCTACTGGGTGGGCCTGAGCCCAAAGTGGGTGGGCCTGGGCCCATCTGGGCCCACCCTTGGCTACTCCACTGACCCTTTCACACTATACTAGGAGTTTGGGATGGGTATTAAGCTTCCAGAGACTCACCTTGCACCAAACAAAGCGAAGTATGATCCTGTTCTCCAACCCTACAATCAGAAGGAAAATCTGCTTCTCTTTATGAGCCTGACCCTTCTCTGGTTCTCAGGTGCTACAAGATAATTGGGTTCTCAAGGTATCCACAGTGAATACACATGAGATGAATTTGCATGCATTTCCTCCACCTTATGCAAATACATCTCATCCATATTCAAAATGGATATCCTAAAAATCCAACTAGCCTGATGAATATTTGCCCTTAAGGTTAAAGAAACTCCTTCAAGCTTTCTTAACACCTTGGATGTTTTGAGTAAAGACTTTTTTTAAATGCATCTCCAGCCCTAATACCTCTGAGGTTTGTAGAAGTATATGTTAAGTACACCGAAAAAGTGTCTGGTGAGCTTAGAGAGAGTTCAGGTCAGAACAGGAAGTGATTTCTGGGTCAACCAGAACTCTCCCCCCACTCCATTGGGTCAACCGTTTTTCATCCCCTAATCTCTGACTGATGCTCACGCTTCTAACTTCTGCCAAGAGCTATTGATACAAACTTTTAACCACAGGCTCAGTTAGAACAGAAACCATATGCACATATACCCCCGGATTCTAAACAGTGTGACTTAAGATACGTGCTCAAATCTCGTCGTATTCTGGATTTGCGCATGCAACTTAATTAATTAATTAGCTAACAAGCCAGTCAGCACCGATAATTGCCAATTAACAAGCAATTATTGACACTAATTGGCATTAATAAGAATTTACATTCACAACTGTCTAAGCATATTCTGTAAAGTAATGTGTGTAAATTCTAAGATGCATAGTTGAAAAAGAGACATGGCCATCGGCGGGTCATGAGCATTTCTAAAATCTATGCATGTTGTCGTAGAATACACCCAGTCCGCACCTAATTTAGGGGGTCAGCATTTACACCGAGGCAGAATATTGGGAGGATTGTATGTGGTTGCAGTTAAGGCTTGGTAGTACATTGTCATGTGTTTCCTAAAGGTGAGCCTGTCCTTATTCAGGTGATATTTATGTCATTTCCCTTCCAGTTTATGCCCTTGACACTTAAGAACCTGTAGTTTTGGGAAAACAAAGAAGATCATTTGTGCATAGAGCATGGGACCTTCTTTTGTGGAGCCATTTTTCCTAAGACCATCTCTGCATTTCAAATATCAACTTGCTCTGACTGTGTAATTATTTTTTTATCAACATGGGGGGGAAGGACAAGGCCAGACAAAACTGGAGAAGAACAGGAACCCCACAAAATGTAAAGAATAACGAACACAGTGAAGAAGATCACCAAAACAGAGGAGAGAAAAATCTGGATCTCGAAAATGCTCTTTATTGTGGATTGAAACACACACTTTGAAGAGGTCAAGTATCATTGGACTCCTTTGGGGGGGGGGGGGGGGTCATCCTCACTGCGAGTGACAAGGCCTCCATATAACTCTCAAGAGTCATATTTCTTATGTCTAAAATTTCCTTCCGAACTCTGGTAGGACCTTTCTGTTTTAGCTTCTCCTTTACGGAAAATTTTTATTGATAGGCGTGGGGGTTATCTTGATACCACCAACTTTGTGTTCCAAGAATATCTACCACTTCCCATGTGTCACTGCTCATGTACGGTTAAGTGCTGCTGAAAATTAACAGGACTACAGAGAGACCCAGTCGGGCCTGGGGCAGGACCGGAACACTGCACACACTCCCCCACTCAAGCCGCCACAGGACCGCCCCCCCCCCCCCCCCCCACTTGCTCCGCCTCGCCACACTCAGAACACCACCGTGCTGCTGCACTAACTTGCATCGCCTGCCCCCTTACCAATTGCTGCTATCTTTTCCTGCTCCTGCTGCATGCCGCCCAAAATCCGGATGATTGCATTAACGCATTGTCGCATTAATGCAGTCATCTGGGTCCTGGGCAGCAGGAGCAGGAGAGAGACTCATCCTAGAAGCAGGCAGGAAGAAGCTTGCCTGTACCAGGCCTTCCCCCCCCCCCCTCCCCTTGGAGGCCGAGTCCAGGGAATTCCCCCCCCCCCCCTTCAGCAGCCCTGAAAATTAGCAGGTAGCCCCGATCAGGTGATTTAACCAGCCAGGAGCAAATTCTGACAGGTTAAATCACTTCAATATTGATCCCTTAGTATTCAATAAGTTGCACACATGTGAGTCTCACCACCTATGTGTACACTTACCTGTAAGATATGTGCATATTTACAGAATAACGCTTAAGCAGAATTTTGGCCCATGTATGCCATTATTCTAATGATTTACGTATAGAATCAGGATATAACTGTTAGCACATACTATACAGAATTACCCTCATAATGCATTCATTTTATGCAAATCTATTCCATACATATTCATTGCGCCAGGGTTTTTTTTTTTTTGCTGGAGTGGGGATGCATGTGGATGTTTGAGTTCCTGCCCATCTGATATCCATGAATGGTGAAAGATCATCAATTGGACCCGACCCCTGATGATGCTCAAGTAGCGAAACGCAGACTGTGTAGGGTCTGGGATATTGCGAGCGGTAAAGGGAGCTGATGTGGTGACCAACCTTGAAAATCCAGATAGGATTAAATTGCTACATAACTGTGAAGCCTGCGGATTGTAAAAGTTATAGTGGAGAGGAGGAGTTATTTACAAGTAACCCGAGTCCAAGGACTGATAATATGGACAAAATAGGGTGTATGGACAATGGTTATGACATATGAAGTGATCAACAGGATAACTACCCAAGAAGGTGGTTGTAACCTGCAGTGGGGTGGAGATTAATTGAGCGTTTCCACATGTGCATGGAGTAGAAATCAATCAACGAGCTGTAACTGTTGACCGTAACAAAAACTGTTGGGAAGGTTTATGGGGGTAGTGAGGAATTTGATGTATTAGTTAGTTTTGGTACATGGTTGGTGCAATGTGAGAGGAGTGTGAATGCGCATGTATGTGGTATGGCGATGATAGAGTGAAACATTTTTTTTATATTTGTGATACAGAATATAGAGCAATTATAGAATAGCTGTTAGTGGGGTGTATATTGGAATATTAAGTACAGCTACTAATATTTAACTTTACCCAGTATTGATTATTGTAAATACATATTCATTGAGGATATCCTGAAACCTGATTGGCTGGTGTGTCCCAAGGACTGAACTGAACACCCCCTCCCCACCCCACTGAGAGGAAATGGTGGGCTGAGAGCAATTTTTTATTTCCCTTCACATCTGCGTTTTGTTAGGCCGCAGTGCTCACACAGCCCTTGGCATGGACTGTATTCTTACCTTTTATAAACTAACTGGAACTAAGGATTAAATTCAATAAATTACACCCAAATTTGGTTGCCAAAAAAATGAGCACTAAGTGCTACTCTATAAATGATGCTACAAAGCACTTAGCTCTGAGATCCACACGAGAATTTATACCAATTGAACCCGGTGTAAATTCTCGCATCTAAATTAGGCACGAATCCCCTGAATTCTATAATACTGTGCACATCTGAAGTGAACACCCCTGACCTGCCTGTGCCCCTCCCATGGATACGCCCCCTTTCAGATGTGCGCATAAAAATTTGCATATGTATCTTTATAGAATACTGACTAGGAAGTTGTGTACGTAAATTCAAATTATTGCCAATTAGCGCCAATAATTGATTGTTAGCACCCAATTATCAGTGCTAATTGGCTCATTTATAGAATTTGGGGGGTAAATGTCTTCATAAGGTAAATGGTAAAATCAGATCTGGATTGACCTGGCCTTATTGCATGGAATTTCTATGCAAAATTAAAAGACACAAACATCAAAGCCACTCTCCCCCAGATTCTAAATAGTGTGCTTTGATTTAAGCACCGAAATTGGCGCGGATTCTATAGCACTGTGCATACCTTTAATTGACTTAACAAGCTAATGAGTGCTGATAACAGACCTTAACAAGCAATAATGAGCATTGATTAGAATTTAGGCGCACAACTCGCTAAGCATATTCTGTAATGATGAGCGCCAAACTTCTAATGCGTGGAGGCAAAAAGGGGCATGGTTATGGGTGGAAAAATGGGCATTTCAAAATGTAGGTGCCTAGTTATAGAATATGGCCCGGTGCGCCGAAATCTACATGCTGAGATTTACCCCAGGTTTTCATTGGCATAAATGGATGAGCGCAGATATCGGCGCTGAAAATATCAACTAAGCATATTCTATAATCGGCAGAATGCGCTTAGTCGGCACTTATTTCAGGTCCAATTTTTTTTTTTTGGCGCCATATATACAATCTCCTCCTCTGCGGCCAAATATCAGGGTATCTCTCGGAATAAGTAGGAATTGGTCTGGAGAGTTTACAAAGGAAAATTTGTGGGCATTATACCTGGTGAACCACTCGCTATCAGGAGTCTGAATACATTCAAGGACATACCCCCGATTTAAAAAAAAAATTTTAGGACATAAAATGGCAAATCAGTCATGCCTCTGGTCTCAGTAAAAGACAGCAATAAAATGGCTATGTTTTATTTACATAATATTGAAAATAAATTGCTAGTTTAACTAAACTGTAATAAAAAAAATGAGTGGTTAGGAATGTGTAATTGCCTTGAACAGTATGTTCACAAGCTGAAGGCCGTTTTATGGAGGAAGGTTGTTTTATTTAATTAAACTGAACTGTGTAGCAGCAGATCTTTATCGCCAGTAGGGTTGCTAATTGACTTCTCTGTCCTTTACCCCATGGCATGCATGGACTTGTACTGTATGCAAGCATTTGCCTAAGCTGAAAGAAACTATCAGGCTCATTTTCGAAAGAGAAGGACGCCCATCTTTCGACACAAATCAATTTTGGACGTCCCCAACTGCTTTCCGTCGCAGGGACGGCCAAAGTTCCCGGGGGCGTGTCGGAGGTGTAGCAAAGGTGGGACTTGGGCGTGCCTAATACATGGATGTCCTCGACCCATAATGGAAAAAAAAAGGGCGTCCCTGACGAGCACTTGGATGACTTTACCTGGTCCTGTTTGTCTTATGATCAAGGCACAAAAAGGTGCCCAAACTGACCAGATGACCACCGGAGAGAATCGGGGATCACCTCCCCTTACTCCCCCAGTGGTCACTAACCCCCTCCCACCCTCAAATAAAATCTTTCAAAATATTTTGTGGCAGCCTCTATGCCAGCCTCAAATGTCATACTCAGGTCCATGACAGCAGTATGCAGGTCCCTGGAGCAATTTTAGTGGGTGCAGTGCACTTCATGCAGGCGGACCTAGGCCCACCCCCCCTACCTGTTACACTTGTGGTAGTAAATGTGAGCCCTCCAAAACCCACCACAAACCCACTGTACCCACATCTAGGTGCCCCCCCCCCCCTTCACGCGAAAGGGCTATGGTAGTGGTGTACAGTGGTGGGTAGTGGGTTTTGGGGGGTGGGGGGGGGGCTCAGCACACAAGGTAAGGGAGCTATGTACCTGGGAGCAATTTCTGAAGTCCACTACAGTGCCCCCTAGGGTGCCCGGTTGGTGTCCTGGCATGTCAAGTGGACCAGTGCACTACAAATGCTGGCTCCTTCCATGACCAAAAGGCTTGCATTTGGTCGCTTCTGAGATGGGCGTCCTTAGTTTCCATTATCGCTGAAAATCAGAAACGACCAAGTCTAGAGACGACCATCTCTAAGGACGACCTAAATTTCAGGATTTGGGCATCCCAGACCGTATTATCGAAACGAAAGATGGACGTCCATCTTGTTTCGATAATACGGGTTTCCCCGTCCCTCCATCGGGACGTTTTACGAGGACGTCCTCAGCAAAACTTGGGCGTCCCTTTCGATTATGCCCCTCTATATCTTTTTTGAGATACAGCGACCAGAACTGAACGCAATACTCAATGCATACTTAGCACAGAGTAAATAGCCCTACCGTGGGACGCGCTCAGGTGTCGCAAGATGGTTTTGGGATAAGCGTGCGTTATCCACATGCTAAAAAATAGAACTTATTTTTAGCTTAAGGGGTGTGTCACTATTCAGTTAGCACAGCTACATCGCTGCATGCTAATCGATTAGCACAGGATTAGTGCGTGAGTCTCACTGCCTAGAAAATAGGTGTTGGGAAGTGCTCACGCACTAATGGCTACACGCTAATGGGGAAATTAGCGCATGGCCATTATTAAGAATAATGAAAAATGGGGCCATTTTACTGCCATGCTAAAAGTGGCCTCAGGATGTGGGAAAGACCTGTGCTGGGGTTAGCGCAGGCCACGTTTAGCGCACCTTAGTAAAAGGACCCTTTGATTATTTTCCTACATGATAAAAATGTGGCATATCAGAAGCTAGCCATCCGATCTATAAGGTGAGGAAGGGAGCTTGAATATAGCTGTAAGTGATTAACTTTGACTACCCCATGGTTTTATGATTTGTTAGTGTTTTCTTTACAGGTTTTCACTTTAATTTTTCTTTCTTATATAGTGACCCCTAAGGTTCTGCTTTAGGTAGATGGCAGAAACCTCTAGTGGCTGTACTTAAAAAAAAATTGTTCCTTGATCTTTTTGTTCCCCACAGTCTCCAGAATAAGAGGAGAGCTCTCCTAGCCTATGAGGTAATGATAGGAGGAAACCTCTTATAGATGGAAACTGAGGGGTCCTTTTACTAAGCTGCGTAAGCGTCTATGCACGCCCAACGCATGCCAAAATTGAGTTACCGCCCGACTACTGCATGGGTCTTGTGGTAATTTCATTTTTTGCGCACGTCCGATATGTGTGTCTGAAAAATATTTTTTATACGCGCACCAAGTGACATTTGATGCGCGTAGGTCATTATCTCCTAGATTCTTTACCGCTAGGTCAATGGCTGGCGGTAAGGTCTCAGACTCAAAACCCACGCCTACACTACCGCAAGCCATTTTTCTGCACCCCTTTGTAAAAGGACCCCTGAAATTGGAAGAAAACCCAAGCCCTAAAGGTCTTGTCTGTATTTGGTTCCCCAGCCATTATACTAGAAAGTAAGTGGAAGAGTTTTTGGTAGCCCAGTCATTGTACAGAAGGAGTAGAGGAATATTGAGAGGTAACAGGGATTTGCTTAGGTCTGTCCTCTACCTTGGGCGTAGTTTGACAGTTTCATTTGGAGGGCCAAAGGGTGAGGCGTGTCTCTCTCGATCTCCTTCAAGCCCGCCCCCCCCTGATGCCGCTGCCACCACCACAGCACTGGAGTCTTCCAGTGGCCCTGGTATCGCGCCCCCCCCCCCCGCCTTCCAATCCCCCGAGCTGCCGGCAGCCTTAGCAAAACCCTTCTCTCTCCTACAGCTTCCCGCCTATGCGGGAACAGGAAGTTGAAGGAGAAAGAAAGGCTTCTGGGGGAAGGTCTAAAGCTGCGTGTGTGCTGCTTTCTCGCAGAGGCTGCCGGCTGCTCGGGGGATTGGAGGATGGGGTCAGTGGCAAACTACACCCATGTCCTCTACCCAGAATTAAGCTGCTTGGGAATACAAGATAAAGAGTGAGAAAGGAGTCTCTTGGGATTGGAGAATCGTTGGAGAATTAAGTGACTATATAAGTGTCTGATTGTTGTGTGTCTATCATTTTGCTTTAGTTCTGCCCTGGACTGAGTTACTAGGTGCTGGTGAAGAGAGAAGAGTGTGGATTAATTTGCCAATGGCCCCCAGTTATACTGGTCCCAACCTGCACCCAAATATTGTATCCAATGAGAATAACCCTGTATGTCAATACTACCTCCCTAGAGGTGTGCCCTGAGTGTGCCAAGCAGCACATAATAACCCTGAGGAACACTCCAGACTGCCTAGGGGTTATATTTGATTCTGTCTATGGGAGGACATTACCAGCATGGGCTACTGTTAAGATGGGTTATTTTACCACTAACTCATGCTATTTTAGCACAGGTTCCATTTTATGCAATGAGACCTAGTTACTAATAACCTGGATTAACAGTAAATGCCCACATTGATAATTCCCCCTTTCAAGTGTACAGCGCTGCGAACGTCTAGTAGCGCTTCAGAAATGATAAGTAGTAGTATATTGAGGGAAATAATCAAGAATTTCTAAGCAGGTACATCTATATAAAAACATGCATTTTGAAAATTACTCCCCCCCCCCACCCCAAATATTCAGATGAGCATATGCACACCATTGTACAGCACATTTCCCTCATGAAAAAATAGTAGTTAGCTCAGGGGGAGTGAAAGTACACAAGAGGTTTAATTTTCAGATTTCTGCATCTACTGACTGCAATTTCCTGCCACGTTTGCTCATTTCACACCTGCTAGATGTTCCCAGGTCGCCTTGTGCTGATTTGCAGTCAGATCAGTTTCTAAAGCTTTGGGGATCTCTAATCATGCTTTCTCAATAAGAATGTGAGAATAGAGGTTAAACGATCTTTTGAAAGGGATGTTGAAAAGACCGAGCTGCCGATCTGTCATGCAGGTGACCTAAGGTAATTTGGTAGGGTGTCACCTCATTCGCCAATCAGACTAATACAGCCCTGGCTTTGCCCCTATTGCATGCTGGGCATTATAGTTTGTACAGTGGGCTGAGAACCAGGGGGACTGGGTTTGATTCCCACTGAAGCTCCCTGTGATGCTGGGCAAGTCTCTTAACCCTCCATTGCCCCAGGTACAATATAAGTACCTATATATAACAAGCAAACTGCTTTGATTGCAAACCACAGAAGCTTTCCCTTTCTAATATTTTCCTACTGATTTCTTTTAGAACCACAACTTTGTGCATTCAGGGGTCATTTTACAAAGCTACGGTAGAAAGTGGTCTTAGCGTACCTTTCACAGGTTTTTCCCATGCATTAAGGTCATTTGTACCACAGTCTGAAAATGGCTGATTTTCCATTTTCCAGTTTAATGACCATGTGCTAATGTTGCCATTAGGGTGTGGCCATTAACAAAAATTAGCATGTAAGCCCTTATCGCCACCTATTTTGTAGGTGATAAGGGCTCATGAACTAATCCTGTGCTAATCAGTTAGCACGTGGCAATGCAGATACGCTGATTAGCACAGAAACACCCACTCTCTGACCCCAGACATGGCGCTTGGCCAAAACGTTTTGTAGCATGTGAGAAACACCACAGGCGTAGCCAGACCTTGAGGTGGGAGGGGCCAGAGCCTAAGGGGAGGGCACATTTTGGTCACCGCCCCACCGCCACCCCCACTGCTGCCACTGTAAACATCTTGGATGGCAGAGGTCCCCAACCCCTGCTAGCTGAAGACTTCGTCCAGCGCTGGTCTCCGGCACCGCTGCATTGCCTGCCCTTCTCTCTCTTCCCCTCACGTCGGGCACGCTCCTTAGCGCTGGACAAAGTCTTCAGGTGGTGGGGGTTGGGGGCCAGTCAACCAGGGGCCCAGAGCAAATTTAGGGGGCCCAGGTCCTCGTGGTCCCACCTAGCTATGCCACTGGATAACACACACACATTTTGACCTTACCATGGGATGCCTGAGTGCACCCTATGGTAAGACCATTTAATCTGCAGTAAGCATGCACTAGTGCTTACCACAGCTTAATAAAAGGAACCCTCAGCGAGGGCCAAAACCAGGATTGGATTAACCAGTTCAGTTGTTAGTGAAGTAGGGTCGCCAACTAGATCCAGATTCACCCAGCAGGGTTGATCCAGTCCTGGGTTCACCCCAATGCATGCAAGGACTTTTAGCCTTGTTTTCCTTAGGGGCTCTTTTACAGAGCGGGGATAAGCCCAACAGGGGCTTACCACTCGCTCTTCCAGGACTACTGCCGGCCTAACACGGCTGTCGGCAGTAGTCCCGCCCTAAGCTTGCGCCATTTCCGGGGGAAAAAGAAAAACCCCAGAAATGGCTTGCACAGCGATAACCCGGCAGTAATCGGGCATCGCCGCACACTGCTTGGTTACCGCCAGGTTAGCACAGGAGCCCTGTGGTAATAAGGACTCCCGCTGCATGGCCATGTGTGTCTGAGGGGTTTTTTACCTGCTGCGGTAAAAAGGGCCCTGGCGTGCGGGAAAAACAGCCTTCACCGCTAGTGCAGGGCCCTTTTTCCAGCAGCTTTGTAAAAGGACCCCTTAGGGAATCCAATGGGGGAATCAGAAGCACAAGTCCCTGCATGCAATGGGGTAGGCCTAGGACTGGATCAATTCTGTCAGGTGAATCTGGATCTAGTTGGCAACCCAACAGTGAACTGGTAATTCTATCAGTAGAAAATGTTTCACATTTTTGAACCTGCAATTTTTTAAATACATTAAATACATTTTTTAAAAAACACACTATTTTTATAAGTGAAGTACTTGACAGATCCAATCTCGTTTCCCTGAAAAGATGAAGGTCTATATGACTCAAGCATGGCTCAACAGCACCCTCATATGGCCACTATGAGTAGCATTTGCTAAACTTGAATCTCAAGCATACATTGAAAAAGCTGGTGTTTTAGCAATAATTTTAAGTAGGCAAGACAATAAAATGCCCACCTGAGAGACAATGGATGCTGGCTCTGCGCATTTGCAAGCCTATTTTATGCTGAGAACAGCGGGATGCGGATTAGGTTTTTATGTTGCCGCCTACAGTAAAATGTAAAATAAATCTTGTAATAGACTTTTCACCATTATAGACTTGTGTCACCATAAAAAGAGACCTTTTATTATATTGTTTTATAATTGCTTGTTTTATTAGGTAAGAAAAATATTGAGCACAGGATCAGGAGCAGTGTGTCCCCCTCCCCCCGTCAACAGTAGAAAAGTGCTTGGAAGAAGGGAGAACGAGCTCTATTGCATGAGAAGAGTGTCACAGAGGTCTGTGGCAAAGGACGAAAAATTCCCCCATCCCCCAGCACTGAAAGCCCCATAATGCACCAGGACAGGGATGCTGGAAATACAGGACTGGCCTAAAATCTCTCTACTGGCACAGGAAAACTTGGCAGCTCTATCCACCTGAACAAAGGCCAAGCCTGTGAAAAGCAGTGCTGTCAAGTTCCCCGTTTCAGGGGGGAGACTTTTTGGCCTGTCCTGGTTTTAAAATTACATCGCAAAGCAGTACAGTATTTGTAATCTTTGATTCTATCTATTGAAATTGGTGCTGCAGGTTGACAGCAATCCAGGATTGACAGTGTGCGATTCATAGTCCCTGATACTGCCTAGTGAAGACAGTGCTGCAAGTCCCATAATGCATCAGGTTGGCAGAAATCCAGAACTGGTTTAAAATCTCCCTCCTGGAACTGGGTAACTTGGAAGCTCTGGAGCTGTAAAGATGAAAGACTGGGCTAATGTGTCCCTGGTGCCAATGCTATTGCTCATGTTTGATTTATTCTTACTGTATACCGCCTTGAGTGAATTCCTTCAAAATGGCGGTAAATAAATCCTAATAAATAAATAAATAAATAACACAGAACATAGTAACAGAGTAAATGATGGCAGATAAAGACCAGAACTGTTCATTCCAGTCTGCCCAGAAATGTGGCCAGGGTTGAACCTGCCACTTCATGCAAGTTACCCCCTCTGTGCTCTCTCTTTCTATTTGTGTATTAGACAATTATGTTTTACTTTAAGTAGAAATACTCTATACTTTTATTCCATCTTCTTCCCATATAGGGGGGCTCTGTATCCATCCCATGCCTTCCTGAATTCCATCACCATTTTCATCCCCACCACCTCCAATGGAAGATCATTCCAGGTACCCACCACCCTCTCCGTGAAAAAGAATTTCCTGAACAACCAGCTGCAGAGATGATTAGATAGTTCAAACATAGGCAAGGGAATGGGGTAGGCTAGGACAAAAAAAAAAGAGAACACAAAAAATAAAAAGTGTTGCTACCTTTGGTAAATAAATATTTAATCATAGCAAATGTATAAATGGCTTTTTTGTTAGTGAACACGCATCAAACAGTGACTGACTTACAGTACAGCAGTAGACAACAATCTTTTCAAAAACTTCAGGATTTGACTGAGTCTGAGCCCCAGTGTACTTATCAGAAGAGTGGATATCACTCAACAGCTTTGGCTGGCTTTTGAAATACATGTGAAAGACTTTTGCATGACACATGCTTAAAGTTGTGTTGCACAAACAAAATTCCTTTGACAGATTCAATCAGTAGGGAAACAGAGAGAAATAGCTTTTGTTCTCTTTAGCACCCCCATGTGTCCAGACTGACTAATAGGCCAGAGAAGGTTTCTCACATTATGTGGTTTGGTCATCAAACATATAAACGGCAAGTGACCAACTCACCTGCAAATGCGCAGTACAGACTTCCCTCTCTGTCCCGCCCTCGCGTCATGACGTCAGAGGGCAGAACAGAGAGGGAAACGGAGTCGGACTGTCGGACGCTGCCGCTGCCGCCTGGAAACGAACATCGCGCAAACCAACCTCCACCCTCCCCCCATCCCCGCCGCCGTTCTCGCCCCCCTCCGTATCGGGCCCCCTGCACTGACCTGACAGCGCCTCTCATCTCCGTGTGGAAGCGCTGCAGGCAGCAGCAGAGCGATCTGCTGCTGCCTGCAGCGCTTTCACACAGAGGTGAGAGGCGCTGTCAGATTAGTGCAGGGGGCCCGGCATGGAGGGGGAGGGAGCGGCAGCGAGGAGGGTAGCTGGACATGGAGGAAGGGCAGGGGGGAGAGGGCATGGTTGCTGGACATGGGGTGAGAGCAGGGCAGAGAGGAGGTTTGCTGGACATGGGGGGAGGGGGGAGGCCAAGGGAAAGAGGAGGGTTGCTGGATATGGGGGGGAGGATCGGTGGACGGGGTGAGGCCAGGGGAGAGAGGAGGGCTGCAATACTCGCCCATTTTTACGGGCTTAACGGCTAGTAGGCACATAAAAGAAAGAGCATATTTTCCTTAAAAAATTTCTAAAAACTGGAGGACATAGTTCTGAAGAATTCCAAAAGGAGGACATATCCTCTTAAAAGAGGATGTATGGTAACCCTAGGGTGGGCCACCGTGATTATGGCCCACCACTATTTTGTTTAACACAGCCTCAGCAACTTCAGAGTTTGGGAGCTGAGGGCTATGTGTTCCACTGCCCCTAAGTTCAGAGGTAAAACCAAGCCCCTAAAAAATGAGAAAACCAGTCTGGTGTGAATGTGAGACTGTGCAGAGAAAGGTGACCAGGGCTGCAGAAGACTCCAGGGATAGTCAGGTTGTGCAGACACCGCTGAGAAAGTCTGTCACAGCCAGGCTGAGGAGAATCAGTGCACCACCAGAGCCACAGTGTGTGAGCCAGCTGAGAAAACCCAGACCTAGTGCAGTGAAACCTCTCCAGAGATGCTGCTGGAAGACAGAGAGAGAGAGAGACCAGACTGTGAGTGAGAAAGAAGCAGTGCCAGAGGTCTGAGAGAGAAGGTGATGTGTGAAGACCAGTTGCTGAGAACAGTACAGGAAAGACACTGTGAACAGGCAGTAAAGATGCAAACAGAAGACTCAGAAAGGCCAACCTTGAAAGCTGCTCTAGCGTATAAGGAAGGAGAGACTGCATTATATGTAGTTAGGAACACTGAATGTTATTTTCTTTTTTTTAGATAGTGTCACAAAGTTCGCCAACGTTCCAGTGTGTGGTAGGAAACAATTATTCATAATTCATAAGAAGAAACTAAGTTGAGTGTAGTTACAGTTTTCTCTTTCTTTGAATTTAAACAAACCTCAGCATAAGTCAAAAAGACTAAGAAGAGATACAGTGAGAAAAGCCCTGTCAGTGGTCAGAGGGACTGAGGAACCACCCTCGAACTCAAGCCAGAGGAAGGGACTCATTGACACATAAGCTCAGTTTTGGCTCAGGACTACCTCAATGCACCATTATTTTGGGAGTAAGGGTATCAGTAGGATCCCATCTTTATACTACATTATTATTATTGTTATGCTGTTAACAAAATTGTAAGTTTTACATTAAATTGTACCTTCTGTACACTGCCTTGGGTGAATATCTTCATAAAGGCAGTTAATAAATCCCAATAAATAAGTAAACTAACTAACTAACTAACTAACTAACTAACTAACTAACTAACTAACTAACTAACTAAAGTTAACTCTACCTTGGGGGGGAGGAGAGAGAGAGAGAGAGAGACAGTGTGCCAGTAATCCTACACCCCATGCTGTCTATTAAAATGTTTTATTGTGTATTGTGTTGACATTGTAATGTAGCATACTATGCTATACTTTGTATTGTTGTTTAAATATTTTTACTGCTGTAATTGTCTATTGCTTATGTTTGACTTATTCTTGCTGTACACTACCTTGAGTGAATTCCTTCAAAAAGACAGTAAATAAACCTTAATAAATAAAGATATTCATTAAAAAATCTTTTAAAAAATTCTTTTGAAGCTAAAAGCATTGTTCAATGACAGCTGATGTTACTGATAGAGTATAGCTTTTCTTTGCTCTACTCTGTGCTGTCTGTTTCAGACTCACCCCTCCCTCCTGTTCCCTGTAGCTGAAGCCTGAGGTTAAGACACCGGCTGACAGAATTTTTATTTATTTATTTACAAACCTGTTTTTTATGCAGTTTACAAAAAAATTAATTTAAGCTGCGGAGAGGAGAGAGAGGGGGGGGGGGAAGATAAAGAAAACCATGATATATGATCAACAGGATATGTAATTCCAAAAAAGTGGGCTTCCAGAGCTGCTTTGAACTTTGCATAGAAGTGTCCAAGTCAGAGGTGTACAGGGAGTGAGTTCCAGAGTCCAGGTATGGTATACTGTAACTAATAACAGTGGAGCGGGTGATGTCAAGATGAATGACAGATGGAGGAGGTAACCAGAGTGACCTAGAAGTAGAGGAATGGAGCAGCCTGGAGGGAACATAGGGGATAAAAAGGCGAGATAAATAGTCAGGTGCTGAAGGGAGATGAGATTTAAAGATGAGGATGCAAAGTTTGTAGTGAATTCGAGAGGAGAGGGGTAACCAATGTTCTGACTGGAGCAATAGAGTAACATGATTGAAAGGCCTCGAGTGGTGAAGTAAACGGACTGCAGTGGATTGCAATAATTGGAGACACTTAAGGGCGGAGAGAGGAAGACCTGCGTAAAGGGAATTACAATAGTCAATGTGCGTAATAACTAGACTGAGCAACAGTGAGCGAAGAGCGAAGGGGAAAAGAGAGGGCGAACGGAGCAAATTCTGTGATGAGTGAAAAAAGAAGCTTTAAGAACAGCATTGATTTGTGTCTTGAATGTAAGGTGACTAGCGAAGGGAACACCCAGGATTTTGACGGAATCTCTAAATGTTAAAATCTGCTTGTCAATGACAGGAGGGGGCAGGGATATAGAGGGAGAAGTATGAGGAGTGGCAATGTAAGGAGTAGGGAAGTGAATGGCCTCACATTTCTTCCTGTTAAGAAACAGATGATGCTCAGAAAGCCAAGAGGAAACTTTTTGGAGGCAAATATTAAGGTCTGTGAGATCAGAACCAGAGAGAGGAACACGGTAAAAAACCTGAATGTCGTCAGCATTGCAAAAAGGAAGACAGTGGTTAGATTGAATCATAGCGACAGAGCTCTGCTGTCATGGTGGGGCCCAATGCAGAAATTATGGAGGGGACCCCTGATCCCCCTCCCCCTGATCTCCCCACCTGCACTGCTACTATATGGTCTGAGCATCTCTTCCCCTTCTCCCCACCACAGTCCATCTCCCTCCCTTTCCCTTGCCTTGTGGTCTTCTTTAAATTTTTATTTCCCTTTTCAGAGGGGCCCCGGTGTGGCAGCCATCCTCACAAGCTGCTTACAGCTGTCCCAAAGCTTCCCTTCTCTGCTACGATCCGCCCAGACAGAAAAGGAATATTATGTCAGAAAAGGGTGGATAACAGCAGAGAGGGAAAGCTTCGGGATAGCCACAGTCAGTTTGTGAGAATGGATGCCAAACCAGGGCTGCCGAGAGACTGGGCCAGGCCCGGGGCAAGGCTGCCCCCAGGGCCCCGCCCCCACCGCTGCCCCCCTCGAGGTCATTGTCGTCGCCACCGCCCCCCCTCCACCGCCCCCCTCCGTCCACCACCGGGCCGGGCCCCCCGAATTCAAATCATAGCACCTCACCTCAACCTCGCTCCATGTGAAAGAAGCGCAGCAGCGGCAGTCTGCAGATTGCCTCCCTTCAGGCCTTCCCTCCCTGTGTCCCGCCCTCGCGCAAGTTACATCAGATGAGGGCGGGACACAGTGAGGGAAGGCCCAAAGGGAGGCAATCTGCAGACTGCCTCTGCTGCGCTTCTTTCACATGAAGCGAGGTCGAGGTGAGGCGCTATGATTTGAATTCAGAGGGGCCCGGCCCGGTGGTGGACGGAGGGGGGGCGGGTGGAGGGGACTGCTTCGCCACAGACCCCCTTTGGAGGCCCGGGCCTGGGGAATTTTGTCCCCCCTGCCCCCCCCCTCTCGGCAGCCCTGTACCAAACTGGGGCCTCTCTGAGAAGGGAAATAAAATTTTAAAGAAGATCGAGAAGGTATGGGGAAGGGAGGAAGAGATGGACTATGGTGGGGAGAAGGGGAAAAGGTGCCTGAACTGTGGGGTCCCTTGGAACTCCTCCCCTAACGCCAGCCCTGGCTATGCATATCCTGCTGCTGATGCCGTCCCCTTGCATATGACGCCCAAGGACAGTCACTCACCTTTGACCCCTCCTGTTTCTGGCATTGTCTGAGCCATTGAGTGACCTGAAGATGATTTTTATGACTTTCTGATATTTGACAGGTTGAAGCCATTGAAATCTCTGAAGGTTAATAAAAGAGTGTTTTCGTCTTCCTTCGAACACTGTAGTCTCTTTGAATTTAAAGGTAAGAAATGCTGGCCAACATTGGTCTGGGGACTACTTTATTCTGCTGGAGCAGGCTAGATAAGTACATTTCACTTTGTTAAAAAATCTTATAAAAATTAAAGGGCGGTACTTTTGCATTTAGGTAAATTGTGGTGTGTTTTTTTGCCAATGATGAAGAGTTATTAACTCTGAAGGTGTTCTACCTTGGGCTGTTTGAGGCTTTTTCCACCCACTTTTCACTTTGTTTACATCTATAGATTTATTTCACAGACTTGAATATTTATTTATTTATTGTAGTGAATACTTGCAGTTCGTTAGATCAGTTCATGCTTTACCCATATTTTTGGAATATAGTTGATAAGTAACATTATGTCATGAGCAATTCACCAATTTCAGCTTGATCTCACTTAAGGAGGCCATAGAAAGATTAAAAAGTATCGAAGAGAGTGATGATCCCTGGGGAACCCCACATCCTGGTGACTAAAACTGAGAAAGAATTAACCAAAAATTCTTGAAACCATTGAAATACACAACCAGAAATTCCTATTTCACTCAGCCTTTCTAATACAAGCATGTGATTAACAGCATCAAATCCTGGAGCAGTATAATCTGTCTGCCAGCACTCAATGATTCCTTGACCAATTAGATAAGCACAAGTAGCAAAGTTTCTGTGCTATGAGCTGACTGGAAACCAAACTGGGAATTAAATTTCACTGGACGGAAACTAGAAGGTAGTGCTAAATTCAAGCCCGAGCTTTTAAATATTGGAGTAAGAATGATTTGTCCCATATCAGTTGGCAATAAAACCGAATGCAACAAATCATTAATTCCAGAGAAAAGCCACTGAACAGCCACCAGAGAAACAGAGGAAAGTAATGACACTGGACAACTATCAAGCATGCATTGTGTGTGAGAGCATTTCAGTAAAAGGCAGCCAGAGAGGGAGAGACAGTTTTATAGGAGAAAAGGCTGGAAATCAGTTCCATAGCTGATGATCACTGGTGGGATAATTTAGACCTAGGTAGAAAGGTGTCACAAACAGGGCGAGACTGCATTTGTTCCAACCGAATTTGTGACAGTTTATTAGAAAAAAAAAAGTTAGCTAATTCCTCTCCCGACGGCTGCACAGAGGAGGGGTTACAATGTAGATTAACAGGGCTAATTAGGTTATTCACAAGAAAGAACAATTTACTACTGTTAATAGGTCCAGAACCAATTGACAGGCTGTAGTATTTATGTGCTTATGGGTGCACACGTACACATAAATGCTGGAAATCTTGTTGTGCTATTCTATAACTGCCTGCATTTCTCCTATAGCACATAAAGGGGCATAATCGAACGAAAACGTCTATCTCCATGGGCGTTTATCTCAGAGAACGGGTCCGTGAAGGGGCTGACCGAACTGTATTTTCGAAAAACATGGACGTTTATCTTTTTTTGAGCTGGGCGTTTTTGTTTTTCAGCGATAATGGAAACTGAAAGCGCCCAGCTCAAAAACGAATAACTCCAAGACATTTATTCGTGGGAGGGGCCAGGATTTGTAGTGCACTGGTCCCCCTCACATGCCAGGACACCAACCGGGCACCCTAGGGGGCACTTTTACAAACAAAAAAAAAAGGTAAAACAGCTCCCAGGTGCATAGCACCCTTCCCTTGGGTGTTGAGCCCCCCAAATCCCCCTCAAAACCCACTGCCCACAAGTCTACACCATTACTATAGCCCTAAGGTGTGAAGGGGGGCACCTACATGTGGGTACAGTGGGTTTGGGGGGCGGTTTGGAGGGCTCCCATTTACCAGCACAAGTGTAACAGGTGGGGGGGGGGATGGGCCTGGGTCCACCTGCCTGAAGTCCACTGCACCCCCTAATAACTGCTCCAGTGACCTGCATACTGCTGCCAGGGAGGTGGGTATGACATTTGAGGGTGAAAATAAACAGTTGTGAAACGGCATATTTTGTGGTGGGAGGGGGTTTGTGACCACTGGGGGAGTCAGGGGAGGTCATCCCCGATTCCCTCCAGTGGTCATCTGGTCATTTAGGACACTTTTTGGGGCCCTATTCGTGGAAAAACAGGGTCCAGGAAAAGTGCCCTAAATTCTCGCTAAAAACGCATATTTTTTTTCCATTATCGGCGAAAGGCGCCCATCTCTGATCGGCAGATAGCCACGCCCCAGTTCCGCCTTCACCACGCCTTCGACACGCCCCCATCAACTTTGTCCGCATCCGCGACGGAGTGCAGTTGAAAATGTCCAAATTCGGCTTTTCGATTATACCGCTTTATTCGTTTTTGTGAGATAAACGTCTATCTCCCGATTTGGGTCACAATATAGGCGTTTTTCTATTTCGATTATAAGCAGGATAGTGGGTCTTTTACTAAAGCTTAGCTCAAGTTATCTGCAGCAGGGCCCATAGGAATAAAATGGGCCCCGCTGCAGATAACTCGAGCTAAGCTTTAGTAAAAGACCTCCCTAGTCTGCAGAAGGGCATCCACATGAGCAGAGTCATAGCAGAGCATGTGCAGGGTTTGGAGTTACACATGTAACTTACAGAATGCTGTGAGTTACACACAAATCTCCAGAATGTAGTTGCACACAGTTACACCTGCTGCAGTTAATTACTCTCTCCTAAGTGTACCTATGCATGTGCTAATATTCTATAAAGGGAATGGGACTTGATATACTGTCTTTCTGTGGGTTTTTGTTTTTTCCAAATACATTCAAAGTGGTTTACGTGGAGGGGCATAATCGAACGGGGACAACTACCTCTAAGGGCACCCATCTCTAAGGACGTCCCAGCGAAGGGGCGGGGAAACCGCTATTATCGAAACAAGATGGGCATCCATCTTTTGTTTCGATAATACAGTCGGTGACGCCCAAATTTCAACCTTTACGTCGACCTTAGAGATGGTCGACCTAAATGTTGAGATGTTCGACCTTAGGGATGGTCGTCCCCGGTTTTCGGCCATAATGGAAACCAAGGACGCCCATCTCAAAAATGACCAAATCCAAGGCATTTGGTCATGGGAGGAGCCACCATTCGTAGTGCACTGGTCCCCCTCACATGCCAGGACACCAACCGGGCACCCTAGGGGGCACTGCAGTGGACTTCACAAATTGCTCCCAGGTGCATAGCTCCCTTACCTTCTTTGCTGAGCCCCCCAACCCCCCTCCAAATCCCACTCCCCACAACTGTACACCACTACCATAGCCCTAAGGAGTGAAGGGGGGCACCTACATATGGGTACAGTGGGTTTCGGGTGGGTTTTGAAGGGCTCACATTTACAAGCATAAGTGTAACAGGTAGGGCGGGATGGGCCTGGGTCTGCCTGCCTGAAGTGCACTGCACCCACTAAAAGTGCTCCAGAGACCTGCATACTGCTGTCATGGAGCTGGGTATGACCACTGGAGGAGTAAGGGGAGGTCATCCCCGATTCCCTCCGGTGGTCATCTGGTCAGTTTGGGCACCTTTTTGAGACTTGGTCATGAAAAAAAATGGACCAAGTAAAGTTGACCAAATGCTCGTCAGGGACGCCCTTCTTTTTTCCATTATCAGCCGAGGACGCCCATCTCTTAAGCACGCCCCAGTCCCACCTTCGCTACGCCTTCGACACGCCCCCATGAACTTTGGTTGTCCCCGCGACAGACTGCAGTTGAGGACACACAAAATCGGCTTTCGATTATGCTGATTTGGGCGACCCTGAGAGATGAACACCCATCTCCCGATTTGTGTCGGAATATGGGCGCCCTTCTCTTTCGAAAATGCCCCTGATAGTATATACAGGTACTTATTTATACCTGGGGTAATGGAGGGTTAAGTGACTTGCCCAGATTCACAAGAAGCTGCAGTGGAAATTGAACCCAGATCCCTAGGATCAAAGTCTGCTGCATTAACCACTACGCTACTCCTCTCCTTTAAGAAAAGACTTTTGTTAGATGTCCCCTGGGCACCTAAATATAGATGCACTGTTCCAGAAGTGCCCTTGTGATGAATGCAGCAGATGGGGCCTGCCCATAAGTTCACAAACTTAAAACTCCTAGTTTCCCATCAGGATTGCAAGCTGGTGGCACATTTACAGACAGCATGACATTTGCAAAGCTTGTGCACCAGTTCATTCTTTGGCTATATTTGCAGGCAGCCTATGAATTTATGGGTGGTTATTATTATTATTATTATTATTTATTGCATTTGTATCCCACATTTTCCCACCTATTTGCAGGCTCAATGTGGCTTATATAGTTTTATTAACATTGTCGTTCCAGGATATCAGGTAGATTTAGTAATGTGCAGAGATTAAATATAGGAAGAAAGAAGGGAGTATAGAAGGTAAACCTATTTTTTTCACTGAATATTAGACTATGATCCAGGATAGGGTTTCCAACTAGATCCAGATTTGCCTGACAGGGTTGATCCAGTCCTGGGCTTAACCCATGGCACAGGGACTTGTGGTTCTGATTTCTCCATTAGATTCCCTAAGAAAAGCCAGACGTCCCTGCATGCATCAGGGTAAGCCCAGGACTGGATCAACCCTGTTGGGCGAATCTGGATCTAGTTGACAACCCTATCCAGGAAGTCAAATGTTTATTGTTGACACCATCCATATAGCTCTATGTTCATCTCTAGAATATCTGCATTTGCCACTCTGATTGGCTGGGCAGAATACCACCTGTGCTCTTATCTCTTTCACATATACTCCTAGTGCCAGGTAGTCTTACTGAGCAGAGAGGGTCATGCATTTATTTGAAAACTCATTTGATCACAAATTCTGTCATTTTCTTTTTCTTTATTTTCAAAAATGTATAGCCCGCTTTAAATCAAAGCAGATAACAGTAAAAACATACTCACCTATGCATTTCTGACTGCAGCGATCATTGGCTGGGGGAATTACAATATCTATACCATTCTCTCTCTCTCTCTCTCTCTCTCTCTGTATCTTCATCATAAAAACTTTCCAATGCTGTGTCCAGTGACAGGTCTCTAATTCACATGTACTACTGCCAGTGGACCATATGAGGGCAGTGATGTGCCATATTTCAGGCAACCATAAGGAAGCAGTGAAGAGGGCCAGATGTTCTAAGAGCTTTCAATTATTCTGCGCCTGGGAAATCTCATACCACATCTGCTTCATTTTGCTCTTTATTATCATGTGTATATTGAGAATACTTTTTAGAACCTAATCAACCAACAGTTTTTGTTCATTTCTTGCAAGAAACCTTCAAAATGAGAGTGTAGATTATAGTACTATAGAATCTAGGCTTCATCTTGCAAATTTCTGTAATCCCATTAGCTTTATGTAATCTATTTCCTCATTTAGGGGCCGAATGAACCAATGCTTCCCTCTGAATTTGCATTATATCATATGGGTTGTACCACATAAGGGATCCTGAAAGATTTCCTGGATTCTGGGTTTTGCCATTTCTCAGAGGCGCTTTTCAAGGGTGGGATATGAGAAAAACAGAAGATTTCTGGGTTTAATATTTATTTATTTATTTGTTTGTTTATTTATTGCATTTGTATCCCACATTTTCCCACCTTTTTGCGGGCTCAGTGTGGCTTACAATACATTATGAATAATGGAAATACAGTTTGTTACAATTCGGTTATGGATTACATTGTGAAGAGTTATACGAGACAAAATCAAAGTATCGTTAAGGAATATATCAATGGAAAAGAACGTTGAAACATTGGAAGGAAAACAACGAGAAACTAGAGGGTCTGAGGTCAATATATAATATATATAATAACGAAAAACCTATGGTATACATTTTCTGTGATTAAAGGTATGAGTGTGGTAGAATCTAGGGGGAGGAGAGTTGTGCTCTCAAGGGGTATGTGGTCTTTTGCATTGTACAAGGTACCATGGACTAAAAGTGAAATGGGCACTATGTTTCAAAAGGTGCTGAGACCCATCTGGAGGTGCGGCCTAGTGGTTAGTGCAGTGGACTTTGATCCTGTAGAACTGGGCTCAATTCCCACTGCAGTTCCTTGTGACTCTGGTCACTTTGCCCCAGGTACGCAAGCCACTTTGACTGTAACCACAGAAAGGCAGTATATCAAGTCCCACTCCAAGAGTATATGAAACAAGGAACGTTGGGTAACCATGAAGTACCCTGAGCTGTTACATGAGTGAGAGAGACTGGGTGAAGGCTGGGGGAAAGTTATATGAGAAAGAAACACTGGGTGAAGGGTGGGGGGGGGGGGGGTTACATGAACTAAAGAGATCAGCTGAAGGCTGTGGGGGGGGGGGGGTAAATGAGCAAGAGTGAGATTGGGTGAAAGCTGGGGAGAGGACAATGTATTTTTCCATTATTTGGCAAAACGTAAGGAAAAATACAACAGTGCGTGTTTTGGTCCTCCAAATTTACAAAATACAAAATATGGCCTCTGATAGAAAAAGATTGTACTCATAGGAGCCGACTCTGTGGGTGCTTGAGCACCCCCAATATTGGAAAATTCCTTCTATGTGTCCAGGGAAGGGTTATTTCCACTGGGTTTAGCACCCCCAATAATTTTGAAAAGTTGGCTCCTATGATTGTACTAACCTACTTTAGAAGAACTACCAGAAATTCTCTGAGGGCTCCTTTTACTAAGCGCGGGCTTACCGCTCATTGTACAGGAAGTACCGCCGGGCTACCGCAGCAGCTGTACTTCCCAACCATAGAGTACTGTCATTTCTGGTGCTACAAAAATGTATTTATTTTTGTAGCGCCAGAGTGTACCCAGCGGTAATCAGGCAAAGCTGTGTGCTGGCAAATTACTGCTGGGTTAACACAGGAACCCTTACCGCCACCTCAATGGGTGGCGGTAAGGCCTCCCCTCCCCCCCCCAAATGGCCACGCTGCAAGTGTTTTACTTGCTACTTGGTCATTTCCTGTAGGAAAGTGAGACTTCCCTTTTACCAGCTGCGGTAAAAGGGGGGCCTTGGCGCGCATGTAAAACACACACCGACGCCAGCGCCGGCCCCCTTTTGCCACAGCTTGGTAAAAGGGGCCCTAAAGCTCCCTCAATATCTTGGGATGTATCTCATTGAGTCACATGGCTTTGTCCACTTTCAGTTTTGCACGTTGTTCATAAACACTATCTTTTGCGAATGGTATGGTATCTATAACACTCCCATCATCTTTGACAGTCATCTGCAGATCTTCTCCAGGTTTTTCTTCCATAAGCATCAAACAGAAGTATTTGTTGAGCGTTTTTGGTTTTTCCTCAGGACTTTCTACACATTGGTCCTCAGCATCTTTGAGCCTTGTAAATTCTACCTCCGGCCTTCCTCCTCTTCCCAATATCTCTTAAAAAAAAAAAGTCTTGTCACCTCACTGTACATCTTTAGCTATTGTTTCTTTTGCCCATGCTTTTTTCCATCCTGATTTCTTTCTTTGACTCTTTCAGCTTTGTCTGTGTTCTTCTTGTGATATTCTGTATTTTCTGAAATGCTCCCTTTTTTCCTTTATTTCTGCAGCCGCTTATCAGGAGGATCATATTGATTTCCTTTTCTTCTTGCTTTTATATACTTTCTTTACATAAAGATCAATTACCCATTTTATAGTCTCCTTCATTTAAGCCTACAGGCGTTCCACTTCCCTTATATCTTCCCACCTTACCAGCTACTCCTTCAGATACTTTCCCATTTTACTGGTGGATAAGGGGTGGTAGAACGGGGCCTTAGCATGATCTTACGCGGGTCTTTCCCACACACTAAGGCCATTTTTACCACAGCAGTAAAGTAGTTGATTTTCTATTTGCTGAATTAACGGGCCATGTTGCTATTAATGAAAATTATGGACCTCACTGGAACATTACTTAACACCAGCTTACACACCCACCTCCTCATCAGTCACATGGTATGAATCTCTTGTCACTTTTTAAGTTTTTAACATTTTTTTAATGTGATTATATGAATAATTTTTCTGAATACATTTTTTTTCAATGAACTTGATAGTCCTTATAATTCTTTTTTTTTTTTTTTATTCATAAATTTCCAAATTTCTTACAAGCATATCACTTGTTACAGAAAAACAGCATAATACAACGTTAAAGAAAATAATCAAAGGAAAAATTATAGATGCTTCCTTAGACCTCAAATTGAGGGGAGAGTTACAGTTTAGTGGAGTTTTATACAGGTATATTAGCACAAATATAAAATAGAAATTAAAAAAAAAAATTGCGGTTTAAGTGTGTAATTCGTCGCATAGTCCTTATAATTCAATCTTAAATATGGTTTAAAACATCATTACTCATCTTAAATATGTTTTCAATCACCGGGGGTTTAAATCTGACATAGGCTATGTTGCTTTTCATGTTTATGTTGCTTTTCAGCTGTATCAAGAAACAACCCCTGTTTCAAATGACACTGGCATTTCTCAGCCAACATTTCACCTGGCTTGATACAGCTGAAAAGCAAAACATAGCCTATGTCGGATTAAAGCCTCCGTCTGATTAAAACTGTATATTTTTGTGAATGTTTGTTTTATTTCTGTGATTTTACGTTCATAACTGCTTATTCCTATGTGTAATTGCAATGTTAAACTTTTACAAATAATTTACTAATCTGAGTTATCTTATTCAGTTATTCAAATGTCATTTAAAAAATTAAAATGCTTATGATTGTAAAAGTTTCAACATCTTTGTTTTGTTTTTTTTAATTTTGGTACTTAGCTTTGCTTGCTAATATAACACAATCTTCCTCTCTCTCTCTTCTGCCCTCCCTACCCTTCCCATAAGCAAAGCAAAGCTGTGAACTCTAGTCTAAAATCTGAGCTCTAACAGCTACCAGATGTGTGACCCCGTGCCCCTGCTTCCCATGTGCCTTTACATTGCATACACAACATAATATAGTAGCATAGTAAATGACGACAGTTAAAGACCTGAACGGTCCATCCAGTCTGCCCAAAAAGATAAACTCATTTTACATGGTCTGTGGTCAGTGCATATTTTCTAGCAAAAAAAGGTGCCGGTACTCAAATGCTCGGCCAATCTTCACGGGTGGGGCGATCACTGAGGGACCCACCCCACAATAGCCAGGCCCCCTGCAACCAGTCACAGAATCTATGACAAGGCAGAATTGGTGTGTACAGCCTGAGCTCTTTCATTAAAACTTGGGGTCCATGCGTCAATTCTAGCAGACAATGGAAAAGGTGCCAGTACCCCCAAGTACCCCCTCAAAAAAGCCCTGTCTGTGATACTTTATATGTATACCCGAGTTTGATTTGTCCTTGCCATTCTCAGTGGCTGCTTAATCCATTTCTGGCTATATTGGCTACTTCCTCATGCTCAAAACTGAAATTGCTGCAGCACATGCTCATTATAATTTGCTCCAAGGAGTAGCCTAATGGTTAAGCTCTAAGAAAGCTGAGTTCAAATCCAACTGTGATCTTGGGCAAGTCACTTCTGTTGCTTCAAGTACAAGGTCAGGGGCCCTTTTACAAAAGTGCATTATGCAGTTTTCTGCAAATTCTATAGAGTGCGACTAGAGTTGCGTGCGCAACCAAACTGGTTAACAAGCGAATCAGCGCTGATAATTGGATGCTAGCAATTATTGGCACTAATTAGAATTTGCGTGCTCTACTCGTTAAGTGAATTCTATAAAGTAGTCCGTGTAAATTCTTCCGCACGGATGTCAACAGTGGGCATGTCCACAGGAGGAGCATGGGCGGGGTCATTGGCATTCCTAAAATTTATGCACAGTTATAGAATAACCTGCTCCATGCCTAAACTTAAGCGTAGGTATTTGCAGCAGCTTTTCATTGGTATAAATGGCTGCACCAAAAGTTTAGTCACGTGGACAGCGCTAACTTTAGGCACAGTTATGGAATACGTGTAGGTGTGTTTTCCATCCATGCTGAATTTTTTTCTGTGACAAATATAGAATCTGGCCCTTAAGGGGTAATTCTATAAAGAAAGCACTAGCTTTTTACACGGCAAATGTGTGCATTAATGACCAGAACAGAGGTATATGTGCACATAAATGCTGCCTATGTATTATTCGGTAACAACGCACATACCTTTGACAGCACATAATGTACGGGTGGGAATTCCTATGGGCAGAGATTGGGCAGGACACACAGGTATGTATATAACTCGTAGAATACTGTAAGTTACATGTTTATACATGGAATTTAGGTGCGAGCAATACACCAGCTCTATGGCTGACGTGAGTGCTCACAGTTAAAAGTACACACATGTACATACTCACTCACACCAGTATTCTATAAAGGAAAGTAGACGACTACTTTCCTTCACGGAGTCATCTCCACTGAGGTGCATTTATAGAATGGTGCTTCAGTTCATAGGCGCCCGGTATAAGAGGCTTGGAGAGGCTAAGTCTCCCCTGCTGTGCTCTGAGGGGTTTAAATTGTTGATTTACCTCCATCCTCACAGCAGGAGCTGCAGTGAAAGCCCTCTAGCCTTGTGTAACCAGTTGTAGAAATTGGTTTATGGTTTGTTTACCTTACTGCTGGGAGAGCAAGGGGGGTTGGCTGGAGGTGTCTTGGGTTGCCAGGGAGATAGTTAACGAGGATGACTTTCTGACCTGCACAGAGGACAGATAGCAGCAGAATCGGATACTGGGCCAGCATGATCAGAAAAAGTCACCAGACAACAAAGGTAGAAAAGATCATTTTATTTTCATTATAGTGTTTGGAATATGTCCACTTTAAGAATCAGGTGCTCAACATTAAAAGTTTATATTTATTTCCTTATTTATGGCATTTTATCCCACATTAAACATGAATTAGGGTGTTTTGTGGCTCTACATGAGAATTGTGATGATATGATCCCTTGTTTCATATTGTTGACAGTCTGCATTTTCCGTATGGGTGGTATATTGGTGTATTAGGTTCTGCCCAGTGTAATATTTATGGTACAGTAAGGTTCTGAGTGTGTTTTTGCACAAAGTTGTGCATAGTGTTTTGCAGTTGAGCAATTGTGCTTAGAATATGCTTTGAGCAACCACTTTATTCTTTGACAAATGATACATATCTAATATCTAAATTTAATAAAAGGTATTAATTGTGACTTTTATTTTTATTTTTTTTTTTTTCTGTGTGTTATCAGACAATTATGGATTTAAGCCCCACCCCTGGCCCCACCCCTAACCTCGCCCCCTTTAGCCTCCCCAAACAGTTGGGCCACCGACCGCCTATGCTTCAGTTGCATGAATTAGCGTACGGTAACTTACCAGGCTGACATCCAAGTTTCCAAGTTTATTTAATATTTGCTACCCCGCCCTACGGGGCCTTCAGAGCAGTTTACAGTCTAATACAAAAATAAAAGGTTCACGAGTTAACAAAGAGGAAAACATAAACTGAAAGGACAGGACTAGAGAGGGAGGAGGGTAGAACTACAATGTTGATAGTAAAGCAAGTTGGATAGAACAAACAGGGAAGGGGAGGGGGCTCTGCAAAATCAGTCTACATCCTGGACTGGAAGGGTGGAGAAATAAAGCTGACACTAATGGAAGTCATCAGCAAATAAATACATTTTAAGGTCAACCTTAAATTTTGCTAGAAAAGATTGCAGTCTAAGAGAGCTCAGAAGGGCTAATTTGCACATTAACTTCATGCTGTGTTAGGGGGCAGGAACTGGGTGGGTTATGGGCGAAGAATGGACTGCACATTGCAATTAGCACACTGTACTCACCCCATGCTGTCAGTTGTGTAATTGGTTTGGGTGCACTTAAACCACCTACTGAAGAGGAGGCAATAAGTGATCATAATGCATGGTAAATAACTTTTCTCAAGGGCAGTGGTGTGCTGGTAAATTTTGAACAACAGGCTCTCTCCCCGGTCCACCTCTGCGCCCTCCCCCCCCCCCCCCCCCCCCCCCCCGTCCACCTCTGCGCCGCCCCAAAATTGCAGAGCTGGCTATAGCCGGGGAGGGGGGGCGGCGGCAATGCATTACTCTCTCCAGGAAAAATAATTTAAATGATCCCAGGTTCCAATCTAATTCATGTTTAATGTGGGATAAAATGCCATAAATAAGTAAATAAAACTTTTAATGTTGAGCACCCGATTCTCAAAGTGAACATATTCCAAACACTATAATGAAAATAAAATGATTTTTTTTTCTACCTTTGTTGTCTGGTGACTGTTTTTCTGATCATGCTGGCCCAGTATCCAATTCTGCTGCTATCTGTCCTCTTAACTCCGTTTCCAGGGCTTCCTTTCCATTTATTTCTTTCCTTTCTTCTTCATTTCTGGTCCTCAACTTCTGCCTATTTTCTTCATCCATATGCAGTTTTTCTTCTCTCTTCCTTTTCCCTCATCTCATCTCCTTCCTCACTCTTCCCTCCCCTCCATCCATGTCCAGCACTTCTTCTCTCTCCCCTTCTCTCCCCTGCCATCCATTCACCCATGTCCAGCGACCCTCCTCTCCCCTGCCCTCCATCCACCCATGTCCAGCGACCCTCCTCTCCCCTGCCCTCCATCCACCCATGTCCAGTGACCCTTCTCTCCCCCTGCCCTGCATGCACCCAGCGACCCTCCCCTGCCCTCCATGCACCCATACCCAGTGACCCTCCTCTCCCCTGCCCTCCATCCACCCATGTCCAGTGACCCTCCTCTCCCCTGCCCTGCATGCACCTATATACCCAGCGACCCTTCTCTCCCCTGCCCTGCATGCACCCATACCCAGTGACCCTCCTTTCCCCTGCCCTCCATCCACCCAATCCAGCAGTGACCCTCCTTTCCCCTGCCCTCCATCCACCCAATCCAGCAGTGACCCTCCTCTCCCCTGCCCTCCATCCACCCATACCCAGCGACGACCCTTCTCTCCCCTCCATGATCCACCAATGCCCAGTTCTCTCCCCTGCCACCCCCTCCCAAGTTCTTAATATAATTCTCCTCCCTTCCTCCCGTCACCGATCTGACTCCTTTAATTCTTCGGGGCAGGCAGTCTTGCCTGCCCGCTGCAAGCACTGACTCAGTCTCCCGCATGGCGCTGCCGGTTCGCGCTTCAAAGTGGCCACCGAGACTTACAAGGGCAAAGTCTCGCGAGGCCGCCTCTGGAAGTCTCGGCGGCCATTTTTAAAGCGCAAACCTGCAGCGCCCAAGGGGGAGAGTCAGCACTTGCAGCAGGCAGGCAAGACTGCCTGCCCCGAAGAATTCGTCAGGTCAGTGATGTGAGGGAAGAGGGAGGGAGGAGAGCCGGCTCGCGGGTTTCAACAACCGGCTCGCAAGAGCCGAGCAAAGTTAACAAGCGGCTCATGCGAGCCGGTGCGAGCCGGCTCCAGCACACCACTGCTCAAGGGTAATGTCTCCAAGTGCAGGGCCACTTTTACCAGCCACCCATTGGTAAATTCAGCCCCAAGCTCGAAATCTGTCTCTTCGCCTCTGCCCAATGCAGGTGCTATATCTCTTCCTCTCTCTCTATTCCTCCCCCTTCTCCGTGGTCTTCCATCCTTGACCCCAGCAGTGGTTACCTCAAGCCACATTCATCCAGCATCAGGACCTTCTCCCTGCAAGGCCCCACCTGTGAGGAAACAGGAAGTTGCATCATAGTGGGAGGAGCCATGCAGGGAAAAGGTCCAGACACTTGCTGAATGCAGCTTGAGGTAATTGCTGCCAGGGTCAAGGACGGAAGACTGCAGGGAAGTGGGGGAGGGAGGAAGAGAGAGGGTGAAAAAGAAATGCAGGACCCACTGGGGGGTGAGGGGTGGTGGAAGAGACCAGATTAGAAGAGTAAAGGAGAAATGCTGGACTGGGTTGGGGGAGAGGCAGGGGAGAAAGAGGGAGAGATACTGGCCCTGGGGTAGCAAGAAGGAAAGAGAGAGGGGAGAAATTGAATATGGAAAGAGACAAGGACACAGAGGGAGGGGCAGGGGTCTAAGGAAGCTGTGCTGTTCCACAGGGGAGGGGGTGGCTGGGGGGAAGGGTGCTACTAGACTTGGGGAGGAGGGGCAGGATCCCATAGGTGGTTAAAGCAGCCCTGTCCAAATGTGTTAGTTTTGCACATACCTTGACAGTAATGAATCTTACTCCTAAACCAGGGCATATGGTGTATGATCTCAGTCTCTCAAATTTACTGCTAATGCTCATCAAAGTACTTGCATCATGCCAAAGACAGCTTCCATTCTGGAGTTCATAAGATGTTACGTGTATAAGCAATTTATCCAGGTGCACTTAGAAGTTCCTCTTAATGAGTTCTGTGGCACCCAAAACAATGGGAAATATTTCTGTAACCCTCTGCCACATTTTCTTGGTCTCAGTCTGCATTTCATGGTAAAGATCTTTTCTCTTTGTACACGATTCACTGAATAATCGCTTGGGGCTGAGACCTCTATAATCGATGCTGCTCTGTATGTTTTTCTCATTCAGCATTATGCCCAATGTCCTGGTGCTCAACTCTTTTATCTGTCAGAACAGGGACGTCCCAGATGATCAACATTCTCATAGGATCATGATCCCAATGCTTTTCTGGCACAGCATTTTTACAGCATTTACAAAGTTTCCAGTGGATGAGACATGTCTTTCTGTATGGAGATTTTCTACTTTCAGAACTTCACAATCGGCTACGAGTAACCATTTCCAGCTCGTTCTATTGCTGTAAACCAGACAGAAAATTATTTCAATGGAAACAGCGCTGGATATACCGGCTGAATCCGTCTTTTTCATCACAGGAGGGTCTTTATCAACTACTTCCAGTTTAGTGGCGCCCTGGTACCATCATGTTCCTTTTTGATGACATCATGGTGGGAAACGGACACAACTTGATTCATGCTGTTGGATCTTTTTGCGCAGGCGCTGGCATTCACAATAAACGGCTGCCATTTTTGTCTTTCTCAATGACCAGGATTAAGCGCCGCCACGGTTGAGGTATTCAGTTGAAGAAGTTCCTTGTCTTGTAATTTTTGGTTATCCTCTGTTTTTTTTCTTTTGTAATTGCCTTTTCCCTTTCTAATGTGACAATTTCATTTTGTGTTTCAGTAGTTGAACAGGCAGTAACACAAAAGACTATATTGCAGTATTCAGTCCTCTGAGGAAGCCGCACCGTGAAACGGGTCCCCATTGGGATCACTGGGAGACTACCAAATAAGCTAAGTTCAGCTTTTAGTTCCCTTTTGATTGGGTTACACAAATGTCACCATATATTTTTGTTGATGAAATTTGTTTGCACCATTTGTAACTTTTTTTCATAAAAAATTGCCCACTGGTTTGGTTGGGGGGATTTTATGACTGATGGAAAAAAAGCTGTGAACTGTGGTTCGGATGCTGTGACATTATATTATTTGGCATCTGCAAGGGTACCATAGTCATCTGAGGTCCTTTCCCCCACTAGTCCGTTATGGTTTGAGATTGTACAGAGGTTATTCCTCACTCTACACTTTGAACGGTGTAAACCATCTCTTCCATAATCTGTTGTTCTGGGCTTTTCTGTTCTGTATTTGATAAGGGTCTGTCAGTGTGATCGTAATGGTAGGTAGGGAAATCAGAAGGGAGGCAGGGAGGAGAGGTGATTGGGGAGGGAACCGTCCTTTATTTTCTGACCTGGGCCATGGCATGTCTAACACTGGTCCTGACCCTTGCTGTATTGCTGGTGGGGATCTCCAAGCATCCCCAGCAGAGGACCTCCTCCAAAGGCAGCCAGAACTTTCTTCTACCAAGCTCTGCAGTTAGTGACAACATCCTTGAGCCATCAACAACCAAGCATGCATAGGGGTTTGGTATCAGTGGCTTAGGGACATTGCTGCTGCCTGCCAAGCTTGGTAAAAGGGAATTCTGGCCACCTTCAGAGGAAGTCTTCAGCTGACAGTGCTGTAAGATCCTCATTGAAGTATTTATATTTTGAGGTGGGGTTAGGACAAGACAGAGAAAATGTTGTGCCCATCCACTTTGGGCTCAGACCCACCCAAACTTGGCTGTCTGGCTATGCTATTGCTGCTAAGACTTATATATCACAGAAGGAGCTATCACTGCCATTCTCTTGTTAGGGGTAACTTTCAAAAGTCAGCTACTCAGGCAAGTACAGTGATACCTCGGTTTTCATAGATAATCCGTCCGAAAACAATCGGCGAAATCCGAAACCGACGAAAACCAAGGCCATTATTTCCATATGAATAAAAACACTGGAAAGCAATGGAATTGTTTGGCTAGACGCGCAGGGTGATGCTCACATGAGAAGCAAAATTAGCAGCGAGGTCACATGGGCACGCCGACGAAATCCGAGAGAAATGTTTCGCGAAAAAACCGACGATAACCGAAGTCAACGAAAACCGAGGTATTACTGTACCTATTTACCTGTCCTAACTGGCTGGTTGAAAGCTGTCCAGTCCTTACCTCCCTAAGGGCCTTGTTTACTAAGCCACGCTACAGGCGCGCTAGTATTTTTAGCACGCGCTATGTAGATGCCCATAATACTCCTATGGGCATCTACACGGTTAGCACGCGCTAAAAAAAACGGTAGTGCGCCTTAGTAAAATGTATGCATTGGAGGTCTGCAATACACTTGCTATTAAGACTGGTATGATGTAGGCAGTCTTGAGGCAGTGGGAGCAGGAAATAACACATGCAGATTACATTTTCATATCTCTACACCTTTTTCTTATGCAGGGCTGGCTCTTCCACTAGGTAAAGAATCAGCCAGTGCGCTAATTTTGGGGGTAGCACCAGGGGCTTCATTGTGCATGAGCATACTTGTTTTTTCCCTGACAACTCCATTTGCCAGTGGCTTGAACACAGGCAGCAAAGAACAACATTCTCCTTTCTGTGCCAACACCTTTCCTCCCAGACAGCCTGCAGAACAGGTTCACACCCAGCGCTTTGTGAATGGTGCTTTTGCACAGGGCACAAAAATTGCTTCCAATCCACCGTCTCCTCTCATTGGTAGTGGCATAGCAGGCAGGGCAGAAGACCTCAATGGGCCAGTCACACAGGAAGCAATTATTCTTTGTCTGGTCTTACTGCAGGGAAAAGGAGGGGAGGGATGAGGTTAGAATAGATAGAGCAGAACAAGGAGCAGCCACCCTGCTCCATAACCCAGTCACTCCCCTCCTGTGGTGATGCTAGAAAGAAAGAAGCACAGCCGATACAGGTAGCTCTATGTGTTACTTTGACAACTGAAGAACATCTTGCCTTGCCAGTATGTTGGATATAAATTACTGCATAAAATAGTAATAGCAGAAAGATTAAAAAAAATAAGTTGCAGAAAATGTAACGGCAACTGATGGGTTCTGGTACTGATCCATATTGTCCTCAAATGCATGCTTCTGGCCTGGTATCAGGCAGTGGCATAACCACAGGGGGCCTTGGGGGTCTGGCCTCCCCCAACTTTGGGCACAGGTCCCCTCCAAAATTGCAGCACCAGATGAATGGCTAGCGGGGATGCCCAAGCCCTTCCAGCCGAACTGGCCAAGCCTCCACCCATGCAGCTTCAGCATTGAGGAAGCCAGCAGGGTGCTTCCATCATGAACTGACTGACTGAAACACCCTGCTGGCTTCCTCTCTGCTGAGGTAGCACAGGCGGAGGCTCAGCTAGCGAATCTCTTTGGCTGCCAGAGCTTGGGCATCCCCAGTAGCCATTCATCTGGTGCTGCAATTTTGTAGGGGACCTGAGCCCAAAGTTGGGGGGGGGGGGGGCTAGACACCCAAGGCCCCTTGTGGACATACCACTGCCTACCAGGCCAGAAGCATGCATTTGACTGAGGACAATAGGGTGGGGGGAGAGAAGGGCTGAAAGGAAATGCTTGCCCTCCCCCCACCCACCCTGGTCCACCCAAAATTGGTTTTCTGGCTATGTCCCTGGTGGCAAGATACAACATATGTGCATGCTGTAGCTGCTTTTTCTTCTATTTCCCTCAGGATTATACAGAAAAATCATTTTCAGCAGTCCATGAGCCACATAACATTAAGGGGTTTTGTGTAGCAGTGTTCTGTATTCCCAGTGAGATATCACTGATCTGCTAATCGCACGAATACTTGATAAGAAATAATGTATCTAATAAAGAGCAAACTGCTGCAGCCTTGGGTGATTTATTTATTCCTAGGTATTGTGCTTGGTGAGTACAAATAAACGATCACATTTCTCATTCTAAACGTAACCTTGGTTTATTTATTCCACCTATTAGGAGGTGGCTGGTCCATACACTTTAGTAAGGAATAAATAAGCCTAAAATTCATTTTGTAGACAGCCACCTAGATTTAAATGGCAACTATACAGATAAATGTCAGTATTCTGATCAGTTATGTGCATATGGGAATAAATCTGTGCATAAATGAGCAGTTTCCGGTGACATACTGCTCGAGTAGCCTAGTGGTTAGTGCAGTGGACTTTGATCTTGGGGAACCGAGTTCAATTCCCACTGCAGCTCCTTGTGACTCTGGGCAGTTCATTTAACCCTCCATTGCCTCTGGTACAAAATAAGTACCTGAATATATGTAAACTGCTTTGATTGTAGTTGCAAAAACCTCAGAAAGGCGGTATATCAAGTCCCATTTCCCTTTCCCTATAAGCACATGCCAATATTCAAAGGCATGTGCTTTGTAGGTGGGCGGAGTTGGCCAGGGTGTGGGGCATTTACATGCATAGGTTTTTTAGTGTGCTATAATCTGTGCACGTAGTTTCATGACTTAGCTGTGAGCACCTGCATCAGCTCAATGGCTGGTATCTGTGGTTGCGCCTAAGCTATATGTGTGCATTTGACTTGTTATGCTATTTACTCCTCTTTAGGCTCCAAAAAATGTCTATAGGTGCACAGCAGCCCCAGTACATCCTCAGAAGTTGGAAACATTTTCCTTTTTCTTGGTAAGGTTACTTTCTCTAGCAAATAATTTCAAACAGATAAAGGGAATGGGTACTTCTTTACTGCCTTT